>NW_024881281.1:1289860-2504860 GCF_018691265.1 Tyto alba
CCTCATCTTTGTCTTTAAAGCAGCAGTGTGGGAATTCAGCTGCTGCTTTGAAAGGCAATTCAAATGGTGGAATGGTATTTCATTAGAGCTACGCAGATATGACTGAGATATGGGGTAGGGGACAACTGGTGTAAAGGACAGATGGTGTCATGTAAGGTAGTGTGTATCTCTGACGTTGGGGACCAGACTCTACCAGCACTTAGGTTGCTGCACTGGCCTGTCAGCCCTGTGTGTGGCTCTTGCAGTATAGTTTTTGTGGTGGACAGTTGACAGCTTTGTCCCATGCTTGTTCAGTATGCAAATACGGAGATCATGATTAACACTGAGGCTTGAATTCATCCTGAAGACTATCACATCCGAAACACGCAACTCCATACCCTATAGTGCTTTCTAGCCAAAAGTGATTTCTTTTGAATTTTTCTGAAGGAGTTACTGAATTCTTTGCTCTCTGCAGAGCTTACACATGAGCTTGGCTTTAACTGGGAGTGCTCAGGTGCTTAAAGTTGGTTTATAGTAATTTGCAATTTAAAGACTTCAGCCTGATTGTTTAGTTCTTTCTGTCTCGTTTTACTTCTTGCTGCTAAACACCAGTTGCAGGAGGTAGAGGGGAGGTCTTTATCCCCTGTGGCTTTTTGGAGAAAGTGACAGTTCTGCAGTTCCCTCTGTTCTATGTTTCTGTGCACCAGAAATGACCCTGCTGCTCTTTGTCACCAGTGTTTCCTTTTATCCCTCTCCTGGCAGCTGTTCTTGCTCCATTTTGATGTTGGAACAGCAAATGAACTCCCTCTGAAGCAAATGTCATGCCAGTAAAGACGTTGAAGCAGCAAGAAAATCATCTGTGTCTCTGAAGACCGAATTGGAGACCTTTGTGAATGAGATGTTCTTAAAATAGCTCCACAGCATGTTACCTTCCCTAGAAGGTGGAGAATTGAAAACACTGCCACAAGCCATTTTTGCGTGAGCAGGATCCCTGAATAATTTTTTTTGGAGTGGGGAGATGAGCAAGTTGTTTACTTTTCTTCCAAACTAAAATAGGTACAATAGCATCCAAGCACTTTGCTTCTGCTATATCTTTTATGCAGTGATGGGGAGGGAGGAAGGAGGCCAAGACACCACTACTTATGATATGTTGAATTTTCTGGATTGTATATTTAATCGGTATAGAAAATACTGTTGCTGCGGTGGTATTTTTGGGAACAGTCTTCCAAACACCCGACTTCTTGCTCTGCTTGTCCCACAGTTAGCTTTTTGTTCTGTCATTGATTCCAGTGACAGCAAATTGAACAAAGCAATTGAGTTGATCTGAATTGATTGTATGTTTCTCTGATGGTACGCCTCCTGCTAAGAGTTTTGTTTGTAACATCATGGCTAATGGCCATGATTATTACTTGTCTTGCATTCAGTTACACTGAAACAAACTTCTTGCAACTTTGCAATGTCAGATTGGCTGTATGTTGACCCAGTATTCTGTAGGTATGATTCAGTGAAGTCCTGGGTAGGAGGTTAAGCTTTTAGGTTGTTAAGTTCTTGCAGGTGATGATGTATCTGTAAATACCAGCTATTTTGGTTTGTTCTAGCTTTATAATGAGAGCACAAAGTCCAGCCTGATTCTGATACCTCCCCCTCCCTCTCACCTTTATTTCCAGTTTGGACAGCTTTGCTTTTCCATGTATTGACTAATTTTGTCTGGCATAATAGCTCATAAATCATTCGCCATGTCAAAGTTCCTTGAGTGTTGTAATAGACCATATTCATTAAATATCAAAAAAAGAACAATGTGTTATGGAAACACTTAAACGGTAATTTTTAAATTGTGGTCTTTGCAGCAGCACACCTATCCATTACAGCAGGGCAATTTTGAGAATGCAACTTAAACATTTTTTCTCTGAGGTACAGAGTAGTGATTATTCCCTGTGGTTTTACCAATAATACAGTATTTCTTTGTCATACAGAAATAGTCAAGATAGGAACACATACAGGACCAAGACACCTGGAAACTAGTAGGAAACAAAAAAGTTGCAGCCTAGTTCATGACATTTCACTCCGAAGTTGTCTTCAGAGTGTGATCCTGGTAAACTGGGATAATGTAATGCAAATTAAGCTTAAATATACATAGGAGATTTGTTAGTGCAACTCAAAGCCTGTGCTTTATTAGGTCATCAGAGATGTGGAAAAACAAATTTCTTGCTGACTCCAGAATTATATCCATATATCTGAGAGCAGACTTTGGTAATGGGTATTTGAAATGGACTGTGTGACACCAAATCAGCCTGGTTCATGTAAGTTGGCAAGGCTTCTTTCAAACTTATTCAACTTCTGTCAGATTGTTCAATGGGTGTTTGTACTAATGCTACCTGTCTGAGCCTGCTGTGTTTGTGTCGCAGCTGGTGAGCCACCTGCCCAAGTTACTCATTTACATTGGTTACTTTTACCATATGTTTACATACCTTTAGATACTTTGGGCTTGTATCTGTTGCAAGAAAGTATTTAATATGAAGAGATACTAAGTGACATTAAATATTGTGGTGTTATTAAAGAATCTGCTCAGTCGAATTTCAAATAACTAATCTCAGATAATCAACAATAAATGTGGAACTAAAACCTTTTCACCTTTGCTTTGTTTTGGATTTGTCTTTTTGTTTGGTGTCCCCCCCCCCAGTATTATTAATGATATAACAGAAACCAGTTTCTTCAGGCAAAAACCACTACATGATTTTAATCTATGTATGACAGTACATTTATATATTTTCCAAGAGTTTCATCATCATTTGCTGCTTGTTTAAACAGGTCACATGTTTAGTGACCTTGTTCTTCTGTGATCCACTGTTTCTGGACTAAAAACTAGCTAAAAATAATACCGAGCCAGAAGTTGAGTAGAGTTGCTCTAAATTACCATAGCTGAGGATCTGGGCAACTGTGGCCTCTGTGGATAGCAGAGATTCTCAGCTAGTGTAATGTAAAATACCTTGTATAGGCAAACCCTCAAGGAAAGTGATTAGTGTGTGATAATAAAACCTATGTGGTTCTGGCTCCATGCAGTCTGTTATAGTTTGGATATGTTCGTTGGCCTGTTGTTGCTGCTAGGTGCCTTTGATTCACTTGTTTTCTGCTGCATACCTCTTAGTGGATTACTTAATTTGCACAGTGTGACCATGTGCACAATTAGTTGTTTATGATGGTCTTAAATATGGTGACTGTAATGTCAGGCACAGAGGTAAAGACCAGGAAGTTTATCAGTCAGGACAAATCTCTGACAGTAATCACATATTTTACACCTCAGTTTTATGTTGGGTAAACACATTTCCTTAATTCATCATCGAGTTCGCATGTCATGCAATTCACTTGCTGTCTTGATTCAAACCTGCTAGTGAAGAAAGATAATAGACTAGGAAATAATCTTCATTTACATGTAACCTGGGAGTTATTGGATTAGGTGACTGGAAGGTCTGTTTCTTTGGTTAGACAGACAACAATCATTATGTTGTACATGGAGAATTTTGTTAGTTTAAGAGCTCTTGCTGACATTTTTCCACCTGAATGATCAGCTAGCCTCGGGTGTTTGATTTCCTGATAGCCTCAGGAGAGCCCCTGTCAATGTTCAGTCTCAGCATCAGAACACAGTAGCAGGTAGAGCATGAGCTATTTTGGCTCTAACATCTGTTGCCTTTTCTCTGAATGTATTGCAGTGGTCTCTTTCTGAAGTCTGAAAAACTAACTTATTTTCCACATATCATGCAGATGAAGCAATACTCCATGTGAGATGCATTTTGAGAATGTTAGTTAGGCTGTTGCCTCACATAATCCAGTACTTGAAATCAGAAGTCTCTGAAGAAAATAAGTCTTGTGCTGTGTGCACTTAGGAGCAAAAAAAATGCATGCCTCACATGTAACATAAACAAAATAACAGTTAATGTCTATCAAAAAATTATCGTAATGAATGGAGTACCTGTCTTGCGTGTAGAATTAATTTGTGTAGGAGTGGGCAGTAATATTGATCAGGAAAAGCCTGATAGAACACTGCCAGAAACATGAAGAGAATCTTCTACAGGTCTGTGCGTATCTGAATACTTTTTTCTTGGATTCAGTGGAAGGGGAATTGATAAGTAAACGTACTAGATGCAAAAATGAAATCAGTAATTGATGAACATGGACTTTGATAGCAAACAGTTTCATAATTCATATCATAAGCTTACCTAGGAGAAATACTAAAAATTTGACATCTTCAATTTTTCACCTTTTGCGTGAAGGTGGAAATAATTGGTGGAAATAATTAGCATTACTGTTAGAAACACAAAAGTTTTCTAAGTTCTTTTGGTTGTTTTAAGACCATTAATGTTTTTCCTTCTTTTTGACATGATAATATCCCTTTAAGGGCTTTCTTCACCAGATCAATTCCTTTGCTACTAGGAGAACTAAAGCTTTTCAGCTGTCCATCCAATTTATCCTTCTGGACTTTTCTCATATCAAGATAACCAGCAGCAATACTCCCCTCAGGAGATTTGTATCAATTAGTTACGCATCACTAATTTCTGTGGTATTGGTGGACCACTCAGTTGTACGAAAGCTGTCTTGTAAACAGTTATGGCTGTTAGGGGTTTGTCTTTACTTTTTTAGTGAGGATTTTATTTGTTTTGAAATGAATCTTTTACATGGCAGCTATTGAAAGCCTGCAGATTTTCACATGTGCATGAGGAAATGTGGGGTAGCTTTAGACAGCTCCTTTTTGGATGTTAATTGCCTTTGGATTTCATATAATGCTAATGAGGGGCCATGTTATGCACAGCTTAGCCAATTTATTCCAAAGATACTTATGATGGAGAATATGTCATCCAAGAGATACAGGGTTCTCAAAATACAACAGCCATTTGTAGCGGTTGCATAAATCTCTTGTTGTCTGTCAGTGTATGTGTGTCTGCTACCACTGTCATGGCACTCACTTAAATGTATGAGTCTGAATTCCAGGCATCCTAAAGGCTGCTGGTAACTTCTCTTTTGCCCTATGGTCTTAATTATATTCAATTTAATTCACTGTAAAGGAAAGTGGGATGTAAATATTCTGTAAATGAGACTCTGGGGTGACATAGTAGCAGTCTGGCATTAAAAAGAAGGGTGTACAGTCTGAAGACAAACTGTATCTGAGATGACAGTCACAATTCAGAAGCCACTGTTTCAGCCTTACGTACCAACATATATGATGAAGAGGAGATGTGTCTCTTGTTCCAACGTGCACTAAGCTTTATTTTTGCAGTGTGGTGCTATGCTGCTCAGCAGATCCTAGGGGATCTATACGGCATCAAAATTTTCACATCTATCTCATGTAAGCTTTTCTGAATTGCTTCTGGTAAGTAGTTGGACATTGTTTCAGTTCCTGTTGTTCAGTAAAGGACTTGGATGTTGTCAGTGAAGTGCTTGCTGAGCCTTCACATACTGTGCTTGTGCTGTTCTTGCCTGCAAGCCTTGTCCATGTATTTCACCACCCAAGTTTCCGCGTGTATTTATTTCTGGTTTTTGGGGGGGTGGTTGGTTTTGTGTGCTGTATGCAAAGAGACAGACTCGGTGAGAGCTAAGCATGTATCAATTGCATTTTATACTCTCTAGCACAGCACTGGCACCACTTGCATCCTGGTGTCTGTACAGCTCTTCAACATCACTGACCAAGTCTAAGAAAGTGGAAAGAAACTATGGTGCTATATTAGTAATGTGAGTGGTAAATGCAATCAAGCAGGAAAGCAGGTTACTCCCCAGCTGGAATGAAGACCAGGCTTCAGTTAATCCCTCCCTTAGACAGAGAAAGGTGGTTTTAATCTATTATGCATTTGGTTGTTTTTTCAGCATTGATGTATCCGCAAATGCCATAGCACTGTTACAGTATTTTACTATCTATTTGCCATATAAGCAGATGTATCAGGATGTGAAGCTGTCTTCAGTCACTCAAGTCTAATCCCAAGTAGTGCCATAGGATCTTGTGAATTGCTCTGGGTTTATACAGAAGTAAATGACAGAATAACATGTCATTTTTAAGAATCTGTTATCTGCTGTCTGAGGACTTTTTTTTTCAGACAGCTGAATTTCTTTCACTGATGTTTAAGACAAAACTAATTTGATATTATTATTAGAGAAGGAAAATTTAAAGGACAAAATCATACAGGAAGCTCATTAAAATGGAAACACTGAAGTAACTGGGTAATTGGGCATTGATTCTGTCCTCACCCCCTCACTCACTTTCTGAGCAGTTTTGTATTAAAAGTAACATGTCTGCAGGATGATGCTCCAACATCTGTTATTGCTGAAACAAAATGATTCGCTTGTTTTTTTCCTCTCTCCACATTCTTCCAACATCTGCTCCTTTCCAGGAAAAAGGCATCAAGGGGTATGGGATTCTATCTTGGGTTAGGAGGGAATGTTTTGGTGGGGGATTTTGTGTTGCCATTCACTTCTATTAGATATTAGGTGACTGGCAATGAAAAGGAATAACGTGAATGAGGAGTCGGGGCTGCTAGGGTGAAGCCCATGCACAGCTACGTTGCTCTCAAGCGTGGTTATGTGAAACAAAGACGTTCCCAGGCTATGGCCTGTCTGTCTTCTGAAATGTTAGCGTCACCTTATGTGATTAAAGCTGTGCAAACAGTTTCCCTTATTTTCAGTTCTCAGAATGTTTGCAGGCAAATCACCGTCTGTAAAAGTATTCCACATTGGAAATGCCAGTAATTGTGTTGGGATTTTGATATTTTTACTTTATAGGTTGATCCAATAAATTGATTATAAATCTGTCTTGCTGAATGTTTACTATTTCAATCACTCTGTGATTATTCTGATAGGAAGCAATATCTTTTCTTTTATGTTTTGGATGATTGCTAAAATATATAAATTTGCATGTGCCAGTTTTAAGACTCTGTTTATGAATGTGGCTTTATTGCTTCTTAGTATTTGTACTATAACAATACAACTGCATAAAGGTTCATAGCAAGAAGACAGAAAAAGCCGAAGAATAGATTTGAAATAATATTTTGAAATCTCTTCTGATCTTTAATTATCATGATGTTAATTGTGTCTTCCAGTGTTCAAACTATGCTCTAGTTGGGAAAGCACATGCTTAAATCCATTCCTATTGAGGAAAATTCTTGAGCTTAAATCTTAAGCATGTGCATAAGTTACATTAGTTAAACGACTCGTAACTTTGCTTAAATCCTATCCAGTGCTAGACTGACTAAATATATTAGAATTGCAATGTAAATACTGCAGTAAATAAGATAAATATGAGTGTTGGTTTTGCTATGAACTCATCACTGATTTTGACTTTTACAGTCACTTTTATGGTATACAGCTGAAATAAGAAAAGAATGAAAATTTCAACTAATTTTTTAATATGCTGAAATGTATTAAGTTATACAAAAGAATCCATATTATAGTAATCCTGCATATATACAGAAAAAGTACTCAGCGTGCATGGCAGATGGTTTCAAAGGAAATCCTCGAGAGCGAGGATTAAAAAGCAATTTTCAGCAAGTTTAAAATGGGTCTCCATATTTGGGTCACAGATATTAACTCTTTCATTGCAAACAAATGAGGGGGAATTTTGGGGGGATTATTATGGAAATATTTCCCTCCATAACAGCTGACCAATGCGCATTGTGGAAGAAAGAAATGAGAATGTCAGTTGATTGTGCTTCTGATCCTGTTCTAACCGTGGGAAGTAGAGTTGTGATATACAGAGACAGGTTGCAAGTAAATGGGATTCATCATTCGGCTAACAAACATTGGCAACCCTTTTGAAAATAATGTGTATATGGCTTCAATTTTTGTTTGCCCACAGAAGCAAATTTACTCAAAGACAAATGCAAAAATTTAATGAAATATAAAGAATTATTTTGATTTTGTTGTTCTGGGTCTGCAAAATTGGAATTTTTGAGGAAACCCAAGGTATAAAGATGAAGATACCTAAAACTCATTTAACTTCAAATTTCTGAACTCTGTTCCTTCTCCTGTCACATTTCATCGATTTCATTGGCCTTTGGATCAGAACTTCATATTTTTATCCCACAGTAGACATGTGTGGATAATCCTGTTCTCTCCTGCCCATCACTTCCTATTTTAAACTTTCTGATAAATAATTTTGGTGTGTTAGAAATGGAAGATTTATACTTTTTTTACATTTAGTAAATTATACTTAATGACTGTTTATTAAAGTATAAAGACTTTACATAGAGCATTTTTCTGTTCCTTTTGGATATGGCAGGCATGTCTAATATATGATGAATATGAAATTGAACAGCAATACTTTTGTTCAATCAGGCAGTAATGGACTTGGGCTCCAAGTTATACTTGGAAGTATGGCTGCACTTTCAAATGGAAAGCAAGCCCATGTTTTCTCAAACATGTTTTAGGGTCACAGTAGAACTTGATTTTTTAAAAAAAAAAAAAAAAGATTGTATTAAAAAATAAGCAGTACCATGCAAACATTGTTCCTGACTGCAGGTGGTTGGTAGTCTTCAGACATCCAGAAATATTATTGTCAATACAATATATAAAAGTGATTAAGTGCAGATCAGCTTTGTATTCTAAGGGCAAGAGAAGACATTGGTCTTCCAGTTGGTAAAAATAACACAGCAAGTTGGAGATTATTGGCGTTAACTTATACAAGCAAGTAAACTTGTTAGGAATGTCGTTCACTTTTACATCAGTTCTCCTTTGTACACTTCTGTCAGTGTAAAGGAACCTCACGTTTGACATGAACCAACTTTTAAAGACTCCAGAGTAGAAACTCAAGCTAGACCTTAAGCCATGTTTATCACTAAACAATGAAATATAGCAATTGTTACTATTTTATTGTGTTCTCAAAGCTCAATGGGGTGTATTTTGAATAGATTTTGAAAATTTTCTGAGCAAAGATGCCTGGTGGTCTGTTAAGTGAATTATGGAAGTAATTGCTGGTTTAAATTTCAGCCTATGGAGGAGTTAATTGCTTTGCTCTTTGGCTATTATATTGGCTACATGTTAACAGCAAAGGACAATGTACTTCTGAAAGGGCATCATAAATGTCCTAGTGGCATAACTAACTGCAGGTTTATCACAAAATGTTAATTAACAATGCTAAATAATAGGTGTTTTCTGCTAAATAATAGGAGTGATCCAAGGTAGGTATCAGAGGTGTTACCTGCTATTCAGAAAAGCAAATTCAGATGATGGAGGAAAATAATGTTATAAGGCAGCTTTCAGCATTCAGTTCTTGTACCAAAGCTAGAAAGCTGCAGTGGACTTAGGATTGGCTTTTAGTTAAAATTGAATCTGTTCTTCTAGGTCCTTGTTTTACTTCATCTCCTATGGGAACTTTACCTGTGTGCATGATATGACAAGACCTAGCTTCATGTGACTTTACCCAGTGTTTTTATTTTAGCATAATCTGCGTTTTAGATTTATTCCAGCGAAAGGGAAACCTTTAATCTTTTTATTTGTAACAACTGGCTCTGAAAATTCGTGAGGCATCAGGGTGAGGAATAAGCTTAAGGAAGTGTTTGAAGTGGAGCAAGGAAGTGCGTTAGTGGATGTTTGCAGAGCACTCTTCCGTAGCACGGGAACAGCATGGAAGAGAGCTTTGAGATAGTTGTTACATTAAAAATTTTATAACTAAATTGTGGAAGTTAGTATTGTAGGCTAATTAGAGGCAGAATTCTATATCTTGGTGTTAGAGACGAGTCAGGAGATAACATGCTATCAGGAATTTGGAAATGAAACTAACTTACCTCTGTTTATGTAATAAAAGGGAGAAGCAGTAAGGGAATGCAAAAAGACGACTAGCATAGATGAAGCAACAGCGTGGGAAAACATAGTGTAGATGAACAGTAGTAGGACAACACTGAATCCAAATAAAAGGGCAATGGATGCTCAAGATCCAGATCAATGAGAATCTGGGTGGCAGTGTTAATTGTGTGAATGGATGACAAAGGCTTTGCCTCAGATATCTTGCAAGAAAAAGGATACATAAGCCTTAGCTGCAAACAAAGCATCTATGAACGTAACCAAAGTGTGATTTTTTTTCCAGTGCTTAATTCTTGGGACCTCAGTTCCCAGGGTAATTATGTGCCTTCAGAGGGCAATTATGACTGCCTAAATTAAATATCAAAAATTGAGCATCCCAAACTGTTATCAACCATTGTGTTGCAAAGTTATGATAATATTAATACTTGGAAGAAAAAAATTCATCCATGACAAGTTATCTTGGATCCACGTTTGTGCATATAGTTCAGAATTTTGCCTTAGATTTTTTTAAAGACTTATATCTTTCAAAGGGAGGCATAATAGATCTATTCAGATTCTTCTCTCATTGTTATCTTTCAGGACTTTTGTTTCAAGTGGTTTTTGAAAGTTTATGTGAAGTACCAGATGATCTGAGATAAGACCTGATCCAGATGTCTTTAGATAGTCAGAATAATCCATTCCTTTGACTTCAACGAACTTATGATCAAGTTCTAAATAAAGGAATTAGTGTTGACTTTATAGAATTAGTTCATTTCCTTTACTCACTGTACAATCAAGTGTTCAATAAAGCAGGAGTTTCTTACATGGAGTCAATTGTCTCATGGGTCAAAAGCAGCTTTTCGTTAGGGTAAATACAATGGAAGGGGAGTAAGCTCATGTTGATCACCAAAGATTTGACAGGTGGAAAAACAGAAACCTGAGTTCTCATGTTAGGGGCCAAATGAGTCATTCAGAAACTACACCAAGGTGCAACACTGAAGCAATATGTGACATACTGCTAAAATGTGTTAAGAAGAATACTGTAAAAGGGAGGATTATCAGGTGGTGATTGTCTGCTAGAGCTGTAAAGATACTCCACTTAAGTTGTGCATTGCTTGTTTTCAGTTAAAATAGTAACTCTCGGGGAAGTAATTCCTATTTTTTTGCAGCCTTCTTGGAGATGATTTTTGAAAGGGAAGGTTGGTACTGCAAGTAGGGTCTTGTGCAAGAAGTTATTCCCTTTGCATCTTCCTACAGAAGTGTACTTGAGCATTTTGAGATGAGATTGCAGCATTATGGCAGTGGGAATGGAAAGTCAAATAATCATCCGGGCTTAATACTTGAGTTTCGCTTAGGAGCTACCAGGCTGTCCTAATGTTGATAAATGCTTTTTCCACAGCAACATTGTGCTCTCTGACAAATATGTAAATCTCTGAAATTACTGTGTCATTGTACAGAGTTCCGAATACTAGAAACTATGGCTCTTTAAAGTAGTTAAATGCTTTCTTACTTTCAAAAACTCTTAACAGGAAAATTGAAGGTTCTGTTCCACTGAGCGCTTTGGAATTTCTCTCTACTTATATCTTCTTGTAGCGTATATTTATTAAAAAGTGTTTTCTGAGTAGAAAGCAATAACCTATTCATATCAAGGCCATGAATTCATGTTTAATGTAACTAGTTAGACAAAAGTGAAAGCTTACATACTGATAAATTGTGCTACAGATGGGCTTCTCTGGAATTCTTTATTGATAGTACTTTAAGTAGCGAGTTGAGGAGAAACAGATAATGAAAATTGATTCTTCTCTGCAGGTCTGTTGCTTACTGTTGGACTTCGAGAGACTTAATCTGTGAAGATAATTAAAGTACCTTTGCTCTGAATGCTGTAAGTGATATTTTTGTTTGTTTTATGGAAATTGTTAGGAGCCTATTTGCCTCATGTAGGGAGGAAAGGTGAAAACGCCGAAACACAAATGGTAGAAATGAAGGTGGTGCAGGTTTGTTATATGACCATACAAGTTGGCAGGAGATATTTCTAAAGAGCATTTTGTATTCAAGAACACCTGTGTCTCCATTCCAGGCATGCTGATAAATGCAGTAGCAGAACGCTAATTGCAAATTGCCAGTAAAGATACCAAAGGAAGCAATATTTTCATCTTTCTATCAGAACTACTAGATTAGTAATCTCAGGATGGTGGAGGGAATCTGCTGTTGCTCTGTGTGTTGAATTTGGTAGAGAATAGACACCTGAAGTATCAGTATCATCTCTTAAACAGAATATCACGTACAGAAGTTGGAGGGGTGATAAAACTTGTGAATTAAAAATTTTCCCATTGGTAATGACACAGGGTGGTGGCCTTGGCTGTTATTTAGCATAACAGTTGTTTGAATTTCAGGTGCCATGATAACATAGCAGGAGACTTAAAATACATTTTTACTGTTTAATAGACTTCTCACAGGAGCAGACTTGCCTGCTTTAAGCCCCATAAATGTAGAAGCATGGCTTCTGGAGCATCTGGAATAATACCCCCCACAGAGCATGGATCCCAGCAGTTGTGTCTGGTAGGCTACTGCAGGGAGGCAGAATGTGGGTAGGAGGCTGGAAACAGAATGTCATGGTTTTGACCTTGTTTCAGCATCCCTTTAGTATCCTTAGGACACAGCTTGCTGCTGAGTCTATAATTAAGTTATGCATGTTGCTAATGACACATTTCTTATTTCTACGAGAGCGTCTTTAAAACATGATTTTCTTGCACCAATGAAAACATGCAGAGAGCTCTTCATATCCCCATTTTTTTCCCCAAAGCTGTGGGAACAATTTTCTGGCTTGTAGAACAAAGAATAAATTATATAGCCAACATCTGCACCTGGCTTACTTATTAAGTGAATATTTGGCATAGATGCTAAACTACCTTCTGCCAAGAGAGCCTTGCCGATACAGTTGTTCAGGGATGAAGATGTGATAATGTCTTTTCCTTTTTGGTTCCCCAAAGCTTTTTTCTGGAATTGTCAAAGTGAAAATTTTGTTGGAAAGGAAAATACCTTTTTACTTTTAAATATCAGAGGTTAATGGTTAATCAAACTTTTTCTAACCAACCATGTTAAAATTATGATGGTGTATCACTTTAGTTCTAGTGGCAGACATATCACATATGGGTTGCCATTTTGATGGCTTTGAATGGTAATCTGACCCATAAAAACTGAAGCATAACATGCAAACTGATTTTTTTCTGGCCTACCCTATTCTGGATGCCATCTGTGTTGGGATGGAAATGAGCCTGCTCAAAATGTGGTCTGCCAGTTTTAAACAGAGTGGTAGTGCCGAACACAGATGGATTTAAAAGAATAGACTCATGTGAGCAGGAAGAGGCCAAAGATTCACCTGAGAGCAGGAAGTTTCACTTGGAAGCATATTATGCCTGTGGAACATCCATCAGACCTCTCCATGAATTCTTCATATGGATTAAGTAAACTAAATTTACTTTCTAATAATCAAGAGAAACTCCTCAACTTCCAAACATTGCTCTCCTTCCCACCACTGCCTTCTATTGCTGCTGTTCATAATGCAATACAGTGCAGGAAGCTGACAGCATCTGATCTTGTCAAGTATTTGCAGTGTATCCATTCAGCAAAACCAATCTCCGTAAACGATTTCATAAGTTCTGTAGATATGTGGGGTTTTTTAATTTGCCATATGAATCCTGTTGAAGTCCTAGCATTCAGAGCCCTGGGATGCCACTTCTGAATTCCTGTCTTTAACAATTTATCTGTGGTGTAGGAGAAGGTGAGTACCCATCTGCTGCTGCTGCATCTCTGCTCAAAAAGTTAAGATATTTAAGCACCTATTTTTCACTGTAGTAAATGAGATTTCAGTTCTTTCCTACTCAATTTAGGAGCGCCTGTTCTCTGAGGTTAGAGATTCAATGACCTTGTCTTATGTGTTACCACAAGTATCTCAGTGCTATTTATAATTCAAAGAAACACATATAAATGATTTTCACTGGTTAGGAGTATGGTCTACAGAAATCTCTGATTTTTTTTTTTTTTTTTTTAAATCTCTTTAAATTGATTACATTGTTTGAACGAACATTTGCTTTTGCAGTGAGGAACCATGTAAAAGAAGGCACTCATCGATACATTTCATGTTCATGACACACTTGAACATCCCTCTCAGGTCTTCTTTTAAGCCTTTTATTTCCAGGCTAAATAAACACCAATTTCAGCAATGTCTCATCTACTCCCTTTAATTACTGCTGTTGAGAGAAAGTTTCTGCCGATGCAAATGTGCTATTTTGTCATGTCACATCAAATTGCATCAGCCTTATATTTAGGAACAAAAAGAGGGGGAGGCTGAGACAGGATGTGGCTACAAATGGAACCAAAGGGTTTTCTTAAATATAGGCTGAAAATAGACAATTGAGGCAGTGATGCTTTTTCAAGCAAAAATCCATGAAAGGGAAAATCAAGTCTGTGACGACAGAAATGAAAAGCAGGGCTGGGGGTGTGAGAAGAGGGAGTTCTAGATGGAGGCGTGGGCTGGTGTCAGGGAAAAACTGATGAACTTCTCATTTATGCAAACACCCTTTGCATTGTCAGATTGGTGTCAAGTGGTTTTAGAATATGTTAGACCACATACATCTCTTGTTCCTCTGATGGCTAAAAAAAGTCCCTAGCCACGCTTCCCTCCAGCTTGTTGCAGGGCATGCCACCTGCCCTTCCCTTTGAATATCTCCCCTTCAGCTCTCAAAGCCGAACTTGTTGACTGCTTCCCCAATTGACTTACTTTGATTGAAGAAAAATTTTAAGGACTGGTTTTTGCTAACTTGAATGTCTCAGCTTAACCCAGTCACTTACAGGAATTGTTCTGAATACAATACAGCTTTATTCTTATTGACCTATCTGTTATGATACGCTGCTTTGATGTAGGGATTGTTCTTAAATCGGTGTGGTGCAAAATGGCTCAGCTTTATTCAATTCTTTGTGGCTGCTTACATGATGGTTGAATGTTGGAAGGTATTTCCTCTAGCTCCAGGCCTAACCTGGAGAATTCTATGTACTTTCTGTGTAAGCTACATAAGCAGAAATCAAGTGGTTTTTTTGGGGTTTTTTTGCATTAATTTCATAGGGTTGTACCTTACTAGATGAGATTTTGTTTGTTTGGGTTTTTTTCTAGTGGTGTAACCAAGCATATAGTAATAAAGTTAAAGGAAGAGTACCTAATTAAGGAGGAAGAATTTGAAGGAAAAAAAAAAGTAGGAGGCGGCATGTAAAACTTGTGAATCACATCTAGCAAAATTTATTTAAACCACAGTGGAAATATATGTAAAAATAATTACTTCTTGAGGTACCTTGTCTAGTGTATTAAATTCAAGTAGCCTAGTAGGCCTTCAGAGTGTTAATATACAGTACTTACTCAAAATATCTTTAAACATTAATTAATCCTTAAAAGGTTCTTGCAATGCAGGAGTGAAGTTACTCTTTGTGACTTCAGAGAAACTGCTGCACTCATAAAATTCAAGCCCAGTAATTCAAGTTGCCAGCAAACATAAGTTTTTGTGATTCAACAAAAATGAATAGAAATGTGCTGATTTACACCAGCCAAGAATTTGGACTAGTGATGTTAATGTTGCCTTCGGTGGCATTTACCTGGATAAACTGTGGTAGAATAAAAAATGAAGTTCTCTAAATTGAGTTCCAGTACAGATACCAGTATTCCAGATTCTTATGTTGGCCATATATTCATTTATGGCAATACACACAATTTCAGTTTTTAACTACTTCCAGCAGTAACTCTCAGTTCAATAAGCTAAAGCTAAATAGATTGTGGTAAACAGGCATAGAGAAAATTTGCAATAGCTGTCTGAATAAATGTAGGAGACTTCAAACAGTCCATCATTTACTTAATGTAGCATCTCTTCACAAATAATATTTCTTAAAAATTGTTCTTGAGGGCGGTGAGGCTCTGGCCCCGGGTGCCCAGAGCAGCTGTGGGTGCCCCCTCCCTGGAAGGGTTCAAGGCCAGGTTGGACGGGGCTGGGAGCCCCCTGGGCCGGGGGAAGGGGGCCCTGCCCGTGGTGGGGGTATTGGACTAAATGATCCTTAAGGTCCCTTCTGACCCAAACTGTTCTAAGATTCTATGGAAGTCAGTTTTGTTCTTCAGAAAATTTTAACAGCTTCCCCATGGAAAACACTTTCTGCCCTCTCAGAACTGGCCAGGAAATGATCTATTGAAATCAAATGCATAAATTATGCATGTAATACAGCTTGTTTTGAAATGGTGAGTCTGATCAGAGCCTGATGGCAATTAAGCTGAGTTCTGAAAGATCAGCTGTGTTTGAGAATCAGCAGACCTCTTGATGCGGATGTGATCTGTAGGCGTGCTAGCAGCACCTACTTATCAAATTAGAAAAATACTATTAATTTCTTACAGCTAAGCATTTGGATTCTCTCCTCAGAAGTAATTGGTGATGTTAGGGGCAATATTTTTATTCTTGTCACCAAGGATAATAAAAATGCAGTAGAAGTGCAGAAGTTTGTCTATTTACAGCATTATGACAAATGTAAGTCAAGTAGTATTTCAGGCTGCAGCTAGACAGGCGAAGGCACCCATCTCTTCATGGTTAGATATTACCAGTTCTCCAGGACTGTAAAGTATTCAATATAGTGATGCTGTAATCTAGACTCTTTATTTTCAAATTCACAACGGGAAAAATAACAACTCATGGTGCTAAATCCATATATGCTATCCATAATGAAAGATTTACCTCGAGCTTATGGCCCAGACTGCAGTGTGTGGTAGTCTTGTGTCTTTGACTGCCATGTTTGGGATTCTGTCTCTTGTGATTTTTGTTTGGTAAATGCATCCCTGCCTGTGGCATCTGACTAGACTGTAAATGGAAGCGTGACAGAGTCTAGGTGCGCTTCTACCAGGAATGGAGGGAGGAGGTGCGAGAGTCCAGCAGAAATTCTGGTGATACTTAAAGCACTAATTTGCATAGAATTTCTTATTTTTCATTTTCAGTTTAATCCAATTCCCAAGACTGAAGACAAGCACATCTGATTTTTTTTCTTCCAATGACTTTTTTAGTACATGAGAATTAAAAAATACTTCAGTAAAATGTGTGTTTTCATAGCAAAGAACACATTTCTGTTACACTTTTTCAAAGGAAATCACAGAAATTTTAAATGGGGAAGGGTAAAGATGGATGTTTGTTTTGAACTGAATAAGTCTGAAAATACTAGGTAAAATCTGCAGATCAAATGAAAAGACTCTATAAGCATTCTCCAGATTGTTCATCAAAAAAACACCCAACTGACAACACTACAACAAGAAAATGTTCTTAATTAATGTCTTCAGTTAAAGGAAAAGCATTGTGGATCTGTTAAATATATTATTAAATCTGTATTGTTTAGATAATAGGATGGGGAAAGACACTTGTGCTGAGTGCTGTGTCAAATTCGTCAGGGCATGTTTTAATTCTAGTTCACTTGCTGGATTTCACAGTTATTTGTCTGGGTACTGGGGTAATTTGGAGGGTTGAGTGAAGCCAGATGACTGTAATGAACTCGTTTTGTGTCTTTGACTCATTCTGGCAATAAAAAAAAAGATGCTATTTATGGGGTATTTTGTATTGTTAAGACTTCTGTTTCTCCTGTCTCTCAAACTTTCTCTGGGCCACTGTCTCTGTGCCATCACCAATAATTAAATCAAATTAATTCAGCATAATTGAGTTAATTATTAGCACTGGAGGTTAACAACATGACTTCAATTGAACCAAAGCTTTTATCCCCCTTTTCCTGAGGTTTCACAAAACGTAAACAAATCTGAATCATGGTTGAAACCTAAGGCAGTCCCATTTCCATCAAGTGCTTTTGCCAGTCAGAAGAACTATCCTGCCACATTGATTCTTTCAGATGGGTGTTGATAAATGTGCCGTCTGCTGCAAAGGGAAAAGAATAGTGTGGCATTCTGTATCAACATCCAAGTACTTCAGTAAAAATGAAATATTTTAATCACCCCAGAGATGTTCAGTCAAAACCAGAAAGATAGAGTAATCATTAATAAAAATTCATATATATAGAAGAGATTGAACCTGGTTTAGCTGACATACATCAAAAAAAATTAACACATAGGTTCCAAAGATTCAGAGGATAGCTTTTTGAATTAGGGATGCTATTGTGAATCACTGTGTAAGACACAATCAATAGCATGATTCCTTGAATAAGGTGGCAGTTAGAGAATCAGAAGATACGGTTTCTATTCCCAGCTCTGCTATTGACTCATTGTGTGACTTCACATAAGCCACTGAATTTTCTGGAGCACAGTTTTTCTCAGACATTTTCCCTCTTAGAGATCCAAAAGGCTGGGGTTGCCTCTTTCTGCTTGTGCATCTATGGTCTAGGCATAGTGTAATGGGGTATGTGAATCCCTGGTGTCTCGATGTATTGCAGTGGATCTCTGCACTGGGACATGAAGAACTCTGACTTTGCCAAGGGTAAAAGCAAGCTCTTATCTTTGGCGCCGAGGGCTAAAACTGAGATCCAACTCCTGCCTTCTGCAAACTGCAGCATGTTTGTTTTATTCTATTATAGCAAGAGCTCTGAGCTGGGCACTCAGATCAAGAGTTCTGGCTTGGGTTTAACTCTGAACAATAAAACATAAACCTCTTTTTCCCCCTAACCTCATCTCAGCAAGAGCTATAAATTAGTTTAGTTACTCAAGATAGTGCATTGTGTGCAATCAATTAAAAGCAAGTTCTGTACCTCTGAAAACAAATGTCCTACAGAGTTTGATAGAGTGTTTTCCTTGTACACCGTTCTGGCTCCGTGGCAAAAATATCCAAAAGGTAGTGGGGGAAGTAAAAATGTGAAGAAATTATGTCCCAATTGTAAGATGATTTTTTTTTTTTTTTTTTTTTTTAAACCTGGTTATCAGGATATCCAGAACCTATTTTTAGTTCTGCTATTTGTGTTATATGGAAGATCAAGAGTATTGTTTAATTTATTACTTCATGTCTTTTTGGGGAAAGTAGGGCTAAAAATATTGGGTTTGCATTTATACTTTGAGTTCTCTCTATGGTAAGGATTATTTAACAATGGATAAATTTTCTGGGACACTGCAGATGATGGCTAAAACTGACTTGCTTGAAAACTGCTTATTGGATTCTGGGGCAAAGTGAAAGTGAGTCTGCTACCATTCTGATCCAAGGTTCAGATGTTATCAAGTTAGAAAGAAGTAAGATTACCTTTTGTTTGAAAATGGTGCGATAAAATATTGCTAATAATATAATGTATAACAGTATTATAGAGTTAGTTACTAATCATGGGATGGTTATCTATTCTAAGCAATAGACAACAGTGGCTTTAAATTGCAACAATAAAGTTTTCAGGAAAACTTGAGGTATGGCTTTAAGACCTCAGAAATCTTCCTAAGATATGGTGGGCATCTGCCCACATGATTAGCTGTTGGTATGGTAACAATCCCTGATTAGTGAACTGCACAAGTTAAAATCTCCCTTAAGAGGCTAAAGACTCCTAGACATAAATATTCTGTACTAGTGCTGCTCATAAACATTTCTCCCATGAACAGTCATGTATTTTGCTCGAGATGTGGTGGCCAAATTCATCCATGGTGTAACTCTACCACAGACAGAGTTTATGCCAGGGAAGGTTTTGGTTCAGATTATTATTTGGATTGAGAGCAAAGGGTTAGAAGAACTTTCAGCAGGTGTGGATTTGAAATAAGGAGACAGCAAGTTGTTCTTGATGCTGCTCTAAAGGATAATGTAAACTGGGAAGGACAATTACAGGATGAACTGTAGATACATTATACAAGTACCATCGTCATTAGTCTAGGGATTATGTGTGTATAGTTAGGACTAGAAAGGGAGTGCTGTGGTAGATTGGGAAAATCATAGGTCATACTGGAAAGCCCTGTTACACTGCAGGTTTTATTCCCTTGTAGGCTGGATATGATATTTGCATTTAAAAAATGTTAAGAGGTGTACATGAGGCATTCTTGGCTTTAAAACAAAACAAAACCAAACCACCCTGAAAAAACCCAGCAGCTTTTTATTAATCTTTGGTCAATAGTGTGGGTCACAGCAACTACTTTTGCTTTTTAAAAATTCTGACTCTTTATCTTCCCATGACTCTGGCCCTCTATTGAACTTCTGTACTTTTACTTTCCTAAGTAGGGTCCTTTCTGCACTATGTGGCAGCTGCTTGCTTGAATTATGTGCTTTTACCCTCTTGCCTTTTTTTTTAAAAAAAAGATAGTTGCATGAGTAAATTGAGCCCATCTTAAAGCATAAAGGTAAAATAACCAGTTTCAGTCCTTCCTGAATTGAGTTAGGAACCATGACAAAATCTTATGTAAGACTTACTCTTCTTCCCGTGCTTAAATGACCAACAGCTCATAGAATTACTGTTTTCATTAATCAAAGTCAGCACGTTTGTGCCCTTCAAAAGACCTTTCATACCTTATGCTGCCAACTGGGTAACCATCCCTTAGCAAAATTTGTGGTAGCTTGTATTGTGCCCAGTTGGAAGTTTTTCAAAAATTTGGAGATTCAAAAAATAGTATAAGGTGATATAAGCCCAGTCAGAAAGTTATTATACTAACTATTATAAAATAGTAGGGAGAACCTTGATTGCTAAACTGGAACTAAGCACTGGAACATTTCAAAATACAATATTTACAAGAAAGGAAAGAGTGAAAAAGCAGTTTTGTTTTAAAGTTGATGGCACCAAGATATAACTTAATTCATACTCAGGCATCATCTCAAAGGTAAATACTTACAGATTTGACCAGTGAGAACAAAATTCATGTTGACAGCAGTTGAACTGAGCGGTTTAGAGGTAGGAAGATAAAGTTCTTCTGAGACTGTGCCTTTCAGAATTTTCTTTAAACCAGGAAAAGTCATTGTCAGGAGAAGAGTGTAAGTAGAGAAGTTTGAATTACGCCAAAACTGGGGAGATTGTTATTCTCCCATTGCTGCCTGAACTTGACGTTTAGTGAGCATGCTCCGAAGCATATTACTTTAATTAGTCTGAGCATGCTTATTAATTACCCAGAACAGGGTAATCTGGCCTCTGTGGGCAGCACGTTTCCTCACTGGTGTTAGATTGCAAAAGTCTCAGTGTTTTATTTGCTGTGTTTGATGTATTGCATGTCTCTGCTTCGTGATGCCAAACAAGAGCGTAAGGTAAAACATTTGCCCTGTGGCTTTGGTTGATTTATGTAAGTGGTCTTCATCATGACAAGAGTTTGCTGTCTTTTCATGGCCAAACCCCAGAGCTTTTGTGCCTTTTTATAATCCTGTTGATTTATGTCTATATTCAGTTTTCCCTTGCCATACAGATCTTTTAAGCTTTTACTCAGTCCCTAAGAAAAACACATTATAGGTCTGATTTCCAGTTGTCTTAAAGTTGCTTTATACCATATAAACAGTAAAGGAATCATAAAGAGAGTGCAAATGCAGATCAAAAGTAGATTGTATTTTGTAAGAAAACTGTGCTTCTCAGATCCTGGAAATAGGGATTTCTTAGGTGCAGAGCATGCTAGGCTCTTAGGTGTACTCAAATCTCTTTGTTCAGCATCTTCCTATATTTTCAGAAGGACAACCAGATTATACAGATTGACTCTGTGGAATTAAAACTTGACCCAGGAAACTGTATTAAATCAGACGACTAGTGTGGGACTAGCACATCTGTGCCTTACAGGTCCCAGGCTGCATGCTGATTGCCAGGACAGTTCAACAGTGTGAAACTCTTTCCTTTTTGTCCTTTACAGTGCACTTTCAGTAGCAGGTTGAAGGCTGGATGAATTGCTATGATACTGGCAGCCCATATATTTATTTCTTTTATTTTAAATGTGGATGTATAAAATAAAATGGAGCTCTATTCCACTTCAGAGGTAGAGTTACTTCTTTTCTATTATTCATAGCTTCCTTGTTTATATATTTAGGGATCACTATCAATTTTTTTTGGCACAGTGGCTCGCTGGGAGCTGCTGTTCAGTTGCTTGTTCAGTTGCTTGTTCAGTATGGCTAGCTAGTGATTTTTTCAGAACTATTCCTTCTAGATTATGGTTCCCTATTGTGTAGGTATAACCTGCACTCCAAGTTGTTTGTGTAATGTTCGAGTGTATTAAAGCACAACTTTGGACCCAGCTTATCCAGAAAGTTGCCACATTCTCTGTGATTGCTAGAGCTGTTCATAATGAGAATGGGGAAATCTGTCATCCTCAGGTCTTACCAATTATAATTTTATATTTGCAGGGAGGCAACTGCTGAGTGTTGAATAGCATTAGGCCTGATATTGATGCTATAGAACTGTATGAAAGACGTCCAACCAATGGTGATTCCTTGTCAGCAAACAGATCTTTGAGATCTGTCATTTAGCCAGTTCTTAATCCCCCATATCTTTTACTAATATTGTGTAAAGCTAACCTTACATTTCAGGGCTGTGCTGCTGTTGCACTGTCATTTGACACTGCTGTTCTGCCTCATGCATCAAACAAAGCATAAAGCAGAGAAGAACAGAAATAGAAGTGAACAGAACAAGACTGGCTATCATCATTCATGCAGTAGGACTTCACAGATCATATTTAGAAAGGACAAAATCCACAACAATGACAGGCCACAGCTCGTCAGAAGTGATCACATCAAAACAGCAGATCTTAATAAAAGCCCAGCATACTGGAGAGATGTGTTTATTAGGAAGTGACTTGATCATTGTACATGCTCACCCATACACGAGAAGGGGTATATCTGCAGGGCAGGCCATTGCCCAGGGCTGCAAAATATTCAGTAGATCTATGGGTAAATGTGACTTTGTAGGGCTGGAGATTTGCTGGTTTGCCTAGGGCAGCAGAACCCGTAGAGCTGGCCTTGAACACAGTGCACTAGTCACTCTCCTGTGACCTACTAGCAAATAAAGACATTAAAGTGTAATAACCAGGGAGGGCAGTTTGCTTGCTGAGACTGGTAAGGTCTGCCACTCTGCTGCAGTAAGTTGTAAGTGTACTGAAGAAGTAAGAGCCCAGAGTCGTAGGCACTGCCTGTATTTACCACCTGGAAACCTGTGAAACCTGGAAGGGGGAGGACTGATGTAGCCAAATACTAAGACAAAGAGGAAGAATCCTTCTGAGTAGCAGCAGTCCACTTGGGTGTCTTCCTGGACTGATGTCAAAACATGGACCAAGATGTTTTGTGGTTAAAGAAGTTTCAAGAGGCTTCCAATTTTGTTCTTATTTTGGCAGTTTGATTATTACTTTCCTGTGCAGAAAACTTTACCATCTCATTTTGCACAAATACACATTCTGGGATCTGTATTCATACTAATAAAAGCAGGCCCAGTGAAGGCATGAGTCCAGTTACAGAACTTGGCTATGATTTTTAATAGTAAGTTCACTAGGGATTTTGTTTTTTCCTTGCAGAGTCTTTTATTGGACATTTCAAGGAGGACGAATAATTTTGACACCTTAGGTAAGATAACGGTATATAATGTTCCAAGTTCGACACCAAATTCCCCAGATGCCTAAAATCACACATAGGCTTGAAAAATCAGTCCATTTCCCTGCTGTTTTATGAGTGCTTATACTGCTGGGAATATTCTGAAGTGTCTTCCTAATTAAAACTGAACGAATGCTACTCAATAGATGCTTTGCATTTGTTTTTCTTTGTTTATTTTTTTACAGGGTTTGTTTGTTTAATCCTAATTTGCTGAATTCACTCTGCACTTCTCAGCAATTTTTATGATTGAGTCCAAACAATCTAACACACTACTGACACCAAGAGAGATTGTATGGGGTTTGGGTATTTTTGAGGAATTTGTTCTTGAACATGCAGCATGATCAATTGACATAGCATAATCTGGAGCAAGAGCCTGGAGCCAGCTGCAGCCACTGGTACCAGCTTTTGGGTCCCACAGGTGCCTTCAGTAACACAGAGCAAACAGTAAAATACAGTGTCAGAGAGTTTTTTCTCCATTTCTAGTTTCTTTTCTCTCCAACTTCTGTTTTGTGTGCTTGGCTTTGTGTGGGATGGCAACGGTCAGTGGCAATGCATTCCCCAGCAGAGAAGCAGATTGTAAAGATAAGTTTATGATGAAAGATGGTTCAGTGGTCAGAATGCTGAGGCAGTCAGTGGGAACCCAGCTCTATTCTGCCGTGTGCTGCTTCCTGGTTGGTATTCAGCACCTTAGGATCTTTGTTGCCCTGGGGCAGTGTGTCTCACCTGGTTACAGTGAGCTGATGAGGCAATGTTCCAGGCTAGCTTTATATCAGCTAAATGAGTGAAATCCAGGCCTCTCTTGGTTCCTCATTGTTAAAAATGGACATAATACTACTGTGCTACTTTAGTAGGATGCTGTAAAATCAATATTTTAAAGATCATGAGGTTTGACTAGGATAGTGAACAATAAATTCCCGAGTTAGGCTTCTAAAGATAAAATACTTCAAAGTAATAGGAAAACACATCTCCAGCCTGTATTGGGGGGAAGAGAGGGAAAGGGGAGCCAACCTGTAAACAGCAACAGCTCAGGTAACTCTTGCAGTCCTTTAATTAACACTCCCAGTCGCTGAAGCCTGGCTTTGGTGGCTGTTTAACTAGTCCAGAGGGATTCACGTTCTAGCTGTTGAACCGTAGGGATTTGCTTGAAAAGCAGTCACAATAGCAGAAAAAACCCCATCTGAGAGCAGTAGCATGGTGTCATATCGGTAGCACCAGGGGTTCAGCTATACACTGGGTCAATTGACAAGCTTGCTAATGTAGAGTGCAAGATTAATTGGCTTTGGTCAGCCTTTGCTTCACTATCTGAATATCATTATAAGGAATGTAAATGATTATGCAATGCAGAGAAATGCCACAATAGTCTCAGTGTCTCCTTTTATACTTGTCTCTTTTTAAACAGGGCTTTATCTAAATGCAAATGTGATTTCAGCCTTCTGATTAGGACATTATACTGTCATCCATTCCAGAAAAGCACAATTAGTGGATTATTTTATTTCTGACTCAACAGTTCTTGGTTTCGATAGTTTGTTTGTTGTGCTATGCATGATATTTAAGTTATCAGAAGGAGATTTACATTATTAGTCAGGATTATAGCCAGATTTTGTGAGGTCAGGGTTTTTTTTCTTGGCAGATAAAAATGGTAACATTTGTGGGATTCGAGAAGGGATGTTTTTAGAACAAAAGGCAATAGTGCAGATTCTACTATGCTTCCTTGTCCTTTTTGTGCCAAGTAAGGGGCAAACTACAGTAGTAACTATGCAAATTCTTCAATGTTGTGGGGTGTACAAGTGCAGAGTTTAGCTTTACCTGTTTTCAGGATCTATTCCCTGTTGAGTTGTATTCACACAGTGCCCCAGTATCTTAATAGTGGGTCAGGTCATAAGATTATTTTTCATTAAATTGCCATTTTACCAAAATAGCCATCAAGTTTTCTATGTGCTGTGGTGGATTTCCAGTGAAATTTTCAATGGAAATGGTATTGCAATCACTGTGAAGTTACACACTCAGAAAAATACAGACCTTTGGTGATAAACTTCCCTGTGAAGCTTATCCATGTCACAAAATTTGTAGCACTTTTGCAGTTTATGAATCTGTCAAAACTCAGGATTTTTTTTTTTTTCTATAAGTAAAGGAGCCTCATACACTACATGTTTTATAACTAGACCTGGTAAAAACTTCAATCTTCAAATCTATTGAAGTCCAGTATTTGGGGGAAGGTGAAGGATATTTTTTTCCAAAATTCATCAGTGTAAATGTATTTGTCACAGGATTTGAATTCATCAGTTCATCATTTTCCAATGAAAAATTACCACAGGGGAAAAATCCTCATTATCTATAGTGAAACAACATTTTCAATTCCATTGATCAGTTTAATCCTTCCATATTCATATGTTTACGTGACTCTGGCTTCTTGCTGTCTCCCAGAGCTTATTTTCTTTATGCTGAAGTAAGCTGTCCTATACATTCCCAACACATGAAGGATCTTTGCTTTTGTGACAGGAAATCCATTGTACCACTTAGGTTTAATTAGAGCACAATGAGATATGATGAGTTTACACATCAAAGTCTAGAAACAACTCAACAAATTGGCTCTAGTCCCGTAGTATATTTTTCGGATCTGTACTGAATTGGGATGTTTCACTGTATTTAGTGGGAATGTGTGAAATACAGGGTCAGGTTCCTGGGGTCAGTGGAAGTAAACCAATTCTTACCAGCTAAGGATCTAGCCCCAGAAACCTGTATGCAAAGCTAAATCTAGGTTCAGATCAACTTGAATCCAGCTGCGTAGTCTAGATTTTGATACTGGATGATTAAAAACCCATTTTCTCATAAGTTCTGTGTAAGTAGCAAGTTGAATCCTATGTCCAGTTCTAGTTTGCACTGAGTTCAGACAGTTGAATATAAACCCAGGACATATTTTAATCTGCCACATAATGGAGAAGGGGTTAGTTTACATCTAGGTACACAGATGGTCTTTATATTCTGCTCCCTTGTAGCACTACTTACGTGTTGGTAAGTCACACTCACTGATGACAGTGCCCTATCTCTTACACAAATCAAGCTCTCATATCTTTAACATGTATGTGGATTTATCATTTCAAGAAGTAAGACTTATTACTGTAGCAATTTTTCCCTTCCATAAATGCTTTTCATTAAGGGAATTCTGATGTTTCACAGATCCTTTTTTTTATTTCAGGAAACCCTAATTTGAGATACAGTATCCAGATCCCAACTTTGTCTATACTCAGGGTTATGGAATGGGTCCATTTTTGTCTTACTGTTATTAATCTACATTTGGGCATATTACATGAAAGATTAAAAAAAAGAGAAAAGGAAAACATTGGTTGGAGCCAAAGATATCCCATGTGAAGCTGGTCTAGTAATTTAATTTCTGTGCCTTGTTTCCTAGTGATGAGAGCAGTCTACAGTGTGAGTGGTGTTCTTGTGTCTGTATCTGACACTGGGAGACACTCAGGGTATGGTAATAGAAGATTCAGAAATACGTAAAGCTAGATAGATGTCTGTGGGTGAAACACCTCTAAATAGTAGTCCTTACGCTTCAGTAGTTTTTTGTAACAGACTCTAGAAGGTGCTTTATTCTTAAAAGTGACTTGATTAATCAGGCTTTAAATGACTGACAGATAAAGCTCCTTGACAATCACCCGGCTATTAACATGGCATTTTTTTTTATTTCTGGCATGCCTTATAGCAGTCTTCTCTTTTTCATATTCCTTCTTTTTATAACTGTATCTGTTCAGGCAGTTCATTTTCAAATGTATTTGCAAAACAGAGAAATATAGTTAGATACACAGAGGGCGTCCAAACTTTAGTGAAAAGGTCTTGCTTCCCCTATGTAATTTCATATGGTGAAAAATTCAAGGCTACCAAAGAAGGGCAATGCATATATTACTGTATTCTTTAACTTATGAATGAAAAGTAAATCTAGATTTTTGAGGAAAAAATAAAATCCTCACATGCCCGTCCCTTTGAAAAGAACATTGACATCTTCTATAATGTGTCAGGAATATTACTCAGTCTACATATATTGTTCTCAGTTTTGTCACCTGCAGTGCTAAATGCCAGGGGAAAACTGAAGGAGGGGGTTTAGCATGATGCTTGTATAGTAAATGTTTCTTGCAACATATGGTATAAATTGACAACCCCAAAATAATTTACAAAGGTAGTGCTAGTTGAACACTGAAAGTTCAATTTAAACAGTGGGGTAAACAGAGTGACACTAAATATCCTAAGCAGGAAAGGAAAGCAAAAGCAAAGGCATTTGCATAACAAAACCAGATGATTTTTCATAGTTTCATTTGTGTTCTCACTGATGCACAGTAGGTGTGTACAGAGATATCGCCGAGCTGAGTGCTAAGAAGAAACTGAAGGAGGGTACCGGAATCTATTTTGAAAGTCCATTTCTGTTAGATGCGTTCCTAAAAAGAAAACTTCAGGAAAGAATTTGAGGAGGGAAGTTGGTGCTGAGAGTGATATCAAGGATAGAGTGCAAGGTGTACGCTGGAAATATGCCCTCAGCTCTCTGCTGGAAGAGAAGCCCTAGGATCAGACCACCTTGTTATAGTTTGAAAAATAACATCTATGGATACCTGCTTGAGGTATCTGTTGAGACCTTCAGCACTTGGAAAGGAGGCCAGATGGGGTGTTATACCATGAGGTGTTCAGTATGCCAGAAAAAACCCGAGAGCCACTCTGAAACAAACTCTTATATAGTATCAAATATAATATTATTGCCCCATCATTGGAAGTGTTCAAAGCCCCATCTGACCTGATGAGCAGCCTGGTGTACTGAAAGGTGTCCCTGCCCACGGCGAGGGGGCTGGGGACTAGATGATCTTTAAAGGTCCCTTTCAACCCAAACCATTCTATGATTATATTTCTTGTTTTCAAAATAGGACACAGACTTGGAATCATGCTACCTAATTTAGGCTTGTAACTGCAGGATCTATATTATAATTCATGTTTTGCTACTCCTTCTGTCTTCAATGGAGAGAAGGGCAGGGTGTCAGTCTGTCTATGTACTATTTGAGTCACACTTTGGAGATGCTTATCTTTCTACTGGTTGGAGTGGGAATGCAGGGATCTCTCTGCTGACTATGGAGAGTATAATCACCTTCTGTACTCAAATGCCAAAGTGAAATGAATCCAAAACAAAAAATGCATGGAGCTGATGCCCAGCATAGGTTTCATTGCATAGAGAGTGATATTTTACAGAAAAAACATTGGAAGAAAAGAAGCGATGAATATTTTGAAGCTTGGAGGTATTCCGATCTTTTTTTTTTTTTAAGACAAACTTTTTAAGTAAAGCCATAATTAGCACACCTTGTGAGCTTGGAAAGTGAGCTAGCAATTGGACTAGTCAGACTGAAGCCATTTTGAAACTCAGCTCTTGGTCTATATTTCTAATTTTTCGTAACATCTTTCTGCCCTACATATGTGTTTTTTGGACAGTATCCAATTTCTGTAGTGTGTGAGGCCAAATGGCTTTTATTAAACAAATGTGAAAAAACAGAACTGGATTGCAGCAGCAGTATAGAGCTAACTTATTGCCCTCATGATGGAAGAATGGTTTTCTAATTGTTTGTGAAAGCTAATGGAAACCATATTTTGGCTGTGAATAATTCTCAGGAGGGATTGTTGTGGAGTCTTACCTCATCTCTTGTACTTTCCTGATAGAACGTATCAAGTATTCAAAAGCAGACACACCCCATGAAGCTCAAAGTGTAGAAAACCTCTGGTCAGCTCTAGATGCTAGAGAAAGATGGGACTCCGTAGGTGAGTGAGCCTTACTGGCACATCACTGACCTGCCAGAGGCTGGTGCAGATTTACCTTTATTATGGCGTGTCACTTGTGGGAAGACTGGGTAACTGGCAGAGGTTAAAGGTTCTGATGATAGAATCCAGGAGCTGACTAATTAAGATTTTCCTGTCCCCAAGACCTCATGATATCACACTCAACCAAGTTGAGAGAAGGGGGTATTCAAAAACTTACTCCTGTTAACATCGTCTACTTCTGAGTTACCTGTAACTAAAAACTGGAAATACTTTTTGCGTTTTGTCCATAGAATCTTTTTTAAATGTTATACCACTCCAGTCCCTAAAATCTTTATTCCAGACTTTAGTAATAACAACCAAATGAAAGTTGCTATCTTAAATGTTGAATTTGATTCACCTTTTCTCTTTCGTGATGCGTATTAGTCCTTCTTGCACTGGATGGGGCACTGCCAGCACAATACAAAACAACAGGTTTTCCAATTGCCATATTTGACATTGGCATCACCCATTTATCCATTTGGGAATGGCCTTCGTCTACTTTTCTTTCCAGGATCCCCTGAACAGGTAGTCACTAGCCTATGATTAAGGGAGGGACCAAGCTGAATCTTGGGCAGGTAGTTGATAAGCTGTGTTGTATTAGCTCCAATGGAAAGTCATCAGAGCCATTCTACTGGTGTTTACAGAGCGTGGGGTGCAATAGCCTTTTTTTAGGTGGTTTGGATTTTTTTATAATGTTAGTAACAGAATCAGGGCAAACAGCACCATACATCCATCCTTCAGTTCGTTGCAATCACAAAAAATGTGGCATACTGGTAATGACTGTCAAATTGGGATTTTTGTGACTTTAACTCCCTAGTGAAAAATACTCATAAGTGTGATCAGCATTTGTCTTGTAGTACCTGTTTGTTGTAAAAATATATATACACACTCTGGGGAAAGGGCTCTGCTTGTTGAAAGTGTTTGCTAAAGTGATTTTGAGTAAAGTCACAAACGAAGCAATTTCAGATGTAAGGAAAGATGTCAGTATCAGCAGGAAAGGGATCCTGACACAGGTTCTTCAAAGGTTTATGCCTATTAAGCTTATTGTGTATCTTAGAAATAGTTTTAATAATTTACATCATTGGCTCATGAGATAGTAACCCTGGTAAGTACTTCCTTAAGACAATCATCTTTTTCCCTTGGAGGATAGAAAAGCTGTTTCTGAAGTGTCATCAGAGCCTTTCTTAGGGGCTTCCATAACACCCATCAGCTGTGACTCACTATGTTTCTGCAGGTCCTTAAAAAAATAGTGTTATAAAACTTGCCCGTTGCGATCAGCTAAGCAGGTGGTGAGCTATATTGTGTGCTCTAATAGTCTACACAAAACCGGGCTCATATTACTGTCACCTCCTCCCCATTCCCATCCCACCTGTTTGGCTCATCTGCCTTGTTCTGCCTCATGACTTGTCATTAGTCTGCCTTGTAAATTCTTTGTGGCAGAAACTTTTTCATTAGATACGTATGTATATATAGTAACCTACCATGATAGAGCCCGAATCCTTGACTGAAGTGTATGGGCACAATTCCAATACAGTTAATAACGTTAATATTGCAAGGCTCTTTCTCACACATTTCCTGTAGACAAGAAGCTCTGCCACAGGAGCAGCTCCTTCTTGTTTTACAAGATGTTACTTTTGACAAAATATAGTTAGATTTGAAAAAATCAATATAGCATAGATTTCGCCCAGTCTTTCAGTAGTGAACAGGAAAAAAACAATAGGGAGGTGCTCAGATGTGACTTTGTACTGTGGTTTTGTGCCATGAGTAAAGCAATGTTGTAGAGGCCCATCCCCCAAGAATAAGACACATTCTGCATTTTTGTCTTAGAATTCTTTAATTTTCTTCACATAAAAGAATACTTTTTGTGTCTAAAACATTAAAAATTTTCCATGACCTCTACTACTGTCAATCAGCATATCTCATTACTGATGTAGAGGTATACTAATTTATATCTACTTAGTCATAGACTGAGATGGAATTTTGTTTTACTGAAAATATAGATTACAATTGCACATATCCCATGGGCATTTTTTAGGTACATAGTGAGGAGATTTTCCCTACTGCAAGAAGAGCTAGTTCATGCAAATATGCTGCCCAGGCCTGCGATAGCTGTGGTGAACTATTCTGAAATAAATTTAGCCAAAGGACTTAAATTACTTAAGAAAAAGGAAAAAAGTATTTCAAATGATGAGTAAGTATCATAACGGGTGCTAAAATAATGCCATACACCTACTTCATTATTCAGTTACTTATTTATTATCTTTATTCTTAAGAGTAATGACATAAAAGTGCTTTTTTCCAAATGTTAATTTAGCACTCTGCAGATGGTAACCATCTGTTAAATGACAAGTCATTTACAGTATTTGATTAGCACTTTATATAGCTTGGATGGACTTATTGTTACAATATGTAAGTGTAGTTATGGATGTAAAACTTGTTAGATTTGTTCTTTTTCTGTTTCTGTTACCAAAAAAATTGAATATTCCAAACCTGTCAATATTTTTGCCTGTCTTCTCCTATATTTATACACCTTAATTCATGTTAAAGCCTGACATTCATAGGCCAGTTCACAAGATATTCTTGAGAGAATGTCAATACTAGGAAATACTGTTAAATTCCGACACCATTTGTAGTCACTGTGAGTGCTCTCATTACACAATGTCGCCATGTGGATGGACCCTTGTGGGTGCTCAAGGGAAGCACTGGAAGTTTGAATGAAGCTAAGAATCATGGCTTAGCAAGTAGAAAACTCCCTCGGGGCTGTGATACGGCTTTGTATACTTACAGTAGCTTACACTGTGGGTGTTCTTTTAAACTAGGAAAAAATGTAATATTGCAATACACATGAACATTACCAACATAAAGTGATCTTGCATGAACTGCACGCTTTTGTATTTCAATACCTTGATCAATGACAGCTAACCCCCGTCTGTCTGTAAACTAAGCAAGTTCTGATTCGTTCCATATTGTGTTTTCTTCTAAAGTTTCTTCAAGTTATGCTGCTAAACCTTAATTTTCTGGCCCTGTTTTCATAGTTGCAAAACTACTTTACACTTCTATTTCTGTGTTTTTAATGAAAATCATTAGGTATTTTGATCTGTGGTTTTTATTTTCAACAGCTAAATAGCTTGATGATGGCCCCACTACCAAATGCTGAGTTAGTTCAGAACTCTTTGCAGTTATATCGTTACCTGCTTCGATGCTGTAAGCAACTTCCCGAAGAGAATATTCGTCAGCATTACAGACATGCAGTCAGGCAGGTGAGAAACAGACTTCTTTTCTGTTGGTGGAATTCAGTGTTGTGGGGTGGTTTTGGTTTTGTCTGTTTTCCTCTTCCTCCAGTTTGAACTGACTTTTTATAATTCCTGGGATTTAAAATTATTCTTCTGCAAGCTTAAAACATTAGTGGATTTGCAGGATTATACTGGGAGTATGTGAGGGAGCATTTTTTGTTTGCTTTAAATCTGAAACCTTCTATTTCCCTTGGCCTTAATCTCTAATTCTTGTGTTAGTCAAGTGAATGAGCAATCATTCCTTACTCACCTAAACATGTTTTTTTATGGTGAAACTTACTGGTTCCTTGTCAGACATTTTTTTAATATCTATATCCCACCCCAAGCCCCTCACCTGGGTAGATCTCATCTAACTGTTCATATGGAAGTAATTTCATTACTTTGATCATAACTGTCATCATGTGCCTTTCTAGTTTTAATATATCAGACAATTTCAGTTGCTATTCTGAATTGAAGTTTTCTGGAGTGTTTTGCTGATGATGTATGAAAGGAGTAAAATACTTAATATGAAATTACATTTGATGGGACTTGCTAGGGAAATAGCACGGCCAGGTACTACAATGTGTATTTTTACCTTTTCAGATCAACAGGTTGCTTTCATCAAATATTTTTCTTTGAAATTTAATTGATCCTTATTTTGACAGCTATAGCGTTAAGTTGGCTAGTCAGTGTAACGCTATGAATGTTGCAGAGTTTCAAAGTTCATGCTGATGAAGATGATCCTGAGCGAATCCAGCAGATCATTAAGAGAGCCATTGAAGATGCTGACTGGGTCATGAATAAAGTAAGTGCATCAGATTGTCTTGAGTTTGTTCTCTCTCAGTTCAGATCAAAGAAAACATCAGAAAACAAGTTAGGAACAGCAGTCTGGTCCCCGCTGTCCTGGGCAGTGAAGTGTCTGGGTGAAAGGAAGTACCTAGCCACTAGGGATTTATGATTGTGATAGTTCTTGTTTAAAAATTTTCCTTTCTTGATACCAAATCAAGTGTATTTTTTAGAACCAATGATGCTTTAAGTTGGTCTCTGTATGAATCGTTGTTTCCGTGGAGGATTCTATTAAATATCAGCAGTGGTGGCTTGTATAACTTTATAATTAAAAAAACCCACCACCAAATCCCAAAACTAGGGTGTTTTGCAAGCCCCAGTTTGCCGATGTGCATCAGTTGTTTTCCTAACAGGAATCTATCTTCTCTTAGTCAGTTTACATAAACTGCTGGAATGATTTACTTTCTTTTCTCAGATCTTGCCTGTTGCTGTGCAGATCAGGATTGGACACAACATAGTGGCAAAATTTGTGTAATTGATTTACTTGTGCCATAGTTAGTACCTAGTGGATGTGCCTCTTTACTATCACAGCACCAAAAGATACCACTCAGACTGGTTTCTTAGATAAAGGAACGAAGATTGGTTATTGTTAGACATCTGAGTGTCACCTCTACTTCCTTAGATTTACATCTTGGTGGGGAGCATGATATGTTAACGTGGATTTCTCAGTATATTGAAACAAGTCAAAAGTTCAGCTTGCTCTAAATATCTGTGATTTAATTTACCAAATGACTGTTAAGTCTTTCTCTGTGCCAGTCCATGAAATCCAAATGAGAATTGTTACAGGAGCAAGCACAGATTAGTCATAGATTATAAAATTATAGCAGTAGCCAAATCCCAGCAGTTACAGCCTAGTAAATAACTGTCTGTGCCTGCATCTGATTTTTTTTCCTCCCTACTATTATGAAAAGCCTCATTCTGATTCTGCTACAGAGATTCTAGTCTGCATCATTGGAAAACTGGTAATTGAACTGTGGGAGAGGAGGATCAGATTCACAGTGCCTGCCAAGAAGCATTATTTTATATTGTAGCGAGAAAGCCTATCAAGTTTCAATCTAACTTTGAAGAAAATGAGATAATTTTATGTAGATCATGAAGAGGTTTGTAAATCATTGTCAGTATGAACTGTTATTTTTAGTTATGAGCTCTTTCCCACAAATAATTGTTTGTTTATTTTTTCTGTTTTTTTAGTATAAAACGCAGAAGTAGAAGAGGAATGATGAAGACAAGAATGGCATTGGTAAACATCCTTAGAGGACATGCAGTCAAGCCCAATACTATATTATAGTTATTGCCTGGTGTTTTCTTTTAGATAATACAAATACAGTAATTTATATCTCATTGGGATGTCACGAGGCTAAAATAATATTTCTGAAGCTTTTTGAGTCTCTAGATTAAAAGGCACCGTCTAGGTTCAGAGTATTAGCTTGCATAATCACTAACTTTAGCTTAAAGGCCAAACTTGTCTAAGTAACACATAGCTTCTCAGGAAAACTTAGAATAAAAATACAATGGAGTACAAATCATTAACAAATAACAAATAGTGCCCAGTCTCTCACTCATATCTGAATTACAGTGTCTCATCTGAAAGAATTTAACTAGTATCTGAGCATAAAGATCTCTACTGGGAGCCTGCAAACCTGAGAGATTAACATTGAGGATCAGAGCAAATTTCTCTTTACTTAATTGTGGACTAGATTGTACTGTTAGGCCTAGATCCACTGTAGCACAGCAGTGTTTGATACACTTATGGTGCAGATTATTTGGAGGCAAAGTTCTTCTGCATAAGTAACGGTGGATTTAAGCTTGTGTTTGTGTGATGTTCTGAATTATGGTAGTCAGTCTGTTATGTCGGAGCACCTTCTCTAGAACCACAGATACGCTTTCAGAGTGAAGCAGAGGTATGACCAGAGCACAGGCCTGGCTTTTATCTAGCAGCAGACACAAAAGCATAGGCTACTGAGTGGAGAGCATACCCATGAGAACTTTAAGCCCATCTGAAGCTTGAACCACACTATTTTCCACTTGCCTGTCTGTGCTACGGGCATATTTTCCTTCTACTCTGTAGGTTTGCACTTGAACTAACGGTTGCCTTTTCTTATTTAAAGATAGGTGCCTGTCATGTAATCTCAAAACTCTCAAGGACAGGGACACCATTCAGATGGGGTATGTGCACGGAATGGTATAATCACTGAAATGTGCAATGTTGTACAGATATAAAGGCCTTCACAACTTCTTGCAACATATAATAAATGACCTTTAAAAATGGGAGTCCACGTCCTTTTTTAAAAGACTGTTTTTTCAATGCCCTAATAGATTTTTATCAGGGAAGACTCAGTAGAAATACTATCTATCTTAAATAAAATTAATTTAGGGGTAAAAGGGTTTCCTTTTGAAACATGACCTTTGCTTTTAGCTGTGCTTGGAACTTTATGCCTCCAGATGGCAGTGCATGCTGCAATGCGTCTCCCAAGTCCCCAGTCTCTGGGGGTTGGGTTTGTTTTTACTGTTTCCAAGTTGTTGAGCTTCCTCATCTGCCAAAACAGAATTCAAGTGCTAGGGCAGATCTCTTCTAGGCTCCAGATTTTTTTTTTTTTTTCGTTTAGCCGTGAAAGAAACAAAAAGAAAATCCCAGCTCAAAATACTTGAGAAGAATTTGACAAGTGCAATAAAAGAAATGGGGGCCACAAGTGAACATTTATACCATGAAGTATTGTATTAAAAAATTTCCTTAGTCTCTGCTAACCCTAAACCTTCCTCTTCAAGAATTCCTGCCCTCTGTTTGTTATTCTTTCCTCTGCCATCACCACTATTGTTCCTCTCTCTAGTCCTACATCTTTAATATCACCTTATACACCCTCAACTTCTGTTCATGTTCTACATATTCCTTAATTCTGTTCCCTCTCATCTCTCTACACTTCTTTCTCTTCCTCCAATCCTATTCTGACAGATGCGTCAGAAAATGCTGGGGCCATCATTCTGCTGGATTTCAGGCAATAGTGTTTCTCAACAAAGTAGGTGTAAGTTTTGTTTCCTCGTGTGAGGAGAGCCACTTGTCTTTCTACTTAAATGCTTTTTTTTTTTATATGGAACCATTCTGGTTTAAACTTTCAAAATAATTTGATGCAACGTAGAGCACAGAAAACTTCATCCTTGACAGTTGACAAGGAATATCCAGTATTAAACTGAACACTGCAATGAAAAAGCTGAAGCAGATTTTGTAGTAGATATCTGAATGTGCTACTTGTAATCAAGAACAGCAAGCAGAGGACCCAGTGGGGATGCACTGAACTTTATATCAGCGCAATAGTGAAAACTGTAAGACTCAATAGGATTAACAGTGTATGGAAACATACTAGTTTCCTGAGCTTTAAATGTAGCGTGCTCAACAGTCCTCTATTGCTTTAATTGTCTGACTTTCTGTAGTGTGAGACAAAATATTTTGTTCAATTACTAAATAGGATAATTGTGTGTGTCTCAATCATTCTTACACACCTGTTATTTAATTTATGAATAGTTCAAGAGAGAAAGCACCAAGGAGTTAGAAGGTGCAACCGTGGCATATCTGCAGCTCCAAATGTCTGAGGTGCCAGCTGAGATATGGGAACATCAGACCAAAGGTACGAGAGATGTAACTGATATGGTAGGGCCAGGTTCTGTGGCTTTTAGATTTTAGAAACTGACTGAGTGTGCGGTTCTTAGTAGGCTGCGGAGGGGGAACATGGCTGCTGAGGCAGGAGACATCATGACTAAATATTTTGACAATGGTTATTCAATTGTAGGGCATGACGATATGTCAGGTTTGGGGTGTTTTTTTTTTTCATACAAACATCTGATTTTCAGAATAACAAACCTTTTAATAGAATGGGAATATAATGTAAAGGTAACTTTTACTCTGTTATGGAACAAATAATTTTCTTGGTGGTGGGGAGACCTGATGCAAAATCTATTCCTTGTAACAGTGAAAGTAGCCCCCGCGTCTGCCAGACGTGTTTCTCTAATTGGGCCAAAGAGTCATTCAGCTGCATAGCTGTGGCTTTTATGTTTTCAAGATGTTAGACAAACTCTGTTCTTCAGCATGATTTGAGACCGAAGCTGTTATGTTAGCCTACACAGAGATGAGAACCTGAACTCTGAAAAGGGGTTTGTGTGGAGCTTCAATATTTTTGACCAAAACTATTATCCAGAAAACTTCTACTCAGAAGTCATTTAATCCTGGAGTTGCCTAATTTACCACTCACTAACCTGTTTGACCTGAGATGTTACATAGTAAATTGAGTCCCCTTCATTAGTATCCAGGGTCATCTTTGAGCAACTCTTTGCCTCTCAGCCTTGCTGAGACTGAAGAACTGTTCTCTGTTCCACCAATGTCTTCATTTGGTGTTAATGCCACTGTGCTAATGATTAGCTGCCAGTGGCTCTAACAGGGCCCGCTGCAGGAAAGACAGTGGCAGGCATAACTTTGTTCCTGCTGCTTACAGGGGAACACTTAATTGGTCAGCCTCCTCCATGGTTCTCTGGTGACAGCTGCAAAGAAAAGATCAACACCAAACAGATTAGTGCATCTGCTTCCATATTCAATCATTTAGAATCTAAAAATAAACATTTTGGGTGCAAATTAAGTAATGGGATAAAAGAGATTGTGTTGTATACTGTAATTACTGTTACAGAGTTTAAAAGTTAAAAGCTCACAGTGCTCACAAAAATGTTGAGGCAACAAAGGATAATGTCAGTAAAAAGGGACAAGCCTATTCAGAATTTAGTTTCTTTTTATTGAAATGAGGAACTAATTTCTGTACTTGTATATCATGCCAGTTCTGGTAAGTAGTGGACTGATAGGTATATGCAATAATTGAATGATTAAGGGCTCATTAGATGGTCACGCCAAAGCCCTGGTTTTTGTTCACCCTACTGGTAAGTGCTCCTGTAGTAAGAATTCGGTTACAAGGATCATGTTTGGTGTGAAATAGTATCACCTGGCCATTCATTAGCCTGAAGGATTTCATTGTGTTTACACAAATGTAATAACTACATTCTGGGAACAACAGTTTTGCAAGTGGTTACTGTAAGGCCTTGAGTCAATAACTTCTAAATACTCCCTTACAGCTAGGAGCTGAGCGGAATTAGCCGTTCAAAGGTTGTGTACAGAGTACAGACAACTCTCAGTTAAGCTAGAGAGAGCGTTTCATAGAAGGCTTATTGCACAAGACAAACATTAGAACAAGGAAAAGACAGTTGGGAGACCTGTTTAATAAATTGGCATTATGCTTTTAACTCTTGAAGAGAGGAGAAACAGATCATTTAGCTCATATTTTAGCTAAGGAAAATTAGAAAAAAGTTCTTAGTCATTAGCACCAAGTTATAGACTTTGTCTAAGGACAGAACCAAATTTGCTGCTATACTTTCTTTTCTATAGATATGTAGCACTGGGAACCTAAAGATGAAATGGCGTGGAAATAATCTGTACACTACAAATACAGAAGTAGTGTGCCTAGAAAGACTGGAACAATGGCACTGGGTTAGTCAATGTGTTTTGTTTGGTGTGCAGGTTCTTGCTCTTAAGCCCACAGACAAATTTTAAAGTGTCCGCTTGTGTTGTTATCAGCCCTGGAGCTTCATGTAGAAGCTTTCTGTTTAGTGAAAACCTTTCCTTTTTTTTTTTTTTTTTTTTTTATATATATATATATTTGTTCATATTGGGTTTTGGTGTGGGAAGGATTGTAAATGTGTGGTTTATCTAAAATACAGGATAGTATTCAGCACTTCACATGGTCAGAGATGTATATGTTTCTGATCACATTCTTATGTCAGAAGTGTTACTGATTTCAATTCAGTCCTGCCACTGAAAGTCATTTGAGCCCTGTGGGTACTGAATAAAATACTTCCAAGCCAGGCTTTGCTTAGCACCATTTGTCAATAATTGAATAGTCTTTAGCTTTAGCATTTTGTAAACTCTTTCATTTGGTTCGTTATGTCACAGGCATTGCTTTTTGTTTAGAGACACATGAGCTGTGTCTCTAAACACAGAATTTGATGCTAAGCAAAAGCATCTCTTCTGTGGTGTTTGGCTGACTTTCAAATGTCATAAGGAAGTGATCTTTACTGTGATACTATAAAGAACAAGTATACACACTGTTTCTGAGGGAAAAAAATAATATTCACTGATCTTTTTTTTAAGAGCGTTTCTTATTTGTGAATAGCTTTTAACTTGGCATTAGAAATTGTGCCTTCCTATAAAGCTCTGATAAGATGCAAACCAAACAGGCAGCACAGCTGCTGTGAGTCTTAGGCATTCAGTATCATAATATTCGTTCATTATGAGAGTCCTTGCCCTTAAACTGTCAGAACGAGTCTTTAGAGCTTTTTGCTCCACGATGTAGTGTTCATCAGTGTCATCCAAAATAGCTTATGCTCATTTGAAGTGTGCGAGTAGTCTCTTTGTCAAGAGCTGTGTTGAGAAGCAGGTCGGTAACACATGGCAATGGCTGGACACTACTGCGCTGCCCGCTTGGTCCTTGCGTTCCTGCAGCGGCTGTTCCTGTGCCGAGGCAATGTACTACTTGAGCATGAGCCAGCTGGCGCATCTTTCAACTTTTGTATTATTTGATTCATTTATCTTATACTTCTGTCAAGCCAGGTCTTATGAAATAGTGTTAACTGAAGTATACACTAGACTTCAAGTACTCCTTTCAGCTCGTGATTAATCAGGGCAGACACATTAACTTTTAAAGAAACCCTGTTGTTTGAAGGATATTTTTTGTCTTCCTCATAACTGTGTTTGGTATGTCAAATAGTTTTTAAAAGTTTAAAAGCAGACAGAGGCATCTGTCACTTGCAACTGAGAGCTTAACTGTGTTTGTATTTATCGTTGGTTGGAGAGGTCCCTGGCACTGCACACTTAAGGGAATAATCCTGCACGCTTAAGCTAGTAGATGAAGAGGACAGTTCTGGAACTGCTGTTTATTGTCCTTACCTGTGAACTGAGAGGCCTAAGAAGTTAACTTCCCCATTCCTTAACTATCAACCTGCGTGCCTTTTCCCTCAGAAGAATCTGCCTTGATATTCTGCATTAATCCATTTTGAAAAGGATTGACTTTTTTTTTTTTATCAGTAACTTCTGAGACAGCTTTGTTTGAGTGCTTTGCTACCTTGTACAAAATATTTTCTTTCAGCTGCTGCTCACAACATTAGATTGAACTGCCTCATTACCTGTGTGCTTCCTTCTGCTGGGGTTCAGCTGCATCTGTTTAAAAAATAGTGCACTTTATGTCCTTTTATTACAGCTTATTCTTTGCACAGTCTTTGGTATAATTCTTGAAGTTTAAAAATGCTGGTGTGTTGATTAGTATCTCCTGCCATTCAATAGAATGGATTTTAAAAGATACAAAATTGACAAAAAATTCTTGCAACTGGTTATGTTGACTCATGTTTTGTGTTAGGTAACATCACATAGGATCTGGGATTTTCTCAGTCTTACTTTTTCTCAGTAGTCATTTCATCCACAGAGTCAGCTGTATCTCAGATGGTATGAAACAAGGAACAAGGAAAACTGTGTTTCAAAACAAATGTCAAACAGAAGTTGATAGTCTGGAAAATATTATGTCATGATGGTGGACACAGGCAAAGACTTTATTTGTTGGAGACACCTCCCTTATACTCACCAGTCTGAGGACTGGCTTCTTATGCCTAAAATAGGAGTATTTAATTTCCCACAATTGTGCAACTGCAAGGATTGCTTTCTCTTCTATTTTCTGGGGTTTATTCCTCCTCTTCTTAGAGATCACAAAATGGTGTGTTTAACCACAGTTTACAGTGCAGAATGCAGACACCTCTTGAGTCTTGCAGACTTTTCTCCCCAAAGAGCTCTGTAGATTTTGTCTTCTCTTAGCTGGAAGTATCTCACAGAGTAGGTTGCAGCTTTATGGCCAAGACTTTCAAAAGTAATTGTCAGATAACTTTTTAGTTGCTTAATTAGAGACACCTTAAAAATTACACTTGGTGATAGTCTTACTTATTTCACTGTGTTGCTGTACAACCTCGGGAAAATAAGATCACTTCTCAGGACTGCTATTTCATATTCTGTCTTGTCCATTTGGATTACATGGAAGGGTCTCTGGTTCGCTATCTGCAGTGATGCATACTTGTAATTGCAATTAACAGTTGGGCTGTCATGGGCAAGCAAAGACTAAACAGCAACTTACAGTGGATCTCAATACTGGAGTTTTTTAAAGAACCAATTAGAGCTCTTAACCTCCCTGATTCTCTCACATACTCATCCACTCCCACTCCTGGTGTTATTTTCACCATCATCCCTCAGCTTCGTGATTTCATTGCACAGAGCCCCTTGCTCCCTGGTTGGGACTCTGTTGGCAAGTAGCAGTAATAAGGTTATTCCACTACTAGCATGACTGAATTAGGAAGGTACTAAAATGGTAATGATCACTTATTTCAGAAACACATTTAAATATAGATATCTCCAAATTCTGCTCCCAGCTGGCATAATACAGCCGATAGGAATTCAGTTACACTCTAGCACGTCTGGCAGTTTCTGATTGATTAAATGCAGCAAAAAGGCATCCAGTGTGTACTATGAAACTTAAGAGATGAAGAGACAATCCCTGCCCTCTAACTTCTTCATTATCCCCAAAGTTAATTCATAAGCAAAAATGCAGGTTTTATAGCTGATGTAATAATGTACACAATATGAGTGATATTTAGCGTAAAAAGTAACTCAAATTCATGTCTGGCTGAGAGAGGAACAGAACCATAAACTTTCATCTAAAAAAGATGCTTCAAAAAGAACAGATTGCGTACCATACTGAACCTGTAATGAGCTGACTTTGTACTATGTGTGAGGCAGATTTTTTTTATTTACTATTTAGAAAGCGTTTTCAATTTTATGAGTATCTGAAAGAAATCACAGAACATCATTATGTAACTTTGCTCTGTAGAACTCTATAGCACTCTAAAAACCTCTGGAATTCATAGGGACTGTCAAAAGAAAAGCTGAGAGATACTGTAGCTGCTCTATCAAATTGAAACACAATAGGTGCTCTATCAAATTCTGCCTTGGCCTGTGAGAACAAAGGCATCCTAGATAATTGCATGTGAGGGTGTTTACTTTTCATGCTGTTCATGAGTTCTGAGCCAAAGCCACTGAAATCGAAGGGAAAGACTTCTGTGTACTTCAGTGAGCATTCATCATCTTACAGCATTTTTACTACCTTGAATACTTAGCAGGATGTACCTTGCTTAATCATATTTACCAGAATTGAAAGTGAAACAGTTTTGGTTTTCCAGTTTTACAAAACAAAGTCTCTGCAGTAATCTAGATGGGCTGAGTCTGAGAGGTGAGGATGAAGTGGCCTTCGAGTCAGTGTGGTGACTGGAAGCAAAAGCATTACTCCTAGTTACAACTACTACATAAGGGGAAGGCATAAAGAAGAATCTGGAGTTTCTTTGTCCACTAATTAGTTGCTTTTATTTCACATGCTCATATGTTCTTTTGGAAAAGTAAACATTAAAAGTCATGCTGCTGTCTTCTGTGCTGAAGAACTGTTCCCTTTTTTTTCTTCTCAATTTTATCAACACTAAAACCTGCAGTCTTTTTAAAAATTAGTTGATGGATTGCTGATCATTCGTTTATGCTGTGCTCATTGTGTCTATCAGTACCGACCTTGAATACCTCTCACTGAAAACAGTCACTCATTGTCCATGGTGCATTCACTTCTGCTAATTAGAGATGGGGTGGCATGGTAGTTTGGGGGGGTTTGGCATTTGGTTTGGTTTTTGTGGGTGTTTTTTGTCTGTTTGTTTTGGTTTTTTTCCAAATGACCATCTAACTGGGTAGGAACTGATCTGAGGAACTTCTTAAAAAAAACCTAGCAAAAGCATTCACGTGCTATCGTTTCCAAGTTCCTTATCCAGAGCTATCAGAGATTGTATGGGCAGAAACTGTGGGTGTATCATTAGGTACTTGAGAAGTCATCTTTCCTGATACGGTCATTCTACCCCATCAAGACACTGTTAGCTGTGAGGATTTATCTTTTATCACTCGGAAGTCATTTCAGGATGCCAGTCATCTGTCTTTCATACATGCAGATTTGCTTCTTCATTGAAAAAAAAAAAAAAGATTTCAAAAGCAAAAACATGGTAGGAAGACAGGATCAGAGATGTTATGTTGGATGGGGGTTTTGACACTTCATGGAAATACAGGAAATATTGATCCTCAGAAGCCCTACTAGGAAGATGAACAGTGTGTTCTTTTAGAGAATTCTCAGATTGTAACTAAGTCTTAAAAGCTGGTACATGAGAAGAAAGAAGGAAAATAGCATAGTGGCTTTCAGCTTGTGCTGGTCAGAGAGCTCTCTTGAGCTGCTTTAACCTTACAGATAGTGTTGTAAAGTCACAGAAAATTCCCCTCTATGTTCCCTTCTTTCAGGTTACAGATGACTAAGCCAAAACTAGTCATCATAAAAACAAGATGATGCATGAACGTACTTTGGACCAAAAATCTTACTATTTCTGTCACTTGACAGCACACAGTCTACATCAGCTCCTTTTGCTTTGGTGGCTGTTGCCCAAATACCTCCTTACTGCAGTAGATAGGTGAAGCATTTAGGCTGCATGAAGTAATTATTTTGCATCTTATCCTTTTGGGAATAGAGACAAAAATTGTTATGGATAATAATAGTACCTGCTAATTAATCTGTAACAATCCTTTGATGTTTGTACTAGGCCTGCTTATTCTAGGTTAAATCGCATGACTTAACCCACATCATAAAGCCATCCATCACTTTCTAGAATCTGTGTGTATTAACACAGGTTCTTCCACATATCTCTTTTTTATTTTTAATAAGTGATTCTTCAAACTCTCAAGTGATGTTCCCTCGTCGAAATGCAGCTTCAAAGACTATCCTCTCTGTCAGCATGGTCAAGAGTTGTGTAAATAAGCAGTATCTTTGCTTACCAAATGAAAAACGAGCTAAATAGTATGTTCCTAGTCTGGAATTCCTGTAGAAAGAGTGAGGTAGGAAAAGCAGAGTGATTAGAATATCTGCATCTTTTACTGGTAGAATACTGCATCCAGTCTGGGCCTCCAGTACAAGATGAGTGAGTTCAATGGAGGGCCACCAAGGTGGTGGGAGCTGGGGCACATACCTCATGAGAAGAGGCTGAAGGAACCAGGCTTGTTCAGCTTGGAGTAGAGAAGACCCAGGGGACCTAATCACAGCCTTCCAGTGGCATTAAGGAGGTGAAGCTAGGCTCTTCACAGTGGTGCATGGTGGGAAGATGAGAAGCAGTGGGCAGAAGTTGAAATAAGAAGTCCAGACTGAGTGTAAGGGGAAAGTTTTTCTCGATGAGGACAGTCTAGCAGGTTGCACAGATATATTATGCAGTCTTCTTCCTTGGAAGCCTTCAAGACCAGCCTTGATCAAGCCCTGAGCAACCTGGTGTGACCTCCTAGCTGACCCTGCTTTAACAATTTAGGATGAATGTTTCTCCAATTCATACAATCATTCCATGATGAACAAAGAAATATTTAAAAAAATAGATGTAGTGAGAAGATACATTTAGACTAAAATATTTATTTAAATTTGTGATAAGAGACAAAATCTCCAAAATCAGTACAAAGGTTTGCTCCGTTAATTGGATCTGGCAGCAGAAGTTTGCTTTCTGGTATACTCAACAGACACTAAGAGGGTAAATGGTCTGTATTTCAATGTATAAATGTTTAGCTGGACTTGCAGCTCAAAATCAGTGAAAATTGACTAAAAATATTCTGAAGATGCTGAAGAATGTGCCATGGAAATTGTCTTTTTTGGTAGGACAATGTAGGTATTTTCTAGCTGTCTATATGCGCTCCCAGCCCAGAACCCACCCGTGCCCTGGGCTGCAGCCAGAGCAGGGGGGGCAGCAGGGCCAGGGGGGGGATTCTCCCCCTCTGCTCCGCTCTGGGGAGACCCCCCTGCAGTGCTGGGGCCAGCTCGGGGGCCCCCAACAGCAGAAGGACCCGGAGCTGCTCGAGCGGGGCCAGAGGAGGCCACGGAGATGCTGGGGGGGCTGGAGCAGCTCCCCTGGGGGGCCGGGCTGAGAGAGTTGGGGGGGGTCAGCCTGGAGAAGAGAAGGCTCCGGGGGGACCCTGAGAGCGGCCTCCCAGGGCTTAAAGGGGGGACAGGAAAGGAGGGGGGGGGACTCTGGGTCAGGGGGTGGGGATAGAATGAGGGGTGACAGTTTAAACTGCCAGAGGGCAGGTTTAGGTGAGATCTAAGGCAGAAATCCCTCCCTGTGCGGGGGGTGAGACGCTGGCCCCGGGTGCCCAGAGCAGCTGTGGCTGCCCCCTCCCTGGAAGGGTTCAAGGCCAGGTTGGACGGGGCTGGGAGCCCCCTGGGCCGGGGGAAGGGGGCCCTGCCCGGGGCAGGGGCGGGGGGGGTATTGGATGGACTTTTAAGGTCCCTTCCAACCCAAACCATTCTATGATTCTGATAAATTTAGATCTATCGAACCAGGTTGACCCAAAGAAATATGCATGATGAAGTATGACTTGATAGAAAGATATGGTAAATATGCAGATCAGGTAGCTTGAAATAGTTTCTTTTTATTTGATGTGGACAGTTTAGTGGAGCCATTTTAATATTTTTAGAGCAAATGACCAAGATGCCCAATGATTCTTTTTCAATGTGAAGGAGATCAGCTGCTCCAGCAGTTGCGACTGCTGCAAACATTGTAAAGAGTTCAGCAGGAGGGTGCCCTCGGTTTTGATAATGAGTTAATAATGTCTTGTGTATTCATTTTAGCATTTTTCAGCCAACCAACATCACAGAATTTTTATGGAAGAAAAACGTCTTACAATTGCTTCATAGGGAAAGCCTGTGGATTAATGGCACAAGTAAGGAAGCAGTACACTTTCAGAAGACAAAATGATTTATGAGTATACCTCTGTTTTCTCCTGATTTTGTCATCTTCAAATCGAGCTTCATGATTGTCCCTCAGTGAGGAAATATAGAACTGGATGATGATCCACCTTTCTCTGGCTATCACAATTGTTCCACGTTCTTCAGAGCCAGAGTTTTTGGACTGGGATGCAGTACTACAGTGAATGTGAACACTTGCTTTGGGAATTAAACTCAATCAATGTCTGAACTTGTGCCTAAGACCAATTTCCATGGGCCCAAGTCAAAAAAATGGTGGTCCTTATCTCTTCAAAACATGTATGACAGCACGCAGTATCAACATGCCAGTCAGGGTGGCACTGAGATATGGAGAGAAGTTGGGTGAGAGAAATTGAGAATGAGAAACATAGTCTCTGGGTCTAGTACAGGAGGACAAGGAAAATTTTACAGTTGTATACATCAGAGGTTTTATGGGAAAGGCTGACAGGAGGATTAGTGATGCTTTAGCAGAGGAAGCATGTTTTCCAGTTGGTCAGAGCTCCAGGGGTGAAGATCTCAGCACAGTCCCCAAAGGAAAGAGAAAGAGAAATCGCTGTGAATGTTGTCATTGCCTACTCTCACAGTGACTCTACAGTAGCCAAGGGAATAATAATGAAAAGATTATGCTGCGAAGGAAAAAAAAAAAAAAAAAAGGGGATTTGGAAGCATTTTTTCTGATTATTTCCTGATACAGGTAAGATCACTAATAGTTTTCTAATGGTTTAACTTCCTACTTCCTTAATCCAGGATGAAAAACTGTTATCCTGAGTGTATATTACCCATTTTACTATTAAGCAAAAATGTGATTTTCATTAGTTTAATACCATGCCTACGTGCTTCCAAAACAGAATATGGCAGAAATAGACTGCATTATGTGCAAACTTAAGGCTCTGGGGATTTTGGTGAACTTCCCGATAGACTTAATGGCCTTTTTCATAGCTCATTAAACTCTGAAGAAAGAGTCTCTGTTCATATCTCATGCAAAGCCTGGACTGTATTTTGTAATTGCACTAAGTTTAATGTAAACATGTGAAATCAATCAATTAGGAGAAAGTTATGTAAAATGCAAGAAACAAAAAGCCTCAGAAATCAGTGATGGAACACTGGATTAAGAGCCCTCATCATAGCCCAGACTCACTTTAAACAGTCTGGTGTGAACTGCAGGTAAGTTTTAAAATCCTGTCAAACTGAAGAACGTGATCCACCCTCCGTCACAGCCTAGACTTAGAACTGTACTCAAGTATTTTATACAGTAGCTAAATCAACGTCCAGAACTATAGTATTATCTATTCAACTTCAAAGGTTTTGGAGCAGTTTCTAGGAAAGTGTATTGTTTTAATGATATTTCTAGCATATTCCTATGAGAAGGAACGATTGGCTGTACGTTCTTTCACATTGTGGTTAGGGACTGTGCTGTGAGATCAAAATTTTGTGTATGTTTTAGCAATATTTCAATATCTTTGGATGAAAAACAGCCCAGAAATGCAGAATGCAGTTACACCAAATAAAAATAGGCATCATGATTTCTTAGGCTGAATTTTAGCTTCTCTTCCCTTTTGTTTAAGGCATTCTTAACTTTCAGAACTTAAGTTACTTTTATACTTCAGTACTCTATTCTTAATTTCAGCCCAGAAATTTATGGATTGTTTTTTGAAAACGAGCATTTAAATCTCTTGTATTATCTGACCTTTATTGGAAATTCTGAATCCTACTGACATCAACCAGTGCTCTGTTACTTAACTTGGGGTTTCTTCCTCAGACCATGCTTTTGCTAAGTGAGAACACATTTGCAATTCTGTAGTTCACTGTTATTTCTCAAGCAAAAAAATCTTTTTGCACATGGTAATCTTAAGGCCGTCTTCCTTTACATTCTGTTGTGAGAAATGTGAATTGCAGGACCAAAGATAACAAACACTTTTCTATACGTTTTCCCTATCCACATGCCAGCTCTTCGCTTTCCTTTTCCTCCAGGCAGTGTCATCTTCAGTAGGCTAAATGTAATGAAATTATGTCAAGGAGTGTGGGGCCCGCAGCCCAGCAGCCAGCCACACGCAGGACACCGGGTTTTATGCCGAGGCCACTGCCAATTGCTGTTTGACTTTTTTGCTTTAATCTGCCAGTCGCCAGCCTTTGCTGCTGCAGCAGGGGCTGAGGATCCTGCGAGCCAGGCAGTACGTTTCAGAAGTCACTTCTGCCTGAGGCAACGTGCATCCAGGCACAAAGACATTGGGTTAGTGGCAGTGCGATTGCTTCGTCCATCCTTCACTTCCTTGTCGATGTTTGTAATATGCACTCATGGGAATTTTGAAAAGGGAGGCTGGTGAGGGGATTTTGTTATTACTGCATTTCTAAATTTGACCTAACTCTTACAGCTAGTAGACAGGAAGGGATGGGTTTACTGGCACAGCACTGTAAATTTACACAGTCCTTAACTTTCATTTTCACCTTCAGATGCTCATATCATTACATTTTCCACACTGCCTGGTCATTTGACATGCAATCTTACACAGCCTCAGTCAGGAGATGGCAAATGAAACATTACACCTTTTACCCAAAACTGTTACTTTTAGTATACCGTAGATCTGCGGGAACTAAAAAGGAGTCCAGACAGTGGATTTGGGATCCTACTTGTATTTGCGTTTTTTAAAGTGCCTAGGCGTGAGGCTTTTATTTTGCTTTAGATAGAAAGTTGTTATCCCCACTTTTATAAAGAACATTTCAAAATAATCAAGAAGCCACTGAAGAAGATGCTACAGTTAATGGTAAATGTGTTAAAATCTTTAAAGGTACAGTAAGCGATCAAAACAATGAACCAAAGAAACAGTTTTTCCATCTTGCAAAGTTTGAGGGAATATTCAAACCAAACGAATTTTCTTTGGGAAATGAAAAAACAAACCCATGTAAAAGAAAATGATTAACAGTAGTCAATATAAGGAGATATTTGGGAACACCTTTTTTAACAGTAGCTATTAATGTTAGTAATTGTATCTTTCTTTGTCAGAAACTACCAGAAGCTTCCAATAAAAACAGTGAATCTAATGAGGTTCCAGAGCATAGAGGCAGGAAGAATTGGTGAGAAACTATTGTTTCATCGTGTAAATGTTTATTTTAAGACATACAGCACCTGGGAGCTGGCTTCCATGGACTGGCTTTTTTCTGTGTTTAAGGGTGGAATGTCATAAGGAAAGAAAGTGTTCTCAGAAATATCTTAATTTTTATTTTTTTGTCACCTTCTAAATTAAATGTAGAAAACTGACAAAATTCAAGACTTCAACTTTATCAAAATTACCAGTTTCATTTTCTATGTCTTCATTAGACATTTAAAGAAGTATAAGGTGAGAAATTGGAAAATTCTAGTCTTATATTATTGTGTAATTTTCCAAATGTGACATGCATATGCAGTTGTTACTATTTCTGTCTCCATCCTTTAGTACAGAACATTTCCACCACGCTCCACCCAGAAGAGCGCTAAGGACAATGACTCTGAAACATACCCATGTGAGATTAGCAAGCACTGAAAAATAAGACCAACAGAAGTGGGTCACCTATAACCTTTAAAGAGTTCTTATCATGCAACACCTGGATTCTCTACAACCCATGTTTCACCAGCTTTCTCTTCCATTTCTGGTACATTTGGTATTTAGTGTGGGAATTTGGGAACTAAAAAATACATTTTTTGCAGATAACGTTTTTGGATGAGAAGTGCAAAGCTGCTAGCAAACTGAGACTTGTAGATACCATCCCAGGATGGTCTGGCACACGGTCTACGACAGACACAAACCCTCACCATTGCCATAATATACATTTATTTACCTCTGAGTTGAAAAAGTAGGGAGGTGCTTTCCTGTGGCTCTGTGCCCCATCATACCAGGCATTGAAAACAGCACAGAGAGGCAGCACTTGGCTTAAAATAACTTTAAGTATGTAATACATACTGAAGCGTTGCCAGGGAAATTATGTCCCTTTTACAGTTAAGTGATAGCAAGCTGGAAAATGTGAATGAAATCTCATAGCTAGGTAGAGAAGTCACCACTTCAGCCCAGAAAAGGAACAGAAAGTGAATGAATGTTTTTAATGGACCAAATGTGTTAATTTATTTGTACCACAAAGCGGTCACATGTGAAAGAGTGAGCGCTTTACTGAAAAGCACGAGTCCACTTCCATGATCTAAATGGTCTTTTGTGATCAGATGCCATTTTGCCTGATTATCTTACTCTTTGGTGTCTCATCTCTAGTTATAGGCATCTTTTTTTGGGGTGAGTCCTGCCCCTCATGCTGACTTGTAATTGTTTTCTGGTGGTTCAAAAATATCTTAGTTACAGCTGATCTTGCTGATGGGGCAGGGAGATGGACCAGAAGCCATGTGGGGGTCTTTTCCAATCTCTTTTTAATGATTATTTGCTATTGGTACTTTAAGGATCAGATTTCCTATTCAGCCAGTGAAGTTAATCAAATGGGGTAAAGCAGGAAGCAGAGTACATTTCCTCAGGAAAAGGAAAAGGTTTATAAATGTTAGGAAAATATTAGTTAGGTAAAGGGGGTTACAAAAAAATGGCTAGTAATTTATGAAAAGCTGGGACGATTGCACATCATCTCTTTAGGATTACATGAAGTTAGGAAAATGAGCCGTTATCATCAGCTTGGTTTCAGTGTAATAGTTCTTTTTGTGTCCCCATCTCAGACAAGCAACCTTACAAACAGCTTGGGTTTTTAAATGTTTTTAAGAATATAACTTCTTGAGCTGATGCAGAATTTTGCAGTCAGTCAAAGAATGTGACTTGATTTGAATGAAATTGCAGAAAGCTTATTGCTGAGGCTACAGGCCGTTACATTTTTCAGAAACAAAACAGAATTTAACTCAAAATGACAGCATGGTCGGAATGCCATTGAATAGGTCAAACATTCTGCTCTGAAAGGGCACCTCTTTCATCAAAGTTAATGCAAGAAAAGCAACTAGTTCTTGCATTTTGACATGGCAGAGGCAGAAGTGGCTGTGCAAAAGTAGGAAATATGTGCAGAATTGGTTTTCTGCAGAAAGAACTTTACAAGCACTGTAGAATATTTGTAGAAGGAGTGCACAGTGAGCTTGTTTAGTTAATCTCTGGCTCCACCTAAGAAATGAACGGTGCTCTCTCATCTGTATTATACAGTGGGAGTTTTATTATCAGTTTCGGTGAGCAAAAGAGCAGGTCCTGTTTGATAAAACTTGTCACGAAGCAGTTCCATGAATGACCATACCTCAGCCAATTCTTTAAACCATTCTTATAAGGAAACATGTTTCTCCTCTTCTGATAATTCCAAATCTGATTTTTCATATCCAATCCCTACATAGTCTTTCCTTGATTTAAGCAGTCTCCAAGCACAGGGAAATAAGGGGGCTCAATAATAAAAACTTAGAAACCATTGGATGTAATTGAATTCACTTAAATTTCTACTAAGATATGTTCTTTTTTACAGTACTAGACATTAAGATTCACCATGTTCTGTAGAAAAGGGAGGTTAATTTAATAAGAAAGGGACGGATGCAAATAGAATTTTTAAACCTTGAAAAAATAGCAAATGCAAAGAAGAGTGTAACCTTGTTCTTTGAACTCTGAAGTTTCCTTTTGGGTCAAGCACCTTTAATTTGACCCTTGAGATACACAGAGTTGTATTCACACTCAAGCAATTACAGCTGTCTGTGGTTTGGGAAGAGCTGTCATGGATCAGACCAAGGTAGAAATTTGTGGTGTGGCGTTGGGTCACACAGCTCACACAGTATTTCTGTCTGCTGATTAGATGTCTGGAATATTTTAAACAAAGGGATGTCAAGTGATAATTCTGGTTAGAGGAAGGGCATCACGTTAAAAAAAAAAAAAAAAAAGAAAATCTGTGTGAATGTTCATGAGCAGTGAATAGAAAGAAGCATGGGCTTGATACAGGCAAGCAGCTGAATGTTCAAACTACAGAAAACTCAAGTCTATTTTTCAAGAGATTCACCTCTAGCAGCCCTGGGTGGTATATATACAGGTGTATTCATTCATGAACACATGTACACATAACTCAGCTTACCTCTAGGAGTGTTTTACACAAGCACGTAATGTTAATTTTTAAATAGAGAAGCTAGACACAGAAAGAATAAAATGCCTTGCCCAAGCTTGTCCAGTAATAATGTGACAGATGAGAAGAGAACATGCATTTCCTTGTTTCTCTTGAAGCCTTATGCCTTATTTCTGTAGATCTATGATCAGCATCTGTAAATCTTTCTCTAGTTACCACCGTAACGATTTTCACGCTGTATTACCAGATTTAAGAATTGTCTTTAATTTGACAATTAAAAGTTCTAGACAGTTTCCTTAAAATAGTCATGCATAATATCAACAAGCAAATAACTCAGGCCAAAATCCTTGCGAGTGTACTGGCATACCGCAGCATTTCCGAGCCCGCAGTTGCCTGGCAGCACTTTGTGCTGCACGCCACGGTTGGCTCCGGGATTGCTTGTGGCTTTCAGACCACGGGTAGAAACCTGATTTTATAATATGTGAATGTCCACACATTGCCTAATAAATGTAATGTGTTGTGTAAGTTGCCTAAGATTGAAAATCAGCTCCGTAATCCCATCTTCATCGTCAAGCTGCCCGTCTGGTGCGTGCACATGCAACATGGTGTGAATAGTTTATACTTCAGGGATTTGCAGTTTCCTTCCAGTGTTTCTAGTGCATTGGAAGAGCACCAAGGGACAAACCTCCCAGGCAGCAACAGATAGAATAGGGAGCTCTGGAGAGAAAGAAATACTACAAATACTCTATTGGGAAAGATCCTTTAAAACTTGATCAAAAATAAGGAAGTAATATATTTATGTTAAAATACCTGTCCTTAGTTATAATTGCCTGTTTAAATGCTTTACTGGTTCATATCCTAAAGCTCTGTGGTTCTGTAATACTTCTCTTGAAGTTGCTGACTCTCTTTCTACAGCTGCTATTTTAATGTATAGAATGGCCAGTGATAAAATCTATAAAAGTTCGTTCAGGTTTTTTATTCTTTTTATTTTAACATTGCCCAGAAGGCTGCCAAAACTGCTTAATCTGGTATGCTGTCCTTATCACAGCGCGTGTAGAAATCAAAGTTACTTGCACACTGTGAAGGAAGGAAGGAAGGAAGGGATGCTGGCAACATCAGGAACGAGTCACTGCTCTCCCTCCCGTCACACGCCTTATGTAATCCTGCTGCAGCACATCAGCTACACGCCCTCTGGTTCCGAAAGAAATACGGGATGTTTGAGATTCCCCTTTGACCACTGTCCATATCTAGCCTTACTCTGCTGTTTTGCACACGTGGTCCTGGAGTATAAAATGCTTTTCCTCCCAGGAGGGATACAGAGCAGGAGAGATTAAAGGAGAGAAACTTTGTCAGAGAAGACCATCTCCCAGCTGGTTTGGCAAAACCAGGAGCACGGTAAGGCAGCCCTGCATCCAACTGTTCAGTTTGCTGTTCAGTTACTGCAGCTTGCAAGTGAAAGAATTATATGGCAAAGTCTATTTTTTTTTTTCTTTCCCGTATTAGGAGTCAAGTGTTGGAATCAGTCTCCTGCTCTGTTTCCAAGCTGTCCTGCTGCTCTGAAAACTTTATCCCCCTTTCTTCAAAGGTTTGTGCATGTAACACATAATATTGTAAATGGTATTTAAAGAGCCCCGTTGTGGAGAACATGAAAAGTGAGCAAGTTCTTACTCTGAATGCCAGCAAATGGAAAATGTGTCTTCTCTCTTTTTTTCTTTTTCTTTTTATTCTTCTTTTTATTTTCTATTCTTTTGGGGTTTAGTCTTACTTTTATTTTTCCTCTTATTATTTTTTTCTTACTATTCTTATTTGTACTTCTTTTTTCCTTTTCTTTTTGTGTATTTTTTTTCTGGTTTGTTTGTTTGTTTCTGGTTTAAGTTTTCTTTTTTCCTTTTTTCTCTTTCTCCTTCTCTTTCTCTGTTTCTTTCTCTTCTTTTAAACTTTCTCCCTTTCTTTTATTTCTGTTTTTCTCTCTATCATTTCCTTCTCTCTTTTTCCCATGTTTTACAAAAATATATAGACACACTGCAGCATTTTTTTATAGCAGAGTAGTAATTTAGATTTGTTCCTATTTTGTAACTGTAGAGAAATGCTTATTACACACTATTTCTTTTACTTCAAGTAACAGACAAGTCCTAACACCTTACAGTTTCTGCATGAATAGTTACGTGCATTTCTTCTGTGATTTTACAGCAGACAGCATCTTGGGAACCCAGCGATATAACTTTTACTGAAAAAGCAATATAAGTAAAAAAAAAATGCATAAATTACATCAGGATTATGTGGCAGTGTATTTTTTTTTTCTTTATCTTTAATTTTTTGGAAACATCTGTTTTTGATTTCTGTTATGAACCAGATTCAAACACTGAGGCTAATTCTGCTTCACTTAGCAATTTGCTAGTTTGCTCTGTTCTTCCTGGCACACCTTACCTGGTGCAAAAATCCATTTTAGGATCAGTAATTAGCAGAAATTGCACGTTCAAATGAATAGCACTCATACTTTCTTATCTATATGTTACATTCAAATATATGGTATGTATATATATCTTATGAAATACAGAATTCAGAATCTCAGAATTCCATTTCTCTCTGGCAGATGAATACATTGCAGAATGTTCTGGTTAATTTACAGATCATTTTTTTTCTTTCAATTTTATGTAAATAACGCAGCAACATTTTACATCCCTTTTCCTAGCTGGCATATAGTGATGTGAATTAACAGAGCATTTAATAACACTTAAACTTATGAAAAACACAGAATTTAGGAAAAAAACCAAGTGTCAGAACATGCTTTTCACAGAACTAAGGCATTCTCTTGACAGTATTTTAAAATAAGAGATGGCTGCAGCATTACACTGACGAACTGTTAATTTTAGCATCAATACTCTGAGTCAAGTAGTTTTTCTTCTTTTAAAACAGGAAACTAATTAGATCAGAAAAGTTCATGTGGTGAGCTTCTGAGCCCTTTTGAAGGGAGTTACCTTCTTAGTCAAAACTGACCTTGGTTTTTTTTTCCCCCCCATCAGAAGTGTTCCCACATCACGCAAAACAAGATTTCAGCACTGTGAACTAAAATAATAAATAAAGCATACAAAATGTTGTGCCCATGGCAGTTTGCATTCAAACCTCGTGCTGCTAAGAACCAGTTCTCTGAAGAGAAGGATATCAATAATAATGTGGAGAAAAACAGGAAGATCCATGGGTAAGATCTTTATCTTTTAACAGCTTCATAGTTTCTCTTTCATTGGAAAACTAAATATATTTAAGTGAGATGGTCTCTGGAGAAACCTGTAACATGTTTCCAAAGCAATAATATTAACCAAAGAACAGTTGTCCCTGGGGTCACTGGTTGGTGTTGACTTGGTAAAGGTACATTTAAGCTTTTGTGTCTAAGTTGTATAATCATTGAGGAAAGAAAGCATCTTGCTTTCTCTTTCATAGTTCTAAATTTATTTGGTGTGCTATAATGGTTTCATGTCTGCTAGCACTTAGCTGGCACATGTATGCTATAAAAATTTCCAAAGTGATTATTAATGCTGTAATTAACTTGGTAAAGTATTTCTGTGATACAGTTGATACAAGACACTGTATAAAATAAATTGCACATGCGTATTACATTTCTCGGTTTTCAGGCTGTCAGTTATTTCAGTTTTCTATTGCATACTGTTTCTTTCCCTGCCCGTTCCCTACCCTTTCCTGTCATTTCACAAAGTAGTTTATATTCAAATGTGAAGATATGTGAAGCTGACTAGTGGGAGTGGGTGATCACATATGCTCTGCTAGCTAAAACACATCGTTGCCCTCTCCAAACTAAGGTCTTTGTTTGGAGTTCATGGTCTGGATATCTCTTGGGTGTTTTTGAAAATCTTCTGAAACCTGATATCCAAATTAAAAAGTAGGTGTTCAGAAAGTAAGACTTAATGCAGAAACCAAAGGAAATTAATATAAAAGTATGTTATTTTCTTAATAAGCTGGAGACTAGACCTAGCTGAAATTTTCACATGTTTCCCTGAAGATTTCAACCTCTTTGTTTAATTCCTCTGTGTATTTTCTAGCCAGATCATAATGGTACAGATGTCCTTTGTTTAACTTACAGCAATGATACTTAACCTTTACCATTCCAGGCCATATCTGTTGTTTTTCTTCTTCACGTAGTGGTCTGGAAAGGGTGACTGTAGCTTTACTATCGCCTTGTAGTCCACTCCATCCCTCACGCTGCTGTGAGTGGTTGGCTTATTGACAGTACATCTTTCAGAGTCAGCTCTGAGCATCTCCTTACTGATGCTGCAGGTAAAACGAACAAAAACTGAGTGCACAGTGTTATACTGAATTGTTCTTCTCTCTTTCAAAGCTTAGAAAACGATGATGCCAAATTACGTGATCTGAGCAAGAAGAGGCTAGAGATGCCACCCATCGTAATTTCAGCAAAGGCCAGTGATGGGAGAGAGGTGTGTTTCTAGCATCACTGTTTGGTACTAACAGGTGACACGGGTTGTGCTCACTGCTCCACACTTCTCAGAGTTCTCATGTGAGGACTAGCTGTGGTTACATGAGGTTAGGACTGCTGTGAGATCTTTGGATGAAGGATCTTTTCTGAACAAAAAGCAGTGTTGGTAAGACTTAAGGGAATGAGGTGACCCACTGGGATTGGAGTGCCTGGCTCCTTTTTTCACCTTTGAAAACCCAGCCTTTGGTAACAAACATGTTCTTTCTCTAAAATTGTTTGGTTCACTGTATTCCTGTATTGTTAAGAGGCCTTACTGAAATTTAAAAGTTGGTTGCAGTGACATTGTTTGATTAGTACAAAAATATTTTTTTCCCATTTTATATCAAACTGTGGATTAGGTCAATATTTTTGTACTTAAATAAATACTCATGTTAGAGAAGATCACATTTATACCTAGTTTCTTTAATTTAATGGTCAGATAAAATATAAAGTGAAGCTTTAAGTTATTTAATGGATCTGAAGACACTATGTATTTTTATCTTTTCTCTGTCCAGAACCCTCCTCAAAATGATATCAAAACTTCAAACCAAATATCAAGATGTCCAAGACATGTGAAAATAAGAAACTTGGAAAATGGATCCAGCTTTCTCGACACACTACACCTGACAGCAAAGGAGGTAAGATATGGAAACCTGAACAGGGACTTTTCGTAACTTTGAAAAGATACAGAGTGAGACATTGTTTTTTGACATTTTATTGTTTTTCAGGTTATCAACTGCCGGACCAAAGCCTGCCAAGGGGCACTCATGACCCCAAAGGGCCTGGTGAAAGCTACTAGAGATGGGCCAGTTCCACCAGCAGAACTTTTACCTCAGGCAATAGACTTCATCAAGCAGTACTACAGTTCATTTAAAGAGTAAGCCAACTTTACCTTCATTTTTGGTACAAAAGTCCACTATGTACGGACTTGTCTGTGAGACTATAGGAGTGTTTGGTTTCTTCACAGCTGTTGGTAACTATGCATAGCATGCATTCAAAAAACAGATAAGGACTATTAGGAAAGGTAAATAAAACTATTACTCCGCTTCATATGCTGTATCTGCCAGTCCTAGGTCTTGGAAACGCAGAAATGGGCTCTGTACAGTGCATTCCTCAGCCCCATCCCTTCTGACTGTGTTATGTTATAGCACATTTATTATAAGCATCCTGGTTAGGACTCTTACAACACTACCTTCTGTTTTCTTAACATTGGATTTTAATGGGATTAGCCTCTACTCAGGTCAATCTTAAACGTGAATAATGTGGATAATGCTTTCTGTTTGTGCTGTTCCAAGTATCTTTGCTCTGTGTTCATTTGTTCTCTGTTTTGACTCTCAAGGCCTTAGCCAAAGATTGGAAGGCCAGTCTCTTGCTTCTCAGCCTTGCTTTGTGCTATCATCAGCATAAGCTTTCTGAGCATGCTGAGAGGGATGGTCTAGCTTCAGAAAAGAGGTCTGTGCTTTCACAAAAATAGACATGGTGAAGAGACGTCTTGCTGCAGGAGGAGCTGGAACATCTGGTTGAGGTCCCAGAGTTTGCAGTGACAGTTTTCACATGACAAGCTTTCAAGTGACAATTCAGTCTTTGCTCATCCCATTATAAAACATTATTGGACTTTCAAAGGGACTCAGCCACATAATGGCTACTTCTTTAGACACTTTGAACTCTTCTACAAAGCTTTCTTCCATCTGAATCTTTCTGAAAGTCCCTGTCTTATACACAGGCTGTACTCACTTGCCAATGTATTACATTTGCACATCTCTGTGTTTCTGCTCATGGCTATTTGATCACATTGATTTACACTATCTTACATGCTTGCCCTTGATCTTTCATCTTGTTGAAAATGTGAAAACTCTCAGACAGTGCAGGCTATTTTCATTCTGTCAGTAAGCCAACAAAACAATTTTTGTCTGTTCTGTGATAAATATTTCCTAATGTTTTGACTTCATTCTCTGTTATCAAACTAAAGAATTTTAGAGCTGGTTTCTCTGACAAAGGAATTGCTCAGCACTTCCTTTTAGAAATGAAAATCCTACTTTGCTAGAAGAGCTGTATCCCTCTGAAAGTAACAGAACTTTGAGATGACAGTCGCTATAATCCTACTTTTGGGCTGAAGCTAGCCTGTTCCCTAATTTTCATTTGCATGTGATTTGATAATTTTTTCCAAACTAATCTAGAAAATCCAAATTTAAACTGAAAACTTACACAGCAAAGCTTGTGGTCAATCCATGTATGTATTGAGTGGTGAAAGGATGGTGTCACTACTTAAATTTCTAGTGTGTCAGTGTCTTCATTAGGCTAGTAAGCTCTGTTATTTGCACTCAGTAAGGACAGTTCCTAAATTCTGAAGCCAGGGAAAATTCTCCTCAGCGGTCCTCAGGCGGAGTGCTAGGTACTTAGCTCATCCCTTTACCTACAATACCTCCTGCTTTTTGATAAAAATCTCGGACCTTAGCCTGCTGCAGCAGATCACAGCTATGCTTTGGGGACAAAAGTGTGACGCAGTAGAGGGGAGGTGGAGAACAGATGATGGTGACTTCTCACATCTGAAGCACAGCAAAATTGCTGACTTCATGAGGTAATGGATGTTTCCATAAAGGGTAGAGTATTTTATGTTGCCCTGCATCCAGAGAGTGCAGATTTAGAACAGGAACAGGTTACACAGCGTTTCTCCAAACTTGCCGTATCTCAACATACATAGATGCTAAACCCCTCCCTAATAATTTACTCTACCTGCATTCTGGAAGATAAAACCAGTGATATAAGTAGAAGCCTTCTCATGCAAAAGGATGCTCAAAAGCTTCATGGCTTCAGCAATGCCCGTGCTCTTCTTGACCCAGAACATAAGGAGAATGTCTGCAGTTTAAATCAGTTCTAAGTAACGAAATTCTCATTGTTTCTTTCCATGGCTGTTTCCTGTTCAAAAGGCCAAAAATAGAAGAACACCTGGTCCGACTGGAAACAGTGACCAAGGAGATAGAAACAACAGGAACCTACCATCTGACAAAGGATGAACTGATCTTTGCTGCCAAGCAGGCCTGGAGGAATGCGCCTAGGTGTATTGGGAGAATTCAGTGGTCCAATCTACAGGTAACCTATGAGTCTACATGTTATGGGCCAAATAATTTTAAGCTGTAAATCAGACAAATGTCCTTTACTTTGGTAAAATATGCCGGTTGCTTCAGCCAAGGACTACTCCCTCCTGTATGTATCATAAGATCAACTTTTTTTTTTTGTAGTTCTCTGCTACATAGTTGAATAAAAACACGTGTAGGAGCACTAGCACAGGAGCCAACTATGTCATGGAACCAGGTGCATGTCTTGGTCCTTGGAGAATTGCTACATGTGAAAATGATGCATATATGAACAATAAAAGTTAACCTTTCCTAGCAGAGCTACAACTACATTGAGAAATACTGATTTTTCGTTTTACTTTTCCCTTAATCTTACTTTTCCTTAAGTGCATAAGAAAAATAGTGAGCTTACATTACTGTTTCAAAATGAGTTTTTTCTTTACATTTCTTTTGGAAACTTATAGGTATTTGATGCACGTGACTGTAAAACAGCGAAGGAAATGTTTGACCATATCTGTCGTCATGTCCAGTATGCCACAAACAATGGAAATATAAGGTAGGTCTCTTGAATTGAAAACAACAAAAATCACATCCAGATCTGAATTCAAAACTCTACATAAAACCTGAAATGGTCTATCTAAATATTTTGAGGACTCGTCTCTGCTCTTAATTCTCCTGGTACTTTTATGTTCCTCTCATGTACCGTCAACCGTTTTGAAATTTTGTAACTTTCGTGGCTGATGTTGCAAAATCTTTTCTAATTACTAGGGAAAAGAGATGATTTGAAGATTCAGGGAGGTGGGTAGAGAGGATGAATGATTTTATTTCTACTGATGTTTATTTTAGAAATATAACATAGTTGCTGTTGGTATCAATTTATGTCTTAATTAGAATGTGTTTGATGTGCTGCTGTGGTGTAATGGGATTTGATTGTCTCTCTGGGCAGATCAGCCATCACTATCTTCCCCCAGAGGACCGATGGGAAACACGATTTTCGTGTTTGGAACAGCCAGCTCATCCGATACGCTGGATATCAAATGCCAGATGGGTCTATCGTAGGAGACCCTGCCAGTGTGGAGTTCACGCAGGTACAGCTCTAAATACAGAATCCCAACTACTTGCCATCTTGTCTAACCCATCTGTCTTTTTTTTTTTTTTTTTTTTTTCTTCCGTGTTTTTACAGTGTGGGAGGGAAGTGTGGCGGTAAGGAGTGAATGGGATATTCTGCCCCACAGTCTCTAGGTGCAGACTTGAGCAATAATTTCTTACAGTTTTGATATAAAAATACACCCTCCATCTCAGAACAGGGTGAGCTAATGGTCCCCTTAAGTCAGGGACACAATCAGTACTTGAACACATCTCAACATTGTTTGAATGGAAAAGATAACCTGTATCAGTTAGAATTTACCTTGGGGGGTTTTAGAGGGTTAACATTCTTTTATCTTCAAATCTGGGGGTGGGGGATCTAAAAAAAAAAAATCCCAAACAAAAATTTGCTTTCTTTATTTGCAGTTGTGCATTGAGCTTGGGTGGAAGCCAAAATACGGCCGCTTTGATATAGTTCCACTTGTTCTCCAAGCAAACGGCCAAGACCCAGAAATATTTGAATATCCGCCAGAAATTGTCCTCGAAGTGCCAATGGAGCATCCAAAGTAAGCATGCAAGATTTAGATAATTGCATTTTTGCCTCTGCCTCACCTTGGCAGGTTATTAGCCTGTGCCTGTGGCAGTCATTTTATGAGTTCTTTGTTAGGATGAAATTATGGTAAACTGTCATGGAAGATAAAATGCCTGTTAGAACAATGAAATGAGATTTAAATTAAGGAAGCCAATAGCAATTTTATTGGAGATCTTTTTTTCCCGATATACATTTCAATCATATTCAGAATTTTACAAAAATCATCATTTCTTATGCCAATGTAATGCACATGTGAAATATGGCTACACCCATAACAAAATGTTTTTTGCCTTTCTCTCTTTGTTTTATTCTTCGTGTTTGCTGTGGGACTGGCCTGCAGGTTGCAGAACTCTGTAATACTGTTCTGCAATTTCTTTAGCACGCAATTCCCAGTAAATGAAAACTGCTACGAGCTTTTGCAGACCATACTCCATGGGTCATTTCTGCTAGAGTTAGTACTCTTTATCTTCCTGGACTTTTCTGGTTACCGCCTAGAGGAGGAAAAGACACACGAAGTAATAAATCAAAATGCTTGTTTAACAGGTATGAGTGGTTTAAGGAGTTAGATCTGAAGTGGTACGCGCTGCCTGCTGTTGCCAACATGCTTCTTGAGGTGGGAGGCCTGGAGTTCACTGGGTGTCCCTTCAATGGCTGGTACATGGGGTCAGAGATAGGAGTGCGAGACTTCTGCGATGTGCAGCGATACAATATCCTAAAGGTAATCTTCTGAGGTAGAAGTGTGTTGATCTGTGAAGGGGAAGAACTTGGTGGGTGATGTGTTTTTGAAAAAGAGACGCTATCAGTCTTTGCTGGGCTGGGTGTTGTGTTTACATCACACTAACACTTCAGTGCTGGTTTGACGCAACATCCTGACTGTTGTGGGACATCTTGAATTTCTGCCAAGATTATGACTGCCAGATTGTATGACTTTTTACAGCATTCTGACAGTGTCTGTTCCAAATAGCCGGATAGAATGGTGAAACTGCAAGTATAAAAAAAAAATACAGAAAATGGAGCCCAAAGGGAATTCTTCCACAATTTTACCCCGAGTTCTGCTGACTCAGTGCTTTTGGCCTCTGATTGTCCATTTCTCAGAAGTCTATTTGTCAGTTCCAGTCTGCTGTTCACGAGGCAGGGGAGTCCCAGTGGTTAGCTGCAGGTCTTGGGCACCTTACCAGTACAAGTTAATAATGATGGCTTATAACCAGATACTGCCACTTTGTAAGCCGTTGAGTCCAGGAGAAAACCACTCCCTGCTTTACCAGACTGGAACAGCCTCAAGAACCAGAACTCCATAATTCAAGTTTGCCCCTAATGTCAAATGTTTCTGCTGCCATCATTTTCCCCAGCATAAGACTGACTCTTCCCCCTTTTAGTATACTTTTTCCTGCATAATAATGTGATGAGTTGGAGAAATTGTGAGGTCCAAGTCCCACATAATACATTTGCTTTTCCCTTTTCTCTCTCTTTTTTTCACATATAGGAGGTAGGGAGAAGAATGGGACTGGAAACAAACAAACTTTCATCACTGTGGAAAGACCGAGCTGTTGTAGAGATAAATGTGGCTGTGCTTTACAGCTTCCAAGTAAGTCAGCGAGAGTGGTATCTGGAGAGACACCGAATACTGCGTGTCCCTTCTTCCTTTCACTTATAGCAGCTTTATACAAATATAGTGCCAATGGACAAATGCTCAGTGGAGGTTGTCAATGTGATTCCAATAGATTTATTCTTGATTTATACCTGGGAAGGTAGAGGAATCCATATTTCCTGTTGTTGCCAGAAAAAAAAATCTCAGGTGACGGCAGAGGGGAGAGAAAGAGAAAAGGAAGTTAAGGGCAAGATTGTTTATCCTTTTAACACATATGTGTAAGTGTCAAAATCTATGTAAAGCCATTGAATTAATATCTTTTTACAGTTTATTTAACATATCATAACAATATGAAAGATGGTTAAAAATGAATCAGAAGCTTTTCATCATGCACTCGCAGTGCTAGAGAGGTAAAATGGTAATATTAAAACAACAGCAAAAAAAAAAAAAAGATGTAAGAGTCCTTAATCAACGGTCAACCTTGATCTGTATCTATGTAATAGTTGCTGATAGCAATTATTTCCCAGCACTTGAAATATTAGCCAAAGCAAAAAGATTACTTTAACTACATCAGGAAGAAGAGCGGAATGGGCTTTTTAATATCCGTCTTCCTTTTGCAATTATTCTAGAAACAAAATGTGACTATCATGGATCACCACTCAGCTGCCGAGTCCTTCATGAAATACATGCAGAATGAGTATCGCGTGCGAGGAGGCTGCCCGGCTGACTGGGTGTGGATTGTGCCTCCTATTTCAGGGAGCATCACTCCTGTCTTCCACCAGGAGATGTTGAACTATGTCCTCACTCCCTTCTATTACTACCAGGTACACATTATCCAAAAAAAAATGATTCTAGTAGACAATTTCAGCAGTGCAGATGATAATATGGGAGCTGAAGCAGTCTGAATGAAAAGCCCTGGTTAATGAATGCTCACTAGAGAGATTCATAAATAGCAGGTGCTGTCTCCTGCACTGTGGAAGGTTATGTTAGTTCTGTTGAATTCTCAAGCTGTAAGTAAAATGCAATTTAATGCTACAGAGACTGAGCCCTTATTTATACACAGTGGATTGTACATACAGATTCTGTTTAATCTGGCCCTTTCAAAGATATACAAATTGTGTATTTATTATTTTACATTTCTTACCTGAAGTTTACATTTATTTATTCTTTTTTTTAAAAGGTGGATGCATGGAAAACGCATGTCTGGCATGATGAGACCCGGAGGCCAAAGAAAAAAGAAGTAAAGTTTAGCATCTTGGCAAAGTATGTCGTTCAAAGAGTCGTCTTCATGCTTTTGTCCAACTATTCTGGTCTTGTGATGTTTCTGTTGCACTTTTTTTTTAGTAATTATTACAGTAGGTACCACTTCAATTGTTTGAATTGGCTTACCTGTCCACAGTTAGGTAATATTCACATCTAAGATTCTTATTCAGGGCTGTCCGTAGTGTATGGCTTCTGAACAATCTTCCAAGGAAGAGCCATGCTCAGGAGCAGTCTTTCCTAGCTTGTTTGTGAATTAATTTGAATTGCTGTGTAGCTAGATGAAAAATTATGCGATTTTTTTTTTTTTCCCACTCCCCAGGGCTGTACTCTTTGCATCTTCACTCATGCGACAAACAATGGCAACCAGGTCCAAGGTCACTGTAATCTATGCAACAGAGACTGGGAAATCTGAAACACTAGCCAACAATCTGTGCAGCTTGTTCAACTGCGCCTTCAACACTAAGGTAAGAAAGTGTAAATCATTCACACTAAATGGAGAAATAAGTTTGGATAGTTTTATCAGCTTCTGCAAGCTTTTTAATTCTTTAAACCTGTGTTTTGCATGTTCAGTAACTATAAGTTGGACTAGAACTTCTATTTTGTATTCATTTAGCATAATGCCTTGTAAATTTGGTCAGCGATCATCTGACAATCACAGAGATAGCCAACAGTAGTTCTTATGTCTGCTAGCAATTTCTCATGAGGTTTATACCTTCCAGATTCTGTGCATGGATGAGTACAACATTTGTGACCTGGAAAAAGAAACACTTCTTTTAGTGGTTACCAGCACTTTTGGAAATGGAGATTCTCCAAATAACGGAAAGGTAATATTCACCTCAGAAGTATGTATGAGGCTGGGCTCAAAGACTGAGACCAAAGACAACCCTTTCATTTGTCCTGTGGTCTTGAGTAAGACATGAGCCAGGGTCTCACTTCTGTTTTAAATCAGGGTATTTTTCTAACATTAAATATTTTATGAATTTTTATACAGACCTTGAAGAACTCCTTGCTCACCTTGAAATTGCTGAGAAAAAAAATTAGGTAAAAATACTTTGTTGTTTGGTTTGCCTGTAACTGAGTCCTTCTGCATTTCATTTAGCATAACATAGTGATCTTGTTTTTATCTCCTGCAGATACGCTGTGTTTGGTTTGGGGTCCAGCATGTATCCAGAGTTCTGTGCCTTTGCTCATGCCATCGACCAAAAACTGGCCCAACTAGGGGCTTCTCGTCTCACTCCAGTAGGTGAAGGAGATGAACTCAATGGGCAAGAAGAAGCCTTTCGCACGTGGGCAGTCAGTGTATTCAAGGTGACTATACAAATAGTTAGCTCATCTTTTAGTTCATTCATTTATTCATTTTATTTTGGTATTCATTAGCATCCCATAAGAATGGGGGAAAATGAAGGAAAACAAACATCCGGATTTATATCTGAATTTCAAACTCCCCACTCTTCTACTAATTGCCTAAGTTAAAGAGGGAGCTGGGGTTCTTTTCTGTTATTTTTTAATATTCACATAAAGTTCCATGAAACCTTTTGGGTAGTGGAATGCTCAGTATGAATATCAGAATTTTTTGAAGTCGATCAGTTTTTTAGCTATGCTGGTATAGAAGTGGAACCTTACTGAACTCACTGAGCCCATACAAGATCACTGAACTTAACAGAATCAATAAAAACCAGCAATCTGCGAAATTAGTATCTCCTCATTAGGATCATGACAATGCTAAAAATTTATTTTTTAGTAAAAATTCCTATGAATAGCCATATTTTTTAATTTTTTCTAGACTGCCTGTGACATTTTTAACATCCGTGGGAAAAATAGTATTCAGCTGCCTAAGATATATACCTCTGATGAAAGCTGGGATCCTAAGAATTACAGGATAGTGCATGACTCTCAGACCGTGGATTTGGTTAAAGGTATGACCTCCCACCTTAGACTTTCTCTGTCCATTTTGCTTCAGTTAGGTCTGAGCCATAAAGGTTTTGTGTAAGTTATATTGGTCCTGCTAGGTGATAGAATTCATACAGTACGGTGGTCAGAGAAGAAGGAATATTGGTTTACACTGCATAAATCATTCCTTTATGCAGCAAAGTAACATCAGAACTAGCATACATTTTGACAACCCCAGAACAAAAGCCGAGATGAACTACTTTTAGCCAGGGAAGGCATGCATACAGGACACATAACTGACTAAGAGTATATTGCATTCTAGGGCAAGCATGGCTCGGTTCTTTTCTGCATATTATTTTAAGACATTTTAAACAATCCTTATCACAAAATTACCATGAGTCGTGTCCTCTTTCCTCAACAGCACTTGCAAACATTCACGCCAAGGATATAATTCCTATGAAGCTGAAATTCAGACAGAATCTTCAAAGTTTAAAATCCAGGTATGATACCTCATTCTTTTGAATATTGCAATACCACATTTTACTAAAATCTTAAACATCTGAAATGCCTGGCTACAAATACCTTTTCCCTGAAGTTATTAAGAAATATATATGAATTTTGTACCTTTATTTGTAGAAGTAAATCATTATTACAAGACCACAAGAATACGTACAGTCTTATCTCTGGTTTAGGTAGGAGCTGACTTCCCAGTAGAGTCTTTAGGAGTGTAGGGAAATAAATAACTGTGTGATATGGCCCTTTGATACCTACTAAATGTGGAAGATCAGGTGTATGGTCCCTCTCCCTTGCTTGGTATGCTACATGCCAGGCATATGTTTACTTCATTTAGAGGAAAAATCGCACCTTAGCAGCAAAAAAAAAGTAAACAAAGGAAAAGATATAGTGCAAGAAGCTGCTGCATTAAGTTGTACTGCAAAGCAGACTGGGACAAGACAACAGACAAAGAAATACAAAGGATGATCAGTGCTAACATCTTTCTTAGAAATAACATCTATGAATGGCTCTTCAGCATCCTCCGGTAGATCTCTCTCATCCCTGTCCTAAATCCAGTCGTCTTACGGGAAGTCCTCTGCGCTGGTTTAAGATGTGAGCTATTCAGCTGTCAGCAGAGCTGCATTTCCTTTCAATGGCTGGTTACAGGCACATTTTTTCTATACTGGACAGATCAGGCAGCACTTCAATATCTTATTTGTTTTGATACAAGGACTTCACATATCTGGACTATTATTTGTTTAAGTCTCCATGAAGTAAGCTGGTCTGATAATTTGGTAATGAACACAAGTAAGCCCTTGCCAAATGTCACTTCACATTTATTCCTTTTCTGTGCAATTCAAGGGAAATCCTGTCAACGTAACAAAGATCTGTCTGATCTCTTTTTTTCTATATCTAGTCGTGTTACCATTCTGGTTAAGCTTTCCTGTGAGACTAATCAGGAAGTGCACTACCTGCCCGGAGAACATATCGGGATTTTCCCAGGCAACCAGCCAGAATTAGTCCATGGCCTCATTGCACATGTCAAGGATGCCCCTCCAGCTGATCAGACTATCAGACTTGAAACCTGCGCTGATGGTAAGTTGGTTCTCTTTAGATAAAATAACAGAGGATGCTTGACAGATTTCTGTACAATTCCTGAGAATTTCTGTAGACTGAATTTGATTCTATTATCCTTTTCTTAAGTTTCAATAGGATTTAGTTGATGCTTTTAGTTTGTCTTACAATTCCCAATTCTGATTTTGCATACTCTGGCAGTCCGTGGTAACCTTACCAGTGTTTGCAGAGTTATCTTAGGTTGACACTGTTTGTAATTCAGTTGCTGAATTGGCCATTGACTACCATTAGATTACCCAACAGAGTTTGCTTATTGTTGCTACATATCAGAATCCTAAAATAGATTTACATGTCATGACCGTTTTTCCATCTTAGGAGGAACAATCTGCTAAATCATAGATTTCTGATACACACAAAGATGATTTCCTCAGATGAAAGACTTTCATTTTAAAGTGGTGTTTTGTTATCATGCAATTCTCTTCATCAGATCCTCCCCTTACAGAAAGTTTGAAACCTCACATTAACCTCCTTTCAGAAGGGCCCTGTGGTCTAGACCTGCTGCAACCTAGTCTGAAGTCATATTTTGAAGGACACTGAGTTTTGCAAAGCTCTACAGCTGTCAAATGTCATGGGAATTGCCAAGTGTTCTTTTATTTCCCTCACTTCCAGGTGGCTACTGGACAAGTGACAAAAAGATTCCAGCCTGCACACTCCCTGAAGCTTTGACATACTTGCTTGATATCACTACTCCACCCTCCCAACAACTGCTAAAAAAACTCTCCCAGCTGGTAACAGCAGAAGGAGACAAACAGAGACTGGAAGTTTTATGTCAGGTAAGCATTAGGACTAGTTTTATGTTACGTATACTGGACAATCTGATGCTCTTTTACTGTGTGGCAGAAGCTTAAGAAATTTTTGTAGTGATGGTGCTTGATTTTTACCCATCTGTTACATGTTTTGTGTGCTTGTGAAAGCAACCTCAGTGAGAGAAAGGGTGGTCTTGTGACTCAACTTGGGCGTGGGAATCAAGAGATTTCTTCAGATCTGATATTTCCTGTGTGGTTCTGGGTGGGTCATTTCGCTTGCCTGTTTCTCTTGCCTGCCTCATGGTGGTTTCTGATAATACACCATTAAAAAACCTTACAGTTTGCAGGTGAAGGGGTTGGAGGGGAGCTGGTGGATATTTTTGTCAGAGAAGCTGGTACCGTGAGAGTAAGAGGGATGTCACTTTAGGTAACCAGTGGCTCATAGCTGTGGTAAGCGCTTGCTCCTGCTGGGTTCAGCAAGGCTCTGTAGGTATCAGCACCTGGGCCCATACAGTTTTGTGGATATTCCATGGCAGGGGGCTGAGAAAAAGATTCTACTTCCCTTTCTGCAGCCTCACTGAGAGAGCTGGTATCTGAGAAAATTATAGCATGTATAATTATATCTATGTAGTATATATATGATTTTATATATATATATGATTTTATATATATATATATATATATATATATATATATATAATATGTAGTACATCTGTTTTCAAAAATTAAACAGTTTCTTAGGAAACCCCAGTATTGGTCTCAGCAAAGTTTTGAGGATTCTCTGTTGATTTGTCTGCATATTTTATTGAATGTAAAGCAGGAATCTTATTTATAAGTGACACTTCAAATATCCCTGCTCTCATGAACTCAGCATGACCTGTTAACATTGTGATGGTGGCCTTTGACTTTTAGAGCACAGAAGAATACAATAAATGGAAGTTTTACAACAGCCCGAACATCCTGGAGGTCCTGGAGGAGTTTCCTTCTGCTGAGGTCTCAACAGCTTTCTTACTGACTCAGCTGCCATTTCTGAAACCCAGGTACTATTCTGTCAGTTCCTCCTGTGACATGACACCCAGAGAGATTCATCTGACAGTTGCAGTTGTAAACTACAGGACAAGAGGTAAGGAATTGTTGTTTTCATTTCTCTCTTAGTTAAGTGATCTTTAGGCTCTGTTGTGGTTCAGAAGAAAAACTGTGTCTGCCAGAGGGCATGAAGCATATCTGTAACAAAAAGTTTGTGTTGTGATACACGCAGAATCGTATACTGCAGTGCAGATGTTCATCCTGTGTCAGGGTTTGCTAAAATCCTGCAGCATCATCAGTGTATCCTTATTTTAGAAATCACTACTAGATATATACTCATTTAAAAAACATAATTTTAAGTATAAACTGTGCTTTTTTAAAAAACAGAGAGCTTCTGAATACTGACAGGTGTCTTTCTTTGTTCTGATTAGATGGACAAGGGCCTTTGCACCATGGAGTTTGCAGCACATGGCTGAATACAGTAGCTCTCAATGAAATAGTTCCATGCTTTATACGCAGGTGAGTATATGACAGAGAAAAAAGATAAGGAAAAAAAAAAAAAAACACAACCAAACCAGCAGTTCTTAATTCAGCTTCATCACTGGGGTTTTTTCATTGTTTGCATATGATTTTCAAGAGACTGGTGAGTGCAAGTTGGAATATCTGACTTTGAGAAGAAAGGGAACTCCCTGTCTTCCAGAGATGAGATCCTTTACCATGTCTTATGTTAGGTAAAATCATAGATCATTAGAAAATTCTGAAAGAATTTTATTCCTATGACACCATCCCCACTGTCAGCATATCCGCTATCAAGCAAGTAAAGCTAAGGAAACAAGAAGAAACCGTCACCAAGTTAAGGCCCATTACTGTTTTCAAAGTGGTAACTTAGGCTGTGCTGCTCAAAATCATTCAGGACACTGGCACTGAGATGTCAGCCATAAGCTACTTGGGTAATTAACATATTTTTGCATTTTAGTGCTAATGAATTCCAGCTCCCAGAGGAGCCAACCAAGCCATGCATTCTGATCGGCCCAGGAACAGGAATAGCTCCCTTCAGAAGTTTCTGGCAGCAGCGTCTCTATGACTTGGAAAAGAAAGGTACTTGGGGGGATTGCCACAAGAGGGAGGCCATAACTCCTCCAGCAGCAGAAGACGTCCCTAGTCCTCCAAACACAGTCTCTACAGATGAGACACCCAGAAACATCAGCCAAGTAAATCCCGTAGAGATTTGTCATCCCAAGGCTGGTTGAACACCGCACTGAAAGAGCTAATCCGTCCCACTTGAAACCATTCTGGTGGACCTGAGGTATCTGGTCACTTGGAGGGAGCAGCCTGTGTTTCCTTGTAAATACTGTATGCTCAGTCACTGCCCCAGGGGCTCACACAGGGGCCACAATATGGAGAGGAAACACTTTGGCCTGCCTGCATCAGCCTATCTAGGGAACCTGCTCCAACAGGCGACTCCACATAGTTCTCCAAGGACTTTGGGCAGGTTCAATCCTACTGCAAGACCCTAAAATTAGAAGCTGTCACACACAGACACACACATTCTCCTTCTCAAAGTTGGGGAATCCACCACTTCCCTGGGGAGATTATTCCAGTGGCTGTTCTTATCGTAAAAAATTACCCTCTTGTGTCCCATCAGAATCTCCCCAGCAATAACTTGTACCCGTTGTTACCCCTCGTCTTTTCCATGTGACTCCTTATAAAAAGCAAGTCTCCATCTTCTCTGTAGCCACCCTTTAAATACTGGAATATGGTGATAAGGTCTCCCCTCAGATTTCTCTCTCCAATGTTGGTTTCAGGTGTCAAAGGTGGTGACATGACATTATTGTTTGGCTGCCGGCAGCCAGACATGGATCACATCTACAAAGAAGAAACTGAGGAAATGAAGAAGAAGGGAGTCCTGAAAGAAGTCTATACAGCTTACTCCAGACGACCTGGCCAAGCTAAAGTAAGGCTGGTTCCCTTGTTCTTTAAGGGTTGGCTCCTTCCAGAATGGTCCCTCAAGTTAAGATTTGGGCTGCATTTAACAATGTTCTTTAAAAAATTGTTAGCATTTCGCTTCAGTATATTGTGAACAAGTAACAGAAAGCCCCACTCTTCAAAATAAAGGAGAATCTCACTGTGCACTTCAGTGCAAGCAAGATATATAAAACCCTCACTGCTGTATAGAGAGGCACTTTGAGTGCGAACAGCCTTTGAAACTAGAAGCTGGAACATTTTTTGCAATCTTAAATTTTGCAGGATTTGATTATCTTATGAGTTAGAAATGAGTTGTCTCTGGCCATTTGTCACCATTTCAGTGGCACAGTGACCCTGGAAATTAACTTTGCTTAGATGAAATTTTGATTGGAGAAAACAACAGCACTTAAGCTGTCCTCTTTCTAACTGTCCTGCTCACCTGGCAAGGTATGAGACTTTGGCAGTTGTAACTGGTTCTAAAAAAGAAGAGTCTTAGCCTGCTCTAGTTTAACCAGGAGACAGGTCTAGCGTCTGGATCTGGGGCTCATTAAGACAGCATGAAGACATTTTTTCTTCTCCTTTGCTGGGGTGCAACACACAGCTGGAATAGATAAGGCATTTATAACCTTACTACATATACCCGCATTGAATTTAGAAAAGCCAGTAGCCAAAGTAGCATTTAAAAAACCTTGTCTAATGATCATTTTTCTGTTTCTAAGGTCTATGTTCAAGACATTCTTCAAAGCAAGTTGGAGACCAAAGTGTGCAACCTCTTGCATAAGGAGGAAGGGCATCTGTATGTCTGTGGAGATGTACGCATGGCCAAGGATGTTGCCCAGACTTTGAAAGGGATGTTTGCAAAAAACCTGAACCTCAGTGATCAGCAGGCAGAGGAATATTTCTTCCAGCTAAAGGTACGCTATGATACACAAGGCATTCTTTCCAGTCAGACGGTGTTCCAGGATGAGTTACAGAAGTCTTCAAAGTCACACTCAAGGTCTTGTGGGATGCCATGAGCTTCTTTTCAGCAGAATGCACAAGCAAAATATCTTTAAGTGGTCAGCTTAGTCCACCCACCATGATTTCAAACACAGTTTCTGCTTGGTTAGGGTGAAAGAGTGACAGGTAATGTTCTTCTCTTGCATCTACCATTTTCCCCAGCGTCTCACTTTGGGTCTTGGACATTAGCTTTGCAGTGTGTCTGGAACATTGAGGATTTGAGACTTTATTGTACCAATGGAGGAAAGTGAGTTTAAAAAAATCAGTGGGGGCCAACACTGAAAACACAATGCCTGGGTCTGCTGGCTTTTTAGGACCCTTTTGTAACCACAACTTGGCCTGGAGCACGTGTCTCTGGGATTCAGATAGATTCCTTTTACTGACAGTAACAAAAGTCCACTGTCCCAGAACCAGTCATACGAACGCAAAAGGCCTTGTATTACTTAACTCTTACATAAGGAGGAGCTAGCTGTATTAAATTAATCCCTTGGGTTACCTTTCTTTTTTCGCAGAGCCAAAAGCGATACCATGAAGATATATTTGGGGCTGTATTCCCACATGAAGTCAAAAGAGGTGTAGGAGCTTTGCAACCCACCAGTCCAAGAACAAATCAACTTCTGATTTAGACAATACTTGCACATTTGTTGTTATTTTCAAAACATAAGGGGCCAAATCCTCTTTCATATACATGTTAAATCATACACATATATATGATTGTAGGATTTGGCTTTTAAACCTCAGCCTTAATTAAGAAAAATATTACATTTATCTTTTGCTGCTATTTATTCTGAGACTTCTTTTAATAGATTATCTTAATAATGAAGATGCACATTATTTTTTTAATACTGTCTATCCTAGTATAAATCTTCTATTTTTTGTAAATACAAGGAAAAGTTAGTGTTTTTTACTATGTAAGCTAGAATTGAAATCTTTTTTTGAAATGTACTGTTTATCTTTGTGAATTTATTTATATCAGATTGTTTTACTGTGCATATTATCTTTACTTTAAAGCAAATAAATGGATGGTTGTGTTACTTGGAAATGTATAGTCACACACACCTTGTTGAATCTGAAGCAATATTTGCAAATGAGATAATAATATAATGTTTCATAAGTGGAAATACCTGCTGTATACACTTCCAATGTGTATACATGAGGAGGTAGTAGTTTTGAGTTCTGCTTTGTGTGGTTCAGGTGCTTGAACCTGAACTGTTTATGTTACAGAGCCTGTGGCAGTAAGGTTCAGAAAATTCAAAAGCACTTTGTACATTTGAATTCTATGCTCTGATTTACTTGATTTGTTTGTAATAAAAGATGCCTTTATATTGAAACAAGCAATTGGGTGTGGATTAAATGTACCTTCTTTTGCTATTGTCTTCAGCCTAAATAAGTAGGGGTAGGTAAGTTCTCAGGTTCTGGTGGAGAGGGTTTGGGCTCCAGCCAGCACTACTTCCAGCAGTGAAGAGCCCAGCTCTGGGAGTTACGCAGTCTGCCCAAGATTAGTTATGCATTTTTGTTACTGCCGGGGAAGTGTGAATTCACAGCGTAGATTGAGATCGGCTTGCAAACTGCAAGAATATAAAATAGCAGTGAGAGCAGATATATTTTGCCCTAGTTGTATTTTGACTTGGCTCTTTCTATACCTTGCAGTTATGTCAGAGCTTTTAGTTCTTTCTCTAAAATTACCAGGGCTATATGATCATATTAAAAAAGCTTAAGGTGAGATTTTCCTGTCATCCCTTTGTCTCCAGGAGCTGGAATCTGATGAAGTAGGAGTTGAGGCTCAAAAGTGTACAGTGCATTTCACATGTGCTTCAGGACAGCCTGAGACATAAGATCAGAATTACAGCATAGATGTGAGAATGTGGACAGTGATGGCAGAGAACAGGATGTATCAGACAACAGCCACAAAGAGAATAAAGGACAGAGGAGGTTCCTGGCAAGTATGGAGTCCTGATGGGCACCTAGTATATATACTTCATCAGTGTTATTTCATATTTTGTTTAATTGATGTTTTCTGACTTGAGATTTTTGAAGGTGGGATGGAAAATGGAACAAGATAATTGCACTTTCCATTAAGAAAGTTCTCCATAAACACAGGGCTCACTGAGTCCTCGACTTCAAATGAGTCCAACAAAAGTAGAAAAGAGAAGTAAGATCCATACTTCAGAGTGCTAATGTGCTCCATGTCCTTTTGGGAGACGCATCACTGCACAATCCATTTTCCATGCCCATGACTAAGTAGGTGAATTTCCTTGCTAGGATGCTTCCTTTGTATCTGAAGCATCCTTTCAAAGTAATCACTTTAAAGCATTATCACAATCCTTTATAAATGCCTGTGTACTAAAGGACCACAGCTCACTTTCATTTAGAGGGTCCAAAACTCAGGGGAAAAAAAAAAAAAAAACCAAAACAAAACCAAAACAAGTAATGCTGTTCATACCAAGTTGAGAGCAGACCGGGGTGCCCTTAGGTAATGCCATGTCCTGTAGATGTGAGACACCATTGAAAAATGCCAGCCAGGGAAGCATGAACATCCTTCCCTCATGAGGCTCTGACAAGTCCAAGCAAGAGGCACAAGCGCTTGTGTATCAGCACAGAAGTTGCATGACTTTCCATTTATATATTCTATGTTGATAAGGCAAGTTTTATGGGGGGGCCTTTTCATCTTAATTCCACCACTGCAAAAATTTCCCCCTATCAGGGCAGTGAGAAGGCAGTTAAAGGAAAGGATTAAGAGAAGAAGAGATCTGTTTTAATTCTTTGTGAATTGATTTAAACTTGTCCCAACTGTAAGTTAACTTCAATTGCAGCACTGATCTGAAACTGTATATAATTGCTTTTTCTACAGAAATAAATGGGGAATATAAAGTACAGATATTAAGGTCAGTGGGTAATTATTCTATTCCAAGATAAAAACTGAAGCCTCGTTTAAGAAACCAGATACCAAATATACCTTTTAAAATCCTGAAGATGATCAAATGGCCTATTCTGTGGTTATTAAAGTGTTCATTACAGCCCCTAGTCAGTACAGGATTTAAGCATGCGCATTAGTTTAAGCACTTGAGTAATACTGCTGGAGGCAGAGGAACCATTCTGGGCCAGAAGTTGCTGAGATGATTATGCACCTGACTGAGAATTACAGATTAACACTTTCTGAAGCAATTAGCGGCTGTTTCATTAACACTTAAGCCCGATTTACATGTCTAGAATAGAACTCAAAACAGGCTCTGTGCCAAGGCACTGAAATGCAGACTTTTTTCCTAGCCTGGTGCTCTAGCTGCTTTTGGTTGTTGGTAAAATTCCCTTGTAGTCTCAGATACACCTGAGCGGCAGGTTGCTGTGGAGAGCCAGGGGTCCCGGTGCTGGCTGGTGGGTCACTGGGCTGGCAGCCTGGATACCCCGAGCGCTGCCCTGCAGGCCGTGCACACGTAGGGCTCGGCCTTATGAATGAGTTTCTCAAATTTGTTGAGCAATCTAACACTGATTGATCACAGTAACAGTCTGTATGTAATTTTAACCTCTTTTTAAGGAACACGTATTAACCATAAGGAAATAGAAAGGAACGTGTGGAGGATACATGGGGGCATTATTGCACAGCTGAGCGGTAGCAGAAGTTCAGGCCTTGCCTTGAGGGTAAATGCTGGGAAATCTGAATTGCCTTCAGCTGCAGGGGCTGCTGAGCCCGGACTGGGGCTGGGGGTGACTGATGAGCCACAGCTGGGTAACGAGGGGCACCTGAGGGCTGAGGGGCACCCAAAAGCTGAGAGGGAACCTGAGCACTGAGGGAGCACCTGAAAGCTGAGGGGGAACGCGAGGGTTGAGAGGACACCCGGGAGCTGAAAGGAACCCGAAAGCTGAGGGGGCACCTGAAAGCCGAGGGGAACCCGGGAGCTGAGGGGAACCCGGGAGCTGAGGGGGCACCTGAAAGCTGAGGGGGAACGCGAGGGTTGAGAGGACACCCGAGAGCTGAGGGGGGCACCCAAAAGCTGAGAGGAACCCGGGAGCCAAGGGGGCAACCGAAAGCTGAGGGGAACCCGGGAGCTGAGGGAGCACCTGAAAGCTGAGAGGAACCCAGGAGCTGAGGGGCACCCGGGAGCTGAGGGGGCACCCGGGAGCTGAGGGAACACCCAAAAGCTGAGAGGGAACCTGAGCACTGAGGGAGCACCTGAAAGCTGAGGGCGAACGCAAGGGTTGAGGGGGCACCCAAAAGCTGAGGGGAACACAGGAGCTGAGGGAGCACCTGAAAGCTGAGGGGGAACGCGAGGGCTGAGGGGACACCCGAAAGCTGAGGAGCACCTGAGCGCTGCAGCGCACCGGAGCACTGAGGGGCAGAGCCCTGGGACACAGCGGCTGCACGGCGGCGAGGTGCGAGGCTGACAAATGGCAGGACGGAAGGCAGAATGAGTTTAGGTAGGTGAAAGGCTTTTTTTTTCTTTTCTTTTTCACTGAAATGATGTATTATAGCTGTGCAAAGAGGTTCTCCTCTCTGCAGGTGTACCCTGAAGTGCGGGGGGTCTGGGTGGGTGGGAGACTTGCCTGCCCCAGTAACCCCGCTGGGAAGCCAGGGCTGGGCCAGGAGGAGGAGGCTGGAACTGCTGCTTTTTGTGGGCAAGAGCAGGCTGAGCTCTGAGAGAGAATGGAACCGTGATGGAACTGTGCTGTGTCCAGCTTTCCTACACCTCGCCTCAGTCAGTTCATTTGCAGCCTGATCTATACATTGTGAGTTGTTATTTGGTGCCTTCTCTGAAAGAACCCCCGTTTCTGTGGCTGCACTGAGATGTTTCACGTGCACTGGGAGCAGTGTTGAATAACCAGTAAGTAGCTAGCAAGGCTGGTACAATGGTCCCCGCTGATTTTAAGATTTAAAATGCAACTGAGTGTTATACTGCAGCTGTCTGGAGCTAGAAATGGTCTCTATTGGTTCTTGAATTTGTCTCCGTTGAGATGTGAGTACTGGTTGCTTCAGGAAAAAAAAAAAAAAAAAAGAAATGGGGGAAAGCTTTTGTTGTCTTTGAAAGAAAACAAATTCTTGGACTATTCATCAATGAAAGAAGAATATTTTTAAAAGGCTATTAAAAATCTAAGAATATGATCTAAACAGGAGTACCCTGTCTTCTATAAATCATAGGTTAACAAGTGTTTTTAGGCTTTCAGCAGAAGACAGGTATTTGATTTAAGTTTTTTTCTAACAAAATGTGCTTTGACAGACTTCCTAGATGGCTGCTAATGTTCAGTGATGGCTTGCTGTGATACATAATGGCTTGTCAAGCTGTGCATGGGATTTTGTCTCTAACTCAAGATCAGAGTAACAGCTCCTCCAGTCCTGATTTATCTCAACCAGCCGGTGGTGTCCCTTCGTGGCCACCCCGAAGCACAGGGCATCGGGGTAGATCCAAGTCTGTACATGGAGACAGTGGTGGGGAGTGCCACAGCAAATCTTCTGGGTCAGAGGAAAGTGCAGATTTAACAGGGGAAGCAAGAGGTGGACAGTAAACACAAACCCTTCTGTTTGTTTCGTCTCTGGGAAGTTGCTTGCGTAACTCTGTTTGCTAGTTGTCACTCTAGGGCTAATGCGTTAAATGGGCTGGATCGTGTTCAGGGTCTGCAGCTCTTGCATGCAGCTCGCGCTGTTTTACTGGGTAGCAGCAGAGGAAAAGTTTGATCTGAGCCTTTGCTTTCCAGCTCTGCAAGGTCAGTGATCCGGTGTCACTCATGTCATCCAGTGGGTCTTAGGTAAGACTCAGAGGGCTGCGACCCGCCGTGGTTAGCGTGGCAGTTACCACTGGTTATGAAAGCAGTTACTAACCTTTGGTTGCTTTGCTGACCCTGCCTCCAGCCGGGCTGGATGTGAAGGGACAGCAGACCGTTAATGCTTGTCAGGTGTTGGAGATCCTCACCAGATCTCAGAAAATGCCTGGCTGTTCCCTGAAGCACAATGAGTTCCAGGCTTTGTCCTGGTTAACAATGTACCCGCAGATAGTGTCTGCTCTCCCGGTCATGAACTCGAAAAATGGCTGATGGGCTCTCAGTGATTTAGCTCTCGAGTTCTTCGGGCTGTTCCGTCATGGCCGAGCCCTGGGCCTGTCCAACACTGAATGTCGCTTTAGAAAACCTCCAGCCGGGGCCCGCACGCAGCGCTCTGCTCGGGGACCTTGCTGGCAGCCCGGGCCATGCAGGGTCAGCTGGTGCAAAAAGCGACCCTCTGCGACGGCTTTGCCTGCCCTGAGGTCCTGCCCCGGCAAGGTGGGGCCTTGCCTGGGGGACTGTGCCCTTCCTTCCCCCACGAGGGCTTCAGCGAGGTGCTGCGGACTGTGGTTTTCTGCCCAAACCCTGCGTGTACGTGGAGAGCAATGTCTTCTCCCGCCTTCAGACTGACGAGGAGTTTAACCCCAAGAGACACAAAAGCAGGGGAGGCCAATGCTTGCTGTGAGCCCTTGATGCGCATAAAGGCGGTGAGGCGGCGTGGGAGGCACCATATGGTTATTTTGGTGGGCATGCGAACTTTTTTCTGACAGAAGGCTGCAGGGTGACCTAGTGATCACCAGGGTGCTGCCACGTGCTGCTTGTCTCGGCAGACCAGCTCTGAGCCGCTCGGTGCGGAGCGACAGGGTTGAAGTGTCCCCTTGGTGCAGGAGGAGCGCGGGGGCGAGGAGCTGCTCCCCCCTGAGCCAGTGCAGCCCCGGGGCCGGGGGAGGCAGCGTGTGCTTGGCCAGTGCTTCAGACCGGGCTGTGCTTGCTCCGATGTAACTATGGCTGGGCAGGTGTCACAGAATCACCGACTGGTTTGGGTGGGAAGGGCCCTTAAAGCTGCCCCCTTCCCCCAGCCCAGGGGGCTCCCAGCCCCATCCAACCTGGCCTTGAACCCTTCCAGGGAGGGGGCAGCCACAGCTGCTCTGGGCACCCCGGGGCCAGCGCCTCACCCCCCGCACAGGGAAGGATTTCGGCCTTAGATCTCACCTAAATCTCCCCTCTGTCAGTTTAAAACTGTTACCAAACTTTTATCAAACTGTTCCAGTTACCAAATCATTAACTAGGACATTACCAAACTATTAGCAGACTGTTCTAGTTCACAGCTGGTGGAATATAACCTTTATGCTTAAGGATTTTTTTTTTTTTTAATTAAACACCCTTGCCCTTCAAGTTTAATTGAGAATTAAATTAATTATTTCTTACTCTTTATGAAAGACAACAAAGCTCAATTTATCTTAAGCTTTTTATTGGTTGCATATGAAAGATCTAGATAAGATGGATGAAATGTAAAATTGCGCTTTTAGAATGCCTTGGCCTTTTCCCTGCAGCACAGCACAATGCTGCCGTTATTTGCGGCACGAAGCTGCCTGGCAGCAGCGCCACGTTCCCGGGATTCATTAACCCTCGGCCCGGGGCGAGCGAAGCGGCCGGGCCCGGCGGGCAGCGCTTCCCCCGCCGCGGGGGTGGCCCCGGGGCCCGGGCACTCGCCCCGCTCCGGCTGGGGGGGGGGGGGGGGGCAGGGCTGGGGGTCTGAGTGGGGCGTGGGGAGGAGGCAGCGCCTCAGCGGAGTTTGGTGCTTCGAGGAAACCCACTGCTGGCGTTCCGAAACCGCGAGGTAATTTTGGATCACGGCAGATGGACTCGATGTCTCGGATTAAACCGGCCTGGTGCATCGGGGTGGGGGGGGGCTGCAGCCAGCCGCAGTAGCCACGAGGAGGCGACCAAACCCCAGGGAAGGACCAGTGCGGAGCTGCGGGAGCAACGGGGACACCCCGGCCTCGCTCCTCCCCTCCGCTTTATTTTTGCTGCGATTTGTTGCGAGAATCCGAGTCACAGCAAAAAGAAAGTGAAGAGCCTGGTGCTGCAGCCCGCTATCAAAGCTGAAGAAACAGTTTGTCAGCTGTATTGCTACTGAAAGCCTCTTACACTGGACGTGTGCGGGGAAACAGAAGGAACCGTGTTTGCAAAAAAGATGCGCGCTTGAAATCTCGTTTGTGGATGGATGTCAGTGATTGATAGGTAATATAATGGCAAGAAAGCCAGCGGGTTCAAAGGCCATAAACTAACAAATGAATGTAGTGGAAGCTCTAAGACACAGCAAGGGCTATAGACAAAAGCTATAATGCTGATTATTTTTTTCCTAATCTTATTTTTTTCTTGCATGAGTTAAACCTGAGACTGTCTCCCTTTGCTTCAGCACGTTATTCCAGCCGTTTCTCTGTTGCAGTAGGATTTCTAAAACCAGGAACCACTTTCTGTCACAATAGTTGCTTATTCTTGCTCGATTCAGAGGAAGGTTTTTATCACGTTCCTGCCTCCCTGCCAAGCTCGCCAGGGCAGGCTCCCTGCGGTGCGACGGCCCCAGCCTTGGTGGTGCCGCGGCGGCCGCGCTCCGGGTCCTGCTCTGCTCACCGACACCCCGAAGGCTGACCCGCCCGACTTGTATCGCTCAGTCTCTGTCCGGCTTGAGTGTGGCAAAGGACAGGGGGTAATGACAGGAAATCTGCTGCTTGGCTCGGGACGAGCGAGGGGCAGGGAGAGGGCAGGGAACCGCAGTAAGAGCGATGGTGGAGCTGGTGACCGCCCCGCGCCAGCCGTACCACCCTCCTCTCTGCCCACCCACTTCTCTCCCTTCCTACGCCCCTCTCCTTTTCTGGTCTTTTAAAAACATTGCCTTCGATTCCTGACTTTAAACCACAGAGCGTATCCCACTACCTCAAGGAAGTTCATGTGGGAGTCCGGCCATCGTGCCCCCGGGGTTGAACACCGACGGGGCGGGAGGGAGCGGAAGGGCACCGAGCGCTGCTGCCGGCTTCGCCCCGTGACCCCCCGACGTCTGCTCCTCCGCGCCGCCGTCTCCAGCCTCCCAGCACCGCTGCAGGCGGCCGCGGCCTGCGAATCCTCCGGCACCGGGGGCTGGACGTGGTGGTGCGCCACGTTAGCGGGTCACTAGGGAAACCCGCTCGTGTTTTCGTTTGGTTACAAGTAGATGTGGGGGAAAAAGGCCAAACCACAATTCTGTAACACTTGCTTTATCCAGAGCAAAGATTTATTCACTGAAAAGATTCCTACATATCCAGAATTTTATTAGCATAGAGTGCACTCTTTTATTTTTTTTTCCTTTTTTGCTGGTTGCATAAACTAATACAGAAACTGTTGTTAATACTAACAATTTTTAATTAATTTAATAGCAATTCTGGAAGACACTCAGTTGATAGAAAATATAAAAAAAAATTTTTTTACTGTACAAAGTTTACATCACATTTGAAAAGAAAACGTGTCCATTTTCACCATATTACAGACTCCATTTACATTCACTACTGACGTGTGGCTTTTGTAGCAGCATTGTACAGCCAACTTCACATTTACAACTCTAAAATGGTACAGGCTTACCGTGCCTCACGCCCTTCCACCAGCACACGAGGAGACAGTACGTGTGACCAGAAAACGATGCACCCGAACGCCTGGCGCTTGGCCTGCGACCTGTTGAAGGACAAGAGAGCTCCGCTCTCTTCACAACTGTGCAACTCCACCGGTTCCAGGCGAGTGCCAGGCATCTTACACCAGCTGATTAAAACAAAAATTGTCCCAGAGACAGTAACCAGTCTCCCCTCTCTGATATACGGGGTCCAGGGGGGCTGGGCTTCGCTTTCAAGAGCAATTTATGGGTGTGAAACACATAAACCAAGGCCAGGTTGAATTAGAATCCCAAATCTCACAGTTAAAGCAGGTTTCGACCCCCCCTCCTGTGCCCAGGGCAGCGTTCCCGGGGGCACCCCCGGGCAGCGCTCTGCTGGGATGACTCTCCCCTTCGTGTTCAGTGCGCTCTGAGGTGCAGCATGAAGGGACAGGAAGGCTGTGGCCCTCTGAAAGCAGGGGAAAGTCCTCACAGACACCTGAAGGCAACTGTGGGAAGGACAAAAGGTGATTTTTTTTTTTTTTTTTTTTTTTTTTTTTTTTTTGTAATTATTTTGTTTTAATCTGGCTGGTCATCCAGTGCTGGCTGTCCTTCTCTTAGCCAGTCATCTCAGAAAAAACAAGTGAGACTGTATTGCTTTCCCAGCGCAGTTCTTGCACATTTGCACAGCAGCGACGCTGCTGCTGACCGGGCAAGGAAACACCGTCTGTCGGCAAGTTGGGCGACCGGTTCCCACACCGAGAAGTTCAGGGCGTCCCGGCTGTTGGGACCCACTTTACGCACAGGGATGGCAGAAATGAAGAGTGAGGAGCACACCAAGGCTGCTGCTGCCCTCGAGCACCGGGCTAGCCGAGGGGCTGTGCAGATCTCTGCAGGCTACGAAGCAACAATCTGCGTCCAGCAGCAGCTTCTGCTCTTCTCCAGGGCGAGATGCGCAGCGGCGCCTGCGGCGGGTTTTGGCCGAGGGGTGTGTGGAGTCACCGGTCCCATCTCTCCCGGTGTGAGGTGTGGGCCGTGCTGTTATTTAAGCAGTACTTGCTGGGAAAACAACTTCTGCTTAAAACCGCTGACGCACAACGTTATTGTGAGAGAACAAACAGTAGCATCTTGAAGAGAACCGAGCGGTGTAGGTTAAGTACACAGTAATAGTTGGAGGGGATTTATTTGCTTTACAAAGTTGGGGGAGAGGCAGGAGGTCGAGAGTACCGCAATACCACGCTTGGCTACCGCCAGACCCATTTTTTCTTTTGCATCTGACACATTTAAAAAGCGACGCTATGAAAAGATCTGTAAGAGAATGTAGCTGGCTTGCGCATAGTAGGAGCGAAGCTCTCTGCTCAACAGAACTCAGGAATTATTTTTGCCGCTTTGATTTTTTACCGAAGTCAGTCAGCCACCTGCAAGTAGCTGAGCTGAGTGCCTGTCCCTGTGCTGGCCTCCCAGAGGGCCCTGAGCTCGTCTCTCTGATCCTCACGTCAGACCCTTGTGATGACGGTGAGAGGTGTGAGGGGGGGTGACAGTGCTGCTGGAGGAGACACGTGGTGACTTCCAGGGAGCCCCAAGGAACTGTCTGACCACAAGGAAGTACTGAAAGGACCTGAACGCTCGTTGTGTAACGGGGGTTCTCCCCCTGCTCTGGCTGGCAGGGGCAGAGGAATACGACCGGGAGGCAGGAAGGAGCCTTTGCTAACGCTGCTGGCAACTCATCTGCAAGTGTGACAATGTGTCTGTCACCTGACGTGCAATAATTGGCTGCATCCTTTACAACCTGCGTGTTGCTGGAGAGGGCTGTGCGGGGGTTGTCTTCAAATTAACCTTTGAAACAAGTCTGAGCTGTTGGGCTGAGGCAGGACCTCTAGACCAAGATGTAACTTTCTTAGTTGCAAGATCTGTCATTTCCCCAAAACAACAGCTTTAGTCCTAAATTCTTTTAAAACAAACAGCTTACAAACTTAACGTGGAGCCAGCAACACTGTGTGTGCATGGCAGAATGACTTTGAATCTCTTAACAAGCTCTCTGCATCAAGACTTTATTTAATGCATTATTTAGGGTTGGCTTTCTCCTTGCCTTGTCTCTCTCACCTCACCCTGCAGCGCTGGGCAAAGTCTTTTCTTCTACAAATGAAAGGGTGAGGGGGGCAGGAAGAGTCGAGGCCTGTTGGTCAGTGTTACAGTTCCAGAAATGGTGCTGGTTTAGGGGACTAGAACATGTTGTGCCTTAAACTTCAGAAGAATTTGGTCCCTGTGCACAGAAGTGCAAGTCATGTTTTTACTTTTTAAAAGGCCAGCAATTCTTCAGCTTCCTAGAGGATTTTATGAGAACAAGCAACTTTTAGTGTGAGTTCTGGGGGGAAGAGCGCTTGAATCTTCAATTGAGACACAGCCTCCCCGATCAGAATCGCACCAGCGTAACTTAAGTGGAGGTAACCCAGAGCTTGGCCCATCCCTGCTGAGACAAACCTCAGAGCACAATGCTTGGGGAGATTGCTTTTGATTTTTTACCTTAATGAAAGAAAAATGCAATCTGGAACTCCACAGCCCTTGTACCAGATGCATTGACATTCTGAAACAAGCCAGTTCCGCCCAGTTCCACTTCTCTTAGGGAAAACAAATTCTCTGAAGGCAGAAGATAGCTCCCATTTACCACAGACATGAGAAGGAACTAGAAATAGTTCTTTTTTTTTCAGTGCTAGTTGAGAATGGCTGTAGTTAAACTCGATTCACTGTTTATTATGTTTAAAAAAATATAGTTCACATAAAAGTATCATGTAAACATTCTTTAAATAATTGCTGGTGCTCAGGCAGAATTGAGACTTTACAAACAACACAGGACTGTGAACTGATGGTCGTGTGGCTTTCAGCTGTGGCTGCACCAGTTTCATAGCTCAGAAGATTCAGTGAAGATTTCGGATGCTTTGTGTAAGCAGGCAGACAACGTTATCACAAGACAATTACACACCACGCTATATCTTTTGATTACTCGGTTCCAGGATTCCCAAGCCAAATCTTTCAAAACGCAGGACAACTTTGCTACTGTTAATGCTGAAAAGAGCGGGGAGGGAGAGGAGAAGGGAGGGGGAAAGAGTTATTTACTTTTAATTTTTCTTACAAAGCTACAGTCCTATGAAAGGAACTAAAATGGGTTAGACTGATCTCATACAACTTCAGATCACCCAAATTAAGTAGCGGTGATTAAGTAGTAAACACATGAATTTATTAATGCAAACCTCATCAGTGAAAACATAGAGCACAAATCTGATTTGCCTCGAACTGGAGAAACGGGAGGTTTTCCTAAGTACTTAAAGTGGGTAGAAGCCCAACACTTGTTTTCAACGGGCACTTGGTTTCCTTGAAGTAGAAGGGAAGGAAAAAATGACTGACTGAGAGTTTTAAGAGAACAGTGTGTTTGACAAGGTACATCAATCGGTTCCAACAACCCCAAACCCATTTGCTCCTCTTTACAGACTGTAGCTAGTGCATAAAGACGTCTTTCCTTCACCCTTAAACTGGCAGCAGAACTAGAAACATTTTCACTTCCAAATGCCGTCCCACATACGCACTCAGGTGACAGCAAAGCAGGCAGCCTGGATACGTGAGCTCTTGCAGGAGACTTTGAATGAGTATGTGGGTGTTTTTGTCCTCACTGAAGACAGCAGAAGCCTCCCTGGCTCTTGGTGCATATTCTCCTCCGTCCCTATCCTCTCCCCTCCAAAACAAGGTATTTTTTCAAAATCATGAATCAGTAAAGAATGAAGAAAGACCTTTTCTAAAAAGGCACGTGTTTGCTGTGTTACCTACAGTTCTGCAAAGCCCCTAACGTTATGTCAGACATTCTGTTGAACAGGGGATGTAAACAGAAGCAAATCATAAAATTCAAAGCACTGGATTTGCAAGGGGAGGAGGAGGAACTGAAGGGCCCTCTTGCTTTCCTCCTCTTTTACACACCATTGTGGCTGATCCCAGCTGACCCGTGGGGGCCAGTTCTGGACGCCGCTGCTGGCCAAGGGACCGCAATCTGCTCCAAGCAGAGCGAGGACCATCCTTCCTTCCACGCAAGAACCACACCAGCTTCCCCCAGCCCCTGACAAAATTGACCCTGGCTTCCACGCCGGCTCTGGTCCCAAGGGAGAACCAACACAACCTGGCCCTTAACTCCTGCTGGTTTGCAGCGCGAGCGGAGCGTTCAGTCATTGGCTGAGCCTGTGAAAATGTACCTGTTACCTTCAGTCACAAAGGCGCAGTCCGGTGCTGAGGGTGACAGGCAGAACCTCAGACTGCAGCTAGGAACCGGCCCCCCTCTGCCTCATCAGACTTGCAGGACATGCACAAGTCACACCAGTTCCAGGAAAAACCCCGACCTGCTGGGCAGGACGCCCGGCACTTGCTGTTAGTTAGAGAGCAGATCATTAGACCCTTCGTAGGAGGAAGTTACAGCCTGCTGAAATGCTTCAGAAGTGAAAGGTGGCCACGTTGTTAGACAGTAACTTCTTGCAGACAGGAGTTGTTATTCAAGCTAACAGCCCACACCAAGCGGAAAAAGGCAGAAAAGGAGAATTCGGATAAAGTGTTGATTATGTCCATGGGTTAATTTCGTGGTTGGTTTTTGCTTTTTTAAATGGAAGGTGATTGTCCAAGTTGCCGGTTAGGATACAACACATGGAAGCATGCAAGGTGGAGCCCATTATTGCACCAGTAGCTACAACCTACAAAGAAATATGGGAGGGAAGGGGAAAAAGAGACCATGAGAGTTAGTTTTCAGTTATTTAAAGCAAGCCCTTGAGAACTACATATTATAAAGCTTATACCAGAATAAAGCACGGGGTTAGTACAGTGTTTCTCACAGGATTTGTCAGAGGGGATGTGACCATGTCTTCAGTGGGGTTGGCATCTGAGTAGGTCTCTGGCTGGCATGGCTACCGAGAGCCTCCCCAGCACGACGTGAAGGCACCACAGTTTGCAGGGGACGGACAGCTGAGCTGCCTGCACTTTCCCTTCAGTGAGCACTAATGCTGATAATTAATACTGACACGCAAAGTACTTCTCCCCTTTTAAATGCTCTGAGCAGAGGAAAAAATAGTAATGTATGCAAATTGACATGAACCACTTGTGTGTGTGTGGGGGGGTGTTGGTCCGTCTACCCAGGCAAAAATAATTAGGGTAGCTACTACATAAGAGATCGTTCTGCAGTTCCATGAGCTGTTCAAGAATAACTCCCTATGGAAACACTAATCCAAAATAATCACTTGGAAAATTGCTCTGGAATGGAGCATTCTCATGGACTGACTGCCCAAATGGGAAGCATTACTTCAGGTTCACTGCCAGCGTGATGTTAGAGGACAATGCGAGAGTGTGACTGTCTGCATGGGACTGAGGAGGCAGCGTGGACTCTCAGCCTGCTCTGTGGTGGCTGGCTAGGTAGGTGACAAGATGTCAGCTCAGTCCTCGGAGTTAATGATCCAACACTAATAGATCTTATTGTATAGAGAAACGAGGGCAGGAAAATGTTGACACACAGAACCACAGCGTTGGAGTACAGCGTGTTTCTGTACGAAGGAAAAAATAGAACCAAAGGACACTGCTGTAGCATGCAAATCTCCTGGCAAAAGAACTGCTGCCTTCTTAACATAACACAGTTTAAACACAATGATCTTCCTTTGCGGTAAGGGAAGATTAGTTTTAAAAAAAGAGGAGGAACTGTCACAAGTGGGGCTGGATGACTTGAAGGAATGGATAATGGAAAAGCCCATACTGGAGGTAGCTGGGTACAGATCTGGCCAATGCAAGCTCTGCCTGGCCCTAGGGATTGGCGTGCTTTAGGCCAGAAGAAGAAAAAAAAAATGTTTCTCTTATGACTGAAGGACAGCTAAGAAGCAGCAGTTACATGCAGGTCCATTTTTTAGCTCAGATTTTGTTGGTTTCTCTTTAAATTTTTATTTTAAGAAATCTGGACAATTGAAATCACAAGGACTGAAGAGGAGCTGTGACAGCTCTGCTGGAGCAGCGAGTGTCCAGGATGCAGGAGGACACCCCGGCTCCCAGCTGCGTGCCGCAGCACACCGAGCCGGTCACGGATGAGGCAGAGAACAACTGCCACGTGTAAGGTGCTCTCAACCCTTTCTTGCACCTTTTTCAAATGAGTGCTGTGATACACATATATACCTGTCTAGTGTAAGGCAAAAATACCAGATAGTTCTACTTGTCAGTGAGGGGGTAGTAAGCATTCAACCTCTGCTGATAATAGTGTCCTTTTGTATAAAGTTGAGGCCACAGTCTTGCAGAAGAATTCCATATTTTAAAGTTGTTAGACATCATAATGTATCAGGGATCCAGCCCAAATGTCAGGGAAATTGCACAAGAAACAAATGGTGACATTTTCAACCAAAACCCCGAACAAACCACACCCAAGGCACAAAATGCCATGGCAGTCACCATATAAGCAAACAGAAGTGTTTGGTTCATTACAATAAGGTATTGCAGGAAGATCATGAAGGGTTATGGGAAAGAAAGGGGTAGATTAAACATCAAAAAAAAAAGGAGAAAAAAGAAAATCAGTATTAAAGGTTCAGTAGATGGAAATAAACATTGAGAAAAGTACGTGGTAAATGGGCACTGGGCACAAGCATGTCTGATCCGCCCCAGACATCAAAAACGCTGAGGTCACCAAATGCAACCTTGTGCCTAACAAACTCCAGTCCCTCGGGCTACTCGGTGGAACAGCAGCCAGCAGTGAAAGATCAGACAACTGACAGAACACGGGGCTGGGGGTCTCAGGCCCTTGGATCTAGAAATTGTATCTGCTTCGCTTGCACTTGACTGGGGGAGAAGCAAAACTGGGACCATCCTCTGAGAGTGAGAGGTTGTTCAGGGGAGGGGAGGTTGAAAGTTTTACACCTGGTGGCTTCATGCTCATCCAGCCTGAACTGGAATGAGTTTTATGTTGTGGTCGGGTCTGTCGTAACAGATGTCGTGGGATTTACAGTCAGGTGTTTGGAGGGACCTCTTCCAGTTTTGTCAGTTTATGGATGCTTGATCGTATGAGACCTTTCTTCCCCAACTGCAACACAGAAACTGATTGTGACCTGATGAGGGTTTATGCTGACTTCTCATCATTTATCTTTCTTTGTCCAGCTCTTGACATAACTCCAACTTAGAGATTCAGTCCCGACATTGCCACGCGTTCCTAGCTGTCAGTTTACTGCATCTTCAGGATTTCTACATCACTTGACATATGATTACCACCTACTTTGTTTTTTAACCCAGAACTCAATTATTCTGAGTCAGGCCTAATGCTGCATTTCTTTATCTGCCTGTGCCAATTGGGAACTCATCCATAAAGAGGAGGAGGGGGTTGGATTTTTTTTTCCCCACATGTTCCTTGAAGAAGGCTACAAATTTAGGACTCTTCCAAAATTTTACAGTTCAGTTTCAAAGGGAAACAGTGGCACATTCTTTGGTCCTTCCCTTCCTCAGTCAGTACCAGCCACGATAGGGGAAACGTTAAGCACTTTGGGGTCAATTTGGGCCCTTTCCAATACTGTTGGTATAACACTCTGAAACCAAACGTAAAGCTGGGTAAGTAATCTACTGAAGGAGGGAGGTGAATATGTTGAAGTAGGAAATTGTCTGAAGCACACAAGCGTAATTGCATAATTTCCTAGTAACTAGAGAAGCAGAACAGCACACTGTTACTCTCCCATCAGAGGTCTGACAGCCCCCAGGAAGGCAAAATAAAGCCCAGGAATGATCAGTTAGCAAATTCTGAATGCCATAAATGTTCTTAACAGCAGCAAATACTCACTCAGCAGACTTCCAGAAATGCCCCGGGTGGGAGAGCCGTCGATTCAGTTTTGGCAGTTTTTCCAGCATATCCATGAGGACCGTGAAGCTGGGTCTCTCACTGAGATCAAATGACCAGCACGCTGAGAGAATTTCCTGCAGAGGATATTTGTGGCTCATTATCTCCACTTAATTCACAGGTCAACTGTGCAGACCAAGTAGCAGACTGAGCACTGTGACTTGTGTGAACCCAGGCAGAGATACTATTTAATAGGGGTCTTGGACATTCTTATAATCAGAGAGTATCCTGCGTGCCAGTGTATGTCTACTCTGTAGGGCAGTTACGGGCAGAGGATTAGTATCTAAGCTGGTGTCCCATTCTAATCTGTTCTCTCTCCTGCCCTTTATCTTTTGAGTTATAACAGGAGTGAAATAAATCTCCCCTTTAAGCAGCTCCCTCGTTTTCTGACAAATAGCTATACAGAAGCATTCCTGCAACTGTGAGGTACTTACATTGACTTCTTTCCCCAAGCTAACAGTTGCAAGGACTTGTTTCACTCCTTCACCACTTCCAATCTGCCAGATGAGCGCCTCTGCGGGCTGGTTCTTGAAAGGCCATTCTCTTGCTTGGAGCTCATACCACACGGTCCTGCGACATCAACAGACAAATCAAGCCTTTGCCTCCTTCTAAGAGAAAGATGCAAAACCCTGAGGCTGTTCCAATTTCTTCAGATAAGCTCTGGAAGGTGTCTAAGGCTGTGCAGCAAATCCCTCCCGCCCCACGCACCTCCCGCCCGCAGCTTCTGTAGTAGGTGAGAGAAATGTGTCCTAGCTAGAGCCGCGAGTCGGTGAGAAACAGACCCCTGACTCACAAGGCTCATGTCTGCTACAAATCTCATTCAGCATGCTCCCCTGGCACTCCTAGGTGTTCCTCTCTTACCCAAAGGCATAGATATCTGCAGCTTTGGAGAAAGGCAGCTTGTCTTCATCTTTCCCAGGGGCCATCTCACGAACAATTTCAGGGGCCAGGTAGCATAACCAGTCATGAGGCAGCTTCAGTTCATTCTCCCTCCTGCGTTCAAAAGAAAGAAGCGGTACTGAAACACTACGGCTTCAACCAAGAACTGCATGGACCATATCTGTGCTTCACTTAATGCACTGACTTTATTTACTCAAATGTTTTCGCTGACATTTCCTTTCTAATTTTCTTGCCACTTTAAAAATACACACGTGTTAGTCTGACTCTCCAGCTCATTCTTGGGCTTAAAGTTTTCTTTCTTCTGTGTTCTGAGTCTTACTCCATACATAACTTTCTATGGTTCCTGTAGCACATTGCTAGGAAGAATTCTGCTTAAAAAAAAAAACCAAAACAAAACCCAAAAACCAACCAACCAAACAAACAAAAAAAACAAACCAACAAACAAAAAAAAAAACCAAAAAGTGCATATTCCAAAAATGTGTGTATGTACTAAAGCAATTAACAGTCCTCACTTGTACTGTGTAACACATCAAAATGTTTCCCCATTTGATCATTTTTTATCATTCTAGAAGTGGACCAAACATTGAAACCTGCACTTACCTTCCTTCCTGAACCACACCCGAAATTCCAAATAATCCAAAATCAGTGATCACAACTTTCCCATTGTCATAGAAAACATTCTTGGATTTCAGATCCTTATGTACAATCCCCTTTGCGTGAAGATACCCCATGCCCTGGGAAACATATGCAGAGATGTAAGCTTTTTTTTTATTATTATTATTTACAAGCCTTTAACTCTGGGCATGCTCTGCTTTCTAACACACATTTATTCTCATCACTCCAGCATAAATGATCAGTTGTAACTGGGGACACAGCAGCTGTCTGACTCGTGCAGAAAGGGTGCAAGGGAAGTTACAAGGGAGCAGATCTTGGTTTAGTGCTCAACCTCTGAATTGCTTTTCATCCTCTGCATAGTAGGGCTGCTGGAAGGGTACTCTTAGTTGAAGCATTAAGTGGCTGTGGACTCTGCAATTCTGAAGAAGTCTGTATGTGTAAGAGCAATGAACAACTGATGCAAGTTTGCTTGCTAAATTCACAGGATATTTCTGCCCCAAAAGAGAACAGCAGCTTTAGAAATGCTTCTGCAGTTGAGAAATATTGAAAACAAGCACAGAAAACACTGTGCAAATGTGGGAGAAAATGCCATCTCCTTCAGAACGCATTAACTTAGCTGCAGTTACTAGTGAAGAGACCAGGAAGAAAACCGATCCTGAATACTTTTTGTCACTGTTCCCTCCATCTAAATCCTCCCTCCCCAGCCCCTTACTGACAAGCAGAAGGTCTGTTTCTCTCCTCACAAGCCCTTAGCTTACCGCCCACTAAATTAGCACTTTTTTCAGGCAAATGAGTATCTCCTGTTGCAACACCCTGTCAGGCTGTGGAGACACAGAATCTCTCCAGCTGTGCAGCCTCCCAGCTCTTGCTGAGGAACTGCCCAGGAAGGGGATATCTCCGTTAGCATAACATACTCTTACCTTAATGATCTCCTGTGCTATCTGCCTGGTTTTGTTAATATCCAGGGATATCTTGGGGTCCCTTACAAAGGAGTGAAGCGTTCTTCCTTTGCAGAAGCTACAGGAAAGAGGAACAACAATCCTTGAAAAGGTCTATAGAACATTGGAGGAAAATAATAATGCAATACTGGATCTTCAGTTGGTTTTCTTATCGTGCTGACAGAATCCCAGCCCTCTTCCACTGCTGAGAAACACCATTTTGAAAAACTTTAAGGACCCAATTGATTTACATCGGTGTGGGTGTACACATGTATAGGACACCTATTGCTGAATCACGCTCAAGCATATGCAACAAAAGCTTATGTGTTTCTTCAGAGACCCAGTAGTTGTTATACTGCTCTGAAATCTGAAGGCCGGTTTTCAAAATCTGAGCACCAGCTTCTGCTGCTGGTGCTACTGGTCACTTGAGCAGGAAACTTCTGGAACTGGCAACCAGAAATGACTGCGTACCTCCCTGCCAGGCTCTGAGCACGGCATGCCTTTGGCCTTACTTAAATTCAGCCTGCATATGAACATCATGAAAAACTGTTATTTAGTGGCTAAATGATCCTCATCTCAACTAAATACTGAAAACAGAAGAGAGGAGAAAATTAGTAACCTTTTTGCCTAATCAGCAAGTGTCCCTTGACAGAAGAGAAAACTGTTGCATTATCAGCCTCACACATTGGTTTATTGTCACTTTGCGGAATTGGAACCATCTGGAAGTAGATGGCAGAGGAAGAGCCTGTTCCAGATTTTTTTTTTTCCTCATGCTTTTTGAATTTTATTACTTAAGAATTCAAGGACAAAAAGAAAATTGCCAAAAAAAGCTGTATGTTCCCTAAAAGGAGACAACCCTAGTATCCAGAACTCTGAGCAACACAGACCACATTCATGTCTGCCACCTCCTGACTGAAGCAAGAGGTTTATTTTTATATATAAGGAATAGATATGTATCTATATAATTTGTATATATTAAAAATAATACTAAGATGTTATATCCTTACCTGGTAATGATTGCTAAATGAGGAGGGTTCATGCATGCTCCCATGAAAAGTACCACATTCTCATGCCGGGTCTGTCTGTAGTTCATCACCTCCTTTTTAAAAAGCTTGAGGTGATCCTGATTGTTCCCGTCTATCTCCAGCAGCCTGATGGCCACCTCCCCGTGCCATTTTCCCTTGTAAACCTTCCCCCATCGTCCTTGGCCAATAGGATCCCCCAGTTCAATCTGTTCAAAGGGAATGTCCCATTCTTGCAGGTAGACGCTGGTCTGGCTGGGTTTGCGATAAATCATCCCTTGCAAGTGCGGCCGTCTGTTTGGCAAGTCTTCCACCTCATCCTCATCATCTTCAGGTTCTGATTTATTAGTCTCCGGTTCTTCCATCTGTTCACAAAAAGAGAAGGGAAACATATCCTGAGAGTCCCATCCGAGGGGCAGAGCAGCCTACCAGCCAGCAGCAGGGGCTGCTTGGAGAGAACCTCTGGGGCTGGGATGTACGCGTTGGCCCGCAGCTCTAGAAGTGCACCCCGCGGCACAAAGTAACCTCAGGAGGCTGCAAAAAGGCATTTATCTGCTGTATGTCAGTGCATGCAGGTGAAGACAAGAAAGGCTTTATCCTGTGTAGAGTTAAATTTGTATAACCAGCACTAACATCGAGGTTCTCGGGATTTGGCCTTCAGTGTGGGGCAAAACGCTACAGACCATTCTGAAAGGAAGGGTCAAGAACCTCTTTGTTCATCAAATAAATGTGGGCGCAGGGTTTTTTTGAGATTACTCAAGTTGTTCTGTTAGAGAAAAGTACTCCAAAAAAAATCAACAAGCTAGATTCAGAATCCAGTAATTTCTGCTGGCATCATCAATTCTATCTCTATTGGTCTATTCATCCCTGCAGAAACCCACTTCAGTGTTCATACTGCAAGCTGGACACGTGCTTAGGCACTACCAAAATCAGAGACTCTTGTGATAGGTAAGGAAAGGCTTTCCTGTGCATAACGTAAGGCCAAGCTTACAGCATTTGCTTTGCAGGATCTACAATGAAAATCTGACCACGGGGAGTACCTACGCATGCGTTACTTGCAGATTTGAGGTCTGCAGAGCATTTAGACCTTGTAACTTCAGCAGCAGGCCTGCAGCTCTTGTAATGTAAAAATGGCTGTGCCAAACTGAGCCAGAAGTGTGAAAAATACCATCTTAGCCCAATTAGAAAAAGTTAAGTATTGTTACAAGTACTTAATTATTTCAGCCTAGCTACAGAAACCATGAATTTTCAGTTGATATCTTTGCAGTACAGACAGTTCAGCAGAGCTGAGGTAAGGCACAGTTAGTCTACACTCATAATTCCAGGGCCGCAGCTTTTTCACTGCACTTTTAACGTGGCATTTCTGATCATACAAAAGGGGAAGCCAGGAAACCTACCTCTGCTTCACATTCAACTCCATCTGCGTCTGGCTGTTGATCAGCACTGACAAGAGAAGACAGGTTTACAGTGAAAATAATGTTTGTGTCCACCTGGGTTAGAAAAGCGGGCTGCTACCTATGCCATTAGTGGAGTGGAAAGATGCAGATAGAGAACAGATCTTGATAGCATTGTAGTAGGTCAGAGAAAAATACAATTACTGCACTACTTAACAGATAAGGGCTTTAAGCTTACTTTAGCAAATGGGGGACAAAGATGTTGAAGTGATTTTCAATGATTAAGCAGTAGGAACTGATTTGGCAGTGACATGGCTACGCTATTACAATGTGCTCCAGTAATGGATATTCCCGTTCCTACTACTGAAACACCTGCAGTGGAGAAGCAACTGGGGGTGCAGGCTAAAACCTTTTGCATGCCCTACAATTCACATCCTGAAACAGATGTCACTTGTAGCTAAATGTGCCACGCCCTTTTAATTGCAAATCTCGGTAACTGATCTCAGGAATGCACACATAACTAGATGGTAAAGGCATGGACTTCTCACTGTCCTGTTTAAAGTAAATATCATATTCAGCTTCATAAAAATGGGAAATACCAGTATCACTCCTGCTGACCAAAATTATCCTGTTCTCAGATGGCAAATTCGGTTTCGGTCATAACACAGTGCTTTCAGACTGATCTGAAGATTATCAGGTAAACACTATGTGAATAAAAGAATTTAAAACTATACTTACTTAGTGTCTGCAGCTGTTTCTGGAGGCTGTGCTGTTTGTGCAGGACTGGGAATTTCTGGGAAAGCAGAAACATTTATGATACATAATTTTACACTTTAATCTCTCATAGATTGGAAGTTTTAACATTGCAATACTGATTATTTGCTTCTTATTCAGGATTATAAAGGAAACTCAACCACAGACAGCATGATTTTATACTACTAGTCGTTTAAAACTATGCTCATCTTTCCTAGTACTTACATGCCTGTATATTGACCAAGCCCAGTCTTCTTCCCATTCACCTATTTATCTGTTATGTCCTTCAAGGTCAGTCCTTGCCTCTGAACTGCTCGCATGCCTTCATGTTGTCTCAGACAATCAGAAATACATAAATCCTCACAGAAGTAGAACGTCTGAATTCACCTATACTGCAGGTCATGTATTCCAAATGCACCTAGTCTGTCCAGTGTCACCAGTGCCCAGGAAATTCAGCTTGGGTTGCAAATGCTTCCAAAATTCAGAATAAATACTCTGTACCTGGCATCCTACATCATCAATTCTCACTTTGGACACAAACAAGCTGTTTCTGAGGGTTCACAAACAGTTGACTGAGAAAAGTCAATGTGAAAGAAATATGCAAATCCACACATGATTAGTGTTGCATCATGGTTAAATCCCATAGGCAAGAGCCTCGGTTCATAAAGGTAAGCTCAGCATTCCTGAACTGGCAGTGTCCATTTACACTACCTAGGTACATAACCCTAAAAGCAAGACGTTTTAAAGAAAAAACATGGCTTTTAAAGAAAGAACCTGGCTAAAGAAAGAACACAGCAGAAAGCTACTGCTTTACAACTGAATATTCCAAAGCTTCACCTTAGTACATAAATCACATCACTACCTCATATGAAGACAGAGGCCTGAATTATATACTGAGATAAGAGAAAGTCTGAATTGGTTTAGGTACTTTCTTTTTTTTTATAGAAGTGGAATTATTGTTCTTAGACAGCATGCAAAAGTTTACAAACAAGTTACTTTTTGGCAGCAGAAGCTGGTTAGTAGAATTAAAACAATCAACTCACCTGGGAAGATAAATTGTTGTCTATGCTGGATGTAGTAGGCAGCTTTTTTTTTTTATTTTTATTTTTTTTTAAAAACGGCAAAAAAAAAATTACCAGGAGAAAAAAAAAGACAAAAACAAAAACAAAACACAAACAAGTTAGAGGATCATCAGTAAGTGCCCCATATGCATTCAATGAATTAGTCCCAACTCACTATTGGGAACAGATTAGTAGATTATCAGCCTGCTTGAGGGGGTGAATTTCAGCACATGCATTTTGGTAAGACTGACAGATGATACTTATTCGAATGAAAGCTGTGTTACCAATAAGCAAACAGCCTGGTGGGAAAACAACACATTCAGACTTCAAGTGGCAGAAGCAAATGTAGAGAACCCAGGAAGGCTAAAAGGCAGGCCCACATAAAGGCTGGTGCTTTGATGCTCTCCCATGTCTTCAGCTTTTCAGAGATGCACCCAGAGAAGCTGAAGCTCATGAGCCAACTCTGCAAGTATTTTTTTTTATTTCAGTGAATTTGAGCAGTATGTCCTAATACAAAGTAGTTGCAGTAGAATCCTTGTACTAAACTGACTCTCCTGCTCCTCTGGAGTAGGCTGAAATAACACCTTTCACTCACAGATCAAAAGCTTGATGCAGAATACAGCAATGCTGAAGGCTAGATGCAGCACCTAGTGAGCAGCAAGTGACTTCATTTCCAGACCAAACGAATTAAATTTATTCTCACTAGGTAAATCTTTGTCCTTGTTAGAGATTTTTGTCTCTATTGACATTGGTAAAGACTGCACATTTGAGTTCTTAATCTGTAAAGTATGTAGGATAAATTCTTCTCCACCGTACGTGTAAGTCAGTGGTTTAAAAATGAGTGTTGACTGCGGGTTATTTTTTGGAAGGTGCTGGTAAAGTAATTCATTCCAGTTCTCATTTTTATGTTTTGCTCTAGCAAACAACTTACTCATGATTTAAGCCACTAGTGACCAAACACAGCAGGCAGCATGCATTTTACAATACAATGAAAAAAGGGAGGAGAAAGAATATTTCTTTTTTTATTTTAGCCCTTTTCAAAAAAGGAGAAAATAAAAAGATCAAATTATTTCAGAAAGGTATCAACATTCCTCAATAATCTGTCTCCTGCAAAGGCATCTTGCTGATACCACTTAAAAACTTGTTAGAAGAGTCCATTTTCTTTTATCAGGTAACAACATACACCTTCACATCTTGCTTAAGACACAACCATGTATTCAGAAACCTGCAACTACCTAGGAAGCCTTGATCAGCCCCTACGTGGAGAGAGGCCTTTGTGGTCTTGGCAGAGGTCTCCTGGAAAAGATAACTTTACCTGGGAAGTTAAATCGTCCATCCCTCTGGCCCATAGGAGATGGGTTTGGGGGAGGTGTTGCACTGGGAGGGTTGGAAGACTGGAAAGGTGCTGGAGAAGATGGTGTGGATGAGGTTGTAGAAGAAGGATTGCTGCTGGAGTCCAGATGATTTATTGCTGATGGATGCTCCTGCAAAGCAAGAAAAGTCACTCATGAGAAAAGAATAAAGAGTTCCCCTCAGTGTTTACAGAACAACAGAGAAAGGAAAGCTGTCCCTAGCCTCGACCACAGCAGAGTTTTTCCAAGGGAGTAGGCAGCTGGAGCTGTGCACAACCTGTGTTTTACACGGAGAAAATGTCACATATCAAAGTCTCCTTGTAAAGTGAAAGCTCAAGGTGCCATTCTTGCTCCAACCAGCAAGATACTGCTGCCACCTCTCCTTATTGTAGCTCCTCAGTGACTTACAGACACAAGACTCACTTCAGTCACCATGTACCTTCTTAGTTAGTGCTTTGGGAAGGGTTCCAAACTGTGGTTCTGTTGGTCTGTCTACTGGATTATTGATATCAGAAGGGACAGACTCTGTTCTTCTTATTTTTGTTACTGAAAAACAGATTGGAGAAAGGAGAAAAAAGTGATAATCAGACTTTTTATTCTTGGGATACCATCAATTACATTGAAACGCTAAGAATTTGTAGAAAATTACTTACTGGGAAGGAAAGATATTCTACAAGCAGGTGCCTCTTTAGTACATTTGTTGTGACATTTTAATCTGAAAGAGAAACATTACATGTTAAATAGCAACTTGTTCTTTCCCAAAAAGAGGAAGCCTAGCCTTAATTTGTAATTCTTATGCTAATCTCAGAGGGAGTTCTGGAATGCTCTGGGCCCCAAAGAAGCATGCATTCATATGAAGAATCCTATTATGTGTGTCATTAGGCTAATGAAAGCCATACACATATCTTAGCATCTGATTTATTTTTAATATATTTACCTTCACTGTCTCTCATCCAGCGACAGTGAAGCACTAATATCTCACCGCTCTGGACTAACAACCCAGAGAGAGAAGCAGAAACTAATATCCTCTCTGTTATTCAGGTATCTGTCTCCCATTGCAAGATTTGCCCATGATCAGGTATGGAAGCCTGGGGCAGGGAAATAAATTTGTTTCACCCATGTGTCAGACTGCCAATCTAAAGCATAAGTTGTGCCAAAGCATCCTTCTGCCAGTTCAGAAGCTGACTGAAAAACTGATGCTGCTGCTAAGAGTGCATCACATCAAGAGATACCTGTTACTGGCAAACTTTAATGAATAAAATGCAAAGTTCTTCTGAAAAAGATCATCACCGTGTGCTTACCTGCAGTACTTACACTTCACCCCGAACATCATGCTTTTCTGACAGACTTGGCATATCTGAGATAACCAAGACTTTGTAGAGAATCTAAGTAGAGACAAGAGAAAAATTACGTTAACTAGTGCCTAAAGGAAAATTAACATTTGTACGTAGTTTTGGACAGGCTATCCTTCTTAAGCTCTTTCTGGAAAGGGCAAGTTGTGGAAAAGACTTCTCACTCTTCTGATCAAAAGCAACTGGAAGAAGGCTGGCACCAGCTCTGCTGGTCTATTCTAGTTCTGCACTCTTGGAATAGGGCTGAGAGCTGCTCAGAGGAGTCTGACAAGGGGACAGGGTGTGCATGAACGTATCTCTAGAAAGTCCTCAAAGCTGCAGCTCAGCAATTACAGATCTGAAGCCTCATGCAGTCAAAGATACCCAAGTGATAGGAGATCACTCCTTATTAAAAAACCCTCAAACTGGAATTGAGCTTCACCTCATGAAACAAGCAAGTACTCTGAGGGAGCAGCCAGCACGTGCTCCAAGCGCGGAGCCAGCCCATGAGCACGTGCTGCCTGCCCGTCGCTGTGTCCCTCCCCAGGTCAGCAGGATGTGTCATGTGCTGCTGGTTATATTTACCTGAACATCTCTGTAGAACCAGGACCCAATTTCGGGTGGGTGGGTGGTGGTGGGAGTGTTATCCCTTTTACCAGAAAATTAAATGGATTGGTTTGGCATTAGAACTGGCTGGCCCAGTTTTGGTATGGATTTGGGGAGGGGGAGATGCAGGAAGCTAAAAGGGAGGAAAAGGGAAGATATGCTCGTCCCACAGAGGGAGGAAGGAGCAGCTTCCTTTTCATGTGTTGCAGTGGAAGTGTTTTAGAAAAGGCATTGTGACACACCTAGCATGCTCGGTCCTATCACCCCATATGCAACACTGCTACTGCTGGTATGCTAGTCAGTACAGAATCACAAATCAATTGGCTTTGTAAAAAGGCTTTCAAGTGCATATATCAACAAGAAATGAAGCTGAAATACCTAGTTAAGGCTGAACTTGGCAAATGAGGCTCCCAACCCAACTTTAAAACCTATCTTAAGAGTCGTGACTGCTACAAACACTCTAAAGAGGACGCTGTCCTGGTGTGACCCCCCAGTTTGTTTCCTTTGTGGCTCCCGCAGCATGTGTTGCTTACCTGTGTGTTACAGCTAAGCCAAAGTCTCTTCGTACCGTTTGAGGGGATCCTTGGGAGAGTTCTGATGGAGAACAAAAGGATGGTTTAGGGAGGCATAACTGACAAGCGTGCTTGCCAGTCTAGACAGGAACAAAGCAATCACTGTCACAGATAAGGACTATTAGCCACGACACAGTTAGTGGCACAGCTGACATTGGTTTGCCTTCTGCTGTAAAGCTACTACCAGATACTGCTCTTTTATTTGTTTCCATATGGAGGCAACATAAGCTAAGATTTGGTGGTGGAATCATAATTCTTCCTTCTTTTTGTTAAATCATTATGTTTTACACTTAGGGATTATAGAAGTCCATCTGATCAGGTGTAGACCATTCTTAAAACAAAGTGGAAAGTCAGACTTTACTCCCAATTGGTTTACCACAAATACCATCACCCAATTTCCATGCAGTGTCAGTAGACTTCAGAATACTCTTTTACACTGAAAATTATCATCTCCATTTTATAGACAGGGCCAGCGTGACCCTGAAGAATGGAAAGATTTATATGTGAGATCACTTAGCTAGCTCGTAAGTGCAAAAAGGGAGAACTAGACTTCAAAATGCCAGTCCAGGACTCCGGTGGTTATACCACATAGCTTTCTAAAAACTCTCAAATACAAAGATTCTGGCATATTTTCTGAATTAAACCTACAGTCATATTGCCAATCTGGAGAAACAAATCTGCAAGTTTCAACACAGCCTCAAGGCGGGACACTGTCAATGCTTACAAACAGCCAGACTCTTTATTTGACCCTAGATGGCACCAGATTCTTTGTTATCATTATTGCAGTGAACTTCTAAAGGCATCTCTGGTCTTCAGCATCTCAGATTAGGCTGGAATGATTAGGTGCTTTTCCAAGGAATATTGCTGATCTAGTGTGGCCATCCAAATGCACGGTCATCTGAATTAATCATAATACAACAGTTAAGATGGCTAAATCCTTACTAAAGAGTCCTAATGAATATAAAAAAATTTGGAATTGAATGGGACCTAAAAGAGCCTACAGTATAGGTTTTAAAACAGACAATATGACTATATGCATAGAAGCACCAAAAGTCTTAATTTCTGTTTGACTTTATTCTAATGCCTTTTTTATTTATTGCATAAATTCTATCACTCTCCACAGAGAAATTCTCAGATTTCTGCTTGCATTTTCATTTTACAATTTTCTTTCTATGCTTTTTCATGTCTGAAAGTAATTCCTGGGATTTCTGTTTTAAAGGGCATTAGATGCATGTGTGGTGCTATAATGCCCTTATGTGGACTTTATTACTTTAAAAAAGGTGAGACACCTTCCAAGATGCCCATATCTCTCCACATTAGCTCCCAAGGTTACAGGTTGTGTCTGAGACACATGTCAGGATAGCTAAGGCACTAACTGGCATTGCTAGGTTACTGGATAAAAACCCAAGTCCTAGCCCTGTAAGCCATGAAACACGTGAATAGACTCATCACCATCAGAGGAAGTGTTCCACATTTAAGCACACGCTGAAGTGTTTCGCAGAAGGTTGCACTCAACTGTCTAATTTCACTATAGAGCTGCTTGGCAATGAATATCCAAAGATACTAATGGCTAGAAATGAAGTTATTTCTAGTATCAAGAGTCATCAGTAGCAGCTGTCTAAAGCCACAGACAAGCAATTACACCCAAAGCCCTTGCTTTAACCCTGTAAACATCAGCATTCCATTCCTTTGCTTTTGTCATCTGAAGAAATACCAGGTACAAAAAAGACCATGTAAACTTCCTGCAGTTCTCCAGTGGGCCAAGCTCCTGTTAAAGTTAACAGGACTGCTGGGATGGAAGGCCCTACTGAGGACCTCCAGAGGCTGCACAGGGATGACCAACTGATAGTTGATGAGGACAGGTTCCTCTCTCTCAAGCAATGAAACGAAGACAGCCCTGCAAAAATCTCTTACCGAACCTAGAGAGAAAAGAAAAATAATTTTTTTTAGCCATTCGTATTCATGTGACAGGATACACACTTTGCATGAGTAGAAACTCTTTCCTGCAGCATTTGATGTCGCGTTTACAAACATCTCGATTTTGCACAGGCTCCTGAAGTTGCTGCATAGCCAATAATTTCCTGACTACAAACCATAGTCTTTGCTGGGTAGAGCTCCAGCTCCAGCCTGTGAGCGAGGTGTACAAGAGTGCACCTGAATTTTGGCTTGCAGAGAAGTGTTAATGGGGCTGTGCAACTCAGCTGGCAGGCTCCACGGAAGTGTCTGAATCACAGAAGTGTGACATTCTGCAATTCCCATCAGACTTAATCAGTAAGACCTGGATCGCAGCACAACCTGGTTCTTATTACTGAATTTCAAAACAAAGCTGTGTGTTGGTCACAGACACTTACTTGCTGCATTTAGATGTTTAGCAATTTACAGGTTTTAGCACATGCTTCCTATGCACTCAGTGTGGAAGAATAGTGTACTAATTACAAGGCTACGCATTTATAATGAACTCTTTTATGTCAATCTGCAGGCAGTGCAGTACTGCAGCGTCAAAAGCACAGCCCTTTGCTGTTAATGCTCACACACAAAATCACAACTTCATTCTGAGCTGGGCTAGTTTCCCTTACATAAAAATGCAATTTTGGCAAAAAGGTCCTGAGCAGAACAGGCTCTCTGAACTCTTCCAGGTGGTCAAAGAGTTAGGGTAAATTGTAATGGTCCTGCTACAGAATTTGGATGCTGACCCTCTGCAATGTTGAGGGATAGCCTGAGTCTCTGGAAGGCATGTTTCTTTCCCAGTTTCAACTATTAGTTAATCGTTAGATTAATACCTTCCACCCTACCTACACACACACAAAAAAAAAGTGTATCTCAAAGCCTGAATCAGTCCAAAGGAAGGTGTAGCCTAAGACCATTTGTCTTGTTATGGAGCTATAGTTGTCTATACTGTAATAAATGTGTTTTAAAGGTCACACTAGCAGCTAAAATACATCATAAGATAAAAACATAAAAGGATAGCAGCCACCTGAACTGTGAGGAATATTTAAAGACAGAAGAGCATTCTCGTATGTGGAACTGGCTACTAGATGCTTGAGAAAAACTCTCTGGGGCCCTTTAATAACAGCAGCCAACCCAACCTCCTCAGCAGGTGCAGTTTCAAATAAATTCAAATAAACTTCACGTAAAGTACACTATTAACAAGCAGGTTTTGTGGTTATATTAGAATACCCCACTGATATGGGTTCTCAGACCACAGTGAAGCCAAGATGAGGCAACTGGACACCAGCTCTTTCAGAGTCAGAACTGGAGCACTGAACGCCCTTTGGTGTGAACACAGCCCACCAGTGCCTGTGGGGAAGGAGGAAGTGTCATACTCACTTTATTGGAGGAACTTCATCTATCCTGTTTCCCAACTGTGATTCATGGGACTTGCTCCTTGTGAGGGTTGGAAAGTTAGGTAGCAGCTGAAAAACCTTCCGGCAAGGGGGAGGAGGAGTCCGTGGTGGCTTCAACTTGTGCCGCCTCTTGGCTTGAGGAGTGGTGGGCGGAGTGATGGTGACGCTGTGAGGAGTCCTTGGCGTTAACCTTCCACTGTGTGCGGGGAATGCAAAAGGGTCCAGGAGATTTTCTGCATAGATAGAAGGTCCATGACTTGAGGCAAGAGAATCTGAAGACGGGATTGTAGATACTGACACAGAACGTGCCTGCTGGCTGTTGCCCTTGGGAAGGTGCAGTGCGGAGGGTGTCCATGTGGGCACAGAGGAGCAGGGGGATTCGGTTGTGTTTGCAGAGCTGTTTTCTCGGCGTGCCTCAGAAAGATTCATCAGCACATCATCTTTTAACTCCCCACCTGTTCACCAACCGTAGCAATGTCAGTGACCGATTACGAAGAAAAGCCAATGTATATACACATACCACATCACGATGCTTTAGACTGTAAGGTGGTTTGTTTTCTTTTTTTTAACCTGTTTTGCACCTAGCCGAGGCGCAAGCCTAATTTCTTCCCCACTGACACCCATCAGCTAAACTAACCTTTAAAACGAGAATGGCAGTAACTACCCTTCTTTCCTACCTATAAGTATGTATCTCAGAAGCTAAAATCAGGTCCTGTGTTCTAAGATGGGCTGAGTTTTAACAGATTGGGACCCCGTTGAGGAATGTGGGATATACATAACTACATAAAACAGGCACACGCATCCCACTGCAAACCTATGTGGATTTGATGCCAATCTGTTTAAATGAGTCTGTACATCCAACCTGGCATCCTGCCTGCTTTTAGACTAATCCCTGGTAAAAAGAAGAAAGTGTTTTCTATTAGCCCACACAACTGCTAGATACCACTTAAACTGAGAAAGGCCATTGCATTGGAAATAAAGAGTATCTAGGAGCTCCTGATACTCGAGTGGCCACTCTCCTCTCTCTCTGGCACGTAACCAGTGCCTGGAACTCACCTGCCACCTGCAGTACTGGGGCACGGCTGCTCAGCCCCAGGCAGCGCAACGCCCCACACGGAGCTGCTGTGTTTGTTCAGCCTGTATTAGCTACAGCTGCCCCAGGGACAGGCAGCTGGACAAAAAGGAACCACCGCATCCTGCCAGAACGGTGGCGCAGCCCAGCGCTGCCAGCGACAGTGCCTGGCACTGTGCTTCAGAATGGTCCAGTACTGCTTGTAGACCAATTCTGGATAGAAATGGGGGGTGAGGGGCGGGAAAAGTACAAAGGCCTGCAGGCAGCGAAGTGGGAATGCAGATTGTTGGGATAATTTCAGAGATTTAATCAATCGGGATAACACTCTAGCTTAATTTTAAGTACATCCTTAATGAATTAAATCAAGGTCAAAGTTTCAGGGCCTGATGTCCTGTTGACCAGTGAGTGGTTGAAAAGGGATCAAATACCTGGATTTTTAAAAATGTGATTTTTAAATAAGTGAATGCTATGACTTCTGAACACACCATACTGTGGTTTTGCCACAGTACGGATGGGAAATATTGACAAGGCAGGACAAGAAAGATTAGAAAAAAGGAAATATGAAATTGAGCTGTTTGCTGACTTTTCCATTAACTAATCTTTATGATTTGAAAATGGTATGAACTGTCATAATACCAACAGGAAACATCACCTTCCAGTGACGGACTGATAATTGCTACAAAGACTTGATGCACATTAGTAGCAGTGTGCTGTGAGAAACTCTCATACAAACAGATTTTACAGCGCCTTTTAAAGTAGCCTGGGGAAGGTGACAGGGGAAGAGAGCAAAGCAGCACTCTGGGAATCTTAAGCTTGACTGATCTTAAATAACTTGGTCAGATCCACTTGCATGCTGAACACATGTGTTTCTAATTCCACAGTATCCTTCTTTCCATAATTTCAAGGTAAATCAGGGTTCTTTCTAGCTCTTGAATCTGCTTTTAGAATTTGGCTAATGATTCTATCAGTTCTAGCAATCAAAGCAAAACAGCAGGAGACAAGCTGTTTTAAAGAGAAGTGAATCAACTGGCATGCTGCAAGCTACACAGTGATAAAGGGTTGTCAAAGCAATGCGCTTCTCTTCCAAAGCACTGAGGTGAACAATACTCCAGTTTCTGAGCAAAGTAATGCCAAACAGAATTACACCTTCTCTCTGAGCTGACAATATCTGGGGAGGGGATTACATAGAAGAAATCTGGTTGTATTCGTTAGGTCAAGGATATGGGTACTGATGGAGGATTAACTGGAGCATTAGACACAACTCTGAACCGAGAGGGAATAAGGATAAAGTGTATTGAGTAGGAGAGGATATTTTTACATACATTTCTTTCCCTTTATTTATCTATTTAATGTGCTGTCAGAACCAAATCTAATCCACAGCTCTAGGTGTGTTTGATCACTGCAACTTCATGTACGTCCAAGAGCCATGATCTGATACTTGTTACAGAATATACCCAAAGACATTCTCTAGCCGTTTTTGCAGATTGTCTCTCATGAAAGGAAGCAGGATGGGGGCCGGGGGCCGGGTTGCTGAGTAACTAATTCCGTAGAACAACAAGGCAGTCTGTACCTGATTCAGTCACCTTCCGTAAGCAGCTCAGTGCCCCATTGAGTCTGGAGCACTCCTCATCTCTGGCACCACATCTCTTCATTGTTTCTTTCACCTTTGACTCATTCATTTCTAGTAAGGCATCTAAGGTTAGCTCCTCTGGTATTCTCTGCAGAAAACCAAGATGATACATTTTTTAAATATACATATATAAATAAGACTGTCACTTGTTATTCTGACATACTTTAAATAGTGCCACTGCCTGATCTGACTCATGATTTTCTCATTTTGGTAGTGAATCTCTCTGAAGAATCACTGGGTCAGTAATGACCATGCGGCAGATCTCGGCAGTGCTCAGCGGCAGCTCACTCTCCTCCCTCCAGCACAGGAAACCAGGCGTATCTGGGAGTGTGCTCTGTATCACTAGGATGTTATGGTCGTTCTCTGGTATTTAAATTAGGATTAGAGGTGATTGAAATATTCTTCTCCCCTTGTGGAAAGTTTTCACTCAGTGTTTTTGAAAAACCTACTAATGAAAGCTTAACTTTTTAATTAAAAATAGCAGTCAGAAAGAAAACAGGTCTAAAACCTGAAAAAAACATCAGATAAAGATGTTTGGCTTTTCAGTAGGGAAGTGAAAAGTAAAAACAGTGAGGAAAATTACTTCTTTTGTTAAACAAAAAGAAACGTTTTGACAAAGAGATAGTGACCTCCTCCTCAAGCAATTTTTCCATCATTAGAGAACCAGTCTTACCCATATCTGACTTGGAAAGATATTTGTGCAGAACTCTTTGTATGTCTTAATATACGAAAGCCCCCAAAGTGATAAGTTTTACATCAGGCAGACACAAAAGATACAAGAGACTGGAAAGCATGAAATGATCTGATATTTCCTGACACAGAATTGAGCTGTGGCACCTCTCTCCTCCCCATTCAAATGTTTCCAGAGTAAGTCTGCAGCAATTGTGGTTAATAAACAAAACCAGGATATTTAGCCCAGATACCCAGGAATTTCCCTGAAAGTTTTGCCTAAACAAACCTCACTGCTGCCTAGTCTCACAATGAGATCACAAATTTCACGGTATTTGGCCTCTTTCCTAAAGTTTCAACTCCTGGAGTCAAGCTATAGGAAAGGGTTTCAATTTTTATTTGAAGGGGAAAATCAAAAGTGTGTCTTACTGTTTGGAGAAACAAAAAGCTTGAAATCCTCTAGATTCTTAAACCCCACTTCCGACTATAAATCAAATTTGAATGCTGCTGAATGTCCTTTAACAATAGCATCTTTCTTAATCCAGCCTCATGCCTTTGAGATCTGACACATGACTTTCGATTTTAGCTGTGACAGTGCTAGAAACAGCCCCAACCTTTGGAGCTTTGTAGGTGGTAACACAAAGAGTAATCACATAGTTTCCTTTTTTGTAATTTGCACGGAGCAAAGAAAAAGAATAAATTAAGAAAGGGCAGATGTCTAAGAAATGCATCCTGCATTTTCTGTCACATGTCCTGAACCAGATGAAACACAAAACACAGCTGACTCAAGGAAAGGCCAAGAATTTCAATGAGCAGTAAGCACAAAGCAGGTCCACAGTAGAGTCAGAGTTCAATGAAGTTTGGGCAAATTTTCTTGTTCTTCTATAAGTAATATTGGCAGAATAACAAAAGCACAGATATCCCAGCTAATGCTGGGTATTATTACTAATTTTTCTGCACGTCTGCACCACCAAGATGCAGGAGTAAGACTGCCCCTAAGAGCTTGCTCCTGAATGACTTCCACTTGGATAAAAAGCAGGAAGCACAAAGACTCCAGCAAAAACACAGTGCAAAATCCGCCCTCCTGGGATTCCTAACCTGATATTACACTCCAAAGGACAAAAACCACCCAGGGGTTCAAATCATCCGAGCTGAAACTGGAATGGGTTTCCACAACTCAAATATTCCAGCACGAAGCCAGTGCAGGTTTGCTCACACAAAGCCCCAGCCAAACTGGGTTGATAACAGCAGTATTAAAGCAAGTCTTTCTTATAGTTATTTCCCCAGCACCCCCTGAATTCCTCTCCCTTGCCTGCAGACGGGCAGCTCACAGAGGCAGCTTTGTTCTGCCGTATCACAAGGGCGGTTCTGCGATGCAGGACATCGATCGGCCTCACAGCGACACAAGCAGCTCTAAAAGGGACAGTGGCTGGGGGCAAACACGGAGCCAGTTTTAGCGTAGTACAGAAGGAAGTTTTCTAAACCACCACGTGTGCCCCTATGCTCTGGAGCAGGGAAGCTAATGATTCTCCACTAAGCATAAGGGAAAGCCGATGTCTCTTACAAAAACATTTATCCCATTTCATGCTTTTACATGGTCTTAGAGTAAGCGGGATTACAGCGATGCCATTCTTGAATTACCTTGAAACGTTTCCTCACCACCACCACTCCCCAATAAGAAAACAACCCAGATTACACAGCTACTGTTTTAAGCAGCAGAGTCATTCCAGATCCCACTATAAACTACCAAGTCACATTACCCAGGATCACCTCACTTCCCTACCCTCTGCATGACACAAATGTAACCGGTAACTTATTAGAGCTATTAGTAAGTCAATCAGTAAAGTGGAAGAAACTAAGATTTCCTTGGGAAAGCAAAGCTTTTCCACCACAGCCAGTTCCATAGCCCAGATTTTAACTGGCCAGCGCAAGCAGCTGGGATGGGACTGGGCACAGCACCGTTGGGGATCTGGTTTCTCTGTGGAGGGATCCAGAGTGGACAAGCACCACTGAGCTGCAGTGGTAACACGCAGGGTAGTGACTGGCGCAGGGGGGAATCAGCGCTTGGCAGCAAACAACATTTGGGCTGGCAGAAATGCTAGTGAGCCACAATGCTTTGTAAAAGCAAGTGTGGCATCAGATACTGAAAAATGTTCTCCCTGCCCAGTTTAGAGATCACAGGGAAATCAGTAAAGCAAATCCCAATAAAATAATTCAAAAGACCTCAAAACACAGAGGCTAGAAAAAAAGGAGGAAATCAGTCTGGTCTGCAAGCCTGTGTCCATTCAAGTAGGCAGGATGCAGACTGGCTCTCTTCTGTCTGTTCTCCTTTCACAAGGAGGGCAAAGTACAGCAGCTACCTATGGCAATTGTCATCACACCCTTGACTAGGGCCTTGTACCTGTACAGTTAGTCCTCAGTGGAGTAGGAAATGGGGTACTAGGCCTTTGGACTGAAAAAAAGCGTGTATATATTGAGTGTGTGCTTCAATTTGTATAAATAAGACAGACCTGACCATTTTAACTCAACCCGAATTAGCTCTCCTGGTTGTGCTAGTACAGACGAGGCTTAACTGGGGAATTCCCATTCCCCACTGTAAGAGGCATGTGGCACGGCACCCGGGCTCAGCTCCTGGCTGTAACAGCACACACACTCCCTGCTCCCAAGGCACAACTCAAGCACAAAGCTGCTGAGCTCGCAACCAGTACTGATGGCAGGGATGGGGTGCTGCAGAGCTCACGGAGCGGGCCCCAGGCCTGCACAGGGGTGCTCAGAGCCTCTCAGGTCCTTCTCTTGCTGCTGGAGGGGAGCATAACCGAATGCTTACTGGCACAGAGAACTCAGCTGTCATCTTTGTCCCACACCAGATTGATGATTAAACTTCAGAATTGCCTGTTCCTGCAAGTCTGATGGTGGTGCTTTTCTTTAAAGATCAAAGCCCCGCAACCAGGAATTCCCAGCTCTCACTTTTACTTTTCAAGCCTTCCTGGTTGCAGAGAAAAACCTTGAAAACAATTTTTTAAAAATTACAAAACATTCCAAACTACTGAGCTTTTTTAGAATTGTTAGGGCATTTTTTCCTTCATCTCATTCACTTGCAGGACACAACCACTGTAGAGGCTCCATCACCCCTAAGCTGACTGGTTTCACTTCCTTAAGCAGGTCTGTGCTCTACAACTCAGTGTGTGACTTGCCATGAAAAGCTGTAACGGTTCACACACGGCACAACTGAGCAGCAAAGGGCAGCCCCGGCTCTTCACTGCACTTTGCATCCCTAGTGTGATCTCCTGCAGACACACACCCTGGCAAAGGGTCCAGCCTGCTGCCAGCTTGACCCCTTCCTGCGCCTGCACGTGAAGTCCAAGCTACTCTTTCACTGAACAGTTTAATTATAGAAAGACAGAATAGCAAGTTGTAGGAAAGTGTAAGTACAGAAAAGGAGATTATATTTAAACAATCCCAGTGACCTTGAGCTGAGAGAGCTCAGACTTTCTGAACCTGATCCCAGCCCCCATGACACGCGGCAAAAGAAATAAGCCTTCAAAGAGGGGGGGGAGGGCAGGAAAGTAAGAGGCTTTCTTTAAACAGCCTCTCATGTGCTGCACATATGTGGTGGCTTAATATAAAACTGGTCAACCTGATCCCTGTAAGATTGGCCTGATATGATTTAGCTCTGTGTTAGCCCCCCAGCCAAGGAGATAATGGTGAGGGTCACTAGTTCAAGACGGCTCTCACAACAGGTTCAGGTGCTGCTGCTGCCCTGGCTCAGGTGCTGCAGTGTCCATCTCGGCGGGGCGTGTGGTGGGCTCCAGCCCCCCCCATGCACATGCACCTCCGGGCCCTCGCAAAGGCGTTACTCCCAATCTTCAGCACTGAGGGTGGGAGATGTGGGTCCAACAGACCTCTCTTCACCTGCTTCTTTGTGGGTGCTGTGGCTTTAAAAAAAATACAGCTTTAAAAAATGCAGCTTAAAGGCTTGCATTACGGCCAAGCTGAGTACCATCTCCCTGAGCACACCTTGCCTTGGCCACAGAATGACAGGGGAAGCTGCAAGATATTCAGGTACTACTCTAATAACAAGGTCAGATTCAAAATTTAAAAAAAAAAAGCAAGCAGGAGAGACAGAGCCTGCTTTCAATCTCTCAGCACCTCAGAACTGCCAGCAAAATCTAAAGCCTTACTCATCACACATTGCTCCGCAGAAATGATGCTAAAAAGCCCAAACCAGGAAATTATTCCTTTCTACAATAGGTTAAGAGGACTTTTCTACTACAAAGCCCTCCTTATCAGACATGCAGACTGTGCACTTCATGGTACACATATTTAAAAGAGAGAAAAGTAAATCACAGTGTATCCAAGAAACCATCCAAAGGTTAGTCTCAATTAGTCAGGGTGAAGAGTTCACCACAGTCTTTAATCTTGTCTGGTGTCCAACTTAAATTCCTGAAACATGGCAAAAATGCTGGTATCTAGCACAGTGGATGGGTTATTTTTGGTAGAGATTCCTCCCTGCAGATAAACCTACAGAGCTAATGCTGCTGCTAGCACTCTGCCAAATCAGTCTGACCTGCTCCTCGACGTAGTAGACATGGCTCTTCCTATAAAGCCAGACAGTTGTCAAAGCCCCAAATGCCTTCTCTTAAATCAATACACTCCCTCACCAGTCATCCTCCCGTAGAGCAGCAGACGCTGGAAGAGAAAGCCCATTACATAAGGTGCTTAAATTCCCACCAATAGCTCTAAGCAAAGCATGTAGGGATGCTCTTAAAACATCTTGTGCCTGCTAGTTGTTATTTTGCTCAGGTGTTCTGGTGTCTAGTGAAGAAGGTACTGAAAAATTGTTTTATCATTAAATTTCTGGAGATTCTATGAGCATTCTGGAAAGCTTCTCATGAAATTTCTAGCTTGCATTAAGCTGTGAGTATAGACAAGCAATGGTTTCACATAACATTTCCCTCTTCACTGTTTCACCTCTCATACAACAGGCAGGGTGGAGAGGAGCTGCCAGCCTCAGGGCATGCCCATTCAATTGGCTCTTCTGGGGCAGGATAGCTGCTGTCACTCACTCCTTTTCTGTGGGAAGACACATGTAGCAGCTGCAGTATTTCACTGCAGATCCTGAGGGGTAGCGCCAGGCTGTGCTGACCTCGAGCCATGAACCATTCACAGTGCACAAGGCTGCACGGGGCACCTGGACCCCCTGGCACGGGAAGGGAAACCTGGCAGTAGTAAGGAGTATTTTCCAAGAGCTGTTTACACTGGGGAGGGGCCTTCAGCTGGAACACTGCGATGGAGTTTTGGATCCCGGAAGCCTGCAGGACAGAGTTAATTTGCATACACACAATTAGCACATTCAGGATCTCTGCTATCTGGCAGTCCAGTCAGAACTTCTGCTGCCAGCCCCGTGGAAATCCCCAGCAAAGTCAAGGTCCTCATAGTCTGTTCATGCAGATATGCTGACCGAAAAAGATGAGAGGATACAGCTGTGGAAAACCTGATAGGCTTAGGCAGATCCGCCTCTTCCATCCCCCCAACCAAAGTAAGGATGCACATGCGTAAACCCCACACTTTTCCTCCAACACTTGATCGGCAAGATCTGCTACAAGCTAGATCCCAGCCTGTGCAAGTACAACCATCTGCCATGGTCTCACAGTATCAGCCCTGTGCCAGCTCCTCATCCTCTGCAGATTTTCACAGGGGCAGCAGAAGACTCTTGGCAGACAATTCCTACTGAAGGCACGAGCCTTTCCTGCTCTGCTCCCCTGTGCCAAGCGCTGCCCCTGGCTTGCTCAGGGACCATTCTCGACTACTTACTAGAGAGTAGGTCTTTGGCATAAATGCTAAATGGGGAACAAGACAAGTTTCACAAGCAAACAGAAGGTATTACAAAAAAAAATATATATATACAGTAGGAGTCAAATACATTCCCCAAATGGAACAGCTGTGAACCTGACCCAACCACAGCACTGGTTCATCTGCTCCCACAGTCTCCCTGGTGTCAAAGTTCTGCTCCCAGCCAGCAGCACTGGGACAGGATTTGCCCCTCCCCGTGCCTGACAGTTATCGACTCTAAAAACAGCTTTCCAAACTTGATTGACTGGAACCCCTGCTGCATGCTGAGCCGGGCTGGCTCAGACATGCTTCAGAAGATGATAAGGAGATGACTGTGTTCTTAAGTTACTTTTTAGGAGGGTGACAAGTTATATGTGGGAACAAATATAATAGTTATGTTTCTGGAAAGGACAATGTTAAAGGCAGAGAGGATTTTTTTTCTGTGCTAAAGAAAATAAACCAATAGAGATTTTTTTAATCTCTTCTTTTTGTGAGACGTGCCCCAAGCCCACAACCCAGTAAGCAGCTCTACAAGAGACTTCTTCCGTCAGCCTAAGAGCGGGGACAGTGCTCTGCTCCCATCCTCCTTCCCTCCCACTCCCCTCTCAATCCTTGACTCCAGCTCTCAAGGGGAGCAGGACAATCCAGATCGGTACATTTTTCTAGGTCCATTTTCAGAGCAACTTCCAACCACTGGTGACCACTACACAGATTAACTATGTCTTCTGTCTGTACGGTTCCTTGTCTGTACGGTTTCTTTTCTAGTTCTCAGTCCAAGTATCTTCTTTTCCCAGTTTCAATCCACCATATTTAACCATTTATGCGTAATTTTTGGTATTAAACTACACGCACACAGTGCTAATCAATCTCTAGGACTCCTAGCCCAAAACAAGGACTTCAGCATTTCCTAGAAGAATACTTGAAAGTTACAGAACAGTATTAGCCCAGCTCCAAAGCAGAGCCTGCTCCACACTAGCCACTGTTTTCTATGATAAAAATCTGTTTGGCCACCGATTAGAGGAATAGTAACAAAGAAACAGAAGTAGCACAAGTTGGGGTGGGGGTTCAAAGTTTCCTCACCCCTCAGAATTGTGTATTCAGAGAGAGCAAGCAGGACCACAAACTCAAAGCTTATATCCACCACCTACCTCCAAGTCTGCTAGGTCCACACAGAACAGCCCTTTCACTCTACGCAGCATGACCGGCTGACTGTTATCCATGTCCACAGAAGTTTTAGCTGTTGCCCAACGCCATAAACAGTGCATTGTTATTCGTATAATCTCTTCCAGAACTAAAGGATTTTACAAGCAGTCATTATCCCTGTTTTAAATATAGGTTTTCAAAGAAAGAAAGGAGCCCGACAACAAGACAGCAATTATAATAGCAAGAGCTTTCAAGCTTCACAATGTCTAGAGCAAGTCACTGAGCAAAAATAGTCTTCACTCTGGACTGGAGGAGTCAGCAGATACTCTAAATTAGAGCCGGTGCTCTATTTCTGACAGGAGAGCCTGGGAGCTTCTGTGCTTCCCCTGCATGGCAGCTTTATTTGGGAGAGGACTGGGGGGGAGAGAGAGGAGGGGAAGAGGGCGAGAGAAAAAGGGCATTGTTTCTCTAACCGCTGAGCTAAAAAACTGCTTGCAATTAGGCTGTTTTTCAAAGGTGTTATGTCACAGATTAGCACAATCTTGAAATACTCCCTCCAGCAACGTTACAAACGCAGAGGAAATCAGAACCATTTTAAAAAAGCAAAAAACCAGGAACTTGGCCCTTTCTCCTGATTTGTTCCTGACAAGCAGTGGGCCACAGGAGAGCCCTCCTCCTGCACACACCTCCTGTGTTGTACCTGCTCTTTCTATTCAGGTCTCAGAGGTGCCCAGGGACAGGCTCTGCTGTCGCTGTTCCAGACTCTAGAGGTACTTGGCAACTTCTCCAACCAGTTTCAGAGCCTAAAAGCCTGAAGAAGAGCGCACTATGCCTAATATGAATACATGATTACATTTGTAGGGTTTTCCTTCTCTCTGTAGCACTGTTTGGAAGCGTTAAGAAGGAAACCCAGTATGACTATTCGATTTTACAGTGAGCTAACAGCATCTTAGAAGTGGGAAGTCGTTCCCCAGTGCATCTTGTACACCAGCCACAGAACCATCTATGTGACGCGAGTGGCCCCGTTTTCATTGTCTGACCTACTCAGCCATCTCTTTAACAGCTCCCCAACCACCTCGCTCCTCAGTCACCTCACAGGCAGTGTGCATAAAGCTAAGCGAAACCATTATATATTTCTTAATAACTAACCTAGTAAAGCTCCTTCTGTCAGTGATTTCCATTTTGAAAGCATTCAGCTGAAATTAAGTTTACATGCTGTATGAAATCTAAGCAACAGCAGGAATGATCCCACGACACCTGTAACATTTCTGAAAGGCAGCTCACAGACAAACATCATCCCTGCACTGTCTGCTGATGTCCACGCCACAAACACCAACAGTGGCTGCACTGCTATTTTCTAAGCAGTGAAATAACACAACAACAACAAAAAAAATCACTGCAAGAACAGAGCAATTAATTAATTTATTAGCCCATTTCCATTTCCCCCAGATTACAGCCTGTTCCAGCATGCCTACTCAAAAATAACTTTAATGACCCAATGGGTGTTGCAGTTCTCCTGTCCAGCTAATATAAATGCTACATAAGCTGTCTGCAGCTGCATGAAATGGATGCAGAACTTTTTTTAAAAAATAACCACACATTTGGAATCACAGAGAAATTCAAAAGCTTTGTACACCTCTTATTTTTCTGTCCCAGAGAACAGAAAGAATGTAGTTCATTACACTGGTCATTGCTTGGGAGGGGGTAGCAAGAGAGCACTAAAAAATAATAAACAGCTGGAAAATGTTCTCTTCCTGCCTTAGACCAAAGCCGAATTTGTTCACCCGTTTTAGTGACCACACATATGGAACGGCAGTCTCAACCCTGTTTGCTCCCTGGATTAGCAGGATGTGGCAGATTTGAACTGTCCAGCTCCCACCCCCCTTCCTCCACCCCTTCCCTTCATCTCTTCCCTTCCCCCCCCCCCCTTCTGCAGGCATCACAAAGGATTTTAAAAAGAGCTACAAAGACATTCTTTTAGGCTCAGGCAATTCCAGTAACCTTAGAAACCAGCAATAGTTGGGAGCCTGGCAATTTGGCCACAGCAACAGGCTGCTTTTCTGTTCTCTCACTGTCACTGCTGCACCTTTAGCTGTGCTAGCCCAAACCTTGCTGGGCTGGAAGGCAATATTCACCATCACATTCAAAATAAATAATAGGAAATAAAAGGTACAACTTGGTCCTGAACTCATCCTATTTCACCAGAGTCTGCTTAGTTACAGCAGGACCAAGCTGGAATAAGTTCCATGAAAATTTGCTGAATTTTTCACTCAGGTAGATTCCTGCTGAAGTCAAAGAAAATTTCTGCTCATGTAAGGATCAAAGGAAACTGAACGAGAACACGGTGATCTGGTCTGCAGAGCCAAAAATGGGAAAAATGGAAAAGGCCTTTTCTGCTGTTTAGCCATCAGTGGACTGAGCTCTACTTACATTGCCATGAATGTTACACTGAAGTGTCCCCAGCACAGAACCGCATGGGGAAGCCACGCACAGTCCAGACCCAAGGGAACAATCTGATGTCAGCACCCTGCAATTCCCAGTAACCACCTAATCGTGGCTGGGATTTCAGGCTCCTTTTCAAAAAAAAAAAAAAAAAAAAAAAGCATGTCAGAGACAGGAGCTGGGGGCCTCGGCTTATCTGCTCATTTCTGATTCCAGCAGAAGTGTCAGATTATTCCATGCAGGAGAGGCGTGATTTGCAGTGATTTGCATGTTAAGAACTAAACTGTAAAGATCAGAAGAAGCCACAGTCTGCAAGCACAAACAGCTGATGCTGGCCACCACACAGAGACCACAGGAGAGCTACTCATTCCATTCCTTTACACTGATGCAATGCTCTTTTATATCAATTTGAACCAGAGACTTTACACATGGCGGGGTGTGTGCAGTGTGTGTGTAAAATGAAAAAACCTCTGGTTTGTGAGCAAAGACTCCCACCCAGTCAAAATCCAGATCAAAATCCCCCTGCCCATTGCTGGGTTGCAGTTCACTTGGATTTTGTAGTTCAAATGCTGTGTGAGGTTACACAGTTTCAAAACCATCAGTCTGGGACAAACTTGTAAACTCTGACCCCTTTTGCTAGTCTAAGTTTAGAGGGACACAGTGCTATTGGCTATTTTTGGATCTCCACTAATTCATAATTGTGGCACGTATGCTTCTAGAAATAAGTAAGCTGTAACAACTCAACGTTTTTGTCCATTTGTTAGATGTGTCAGCGCACAAAATTGCAACTCTTGGTCCTTTTTTGGCTAGTACTGGACACAGAATCTAGTATGGTGCAATATTATTACTACCTAAAAGGCAGTAAGTGATTAAGTTATGGAGTCAATCTCAGACCTTGCAGGCAGGAGAGGAGGACCTGGTGATGCAGGACCTTTGTCTCATACTGAGCAATGAGTGTGCAGCGTTGCTTCAAAGGCCATTAGGAGAAGATCCCCATTAACTCTGGGAGAAGGACAGAGGGAAGGGAGTGTTTCAGCACTCCTGCTGGGTGATGGCTGCCTCTGGCAGAGAGGAAGCACCCCTTCCACCCAAGGTCCCCCGCGTACCCCCCCAGTCCCACCCTGCCTGAAAGTAACTTCAGGTAATTAACTAAAACCCAGCTGGGAATGTCTTGAAAGGGCAGGAGGGTTCTGTGCTGAGGGTTGTCTTCCCCTTACCTGTACAACTTCTTTCCTCACGTTGACAATGTCTAACCAGTCATTGAATCTTGGGTAGCTGTTGAGCTCTGCTGTCCTGTCATTCAGGGGCACACTCAGCTTACACTGCCGTTGTCTGTGGATGTAGTCAATCAGTTTCACCTGTTGGGATCCAGAAAGTAAACAGTTAAGTTCCTTGGGACATGCTGTCCCCTTCCTGGGCAGTGCTTGTACAGTACGAGCCAGAGAGATGCTGGTTTGTGAGTGGGGCTCTCACTATAGAAAAGTGATACACTCCTACAAGCACCCAGGGAAATTCAGACAGGGAAGCATTTCCCTCACACCGAGCATCTTCACAATATCGCAGCAGAAGGCAGGACCCTGCAGAAGGCACATCCCTGCAGGACTCTTCTCTAAACCCATATGAACAAATGTTCTGTGCAGAGGCTGGGTGTCATGCCAAAGTATGAAAGGGCATCCAAACCATTTGAAACAATTAATCACACTCAGTTTCAAGGCACTGCACACCTACATGCAGCCTCACTGTGGATTGCTGTGGGTATGGCTGTCTAACCTGCAGGACTACGTGCCTGCTCACCCGCTGCTCCTGCATGTTTGTTACATTCTCTTACATCTGGCCTTCATTTGGGCTAGAAGATCAGTGAGGAAGGAACAGCCAAAGTACCCAAAGACTCTGAGGCCCGTTATCTGATGGGCATTTCTAGTACAAAATACCATTAAAAACGATGATCTTAAAAGAACAAAAACTCAGGCAGCTGGACTAGACAATTGTTTAAAGTTTTCTATTCTATTCTAGAGTTTATTCCAAAGCTTTTATCACCTGACCATCTCATGCCAAATGCACTACACAGAAACCTTCACTTTACGTTTCTGTCTAGTGCACAGAAAAATAAAACTACAAGAAGGAGTATTATTTGTGTCTTATGTTTGCTTATCAAAAAGAAAACATTCTCAAAAGATGTCTCACTATGTCACACATTCCCATGGGGCAGACTTAAGCTTCAAAACCTTCCTAGCAAAACAATGCCTCAAAGCAAGTTAGTTGATCCGTGATTTATAAACCAAAACATGTTCTCAGTCAACAACTTTTAGCATTTGGGACAAGATCAGACTACAAATGTAAAGGAAAAAACAAACACAGATTATTTGACCACTGTAATATCTCTTCTCTCGAGTTTCTGCTCAAAATATTTTTGGTCCATGTATATGAATGATGCTATAGATGACTTGTATGCCCTATCTCAGTTATATATGGGAAAGAATTAGATCATCTCCTCCTTCCCCAGATAAAGGATATGCCAGATATTACAGGAAAACTAGATGCTGCATTTGATCTCAACTGAACGATGCCCATATGGAGCATAATGCTTCTAGCCCGCCCATCAGTTTGGGAAAGCTACTATTTCATAATAATGGTCCTAGAACAAATGCAAATTCTTCCTTGGCAGTATATGGGAATCATTTGTTTTGTTGAAAGCGGGAAATTCTTTCTCCCTCTCATCTTGTGTACTGTGACCCAGTCCTGCAAAAGTATAATCATAAGGTTGATCTATGTGCTCTTACACACAACTCTGTTAAATTAGGTAGGCTCTGCACAGGATAACAACAGAGCATGCACAGAAACAGTTAACTGTAAACAAGCACTGAGCAGGAGGACTTGTACTTACACAGAGGAGCTACACTCTGCTATGTTACATTGCTAATACTATTCTTTTTAAATGGCTGGCGAGACCGTGTTTCTAGCTGCAGTCACAATTTCTTGGGATTCAAGCCATTGTGAGTCTCAGTTTTCACGTATGGCTAAGTACTGGTAGTCAAGAGTAGGAAAAGCCCTGTAAGGCATCCCTGGCATGGCAACAGAGCGCAGCAACATTTCACTGAAGTGACCCCACCTCAGTGTTGGAGTCCAGCACATCCAGCTGGATGTTGGCGGCTGAAACTTCAAAACTAAGCTACGTCCATGTGAATGGAAGAAGCACACAGACCACTTGCACCGCAGCTGCGGCTGAAGCCAGTGGTGGTGGCAGCCCCCAACCCAAGCACTACACTGGATATTTCTGGGAGGTTGGCTGCATTCTAGCAGCAGAACCACCAGTTCTGGGTAATGAAGAAAGCCAGCAGCTGCTGGTAAGGCATTTCTAGCTTGTGCTTCCCTGTGAAGTTAGATGAGGGCTTTGTTTTATGGGCCATCTGACTCCTCACAACTATCAAGTGTAACAAGTTTGTCTCTGCCCACGTACTTCTGAATTCAGATAGCAGTGCCATCAAGTACGAGATTTGTCAAAAAGTGAGTTAATACAAAAGTGATTCAAACACTCCATGCAATGAATACAGAAATGCAAAACAGTGCCACTCTTAGGAGAGGCAGTTGTACCATAAACGGACTGCCATGTCTTAGAAGACTCAGCCATCCCTTTGCATTTACACTCTGACCACCCAGCTGAAACCAGAGGAAAGAACCTTTCAACCATTACTTCCTAACATGGCTTTGGAGCATAAGACCTAAAAGAAATCACCCTTGGAAATCCCGTTCAATTGTTCTCAGTATCAGTACCTCTTTTTATAAAAAGGGGATGATAGGACTTCCTTTTTTCCAGCCTCCTTCTGCCTTCTCCAGTCAGACCCCACACTGGGGAGCGGAGCAGGGCAGGCGGTTCTGCCGAAGCCGGCGGCGATGGGCTCAGCAGAGGCCTGGGCACCACCGGGAGCCAGGAGCCCGTGCCTGCGCCCTGCGCCAATTAGGGAGAAGTCAGCCCGCTCCCTCAGCACAGCGCCATATGCTCGTGTGACTGTGTGACTTTTAAACACTGCTGCAGCTCGTTCTGCCTGTACTCGTACTCTTAAACTTGCTGTCAGCTGTACTTCCTACACAGTTGCACCTTCAGTTGTACACATCCCTAAATTAAGATGTCTCTGGAGTACCCGTGCTCTGTTCCTGCAGAGTTAGCTCAGCACAGGCAAGGGGCACATATGATGTCACTGGTTGGCTTAGTCATGACCTTCTGCTTTCTCGCTGCTGTACGTATTTTCCCATAACAGCCTATCCAGCGAGCTCTCCTGTTCGCAGTCAGGTCAGAAATGAGCTTAGAGATGCTGTTCCAACTATCTTCCTACTAAGTGCTTGGTTTCAATTTTTTTCTGCTTCTCATTGTGCTTTTTCCTCACCTCATGGCTTGGCTTTGTATCATATACATTCTGACAGTCCAGCCAGCTGTCCACATGAGATGCAGTGCGACGCTGCAGATCCACCTCGCCGTTACAAACCAGCCTGCACACAGCTGCGGGGTAACTCCCGTATTCGGGGGATGAGCTGCAAATACTGTCTCCTATAGTTTAGATTGAACAGTATCATTGATCTTGACTGTGACTTTTGCCTATCTGTCCTAAAACTCCTTTTTTAACTGGAAAGACCTACATTCTCATCAACAGGGTTTCATTCTATTCAAGATACTTGGCCTGTTCTTATTGCCTCCAAATGTATCATGTTTGCATCCTGACTTTTTCCCTCAAAAGACATTAGAAAGGAAGAGATTAGAATGAGAAAGAGAGACTTTGCTGTGGATAAACACGGGAACGGGATAGCCAAAGCCCTGACAGGAGAAGTGAGGGGAGCACATTTGTCCTTCTCAAAGAAGAGGGGATCTTGGCAAGCCACGAGCTAGAAGTGAGGTTAACCAAGAACACAGACTGGGAACGAAGGCAATAGGAGCAATGAAGAACTGGTATGAATGGAGGGGGAAGGTCACCTTAGAGGCAGAAAAAACAGGTTGCAGGAAGTTTGAGGGCTACACAGTAGCCCCCAATATGCCAGAAATCAGCCTACATATACCAAAACCAGCTTCCCAGCATGCAAGAGGTATGTTGTGGAAAGGAGAAGGAAGACAGAAATCAGCCAAGCCATCTCTTTTTCTGAAGGCCATTCCAAGCAAGGTTCAATGACGATATGCACTTTGATATACAAACTGCAACCACAAAATCCAGCCAAAGGCAAACAAGTCAGCTGCGCATTTGTAAGCTGCGGTATGTAGAATTCCCAGGGTACTGTGGTATGTTCCTGATTCTTCCCGCAGGTCACCTCACCCCTTCCCCGTTCCTGGGCATACCTCGAGGCTGCTGAGCACTTTGGGAAAGAAGCAAGATTGCACAGTGATTTTGAAACTGGTACAGCCAGCCGTGACAGGCCTGTGTGTAAAAGTAGCAGCTCGGCTCCTCACCCTGATTGTAATCTGTTCTTTTAGTGTAGGACCTCCTATCAGGCAAGATTTATTTTCCTGGAAGAAGGATGAGATATCTGCATATTCTCTAAAGCTAAAGCTCCATGCTTAGTTATATGTAACACTAAATATATACAAATGCCTTAAAACTAGCACATGACCCTGCATAAAGCGAGGAACTGCAAGCGCTGACAGTGGCAAGAAAAGATGTGGGAATCCATTCTAAAAACCACAGCTGAAGGCAAGAAGGACTTAGCATCAATTTATAAATGAAAAATCAGAAACTGAAGAAAAGAAATTATACAAAAAAATGTATGCCCCACATTATCCTGTTACAATCTGCAGTACCACGAGGACAGTATGCTGCTCTGAGGAAGGGTATTCTTGAGGTACAGCCACTACTCTTGCATTCCTCACAAAAGTTCTCCTCACCAGTTTCAGTGTAACACCATCACATTTGATGAGAATGGGCCTCATCTCCAGGGAGCTGGACTCCACTCCTAGCTCTGACACTGACCTCCTGTTTAACTGTGAGCAAATTAAATAATCCGTCTCCTCTTCCATCCTGCATGTGGCTCTGCCTGCTTGTACTGCATAAACTCCCTGGAGCAGGCACTGTCTTCAACTATTTCCATACTGCTTACAAAAAAATGAGTTCAAATATTTTCACCTGACAAGTCTCATCCATAGCATAAACTCCTAACAGGATACTGCTGGAAGGTACTCCACAGCACAGATTTCAATGTCAAACTTCTCTTCTTCGTTGGGATATAACAAAAATATAATTCTCAAAAATGGAAAAGCAATCTGACAGCACAGATCTGAGTATCTTAGATCGCCAAGTCTGTTTTTCCCATGATAACTCCTTCACATTTACTCTCCAAGTACAAATTTGTTTTCCCCATGTCCTATAAATAGTGTATTTGCATTCTCTTCCCACCCTACATGCACCACACTTCTCCCCTAGGATGAATTTCATTTCGTTATTTCCTTCCCAGACTTAACTAAACTACATGGTTTGGCTTTAATAGCTGAGCTGTTGCAAAACCCTTTTCTGAGAATATAATAAAACTTCTGGGTTCAGTGACGCACGTAAAAACCCACAAACAACATGCAGGTCTCCAACCACAAACTAGACAGAGAGATAAAGCCAATAGTAAGCTATTCAGTGCCTGCTTGCCAAACGGCACGTCCTACTCATCACAAATGGCAAACCCCACAACAGAAGCAGCGATACTCCAACTGCCTGAAACCCACAGAGATGGGAAAGAACAAGAACAGAGACAGGATATGGAGCAGCTGGAGTAAATCGCTGTTTGCAGGGTGTGCTCCAGCAGAGCCCTCCTCTCTGTCTGGTGGAGCTGATGGCCAGGACACCCGGTTCTCCTTTGTGCTAAGAACTGCACGTGCTGCAAGGTATGCTCCTGGATGCATGTCCATCTCCTCCTTGCAGCACTTTTAAAATTAATTATCTCTTTACAGCATATGTGAGAATCAGGCCCAAGATGTTTAGGAAAAAACTGCCAAGCTTGTACTTTTTTATTTATTTATACAAAATAAACAGCAGATCTCTTGAGCTACAAGTTTGCCCGTATCCGTGACCTCAGGCCAGTAGTTGGGAGTTTAAATGATGCTGAACAAAAAACCAAACACCCACAAGTTCTCCAGTTGCAATTCTGTGGACATGGTACAAGGAAGCAATGGCATCTATAAAACTAGTTCACTGACATCAGGGTGCAAAATTCAGGAGTCCTTGGCAAACAAGGAGATATTGCAAGGATGAGCTGGAAGAATTTAGTATTCAGAGTGCAACCCAAATATTTCTGACCTCTGGTTAACTGATAAGAAATCACATTCTAACTTAATCTGTAAGAGAATACTAATAGTTATGGTCCCTAAACAGAGAAATTAAGTTTCATGCATTTGGGGGTCAGCTGTCTCTCAGGTTCTTGTCACTGATGTTTTTATTCATGTTTAGAAAAGTGGCATCTTACTCCAGAAGTCATAACAAGGCAAGCACAATAAACCTATTGCAGCCTTTGCACTTGGCCAAAACCCAGGCAGTCTCAATTCAATGCAACTGATCCAAATAAACAGGGAGAAAGCAGCAGATGATAGAAGAATTTGCATTTTTCTGAAGTCTTCCCTAGCTTATTCTCATGCTTTTATTCCACATACCTTGGAATACCCTATAAATGCAGTGAGAATAATTATTTTCAATTCATAAAAAAGGAAAACTGAGGTAGAGAATAGAAATTGTACATTAAATAACTTGGGGACAGCCAGGGGGACTCTGCTATACTAAAATGCCAGCCAAGATTTCCTTCAGAATATCAACAGTTTGAGAACAAGTTTGATTCAGTCATACATTTCACAACCAAATGCCATGTTTTCACACTTCCACAAAACTTATAATGCTCTGCTCACTGATGCCTACAACTTTTCTTGATGACTTCAAACATATGCAATGTTTAGAAGAGGGATTTTTGCAATACCCAAAACAAACAATTGTCATTATTTAATCAACAAATCAAGCACATGTTCAAAAGCAGATCATATTTCTCCTGTCCCAGGAGATGAAGTCTCATGGAGTCTGGCAGCACTTGAAAAGCCCATAAATATGTGTTTACACCAACACTTCGAAGCCTACAACCACTTACTGCCTTGAGATTTAACGAGCCAGTGGCTGAAGTTTTAAAAGGATCAGATCAATGTATGACCCCGCTCTTACATGTGGCTAAGAGAAATGCAAATCATCTATCTTCCTTCAGACAGGAATTAATCAGGAAGGAACTCCTCTATTAACCTCCTGCCAAGAACAGGACCCAGAGGGCAAGGGTGTGCTCTCTGAAGCATCAGACAATAGCTACTGCTGCAGCAGGACACTGCACTAGCTGGATCAGCATCTCAAACAGCGCAGGAGATTCTGCATTTCTATCTCCTGAAACAGAAGGCAAAACTTCTGAACTCAGAGTTTAACTGCATGGGACACTGGGGAAAGTAAGATGAGTCATTTTAAGGCCTCCAGTGAAAGTGGATTCACTTCACACCTTTAGCTGACTCTTATCTATTTTCCCCAGTGCCATTATATAGGCAAGCCCTAAATCAGACCAAAAAAACCCAGAGCAACCTGAGCACTGAAGAACATAAAAAGGTCATAATCTGACTTGCCAGATTTGTCTCTGAAGTCATGCTTGGCAACCATGTGAGAAACTGATAAAGATCTCAACAACCATTTGGAGACCAGCAGCAATGTGAGTGTACTTCAGGACACTTTTTTCAAAGTCATCTGAGTTAAAAAGGTAAAAAGGTGCAAGTGAGTTGACCCGTGCAAAGGAAAGAACTAGCATTTAATTTTTATAGAGCAAGCTATTCTGTATGCAAGGCTACTTGCTTTGAGGTATGAAAGCTGAGAGCTGGGGAAGAGCCTGTGATGTGAGCAAGAGCTCAGAAAGCCCCCGTGCAGATGGCCAGCACAACAAAACACCTTGACTTGCTGGTGCCAGGCACACACAGCAGCTCGCTCCTAAATACAGCCCAGCAACGAGGGTAACTCTGGCACTTCTGAGATATGCTGTCACAATCCGCTCTGCCTCAGATTCCCCTCTTTGAACCAGCTATAAGAGCAGACCTCCTTTCATGGGTTTTGGAAAGATGATCATGAAAGATGCTACAGTAACAGGGTGGGAATGCCAAACTGGTGGAAAGCAAACACCAAAGTAGTGGAGTGCTGGTTGGCTGCTCCAGTCAGCACTGAAATGCAGCAATGCTCAGTGTGTCCAGAGCAGAACCTTCCCCGCTATGCAGTAATCGAGGCAACCACAGTTTGTGATCAGAGTGCTGTTGAGCCTGAACACTTATCTGGGGCCAGAGGAGACCCAAAGAAATCCACCGGGATGAAGTGCCCAACCAGAGGAGACAAGAATAAGGCCAGAGAATCATTACGCAGAAATAGGGCAGAGGTTTTCCTGGTCTGTCCTGCAGACTGTGCACGGAGCCAGGAGCAGATGGATGGAGGATCACAAGACACAGCTTCCAGTCTCAGCTCTGCCAGGGATCTGCAGCCACAGGGCAAGCCACTTCACGTGCGCCTGCGAGGCTGCTCTTCAGTCAACCATCCTAAACAGTTCTCATTTGAAGTAACGGTCTGCCATACCCTTCAACTAACAACAAATCAATTGTCTTTGTAACTCCTGGAAGCCACACAACCCAACTCTGAGCTGTTCCCTTTGTGAACTTAAGCTTTAAGCAGCTGATTCATTTGAATGCCCCCCGGCTATCTGAATTATCATCATCATCTGATCATAGCATCACCAAGCAGCAACTGAAGGCTCAGAAATTAATTTCCCTTCTGTGTTCAGAGAACTAGCTTGTTGTGTGTACAGGTATAACGATGCCTTATAACAAGGTGGACTGTTCCCTTACCAGTATAGGGAGAACTAAACCAATGCCTGTTTTTGACTGGTTTAAAAACAGATCTGCCTGGTGAAATGGAGAGAGTGGGTCTGTACCCTTTTAACATGACACATGCTCATTTTGCAGTGAAAACTCATCCAAACCTGTTCATAGAACATTTCGTTCAACCATACAGAAAACCATCCTGCCCATCTGTGCTTTCATTAGGAACACTCAGATGCTGCAGGATTCAGCTGGAGAGCCTTAAAAATCTCACAAACTTCAAAGCCACCTTGAATTCAGCATGGAATTCAAACAGCTCTTTTCAAGGCAAGCACAAAAGCTGCACAGGAGCAAAATGCACAACACAAAATAAGAAGAAAAGATGCAAGAAACATTTCAAGGAATTATTTGTGTCTTTACAAATTAGATTATTCAATTTCTCACGCACATGGCTTTGCCCTCAAAACCAACAGAACAGGATCCACTAAAGGACGGTATTTTGGCATGTAACTTCACCAGCCATATATGAGTAAGGCCAAGCTAGCAGATAAAACATTACAAAGAAGTATCTGGTAGCACATTCATTTGTTTATTTCAGGTGATATCTGAGAAAAGGAGCTTGCGTACATGTCAGACACTGACTTGCTGCCTGTGGAATTCACATTCTCTGACTTGAACCAGTTGACTCACTCAGCAAGAAGCGTGGCAGAGGGAGCAGGGCTCCTGGCCGAGATGGGAGCCCTGGCTTCTAGTTCCAGCTCTGCTCAGATGGCAGCCAGAGGCCTCACTTCCTTGGGTCTGTTTCCTGTCCACCTCTCCACCGACTGTACAAGCGCAATCGAAGGCGCTGGGTGTGCAGGTTACCGCTGTGCAGGACCACAGGCACAGGCCCATTTGAGAAAGACAGCTTGCAGAACAGTGCCGCTGCTTTGAACGCCAAAACCAACTTCTGAGCATTGACATACTCACAAGAGCCCATGTAACAGCACCTTGTTAAAAATAAGAAAGAGGAAGAAGGCTTAAAAATAATTTGCACAAAGTGAAGGAGAAGTTCTAAAAACAGGTCACGAAAGACCTAACTTTCAGTCCTCTGATCTAACCACTAGATCGTGGCAGCACTGCCCACGATGGAGCTTCTAAAAAGCAGAGGAAATCAGAACGATGACCCGGATGGGCACGAGCGCGCCGGGGGTACCCCTCAGTGGGCTGCCCCAGGGAGGGAGCTGTGCCGGGTCACGTCAGTGGAGGCTCTACGCGTGGAGGTTCGAGGCCAGCCTTCCCTGCAGTGGCCTCTGCGCAGACACAACCGACAGCCTGCTGCTTCTGCAGAACCTGGGTGCCTGGGCCGACTTAGGGCCTTTTGGTTTTGCTTATAAAAGAAAAGGAAATAGTTTCTCAATGCATTGCTAAACAAGCCCCGCAACACAGGACCCAGCACAAGCTAGCAGAAAAATGTTCAGGCAAGGCAGGCTCTGGGGGAGGGGGAAAAAAAATAGCCTTAAGAGAAATTAATAAATAAAAGCACTGAGAGGTAGAGGGATAGGGAGAGATGGAACACCAGATGGATGGATTTTCCTTTGAACCTTCAGTCATGCCTGAGGCTGACACAATAGCCACTGCCCAAACACTACAGTATGTTATTTCTGCTTTGTCAGATGATGCAGACAACATCGTTTCTGGGTCACTTGGAGGCCGCATACCATCTCTTTTCTCTCCCCTCCTTTCTTTTTTTCCACAATCCCAGCGACTGAGAGCTGTAAACACTCAGTTGAGGCCTCCCCAGCTAAGGGTGGGAGTGGGAGGATGAACCTGCACAATCAAGTGGTTCCCTGTGCCTGCTAACAATTCTAAGATTTCATCCTCAGGAGACGTCTGAGCCTAATGCAGCTACAGGAACAGTCCTCTGCTTAAATATCAAAGATTTCACACCCACTGAACACTAAAAATGAAACCCCTCCCCCTTCCTTTATAACCTGAGGACATGCAACTGCAACAGAATGATTGAGAGCGCTCTGCAAGATTAAGAACTGTACTTACCATTTGCTGAGGACAGCCCTGCTGCTGCCACACCAGACCTGCAGCTCAGCCTCCTCTCAGCTCAGACTCCAGCACCCATCTAGCTTCTTCAGCTCAGCCACGCTTCATTAGGCTTAACTGTATTTCCATATGGAGCACAGGAAGACTAATACTTCCTCTTGCACAAAGCGTATTCTGAAGGATGTCATTACCCCAGACTGGCCTACAGACCTGGTAAAGTTTCCCATCCACTCCTGAAATTAGTGCATGTAACATTTAGCAGGCTTATGGATTTACCCTGCGATGAAGAATACCTCTGTCCAAGCATGGCACATCTCCTGCTCTCACTCATGCGATTCCTTCCACAGGGTCCCCACATTCTGCATCTGTTCACATGCAGCCAAATCTCAAACAGCTCAAACAAACTGGGTGACCATCTGGAGGAGTATCACCATCAGTCCGGAACCTGGTCCTCAACAGCTAAGGCTTCACGGAGCCTAGTTCAACAGTCTTGGCCCTCGACCAAGGTCTTTAACAATAAATTAACGAGCATCTGTCAGAAATGGACTAGGCAGAGCTACTCATGCCTTTGGCAAGATAGCAAAAAGGATCTCCTGAGATCCTTTCCACAGATTCTACATTGGCTGAGACACTGACCTGCATTGTAACAGCACTGAAAGAAATCTGGAAAGCCTCAAGAAATCAAAGACTTCCAACTCCCTGCCCCAAGCAAAGATCAGCCCTGAATAAATCTTTCTTGACAGTTGAGGAAACCTAGGCTCAGATCCTTCCTCTCCTTCCTATTGCTTGCACACTCTAAGCAAACCACTGCAGGCCAGATCCCCTGCAGACTTCAGTAACGAGTTAGGAGCTTACACATATTGACGGTTCCGCATCTTACAGTCTTCGCTGCTCAGTTCCTGGTTTGGTAGAGCGCGCACAGTGCTACCCTACTTCACCGAGCTGGAGAAAAGGGAGGAGTTTACGAGGTTCTCAGATCCTAATACAACACGGGCTTCTCAAAGCATTGCAGGTAAACAATTACTTGTCCAACTTATCTGCTGCAATCCATAAAGTTATAGAGGTGAATGTGGCCCAAAGATACCATTAATACTATGCTCCCCCCTATAACTCTAATTGTTCAGCATCTTGGAAAATCCACTGTATCTCTCCTCCCGTAAAGAAAACAACTACTCCACATCCCCTGCCGGTTTTACAATGACTGCAGCCAGACAGCAGCAAGTGACAGGGAGGAAGATTACAAAACATTCATAATCTGGAGAGGAAGCACCAGGTCATGTTTTGGGGATAGGGGTTATATTACAACTCATGGATCTCTCTGTAAAATTCAAAACTTAAAGTGCCCTTAAAAGATAATATCCTGCATTATTTTTCTGATTGAACTAATCATTCTCACACATCTGTAGAAGAACTCTCAAGTATATTTGACTGTATGGTGGGGGAGACAGGAATGAAAAAAACAACCACCTGTGCATGTGTAAACCTGTAGCACAAATAAAGGAGTTTACAGCAAAAAATATAAAGCCAAACATTTCCTTCAGCAAGGTCAGGAAGGGAATGACTAATTCTAGGTCCCCGTCACATTCTTGCACTTCCTTTTCCTCTTCATTGCAAGCCACATCCTGCAAGGTACTGAGCACCCACAGCTCTCTGAGATCGTGAGGGACCAAGGGGCAATACCTTTCATGTCCAGCCTCAAAGCTCCCAGTACTCCATCTGAAGGAACGGAGTGGTCTCCGAGGGAAATGAGCTCCTACAATAAAGTATACTTACTTACATTACTGCCCAGGTTGCTTTCCCTAATCCCAAAGGTTTTTTCTACACTTCTCCTCCCCTTGCCTTCCCAACCATCTCCCTTTCGTCTTACACATTTCTATTTCTGTAGCCTCAATAAATTAAAATACATTCACAAACCTCTTTTCTCTTCCATTCCCTCAGGTACTGACTGGGGAATAAAACAGATTAGCAGCTTGTTCTCTGCAGCACTTGGATTTATTAGCAGACCAAGGGAAGGAAACAAAACACAACAAAACCAAATCCTCTGCTTGTTTGACTCAATTATTTGAGCACTTTGAAGGTTCCACCTTCTTCTCCTCCCTCTGATACACACACTTCCCCAAACTGCTGCTGGGCTGGACTTTGGGGAAGAGATTTATACAGAAATAGTTTAAGTCTACATAGGAGCAGGTTGCAGGTCTTAGAGCTGAAGACATTATGTCTCTGCACCCTGGGAAATCTTAGCTAAGAAACCTTATTCTGTGTAATGCTCCAAACTATTAGCTTTCTGCCAGAAAGAATGGAGCTATTTTGGCAAGGACTGGGGTCACATTTCACAGACACTGCGTGAGAACGCTGCCATGGCTCACTGCTCACATTTTGTTTTTCCAAAAATCTCTTTGGGGCTCTCTCTTACTAGTTAACATTTGCCTATAGCAACCACAGAGGGTTTCAATCAGTAGTTTAAGTACAAATATAGTATTTAGAATGGAGACACCTGAATCTTATTTCCCACCCCACAAAAGAACATTTTTTTCTTTGTGACTCTCGAGACTTTCATCTAAACCATGTTGTGCTCCCTTAGAAAGTGGAAGAAAATAGAGTTGCTGACCTACTAATAGTTGTCTGAGGAAAAATACACAGGAGACTGATAAGCAACAATTGGCCATACAACAGACAGTACTGCAACAGCTATTTGGCATCATACAACAGCCTGGAAAAATTTTAATCAACACTTGAAAAATGATCACACACACATACAAAGACAACAAGCTCCAAGTTTAGCATCTTTAGCCAGATACAATATCCATTACTTTTGTGAATTTCCACAGAAACACCACACAGTACATTCGTCTCTGTGCCTAGTCAGAAAAGGAGGTGGGTGTTTTTGGTTGTTTTTTCTTTGCTTCTTTTTGTTTAAGGGAAACGTATTGTCACAAATAGTTTGTTAAAACCAAGACTTTTCCATGAAAGTGATTTAGATCAGTGTCTCATTTTCAAAATGTTCTGTGGAAATAAATTACAGTTCTCAAAGCATATTTTTCTAATAAAAACCTGCATTTGAAAAGACTTCACTACTGCATTAAATGTGTAATGAAAAGAAATGTGCCAGCTCAGGATCAGAATTTAAGCATTTTGTGTGTGTGTGTCCAAAAATTATTTTATGCAGAATTTGTGAAGAATCTGAGTCTGACTTTTCACTCCAATTAAGGATTGGAAAAAGGTCTTTGGAGCAGGCAAGTTCTCGCATTTGCCATCACTTCCACCCAGAACTGATGATCACTCCAGGATTCAGAAAACAATCACAGAGCATTAGCCTGTAGAAACATTTCTACAAAGTGATTTATACACCTGTTCGCCTTCATTCCGTTTAGCTGCTGAGCTTTGCAATTTTTTGCACCTTTCACTTCTCATGCTATACAGTCGTCTTAGGAAACATTCTTCAAAATACTTCTTCATTGCTCCTTTTGCATTACATGTGCTTAGTTAGATTCCTTTTGTCTTAAAGCATCTCCTCTGATTATCTACTGGAGAATAAATTCAGCAGCCTCTGGGGTTCAAGATTTCTGCTCAATCTCTTGTTCAGATGTCTGCATCAGAGGAGGGACTCGGCTGAGTGACAGCAACCAGAAACAACAACAAAAAAAAAAAAACCCAACATGACTGCTTATGAGAAAATAAAAAGCCATTGTAACAAGCCTGTATGCTATTTTGTAATGGAAATACTCCCCTCCTAAGGAGCAGGGGAAAGACAAAGGGATTCTATGTTGTATTTTTCTGCCTGCAAACTGACAGTTCTGACTGCTGGATACAAATTCATTCTTTAAGCTTTGAGGTTTTTTCACTGCAGCCAACCAACTCTTCATCATTATACAAAGATCACTCGTGTTTTTTTCAGACTCCTTTCATCTACAGCATTTATTCATGTCCCTTATGGAAAGATCAAGATTAAGTCAGGCATTACTGAAAATACTAACCTCCCTAGGATGCTTTTGAAAACTGAAACACCACACCTGTGCAAGTGGAAGACTCTAAATACCATTGGTACTCTACTACACCTCCTGCTAGAGGTGATATAAAACACTGCTGGGAGTAATTCTTCCTACAGCACTCCTCTGGAGTAACAATGCCAGAAATACAGTGAAGACCTACAGATGTCTGAGGGATCCAGCAGCACTGCAGATCGCTCCTGACCTCTCTCACAGGCACAAAGTCAGTGCCCATATACAGTTTGTTTGAAAATAGAGCACATCAGCTCTCCTTCCAAAGCTCAGCTGTTCTGAGGATTTCCACAAATACAAAATTACATCTGCTCAGCCATCACGTGATGAGTGAAGAAAATAGCAGGATTCCCTAAGTATCAGCAATCCTTCTTTAGCATCCAGATTCTGAATCCAAAATGTCTTAAACCAAAAAAACTTTCTACCTCCATCCTTTCTTCATAGTCTTACTTATTTTTTGTGTTTTGGCAAAGGGAATTTATAAATTCAACTAGATTGTTTACAGTATAATCTTGAAAATGCAAATAATGAGCAGCAGACTATTATTAGCTTTCCAGCTGTGACCTGATTCAAAGAATACTGAAGTTATCCGAAACGGATATCCCAGATTCACTGATTTCCCAGAATGTTGGATTAGGTCCTGCTCGCGTTGTCTGTTACCCTAACAGTACAGTTGACATTAGAGCCTTGTGCTTGCTTAGGTTAGAAACACACGCATTTGGTAGCTCAATACAAGCAGTTTGGCTGCCCAAGCTGGTCCTCAGCCTGGTGTTCTGGAGCCCATTTCCATCGCCCGCCTGCAAAAGAACCCTGCGTGTTGAGCCTTGCCTCTACAACATTGCCACTGCCAATCATTTTCTTCAACTGATAAGAGAAAGGGAGAGGGCTGAGCATAGTCACCCAAAAATAGGAAGCTACAGCATTACTCACTACCTTGAGGACTCGCCTGCCCTTCTTCCTTTTCGATTACTCAGCAGACGTTCTTAAATCAGTTGCTCGGTTTTTAAATGCACCTGCCAAAACGTGATTTCGGAGGACACGCATCCACGCACTGAAGTCAGCACAGCAGTTACTGCTACCCCCTGGCTTCAGTGAGAAAGGGCATGGCATTTTAAGTGAGCCTCACTACTTCAAACTGTAACACAGCATCAGATAGAGCAGGGTGCTGTACGTGGTTGAACAACTACCTGTTCATTCCTCTATCAGAAGCTGAAATCTTCAAGGACAGGATTCCCAAAGATTCTATTACTGAGTTGCTTTTGAGGCCTGCTGCAGTAAAACAGGGCAAATCTACCCTCATGAAGGAAAACACTATTTCTAAAAAAGCCACAGTTCTTCAAAATTCAAGTTTGCCATGTATGTTACAGTCTCCAGTGCAAGGCTCCCCGTTCTGTTCTGATGATGGGAGAAGCGGAATTTGCTCCAAGCTACTGCTAACAGCACTACTTCCACTGAAACTTCTCAGTAAAAATCAGCGGATTCTTTGAATGCATCTGAATATCCTTGGAGGAGAACAAGTGACAAGTCATTTCAAAAGGGGAGGGAAAAAAAAAAAACAAACCAAAAAACAATCCACATAAAAGGTTTTATTTCTTTATATAAAGATGTTTGTACTGCCAACAGCTATAAGTCTAAGAATAATTTAGCGTCACACAGCTGGACAGACTTCAGCTCCTGGATTCTCTATTGCTGTGTGCCTCTCTCATCCATCGTGTACTTTTTTACACTAGCATGTAATGGACCAGTACCACATTTCTCCAGAGCAACTAAGATGTATGCAGCTATGAAGACTTTGGGCTCTGCACTGTAACTGGATTCTAAATATGCAACCCATTCGGAAAGAAAAAAAAGTGCTAAATTTTTTTTTTTTAACTTACACCATACTTGATATCAAATATTCCCCATCACTCCATATTAACATTTGTTTCTAAGACATCAGATGTTTACAATCAGAGGATATGTACACCATACAATGAATCAAAATACACCAGCATGCCACTGAGAGACGTTGGCCTTCCAGGGTTTCCCAAAGACTTCTCACTTCAAATGCATAAGTATTAATACAGTGGTGGGGGCTTCTGTGTTACGGGTTTTTTTTTTACTTCTTGCAATGAAAATGAAGGAGAGAGATGGCTGAGAAAACCACACTTTTTTAAAAAAAAAGAAAAAAGTTAACTATAGGAAATTGCTTAACTGGAATGTGGCAACTTGCCATGTTCTCTGAAAGTGTCTTTTACAACAGCAAAATGTCTTTATATTAACAAGTTGCTATGAGATTACATTTGGGGATTGTCAGAAGAACAAAATACACTAAAACCTGCTCTCTTCAAAATGCTTTGAAGCTATAAAGCAAGCTTCCTCATTTCAGATTTTAAGAGGAAAAAATAAAAACTTCAGTATGTTCTGCCATGCAATGGGGATCAGAGATTTTCAGTTTGCTCATCAATTTCCGAGAATGCTTCCAGAGCACTATGTACAATGCACTGAGGCACGAAATATAGGAATGAAAAATCTGTGCAAGCATAATTGAGATTTAGCTGCTGAGTAGTAAGGAGGTCATCCACAGCTCAGCTCTAGAAAAGACTCCTAAAACAATTTAAAAATAAAGTGGAGTCAATAGATGATTGTATGAGTTTTCTTTATCTTTCCTCTAGGGCTGGGTATATCATTAGGAAGTGGGAATCCTACTGAGTTTGCTTCCCTGGTCAGCTCTCTCCTTCTCAAAAACCAAACATGCATACCCACACAGTTCATCTTTCCAACTCCCTCTCTTTGTGCAGTCCCACCTGTCCTCCGGTTAGCCTTTCTGCTCTCAAAATCAGGAGCATTACAGACTCAGGCAAACATCTGTGAAGTGGGAAGCCAATGTGAGGGAACAGAGCACCCAGCCCATGAGGTCTAAGACATGCTTCCCATCAGGCAAGTATCCCCAAACCAGCTCTTGTGTGACATAGTGAGTAAGCACATCTCACAATTGGGCCATAGTACAAATGAACACAAAATTCCAATTATGCCCGAGAGATCCTCAGCTAAAGAATCACTTCTCCAAAACACTCGATCTCCTGCTGTAGAAGTATTCACACTACTACTGTATTTGCTTAACTCTACTGTTTGCAGAAGGCTAAAATTTCATGAGATTTAATGCAGTTTGAGAAACGTACTTCTACGCAATTAGGAATGAGGGAGAAGAGCATTCTGGATAGCCAATCACCCCAAAACAGAGGAAGGACTTCCCTGCAGGGATCACAGATAGAAAATCCCCTCCGAAACCCCAGTACCATCCCCCTGAAGGAGTCAGTGTTATTGTAATGAGAATGAAGGACTAGTTGAAGAAGTTTGGGTTTAATGTGAGATGTGGGGAAATGTTATGAAGCAGAAGAATGGTGTTGCAGGAAGGATTTATTGCCTTTTTCCTGATTTTGTTTTGAAGTTACTGAGGTGAGCTATGTGTATAAACTCTACTGTTTTACTCTGCTATAAAACTGCAGCTCAGTTGCTGGGTTTCTTTGACTCTGTGTTGAATGAGGTTTTGTACTGGACTAGTTCTTCCTTCCTACTCCCCCTGCTATTCTGCAGGGACATGAACAGAAAGAGTGAGGCAACAGGAAGAGCAGGAGTTGCCTCTACAGAGACAAAGCAGGATGTGACCTCTGTTCCCTAAACAGGGCACAAATGGTCAGATCATGATATCCAAGCTGGTGTCTTCCTAAAAGAAAGACTACAGCAAGGCCCAAAGTGAAGCTGTTAATCTTGGGTTAGCAACTGTGAATTTAATGACATCAGTGGTGCTTTGTAGGAGGAATTTAATTATTAACTGCAAAGAACTTAAATTAGTGACTATTCTGATGGACTCTTGCTTAACAAAGCTCTAACACTCTAGTACTTGATGGAGCCTCAACTCTGCTAAACTTTGATTTTAGGAAGTATTGGTGCTGCTCCTACTCAAGAACATCCAGCTCCTGCAGCCTTGGTGGTCTGCTCGGGTAGGAGAGAGTGTCTGGAAACCTGTGTGATGGTCTGTTGAGCGCGAGGCTACCCTTCCCCACTCAGGCTGGGCTGTCCTACTAAACTCTGCCTTTGAATTTAACAGCCTGTGACCCTGGCTTGTTCCCACGAGCCGCCTGACCCCCTGCTTCCCAGAGCAGCACACAGATTGCTAGCTGGAACAAGGCTATGAGAGGGAATTACCGCAAGGTAGTCTCATCCCCAGGTCCAGATACTGGGGTCTCTTCTCAGCCTCAGATCTAAAAACTGCTGTATTTAGCATGCAGCAAAGTACAGTTGAGGGAGGCTTTACTGCTAGTGGCTAAGCACCCTCACTAACTCAGTGCTGCCGTGCTGGCTACAGTTACAATCAGATTCTTGTTGTAGGGGCTGTACAAATACCAAAGATGGTACCCAGTGCTAGAAGTTCATGTTTTGAGGATAGTGATTCAACTAGTTCAGCCTCTTTAATCTCCAGCTTAGGAGACCACACCAACTTCTGAACACACCTGCCTTCAAAGCCAGGACCCTGGGTGACCTTGTCTGTGAAGGATTTCTTCTAGAAATCCTTTTCTAATGGGAAAAACAAACAAACAAACAAACAAACAAATCAACGTTGCAGTTAAGATGACTAGCTTGGTTAGTGGTAGTTAGGATGACTGAACTCCAGAGCAGCTACACCCACATACCACAACAGGGCTGTGACAGCAGGTGTAATTGCTCAGGCCATTACAGTCAGAACAGCCACATCTGCCAGGGCCACTGAAGCCTGACCCCCAACCTAGCAAGGTAATTTTGCATATGTTTTATTCAGCTATGCCCTAGCTCAGGAGTTCAAACACATGCTGAGGCAAAGCTAAGAACTGGACTCAATACATCTCAAGAGACTAAAAAGGGAAGCTTCCACTGCTGGTTTAGAGCTTAGTCCTCCATGTATATCTCTTCTGCTGGAAGGGACCTTACTTAGTTTGGTATGGATGACTCCTGAACCAGCTTCTTGCAGTGCTTCAACTCTAGCTTGCTTTTCCTGTTTAGCCAAAACACTTCTGTGTGAAGCTAAGTAAAGCTGACCTAGAGTTTGTTTATGCTTTCAAAGGGTATATGTTCTGCACTGGAAATTAGTACCTCTAACCAGACTGACTCTCTACTACAATAATAACTGGAAATGAACTCTGGACCATCGGCTCCCAGCCACTCTGTGTTAGATCATGTTGCATAAATAATAGCCAAGTCTGGGGGAGGGGAACACTCTTTCAGTGACACGGAGCAACCTGCCTTCTGCTACAAAGGCAAATACTCCTCTAGCAGATGCACAAAAGCTTCAGACCAGTGATGATATACATGAAACCAAACCATACATTAATGGGAGAAAGAGAGAAGAAAAAGCTTTTGGGTTACACAGGAGCTGAAAGGAAAGGGACCAGGCTATAAAGCCAACTACTATATAGTTTCACTTGAGCTTGAACCTTGAGACTAGCAGATAACCTGTCAGGAGTGTGCTTCAGTATTACAATCCAGATAAGGAATGCCAAGGCTCCGTTTGTCTTGTAACCATGCCATTTGTAATAGCTATTCCAACATGAGAATTACAGTGCAATGGAAGTGCAGTTAAGTCCCTTCTTATCCCAACTTAATAACAACAATGTGGGAGACAGGACATCAGAACTACAAGCACCTTCTCTGAAGTGTGTCTGTCCTAGCTACTTGCCAAGAGAGGTTAGAAAAAACTGTGTCTAGTAGAAACGTTCTCATGAATAGGTGGACTGCTTTCCGTTCCTTTCAGTGGAGACCATAACAAGCTCAGCTTTCAGTTACAATCTTTTAAAAACTCCCTTCTAGTCTTTGGTCGTTCTGGAGAAACAGGAAGGATAAAAGCATGTGTTGAGCACAGGCAGTCCTCCCTCTTATTGTAGGGGGGGAGTTGTAGAGTACACAACTTCTCACCCCAATTGTTCATTCTGAGGAGCCTTTCAAAACATGCTGACACATGTAGTGTATCTACACAATAAGATTGTAAATTAGTCTTTTCCTTCACAAAAGGCTCATGACAAATTATGATCTTCAAGAGATACAATGACCCGCTAAATTGTCTATTGGTCTCTTGAGGGGTTTCCAGGGCCTCCCTGAACATCAATTCCCAAAGTCCTAAAATCAAACATCTGCACTTATCCACTGAAAGAATGCATGGCTTGGGTAATGGTAGAGTCACTTTCGTACATTCTATTCTTGATTCCTAACTATACTAATAGTTCATTATCAGACTCAGGAAAAGGTTCAAGCTCTTAAAAATGCAGAGAAAGACGTTAAGAGAAATTGCACTTTAAAGCATTTCTGTAATCATTTAAGTGGCAGAGATTTTAAAGCCAGGTGTGAACAAATTAAATCTTTATACAAACAGTGAATATTATTTAGGTCATGGGTAGCAGTAGTTGGATGTTATGGGGGCGCGGATGAGAGCATCATGAAAGAAATTGCTTGCCACATACGTGGCTCAAAAGGAAGAAACACAACTAGGAGTTGGTTCTGGATGTTATGAAGGGGCTGAATGAGCTGGAGCAGCAAAGCTGATCTACAAAGAGAGGAACAAGGAAGAAGGCAACAGAGGAGGGTCAAGAGCAAGGCACAGGCTTTGAAAGGTGACATAGCTCCGATGGTATGCTATCGTTGTGAAGGTATTATGGCAATTTACTGTGGTATTGACCCCATATGTGATGCAAGAAAAATTAGAAGCTCTTGTCACATGGTCTTGTAATCTTGGTAGCAGTTCTTTGTCCTTGTGCACTGGTGTGTAGAAATAGTAAATTACAACTTGTGATCTGGAAGCATCAGTCTTTTGAGAGCAGGACGCATTTTGTACAAATGATTAACATTTTTTACAGGTTGAAGACCAGCAATGGCAAAATAGCTGGAAACAGGACATTGACAATCACTAGATTCCCCTTTAAGCCTAGTTTTAAATACTATGTAAGGTAACTACATCAAATTTTGGTTGTGCAACTACAAAATCTGGATAATTTCTGCATCAACTTTTATAGATCAGATGCAGAGGGTAAGTCAACCCAGTATTTGTTTCTTTAGCATGCATATGGGAGAAATAAAATCAAGGTAAAGTCATTGGCCTGATGTCAGATACGGCCTTCCATAGCGTATCAAATATCCTTTCTCCATACACTCAGTTGAGATTTGTGCTTCAGAATGAAGGCATATTACTGTCCTCTGTTCTGGATCAGGTCACAAAGCTTCAACTGAGCTGTATTTTGCTCTCTCAGCACTACAAATCCATCAAGCGAAGCAAAGTACCACCAAGTACCGCAAAATTATTCTTTTAAAACCTACACTGGAAGGAATTTGACAGAAGCAAGACAAACAAACTCATCTTCCAAAGTACTTAGTAATTTTCCAGCAATGAACCCGAGTTGCATCCACAGCCTGCACACTAAGCACTGAAAACACACTCATTGTAAATACCAAATAAGCATAATAAATACAGGGAATAAAGTTTCCAAAGGTGACAGTTCTGTAACACTGATTATATATCTTCAAACTGCATTTTACTTCAGAGGCTATGTAAACAGTGGATGGAAGACTGTTGTTATTGCTGTAAACTTGTGGGTATACTTGGGTGGAGGCAGGCTGGTACCCTCCCATGCTGGGGCTTTCGCACAAAGAATGTGAGCTGAACTGGAAAAAAAAGTAATGTTGCTGAAACAACCATCCAGCAAGATGAAAGAAGGGGTATCTTACACCTGTAAAATTTTCACCACCTTATGGGACAGGTGAAAAGGCAGAGAAAGAATCCTTCTGAATTCTGAAAATACCCACTTTCTCAGTTTCTTATCCTTTGCTATTTGAGTGTTGTTTTTTACTACCTTGCCTATTCAAAAACCACTTTACATCAGACCAAGGCTGAAGACAGTACAACAGCACTCCTGTTTAAATAGCTGGAGCTTCAAGTGAGGGCCAAGGCCACACTGTTTAAGGTGTTCAACCTTGAAAGACACTTATAAAAGAACTGAGCCAGCAGACACTAGAGCTAAATTCAGCTCTTACCCTAGTTTTAAACTGCTTCAACTCCTTTGTTTTCAGCACAGCCACATTCAGTTTCTACTATTGTACAGAAAATTGGGCTCACATAACCCAACGTTCGTCTAATGTCAATTGGATAACCCCAAGGAACCCAAGTGGGGCCCTAAGTTAAAGCCAGCTGTACTCTTTGCTACAGCTATGTCACTTACATGATACCTTCAGCAGCCCAAGTGTTCCATCAAGTGATACGGCTGTAAATAATTTACCAGCAGCCCCATAACACTTGATTAAAACCTACTGAAAGAGGATCTAATTAAATTGTCTCTGAAAGAACAGATAGTGATATGACAACTGTGTAAAGGGCAGATGGCAAGCAGAAGCTCATCCGAACATGAGAAAATAATTTAGAAGGTACCTTTATCTGCATTAAGTTGTGGTGATCTCCACCTGTCTGATGCTGGCTGTTCTGGAGATTGTTCCTTCATTCTGCCTTTGGGCGTCTGAAGCGACAGCATGAGGACTGGCTGTCCTCAGGAGTGGCATTTGGGCACCTGTAGAATAAGTACCTAATCTCTTAGGCAGCTGGGTTCCAAAGTGTTTACTCCATCTTTTAGCAATGAGCAGCAGCCGGGAGGTAAAGTTTGGAACTGCACAAGTCATAGAACTGGCAGTCTTTTTTATAAAGGCTGTATAGAGGACTGTTGGTAACAATAAGGAGTACTGTAGTCAGTAGTCAATACTATTAAACTCTGCAAGGCCGTTAGTTTTAAAGCTGTGTATCTGCTGCACTGTGAAAGTTATGTTTTACAGATTAAACGATAGTTGGAAAATACATTATAGGAACATAATGACTACCTTGCCACAAATCATATGTGCTTTAAGATAAAGGAACACAGCTCAACCCAGATGTTTACTATGTCTTTCAGCCTTTGAGGAAAAGAGCTCTATTTCTTCCTTCACAACTAAGAAGAGACATGTACATAAACCTAACATCAGGGAGTTAAGTATAAATCTGCAGTAGTCCCAAAGTCCAAATGTGTATCACCTAATTCACAGTTTTGCTTGGAAACTAAGAATTAACTGAAGAAAATATGGACTTTTGTATTCTGTTGAATGAATTACAATTCGTACAAAGGGCATGAACCATGTGCATGTTGCTTTAACGCTACTGTCTTGTTTCCAGTAAGGCAGACCCCAAAGATAAGGCATTTATTTTCCGTCAGGTGAAGGACAGCCCAGGGTGGAATCACAGCTCACCTCTTAAAGATGTGCCTCTCTTCTCATTCCCATGTCTGAATGAGTTTCACTTCTTAAATTTCTCAGCTGCCATTGAAGAGTGATGTTATAATCTTAATAAATACAGGCTGTAGCTTGTTACAGACTGTTGCAGACTGCACTACTTCTAAGTCACAATGCAGGCCCAAAATCTTATTCTACAAATAGGTCAAACTTGGACAACCAGGCAGCAGCAGACATGCTGTGGAGTTTCAGAAGAGAAATGCCCTGGCCTGTAAGTCACACATTTCTGGCTGGGATAAATTGATACGCACCTCCAGGTTGGGTGCCGGTCACTGGGCACAGTAAAACTGAGCTGCTTTTGAGGAGCAGAACAAAGCTAGGGTAAACACTGGGATTGGGCTGAGTGCAGAAAGTTGACTGAAAACTGCTCCAATGTAATCCTCAATACTCTTTAAAAAGTTAGCAATGCAGACATGCAGAAGAATAGCTCTTGCCCATATAAGCCCACATTAGAGGATGCAATACCCAAAATAAATCATCCCTTCCTCATACAGAGTTCATGCCAGTCCTCAGCCATAGAAATTCATATTTATAGCCCAATTTGCCAGCACCTGGAAGCAGGTTTCTTTTAAGGTTATATTGCTAACTACCTTCCCCATTCCCCAACAGCAAAGGCATAAACAAAAATGGAAATGAAAGCAACATTAAAAGATACTAAAATCAAAGTTTGGCAGGTACCCAACCACACCATTTCAACACAGATTTGGAAGAGAGCCCTTCAAGCAGGCAATAGCCATTAAAGAAAGAGATTTTTCCAATCATTCACTTGGGAGATAGCTGCTGCACGTGCAACTGCGATGGCAGGGGCACTGCGATCCCCGAATTACCAGAGACCAAAGAGGAAATGATTCCTGCTTCAGGGTCAGACCCTTAGCTAAAGCAAATAGGTCCTATTTCACATGAATCTACATTAAATCCTGAAAAGGATCTGAACCCTCTTGAGTGAATGTGTGTGTTGTGTCACCAGTGTGATGATGAGTGGAAGAGGGGGTGCTCTGATAGTATTAAGTGCCCTTGTTCTTATTTTATAAAAAACCTTCCTGTACCCCAGCACTTACCCAAGTGACTAGGAAAGCTCATGCAAACTGAGCCATCCCTCCTGAGCAGGGACACTAGCCACTGGATCGACATGGCTCCTTCTGCCCATCTCTCACTCTGCCTCAGGTTTTAAGCTGTAAAAGGTCTCCCCATTGTTTTGCAAACTCAGATGAGGACAGTTAACAGCAACTCTTCCACCAGTTGCAGAAATGAAGGTTCAGCCTAGTCTCTGAGCATGTCTATCCCAGCTGGGGTTAGAGAATCTATTGCTCAGAGACAGGCTTTCAAAATAATTAAACGTGATTCTGGTGTAGCTACAGGAGATCAAAGCAAAAGCTGTCATGTTATCCACACTGATCTCACAGAAGCTGCAATCTATTTGCAGTCAGTTACATTGGGATTGGGTACATGCCAGGTTTTTTTAGGAGGGAAATTGTTAGACTCTCTTACACTTTGAAAATAAACACTGCAAAACTCAACCCTCTCCTTGGTGGTTCTCATAACCGCTGCTGTGCAGGTTAGCTTGTAAAGTACCTCTCCCAGAATGCCTATCATTTAAGCACAGGAAGGTCATGCACTTTAGAAAGTCTTATCCTTAGACAACTCTGCAACCATCTGCACAGCAGCATGGAAACCATACTATGCTCTCCTCTGAACAGAAGGCTCTTTGGACTACTTAATATGCCAATACTGCAAAAAGAGGTGGTACCAGGAATTCTTGGAGGAAAAGCTCTCAAAATAATTTTTCCAAAAGAAATGAGCCTTTCTTACTGATAAAATTCAAAATCCCGCCTCCATCAGAGTGGCTCTCCAATTCTCCCCATGTCCTTTGCCCCAGAGTTTGAGGTCAGATAAATCTCAGAGCCACAGCTTCTTGCAGTAAGGGACTGAAGGCTCAGCATTTAGAAGAACTCTAAGGAATTCTAGCAATGTGGAGACTTGCAGTGCTTGCTGATACTGTTCCCACACCATCGAGGCTTTGTCAGGAAAGCTGACAAAGACCGTGCTGCTAACCCACCCTGCACAGTACTGTTTGAATGTGGAGACTTTATTCTTTGCAGGATAAAGGGGCCATGCCTCGTATGGAAGAGACCTCACACCAGGCTGCTCTTGTCAAGAATACACGAAAACAGAAAAGGCTGAGCCAGCCTATTTATGTAGAGGATCCATGAAAAGTGAAAGGGAGAGGCAGGGATCAGACCATGCGTTTCCTCATGTGTTTCCACTTCCCCCCTGCACCTTGGTTTTACAGCTGCAGGAAAGATCAAACCAGAACTGTGCAAAATTGTTGAGTCAGGCTGTGGCTGTGGGGCCTCGGAGAGGCTGTCCGCAACACTTAAACCAGAGGACAAAACCTTGTGATAAGGCAGGGGGCTGAGCAGCTGGAAAGGCACTGCAGGGTAGAGACAGTCAAGGGGTATGACGTACCCACTGCACTGGGCACAAGCAGGATTCACTAGGCTGAAGGTACGTGGTAGAGCCCTGCCTAGGAAAGGTTAAGAACCAGAAGCATTTTGCATTAAGAGAACTGAAAGGAGGACGCAGGTTAAGCCCAGTAGAAGGATTGAGCTGGTCCTGGCTAAGTTAGCACAATGAAGAAGGCCAGAAACAAGCATGGGTACTTCTGTGAACTCCCCAGCAGCCTGCTCAAAGCTCTTCTGACCTACAGCACTAGGCTCTAACAGTGAGAAGGATGCCCTGAAATGTGTCTCAGCCAGTTAGGAGGTCTCTGTTGCCCCAGAGGTCATGCTCCCACATCGATGGCACTGCCAGTCTATCCAGAAAGGGGCCTGCCTTTACCTCTGTAACAAACAGCCAGCATTCTGGTCAGAACTTCAGCTGCCTTAATCAGATGTTAGACTCAGTGAAGTGAGGGGTTAAGAAAAGTTGGCCTCTGGAGCTAGACAGGTAACTGGCATTTCACATCCCTTCTCTTCCCAAAAACCTGTACCTCGGCAGCATGTTAACCCTGAATTCGCTGGGCAAGAGCACCTGCAACAGTGCGTGGTCAGCATGTTTCAGAGCTCTTACTGCTCAATTCCTGCAGGATGAGCATACCATCAGACACCTGAGCCACCAGCACTGACTGATGCTTCCTCCCCTCAGTCTTCCTCACCCCTCCATTCCAAACAGCTCCTAGTTGCTCCACTGTATCACAAAGTTGACTACCACAGCAACGAGCAAAGCAATTTCTGCACATGGCTTTAAGAAGGAATATCTTGTAGTTATCACGTCTGCATTCTCTTCCCTGTGCTGCCATGAAAAACTGGGTGCCTTGAAGCCAGGTGCTCAGTCTCTCTCAACTCACCCTTCTTGGCACAACAGTTCAAAAGGACACTGAAAAAAACTGTTAGTAAAATGCTACAGGCAGGATCTGCCCCTTTGTTAAGGAACACAGCAAAGGCACTTCAACTCGACTACAGAGAGGAGCTGCAAGGAGCACTCTAACACTACCGCAGACTTCAGCTAAGAGCAGTGCTGCATCACCACTGCATTGCTGCTGGCAGAGTCCTCATTTCTCACTCAAATGAGGGGATAGACGCTACTACTTTCAGTTTGAAATCTTATGTTGCAAGGTGTCCATTAACTTCAAAGCTCTTCACAACAGACTACAAACTAGTTATTCTTGGCAACTGAGGCAATTTGAATAACACAGTAGGGAAAAAAAAAAAAAAAAAAAAAAAGGAAAGAACACATCAGTGGAACTGAACTGGAGCACGCCTTGAGAGCAGAATGGTGTTGTAGACTTAGTTTCCGTAAGAATCAAAAACTAAGTATTAGTGTCAGCCTAGCAGAAGTATTCAGCTAGCTCTTGCTAAATTAGCTATGCCTCCAGTTATAGATTAGCAGATGATAATTGATAAGGCCCATTTAGTTAGATGCAACCAGGTAATTAATTACTGCTACAGAGGTGCATTCAACATTATTACAAAAAACATCTTCCCCCAAAGCAGGCTTGTATTTCCTGCAAATGTGGTCTCAGCACAAATCCAGCCAGTGTTCCAGTACAGTTGCCCGGAGCTTACAGCAGCTCTCCTTTCTCCCTCCAAACCTTAGTTTCCACAAACTCAAGTCACCAGCCATGATAGCACACAGTCCAGGAACTTGGGGTACACTGAGAGGTGTCCCACAGAAACTCTGCCTTACTATACCCATGCGAAACACCTCCAATACAACAGTGCTTAAATCAGGCCTGTAGCAGTCAACCAGTGGTTCTACAAACACTATGTTTGACTCATAAAGCAAGACTGAACCAGTTTTAACAGACTGATATCCTGGCTTAATACAAATAGGATTGACAAGCCCTTTGATATCTACTGTGGGGTTTCTCCCATCTTAGTTGTGTGAGCAAATATGATGTTTTTGGTGTTTGTACTCACATTGGCTTACTTCAACACTAAGACCTCCTTCCTCTTCCAAAGCGTTTACAGACACCCTTATGTTTCAAAGGAAAAACAAGGAGGGGGCGGGGGGGGGAGGGGGGGGGGGGGGGGGGGAAGACCTGTCTTTTTCCAAAGGGAGCAGGTTGAAGGCCTCTGCAAATCTCCCCAAATGGATCAGTCTCCTGATAACAATACCTGTGTATTTTAGTCTGTTGTTTCCTTAAAACAAGGGAGAATAAAGAAGGGCATAGCTTCCAGAATTCACTAAAATGAGGGGAAAGATATACTGCATCTGCATTAAGAGAGCTTGATACTACTAGCTGGTGCTGGTTTGAGGCACTCGAAACTGTCTCTATAGAAATTGTGGGAGAGTTAAAGTTAGAAGTCTTCGTAAGAAATGTTTTACTTTGTGGAAAGTTTCAGTTTTGGTCAGAAAGACAAAAAGCCTGTAAACTGAAACATTTTGCTTAGCAGATGAAGAACAGTTTTTAAGAGGGAGATGTCTAAAAAAGTCAGGAAACTTTAAACACCAAAATCTTACCACTTCTGTTTATTTCAGTGGAGCTATGCAACCATATCCTAAAGCAGGATTTAGTCCTCTAACTTACTCTAATGGTGAAAAGAAGAAAACACTGCTCTGGAAGATGAAGAATGTTGCTAGAAAATTCTCCATGCTTTAAGGATGGGTAGGGAGACGGGTGGAAAGGTTCTCCTAGAGCACTGGGTCCAGCCTAAGAGGCACTGACACATCTTCCAGTAACCGTCCTTACTGACAGGTCCATTTACCCCCCCTATCTAGTACCTTTTAGGGGTGATGTCCAGTCGAAGTTCTCAAACTGTAATTGTAGTGTAAAACATATTAATGATTTCTTCTTTACAGTTTATTCAGCATCATTAATAACTAAAAATAAAACCTCACACTGGAATCTGCAAGCCTCAACAATAGCCCACACACAGAGCAGCAATGAGAAGCTCAAGACTTCCTTTCTAAATTTAGATTGCTTCAAACAGAAGTGAAAGTTTTTTGATAAATCAACAAACCCATGTTTTAGAAACACATAAGGAAAGTAGAACTGAGCAGGAAAGGGCTTGCCTGCCCTGTTAAACTTACTTTCAAAAGGCTTCCGAAGATTTTCAGGGACTCAGACCCGAGGCTCCTGGCTGCATTCTGAAAACTGGGGCAAATTATGTGTTTTAGCAGTGTCAGATCAGAGCAGCTCAGAGCCCGGATCTGCTGTGTCCCAGCAAGATTCCTCAGTGTCATGTTAATTACTGCTCTAAAGTAGACCTCACAGCTTCTGCTATTAGAGCTCTTCCATTCAGGATAACTAATAATCATCGTATCAGAGGCACTCTGTAGCCCCTGATCAAAGCACACTTCCTTATTCTACTGAATAAGTGTCCTGTGATTCTCCTCTGCTTCCCCAGGATGCACACAGTACAAATTAGATTTTCTCTCTCGACAGAACAGAAATGATAGAGACCTGGCCTCTGTTCACTTTAGAATACATTCCTGAGGAAAAAAAGACAGCTATATTTTGACTTTAAAGCCAAATTTAAAAGTACCAAAAGCAAGACGGAGGCAGTGGATCCAATTCTGCCAGCAGAATCCTGCAAGCAGACAGGGAATGGCTAATGGGCATTTAGCAGCTTCATTGCAACTGTTCTCCGAGTTATACCAACAAATGTCCAGGGAGATTCTGCAGATGATATCTGTAATTCCATTACACTGACATTAAAGGAATAACTACTGTTCAACTATTTTCTGGACAGTGACTGCCCTAACTTAAGGCAAGCTAGCACTTCCCCGTAGACACATGCAAACATGGTGTAGCCACATGGGTGAGTCTTCACAGACTTGGAATTAGTCCTTTAAAACATAGAGCACCAAGATAGATTCTCCCTACCAAAATTTAAAACTAGGACAACCTGGTCAGTGGCTTGTTTTGCACTGTGATAGAGACAAAGGATGCCCTGGCCCAAGAGACACGCTCAGAAGACGACACACTCACAGAAAAAAAAAATTCAAGGCAATGATGAGGATTTACCTATCTTACTCTTAGACAGAGGATGCCATGGGCCTGCAGTGGGCTTCAGCCTCTCAACACGGTCCCACCAACCACCCCCCAAGGATAACCAGAAGAAAGACATGAAACTCCTTGTTTTCTCCTTTTAGGAAAAACACTGCTAGAAAAAAAAAAAAAAACAAAAAAAAACACAACCCAAAAACACAACAGGAAGCTGTCTCTTTTTTTCCTCTCATTCATTAAAGCATGGAAAGCGTACTTGACTCACGGCCATCTAAGCACACATTCTGCATGCACTGTTAGACCCCCTTCCCAAATCACTTTTGGCTGACCAAAGGTGTTGCTAGCCAAGCTACAAAATTCACAACCCATATTTAGGTGGGGAGAGTTCTACTGAAAAGCTGGCTACTTTTACTTGTCATTGTGGCTTTACTTTGTAGGAAGCAAGTGATTTAAAGTATTTTGAATGATATCCTGAAAAACACCTGAAAAGGCTCAGAGCCAAAGCAAGTAAATATTCTGGCTTTGAGTTCTGTTTTAGTCTTTTCCACACTAACAACAGTACCTTTCTGCTACCATGTGCTTTGCCCACTATGCCAAACATCACAATCCCTCTGCTATGCTGAACTTGTACACTTCTGCAGCCAGCTGAAAGCTATTTCCACCTAGTATCTCTATCCTAGCCACCTTTAAAAATACCAAACAAACAAACAAACAAACAAAAAAACCAACAAAACCAAACCACTCACTTCTTGGCAGCAAAAACACTGGCCAGCTCCTCATCTCCTGTACACTTGCATAACCACATTGATTTCAACAGCAATTTAAAGCATCACTGTATGGGTCATGTTGCTAAACAGTCGTGAGGTCAAGTGCATAAATCCAGTGAGATTTGTGTCTTCCATCTACCTACAGCCCCAACAGCTCAGGCATAAGATACATGTGCTGCACTTAGAGAAAGATGAACAAAAGCCATCTATTATCAGGCTGGGCTGCAATACACAGATGACGAGAGAGATCAGGGGCTAAACTAAGGTTTGAATTTCCACCTTAGGAATGCTCTGGGGTTCAGTTTAAACATCTTGTGCAAAAAGCAGGTTTACGATGTAGACAGTAAGCTCAGCCACAGAACTGGCAATTGTCAACTAGCCTGGGTTCAAGTGAACACTTACAGCTGCACCAGTGATTACTTCATGTTCCTTGGATTGTGTACAGTGGGAGTACAGCTTGGCTGGGACATGCCTCTGGGATCTGTAGGTGGCACAGGAGCTCTGTGCAGCTCCAGCTTAAGGCAAAAGACGTATCTGATCACCTGTATGCTCTGGCAGTCCTTCACTGTCCTCCCCCCTTATCAGCAATACAGGGTTTCTCTAGTTTAACTTGGGACAGATCCTGTGTCCTAGATTCTGGGTGCATGGACTACAGCCCACCACCTGCTCTCGCCTGAGCTACACCAGTAAGGAATAGCTGCAGTCAAAGCCAAGCCAGATTGCCAAACTGTTTCTTAGTCACATCAACCTGGTCTTTGACTAGGTTCAGATTCCCACCAAGAAGCAGGAGTGCCCACAACACTTCTATGCACAAATGCTCACAAGTTATGTCTTGGAAGAACGACCCGTTTCTTTTGGAATAAGTGTGTTTCAAGATTCAGAGAGTCTCTGTTCCTCCGATTTGCTAGCTGTGGCAACACTGTGCTGCTGGTAGCGGTGACTGTGTGGGATTATGCCATGGGAGCGAGAAACACGCAGGGAAGGAAGTCTCCAAGAGATGTCTGAGTCAGTATCTCTGGGTGGTGTCATCTATACATCGTTCTGTGCCTTTCACCACAGCAGTAATCTAGCCAATACATTCTCCAACCCCCAGAACAGTGGGAGATAGCCAGGCTTGCTTTCGTTACAATTTTCCTTTTGGTAAAAAAAATTGAAAAATAAAAATCCCTATGGGCTGAAAATAAGGATAAGAAATCTTAGCCTTAAAGGGAAGGTGAGAGTTTATCCCTCAAGCATCTGAAAGATTACATGGTCTACGCTGGAAATATCATTTTAATCATAACTATTTCCTAAATAATTTGGTGTGTCACGTGACTTCTTTTGTTAAGTATTCCTATTCATGAACAAAAACAGGTGATAAATTTGTGTACCACCATGCTGACTCATAGCTGTAAATTTGTCACTCGTATGCAGCTGTAACACTAATTGGGGTTTTCCTTGTGTAAAATGCCGTTAATAATAGCTAGCATTTGAACTTGAGTAACAGACCAAGATCTGCTCAGGTGGCATCTGTGCAAGCTTGGTTACATCCACGAGTTTAGCTGGATACAGCTGAGCTTCAGGTCGGGCTACTTCACTGATTAGATCAATTCTGAACATGCAATAAACATCATATTGAACATGGAGACTGAGGGTTGTCTGCACGACAGACTGTGGGTTTCTGTTAGTGTGTCTAGGCACATACCTATGTACAGAAGTCTCAACTCCAGGCTCTGCTGAACTTCTTTATCGGAGCCCAGTTGCTGAAAAGGGTCTCCAAGCTGACTCTGCATGAAGATGAGCAGGAATATTTCTGTTTTAACATAATCCAGTGACCCCACAAGCAGTCTTAGAGACCCAAAGGCAGCACAAAGCATTATTCTGATACTTCCTTTCTTGCTTCTCAATCAGAGCAACGTAGAGGCAAATCTAAGGCAAGAAGTACATGCAGACCTTGACAGAGAAGTGAAGAGAGTCCCGTGTCATATCTTCATCTTGATGATAACCCACTCATCGGAGCTTGTCCTGGAAACTCCAGGTAAGTTAAAACACTGCTGCTGACTTTCCGTGTCAACATTTATACAATATCATTGGTAGGAGATGAGCTAAATTCCATTACGATGTGCAAATTCTCATCATATACAGACACACTGTCACAAAGAAATTATGTCTACAGACTTGATAATAATACATGGTTCTCCCTCCTTCCAAGTCGAACAGAATCTCTGTTGAAGCCTATCTTAAACAAACAAGAGCACAAATTTAAGAAAAAAGAAAGAGTCCTACAAAAACCAAGACACCTTTAAGAAACACAAATGTGTTGCATATATGCAAAAAGTAAGATGAAGTAAGATGCTTTCTTTTTCTCTTACATAAGACCTGCTGGAAAAGGAAGTCTTTTCAGCTGAACGTGGCTCATAAACATGTGGCTACAGGTTGCAGTTTGGCCTGAAAAATTTACTACTCCCACTACTTCCAATTTACAAACACACAGTCTTCCTTTCATTATGTGTACCACATGCCCAACATCCATTCTGCAAGTTTGGACAATGACAATTTCTCTTCTTCTCCTCTCATGCCCCCTCCCCCCCCCCCCCCCCCCCCATTTTCAAAGCATTTGTTTCTGCTTAGAGATTGCTTGGTAAAAGATAAGCCTTTTCCAGCCAAATTGCCCAATGAATCGAGATAATGACAAAGCAAGTTCAAACATATTTAATCCACAGGTATCCTTTAGCCAATATGAAAAACTGATATGTGGAGTAGTAGAATCGCTTATGTGTGACACAGCACAGCAGGAGTCGGGCTTTCTGATCTGGTGTTGTATTTTCTGGAGGTGCTCAACAGACGACATTCCCAAAGAAGTCAAAGTGATCTTTGCGCACAGAGCCAAGAGTGTCTCTATCACACACATAATCCAGCCACAGAGCAACGAGGACAGTTTTTCTTAAAGATCAGGCAGATCTTAGCAACGTATGCTACTGCCCCACCCTGACATTCCCACCATAACCAGTTTGGAGGCAGCTTCCATGCCAGAAACAGCGCAGTTAGCTCTTATGAGAGCCAAGGTAGAAAGAAAATACATCTATAATCTAAAGACACTCTAGGTCTCAGTTCAGCCTGCTCCTGCCTCATCTTTGCCGCAGTTAAAAGTGGGGGGGGATAGAAAGAGGTGTCCCATTTAGTCTCATAATTCCCACAGTTTACTGAACCAAACCAGCTATGACATTTCCAGCAGAAGAGATTGAGAAACCACAGGAACCCTCCCTGCAGCCAGCACGTAGGACTGTATTCTCCTCACCTCCAACAGACTGGCTTGAGCTGCAGTGTTAGAAGTTTCATGTGCTTCACTACAGATGTCAAGTCTAGTCCCATTACCAGCTTCCTAGCCAAATAAATTAATCCAGAAAGACACTGCTTTTACAGAAAAATACAGCTAAAAAGTATATGTTTCTAACTTTGCAAAAGCAATTTAAGAGTCAAACAAGGGATTAGCATAAGGACAGAGTTAAAGACTGACAAAGTTGTTTCTTTCCATGGATGCTGGGAGCAACACTAGACGCTCACCACATGGCAAGTCATTTTTTGCTGTCTTAAGAGCATAGGGGTTAAGATTACCATTATTTTCCATTTCAGCTTTGTAGTTGACTTGAGAAGTGAGTAAACCTGCTAGGACAGAACTGAAAGCAAGCCATATACCAAAGCACTAGGTAAAAAGAAAAACACTCTAGCACTTATTCGGCAGAACAGTACCACAAGGTCTTGTATTTTTTTAAAAGTTTTGTATCAGAGAACCTACTCTGCTAATAACCAAACTAAGACAATCTACTTTCCACTACAGGGAAACTCCCTGCCCTTCTAAGAAATGGCCTTCCTACATGTGAAACAGGGTCAGCTCAGCTCATGTAACACATCTATACTCAACACGTTATTTGCAAGCTATTCCCACAGCCCTTTCTTTCCCCACCTTCTTTCTGTATTACAGAAAGTTCTCCCTGCACTCATTTGAGCTACCATGACTGCTTCACCTGTCAGGGTCACAGTTTGAAACCCTCACCTACCATGTGCTTTATTTTGAGAAGACCTTATACACAAGAGGAATGAGGAAGGACTTCAAGCATTTCAGTAAATTGGGAGGGCCATAAGCATGCACTCAAATACTTTTAGTTAGGTTGGTGTTCTTGACTTTGAAGCACACACATTATGAATCATGTGGTATACATGACCGCTATCTAAGCTGTGAACCAGGCACAGAGGGAAGTGGTACCAAAAGGACCACGCTAGTATGTCTAGTGTGAAAAATAAAATAACACAAGCATTTAGATTGATTTGCACTGGGGTTTTAACCTATTGATTCCATTCACATTACAACTACTTTCAGAACTTCACGTCAGGGCTGTGCTAACCTTGGGATTAGAAGCGGCAATGAGCACGTGCTGCTGTCTGACTTGTGCTGCTATAGAGTTTAGACAGCCACGTCCATCTGATGTGATATTCGCCCCCACGCACGGGTGGTCTGAACACCTGCGGTTCACTGATATAGAAGACTGTCATCAAGGATCTGTGTCCCTTCACCTGTTAAGTTCACAGTTTTGACACCAAAACTAGCCATTACAGAACTTCCAGAGATGTATGAGCTATTTACAGATCGTATTATGGAAGCTTCCCTGCCTTCTGGCCCCTTTGAATAAAAACAAACAGTGAAATCAATAAACCGATTTTTGATGTAGTATATTGGAGTGCCTTCAAATCAGACACGTGCAGCCTCGCATTTGGCCTCAGGAGCTACTTCTTCAGCTTCCAGTCAAGTCCCCTCCCTTCCCAAACTAGTACTTCCTGCTTCCAGTTTGCTGCTTTCATCTATCTCATGTTTTATCATTTCCTTGTGGCTTTGCTACACAGTTTACCAGTTATACTGATGGAGCTAAGTTTTACAATTCTTTTTCCATTAAAAAGTTTCTGCACAAGAACAGAAGACTTGTGTAGATTGAAATCCAAAGTACAGATGAGGCTTGCAGGCCCAGCAACCATACCATTAGTAGCCACTAATCACAATCCACAGAGCCATTCGGTGACTTGGCAAGGCCACCCAGAGAACCACGGAGGCACTGGAGATCCAGCTCCCAGCTTCTGATTAAAACTACTGACTCTTGAGGAGTTGCCTACAGTCCGCCCAGAGCGGAGCACCACAGCCAAACCATCAGCACCGCTGGCTCCCTGCGGTATCGGAGCACCTGGCCCTACTGATGCGACCGACAGCAAACGCATGTGACCACGCACGCATTTCTGACACGTTAACCAAGGCACAATAATTACACCGTGGAACGCCACAGGCGGGTCACCTGGCACTAGAGACAACGCTGCAGCCCACCACCCTCTGGCACACCATGGGAAGTTACAACCCCGAGAAGTAAACGCAGACCCTCATCTCCTATGGCCTGGTTCTCTGCTCTGCATCTGAAGACAAACCCACTGCAGAGCAGTGCACAGTTAAGCACAAGACTCGGGCTATGCCTGACAACATGTATTTTGGTACAGGCAACTGAACAGAGCAAAGGGCACAGAGTCTATATCCATGTCCATAGCTTCACACGTTGGCAGGGATCCAGTACTTGGTTGAATTCCTGGAGAAATCATATACTGGACCGTGAATCAAAGACAATTTTTTCAGCTAAAATTTTTTCTGATCATCAGTGAATGTGGCACCCATTTGTTTAAGCAGATGAAGATTTAAGAGGAATGCATGCACGCACTCGACAACTATCACTACAAACAGCTTTTTTTGCTTTAAGAAGAACCTGAAGACGGTAACAAGCCTTTATCCTTTGTGAATAAAGGTTTCCTTTTAGAACAGGTCCACCAGCAAAATACTGATGATCGTTTTCTGAAATGATGCTGATTGACATTGTTTGAGCATTAAAAAGGCCTTCAGTAGGGTTGCCAAAAGCCTACACAAATATTGTTTTATAAAGAATAGCCTTTTGAACACTATTCGGAGGTGGCAGGAGGAAAACAAATGCTACAAATTTGAAAAAAAACAAAGCAAAACAAAAACACCTCACAAAACAAAACAAACAAAAAAATCCACAAAAAAAGGCAGAGGAATAAAAAAGGAAGACCGATACATTTCCAAGAGGTTGTGCCAAAAGCTACCTACCATCTATTGTTTCAGGTTTTTTCCCACCTTAATTTCTCATGTGATGGATTTTGCAGCATGTTTGTTACAGTTACACTGTTGTAATGATCTTTCTTCCTAAGGGCCCAGTGCTTTAGCTCCACAGTCTCCAGTATCAGACTGCAGAAAAAGACCATTAGCATTTACATGAAACTTCTATCAAAGAAGAGGGGGGGGTTGTTGACCCCGCTTAGAGCAACATTACCTGGACACAAGGTAAAAGGAAATGTTATTTAAGTATGTAAAGGTCAAACGAGCTAAGCAAAAATCAGTCTACGTTCCCTTTCTAAATACTTATGGAGACTCATATACAAATTCAGCCCTTCTTTAAAAGCATCGTAACAGCGCATGTTTTAGCTTAAAGAGTTTCATATAATCTTTCTAAACAGCAAAACACCTCTCCAACCCGGACGGCGATGATGTTTGTCAGCCACACCAACAGACTGAAAAGGAGGATCAGATTAGATCAGTGAAACAGAGCCAGGGATAGAGACAGGCCTGGAGTAAAGGGCAGGAACCGTCAAACACCAAAGACCCGAGGGAAAGCGTGAGCCCCTCCAGCTTCTGCCCGGGATCCCCGAGTCAGCCCCGCTCCCCCCCCCAGCGCCCCCGGGGCTCCCGCGAACCCGCCCGCCCCGGGGCCCGCCCGCCGGCTCCCCCGCACCTGCCCTCCCCTCGCCTTTAGCACCCCGCTCCGCCCGACGCCTTTTTAGCGGCGGGGGGGCCCTGCCACGGCCGGCCCGGCCCCACAGCCGGGCCGCGGAGGGGCCCGACCCCCTGCTGACAGGGCTGCCGGGGGGGGTCCCGCCTTCCTCCGCACACCCCCACACCGTCCCCTGCCCGGCGGAGGGCGGGCGGCGGTGCCTCACGGCCCAGCCACCGGCGGGGACGTGCGGTCGCCGGTGCTGAGGGGAAAGGGCGCCGGGGGGGGGGGGGGGGGGCAGGCCCCGCGAAGGGCAGGCCTCGTCCCCCGGCGGGGAGGCACAGGCTCCCCTTCCGCGGCTGCCGAGCCCCGTACCTCCAAGGTGCGGATCTCCTGCTGGGTGAGGTCGTTGGACGCGGCGCACTTCGTGCGGAGCCCGCGCAGGTTGGAGAGCGAGATGTCGATGAGGTCCTGCAGCAGCCCGCACTGCTGCAGCGTGCTCCGCACGGCCGGCAAGCCCCGCGCCGCCGCCTCGCCGCCGCTCCGCTCCTTCCTCTCCAGCATGCCGGCGGCTCGCAGGGCAGCCGCTCTATCCATTCCTCGGCATCAGGGAGGCCGGGGAGGAGAGGCGGCGGCGGCGGCGGGGGGAGCGGCAGGGAGGGAGGGCGGGCAGCCGGCGGTTCGCTCCGCCCCGCCGCTCCTCCCCGGGCAATTACCGCGTATTAACATGCACGGCGGCGAGGCACCGCGGGCGCGGCCGATCCGCGCAGGCGGTGGCTGCTCCGCCCCGCCCGGCCCCGCCGCCTCCCTCAGCGCCCGCCTTAGCCTTCCCACAGGTATGGCGGGAGTTGCAGCTCGCTCCAGAGGAGCCCAAGGCGCCGGTCGGCTGAAGGAGAAAGGGTGAGGGGCAGCGCTGGGCCTGGCCAGCCCGCAGGTGTGAAGGAGCTCCGAGCGCCGGGCGAGGGGCTGAGCCCGTTCGCTGTGTCCGGAGGCGCGAAATGCCATAGGGGCCTGAAGGGCCGGTGGTGAAGCGCTGCGTCAAAATGGCGCTGCGTGTGGGGGGCGCCATCCCGCAGAAGCCCCGTGGGCCTGGGCCGTGGCCGTGGCCGTGGCCGGAGCCATCGGGGCCGACGCCCGTGGGGTGGGGAGAGCAGCTGTGGGGTTCGCTGGCGCTGGTGACACCCGTGCTGCCACGCCAGCACGAACCGAGCGCTAGCTGCGGACAAGTCAGTCCACAGAGAATTTTCCTAAAATAGGCTTTCCCAAATGGTTCTATAAATCGATCAGGTACGTGTTTTATTTGACATAAATGCTTACTTAGTAAAGAATAAGTGCAGGTCTAGTACAAGAAGTGGCCATTATTATAAACATCTTTTAGTGAATATAAACACTTGAGCGCAATAGTTGTGTGGGTTCGTTCATCTTGTGAGTAGGAGGGAACTAATTTTATTACGGCCTTGTGGAACCACCGGGGTTTCAGCTTTCACAATGGAAACTAGAAAAATGGTACAGGGAACTGCATTACAGGTGCATTTGGTTGCATATCCTAAAAGTCTGATGGACTTGCACAGAACTGAGTTGTCAGTGCAGGAATCACGCATCTCCCGGTTATTAGAAGAATTAGGACTGCTCGTCTGATGTGAGGGATCCCGAAAGGCAAGTTGGTTGCATCCTGCTGACAAAAGAAGATAGCCTCCTTAATTTGGACAAGATTGACACCAGGTTTTAAAGGCTGAAATGACATCTGAGCCACCTGTGGCAATACACAAGAGTTTTATACAAAAAAAAAAAGGAAACAATATGAATATAGGACATGAGGCAGTGGATCAGGGCAAATCAGCTGACACTGAGCTGTTTTTCTCATGGCTAGATGGATACTGGTATCCACATTAGTTTGTGTGCGTTTCATTAAGTAGTATGGCATATGCTGTTCAGTAATTTTCTTAAGAATGTGGGTCAGGTTAAGTATTTGATTTCATTGTCATTATTCACATGCTGTAAATTTCATACGCACTAAGGGCTTTGCTGGATTAGAGTTTAATTAGTTTGCCATCTGATGAGTCCTGTGGTTTTGGGAAAGTAACTTATTTTGCTATTACCTCCGTGTTTCTGACCTTGTGAGAAAGTCTTTATATACCCCCTCTCAGGAGCACTGAAAGTTTAGCACTGGAAGTTTTAGTTTGTAGAACTCTGACAGACCAACACCTCAAATACAGGTGACTGTGTAACTGGGAAATATTATTAGTGGGGATATTATTCTTATAGACATTCTTTGTATACCCACCTGAGAACACTTAGTTGCCGACAGACAAGAAGCCAAGTGTATTGCATAAGAGAGCAAACTAGGAAAATTGTGGCCTGTGCATCACAAGATACTTGGCATTCTCTGCAAGTGTTTGTGTACTGCGTTGGGAGTGCCGGCCTCATTAACTGGCTACCATAAGTGGGCAGCATTCCAGTCCCAGCATACAAGACTGCCCTCCAGGCCTGCATGGAAAAATGTGCTGACTAAACACTCCATACGCGCCATGCATTCATGTCCCTGCTCAGCATTGCTCGCTGCCCGCATGTTCGCGAGGCTGTCGCATTCACAGGAGAAACCGGCACTCTCCGAGTGCTCTTCTGTGGAAGCCGGTTACACGCAGGCGAGCTGCTCTGACTCCAGCAGCAAGGCTGAAAGAAGAGGCAGAGCTGCACACACTGAACCCCAGGGAAACCATTGTCTTGTGCCGAGATGAACCCAGAGCTGTGTTCGCGCAGGACCGCAGCCTTGGGTGTCCCACAGAGTTGCAGCCTGCGTCATCCAGGGTGACCACTGAACAGATGTGATGCTGAGATACCAGGAGCAGACATGTGTGAACATGGGGGTGGGGAGGGAGTGTAATTTTTGTGATTTCATGGATGAGGCCAGCAGGATTTCACAGGGAGTGTATCCCTTCTTCTAGACCCACAAAACCAGCTGTGACGGAGCATCCTCATGTATTGTTCTTATGATGGGACGCAGATTCTGTTCAACTGTCACACGCATCTATGTTAGGGCCTTTATTTAATTTCTTAAACACGCTGTGTTTCATATGAGGTCTGTATTGAGAATGTGTATTGGAGAATGCAGCTCGGAATGGGGGGAAAAAAATTGTTCCACTTCATTAGCATTTGTGCATAGTGAGCAGTATTTCCCAGCATCTTGCATCTTGTACAGACAATTTAGAATTCTACCATGTTGACCCTGGTGGGATTTTTTCATGGTCTTTGCCTTGAAAACAAAGATACAGAAAGAAGTGGAAGGAAAGCATGTCAATTGACAAGTAAATGCTGGTTGCTGTTTCACCACGAGCTTAGTGTGTAACCTTGATAATTTACATTGTCTGGAATCACAGTTCTCTGTCTATAAGAAAAGGCGGATAAAACCACTGCTTTATCAGAGGTTTTGAGAAGAGAAGTACTGTGGCTGGACGATGCTAGAAGGACCATGTAAGCACACTGAATGAGCTGGTGTGCCCTGAGATTCAGGGAAGTAACATTTTTCATGCTGTACATTATAGATTTATTGATGCACTTGTTAGGACTTTTTCTTGAATGTACAGTGTATGTGTGGTAGACATAAGGACTGCATTCTGTAGAGGAAAAGAACCACTTTTTTCTTGAGTCAGGGAACTCACAAACACACTGTATACTTCATTCCTGTGTGAGGTATACAGTGGCCTTTTTTGCGTATCAAAAGCCCCAGCAGTTTTGAAAACAGCAATAAAATGTGGAATGCCTAAACTGGACCAGAGAAAACTGTTAAGTCCTCGGTTAAGGCACTGACCTAAGAACTGAAAGGATTTATCTTCCTGCCCACTCAGACCAACTTCTCTAGGACAAGAAGTTTCTTTTGCTAACTACCACAATAATGTCCTAACCTTGCTAGTTGACTCTAGGAAGTCCTGTCCTATAGACCATATCAGGGGTCTTCAACTCAGTAACATAAGCTCGTGAGAGAAAAGCAAAGACCTTTTTCTTTTTTTTTTTTTTTTTTTTTCTGAAGAAAACCACTGATGCATTTCACATGCTGCTTTTATGAAAAGCTTCTATTACCTTTTTAGCTAGCTTGCCCCAATTTCATTCAGCTATCACAACACTGAATTTAGATGATGAGACTGAATTACTCTATTTGATGTGTTCAACACATAATAGAAACCTGTTTTAAGGAAATGCAATGTTGGGATTTGAAGAGCTGAAATGTTAGGTGTTTCAGATAAAAGAGGCCTTTATTATCGATGATTTTCCCCTCAAAGGCTTCCTCCTACACAGACAGTAAGAGTATTCCTTTCTCATTGCAGCACAGCACAATAATACACAGTAGTTCTGGCATGCCTGTCTGCTGTGAAGTTGAGAAATTTAAGTCCTATTTTTAGACATGCTGCTGGATATTCTTTTTAGGATATACAGAGAAAGTGAAGATGGTGAGATGGTGGTCGGGGGACAAGTCCTTACCGTTTACCACAGTTTAAATATCTCCATTGCCTGCAAGTGAGCCAAACCAGTTGATGCCAGTTTAAGATTTGGCTTGCACCTTTAAGAAAATTTTTAGTGTAAGTGCACTTCTTCCACAGACTTTTTTCTGCTCAGCTGCCTGTTTGGTGAACCTCATGCACAAATTACAGTGGAGGCCACCTTGAGCAGGCAAAACACCCACTCCTTTCTGTCTGCTCATTTTTTCCTTCTTTTGTATCACCTGTCATCAGAGAACCCAGGAATTTAATATGAGTATTCTGCTGGTTAAAATGTCAAGGTCAAAAGCAAGGGATGGAACAGCAAATCCACAGATTTGACAGTAGTATATACCAATGAGACATGGATAGATAGAGGAAACTGAACTGTATGTTGAGAATAATGGAGGAAGAGATATGAAAATTAAACATTCTTGTTGTTAAAAGTCATTTTCATGGGTGAGGAGAAAACATTGTGCTTGGGCAATCTAAGAGAAACAATTCTTGCTCCACACATGGAGCACACAAGAAACAAGCTGTGTAGCTACATTCAATGTTTTCTGTTGACAGGTCAACAGAAAGGAACTTTGAAATGGGACTAAAAGGAGGATCATTGGAGTGATGTTCATCTTGCAAGACTTCACCTCCTGGAGTCATGTGAGTAAACAAGATTTGCAGCTGTTACAGCAACCACAAACTTTCTAGCTTTAAGAAAGATTGAACATAGAAATTTTAATAGTCTATAAAACAAATAGAGAATGCAGCATTTATTTTTAGAAGAATCTCATGGGTTTTGCCATATTGCCTTAGCATTAGCTGTGTTGCAATAATGCTGCCTTTTCTCTGCTATTTATCACCAATCTTTTCTGTTTAGACTATAAACTCTTTGGGGCAGGAAGTGTCTTTTACTCTCTGCTTGCACGGCAACGCCTGAATCTCAGCTAGAAGCCTCGAAGTTCTGCTGTAACGTAAATACTAAATAATGATAGTCACAGAGGACTTAGCCCCCACCCCACTTGGACGCCTGCCAGTCTGTAGGGTTTGTTCTAGCAGAAGACATGCTGACAGTGAAAAGTGACAAATTTTGTTGGCGAAAGATATTCATAGGTCTAACAGGGATAAGAAACACCCGCCTCTAGAAACAGAGGCTTATGTCTCTCTGAGGATAAACACGCCCAAGATTGACTCATGCTGGCATAATCCCCTTGTGCAATTTGTATATTGGCATTAGATGTGTGTGAGGCAAAAAGACAAATATTTGGTTAATAAAACAACACAGGGATAATAAAAAATAATTAGGCAGCTTTACCTCTCAAAACACAGCAGCAGGTGAGCTGCTGCTCTTCCCCTCAGACAGGCATACCCAACCCTGCGAGGAGAGCTTCCTCATGTTTGTTTTATCCGCAGCAAAATAACCAGTTTATTTGGTTAAATGTTATAAAAGTAGAAATAATAAATAAATATATAAAGTCCAGTAGCCCACAGTCTGGCGAGGGAGGGGGTATATACTGTGGTGGAAAAAGCAGGCTCATATTCCACAAGAGAGCTTTGTCAACTGTATTGCATAAGGAGATTACAGCCCTGAGTCTGAAACACGGCTGAAGGTTTTAGTTGTTTTTGCCGCTACCTCTGTCATTAGCACACTGCTGAACTGCATCACAACAGCCCCTCTTTTCATCTGAGTGGAAAAAAGGCTCAAGGTCCATCATTACATTTTTCAGAGCTGTTGCCCCACATGGCTATTAGCTTCATTCCCCCAAGCCCTTTCTTGTTTTTGTTTTAAATAAAGGGAAAGGAGTTGAATGGGTTGATCATCTGTTCACATTATACCCTGTGCTCTTGGCGTCGTTTGATGTGACAGGCCTATAGCAAGGACATGAGCCCAGATTCTGCTGTACACACCCTGAGTAAGGCTTGTCCTGCGCTCGGGGTTTGGGCAATGTAGTTATGTTGATTAGCAAAATGAGAAAAAACTCCTCACTCCCCCCCTGCCGCCCCGTGTGCTGTATTTCTGTCAGCAAAACTCTGACTCGGTGCCAGTTTTGCTGGAGAAAGCAAAAAAAAACACAAATTTTCCTGGTGCAGCCTCTTCTTTGTGGAGAGAGATTTTACTACCAATTCTCACACTGGTCTGTGGGAGGCTTCATTTCCAGTTCTGCAACCCTTCTTCCACATCTGTATGTGCAATGCCTCATAAGAGGGGTGACCACATACATTTCTCCAGCAATGCATTATGTATCTCCTCACATACCTGGCAAGAAGGCTGTCCTGGAATCAGCCGGGCCTGCTGGATAATCCACATCCCTTTCCATGGGAGGAGCAGGACCACAAAGACCGCTAGATGCAACATCCACATTCTTCCCGAGATTCATCTGCACATCTGATGTAGCTGTGTCCCTCCACTGTGCATGGTGGGACCTCGGAGGAGCTGTTGCCACCTTGCACTTGTGAAACACCTGTGAAGTCTCTTTCGCTTAAGCGTTCTGGGGTACTTGCCTGGTAGCTCTCAGTTATGTAGTCGTCCCTGGGGAGAGCCTGCGTGGACTGACATCTCTGTTTTAAAAGAGCTGCAAGAACCCCGCAGTGGATAAAAATAGAAGGAGCTGGCTTTCACAGCTTTCTAAAAGTTGAGACACTGTAAAACAGGCTGGGACAAATTATATTAGTGGAGGATCAGCTCAAATGCATCTGATCGGCATTGCCTGTTGAGTTCCTTCATAGGAGGTGGAATTCTGCCTGTGCATTCTGGTGTTCCTCCCAGTCTGCTCCTGCTTTACTGAGTCAGGTCTGTGAAAAGCCTACAGATAGTCTGAAGAAAACTTGCAACATTATTATGGATATTTAAAAACTCAAACCTGTCCCCTGCAAAAAGCTGGCTCAGTGGTAAGTCATTACAGTGATAATAATAGGACATTTTATCCACCTGTCAATCATTCTAGCGCTTGATGAGTTGAGAATTAATCTGCAGAAGGAAAAACAAACACAGATCTTTTGTTCCCTACGATTCGAAGTCCTTTGAAATTGGTACCTTCCCAGTCAGTAAGTTTTGGATTAGGTCCTCATTCTGCTTTCCTTTCCCCTGTCCCTACAGTACCATGAAAATTCAGGCTGTTTCTTTTTACTTCCTTCCTCTTCATAAAATGTCTAATAATCAGCCATCTGGTGTCCAAGATGCCTTGAGTATTAGGGCATTTCCTTTATCCAGGGGAGGCTTGTGAGAGGAAAGATAAATGTGTTCATGACCCATCCCTGCTGTGTGCTGATTAGGGTCTGGCATTTTTTCTTTGTTCACAATGATTACTGTAGCGCCAAGTTGTTTGGTAGAGAAACATACTTAAAGGGAGAATCTTGGTTTCTAGTGTAGCAGATTTCATGACATTACTTAACTATTCTTTATTAGAATTCTATAAAACAATATAATACTTTTAATATATGTTAAAGATGGAGCGGAATTTTGAAGGGAAGAGGAGAAGGGAGATCCATAGAAAATACTGCATATCCTAAAGAACTGCAGTCTGGATTCATTCTCATTTTAATTCTGGCTCACAGTAGCACCTTATTTTTCAGAACTAGCTAAAAAACTTAAGCCCTTTGTTTTATTCTGTATGGCAGATGAGTAGCTGGAGACCCAAAGCTGCAATATAAGCTGTGTGCAGGGCTCTCTTCAAGTCAGTGACAGACCCTGGGGAATAAGGGCTCTGTGTACCATGCTGTGTAAAACTGGGTCAGGTCTCAAGGTAGGCACGGGGTTGAGATTCAAGTTTAAAGCGAAAATATTGAAGGACACAGAGAAACGGTGACAGGGCATCTACTGGACCATTGCCTTTTTTTAAAACAAAGACTGGTGGGAGAGAGCAAGTCAGACTAAAATGAAAACAAAAGCAGCAGGAAGAATCTGACATCTTAGCTTTTAAGTAGAAGACAAAGAAAAGAACTACCCCTTTATTCTATGATGACCTGTAGGCCAAATTCTTTACATAAAGAAGGGCTGTGTCTTGATTTGTGAGCCCTTGGGAGTTGCAAATTTTTTGTTGCCCTGACTGTGGTAGCATGAAGAGATGCCAGTAAGGTACTGTTCATATTCACAGAAAGATGCTCCCTTCCCATGAGGGTGTGGACAGTCACTACACATTTGTACTAGAAGTCTTCCCTCAATGGTATGTTTATAAACAGTAAACAATTTTGGTCAAACAGGACTTTGTCACCTGAAAGAGAAGTAAGAAGAGATGTAATTAAAATAGCTTTTGGCTGCTTCTGTACACCTTAGTTCCCAGCAAACAAATATTTCTAACTTTTTTTTTTACTTTTGAAAGTCACCTTTAAGGGCATGTACTATCCAAATCCCTGCTTGAACTCTGCACACAGTTCAGACTGCGGATTGTGGTAGTCATACCATATTTGAGCTATTTAGTGCATCCATAAATTAACCAGCTAATTGCACACATTAGCACGAGTGCCAGAAGTAATAAGATAGCCTAAACTTTCTGTGCAAGACTGTGTAAAACTTCCTTTAAATGGAAACATTTGTCTCAGTCAGTGTAAAGAGCTAGGGCTTCATGCATGTACTTAACTTCTCACACAGCAGATAGTCACTGCCCAAACGACTCACCAAGCACAAGTGTATATGCAGATAAATCTTTTTCTGATGATGCTACAGAAAATAGCGAACCACATAATCTGCAGTCTACTCAAACGCAGTAAAAGTCTTTATAAAATCCAATGGGCATAATTTTTATATTAACATTTGACTTAAGTTTTTTATTTTGAAAGTATGCCATGGTAGAAATGCTCTCCATTTTGGTTCAGTGGTTATAATATATGATATTACTAAACATGTAATCATGATAGTTGGAACAAAGTCTTGTAGAATATGATGTTTCAGACAAATAGAGGCAATTTAAAACCATGCACCCAGCAGCCTGAGCTTTGATCCTTTTGGTGTCAAAAAACCCTTTGAGCTGTTTGTGCTGAGACTTTTACTAACCTTCTCCTACAACAGGCACTAGCAGATACTGTAAGTCAGCTATATTTATGGTTGATCATTTTAAATGCTTCAGTGCTATGGAACATTCTGGGGAGGCCAGATGGATAAGGTCTAGACAATCTGAAATCCTGGGCTGTAAAACTGAGATGCATGGTGTTACATTAATAGCTCCTGATACTGGCCCTGACTCAGCCAAGGTTTTTAAACACAAGTTGTCATGCTCAAGTCAGGCTTGGAGACACTTCTGTGTCTTGCTGAATCAGGGCGCATACATAACAGGGTGATTTAGAAATCTAGCTCTGAAGCGATTCTCATTTTGCAGTGGTCAAGCTTTTATTCCTGAGCTGCTTTCTGCAGGTTTGGTCTGGTGTGGGCACACTGCAGTCACACTGCAATCTCAGTACTGCAGTCCTGCTTGTCTGCCTGCTTCTCAGCAGAGAAGAGGATAGCCTGCTAATGAGGCTCATACAGATACCTGGGATGAGTGGCATTGCTCTGATTTTAGAAAAATCTCCTTAGACAGAAAGTGCTAGAAAGCACAGCCTGTCTCACTACCCTAGTTCTGTCAGTAGCTGCTGGTATGGTAAGGCTCAGCTGCCCCAGTTCTGCAAAAATGCACGCTCTAATCTTGCTGATAATGTCTCGAGAGAGAATGGTCATGGCCAGTTCTTGTCAGCATTTGAATTCAGTCTCCTGGTTTTCCGCTAACTCTTCTTCCTCAGTTTCCATCACAATCACTGACTTTCTCAATAACACCATCTCTGGAAATGGTTTGTACCGGAAGCAAGATAAGCAGAACATGAATGCTAGCAGGAGCTGAGCCAAAGTTTTGAAAATTCTGGCTCTCACCCCACAGCACCAAATAGGAAGCCCTTTGCATTCATGGCAGACAAATGTACAGGAAAGGACAAAGTAAACCCTTGCCACGTTCCCTCATATTTGAGCTTAGTTTTTGCTGATCCAGCAGCTCACATGTTTCTTTACCTCAGCTCTCACTGCAAAATCGAAGAATTCAGGCAGCTGAGAAATAGTCTGCTGGCCCTGGCTGCTGCCTGCTTCTGCATTTCACAAGGTAAAAGTCCCCATTGTTTTCTGATGGGGAATATTGCCTGACAAGACCTGAGCACTTGATCACAATAAGGACAGAGGTCTCGGTGCAGGAAAGTGTTTTTATTCAGGATGTTGCATAAGCATAGAGTTAATTTCAAGTCCATGTTTAAGTGCCACAGTGGTCAATATGACAGAAACATTTACATTGAAATTAAGTTAATGTCCGATTTTAATTGCTACTGCACAGGCTTTGCCTAAGCACGCTTTCAGGTGCTGCCTTGGAAAGGAACACAAACCAGCACAGGTGTATTTTGCTAAATCAGAGCTTGCTGTAGTACGTTTTCTTACTCTGGATTGTCTCACTCCATTCATGGAAGAAAGGTGGAAAAAAACTAGCTTTTGCCATTGGAATGATCCCTGTGCACCCCAGACTAAGTTATTTCCATTAGAAGAAAAGAGCGAGTTGAAAAAGCTAACACATAAGACTTCATACTTCAGTAGGGCACCATTCTTTTCAGTGTGTCTGTAAGTATCTGTGTAGGTCCAATTCAAATCGGGGGAGAAACTCCCCTGACTACAGTTATCTTATGGTCACGTTCTGAGCAGAAGCCACAAGACTGAATGACCTGCTTATCACTGAATAACAAATGATTCACAGCTTCTGATGGAGAAGTCAGGAATTGTAGCTGTGGGTCCTGAAATTGGTGCCACTCTGTTTTCTGAGCATACTAACTGGGGAGAGACAAATCTCTCTGGAGGCATACACTTGTGAAAAAACATGGAAAGTAATTGTCTTAAGAAAATAAAGCTTTTCTGTGTCTCCCATGTGGTATCTCCTATGGCAGTTTGGACACTCATCTGAAGGAAGAGAGAGAGGACTTCTAGTCTTAGCTTGATCATCATGAAGGGGCAGTTGGAAAGGTGGATCTGTCTGTACTTGGAGATGACAACCAGTTTACACAGACATTTGCCTCTCTGGAATGCTGTCTCTCGTCATATGCACCGATAACAAATCCCCACTGTCAGGAAATAATACTAGCACATCCTTTTTGCAAAGCTATCTAAAAAACCAGGGAGGAATTTGTCTCTGAGTGAAGTAGAGTGACACCAGTCCTACAACAGCCATCTGCATGCCTCTCCTGCTTCCTTCCTTGTTTTTATTCTCGACTCTTTTTATAGCCAATATATTTCCAAACATGCCACACAAGATTCTGAGTTGCCAGCTTTTGCAGTTTCTGGTGACTTGCATTACACTAATGCAACGTATTTGCAGCAGCCCTCCTCCTATATAATTTACCGACACAAATGGAGGAACTCAAAGCATAAACACTAAGCCAGGAGAGGAAAGTGGCAGAGTACAAGGAATCAGATAGGTCAGCTACCTGGACTAAAGAACCAGTGGATTGGCACGGTATCTCTCATGTCTCAGGTGCTCATGTTTCCACCATTCGATGCAGTTTTCTGTTTGTTCCTTGCTCGGATCAATCCCCCTCTTCCCTATGAATAAAATCATAGGGAAAGGAGATGCTGGCACGAAGCAGTATGTTTTGTTTCTTTCCCATGGGAAAGTCCTGTTCAATAAAAATTGAAAACAGCTTTCAAAACCAACAGATTCATCTTGGTAAATCTGTCTCCTCTTCAAGTCAGAATACGTTTTTATGCCCTGAAGAGCTAAGGGAAATATTCTGAAACTTTATTTAGGCAGTGCAAGGAAAGAGCCCATAACTAGCTTGCGGTTTATTGGGAGTACGTGTTTCCACTACTTTGGCTTCCAGTCAGTATAATCATGATTTCGGAAACCATTTCAAGGAAGGGAATGATGGCCCTGTGGTTGAGACATTGAGACTGGACCAGTCTGGTTCAGTTCCTGGCTCTTTCAGAAAGTATAGCCATGGGCAGATCATCTAATCTGTCTGCCTCCCCCATGAAGTAGAGATGATAATGTTTCCTTTGTCTGACATGTCTATTTAAACTATATAGAGCAATTAGGATTTAAAATGACAAGGATGAAAAGGGTAGATGTGATCCACATCTGTGCTTCCCAGAATCCTTTTCAAAAGGTCAGATTTTACCCATTCCAATTGTCATAATAAAAAATAATTTCATTGGTTTAGTGGAGTTACTCCCCATATTCATTGAGCTAAATGGAGTCAGAACTTACAACACTGTATCTAAGTGCTTCGTGTCGTTTCTTCTTCTTTGATGGGATTGTGGTCACAGCTATTTCAAACAGAATGTCTCCAGCTTCCATCTACCCATGAACCGCATTTCAGTTTCGCCCTGTTAGCTCTGTAGTTCTGTGCCATCTCTGATATTTGCAAACTCCAAATTCAAAAGCATGGTTCAGTCATATTGCCTATTTTTTACCAAAACATGATACAAAAAAGCTCCCCTCAAACCATAAACAACTATAATTTACCATAAACTGTTCACATTTAAAACAGAAAATCTGAAATATCAAAATCACAAGCATTCAAGTGTTTCTGTGAAGGATAACCAGGATGTTGGGCTTGCTAATAATTTTATGTAGGTGTTCAAGCTATGAAAGAACCCATATGGTCCTTTTCAGTTCTGTATTTCTCTTAAAAATGTCTGTAGAATTTCAGCAGTTGTTGGCTGTCCTAGATGTCTTCAGAATAGCATCTGCTGTTGTTCACCTATGCTGTGAGGCTAGGAATTTTAGCCCAGGCAATGTTCCCTGTACTTTCTCTACATCCTGACTGCTCCATACCTTCAAACTGTGAAAGTTTCACAGTCAGAAAAGTTGTTACAGAAATTTGCCCAGCTCCACTTATCAGCCTTGGCCCATCTGGAAAACAGCAGAACTGGAGCTGCAAATGTCTTTCTGCTCGCATCTTTCCCTGTCTCGCATGCCCCAGAGCTACACAATGGGAGAGCTGTTCAGAATATCATAGTGGAGTTTTGCCTACAGCTCTATGCTGAGCAGATAAAGCCATCTGCAAAGAATTCACATTTCAAGACATGCCAGTTCCAATGTATCTGGAAATCACAACTAGTCAGCAGGAATGGATGCAGTCTGCCTTGCTAAACGCTTGGGTGCACTCATATAACTGCATAATTCAATGTTGTGAACTCCCTCTTCTCAGACAATGTGTTTTAGATATTGACTGCACAGAAGGTCAGCTTGTGCTAGAAAAACAAACAGGCTGCTTTGCTTAGTACAGCAGTATAGGAAAGGCTGGGAATAGACTATGACAGGAGACGTTTAGCCTTGTTAATCGTTGTTACTGTGATGTGGTCAAAGCATTTCAACCTAGCTTTTAGCAGTCCAGACTTAATGCGCGTGGTTTGTTTGTTTTTTTTTTTTTAATGTACAGTGATGTGTACAAGGACTAATCAGGATTGGCTTCTGATTACATTAGTCATTACATAGACAGTTCTCAGTCCAAACCACTGGCTAAGTACGTGAGACACAGGGGTAAGAGGTAGACTGTGCACCAGAACATGGCACGTGGGCACATGAACTTCTGTTCCACGAGATATGCTGCCTGTCCATAGGAAAATACTGGGTACATTGAGGCAGCTCGTGTGACTCCCTAATAAATTATTTATTGATTTCAAGCACATTTCATAGAAAGGCAAAGGTATGAGAGATAAAGAAATCTCTACCTGTTTATGGAAGGTAATCTTATGATGAAAGTGCCAAGCTGTAGTGTGAACTTATTACTGATGAGACACCAAAGAAAAGGTCTTATCAATGTCCTACCTATAAGAAACACTTTGGAACGTGCAGTTAACCACAAAATGCAAATTGCTTTTTGCTCACAGAAGTACTTGACACATCTGAAACGTTACAGACAAGCAGCCCAACTAATCATATTAGGCCACACGGTCATTCAGAGGTAAACTGGAAATGACTGGCCGTCCCCTCTTCTGCGTGTTCCTTGAATCGAGTTATCCAGGCACATGCAGTCAGCACAAGTCAACATCCCCAAACAGAGTAGCTTTGCTGCCAGAGAAGCAGTTGGGAATTACAGAGGGGAAGAAAAAGTAAAGTTCTAATTATACCTAAGCAGCTGAGCTGAGAAAAGAACACAGGGTTTTGTCTGTACCTTAAGCAAGTGAAAAATAACCGTGTGGACTGCAGTGTATCGGGTATGTTATGGACTTGTCTGCCTTATAGAATATTTCCAAGGGTCTAAGGTTCTAAATATATGTGGGTTTTTTTCTAAATGGATGCAGTTGGAATGATACAACCTTCCCTCACTGGGGACACAGGAAGAGCAGAAAAAAAGTGCTTAATTAAGGCATAATTTATTTTTCTTTTCTGCAGAGGCTATTGCTATTCTGTGAGACAGATAAGGCAACACATTAGAAAGGCACATCAACTGTGCTGCCAGGGAAACCTGACTTTTGTTCTTGTTTTGTAGCTTCCTTTAATCCTACATATGGCATTCCTGCTGAGAGCAGACTGGTAGAAGCTTGTGAATAATGGAGAGGCATAACACTTAGCAAAGTCATCGCAATGTGCATCTGCTGCACAAAGTATTTTTATTTAACCCTTTCTTTTTAATAGGTGCTTCAAAGGTATATACATTGAGGCAATTACATGCAGAGAAATCAAAAAGATACCACCACAACAAGTAATAAGAATAGCAGGAGATGCAGAAATAGCAAATACCTGCTAGCTTGGGTTTTTTTTGTTGTTGTTTTGTTGTTGTTGTTGTTGTTGTTTGTTTGTTTGTTTGTTTTTCCTGGGGTATCTATTTTCTAGGATGAAGCGACAATTATAAACATGTTAAGACAACCTTTTTTATTTTTTTTCCTTCGGAGAGATGAGAAATGCTATCAGACTTGTGTGATATTGAGAACACTGTCTGAGCAGTCCATTGCTTCAATCTCCTATAACACCACCATTCTGGAATATACAGTTTTGTTTACACACTTATCAGGAAACACAGATACCTTGATGAATTGAGTTAAAATATTGCAGGTGACAGAAGATACACAAATATATTAGATGTTTCCTTGATGGCAGGTGTGGGGGGGGAATGAAGCAGTATGGGGAAAGCAGTATGGAAAAACAGAGTGAAAAATAACAGGGCATGGAGCCCTGTGCATGTGCATCTGCAAGGGAATGAAAAAAGCTTAGCAAATTATGAGAGTTATCAATTCAGATGCTTATAAACCAGCTGTAATTGATTATCTTCAATGCCAATTAAACTGCCTGAGCCAGGGAGGATGCTGGGAGAGCTTATAGTTGGAGGTCAGTCTGATTTATCATGGTGCTCACTGTAAGCCCAGACAAGGTGCAAGGCAGGTTTAGTAAGTGTTGCAGTTACCTGTAAACAAGGATGGAGCCCTCGTAGTCAAGCGCAGTTCAAGTACTAGGACTGCCTGTTCCAGCGTGTTTTAAAGAAGCAAATTCTGTAATACAGAAAGGTGAAGAAAAGGGAGAACTCTTTGAAGAGAATGAGGCCCTGATGATAAAGGCTGGCTTTGGAGGCAGTGCACTCTGGAGATGACAGCATGGCATTAGGAGAGGAATGCAGTCCTGGCTGGCCTTCTGGTTGTGTGTGACATGTCGCTTTGGGCATATCTCACAGGTAATCTTGTGATCTCCTTGTAAACTGGGGCTGATAAAACTTACCTAACTATCTCTTTCACAAGGTTTTTGAAAAGGTTGATTATTTAATTAGGAGTAATTTATCATGATGACTCCTATTTAGAGGAACTCTTCAGAGGTCCTAATAGGCTAGGCCCTAAACTGACTTGAGAGACAAGTGTTGCTTAAAGCGTTGCAGAACCCAGGGAAGGCAGGAAGGAAAGCTAGCTGTCTGTCTGAAGCTGTGGGTTACTGCCAGAGCTGGAAGTGGACTGCAACTGTTTCATCTGGTAGCCTGGGAAATGCTCCCCAAATGAGAAATGATAGAAGGAATTGTTGACCCTGAAAATCAGGAAATAGACTGGACCGGCTCATCCCCCACGAGACTGGGTGCTCCCTTCTGATTATTATCTGGGACTGCTATAGCAAAGAACAGGAATGTAGTCAGGGTATCACAGGAGAAGGCTCTGACCTGGGCTGCCCAGGAGATGTGTGTTAGATGGTCAGAACAGCTCCCTTCTGATCCTAAGAGCTGCAAAAATGTCATTGAAAAGCAGAGTAGCATGCTGCAACTCTGACACAAGCTTTATATGCACATAGAAACAATTGTTTGTAGGTCAGCTCTTCATACCAGTTATATGATTTTAAATTATTTGACAAAGGGGATAAAACAAGTGATTGGACACATATCAAATCCACCTGATCCGGGCTGCAGTATGTATGATTCAGTTGAAAAGTTCTAAGCTCTAGAAGTAATGGCAGTTGGTGCTCTGCATTCACCAAGCTAGCTGATTCCATGTTAGGGCAGGTAAATAAATATCAAGCCTGCATTTCAGAGAGCAGGGAAGTGCAGAGGTGCAGTGACCTCTATACAGTTGAATTGGAGGAATCAGAACCTGCTGGAGGAATCCTGTATTTCTGGCTAAAACTTTCTCTCCAGCTTGCAGTACTATTCCATTCTCATAACTGAAATTGAATCCCTTTTATCTTTGCCAGATCCTAGACTTCCTATTTATTTCCTTCAGCACATAGAAGGTGAAGGAATCTCTTCTCATGTATCTTGATGTAAGCTCACAGAATCGGTGTTTTCCAGAACTGATACAGATTTGGATCCATTTTCATCATGGGAGGATCCTGGTTCCCAGATTCTGTGTCACAGACATCTTTAACATCTTTAAGAATCTGCCCAGCCTTCAACCCTGTCTGCAGGAGACCTGGGGAAAGGCTGAGTTATTGCAGTAGTGGGGGGTGCCAGCTCACACATGGCAGTGAGTCTTGCAAATTCAGGCCGGGAGTCCCAAGGGCAGTACAGATTCTACAACCACTTGTGGAAGCAGTTGTGATCACTAATTTCCCACACGCAGAGAACAACCTCATAGAGAACTTTCATATAAAGAGGGGGAGAAACAAAAAGCCAGTAGCAAAAAGAGACAACAAAAGCCTCTAGGAGACAGTCATCTTATCTGCAGTTTGTACTCAAATTAGCCAAAACGGTTGCTTATCTGTAGCAACAATGGAGCTTTTACTGATTTAAAAGTAAAAAAAAAAAAAAAAAAAAAAAAAACAACAAACCAACCCAATCCTGAAGAGCTTATCAAGTTACTTAGATAACTATTCTGCAGTGATGTCACAAGGGGAGTAAATGATGAGGTCATAGGGAAAATGCAATGCTTTTCTGTCAACAAGCACGAAGGATCTTGTCTGCTAAACTCAGATAAAAATTTGAAATATTAACATGTTTGGGATGTTCAGGGCTGATATCTTACCTGTCTCCCACTTGGAATTGGCAGCAAAAGGTTCGACAATTTTCACACAAAATAGGGCTATTTAAAGATGCTGGGATAAAAATGTATAAACACTTCTGTACTATAAGAAGAGTTGCAGAACAGATGCTAGCTGTCTATGGAGGCTGCTAAACATGAAGCACTGATGTTGCAGATAAGAGTAGTGCTTATTTCCTCTTCCCTGCGGGCTTGATCCAGTGTCTCTTGAAGTCTTGAAAAGGCTCCCAGTTGGCTTGTCTCTAAACTATTGCTCTTTCTGCCAAAGCCAGACGTGGTTCTTTAACCCATTCACCCTGTATTCACCCTGTATTGCGTGGAGAGCATCCTCCCTTAAGCCTAAGAAAGACACAGACTCACTGAATTGATCAGAAGCTAAAGAATATGGTCACACGTCAAACTCTCGGATGTTTTATAGGGCTGGTTTCCCTCACATCAACCACTTAGTTCCCTGCTGGAGCGAGCGCTTGTCAACCAGGAGGGAAACAAGTTAGCTGTGTGATTAATTAGCTAGCAGGGCCAGGGAGGGGATTCTCCCCCTCTGCTCCGCTCTGGGGAGACCCCCCTGCAGTGCTGGGGCCAGCTCGGGGGCCCCCAACAGCAGAAGGACATGGAGCTGCTTGAGCGGGGCCAGAGGAGGCCACGGAGATGCTGGGGGGGCTGGAGCAGCTCCCCTGGGGGGCCGGGCTGAGAGAGTTGGGGGGGTTCAGCCTGGAGAAGAGAAGGCTCCGGGGAGCCCTTCGAGCGGCCTCCCAGGGCTTAAAGGGGGGACAGGAGAGGGGGGGAGGGACTCTGGGTCAGGGTGTGGGGGTAGAATGAGGGGTGACAGTTTAAACTGCCAGAGGGGAGGTTTAGGTTAGATAGAAGAAAGAAATCCTTCCCTGTGCGGGGGGTGAGGCGCTGGCCCAGGGTGCCCAGAGCAGCTGTGGCTGCCCCCTCCCTGGAAGGGTTCTATAATTGTCAGAAAAGTGACTGCAATGTGTCCTGAGAAAGTCCTTCCTGGGTGGATTATTTTGCTTCCCAATGTGTCAGATGCATGGGTGAGGAGAGTAGTCAGGGCGATGTCCCACTTTCACTGGGACTGTAGTATGTACTCTGAAAAGCAGCAGGTATGAGCCCCTCGACCCCTTTTACAACTCTGCAAATTTTGTGTGAGTTTTTATTCATTGCTACAGCAAACCCAGGGTCAGAAGTGTGTCTCAGCAAGGGTGGGTTACAGTTTTGCCAGCGTTAGCGTTGCTGTGGAGGTGGCAGCCCTTGCTGCAAGCTCATTTCTGCACACCTGGATTCTACCTTCCCGGGCAGGAAGGTCAGAGTTTACCTGCAGTTGCTGAGGCTTCATCACCTCTCTCAGTGATAAGCAATGTATACAACTTTTAGTGACATCCCCTGTGCCTTGAGGTGGCACAACAGTGAGAAAACAGCTACCCAGTAATATTGTGCAATTCTGCATTTTCTCCCAGTCCGGGAAATTACTTAAGAAATGGAGCTGGTTGGGCCAATGTGCTTATTGCTACTGTTTTTGGCGTGCAGCCACTGCCCAGATGCAGCGGGTCCCTGGGGGCTGCAGCAGCTCCCCCCTCGGCAGCGGCGCAGTCTCCCCGGCCCCGCGGCCCCAGCGCCAGATGGTCCCGAAGCACCAGAAGCGTTTCGTAACGGGATTCGGGGTGTCCCCGTAAGGCTGCACAGACACAGCTGGCAACTGCGCCAGGGGCTGGCCTTTGTCCCTTGTTCCCCCACTGCAGCACAGCGAGGCGTTTGTCCTTCTCAAGGCAGTTCTTCCCAAGATGCTGGTGCCCTCTGCAGCCATGCTGGGCTGGGGCTGTGGGGCTGCGGGGCCTCCCCCCGTCTCCCCCAGGTGTGTGGGAGCAGCAGCGGCGCAGGGCCGGTGGCAAGGACCGGTGCTCCCAACCAACAGGAACTGCAGACAATCGCAGGAAATGAAAAAATGTCATCCTGCTGGCAGACGGCCGTTTTCATGAGATGAACTTCACCCGCTGGTGCTGCGGGTGTCGGAGGCTGCCGCCTGCCAGGAGGCAAGTCGTGCAGCCACAGAGGGTTTCCACACACGTGTGTACAAACGGCTAGAGGGTGAGGGTGGATGCACTTCTTTCTTCCCCTTATATTCCATGTTTTCTCTACCACCGCCTGTGAATTCTGTAAAATACAGCCTAGAGATCCCCCTCTGTGCACAGGATAGATAAAGGACCTGCTTTCTTTAAACCTGCAGAAATCTAGAGCAACCCTCTTGCATATCTTAACCTCCGGAATAAGAGCAGCATAATTAAGCTGAGAGTCAGACTTCTGCTCACTGTCCTCTTGTGCCTTGTGTCCAAGTGCTGTTTCATGCACAAGGAATACTAATAGAATGGAAGTAAATGCAAGCTGCTGTCCCCACATCCAGTCCCTCTACTTACACAAGCCTCTTGCATCAACTGTGGACCTATTATTTATGAACTTAAATATTCTCTTCTTCATCATACCATGCATTTAATCATGTTTTTGCCCTAGGAGTCTCAGTCAGGGACTGCCTCCCTACTGTTTGAGTCACTAGGGAATATAATTAGGGACAGATCTAGGTAAGAAAATGGTTCTTGCATCAAAACGTTTACAATCTGTCTGTGTGTGTGTGTGTTTATAAAACAGCAGAGGTGTGTATACTTTTTTACATACATATATATAAAAACCTCAAGAGCAAGAGACTCTGGGGTGCTTAAGAAGATAGAGTAAATCAGCAATGGTCTTAACAGACTCACTGCATAAATCGTTGTCAAATCTGCTTTATTATCAGCACTGCTTGTGAGAGCCTACAGTTTCTCTTGTGGGCGTGATGAAATAAGATGCATTCCAGGTGATTTGGATCAGTCTGATGGGAATGGTACCTGCCTCTCCACCTACCGATAGCTGAAATGTGGAGGTAACTGTGAGGGGTGACCTCAAACCATCTCCACTAGACAGTAACAATCTCTGAGAGTTATTCACTCTCATGTCCTGATGAAATATTTTTTCAGGTGGCTGTTTCAGTGCTCTGGGTCTTAACACTGGAGTCCCGTGCTGTAACATATTCTCTGTTGGAGAAGTTTGGCTTCAGATCTTTCCCTTCTTTGTTTCCTGTTAATTTATTTTTTTAAAACACAGCTATTATAAAATCATTGCTAATGTTCTGCATAAGCAATATGCCACTTTCCTCAAAGGTACAGTTGCCAGTAGAAGTTGACTTTGATGTTCTTGGCACAGCTTTGCCATCAGCCCCTGATGTGTAGGTCTTAGCATCTCTGGTCAGGAAAGAGAGCTCCTGGCAGTGGCTGTTGCTTAAGCACAGGTGTTGTGCGAGCTCAGAGAAAGAGGATGTTGGACTCCTTGGGCCCAGCTCAGAGCTTTGAAGTCATTACAGGCTGGTGGGCAGCTGTAAGCTCGCTCACAACTCACGGGGTTCATCAGAAGCCCATTTCTAGCAGGCAGATGGATCATTCAGCAACCACAACAGACACTTGTCGTGCAGAGAGAGCCCCCAGTCACTTTTGGCATCCCTCCTTTCTTGGGGGGGTAAGGGATCTGTGGCACCCCATGGGATCCTGTGGTGTAACACCCTCTGTGTCTGTGGTGCAGAATCCTGATATAAAGATTCTTCCTGAAGTGATCTCTGAACACTTGCCTTGACTTTGTGCCTCTGCAGAGCCTCAGTCTGAGCAAAATGTTCCTACTTCTTCAGTCAGAAGCACGGAGACAATTAAAATAGCTCCTGCTGCTAGTGATGATTTCACAGGAGATAAAAATAAACAGGGAGAAACAACAAGACACAGGAAGGGTACTTTAAGATGACAAAGCGTCCTAACACAGAGACCTTAAAATCAGGGGTGTTTCTATGTGCACATTGAGGTAATTTAAGAAAGAAATTTCGCTCCCCATGGAAGTCACTGGTTCAGCATAACTCTGGATTTGGCCTTGTGTACACATTGAGAATTCCCTTACAATTTCTTTGAACACAGATAAGATCTAATCTTTTGCCACAACACCGAAAGTTGGCCACTGTGACCAGAAATACTGTTGAATCCAAACAGCAGTGAGGAAAGTAATGATGCCAGCTTTATAGGGTTGGATTTTCCTGTGTGCTCAGCTGACCTTTTGGCATCCAAGAAAAAGACATATTTTCTGTAGGGCTCAGCACCTGAAGCTACATCTGTACTCCTGAGCTCATGGCTAGGCAGGCACTGAGCTGTGACTGCTGGAATCCTGGGGGCACGTGGAGCACATCCTCTCAGCTGGACCAAGGTTGGTAGTCAATTAAAAGCAAAATAGCACTGTGGCAAGCATTGCTGGGAGGGGGAACCCAGCAGCCAGCAAGAAACCAGGTATTTTATTGCAAACTAAAACTTCAGGGCAGTTTTGCCATCTAAGAACACTGACCCTGCTTAGCCACGAGGAGATTTTGTGCCCTGTAATCCCACATTGTTCTGGATTACTCTTTTATTTAAAGAAACTGACCTCCAGCAGCCACACTAGATCTCCCTGGCCCAGCGAGTGAGTCCTGTGCATAAGAAACCAAAGTTCTAACTCAAAAAAATGGCGGTGACCAGTATTATGACTCAATTAAAAGTCCAAGGATAACAAGAGAGCATTATCTTAGATAGATCTTAACATTTTATTTATAGACTAAGTAGTTTAACAAGTCTCATTCATTCAGTTTCTCAATTAATAAATTAAGGGTTACCAAATAAGCAGCACATTTTCTAAGAAATAAGGCATTGTCAAAATTCTGGCTTCTCATTACTAGCAGCCAGCTCCATTTCTCTTATTTTTAAAGAAAGAATACACAGACCCATAATGCAAGTGTTAACCAAAGACACTGGAAACCTATGTTTACATCTCTGATGTGACAGAGAGTTCATGTCTGGTTTTGGGTAAATTCCCCAGCTTCTCTGTGTTTCAAATGTTCTCTGCCTCCCAAAAGTGTCATGATGTCAGAGTAGGTGATGCTTAGATGCCTTATTAATGAGGCCATGATAGTCATACCACATGCAGAAGTAAGCAAAAGGTAAGAATATCAAAAGCACAGTAGGTGCTCGGGCACCATTTGCCCTGACTTGCAGTGCATGTCATGCAAGTCACACAAGGTCCCCTCCCTCTGTAAATACCACTCTCATGCATTTTCCAAAACATTCTCCTGTGCTCTTGCTAATTTTAGCCTCTATACACCACTGAAAAGGTCTCTTTCGTACCCCCACAGGTATTTCATGTGCCTGTAAACTCAGGCAATGCTCACTTAACTATCTTCATTTTTATAACAGAATCAAGACCTAAAGACCCACTGTTAAACTTCCGGTTTAGGCTTCTTCCTAAAAATAGTCCTTGGCTTGCCTGTGGGCTAGAGACATGATTTCATACCTGCTATTCATGGAACTTCTTTCCTGACCATGAGCACTGCCTGGTTATAACCCCTCCTAAATGCACTTCCTTAAGGAGACTTCTGAAAGATAAATGATGGGTGTGATGTTGCAAGCCTGAGGTTGCTTTGTCAACAAGGAAGAGGCTCTTCGTCCCCATGTGTGAGTGTGATAGCCACTGAGCAAAACGTAGCATTATTAATACAGGTATTCCCAGAGACCCTGCATTTCTACCACCCCTATTTTACATTTGCTGCCTCACACTGCCAGTGTTTCCTTTCTTACCAGAGCTGTAATGCAGTAGCCCCATGTCTGTAAGTCTGGGAGATAGCTGTTCACATCCATGCTGCCGTGTTAGAAGAAAACACATTTGAAAATATGGTCCTTGTGATGAATGAGAATAATTCTTTCATTTTATGCTCTGGGAGCTATAAGGCTCCTGAAGTGCTTTGTACTAGCAGCAGAGATAGACTGCTTGAGCTGTATTGGAGGGCAGTACCTCTTAGGAGCACAAGGGCTGTGGAGATGCGATAGTTCTGAACAAGAAGAGGGTGCTCTGCTCTCTTTCTTGACCTTCTGCCATACCGTACTGTTGGGGGGGGGGGTTCTACCAAATCTTGATCAAATCTATGTTCGGCATAGACATTTCAGCATTAGATCAGGTCAGAATAGTGCCACAGTGACTGGTTTACTTCAGACAAGGTGTGAATGAAGTGACATTGCTGGTTAGTAAAAAAAAAAAAAATCCCTGTACTTTTTTTTTGATAGAAGCCAATATCCTTGCACCCTGTTACTGGCCAGATTGCCATTGCTCATCCCTGGAAAGTGTTTGATACCAAAATCTAAGTGATGGTATCATTTAAGAAGCAACAAAACCGTTATTCCCATAGCAGCTGTTGGAAAGTTACCTTGATGGTACAGAGGGATGGTGTCTGAATATGAGATATTGTCCTGACCTATAGACTTTGCCTTTGTTGTTTGAGTAACTCAGCCCCTCATACTCATCTGCCTGGTCTCATAATCTTATGGTTAGTGTTACAGTGTTTTCACTTGAAAGTCCCATTTCCTGGAGTCATGTTTTCATCTAAATCTCAGCTTTCACTTTAATAACAAAAAATAAGCAGAAAAAAGAATGAAAGAAGCTTGCAGGTGTGACTGCATTGGTCACAGAAGAAGGCAATAAATAACAGTTCTATATCATTTGTTTTAAAGATAGTTTCCTATCACTTTTCAGATATGAATGCATAGGAACTCATAGGTATTTGAATGCAGGTATTTAACAGGTCATATATAAGGTAATGGGACAGTATTAGCAACTGAAGCACCAAGATGTTAAGGCTACACAAAAAAGGAAGATGATTGCTGAGATGGAAGCAGAATCAAGTTACTTGCATCTTAAATCCAGCTTTCTCATAGCTGCTTTGCTGGAAAAGGAACTGATAACTTTATAGCAGTGAAAGACGTTATTTGCAAGATTCGGGTTGGGGACGGTGAGAAAAACAGAACATTAAGATGTTAAAGTTGCAACAAAGCCTCAGTTCTTTAACAAAATGTCATCTATGTGTGACAGAGGAACAAAGTCGTTAATGAAGCTGGAAGCCTATAAAGTGGTGACTTCATTGTGTTTGGGACAATTTCAGAAAGCAATTCCTCAATACTTGCTGGAAGAGCAGTTTTTCCACTCCTCCTTAGACGGGGAGCCAGAATGGTCTTTCCCAGAAGTGATGAAAATGAGCAGCTTTAGCTGGAACTCTCTTGACACTTTCCAGCAAAAGGACTCTTCCAATACAGCCCCATCAAACAAAAGCATGATTGTTCACAGGCCCATAAAAATACTGCTTGCAGATGTCAAGTGAGCAACTTTAAAAGAAGAAACCAGGTTTTGATAGATGCCAGTCTCTAGTCATCGTCAGGCTGCCGTCACGCTCTGATGATTCATACACAAATGTGTATCGAGAAAGGCCGAGAAAGCTGTGCATGATGTGCGATTTCCTTCCGTTGCCTCTCCGAGGGCAGCAGTTCACATGTGGCCCAGCTGACCTTTAGTCTCCAAAGGAAGGAGAGACTAAAGGGCTGACAGAGGTGTGTATTCAGGAAAAGAAAGCAGTGGAGATTATGTTTTTTTTGTTTTTCTGGGACTGCTTGTGTTTCATGCATTGGTTCTTTACAGATTAAAGTGGGGGGGAAACAAGGCTCAGGGTTGTCTCCCAGCCTTGGCAGAACTCTTTCATACTTGATGCTGTTGCTTACAGTGTACGAGCAGCTCACCACTTGCAAGAAGCCAAGACACTAATGGGACAGAAAATCCCACACAGCTCATTTTCGTTCTCTAAAGCTGACAAATTCTATCTGCAGCAGGATGCAAACAGTTGTTATGATGCAGAGTGGAGGTGCTGCGGGAGTCTTCCCTCCAAACCCAGGCCAAGCTGCAAATCCCGGTGCAAACACACCCTTGTGGTTTTATTACCTGCTAAAGACCTACTTTCTCCACTCTGACCTCAGAGTCTCTAGCTTCGTGCACAAACACGCGGAGGTCACCAGCGAACATCAGGGCCCTCTCCCAGGAGCCTGTAGAGGTGAGCAAGCACGCTTGCTTGGGGGACCAATTCAGAACTCCACTGCCTCAAATTACAGCTAAAAACAGTAGCAGTACAAAGGAACCACAGGGTTCTGCAACAGCATTGATGCTAACAGCGCTGGAGTTACTGAGAAGCCAACGGTGTAGGAGTCAGTTGCACCCTCTCCTGCTCCCCACATGTCCTCAGGCTTCCTGAGACTGGAACTTTGGCCCCTTCAGCTGGTCTCTATGAGAATCCCTTTGCTGTCAGTACAGCCTCACGATACCTTTTAAAGAAAGTCAGTATTATAACCATTGCAACTACTTAAAAGTTAAGTTTTACTCCAGTAAGTAAAGCTTGTAGGAGTCAGGAATACAATCCAGGATCTGGTCCCATGGCATCTGACACCAGGCACATCAGATGGAGAATAGCAGACATTTGATAACAGCAGGATGCTGTATTTTTGGTCACATATCTCTTGTTTGCAAGCAATTTCTGCAGTTATAGAGCAGGTGGCACCCTGAAACTTGATAACACAGAGTTCACCGTTTTTGTCAGAAAATACGAGCCAAGGGAACGTGCCTGGAAGGCAGCAGCTCCCTCAGTTTCCATGGAAGAGGCCATTTCCATTTCACACCAGGTGAGCAATAACGTGTGTTACCCAGCAGAGAGCACTGCAGACCCAGGAAGGGTTCTGGTCTGGGGGGAGGATGAATTGATCATCATTTTAAACTGGATTTTTTTTTTTTTTTTTTGAAGGGGGTTTCTTCTCCTTCCTTCCCCATGCATTTTTTTCTGGCAAATGAATATAGCAACAAGTCAAACCAATCACAGCTTTTCAGGAGAAGTTGAACAGATCACAGCCAATGTCATATGAAAAAATAAAAACTCGTCAGGATACGCACAGGGTCAGAGCTGGGTGTAGGGCTGCCAGCCACAGTCATCTGAAGTGTGAGGGTTCGTATAAAATGCTGAGCCTACCTTTAAAGAGCATGTGGCCTTAAAAATAACATGATCCAGGTACCTTGGTACCTCATGATTTTGGTACAGAAATAATTAGAGAACATGTTCTCAAACATTTCTTGGAAAATATAACAAAATTTTGCTTCTCTTGCTTTGAGATGAAATTCAGCTCAGATAATTTTCCTCTGGAAATTGAGCTTTTAAGATCATTGGTACTTGGTGTGGAATAACAAGACTAGTGTTTTGAAAGAGCAGAGGAAATCAAGGCAGCAGCGAAACTACATATGTGATAAATGAATTAAAATCTCTGGAGAGGTCCCTGTAGACGTACTTTAAAGAACTGTATTTACATTTGATATTTGTTCTGTGATGCAAGATAGGCATGTGCCTGTTACCGCATCAGGGAGGAGAACCAAACTCTGAGGTTGGCCACGGTTTTCTTTGGAGTCCCCTTCTGTGCCTCATTTATTTACCTGTAAGTGAGGGATTAAGTTTTCTTTTCACTGAAGTTAGGAGTCCTTTGGACTAGAGAGGCTTTTATTAAAGGCTTGGATGCTGATATATTGCACAAATGAAGATAATCCAAACATTTACAGATTTCCGTAAACATCGTGAATTCTATTATCTTTACATTTCTCCATATATGCTACTGACTTACATTTTGATTAAGGTATGATTTGAGATAATTGGTTACTCAAAATACTTGCTTATTTCTGAATAATAAGCAGTTAATAACATCTGCTGTTGAAGCCAAGAACTATTATAGATTCAAGAAAAAAACTAGGCTAAAAAACCCCTCAACATCTCTTTTCTTATGAATTACTAGACAGAACTGACACTAAAAAAGAGGAAACCATTCTTTACACATCACATTGCACAAAACATCCTCCCAGGATCTCTGTTGAGGGGAATGTGGGGTCTGGTGCTGGCGTAGCTTTCTTGGGCAAAGAACTCCATAGGAAAAAGATAATTTAAGAAGTTCTGCATCCACACAGATGGACATCTTGAATTCATTTCTTTTGCAGTCTGTTGTCAGCAGAGCTCCTGATCTGGCCTGTGTACCGTTGTGCAGACAGTAGCAGTTTTGTTTAAAGGAAGCCCTCCAGGTCTGATTATGCAGATTGGCTGCAGAGCCCCTTCCTCGCCCAGTACAAGGCTGGCTGTGCGATGTGTGTTCCACTGCAGCAGGGAGTATTAAGGGGTTGTTTTCTGGTATTTAGTGGCTCAGGCCTTTATCACGAGAGGGTCACATCGGAAGATGCAGCACTTGTCTTGGCTGAATGCCATCCTGGCAGCCCTGCACCAAACACAAACCTGGAAGCGGGTCAGTCACTTCCAGCTTCTCTAATGTTTCATGAGCCAGCGGACACAGTAAATAAACCTTGTGAAGCCGAGCGGTCTTTGCACCTTCCCCTGGGACACTGCAGTAAACGCCCACACAGTTGCTGCCTCTCCAGGAACAAGATTGTCGTGCCAGTTACAGCACAAGTGCCGAGCTTCTCCCAGGCTCAGGAACTGACCTTGGGGGTCAGCTGGGCACCACCGTGTTCGAGTTACACACAGGCACACGTGGGTGGAGGCACTCATCCCCACATCAATCCACGTTATAGCACAATCAGTATATCAAACTTCCCTTTCCTTATTGCAAGTCTTTCTTTGCTGTGACTATGACTCGGTAGGATCTGGTCATTCGTTGGTCAGATTGCTGTCACAGTGTACTCTGTTTAGCCAGATCTTTGATTCATGATGTTGTGTCAGAGTATAGTCAGGAGAGGGTTTTCTAAGCAGTAGATCAAACTCACCTATGATAGCACTGAGATCAGAGAAATGGCACTAGCAAATCGCAGGCCAGATTTAGTGATGATTCATACAACAGAAAAAATGTGCCACCCACCTAATTCTTGTTTGTTCTCCTGAGTGTGCTAATTGTAGCTGCTTCACTTGGTTAACAGAACTGAATGAACAGCGCCTTTGGCATCAGTGTCATGAAAATCACTTGGCACGTTGAGACCTCCCTTTGATGCCAGGTGGTCTGTAGCTCTCCTAGGATGTCTTGCTGTTTTGCAGACGTGTTGCTGAGGTCTGTAGGTGTGGGGTAGTTTCTCACCTGCCCTCGGTCCTGGAGGGATCCTTGTTTTATAAATGCCAATGCCTTAACAAAAACCAGAGCAGCTCTCTGGATTGGGACAGCAGCAAACAGATGTCTCAGTCTTGTGACATGCCACATCAGGAGCAAAGTTCTTCCCAAACTAAGTCTTCTCACTACTGTTATCTGCAGTGGACCTTGGATTTTTTTTTTCCTTTCTTTTTTTTCCTTTCCCCTGATGCAACTAAGATGAAGCAATACTTCTCTTTTAAATCTTTCCTCTGTACGTGTTTCTTCTGCTGTGAACACAAGGAGCTAGTCAATAATTAATAGTACCATCAAAACATACCCTAATGGCTCCTGTGCAGGTGCCCAGGAAGATGTGAATTTACACTGCTAGTTGCATACAACAACGTATTTTTTCCATGTAAATTCAATTTCATTTTTCCATCCTGGTATTTCTTATGGTACAAGATGCTTTTTTTGCAATTGATGTTAGATCATCTGAAAGCAGATTAAAATAGTCTTCCTGAAGAGGTGTTTGTCTTTTGGAGCTGGACATAACAGAGAAGGAAATGGCATCAGTAAAATCTTAGTGGTTTAGTTACACTGGTATAATTAAAAAGGAAATATGTTTCCACAGGTCACTGACCTGATGAGTTTTTTAGTTTGTCATATATACATGGCACAATGGGGTTTCTGTGGCTCAGTATAATGGAAATAATAACAACAACAAAAATAAATAAAAAGAAGCAGAAAAAAAGCTAATTCAAACAGAACAGTAAATGATGCCATGTATGTACAATCTTCTTTTATAATTCATCTTTAAAGGATATGTTTCTAGTCTAGTTGCTGAATTAGTATTTAGCCATCCATCTCTTAACTCTGACATTTATTGACAAAATAAAAAGGAATTCAAAGCTTCTGTTGGATTGCATGGCTGTTTCTCCAATTAATGTTATCTGTAGCGAACTTCTGATCTGAGTCATAAAAATGAAGTCTTAGTGAGTGATGCTTTTAAACTGAATCATATCCATCAGAGTAGCTATTTCTGCCCTTTTGCTTTCAAGAGAGTAAGGGTGAATTCAAGGTAGAGAACAGTTGACAAAGAAAAACACCATGTTTTTCTGCAGAGTGTACAAGATTTGGAAAGATTATAGATGGGAGAAAGCACAGATAAATGGCAGTTCAGATTTTTGAACTGGTGGAAAGTAAGGAAAGTAAGGAGAAGCTTCCCCTGTTTGTCTTTCAGAAACACATAGTGACAGCTTTCCTCTCCAGCTATAAATATTCCTAAACTCCTGTCTTGGATTGTAATTTCTAATATGCCTCCTTGAAAGTGCTAGCTTGTACCTTGCAATGGGAGCATAGTTCTGCACACCATATCATAATTTATAGCAGTGTCATACACATTTGTTCGTGATGACGAATGGGATCCGTGGGGCACACTTGCATCATTAATGCTATTAATTTCAGTGTGACTCAGGCCAGGTTTGCTCTTTGCCAGTGCAGCTCTCAGTCAGAGTTTCTTTCCAAAGTAACAGTTCATCAACTCTCCCCTTGTACTTTGAAGTTTCTGAACACCAGCAATGCAATTTTACTTTCTGCCTCAGTTCTCCTACACTCTTACTTCTTCAATGTTATACAGCTCCTATGTAGCAACTAAGCTTATAGCATTGCTGCCTAAATGTCATCCAAGCCTTTGTGACCTTTCTGGGTTTAAAAAAAAAAAGTATGCATTTTACCCATACCAGGTCCCTGTGATTTTTGCCAGACTGAAAATCATGCTTACAGGTTTGCCAGTTCAGAGGACAGACTGAAAAATGCATTTATTTTAGCTACTTTTTTAGGAATTGGGCTTGAATCCCAGCAATCCTGTAATCGTTAATTTTGAGTAATCCCAGCCCTGAATGCAAACAGAGCTGTTCTTTCCCAATTCAGTTGAGATTTTGAAACCCACAGCTTAGAAATACTAGTTACTGCAGGTTTTAAATAATCTGTAATGCACAAAAATGCATTCCTTTACAGGAATTTCACTTCATGTGTTACAGCAACAAATCTTTTTTTTTGTTTTTTTAAGAGTTGAGTTTTCATAACTTCTTGACAGTAGGAATGTCACTCCATTAGCCAGAGACCAGATCTCCTTTCTGTCCTAGAGATCAAACGTGGAACAGTGCCCCAGTGTAGCAACAATCAACACCGGTTCCATATCTGCATTTACAGCATAGACAAAGCATCTCCTGGGATGTTATTCACTATTCACTTACGCCTTTGGTGGGCTGACTTTAACAGCTGGTGCTTTCTAATTTAGGGCAGGTCCAGGGAGAGGTAGACTGATGTACAAGCAGAGGTGTTAAGGGAATGGGGAACTGAAGTTCAGAATGATACTGCACTCCCTCATGCCAGGGCTCAAATCAGTTGTGGCAAGTTGGAGCAACTCATTATCCACGTCAACTTTAGCCATAGGCCAAAACTTCTTATTGAATAGGAAAATCTTAAAATACATCAAAAATGCATTTTTTTTTCCAAAATGCAAGAGTAAAGTAAGCCACAGGCACTTATGTCTTCACAGATGGTCATGGATGGTGGAACCTGACATTAGCCCTGAGGACATTGATCTCTTGTGGTTCCCTTTCTTGGGAATGAAGATTCTTGGTGGTTAATAAACCAAGGATCTGCTAAGTTTTACTGCCATGGTCTCACTGCAATGCTTTCCTTCCGTACAATACTCCATGGCTTTACATGAGCTCCAGAAAGCTTTAAAATAACATCTGTATGTTAGCGAAGACTTTCATAAATGTGTCACTATTTTTCAATACTAAGTGAATGAGGAGTTGTAAAGTTCTATATGACAGGAAGGGTGTTACATTTATGCTGAACTATCTGCTTGGGTGTTTACATGTGCCTGTAGAGGGAGATGCATGTTATATTAAAAATAATATAATTTTAGCAAGATTATATTATATAGGGTGGTAGCTTTTAATGGAAAGTGCTGACCTCAGGGACACCTTGGGGAAGATGTTAGCCCAACTTTAAACTAATTCTGTGTTTGTTCTTCATGCAGTTTTGCACTCAGAATTACTTTTATCCCCTAAATCTGTGCATGCTCAGTATCTTTCAGTTATAATTTGTTTTCCCCACCAAGACACTCAGCAGCAGTTCAGGGAGACTTCACAGGCTTTACAGGAGAATGTGGAGCTTTATTGAATTAAATGCTCCATATCTGACTATCTCATGAAACCCTATGTTGCTGGATGCCATGGGAAGAGGAAGTTTGCTTAGGACTCATTTTTGCCTTCAATTCTGTGCATTAGACAGCAAAAATATCCCAGCATTCTCATCGTTACCCACAGTCTTGTGCTTGGATCTTCCTTGGCTGTCACCAGAAAGTAGCTGCCACTCTGTGTTGAGTTTAGAAATTCCAGGGAAAGAAGATATACACATACAAGGGGCTGCAATGAGATGACTTCACCTGTAGGTTTTTCTGCTTGTATTTTCTTCTTTGCACGTACACAGAGAACTGTGCAGGCAGGAGCTGTGGTTGGTTTACATGCGAGTGGAAAGCCGTCCTTAACTGCACGTACATAAGCTGAAGCTGTGTTGTCACTTAGACACCCAAAGATGTGTGAAGTACTCCAAATAAATGAGAGAAAGTTCCTCATCTAGTGTGCAGGGGGCAAACTGAGCTATCTTTAATGTTTGTGCAGTTTGTGTAGCCTAAGAAGCGAGGTCAGAGAGAGATGGGATTATGATTTCTGTCACGTAACCCCAGTCTAGCAACTCTAATAGAAGAGCCCATTAATAAATATTTTTCTCCTTGATGCAACAAAGAACTCAGCCATCTGGAATAAAAATGAGCATTCAGGATCTTCTAATCTCATGTTAGAAATAAATAATATCTGCCCCAGAGCTTCTGTCTGGAATTCAACTAGTTGTACAAGGCATAACCTTGCTGATAACTAATACTGTTATAATGACTTAAACAAAGTTACCGATTACTTCTCTGAAGTTTACACTGGCTTTCTTTTCATTCTAGTACATCAGTAATTAAAGCTGTTTTGAAATAGCTTAGTGCAGCTGGATTTGTGTGCTGTTTGGGGTGGTGTTTATAAGACAAAATTATCCTTGTGCAGAAGCCAGCATCACACAAAAAACCCATTTGCCTTACTCAGGTGGTTCTAATCTGAAATAATTACTTGAATAAACAGTTTCTGCCTGACACCTTTACCAGATTTCCCATGGGATCTTACATAACCTCTGTCCATTATGAGAATATTGTAATATGTAAGGAAAAGAGGTCATGGGATTCATCCACCTTATTTCTAAACTGTTCCAATGGAAGACCTCATTCAATATTAAAAAAATAAATCACACAAAATACTTAGCAGTGTTATTCAGTCTCTCCCTAAGTGATTCAACTAAAATGCCATATATGAATGTGGAAAATATTGTTTTCAGAGCACTTCTGGAGAAATACCTTCCTTCTGCCTGAAGCTCCAGTTTTCTTTAGGTCTTGCTTCTCACTGGTGCAGAGGTTCAGACAGCCACTGCAGGACAGTTTGTTAGGCAGAGGCTAGCTGTCCCCAAGCAGCCACTGGGACAGGTCTGCAAACTGTCCCTGCATCTTTAGGCATTCCTTCATCCTGCTCCCCATCCGAAGGCCAGGCAGGATGGCCTTGGGGGGGTGGAGCCAGCAGGAAGCTATGTAGAGATGGATGTTCAGATGCAAATCCGCTTATCTCCCTGGTATTTACACCATGAGAACTAACCTGATAAACTCAGTGCCTATGTGAAAGAGAGTCTGGCAGTTAAAGCACAGACCATTCCAGAGCAGAAGAATATGGGATTTACTCTGGAAACGAGAGGAGCACGTTGTCTGGAATGTTCCTTCCTGCTTCCTCTCCGCAGTTACTCCCGCTCGCAGCTGCTTGCTCCGGGCTGGGCTGTAACAGCCTCTCTCTGCCCAGCCTGCTGCAGCCCTCACTGCACTGGCCAGGGCTCACCCCCAAAGCAGAGAGCACCCAACTCAGCGCTAATCACTACCTGGAATGTGAGGACAGGGGCTTTATTGCTAGTGCAGATTGCCTTTTTCATTTTGGGTTGTTTTTTTGTTTGTGTTTTGTTTTTTTTTTTTTTTCCTTTGCCCTTTTTACCTTCTTCCCCTCCTTGACAGCTGTTACTTAAGTACAGCTGGGAGGGAATTGATATCAGCCTGGGATAGGTTTAATTGCAGTCAAGGTCTCTATACCTTTAATCCTTCATTTCCTCCCTCCCTGCCTTCTTTGGGAGGGGGTTCCCTAGGGAATACCCCATTTTGCATCCTACATGAGAGCTGCTTCTTCTCAGATGATGCTTCTGCTGACCGTGTGCTGGTACCCAGTGATTCCCTAGACCAGGCTGCCTGCCTGCCACAGCTCTGCTGCCTGTAAGTCATTTGTGGGTTTCTTGGGCTTCTGGGTCTGTTAATATCAAAGTTGTAACAGCAGCTTCAGTCCTCACGTTTTTGCTGCTCAGGCATCCAGGTCTGCTAGGAAGTGCTGCTATGAGCAAATGGAAGGGAGGATAAATATGCACTGATTACAAATTAATATTTTACTGTTAGATTCTCAGAAGCTCTCTGCAAAGCAAAACTGGTTGTCACTCAAAGGCCCTTCAGTCTTGTGGTGCTACAAGGAACACCAGCGGCTTTTTAACTCACCTGTCATGGCACTTCTCAACCAGGTTTAATGTCCTCGAGTCACAACACCACTCAGCTGCTATTTCAGTTAGTCTCAGCTGATGAGGTGTTTTCCCTCGCATCAGCCTCAGGAATATCTTGAGTCAGTCCTGTAGTGATAGTCTAGCAGGATCCTCATGGGTACCGCTCCTTCCCGCAGCTGCAAAGTGCGGACAGTAACATCTCTAACATTTAGTCATATCTGGATTAAGCAGTTAAGCCCCAGCTAAGCTTCTTGGAATGCAGTGTCCCTCTCCTTGGCTGCCCTACAGAGAAGGTTCTGTGCTTTGAGAAGTTGTTTCTGTTCCTCTGGGAGAAGCTGCCTGCCCGGCCTTATTGATGGGCTCAGGGTTGGACAACGGCCAGAACTGGAAACTCCTGGAGGATGTTGGTGCTGAATCAGTTGTGAGCTTCACCTTGTGGTATCCCCCCACAGCAGGCAAAAGCTTGTAAACATTTTAAATTATTATAAATATCCTCACTAATGAGGTAAGCTTGTGTACTTAACCTAAAATTATCATGTGTGTGCTGGGAAAAAGGTTAGAACAAACAGAATAAGTGATGCAGGCAGAACTAGGAGAAGCAGACTGAGACTTTGTGGAGGTGGTTTGCTTTTGGAATATCTGGGACGCAGTGTTCAGAGTTGGTGAAGGGGCGGGGAGGCAGGGATGTTGTTTTCTTCCTCCACTTCCATAAATCACAGCTTTAAGTGAAGGCAACCTGAAGGGACCCTTCAATAAGCCTTTCCTCTAAGACTCCACAATTAAATCATACTTGCTAATTCCAGGACTGAAACTGTGATCTTGCAGAAGTAGGCACTTGGCAAGCCTGGCTTTTAGCTCAGTTCAAGGAGGTGCTTAAGCAAGCATGTTTCCAGCTCACACATGCTTGTAATACTTTCATGCCTTTTGAGAAATCTCTGTAAGTATCTGTCCAGTAGCACAAACCATGTCTTAAAAACTCAGCCTTGAGTGCTGTGCTGACAAGCATGGTAAAATGAAAACCATTAACTATGCAGGAGGCAAAGAGGGACAGGTAAATGTAAACCAAAGTCAGTAGCAGGCCAACCTTTACCAGTGGGATACTTTGTTTATAGAGAAGACTAACAGGATTACAACACTTATTTTCTTGTTTGTACTGTGGCAGCTACAAGAAGTCCTGGTTATAGACCAAGACTCAAGTGTGCTGTGTGTGATACGAACATGGGGCAGAGGAGAAATCCAGAGACCATACAGCTTGAAAAGCAAAGCGGTCTAAAATGAAAAAAAAAAAAAAAAAAAAAAAAAAAAATCTCAAAGTTGGCAACATCTATGAAAGGAAGTTTATTCTAGATCATCTTGGACTCTTGATCACCTTTTCCTAATTTTCCTACAACTCTGTGTAGTGCCCAGTGCAACAGAGCCATCATTCTTGCCTCTGCTTCGGAGGTGCTTCTGCAGTGTAAGCAAGCATGTATGAGCCAAATTTGTGTTTGGAAACAAATCTGGGCCTTCCCTTCAGCTAGGGAACACCCGAATCTGCCAACTCAGGGCTCGAGGCGTAGGTGTCCTAGAACACAGTCAGGTATCGTGGTGATACTGAGGCTCTGCTGTGCTTGGGCACAGAGGAATGGAGCAGATCACTAAATACTCCATGTAGTACGACATTCTGCCTCAATAGGAACATCTGCTCTATATTGCTGCATGGAATTAATAAACAGTAACAATAAAAAACCCCAAACCCACTCAGTCTTTTTTATACCAGTGCCCAGCCACAGAGTAAATGACCAAATTCCTCCCCAGCGAATTAGAAATTTCCATCTTGCCTATTTTGATTATTGCTTTTGTGTTGTTCACATGCTTTCCTTTTTAAAAGAGCTTCTGACCCAGTGATTCTCAATTATTTATTTGTGTCTTTCTGTCTTCCCTTGCTTTGTGTTTCTGCTCCTGTCAGGAAATTTTGCAAGCTGTTGCATCATCCCTTTTTCCTGTCAATTGTCTTTGCTGCTTGCCCTGGTGAGGCTGTGCTTGCAGGAGCTGGGTAGTGCAAGCAGCGTGTCAGCGTATTGCAGGAGCAGCTCTGCTTCCGGCTCCCTCCACTCAGTTCCTGTTGACTTTGTTGACTTTAATGCCCAGAGCACGCTTCAGTAGAGGATTGCAAAAGGATTTATAATGAATTACACTCACCACAGAAATACTCATCGTGTGCAGAAAGTGTTTCTAGATGGCTGCAAACAGATCTAAAACTGGTTCTGCTCAGCCCCAGCTAAACAGCTCACCAACACAAAGGTGCTAATTTGCTCCATTCCATTTTTTCCTTTGTGAGCTGTTTTTAACTAGGCCGGACTGTTTACAGTGTGGTACCAACAGCAAAGCATGCTTCAGTCTACAGACCACTTCCACCCATTTTAATAACGTTCTGGAAGTGCAGTTTATTCCCTTCACTCCTGACAATACACTCAATGGTAACAGCCCTGGCAAATTTTCTGCATGCTATTCCAAGGTTGTACTATAATTATTTCTTTCATCAAGCAGAGCTATTAAAATCACATCTGTCTGCATCCATCTGCTTAATCTTTGCTGCTACAACAATACTGGTAATCACTTGCTTTTTGGTTTGGGGTCTCTGATGGGAAGAGCAACTGCTACCTCAGGACAGACTTCCCAGCAGAGAGTGTGGAATGGAGCACGTGGTGCTTGAGCTGATGGGAGTGAGCTCAAGGGAGCATGTGTTTATAAAGTAGGAAGCTCCCTTGAAGAAAACTTCCTGCCTGGTTCTTCACTCGTATGTGCAGTCAAGTTGAGATGAGATGTTCTGGGGGCACAGAACTCACCAGTTCTTCCTTCAACTGGACAATGTATGAGAAGCCCTGTCTTAGTCATACATATATTTAGAACAAACAAAGAGAGGGAAATACTTGCTTCAATTAGGTATGATATTTTTATGAAAAATATGGTGCCAGATGAGTGAGTCATTAAGTAGCATGGTGACATGTACGCTGTTTCCTTGCATGATGGGTTTTAATTCCTGAGGAAGTTCTGTCCTGTTGGCTTTGTTCTGTGGCAGTCCTTGGAAAGTTGATTTATGGTGTTTGGCGAAATCTTCCTCCAAAGTAGGCCTGGGTGTCTGGGCAGAGCTTTCTAGAAGAGAAGATTGCTTGCTTGCTATTGGCAGTTGTCTCCCTTCTTTTGGATATATGCAAACAAAATAAGTCACATTGAAAACAGACTGAAATACTTGACAGTGGTGTAGTAATATAGTCACAGAGCAGCAGGGGTATTCTCAGGTCCTTTCAGGCTAAGGCTGGCTGGGCTGGGCTCAGTAGAGTTCTACCTTGTCCCAGGCTTTTTGTACTTCACCCAAGAAATCAAGGACATGAGCAGAAAATACATCTGCTAGGGAGATCACATTGTTGAAGGAGAAAAGCGCCTTTGCAATTCCAAGGCATTTTAGGCTCTTGGGTGCTAATAGCATGCCTGAGAACGAAATAATTTATTTAATTATACTTATTTTATATAGTAATTAAGCTGGTGGAAGTCAGGAAGGCATTTAGCACTGTACATGCAAAAAGTAAAAAGAGGTGTTACTTGATCAAATGGGATTGGATGGAATTTCCTTTCCATTTTTGACAGCTAAGCAGGAGTTGCACATCTTCCATCTATAATTTGTTGTGTGGGAAGTTCATACAAATACAAAGGAAGTGAGTTACCACAGGTTGCAAAGCTGTGTGTCATGATCACTAGACAATTTTAACTGTACTGGATTTGATTGGGCTGTGATGATTCAGCATCTGGTCTTGGCCAGATTGACCTTGTCCTATTGTCCAAATAAACAATATAATAGAGAAAACCCAAATATACTTGCTTTAACAGATTTGTGCAAACAAGTCACCATCAAAAGGACGCCCTCCCTGCATGCACCCTTGCCAGCTTGTTTGAACTGTAGCAAGCAGATAGTGTTCATAAATCAGGCGCCAGATGCAGTATCAGGAAACTTTTATACAAGTTTTTAATAAAAAAAATTAAACAAAAATATATATAATCAGGCATTTTATGCAATGCATACATTCTTTATATCTGCAGGTACAGATAAATAACAGAAGGCAAAACCAAGTATTTTGCTTATCTTTGGCCATTAACCAGTAATCACCCCCAAAGAGATATTATAGGGTTAAAGAATAATAAACTGAGTCTGTAAATTTCTCATTACAGACAGAGTATCAGGCAATAGTACAGTAGTTCGATTTTTAGAAATGTAAGGAAATATTTCTTTAACACTGCCCAATACTGAAATTTAACCTGGTTTGCTGCTATGGAACTTAAGGCCTTCTTTAGCTCTCACACAGGCAACATTCCTGGGTTTACATGAGATCTACTCTAACCCTTAACAGTAACCTACTTCCCTTCACCATACATTGCTCTAAAAAGCCAAGCTGTACCACTTTTTCATGGAATAAACTAGCATGGATTCTTATCTGGGGATCAGTTTCCTGAGCCCCAACCAATGTGCATACATACAGAGCAGTTAAGCTTCCTTAAGTCAATATTTTTTCTAACTCAGTGTCCCAGAATAATAGCTATCCTTCCACTTTACAGCACAGATGCATCTGATGGCTCTACCAAAGCAATATATACATGATACACATTAAAAATCATAAAAGCAGTTTTTAAAGGTACATTGAGAACATGTAGCAGCTTATGTCTATACATGTACATGTTTTCACAGTTATACTTTAGAAAATTGAGGACATCAGGAATACTTCTACTGTGTTTTCTATAAATATTAAAAATGTACCTGTCAGGCATTTTGACAAAATAGCATTTAGGTTATCACTTTAAATAGCTCTTGAAAACCTGTAGAGTTTTAAGCTTAAAGGCTGTAAAGTTTGAGGATTCTTTAAAGTGTTTTGCCAGTTTCAGCAGCTGGGCCAGCTGCCAGTTTGATTTTTTTTTTTTTTATTTTTTTTTTATAATTCAAATCTGGTAACAAAGGAACTCCACCACCTTTGATGGGATAGGCAAGTTCTTGACCTGGCTGGTGGGTATCACTCTTCGAATTGCCATACGACATAGATGTTGGAGACTGGAAACTTGTCTTGGAGTTGCCCAGAAGTACACGCTGCCATCCTGTGTCCTGTACAAAAAAAAAAAAAAGGCAAAAACCACACCAGAATTATCCCATCTGAATGATTTCAACTTAGTACAAATTCCCACATATATTGCTAGTTCTGGGCTCCCCAGTGCTTAGTTCTAGCTGTTCCAGACTCATTTACGCTAGATGCCAGTACTTCTTTTAAGCTATAGCAGCAGGATAAACAAACTGCTGATTATCTATGCCACAGGCCTGAGCAGATCTTCCAACAGCTATTGAGTACACCACCTGAAACAGAGTAACTGCCCTTGATTATCTAATGGTCTTTTTCCAATCCACAGGTTTGTGGGTCTGCCTTTTGTTTATTCTTAAAGATAAGAAATGAGTTTATCAGCTGCTTGATTTTACTGATATTCCAGGCATGTTTAAACAAGTAGTACCAGAAGTAAAACCAAGTCAGAAGTATCAAGTTGCAATTCAGAACCGAAGATTTTTAGAACGCTTAGCCGCTGTTTTCAACCTTTTGTGTTACTTTAATATTTTAGGAAGGAAAAAAAAAAGAAGTATATACTTGCCCTGCAGCTAGAACACTGCCGTCAGTAGAAAAAGTACAGCAGAGCCCATTGTTCAGAGGTGCAACTTGTACAGGGTATTCTTCATCAATTCTCCAGAATCTTACCATTCTGAAAAGGGAATAATAAAGTAGTAAGTCGTAAGAGTAGACATTTGATTCTGCCTGGTATTTTCTCTGATGCTGCACAAGAAACTAGACTGAAACAGAGCTCAAGGAATTTTTATAAACATTTTAAAATGCATACAAGGTGTTTCAGATTGGGCCTGAAATGCTATTACTTCTTCATTGCTGAGATATACCTCGATCTGTACTTCAACCCTTTTAACTCTTCCAATTAAAAGAAAAGATTGCCTTCAACAGCAGAAAGCAATAACCTGAATTACAGATTTAGACAATCTCTCTCTTAAGTGTCATGTATGCTAGGAAATCCCAACAGTGCTTGTCGTAAACTAAAACTCTCCTGTAGATAGTTTTATCAATTAATACCTTTGCTGTCATCTTGAGAAAGTATTCTTCATATTCTTAAAATACAGTTCTTCAAAATATTGTTTGCAGTGTTAGCAAAAGTTGAATACAAGATCTCAGAATACTTTTCTTTTTACTTTGGAATCTACTACTGTACAAAAGACCTGCACTATTACCTCCGTTTCCATTTGTCACTGTTTACAACCTGTCTTTTTCTGTTTTCAGCTGTCACACACTTAAGCTGCTCAGATCATCTACTCTGTACACAACTAATTATTTCTATATTCAGAATGAACATTAACATATACCAGACAACTCATCTACTTTTACCAAGACCATCAGAAGTCATTTCTCAGTTAAACAAAAAAAGCTGACTTAGTATTTAAAAGTTCATGTCTCATGGGAAGAATTAGAGGAGTCTAACAAACCTTTCCTCATACTTACTTATCATCAGCAAGGCTTGCAATATGTAGTCCATCGTGACTAAAAGATACTGATCTGACCCAGCGGTCATTTGCACCTCCAGCAAATATTGGAGTAGGAGGGGGGAACAGATGCCTGGAGAGAGAGACACACTTAGCTGACAGCATCATATTTAACAACTACGGAAGTGTTTCCTTCAGCCATGACGAGCAAAGCTGAGGAAGAAGAAATGGATTGAACATTTCGCTATGAAATCAGGAGTGGTGATTGAACTACCGTATCTTTTGTCATACTGAGCACTTCAACTTTGTTGAAGGTGCTTAAATTAGAAATTAAAACACTGATATTTTTAATGTGTACTTGCTCAGATAGAAGAATAATCTCCACTGTTCTGGCACTTTAGGATTTCCATCAGCCACTGCTAAGATTTTTCCCAATTCTAATTATCGGTTAAATACACAAGCCCATTTATTTTCAGTAGTCATCTTCACTCTAGGAGAAAGCTTCCAAATTTGACTACTTTACTTACCCAAATTCCATAAGAATAACTCCAGTATGTGGATCCCAGACATAGACTCGAGTATCATAAGATGCAGTAGCCAGTAAAGTTCCATCAGGAGAAAACTCACAAGCTACAACATCATTGTGATGTCCTTCAAGTTTCCGTATCATGGAGTATTTATCCATATCCCAGAGAAAAACCTGCAATTAAACAAGCTAATGTTATAGCTCTGCTCAGAGGTGCAATGAAGCATTTAATTTTTTTTCTTTTTTTTTTTTTTTTTAAGTATAGCTGCTAGTCTTACTTAGGATTATATTAAAATCAGGCATTATGAATTACTACAATTAAGAAATATGCTCAGTGTCATACTCAGATTAAAATCAAATTTTTAAAAAATTAAAGCAAACATGCAAGTTCTAACTCAAGTTTGTTAAATGTTATTAACAAAATAAGCCGAAATATAAGATAAAGGCAACACAATTTAACCGTGTAGCTTACTGAAATTCATGTATTACAAAACTATTTTATTAAAATATGCAGAAATAAATAGGGTTAAACTCTACAGTCTCCTCTTTTCAGTAACTACCAAAATTTTAAGAAATATACAGACAGAAAATGTAAGGTTAACATATTGTTACTCCAGTGGCATCCCTTTGAGTTTAAGATCACTTGTTTACAATTGGCTTGGATCACCAACGTCAGCCTAGGAAGAGAAACAGATACTGCAAGCAAAAAAGAATTTTCACAGCCAAAAGTTATGTCTTTGGCAAAACAACAGGGAAGTCTAACCACATTATTAGAAAGAATTTATGCATTTTAAATCAAGTCAACAGTAAAAAATTACATTAATATTACAATTTACCCAGCTAATTGCATATTGTACTATAAAAGTTGTTAAAAGGTCATAGTATTCTGTGACTTTACATGCAGCTGTACATTATATATAATCAAAATAGACTGTGCAGAATTACTTAATAGCAATGATTTATGTACTGTAGCATAATTTTATAGAATATGTAAGTCTTTAGCATAAGATGTTATGTCCCTAAAAGAGCTCATTTGGGTCCTGGATTTTTCCCAGACTCAGTTTTACTGCACAGATTAGATACTAACATCGTGGATAAATTGATATGTTTGATCAAAGCAAACATAGCCTTAGTGCCTCACATACTTCCTAAAACTGAACCATTTTACAATCAGTTACAAATATGTTGACCAATTTCTCCAAGAAGACCCCAACATTCCACAAAGCTGGAAACTAAGTTTTAGGAGTCAGGGTGTTTCACTGCTGTGAAAATTATTAAAAAAAAAAAAAAAAAAAAAGAAAGAAAGAAAAGCAGAAAGTGGACATCAACCAGCACCTGCGTACGTACAGTACACCTTGCAGTCGAATGCAAGGTTACTTCGTCCTACGGTAAAGTTCGCCCCCAGCCTGGTAGCCAGAGATGCCACTCTTTCTGCCCAGCTAACACCATTGTGCTCCTGTGTGAGTGGTGCCAGCTTAACCTCAATCACACCAATATTGCTGCCACCACCTGTGACAGGGAAAGCAAGAAGCTTATGGAAAACACACAGCCTGAAGATATCAATGCACACATCCACATCTGCTCTATTTAAAGAAAAAACAAAACCCAGACCTCAACTATTTTCTACCAATCTGCACTGATAATTTAAAGGATAAAATGCATTTGAACAGTCATCCATGTAAAGCGGTATCCAGTGACTGAATTGTGGTTTTTACTCAGCATCACTAGGCTTCATTAAACTACCTACAAAGCCCCTGTAACTAGACTGAATTCCCCTTTCTGTCTGATCCTAATTCAGTGCCAAGAAAAGCAGCTTATGGCGTACGTGCTTTACCTGCACTGCTTTCAGTTCGCTAGCAGAGCATTAGAATACGGATGAAAACAAACCCAGTGTGCTGTTCTTTGTTCTAGATCTTTTAGACATGAGTGCCATTTATACTGGAAAACATGCAGAAACATTTTTGTTCAGGAGATGCCATGACTGGCTCAGACTTTGAAAAGTCCTTTTCATTGACCAGGAAATAGAAAGGATACAATCAATAACAGAATAGTTGTATGCATTAATCTAAGGATCTTTTAACACTGGAAGCTTTAGTCTTCTTTGGTTTTATACTATGAACAAGTGCAGATGTGTAGAACTAATTCTCAAAGAATGCTTACAGTTTCTCCAACTAAAAGCAGTGCAAATTCAATTCGTAAATCAGTCTCAATGCACCATTTGCTAGTTTAATTTCATGCACTTTGACATCATCGTAAAACATTAGAAGTTCATGACACCGAGCACAGGCTTAATGTTACTTAGATTTAAAATGATTATGTACACAATTCAGTAGATTTAATGAACAAGAAACTCTGACACATACTGCTTTACTAGCTCCGACAGAACAGAGAATAGAAGAGTCTGGAGAGAATGCACAACCATATACCCAGTTCTGATGTCCTCTCAACACTTTCATCATATTTCCTAAAAAGAAAGACATTCCTGTAAGAATTTATTAAATATTATAAATTCAAATTGAAAAGCTTTTCCAAGTTAGTTCTTCCCTTATAACACTTTATACTGTTTTTCCAAACATCCTGGAGTCATTCTACAAAGAAATAAAAATTCTGTCATGCGGCCTAGCCTCTAAAACTTATGTTCCCATTTGAAAAGGTCACTTCATGCACTCCTTTAATTTAACCCAATACAGGCTTACACCCTTAGGGTACGTGTAGATCAAGAATGTAAAGAGATCATACAGAGTGAGTAACTAATAGAGTAAAACTAATTGTTTATGAAATCCTGACCTGAGTTTATAGCAAAAGAGGAGACTACATGGATATTTCACTTGTAAATTACAACAGATAAATTTAAAATGCATACCATCATCTTTCAGGTCCCACACTCTCAGTGTTTTGTCTCTGGACGCAGACACTAAAATCAGGCTGCCATCTGGGGCAAAGGTTAAATCTCTAACAACTTCTGTATGGTCCATCAGGTTAAGGAGGAGTTTTCCTGTTTCATAAAAACACCACATTTTAAAATTAAGGACTGTACTTTTATTCAGCTCAAATGCTTTACGGATACAAATACAGAATACAAAATACAGCATGTAAAGCCACCTTTTCTTTGTAGAAATCCTCCCTACAGTAAGAAGCATGTTTATCCTTTTAGACACCTCTGTATCAAGGCAAGTTCCTGAAAAGATAGTATATCTATACCCTAGAACCATATGCCTTAGAAATACTGCAAGACTTGTCTTTTGATAGACATCTCTGTTCTAAGCTTCAATTTATAAGATAACAACAAATTACTCAATAGTTGTTAGTTTAATTTTTTTAAAGCTGAGAAGTTCTCTCCTAACCTAGCAGCTATGCCACCAGCTAAATTGAGATTCTCTAATTTCAGATTCAGCCTCTTCTCATTTGAACAATTATTTACTTTAACAAAAAAAGTCCTCAACAACATAATCCTTCTCCATTCTCAAGAACAGAGAACAACTTCATGTTTTGAAAATTTCCTTTGTTTGAAAGCATATTAAAACTACAATCCAGTGGAAGATTATAGAGTAAACAAGGCTTCATCTTCCATAGCTTACATCTCAGCATGACCTGAGTCTGTTCCCTCCTCTAGCAGTATTTGAACATTTCTAGTTGCAGGAGTTCATGCTTTTTTTTAGATTAATTTGTATTCCAGGTTCAGTTCCCAATTAAAATTGTGTAGCAATTAATTCTGTATTAATGATGTTACTACTGCATAAAGTGACAGTGAAGTGCCAACTTCCTCTCACATACTCTACCTGTGTATACATCCCATATCTTGATGCGCCCGTTGTTCAAGCCTGTTGCAAGTAGAAGCTGGTCTTGCCCAAATTTGAAACGGTGCCATTCTATATTGACACAGCGGCTCTGCTTCTCAGGCACTGAAGACCCAAAAGCAAGACTCCAGACAATATCACCACAGTCTATTATATGTTCACAAGGCTTATTTTTCTGACCACTGTCACTGTTCTGCCTCGGAAGTCTTGTACTGATAGAATTTGCAACATTCTTTGTGCCATGCAACAAGCTGCAAAACAAAAAATACACAAAAAAGCATAAAGTATCTTGAAAAACAAACAAACAAAAAGGTCTTTAAGATGTAATGAAATCTGTGAGTTGCTGTTACTTACATTTTAGAGGCCATAATGATGCATTTTTACTTTCAAATTATAAAAGCATCTTTTTCTTATAACTTTCAAAAATTACTAACACCTAGAAACCTTCTTATACAGTATAATACTAATACTTTTGTACACAGTTTTACCTCTGTAAAGAGCAGTATATTAATGTAGCCCACTGTGAAAAACAACATTTTTAAAGCACTTACAGAAAAATGAATTACAAAAGCATCTTAGAATTTCTGCTAAATGACCAAGAAGTCCCCTGCAATTCACTGACATACTTTAAATACTGTGAAAAAATACCGAGGGCAGCATATGAAAATCAAAACCCACCACCAGAAAGAGGCGGGAGGGGGGGAAGGGAGGAGGCAGGATTTGCTGGGAGGGGAAATGTAACCAGCTACAAAAATGCAACTGCTGGTTACTAACGTCATTAAAATGCAACCTGTAAGTGAAAACACAATGTGTCTTTGGAACTTGACTTGGATTCTAACAAAAATGGTAAGGAAAGAGGTTTACCTTTAAGTAAATTTCTAACAGGTAAACCTGAATAGCTTTCTGATACAAAATTTAAAAGTTCAGGTCTGCACGAATCTTTAAATTTCCTTTTCATTCTAACTTCCTCTTATTTTAGAGCATCTGAATCTATTAATAAATCATTCCTTCATAGCCTCTGTGAGGTTGCAATACAGTTGTTTCTCTCACTGGCCACAGAGGAAGAGATAAAACAATAGCTGTTACTTTAAAGGATTAGTTTTTTCCCAAAGACATCAACACCTAAAAAGCCAGTACCTGCATTTTAATCTCTTAAAAGCTATCTCCTATTTTGAAATTCTTAAAGTTTTTCTGGTGAATTAAAAGCCGTATGGTTTTGTCTTACAAGTTATTAAGGCACTGAGACCAGGGGACCAGCTTCACTATGCGATGCCCTTGTGACCAAGCAAAGTAAGATCCATCGGGAGCAAACGCAACAGTCCAGTTTTCACGTCCACACTTCTTGTCAAAAGGAGAAGTTGGGGCTAAGAGTTCTCCTACAGTGCGTGATCGTGCTGGAGAGAAAACAAAGAGGAAATTCAATTAAAAAAAAAAAAAAAAAAAAGCCACCATATTTTAAAAGGTTACAAGGGACGCTGGCAATATGTTAATTATTTTGCTTTTATTTCGTGACATTTAAAGTCATTGGGGAAGGGGTCTTTCTGTCACTGTGTAACCAATGAAAAGCCCAAGCCTCAGCTGTAAAAGAGATTAGAGTCGCTAGAGAGAAGCAGTTTAGTGTTAAAACGTTCCCGCCGGGCAGCGCCCACCTACTTTTCTCATCTGGGAAGTAAGGGTCAGGCAACAATGTCTCCTACGTGCAATTTAACAGGTTTCTGCCCGCTAATGCAAGGAAGCCGCCTTGAACCGTGCATTTCGGGCAGTTCAAAATGGGCGATTTTAGAGCCGCCCCGCTCCGTAACCCGGGAGGACCGAGGCGGTTTCCCCCACACCCCGAAGCGTAAACCGCGAGGGGCAGGGGCCCGCGGCACCGCCGCCCCGGCCCCGGCCGGCGTTAACCCCACCCGCGCCCCGCTCCTCACCGATGAGCTTCTCGTTGACACTCAGGGGAAAGCTGGCCATCTACGGGGCCGCCCTTCGGACCGGCTGGGGACCCGCCACGGAGCAAAAACGGCCGCCGCTCGCCGGGGACGCAGGGACTGGGACAAAATGGCGGCGGGCGCGCGGGGAGTAGCGCGGGGAGGGGCCGGCGGGGACGCGCCCGGCCCTCGCTCCTCCCGCGGGCTGAGGGGCCGCTGGCAGAGGGGAGCCCGGCTCCCCGCCCCGCCCCGCCCCGTTAGTTTGGTCTCCCGCCTCCCCCCCCCGGGCTACAGCGCTCCGGGCCTCCCCAGCCGGCAGCGCGGCCTCGAGCACCTCCGGCCTTCCCGCACGGCCGCGGCTGTCCCGGCCCCGCGGGGCTGGGCCCCCTCCGCCCTGCCAAACCCAGCCTTGTGTTCCTGAAGGTGTCCAAAACACGCGCGGGCTGGTGAAGAGCCCAGCCTTCGCTGCATGAAGTAGCCCCCCGGGACATGTTTCAGATACACCCCATTCCGTTTGTGTCTGGGGGGCAAAACGGTACGCGGCACCGCCGCAGAGAGACTTGGGCTGCGGTGCCGTGCTGGCAGGGTCTGCACTTACAGCCCATTTTAGCAACATCTCCCAATCCCGTCTATGCCAAAAGATGAGTCACGTTTTAACTATACCAGGGGACTAAATGTAGTGACCTGGCTCCCTCCAAACACCGGGGTCACAGCACAGAGAACTATAGTGACTCCCCCAATATTGCAATTTTTACAGCTGCTGTTGTGGGGACGTACTGATGAGGTTCTGCTGATAAACTCCAGAGCCCTCAAAGGGGATAAGAAATGTTCTTAATTTGCCTACATGCCCAACCACCAGCAGTTAACACTCCTGCCGCAGTGAGTTAGAGGTTGCCTCCATTATCTTTTAAGCCAGGTTGTGACATCCTTGATGTCTGTTTGACCATGGGACTACAAGGCAACACGTAAACCAAAAAATATGCAAAAGCTTGTATGACTGCATTGTGGAATGTGTGTGGGACAGTGACGTGTGCACTGAAGATTTCATCTTCCCCAACCAGGGGCTGGAGAACTCTTAGGACTTTCCTACTCTTTGATGTTTCTTTCTAAACATGTATAGTTCAGCATCTGAATCCAGCAAGATCTGGTTTATGGTAAAATTTCTAATTTACTGTTAATGGAGTTATCCATAAACAGATTGGAGAAAGAGACTCTGAGGCCACCTCATTCTCTGTGTGATTTTGTATTAATGTCTGTGTATTCCCCTATCTCCTTCCCTTCCTTTTCCTATTTTTTTCTCATTTTGCATATCTAAGTTCTGCCCTTCTTCTAGACTAGGTGACTCTTCCTTACTCTCTCTTTGAACTTCAGAAAAGCACGTAACAGGATAATTAACTGCAGATAATAAATATGATTTAATTCCAAAGTAGCGGCCTAGCTGGTTGATGCACTGAAATAGCTGTATGGATTAGCTATTCACCTGTAGCAGCATCCAGAAATTACCCTTACGTAATCAAGGCCAGTGAAGCATTTTTTAAATCATGTAGTGAGACGATGTCAAAGAAAGCAGCAGGAAGAAGTTTGGAATAATTTTGGTGGTCCAAACACTAGCATGGATTAAAGCTGGTTTGTACAAACTCTCTTAGCACATCGCAGCACTGATTTGACACAATACTTTTTAGCAGCATAATCCTGTTCCTGCTCTGTCAATCCTCTGCTGGATGGAAAACCCCTAAGAAGCTATCTTCACTTAATCCCTCAACAGCTTCTGCAACAAAGCAAATTTGTAGCCAGTGAATATTGTGGAATGCTGCTTTGGAGTTACTCATAAATTGTGAATGTTTGAACCAGGCCATCTCATAGCTGAGATGACTCTGTAAGATTTCTCCTGAGCCTCACATACAGCCAGAATAAGGTTTGGTTCTGTTTGCTTACCTTGGGGGGCTGTTATAGCCAGGGAAAGAGAGCAGTTGCATTATGCAGCTTTGCAGGAGCGTTACCACGTTGTTGGCTTTCTCGCTAGGTTTTTTTTTTAAAAAAAGAAGCAAAGTATTTGGCAATTTATTTCTTTAAGTCTCTGTATTTCTGTAAGTACTGCTCCAACAGTTGGTGTTTCTTCCTCAGCGAGCTTTCTGCTCATTAATATAATGGATCTGAGGGCCAGAAGAGATGCTTAGCTCATGTAGGTTGATCTTTGTATAACAAAGGAATATCATTTAATTTAACACACCTTCAAACAGTGAGGATTTCCAGCAGTTACACTTGTTCAGCCTTTACAACACTGGAGTCCAAAAGCCAAACTTTGAACTTCCCAGTGCATGTTTTGCATGCTACGGACACAAAAGCAAATTGTGATTGTAAATTCCCACGTTTTTGCAAGCTTGTTAGAAATTGCTTGGTTTCACAGGCTGCCCTGGAGACATTACTAGCACCTTCTCTTTTCATACCTGGCTGGAAGGACTGTTGTCTTGTGTCTGAAGCCAGAGTAGGAGAGGTGGAAAGCTGGGTTCTGTCTGCAAGCTACCAACTCAACCATTCTGGTCGGTAAAATGTATCTTTCTAAAATCCAGTCAAAACTTGAGGAGATAAGTTTTCTCAGCAGCCTTGCCATGTTTTTTTTCCTTGTAAGCGATGGATGATTTGGGGGGATGATTTTTACTGTTCTGCCCTGGTGAGGCATAGCTCTGGAATCAAGGGTGGCACCAGGCTGCATACCCCACACAGTCACATGCTGCCAGGGCCGGCAAGGCTGTGTGAATGACTCAAGGCTGATTTATGTGTTTTCCATTACCTTCCTTTATGGATGCAGCTGCCAAGTCTGCACAGCGCTGTTCAGCCGGGAAGCTAATAAACTCTGTGCCATCTTTCTCCATCAAGACTTTACACACTGCAATAAGCTTTCACAAATGAAAGGACTTTTGTTGTCTGCCCGTCTTGGAAATGCTTTCCAAGATCCAGGTTACGGAGCTTTTCCCCAGGCAGCTGAAGCACCAGGATCTGCTTATTTCATATTCTTTTATTCTGACGTGGTAAAACTAATTATACCCATTTCATTTGGTTTTTTGTCTCTGTTGTTTTTAAGTGATTTGTGATTGTATGTTTCTTAATCAGCTTTGTTGAAGTCTTTTTGACTCAGTCTGTCATTAGACTGGAGTAGGAAAGCCATCTGAAATCAGTGCATATCCCAAATAAGGGACTGTGCTGTTTTTATAGAAATTGGCTTGGGTGCTGTTTTCTCTTTGTATCCCTTTGTAATATTATCTGGGGTTTGTAAAATGAGCCTAGGTGTTTGCCTCGTGCTTTTCCTGTCTTCTAGCTACTTGCAAGACTCTGATCAGTGTGCCTGCTGTGCTTCATTTCCATTGCTATGGCTTCCTGCTGGAAGGCTTCCACCACTGAACGGCTGTTCGTTCGGGTTTATGAATCCCAGTATAGATCATCAGTGAATTTAGACAGTTTCTGTCCATGTTCTGCTTGTGCAAAACACGACAGCAAGGTTATTCTCAGGGACCACTGAGGCTACACTGAAGTTTCTGTTAGTTGTGGTTGTTCAGATTGTACAGACTGACACAGACAGTCCTCTGGAAGTTAGATCAGCACAGTAAGTGTAAATACGTAGCAGAGTACTAGAAAAGCCCGTGGTGCCTTTTCAGGCCCACAAGTTATGTCCCTCCTCTTCACAGTTGTCATTCTATAAAGCATTCCTGACAAATGAGAGGTGAGAGAACAGTGGAGGCCAGTCACACAAGGTAGCTGATCTGTGCAATAGTGCGTGCCTCTTGGTGGGCTGGCTATCATTAAAAATTACACTTTTTATAGTTCACACAGCTCCTGTTTGTTTTGAGTAGCCTCTTTGGGATGGAGAAAGTTCAGCATGAGTTTGTGGAGTCAAAAGAGAAGGTGAAAGGAAAAAGCAGAATGGATGAAAGAAAGAGAGGGCAAAGAAGGTTGAAGAGGAAGAGGGATTGCAGTGAGGAGAATGGTGAGCAGCAGGGAAGTTAAAGAAAGTGCCGTCAGAGTCCCAAAATAGATTAGTTGCTGTTATTGCCACAGTGCACATGGGAAAACTCAGCATCAACTGACTTCAATCAAATGATCAAATGATTGCGGGAGCCTGGGGAAGCAGCAAAAGCTTGAACCTTTCCCTTGAGGGGAGGTATAGCCCTCACAGGTATCACTGGGAACTGCATCTGCCGACTGCAGTCTCGACGGAAGGGGTACCCTATAGGTACAGACCTGCACTAAGAGAATTGCAGTCTATTCTACATGACCTTCCATTTGTCTTTTCTTACAGCAAGTTGTCACTGCCAGGTCCCATCTCTGTCCTCAGCAGAGTATGGGAGCTAGGACTCTGCTGAGCTCTTAGGTGGCTGTGAGAGGAAGGGGTCTATATTCATATACTGTATATATTTTTTTAAAACTCTAAGCAGTCTTTGCCCCCTCAAGCTCTCCCTGCCACCTTGCTATAGTGTGTTCCTTGTCATGAACTGCTGCTGTGACTAGCACAATTTCAGCTGTTACTTTCATTTCATGTACATGTTGTTATTTGCCTGGTAACTACAAGTAACACTGGCACAGTTCAGCTGCTTAGTATGGTCCCGTGGCCCTGAAGAGTTTGCAGTCTAAACAGACAAGACAAACGACGGTTGGGAGGGGAAGCGGGGAGATGAGGCTGCTTTCTCAGGGTCATCATGGAGCAGCCAGGAGCATAATCTTTGATTTTCCCACAGACACCTCATGCACTAAATGAGACTGCCTTTCTCATTGGAATTCTGAGCTCTCATTTCTCTGTCCCCTTCTCCCGCATTTCTCTGTAGCTTATTCACCATTGCTTGTCCTGAAAATTAGAATTTGTTTTCTATAGATGGTCATAAATTGATGCACATCTGGTGCCTAAGGGGTTAATCTGCAAAGGTCTGCTAACACAGTATGCTGTGGAAAAATTGCACAGATGGAGTATCAGAGATAGACTACAGTAATTTTTTTCTCTGCATTCTTCCGGTCTCTTTGGGATTTTATAATTTTTGGACCACCTCTTTGGGTATAATAAATAGAGCAGATGGCCTACTGTGTGTGGTGAATTCAGCGCTTTTGTGGTGACTAGCTGCGCTGGAATAAGGGAGACAGGGGTCTGGGTTTATTCCCTTTAGGTTCAAACCCACCCCTTCTTTGTACACTAGCCATGGGTACCTTGTAAGGGTGCTGCTTTCAGACACATCTGTGCTAAATTTACCCACTGAAGTTACAAGAGCTGTTATCCCAGATGGCTGACGGTCACACTGAGTTCTGAACTTGAATTGTCCCGAACAAGGATAATAGAAAAGGGTCCCTGTATTACAGAGAGAGCAAGTCAGCCTTGCTTGAGTTCACTGTATCCACATCCTAATCTCAAATATCATGGACCGCTGCCACACAGCTATATCACTTCTTAAAAAAACTTTTTCTAAAACCTACTAGTTTCATGTGCTCCTCCTCAGCCTGTGTTTTCTCTGATCTCCACTGCCCATAACGTCCGTTTGTTTGAAGGCTTTCAGGCTCCTTGCAGGAGGAGCGTGATGCCTGGCAGGCGCAGGCAGTGTTTCCATGTGATCTGAAATGACATTCTTTTCCACTGTGCGGTGAAAAATGTTACTGAGCTGTTTGGTATTCCTTTGGCTTCAATTCCCTCACTCTGCTCTGTAATTCTATCTGATTAGTTACAGTGGTGCAAAACACCAAATGTCTCATTATAACCAGGGTTAAAAGTGTTCTAATTGGTTCGTTAAGATCAGGGAGGATACCAGGCCTTGTGGCCAAAGCACAAAGGATGTAGAATCATAAGTGCTAGGTTCTCTTCTTAACTTTGCTACCTTCTTCCTAGGTGAATTTGGATAAGTCATTAAGCCCAGACTTAAACTTGAATTCAACCAACTCAGTTCAGGAATGGTGACATAGTGCTCTGAGACAAAGATGCTAAGTCTTACGAGAACTGCAAAACATTACAATTGAATACTGAGTTATTTTGTGGAACAGTTTGTTTTCTACCCTGTAGATTTAGAAGCCTCCTACATCGAAGCAAAATGTACCATGAGGGAATAATATAAACTAAGGCAGAGGTGTTAAACAATAGAAAATCAGGCCTGTTGACATACTGGTATTCATGCAGGGTGAGGACAGGGACAGTGCCCTTCAGCAATCACTATGTGCCAATTGACTGAATGCAGAGACGCTCCTCGACACACATTCCTGCCAGTGCTTGGTAGGGTTTGAGCAAAGGTCCAGTCCTGACCTGCTTCCTGTTGTGAAAGCACATAAAAGAAATGCAAAGCTTCAGCATAGGCCTCTCCTCTCCTCTCCTGCCATCTCCTCTGGCCACACAGCGGCACAGGCAGGCAGCCCAGAGCCTGTTGGAGCCCTTGGCCCCCTCGCCTTTGCTGGCACAGCTGCCAGCTCCAGGCAGACAGGGCTTAGCTCCTGTTTGGCTGCTGACAGCTATACTTCAGTCCCCACCATTTTCTGTTCGTTTTGCAAACTTGCTCCCCTTCCTTCCCCAAGGTGCCAGATTCCTAATTCGGCTTTCATCTTCAGGGCACCAAGCTCTGGCTGTCAGGGCTGATCAGACAGCTCTCAGCCGAGCAGTGCTGTCGGATGAGACACATCCACCTCGTGAGGACATTCACTTCACTTTGATACAGAGGGGGAGGATCTATCCAGCTGATGTTCCAGTCTGCAGCAAGCCCTGACTGCCAGATTTAAAATAACCTTTCTTGGACTGCTTATTCTTCTGTCCTGCTTTGCGTTCCCTGCTCTTGAGAAGTGCGGTGTGGTTAAATGTTCTGACCTGAGGCTGCCCTCATCCTGGCTCCTCAGCAGCACGCAGTCCTGGAGGGGAAGCACCCGGGGGATTTGGTACCTACGAGCTAGAAGAGCTGAATGTCCCAGTGGGTAACAAGCTGCACCCTTCAAAGCAAAAGCGCTGCCTCCACAAGTGCTAAGGGAATTTGTTCTCTCTTCTGCTTGGTGTGATCATGCATTAGCTGAAATGGGCTGGGGTTGGGAAGCTGATGTGAGACGGGAGGAATGTCCGAGCAGTCACATAACAGGTCAGAATAAGGGCTGACTCTGAGTGTAACAGATAACAAGATAGCAGGGAATATTCTGAATCGTTCCAGTCTATATAATTTTGTGTAAATGTGAAATAGCTGTTTTGTTTTGTTTTGTTTTGTTTTTTAATACCTGACCTGAGGCAGAAATGTACAGTGATTTCTGCTAACCTAGGATGTAGTCAGTAATAATCTGCTGAACATGTTTACAATAGGAAGAATATTTTTTGCTTTTTATGAAATCTGTGTTTTGGCACTGGACTAGCAGGATTGTGCAAGCAGAGGGAAAATCAATTGCATGAAGGGTGTCAGGGTAAATTTTGATAAATTCTCTAAAAATTACAGTTGTAGAAAAGCAAGTTGAGTTGAATAGGAAAAATGAAAGGGATAGACTACCTACATTCTGTAAAGCAGTTCAATAGCATAGTAAGAATAGAAAAAGCCAGCGTGTTGGGGATTTACTGGGTTGTGTCTAACAGCTTCTGCCTGGGAACAGACGAGGCTGCATTCCTGCTGCAGCTGAGTTGGGAAAGAGCAGGTTGCTTATAGATAAAGAGTGTTTGCTCACAGATCAGAGGTGGAACTGAGCTTGAAAATATTTGGGTGGGTTGGATCCAGGCTGGTTGCTGCAGGAGGTACAGAAAAGATGAAGAATTTGAGGGAAATGGAGGTTCTTTGAAGCTGGATAATTTCTTAAGACCTCTTCTAGCTTCCATTTTGGATGGGTTGTAAAAATGGTGCAAACAGGTATACAAGTGAGGAGAGAAAATGGGAACTTGCATATTTGTAATAGAGCATTTTATGTTACACCGAGACTGTGCGCCTGTGTTTGCCCAGTGTATACAGAGTAAGAGAGGTGCAAAGGAGTCTTAAAGTAAATATTAGAATATGAACTTGAATAAACAGTGGTGTAAAGACAGATATTAAAGCAAACAAAAGTAATGCCCTAAGACCAAATTTCTTTATTAGGAAACATGTATACCTCTCACTGCTTTTAGAAAAATTGCCACAAACACATCTGTAGCTCAGAGGGCAGAGTTTCTCCAAGCAGGCATATTCAGGTTAAAATACAAGTGGGGTTAGTAAAGGTAACTAGTGACATTTGAGTAAAAGTGAGTATTCACCGTGCTACTGACTCAGAACTCACATTACTTATAGACACTTACAATCTTGAATCAAACCATGACAGGGGAAGAAGGAAAAACAGGTTAGGGAAACAGGAATTGGCCAAGATTAGAAAAAAGAAGATTTTACATAAAATCTGGCAGTGCTTTGGGGGAGTTTATTACCAAACATGACCCTAGTATCTGCTTGTAACTTTTTTTGCTAGAGATTGTCACTCATTTTCACAGTAGCAGGAATGTCCAGCAGTGCAATCTCTTGGTGTCTTTGCACTCTGAAGAGAAAGCCATAAGGAAAGGTATGCTGAGGAACTGGGGTGACATTCAAAAGCTGAAGAAAAAAGTAAATGAGCAAAGATCCATTAATAACCAGGGGTAGAAACAGTGTTTAGAAAGTGTTCAGGAAAGGTTTATCTAGTTCCTTTCATAGGAATGGGTTAGCAGAGCTTCCTTCTCACTGTAGATTTTATCCCGTTTTGCAAACATTGAATTCTGCAGGCTCCCTAAGGAGCTCTGGCATAGAGAAAGTCAGTATGTGGTAACACCACTTCTACAGACACATAGTAATGTAGTTTTAAGACAAGCTACCCATGTTGAGCCTTTCAGTAACATCATCTTCTTCAGTTCTTCCTTCCCCATCAGATCTCTGCTTTATCCAAATTTCTGTAATGTGGCAGCTGAGCAGTGTCATTTGACATCTTCACTAGATCTGTGCAAATCTAACTGCTACTCTGCTGACAGTTTTCTGTCACTGTAAGTGAAACAACCTGGGAAGTAGACATAGTTCCAATCATGCAGACGCACACTGCAGGTAGAGCTATAATCATGTAAATGTACCTTATGTGAGCACAGCCCATTCCAGTAAATTAAAGGAATAAGCTATAGCAATACAAACACAGCTATCCTGTTTAATTGCCTCCACACCTCAGGCTTTGTTTCATTATATTTCTAACCAGACCTGGATACAGAGGCTGCAGAACTGTGACTGTTGTCATTTCCCTCCTGCATTACTTTTTTCTGCACGGAAGCATCATGTCTGGCTCTCTGATCAGCCAGACAGGGTCACTCCAGTGAGTGTGATAGCTTTTAAGGGAAGGACCAGCTCCCTGCATTAATGTAATTGCAGGTTATTTGTGAGATTCCTTCCATGTCTTACTTCCCGAAGGCCTGGCACAGAAATCCAGTTTTGTAATTTGAGTACTAAAGAGTGGCTGGATGTAATTACACGCTCCATTATTCCAGCAGCCTCTGTAGCACAAAAAGTAAAAGCTCAGTGTTGCCATTAGTACTGAAAATACACAAGCTGGTACATAATAACTGTCTTGTGCAAGCAGAGTAGTGAGCAGTGTGTACACTGGTATGACTTCAAGTTTAACTAGGGTCTATTTTGTACTGTTCATAAACGTTTCCCAAAAGAGACTGATGAGATTTCTAGTTACACACTGATTATATCTCTCTTGAAGCTGCAGATTGCACAGAAAATGTGTAGTAAATAAGCCTTGACAATAGCAGTAGGTTCCCCACTAAAGCAAAGCAGGATTTGGGGGAGCATAATTTACCTTTTTGTCAAATGCCATTTTGATGACCATAAACAGGGGGAATGAGATGTACGTGCTCAGACCTACAGACGGGTTGATCGCCTGCAGAACAAACGTAATTGCAGCTGAACATTTTGTCTCACAGCAGCTGCATGCTGCCTCTTGGGCTCTGTGAATGGTCTGGTCACTGGAGTTTGGCTGCTGTTAAATAAAGACACAGGAAAGAGAGAGTATTCTTGCAAGACCTGACATTTAAGCCTATATCCAGACATGAACAGGAAGTACATCTCCTAATTCATTAACACACTGTACATTAAAAATATTCATTGTAGGGTTTGGGCTATAAATTCTGCTTCTCAGTCAGACATCCTGTGCTATGACGGTAATAACACTTTGTATTTCTGCAAACAGAAGGTTATTACATTAAAGATTTAAGGCTCGCCGTGGCTTTGACTACTGGTTATTATTAGCATTGTTTTATAGATGAATACACAAATTCAAACTGAAGATCAAGGATTTACCAAAGTTTGTACGGAATAGTTTATAGAAGAACTAAAACTCCTCCAGAGCCAGAGTCCCATATTTCAACCTAGGGGCTATCCTTCTATCCCCACTGAGGTTGAGGGCAGTCCTGTCACGCACAGTGTGCTGAATTACGTGGGCTCTGGATACTCTCAGTAGATTTCCTTAGCTGGTGCTTCACTCCAGGGCAGAATCCGTGTGCGGGGCGCGCTGCTGTAGCAAAAAGCACTTGTGAAAGAGCAGCTGATACCCACAAAGGCAGCGACCCTCAGTAACGCTCCTGCAGAGAAGCCCTGCGTGGCGGCAGCTGTGGGCAGCGGTGCTGCGTGTCATTGGCCCAGGGTAATGCAGCTGGAAAAGGACTGTGTCTCCTCTGTCTTCTTTGCTGCTGCCCAAGTTTTGGAAGCCAGGTTGGCTCCTGGCCCTCCCGCTGGGTGGGGGACTGGGGAGATGTGGCAGTGGCTGTCCTGGGAGGTGGCCTGTCTGGGCAGCCACCATCACCTCCCCGGGTCTTCCCTTCTCGGCTGAGACCTTTCTGTCCACTGCAGGGGCACCTGATTAGTCAGGCAAAACCTGTGCTATGTGACATGCCCAGTGTCACTCAAGAAATGGCAAAGCATCAGCTCAATCCTGCTAAGAACCAGTGTTTTAATCACAAAGCCATCCTGCCTCTCCCCTCGTGTGGGAATTTTTAAAGACAACCACCCCGTTCACTACCCTTGCAGATGTGCAGAAGAGTGGCCCCTGCGAGAGGGGAGCGCTTGCTGCTGCTTCACTGGAAACAGAAACCAGGGCTTGGGATGAGCAGTTTGTCCCACAGCCGGTGTGGGAGAATCGATGCAGGACATAATGCCGTGGCATCGTGTGAGAGTGCCTCGCCAGGCGTCGATGCAGCCTCACGCGGTATAAACATCCTGTGGCACTAAACACGGTTTACAGTGCAATTAGAATGCTGATAGCAGTGTTCATAGGAACACACGAGGCAGTGTTGTCAAGTAATATGGCAATATGAGGGTAGATCTTAATGACAAAGTACCTTCTGTTGCTAGAGTAGTAAATAAAAAATGGCTGAACTCACCCTTTGTTGCTATGGTGTCCAAATTAGAAGCTACTACTTAGTGTTTATCCTCAGTTATGCTGCTCAGGTCCAAGCCTACATTCTTCTAGAGACAATTCAGCTGTTCTTTGAGGATCTGGTGGAGATAGTTTCCTAGCAGGCACGCACTGAGCTGGGGGCTGGGAGGCTGACACCGTGCTCACGGCTGTGTTGCTGACTTGCTGCATGACCGCTGGGTCAGTCCTACCAGCTTTCTGCGCTCCGGTTTGCCCTTCTGGCTTTGCCTGTTTCATCTTTTAAGGTTGCAAGGAAGGGATTTCTTTTAAATCTGTATTTGTACAGCACCTAATATAAAGGGATCTAGGTTTCAGTGGGTGGCCTTACAAGCTACTGCAGTGCAAACAGCGCACTGTGTAGTAAAGAGCTGTGTTACACAACCTCGGTGTAAGGGTGGTAAAGCAGCTACGTGGAGGCTGGGCAGACTTACTCAGGCTCAATTTATGTCTGCACAGCTTCTAATCTTTAAACTGCAATTAGAATCTCTTCCATGCTTGTGTGGTAAAGCCTTCTATCTCAAAAGACAGCTCAGTCAATGCCCTTTTGTTCTATATTTGAAGGTTGTACTACCATGACTGCGTCAAGAAGGGGTGTAACTCTTTTTTTTTAAACTTAGATCAATGTGCCAGTGAAAGTTCTGATAAAGATACAGCTACACAGCTGTAAAAGTGCATGAAACTGCATAATATTTTTGCTTTTTGGAATAGAAAAAGACTTTTATAGCAGTGTAACTATTTCTGTATATAGAAGGAAAAGATGAATTGACCACTTCAATTCTGCCAGTCTAACACAGCAAAATATTTTAAGTGCAATTCCATTACAGGATTAAGCTGGGGGAAGTTCATGTACTTCACAGGTGTAAAATTGTCTTCTCCTTTCCTTTCTTACTGAGCTAGGAAGTATTTTTCCCTCTTGCCTTCTCTCTCCTTTCTTCTGGAGCAGGCTTTTCCTGTCATACTACATACTCTTGAAAGAGTTTGGCATTTTGCCCTGCCCTTTGCAGCTTTGGAATGCTTTCTTCCTGTTTCTCAATCCCTGTTAGGGCTGCAAGTAAGGCAGAGGTGGTGTCTTTGTTTCACTGCTGCTTTTAAGTCACATGACGATATTTAGGAAATCTGTGGACCTGCAGTACTGCAAGATTATACCCATCATGAAAAAAAGATTACAAAAAATGCAAAATGGGTTAATGAGTGCCCAGATCCTGACGGGGTCAGGTTCAAGTTTAGGGCAACAATAGCTACTAGTGGCCAGCAGTTTGATTCTCCAACATTTTCATTGATCATTTGGCCAGATAATTTTAAAAAGTAATAATAATAATAATAAAAAAAGACAGGCTGGACCTGTTTGGATACCAGCTGAGAATTCACCAGGAAACTGCAAATGTAAATGTGATGTTCACAACAGAGCCATGCTCGGCGTCCTTCACAGTGCCAGGTATGCTGTTGCTTTATGAAAAAATAATTAGACACCCACTGTTCTCAGAAATGAGAAACACCCCACAACATGTCCAACAGATCCTTCCTACTATCCTTGTTCTTTGTGGCTTTATCTATACAAAATAAAAGATGTAGAAGGTGATACCATAGGCCTCTGCGTTGCTTCCTAGATTTCATGTAAGACTTTACTCAGAGGTAGCAGGCAGGCAGTTAATTATTACTTCAGACTGAGGTCTTGACATTAGTGCCAGTCAGGTCATGATTTGCCATTGATAAAAGCATTGTGCAGTGCCAAGTATAGCAACGCTTCAAAGATGGTAACAAAAAGAGAACGCCTGGTTGCTTAGCAAGTACCTGTAAATTTAGTGAATACCTATCAGTCAGTCTGTCTGTCTGTCTGTCTGTCTGTCTGTCTGTGTATCTATCTATCTATCTATCTATCTATCTATCTATCTATCTATCTATCTATCTATCTATCTATCTATCTATCTATCTATCTATCTATCTATCACCCAGGTAAAGGATGATCCTCAAGTCTAATTCATTTCAATGGGATTAAAATTTTCCTTCCTGTGTTTCTCCTTATAGATTTTCTAATAGTAGAACTGTTACTTTTCTGTCCTAGGAAAGCTTCATTCTCAGTTTTCAGCTCCGTCTGACAGCAGCTCTAAGACACTGCAACTGGGGACTCCATGCTGCTCAGCATTATTTGGAAGCCCAGCAAACCAGTATGTATTGTATCCACAGGGCAGTGCCATATACCATCCGTTCAAACCACTTGATGTCTATTTCAAATAAGGTTTTTTAACACTTTTATTTTAGAAGAGCTTGTGTGGACTTAAGCAGCATCTGAAATTAAATAGGGCAGCGTAAGCTAATAGCATGACTCATGGGAAGGAAATAGAGCAGCAGCTGGTAAAAACTGTTGGGTAACAAAGAGTCTTTATATTCATAAATTCATACAGGCTAACATGAGGCTTACAAAAAGGTTGTTTAAGAAACAGAAAACCAAATTCCAGTCTTGAGAATCTCTCAGTTCTTAAAGACTTATCTTTCCATCAGACACTCCTTTCTCTCTTCAGTCCCTCTTGTACACCTGATTCCTTAGGAAGAGAGAGAAAGGAAAAAAAGGCCGTCTTTGGTGAATGGGCTGGTCGAGTGGTGTTTCTGCATACTGCACACGTATCTGTGTTTACAGTAAGTTAAAATAACAGTACAGGTACACCAGCTGTGAATTTGTGCAGATCTTTGCTAAACCATTGACTCATACCCGTAGAAGCAAATCACACATTTCTGATACCAACCATTTTGTCATTAGTGAATTGAGCAGGAGTGCCGTATGAATGCTATTGTGTCAGCAGAGATTAGACCTTGGACACTGCAACAAAAGACATTATCGATGTGCTGATGTTACTGAATCCAAATCCTGGCTCTGAGACAATGTGATTATAATCTAAAATCAGCTGATCTAACCAGGAAATAATTCTACTGAAGTTAATGGAAATTACACAGGGTTTTATACAGTGTCGGGCGAAAAATGGTACCAGGCCCAGTCTTCTGTTGTGCAAGGTGAGACTGGTTTTAGTTTCACAGTTTATCTGAGTGATGGGCATTCATCTGTGACTTGTTGGGTAGTTTGGTTTGGGTGTGAGTAGCCTTTGACACAGCTGATCACGAGGCACTAGAAAGCTTTATGAAGACAAGCGCTCAAGAAAATATAATATGATTTTATGAAGAATCCTGCCTGGTGAAGTAAGGATGAGGCATTACCCGGAAGGAGCATTGCTTACAGTGTTACTGTGCAGGTTACACCCTGCAGAATGCAGAGTAGATGGAGGCTGTAAGCAAACTGATAGGAGAGTGAATGTGTATTGTCCAGCAAAAACCAGGCAGGAGGAGCTTCCATGTTCCCAGGTGGGCCATGCTGCAGGGAGATGTACCCTGAGCAGGTTAGCTGGCTTTGCTCCCAAGTGAGAGGTGTGCAAGTGTAACAGATTTTGCTTAACAGGCATTAGACAATAATGCTGACAGATAGAAGAGGGCTGTTCTTAGATGGATACTCACGTAATGCTTGACAATAGGAACATGCCTTGCGTGAGTTAGTGGGTGAGTTTACTAAACATGTAGGAATATCCAGTTTCTGGGAAGGGTTGAAGGGTGCTGGATGCTCTGGCAAGAGCAACAGTCAGAAGAATTCTTTATGTGAAGTCTACCATATCTTCCAATCTGCATTTGGGTAATAAGAGCTAGTGCATTGCTGCAGCATTCAGAGAATTCAGCTCTAAATGGGAATGGAGCATAAGATGTCTTTAGGGATACTCACAGACAACAGGAGAGGAGTGAAGAGCAAAGGCAAAAAGCTGCTGGAAAAAAACCAAAACAGATAAGAAGGAACACGTACCATTTAGTGTTTCCTGATGAAACAGAGTCAGGGCCTCAAACAGAAATTCATGGACTGCAAAACCAAGACTGCTATCCCTGGGGAGCAGTTTGTGCCAGCAGTTAAAAGGTCCCAAGCCACAGACACAGTAACAACAAAGATAATGAGCATTGCTGGGCATTACACACAGATGACCATAGCTACAGCCACCCAAAGCTTTGGGTAGAGGCAGCTGTGCCACATCGCAGTAGCACACAGCACTATGAGGTACAGATAAAAAACAATCACAGCACAACCGAGAGAAGGAGGGAAAAGTTTATGTTATTTATAGTAGCATCCACTATAGGGAGTTAACAGGGAGTTAACCTGCACCTTCCCAGTAACAGAGCTGTGATATCTGCCATATTCTTGATTTGTTATGAAGGAGAAGAACCGTACTGAAGTGTTTCAGTGCCATTAGGAAGTGAAGTACAACCACTTCACTTGGAAGACTGAGTTTAATGAAAACACCTTACAGTGGAAGGGCACAGGAGGTTCATGACTGGCCTGCAGCTCGTACTGCATTTTTGTCTTTCCTGATCTCATCCTAGCGACACTCCAGACCTCCAGCTTTCTTTCTGTCACTAAAACTCCTGCCCTTTCTATGAGATCACCCAGATAGGAAGCCAGAAAATATAAGTCAGTACTAAAGTCATAAGGTCTATCTGGTCTTCCTCTCCTGTGAAATCTCTCCTCTTTTTGCCCCCTGTTGTATGATAAACAAGTAAGGAAACAGAATTTCAGGGAGAGGAAGTGATAACCTTGAGTTACCTTTCAGGGCAATGTGATAATCTAGGCCGAGTTGATTAGTCATTCAGAACAATTAAAATATTGCTTTATAATATTTAAGCAACTTAATCTCTGCAAATGACTGTCATATCTGGGAAAGGCATTTCTTGCTAGGGGAAGAAGAAAGTAGATACACAAAATGATTTAATTCCTCTGGGTTTTTTAGAACATAAATACATACTTTGAGAGTGATTGTGATCAAACAAACTTCAACTGGGATTTGACAAAGAGCTTGTTTATACCTCTAAGGCAAAATGGCAGACATTAATTTAATGTCTTTATCCATTTCCAGTGCATGGCATAGGCCTCAGTTTCAGAAAACATTCTGTTCCATTAAGTTCCTCTAGAATATCTGAGCTCTTGTGATATCTTGATAATGAATTATTTCTTTGTATCAGATCAAGTATCGGGGATTAAACTCCTGGTGTTTTGCATCCAAACGAGATTTCTACTGGAACAGAAGTATTTGCATTTAGAAATTGATTGTGTGAAACAATGTGCTACAATTTTAATTATCCTTTGGTGATTAGACTTTTGGGGATAAAAGTTCCAGTGTGATTATTTTGCACAGAATCTCTAATTTCTCTGAAGTATAATCCATCATTCTGTGGTTACTATTAATCTAGTCAGGTCATTTGCATGCTCTGCTCATATTTAACAGATCCTATTGCTGTCAGGGAGGAATTGGGAAGCGGAGAATACAAAAGAAAATCCATGGTTTAATCTTTCAGAAAAAAAATTCTTCACATTTTGAAATCTATCCAGTAGATGTCAGGTAAGTCAATAAGATACATGTCACAGAAAGAATACAAACCCACCGCTCATTCGTCAAACAAAAAGAAATAGGGACTATTTTCCTCTCATCTCGTTAGCTGCAGTTTGAGGGATTTCAGCGGCCTCTGATGCCCTCTGATGGGCAAACCTGTGGGAGCCCCATCCTGGAGCCCCATCCTTCCTCCTGGAGCCCCGTCCTTCCTCCTGGAGCCCCGTCCTTCCTCCCAGAGCCCCATCCTGCGGGACCCCCATCCTCCCGGAGCCCTGTCCTGTGGGAGCCCCATCCTCCCAGAGCCCTGTCCTGTGGGAGCCCCATCCTCCCGGAGCCCCATCCTGCAGGAGCCCCATCCTCCCGGAGCCCTGTCCTCCCGGAGCCCTGTCCCGCGGGATCCCCGACCCTGGGGAGCCCCATCCTGAGGGAGCCCCGTCCTTCCTCCCAGAGCCCGGGCAGGGACCAGCGTGGCCCACGGGGAAGGGCTGTGGCGCTGCCCAGGTGGCTACGCAGCCTTCGCTGGGAGCCTGCCAGCTCCTGGAATAAACCCATGTTTAAGGGGTTTGTAGCTTAGAAATATTAAGTCACCTTTTACCAAAAACTTGGCAGATCCTTTCCTTCCTCCTTTCCTTCCTCATTTACTCAAGTTTGTTTGTTTAGCTTCACTTCAGTAGGAAAATATTCTTGACCCTGATCCCAGATTTGTCACATTTCCTCCAGAATGATACCCTACCCATCAGGAATTGAAACCAAGCATGTGCCTTGGAGAGGAATGCCTCTCTAAGTGATGGTAGGTATCTGGACCAAAGCTGATAATAGAAATTATAAAGTATCACTTAGCATATTAGAGCCACTGCTGGGGTGTTTGACAAATGCTGGTGAAAATGAGAAAATGGGATGGGAGGAATGAAGAGAAGAAATGGAATTACAAAACAGAGACTTCAGTGAGTAGGAGGAGGGGAAAAAAAAGAAAGGTTAATAAATAAATAATTTGAGTTAAAAATATGAAGCAGAGAAAAACAAAAGATAAAGTTGGGGGGGGGGGAATCCATATTCTCTGGCAGGAAGCCAAGAGAAGTGTCACCTCTGAGAGCCAGTTCGGGCATGGTAAAAAAGAGGCCCAGATCTCCTGAGTAAATTGTAGCTGGTATCTAGAAATTAACTGAATTTTAAAGGGTAAAACACATCAGAAAGAAAGGAAATACTTAGGACTTCTGACTTCAAAGGGAATTTCATTGGAAGCTGTGCTATTAAATGATGTTATCTAACGACATAGGATCAGCATCTTTACTTTGGAGTAAAGGACAAAGTGAGTGAGTTGAGAAATAGTGTGGATTTTACTACAGATCCGGCCAGGTCATTTTCTCTGTGTGCCTCAATTTTCTCAGCTGGTTCCCCATCCTCTTCCTCGGGCAAAAAGCCGGAGTGCCAGAATACCTCCAAGGAAGGGATTCAAGTGGCATTTTTTGGCTTGACTAGAAACAGTAGTGTCTAGAAATTTCATGAGGGGGACTGTCCCCGCACAGATAAATTTCCAGCCCGTACTTCTATGGCTTGGCTCTTCAGGATTCAGTAGTTCTAAACAGGCTGAGAGGGAAGAGAGGACATAGCAGGGACTTTCCTCTTATGTGTGACTCCTACCACTACTGCCGCTTTGACAGCCACAATGGGAAATTTTTAGTGAGGGAAAACCATTGGCATTCACACTAAAGCCTGACAAGACTCTGTGGATGCCTTAGGCTGCAATTCTTATTTTAGTTTACACATAAGCTTAAGGAAGTGCATTAAGAAGCTCTTGCTAAATCGTCTTAAAAAAAATCCACGAAAATAATCAAGAAGCATGAGATTGTCAAGAGCCACTAAAGAAATGGTACCACAACTCTCAAGTTGTCTGGAGCTAGGGAACTTGGAATGATTTATCTTCAAATAATATCTAACTAACAGTTATAAACTGTCATGTGTCTGCCTGCTGGAAGACAAAATCATGTGGCTTTTCATGTATCCAACAGAAAGGATCTAGCACAAAAATTAATAGTAGAGATACTGTGTTTTTTTCTAGGACAGCAGATCACTTCTAGGATAGTGGGTCTCAGGGCACTTTGTACTGAACCTAGGAAGAGGAGAAAATTATTACAAGGAAGCAGAGAGCACTGGGAAAGAAAGATCTTGACCAAATACTGGCTGGAATTTTCTGGAGTTTGGGAGAAGCACTATGAGAATTTCCAACATCACTGTACAACCTCTGAAGTTTTCCCCTGTATAAGATCTGGGAAGCAAGTCATGTTTGCTTTTAGGGAACTGATTTGCTTTGAGGAAAACACTATGAGAAACAGGAAGAAGCACTGTTTGTTTTGTTTAGTAAATTTTGAAGGGAAGAAATAGCCTGTCTTTTTCTCCCTAAGCCAAGAGTTCCCAAGATGCTTCTCTCTCAGCTAATCTTACCACCCTGAGTTCTTTCTGGCTTTTTGAAACATGCTTTTCATAAGCATATCAGTAAGCTGAAGCCCTTTCCTGCCCCCTACATGAATTATTATTGTTTAGATTTTGGCAGAACTTAGAGATCCCTATGAAGATTGTGGCTGTATTGCCTTAAGTGCATATTATTCCTGCCTGATTGCTGTGGGATACTTAGAGGTCAAATATATAAACCGCTGGAAAAGGAGATTTGACAAATTCATGGAGGAAGGGCCCAGCAGGAGTGGTTCTGCCCCCAGCACTCCCAGAACTGCTGTCTGCTGGGGAGGGGGAAGGGGTGGCAGCGGATGGAGCGCTCTGCTTGCGCGGCCGTGCTGCCCGGTCGCTGTCTGTAAGCAGAGCAACAGAATTGCTGGGGAAAATGGGCCATTGTTCGGCAGCGTGCCCCCGATCTGCCGTCAGCACAACGAGCCAGCTGCCCTCAAGCCAGCGAGGAAGGTGAGGCTGAGATAAAGCTGGCTGACTCGGCCTGCACGTGGAGGGGGTGTTCATGCGATCCCTCCCAGAGGCGGGTGCTGGTCGAGGGCCAGGGCATCCCATCTCCAGCTGCGACAGTGCTGGCAGAGAGCGTATGTCTGTGGCTGGAGCCAGGCCTCGCTCCTCGCAGGCGGAGACTGGTTTTAAGGCTGACGTTTCAACCAGCGAGACCCCTCCAGACAGAGCGGAGCTGGCTGCAGGTGTCATCATTTCCAGATGTTTGTCACTGCCCCTCTGCCAAATGCTGCTACTCCTGCTCCTGCGCCAGCCAACGGGGCCATGGGAGGAGTGGGAGAAGGGACGAGCCCTACCCCTCTGTTTTTTTTCTAATCATAAGGTAATAAACAATTCTAGGCAACATCTTGGCTCTGTTCTTTTCAGCTATTATGCTCTCTGTGACAAAGCCTTTTCTGTCAGTCCAAACAGCTTCTGGGTGCGCAGTGGAGTGACCCAGACTGTGATCGCAGGGGACGCGGGGCTGGCCCTGCGCACCGCGGCGGGGAAGACAGCCCACAGGACTCGGAAGCTTGGAGAACAGAGCCCCGGCCTCATCCCATTTTCCGGAGTTTGAGGTGACCATTTACCTGCTCAAGGGGAATGTTGGGGAGAGCAACAAATGCTTATAAAACGGTGCAGTGATGCAGACTGCTCTACTGCTGATGGCGTTATTGGCGGAGCCTTTCTTTGTGCTCAGACATACAAATATGATTAGAAAAGGTTCCAGGGACCAGCTTTACTTGCCATCCAACTCGGTTAAGATTTTGATAATTAAGCAAATGTATAAACTTATCATGTAGGTTTGATTTAGATATGAGTATATATTAGCAATACATTAGAAGTCTTTTCTAGAACATGAGACAACATTTAGTTTTAAAAATCTTTTTGAAACATATTAATGCTGACCATTATAATGCACTCTAATGCAAAGGAATCAATAGCCTTTACACCACAGTTAGTTTATTGTACACAGCCAATGAATAATACAAAATTCAGTGCACTTAACAGCCCCATATTGGACTTCACAATTTGTATAAATCAGAATGCTTTTTGCATTTCCTGAAAGATAGTACCACAAGTTGTACTTGAAACAGAAACCTACTATTTATTCTTTAACCAATTAATTGTTTTTTTCTTAAATAAAACATTTGCAATCAATTTTCATCTTTTTATAAAACATCTGCCTCTTCAAATATTTGCTATGAACCAGGTTCCTGAATTTGTTGCTAGAACGCAATGGAATTGTTCATACTGTAAATCTGAATTACAGGAATTACACCGTTATTTACAGGGAAAGCTACCTCAGAATATATTTCATATTGCTCTTGCAGGTAGTAATTAATATGTGCTACAATAATAGCAAGAGTCTCAAGTCAAATCAAGGCCCCTGCTGACTGGAACAAGAGAAAGAAAGTCTGTTTTATTCTCCAGTTCTTCACTATGCATTTGACAATTTTAAGTCCTGTGTTCAAGAGGTCTTACCTCAAGTTCCATCTTTATTTATATTGTCAGGATTTTAACTTGATTCTAGCACAAGAGGACATTATTTTGTGCTTCTGTCTACCCAGAAGGAAATCACATTAACATTCCCAAGAAGAAAACTGAAAGTGGTTGTTTATTTATCTTATTATCAATGTATCCTACTTTTCTGAGTCACAAAGAGTAAACAATTGGCTGGCTACTGTGTAACTAGGCTGGGGAAGAATTTTTGTGTGCTACATTATGTATTTTTAGTAACTGCTTGATTTCTGCAGTGAAGCCTTGTGAAGTAACAGAAGCCGCTAAACTAAAATAAACTATTTTATAAAAAGAATAACCTTTTATTTAAAAGGTAAAATACAGCTATACATTCCAGTCTGTGTACAGTATCAAAATTGTAGATAATCTCTGTAGAAAATTGTAGATAATCTGGCACAGCGGCTTTGAAATGGCCAGTGCAATTTGAATAAAGTAAGCATCCACCAAGGTGTCTTTCTGCCAAGAGAAGGTGTAAATCGTCACATAAAATCCTGCTGAAACTTCAGACCAACGCACACCCCAGATTTGGAGAGGCAAAACGTTCCCTTGTCATCTGTGGTCAAACGATAAGACATTTTGGTTTACAGTGATTTATTGAATGGGTAATTTCAAGGGAGGAACTTTTAACCCAACTTTATGTTTTGAAGTGTAGTTTACACTATTTCAGTACTTTTTAACTTGGGAGGGGGTTTTGCCTCAGTACTTTTAAACTTGGGAGGGGGTTTTGCCTCTTTCCCGGGCTCTGCAGGGTGAGCGATGGCAGGGCCACAGGGAAGCTGCCCCTTTGCTAGTTTTGCTCAATCGCCTCACGCACAAACCTCTGTTCTCTTTGTGCGAAGAGCAGAACCACCCAGCCAGGCCCTTTCTTGCTTCACCCAAGGCTCGGGCAGCTCCTCCTGCGACCCACCCGCCGCTGTGCCCCCGGGGAAACCGCCGGGGCCGCCTCAAGGCTCTTTTCCCCTCAGCCCGTTCACTGCACCGAAGCTCGGTGTGGGGAGAGAGGGGGCAGCACCACAAGCTGCCGGTGCAGGCAGAGCCGCCTCCCGGGCCCCCCCCGCACCACACTCGGGTCTGAGGAGGCGAGAAGCAACGGTGCAACGCCGAGGGGCTGCCCGCCCTCAGCCATGGCGGCCGGTGCCCTCACGCAGCCCCGCGCATGCGCGGCGGCCCAGCTGCGGCGCAGGCGGGGGGCACAGGCGCACTCCGCTCCCCGCCCCGCCCGCCGCGCAGGCGCAGTGCGTCCCCCGCCGCCCGGCGCTCCCCCTGGCGCTGCTGCTCGGGCGGGCGGGGGCGGCCTGCGCTCCCGCTTCCGGTGTGGTGTCATGGCGGGCCCTGCGCGCTGATGGCTGCGGGGAGCTGAGGGCCCCGGAGCCGCGCCAGGGATACGGAGACCCTCCCTTCGCGTCTCCTGCCGCCCTCCGCTGCGGCCATCCGCTCCCCCTTCCCTGGCCGGGCAGGCGGGGCGGGGGGGATATGGCGGCCCACAAGCCGGTGGAGTGGGTGCAGGCCGTGGTGAACCGCTTCGATGAGCAGGTAGCGGAGGGGGGGGGGGGGGGGGGCGGCCGTGAGGGAGGGGCGGCTGCCGCGGCCGGGGCCGGCGGGATGGGGCGGGCCGGGCCGGAGCTGAGGGGCCTCCAGGGGCTGGGGGCGCGGGGAGCGGGGCGAGCGGCGGGGGGGAGGCTGCCCCGCTCCCCGGGGCGGGGGCGGCGGGCGGGAGCGCTGCCTCCCGCCTTCCCCCCCCCCTCCCGCCGCCGGCTGCCCGGCCGCGCCGAGGGAGCTGGTCCCCAGCGCCCGGTTGGGCGGCGGGTGTCCCCGTCCCCTCCGCCCTCCTGCCCGGTCAGCCCCGGCCGGGGGGCGGCGGTGGCTCCTCGCTGCGCCCATTGTGCTGGGCAGGGTGGCTGGGTGGGGCCGGGTGCTGCTGTCCCTGGGGCTTCCCTCACCTCTTTTTGGAGAGGGGTGTGTGTGTGTGTGTCTGTGTATCCCCCCGTGCCGCTCTGCTCGGGATGCAGCGTCGTGTCGGTCAGCTCTGTGCAAGGAGTGTGAGTGTGTGTGTGTGTGTGCATGTGCGTGTGGTGGTGGGGGGAGATGCCCGGTTCTGCTTCGCTTCTGCTCCCCCCCCCCCCTTCCAAAAGTGTGTCTGCTTTTCGTAGACATTCCTGCGAAATGTCATCTCGCTCTTCAGAAAGGAGGTGAAGCCTCAAGACTGAGTTTAAGGACGGCTGTGTGAAACTGCTCAGGCCCTTCTGCCTTGTTCCCCACAGCAGAACAGGGGATGTCAGTGTGAAATTTCATCCACATCACTGGGAGCACAGTTGTATGGGATGAAGAGGGTTTTCTAGCCAGTGTTGTTATAGTGATAGATGTTTACTTCTCTTTACAAAAGGCAGTGCTAGTAGTTTGGAGAAGGATTTTCTGAATGGAAGGAAGAGGGATTTGTTGACCTTAGACTTTTTATTTCACTGATCCACATACAGAAACTGCTTACTTGGATTAGGTGGTATGACTCTTTCAGAGGGGCTAAGCTTAGTGCTTAGACTCTGCATTTTTGCTCCCAAGACGCTCTCCTGATGTGTAAGTGTGAGCTCAGTTTAGGCTGAATGATCAGCTTCTGTTGTCTGTCTCATTTTGCTATGTGGTGAGTACAGCCTGTGTGTCACACAAGACACAGCTCTGTGAGACCCTGTTCAGGGTATCATCTATCAAAAACATTAAGTTGGTTCTGCAGATTGGATTTTGTTCACCTGCCTTGTAATCATATGTCCCTTAGTGATGCTTGTCTTTTAACGACCTGCAGAAAGATTGTGGCCTAGCTGAATAAAAATATGTTCCTTTTTACATTTCCATTAAAGCTGCTGTAGATTAAGTTTATTTTAAAAAGGAAAATAGCAAACTTTGCCTTTTGACATTAAAATGATGCAGATTTTTCCAATACATTTTAGGCATATTTGCATAGTTAACTTATTCCCCCCCCCCTTATCTTGAGTCATAGATCATTTTTTCCATAAGCTTAAAAAGCATGGCACTGGTTATGCTCCCAATATTGCAAGAAAATGTTTCTTTGTGTATTGGTGTTAAAAGGCCCTAGGCTTTGTCGCTTGCTTTGTTATGTATATTGTGGAATTGGGCTTGCCAACATCTGTTAGGAGTTAAGAACTTTAGCTTTTTAAACAGAATGATTTCTCTATATATTTTATGGGATAAACACAGATAGGTATATGGGAGGAATCCTCTTGATAGGAAGAAAGCTGTTCTGATTTTTGAGATGCTAAAATGTTGGAGTTGCAGGGATAATATACATCAAATACAGTACTAATGGTTCTAGTCATAGCGTCGCTTGCATGATAGGTACTATTTACAAAATTTTGATTAGTTTATTGGATATTTTTGTTTAACCAGTGCATTTTTTTTTTTAATATTGTATCATCAAGTGAATGAAGCAGTGAAGCAAGGATGAGACCTTAATCTACTTTTTCGTGAGAATTCTTCTCTCTCATTTATTAATTTCAACTCAGGGTTCTTAATTTTGTTCGTTTGCTTTTGATACATCATTTCCTCTGCCTTGCCTAGTCTGACGGTGATCTTCACAGTGGAAAGGCGACTGTTCTTTATTGAATACCCAATGCTGGGTTCTTGTGACACCACCGCTACTACCGAATGCATTGTCAATCAGTGGCGATATTTATGTGCTTCTTGTAACTCCTTCTATTTGTGCCATTATTGGGTAGTCATGTGGTTATCTACTTGGTAGATTTTAGACCGCTCATTTGAGCATCAGGTTCATACTTCATAAAAATACACTGAGTATATGCACATTATTTTAGTGGTGATAATGCATTTTTGAGTTTTTGCATACTATGTCTGTCCTTTCTAAATGCAGGACCTCTTGATTCAGCACCCAGGGAGCCACTACTTACTGTGTCATGGTTATGTTTGAATAAGGAAGGGGAGCTCATGATTGCTGTGGGTTGTTCAGTTATTGTTTGGGTTTTTTTTCTGCACAGGAGAAGACAAAATTTTCCAAGGTTTCTTCCTTTTACAAAGGAGGAAAATGTAACCATCTTTCACCAAAATGTATAGATGTAGACAGCCTTTTCATTCGTTAAGTGCTTGAATTCATTTTAAGACAGATGAAACAACAAATGGAGAGAATGCTAATCTGTACTGAAAACAAGAAAAATCAGTGCAAACCAGTCTGTTCTTGTCTACTCTTGTTTATTGTTACAAATGCTGCTTTAACTGAAATCTGCTTTTGTGTGTACAATTCTGTGCACCTAAAATGACTGGCAAGCATAGTTTTATGAATTAACCAACGACTGGCTCACTGAATAAATTTTTCAAATGTTCTGCCAGTCTTGCCCAGCTGTGCTCACTTCTGAGACTACAACTGCTGCAGTGCCCTCTTCTTTGAGCTACCCTTGCAGACTGTGTGAAGGTTTCAGCCTGTGCAGAAAGAAGCTGGTGATGGTACATGTGGGGCTAGATCACATTTCTTACATAGCACATATGAAATCTCTTGACTGATTTTGTGTGTAGTACTAGTTACTGTATTTTTCAAAACTTCCAGCGATTAGGGTAGAATTAGGCTGCAGTAGCACAAAGAGGCTAGGCTATGTTTTAGTAAAATTCTGTGACTTCGGACATAATCAGGTTTTTGTAAAGTAAAATTATATCTTTTTTCCTATGGAAGTGTTTGCTTACAATTTTATATCCTGTATTTTTACAGTATTTTTAAATGTGTTTCAAGCTAAAATCATGGGAAGGCTGATACAGTAGCTGAATAGTTCTAAGCATAGTCAGAGAAGCCTCGCTGCCTCAACCACTTAAATCTAGACTGTTTTAAAACTATCAGATATAATAAAAGGTATTAATCCTTTATAAACTTCTGATGACTTAGTGATTATAATATGCTTTAAAGAAGGAAGCCCTTTATTATGTGGGTTATGGTTTAGGATGCCCAGTTGTAGTTTATTGAGGTATGATTGCTTTCAGTTAAGGAAGATTTTGTAAAACTGAAAGCCAGTAGGAATATTCCATTCTTACTTTCATTAGAAGGCAATAAATTAAAGCAAATATTCTCTTTTCCTGTTGATTCTCTCTGCAGCATTTGAAAGCTATACACAGAGACTTGAAAAAGCACTGGCTGCTAGTACCAGCTTTGTGGTTTTTGTTGCTGTGTTTCATCTTGGCTTGTTAAGAAATTACGAGTAGTAATAAGATGTATTTTGAAGTACTTTACGTGAGTTTTGCTGACTGTGCTCCCCAAGTTGAAATTTATCTTTTGCTGTAAGGCGAGGCTGCTGGGTGCAGAAAGTAGAACTTTTTTTCCGCAACTACTCTGTCTGAAATGGATTGCCACAGGAGCTAAGAACAGAGGCAGTCTATAACACTGCTCTTAAGCACAAAGTGTGCTATTTCATCTTTCTCTGACATAAACCTGAGGCAGCTTTGATCTTATTTTTCTAAAACAGTGTGTATCATGTATTTCAAAACAAAGTGCTATGCTGGACCCAGATGGTGTCCTAAAGGAGAGATAAGGGAATGGCCCATGTGCAACAGATGTTACCTGAGCCCATTAATGAGCTGCTGAAAAGCATCGAGATGATTTGATGATCTTTCCTTATTTAACACAGCAGTTTCTGTTAACAGTATGGGTAAACAGACATTTGTTCACAGTACCAACTTTTACTTAACCTTCTGAAAATAGAACCACCTATATAAAATATTTTCAGAGTTCTGTGTTCTTCTGAAGGCTTACTTCTGAGGTTCTTATACTAAATAATGTCTCTGTAGAAGGTGATGCAGTGCATGTTTATAGTTGGGAGGAAGATGCTTCTTGGTTTTTGAAGAGATTTGTATCTGGTTCTGCCAGTACTGATGCTGAGGAGAGCGTGGTGCTGTATATATTTTGTCTCTCACCAGTACATCTCTGTTACAGTCTACTGAAGAAGCACCAAGAAATTATTTGAAAGGGAAAAGGTAGGTAGATTCCTGTGCTGTTAAGGGTAGCAGAAGGGACTTTTTTTCTGGATGTTGTGTGTGTTACTTTCTCCTGAATCTGAATCGAAGGCGCAAGGCTCAGGTGCACACAGACCTCTTGGTCTGCTTACTGAAAATGATGAGCCCATTATAGAGAAGGGGAGAATTTCCTTCCCAGAGGTGATCCCCTGGGATGCTCTCCCACCTTCGCCGCTCCGGGGGTGATGTAGACCTCGATGCTTTTCATGAGGAAGAGGTAGTGGGGCAGCGAGAGGGCTCTGCGGTCTGCTGCCGCGGTGAAGCTGCGGCGTACCGGTGCGGGGCTGGGTGGTGGCGGCTGGCTGGAGTAAGAGGTTTGTCAGGATAGTGATTTTAACAGCTGCCATTGGGAATCCTGTGGCAGACTAGGTTTCTCTCTCAGGTTTTGAATTCTTAGTGTTCTCCGAAATTGTATCTTGCACAAAAAAGTTGAAATAGGGACTTTGTTGCAAGTGATAAAGCACTTACACTTGTTCCATAACCTCTGAAAATAAGAGCATTAAGTACAGTCTTTTATAAATAGTAGAGATGATTAAACTTTGTGTTCGTTAATTACAGGTGATAAAGAAAAACCCATCACTTAGCGTTAGCCTTCCTCAACAGGCCGCGTGGGATGTCTTACAGCCCCTCGAGCCTACCAGTGGTGTTACTTTCAATGTCCCTGTACGTTTAGCAAAAGATGGTACTGTTCTGCATCAGACTCGAGTGTACCTGAAACGGGTGCTCATCTTTTCTACAGAGGTGGAGAAGACCCATTTTTCTTAATAGTTAACATCTATGATCAAAGAAGGATTCCTTAGCTGACCATTTTTGGATAAAAGTACATCAGTCTCTAAACTGAGGCCACTTCCAAAGATACGACAGTCTTGCATGCTATCAGATGCCACAGTGATTTCTGCTTTTCAGACAGCTTTGCAATTCTGTGGTAGCATTTACTTTAAAGCTTCAAAGCCAGTTTTTATAATTTGACCGTGAAGATCTTGTTAAGAATGCACATAAAATCTTTTTTTTCTTTTTTTCCTCTGAAATAGCCAAGTACTTGCCTTTTGTCTTTCTGTCTTTCTGTCTTTCTGTCTTTCTGTCTTTCTGTCTTTCTGTCTTTCTGTCTTTCTGTCTTTCTGTCTTTCTGTCTTTCTGTCTTTCTGTCTTTCTGTCTTTCTGTCTTTCTGTCTTTCTGTCTTTCTGTCTTTCTGTCTTTCTGTCTTTCTGTCTTTCTGTCTTTCTGTCTTTCTGTCTTTCTGTCTTTCTGTCTTTCTGTCTTTCTGTCTTTCTGTCTTTCTGTCTTTCTGTCTTTCTGTCTTTCTGTCTTTCTGTCTTTCTGTCTTTCTGTCTTTCTGTCTTTCTGTCTTTCTGTCTTTCTGTCTTTCTGTCTTTCTGTCTTTCTGTCTTTCTGTCTTTCTGTCTTTCTGTCTTTCTGTCTTTCTGTCTTTCTGTCTTTCTGTCTTTCTGTCTTTCTGTCTTTCTGTCTTTCTGTCTTTCTGTCTTTCTGTCTTTCTGTCTTTCTGTCTTTCTGTCTTTCTGTCTTTCTGTCTTTCTGTCTTTCTGTCTTTCTGTCTTTCTGTCTTTCTGTCTTTCTGTCTTTCTGTCTTTCTGTCTTTCTGTCTTTCTGTCTTTCTGTCTTTCTGTCTTTCTGTCTTTCTGTCTTTCTGTCTTTCTGTCTTTCTGTCTTTCTGTCTTTCTGTCTTTCTGTCTTTCTGTCTTTCTGTCTTTCTGTCTTTCTGTCTTTCTGTCTTTCTGTCTTTCTGTCTTTCTGTCTTTCTGTCTTTCTGTCTTTCTGTCTTTCTGTCTTTCTGTCTTTCTGTCTTTCTGTCTTTCTGTCTTTCTGTCTTTCTGTCTTTCTGTCTTTCTGTCTTTCTGTCTTTCTGTCTTTCTGTCTTTCTGTCTTTCTGTCTTTCTGTCTTTCTGTCTTTCTGTCTTTCTGTCTTTCTGTCTTTCTGTCTTTCTGTCTTTCTGTCTTTCTGTCTTTCTGTCTTTCTGTCTTTCTGTCTTTCTGTCTTTCTGTCTTTCTGTCTTTCTGTCTTTCTGTCTTTCTGTCTTTCTGTCTTTCTGTCTTTCTGTCTTTCTGTCTTTCTGTCTTTCTGTCTTTCTGTCTTTCTGTCTTTCTGTCTTTCTGTCTTTCTGTCTTTCTGTCTTTCTGTCTTTCTGTCTTTCTGTCTTTCTGTCTTTCTGTCTTTCTGTCTTTCTGTCTTTCTGTCTTTCTGTCTTTCTGTCTTTCTGTCTTTCTGTCTTTCTGTCTTTCTGTCTTTCTGTCTTTCTGTCTTTCTGTCTTTCTGTCTTTCTGTCTTTCTGTCTTTCTGTCTTTCTGTCTTTCTGTCTTTCTGTCTTTCTGTCTTTCTGTCTTTCTGTCTTTCTGTCTTTCTGTCTTTCTGTCTTTCTGTCTTTCTGTCTTTCTGTCTTTCTGTCTTTCTGTCTTTCTGTCTTTCTGTCTTTCTGTCTTTCTGTCTTTCTGTCTTTCTGTCTTTCTGTCTTTCTGTCTTTCTGTCTTTCTGTCTTTCTGTCTTTCTGTCTTTCTGTCTTTCTGTCTTTCTGTCTTTCTGTCTTTCTGTCTTTCTGTCTTTCTGTCTTTCTGTCTTTCTGTCTTTCTGTCTTTCTGTCTTTCTGTCTTTCTGTCTTTCTGTCTTTCTGTCTTTCTGTCTTTCTGTCTTTCTGTCTTTCTGTCTTTCTGTCTTTCTGTCTTTCTGTCTTTCTGTCTTTCTGTCTTTCTGTCTTTCTGTCTTTCTGTCTTTCTGTCTTTCTGTCTTTCTGTCTTTCTGTCTTTCTGTCTTTCTGTCTTTCTGTCTTTCTGTCTTTCTGTCTTTCTGTCTTTCTGTCTTTCTGTCTTTCTGTCTTTCTGTCTTTCTGTCTTTCTGTCTTTCTGTCTTTCTGTCTTTCTGTCTTTCTGTCTTTCTGTCTTTCTGTCTTTCTGTCTTTCTGTCTTTCTGTCTTTCTGTCTTTCTGTCTTTCTGTCTTTCTGTCTTTCTGTCTTTCTGTCTTTCTGTCTTTCTGTCTTTCTGTCTTTCTGTCTTTCTGTCTTTCTGTCTTTCTGTCTTTCTGTCTTTCTGTCTTTCTGTCTTTCTGTCTTTCTGTCTTTCTGTCTTTCTGTCTTTCTGTCTTTCTGTCTTTCTGTCTTTCTGTCTTTCTGTCTTTCTGTCTTTCTGTCTTTCTGTCTTTCTGTCTTTCTGTCTTTCTGTCTTTCTGTCTTTCTGTCTTTCTGTCTTTCTGTCTTTCTGTCTTTCTGTCTTTCTGTCTTTCTGTCTTTCTGTCTTTCTGTCTTTCTGTCTTTCTGTCTTTCTGTCTTTCTGTCTTTCTGTCTTTCTGTCTTTCTGTCTTTCTGTCTTTCTGTCTTTCTGTCTTTCTGTCTTTCTGTCTTTCTGTCTTTCTGTCTTTCTGTCTTTCTGTCTTTCTGTCTTTCTGTCTTTCTGTCTTTCTGTCTTTCTGTCTTTCTGTCTTTCTGTCTTTCTGTCTTTCTGTCTTTCTGTCTTTCTGTCTTTCTGTCTTTCTGTCTTTCTGTCTTTCTGTCTTTCTGTCTTTCTGTCTTTCTGTCTTTCTGTCTTTCTGTCTTTCTGTCTTTCTGTCTTTCTGTCTTTCTGTCTTTCTGTCTTTCTGTCTTTCTGTCTTTCTGTCTTTCTGTCTTTCTGTCTTTCTGTCTTTCTGTCTTTCTGTCTTTCTGTCTTTCTGTCTTTCTGTCTTTCTGTCTTTCTGTCTTTCTGTCTTTCTGTCTTTCTGTCTTTCTGTCTTTCTGTCTTTCTGTCTTTCTGTCTTTCTGTCTTTCTGTCTTTCTGTCTTTCTGTCTTTCTGTCTTTCTGTCTTTCTGTCTTTCTGTCTTTCTGTCTTTCTGTCTTTCTGTCTTTCTGTCTTTCTGTCTTTCTGTCTTTCTGTCTTTCTGTCTTTCTGTCTTTCTGTCTTTCTGTCTTTCTGTCTTTCTGTCTTTCTGTCTTTCTGTCTTTCTGTCTTTCTGTCTTTCTGTCTTTCTGTCTTTCTGTCTTTCTGTCTTTCTGTCTTTCTGTCTTTCTGTCTTTCTGTCTTTCTGTCTTTCATTTTTTTTTTTAAATTGGCAAAATTATTGTCTCTTAAGTCTGAAGAGACTGAAAGGCTTTTATCTCCAGGAACAGATAGGTAAGAGTGATTAGGCGGAGGAAAACCTTTGTGTTTTCTCTCTTCAGCAGGATTACAGACCTCCTGGATATCACTGGAGACAGAAAATTGTCCAGGCAGCTTGTGCCTGCCAGCCACCATTGTGAAATGGTGAATAACGTGTGCCGTCTCAGTGCTTCAGGGCAGTGATTTTTTTCAGATGCCAAACTTGTGTGTTGAAAAAGTTTTAGAAGTGCTCTTTTAGTATTATCTTCTCAGATGCTAGCAGCTGACTGTGTTATGATTCTGTGTTTCTGTGAGTTGGCTTAGTAATTTTTTTCTTAAATTATACTATTTTTTAATATTGTTTGTGATTAGTGATTTAATTTACATTTTTCATTAAGGTGGAAGAATTTAATTTTACTTTGAGTTGAGAGAGGAATTTGCATCTTTTGGGTAATACTGATTTTAAAAAATCAGTATCTTTTAATAGCCACTAATACAGCTGGATTAGTTTTAACAATCCTGTCTTCTTGAGGGTGTGTGGTTCAGATCTCTATTGCTAAGTTTTATGTGCTCTTGTATGCCTTTTGGATATGCAGATAAACCAGTATTCTCATATGATCTGTGTTATTTTTTTCTCCTACTAATTGCTTTGTTATTTCTTTGCATTTAGTAACTGGTGTGAGAGAGGTTCTGTTTCAGTGTTGGTATCAGTAGCAGATTTGGGAGAAGCTGTGGATAGGTCAGCAGGGCTTCTTCAGTTGAAGTCAGAAATGCATTTCTAGAAACAAAGTTTGACTTAAACTGTCTCTGTGGTCAAAAGATGTGTTTAACAACTAGGGAGCTTGCATGGCTGGTGTAAGCTGGTAGGTACTTTGATGCTTCATTTTACAGATTTGCTTTTCTAGTTGTTTCGGCGATACCTGATGTACAAGATGACTTGTATCCTGAATTCAGGATACGCTGAGTCTTGTCTTGTATTATTGCAACTGTCAGACTCGGCTACTTAATGGCTTTTCCTTGTATTTTGCAGCAATGTTCTTTTAAATCTTTCAAGATCAATTTAAAAATTTGATAGTTGGAAAAATTCCACGTTTCATTTACCTGTTTTGTCTGCTGCATTAAATAAGGCGAATTACAGACCAAAAGGCTGTTGTTTCCTGTAGTCTGTAGCTTATATGACACCTTAATGAGACGTAGTCAAACTGTATTAGAGAGGGGGGGTCTAGGGCAGCATGCCTCGGCGTGGGCTGTACGTGCACCGATGTAGTTATAAGGTTGTCGACTATTGCTTCCTATTTCAGCAGTGAAAATAGCTGAATTAGAGCAGTGGACTCTCCCTTTGCTAAACTGGGATCAGTTCAAAATGGTGCATGTGTTCATAATTTGAAGCTCCAGTCATATTTAAGTTTTGTGCTTTAATTTCTGTTTCTAGTTCAAATAAAAGCTATACGGGAAATCGTTTGTGTCAGTCTTTGTTTCTAAAATAAAATCAAAGGCAATGAAAGTAAAATTTAAACTTTCTTTTTTCATCTTTTTCTGGTAATGTTCAGATGGATGATTATTTGTATAGAAATTAATAGTTTCTTTTTGGTCACTCAGCACTGGCACTGCATTTTGTTGGGGGACGTATGATGTTCCAGTATGTCAGAATGCACAAAGAGCTGAAAAATAAGTAAAAACAACAGTGCTAATATTTCCTTTTTATATAGTTTGCTATTTTAAATGGTAGTATAAAAAGCCAGTTTACTTCTAGGTGACCTTGTTGCAGTGGCTGTTGTGGCAGGAAGCTCCAAAAGTGTGTAATAGAATGTTTCTAGAGCATGGAAGCATACAGAACTAGATCTATGACACAATTTCTTTGAGAGGCGCTTCTGAAGTGTTTTATCACTCAGTGGTATTGAGCTTTTCTGCTGTTGTCAGCACGGAGAGTTGAAAATTCAAATAAAAAGTACTAGTAATGGTGACATTTTTAATTAAATATATCTATCTTCCACTAATGACTTCCGAAAATGTATTGTAAAAATAACATCCAACAGTGAAAACAAAGCTTGAGTCATAAAGGCTGTTTGTTCTGCTTTTTCCAGTTTTAAAATGAGCACATTGAAATGCATCGCACTGTTTTAAAGCATTACAATCTGAACACTTGCAAGAGAATTACAAAATGAAGTGGAAATTACCTTGGTTGCCCTATGGAGCTTGTTGCTGTAGGAGGCTGTGCAGGCGAAAAGCCCCGACCTTAGGGAGGGGTAATCCTGGGTGCAGGGCTTGGTGCCAGGGATCCTGCGGCCGGTGTCGAAGTCGAGAGCGCGCGTTCCTCGTGGAGCTCTGCTGTGGGTCACTGGCGCAGTCGAGCGGGGCAGTTCAGTCATTTGAAGAGTCAACCATTCTCTTAGGAAAAAACCAGACAGTTTGCATTGTGAACCTAGTCTGTGGTACTAAAAGAACTGATGCTTAAAACCCAACCTGCAGTTTATATGGAGAGGAAATTACCCTTGGGCATGGAAAGTAGAGAGTATATTAAAGAGGTCCATTTCCCTACAAACGGAAGATGTCAGTGTTAAGTAGCCTGCGTTTAATGACACAGACAAAACTTGGAAAAAAATGTTCCAAGCTTGGGGTTCTTTAATACAGTTCATCTAGCATTTTAAATATGGACCTTTGCACTTGTCTCAGCAAAGGCGGTAATGTTAAATGGTTGGCAGAGATGCTCCTGACTGCTGACAGCAGTTGCACTGGATGACAGTATGGAAAGTACCCTCACCAAGTCTGCGGAGGCCCCCAGCCTGGAAGGGTGCTCTGCAAGCATTTTGCAGCTGTAAAGTTGATGGTAATTTCTCAGAATCCTTCTTTTAACCTCTGAAATTCTCTCTTTTTTGTTTCTTTAAAGATACCCATTCTCATTAAAAAATAGTACATCATGGCATTTACTTTGAGCTATCAGTGTCTTTCAGAATACACGTTTATCGGGAATTCTAGTCAGAATTGGTTAAAACTTGTAGCAATTACAGTTTCTATAGATAGTGAATTCCTAGGTCACGCTTCAGAATACAAACGGCACATGCGAATTCTAAACAGAGGTGGTAATGCTGATTCCTTCTGTGTTCCCACATTTGTTTGCTTTTTAAAAATACAAATCTGCAATAAAATGCATTTTTCCGAAGAGCTGCTCCTCACGTTTTCGCGTGGTGGTTGGAAGGGGCCGACTCCAGCGAGGAGCGTGCAGGGGAAGTGACTTGTTGGTGACCCTTGAAGAATTTGGGTGCAGCGTTAAACAAAGTGCCTAGTGTTCCCGTGGTAGGAGAAACATCTCAGTTTTGTGCAGTCATTCCGAATCTTATCTGTCCTGGAAAAGATGCATTTCAAGTCCAGTTTCTACCGCTGGCGGCTGGGCAGGGGTGGGGGGCGTGGGGCTCACAGGTGGTGCTGGGCTCGCCGGTGGCCGAGGCCTCTGGCCTGGCTCGCGGGGGGGCTGTGGGGGGGCTGTGGGGGGGCTGTGGGGGGCCCCGAGCTGCCCCACTCCTTCGGCCCCAGGGAAGCTGTCGGTGCTGGCGCCTCTTGGCCAGTGGCGTCCTGCGAGGGAGTAGGGGACACGCAGAGAACCACCGCTCCCACCTTCCAACCCGCCTGCTTTGTGAGGTACGGGGATTTTACCTCCTCTTAGGTTTCAGGGTGCAGGGTTTTTTTTTCTGGCAGATATTAACCTTGTGAGGAGATTTGGTATTTAATGAGCCAATTTTTGAAATAAAGAAGCTTTTCTTCTCAGAATTATATTTTGTATTTTTCTGCTCCTTTTGATTGCTTTGACATTTGGTTTGTAGAAAATTTGTCACAAAGTAGAGGTTTAGTTTAAATTCAGAAAAATGAATAGGTGAGCTTTAGTGTTTGTTTTTTTTTTTTATAGATAACTAATAGATGAATGTAGAGAAAATAAAATAATGTGTTTGTAGTTGTGTCTTGGAGAATGTTTTTCAAGGTTGTTTCTGGTGTCTCAGGAAATTTTTACCCATCTTTAAATATGTAAATTCCAATGTAAAAAAACCTATAACACTTATTTCTCTTTGTAGCTTCCAATAAAGGCTGGCCAGCAGAATACCCACACCAAAGTCAGTACGGAGCACAACAAGGAATGTCTCATAAATATTTCCAAGTACAAGTTTTCCCTGGTCATCAGTGGTCTCACTAACATCTTAAAAAATGTTAATAACATGGTAAGTTGTCTAATTTTGGATTGTTGGGTGATTTTTCAAAAAGGCTATTATTTTTTCATATTATACAATCTGCAGAGAGTCACTTGAAATATAGTCAGATTGTTGCTTGCCTTTTACACTGGATTATTTTCTTTTCATCCTCACATGCTGAAGTTTAGCAACATGACTGAGCTGTGTTTCATATAAAGGCGATGAGATAGTTGTGGGAGAGAAATCTAAAGGAAGGTGGTAATTAAGAAGAATCTTGTGTTAGTCCTGGGGAGTGGTCTGTACCTGGGAAGGTGTGTGCCTGGCGCTGGCTTGGGGGCTACATAAAGGTTCCTAATGCTGCCGGGGTCCCTGAGCAATGTTTAGGTAGCAGTAGAAGGTGCTGCTTGCTGGGAGGTGGGGGAGGCTGTTGGCCATTGCAGGGAAAGGTGCTTCAGTTACCCAGGGAAGCCATGCTAGCAACATCTGTAGAGGAGGAATGCAGCAGGGCAAAGGAGCTGCTGAGCAGCAGCGCTAGGAAGGCTTTTTTTTTTACCCCCTCATCTGTCCTGCCAGGAATCGTTTTGGGAAAGGAAGAAGGGAAAAGGATTTAAAACTTAGTGCTATTTGAATTTTCCAGGCTGTTTATATGTTTTAGCATTTGCGTGTGTGTGTGTGTATAAAAAAAAAAAATATCTATGTATACATACATATTTTAACAACCAGGTGAATTTCAGTCAGAACCTTGGAAGAAAAATCTTTGAAAACAGTCTCTTGTCTAATACTGCCACCATAGACTCATACCTCCAAAGGGATACCTTACTAGTCAGTAAGAAAAATAAATGAAATATGTGTGGGAGCGATGCACATCTCTTCCATTTATTGTTTGCTATGGATCACAGCCTCTCATTACACCACTTAATGCTGATACTTGAGGGCAGTAGACTGGTGTGAAGGGATGAGGTTCCAGGTGATTTTTCTACAAGTTCTCAAAGAGAAATCTTTAGAGCTAAGTGTCTTAGTAGATGGTTTCCTTCTGCATACTCGTTTTCTCTTCTGCCTCCAAGGGAACCATAAAATGATTTCTGAAATCTATCAAAGTATTTGACTTGTCAACATCACTAAAACTGTCATTTAAAATAGATCTCAGTGGAACCAAAGGGAAGAGAAACCTAGAGAAGAAAAAAAAAATTAATGTGGATGTCCATAGTGTTGACTCTAGAAAAATAATTTTACCATCAAGTTGGGTAAATGGAAAGTTTAGGAATCCTTTATGAGGAGAAAGATGCAGTTTGAATTTTTTTTTTTTTTTTTTTAATGGAAGGTCTGGTTTTGGATTTGTCATGAGAAAAGTTTAGTTCATTGAGTTTTGAAGCCGTGTGACTTGTGATCATGTGGAATCCCCACAACCAGGTAACAGAACTGGTAAACTCTAGCAGTACTTTTTTTTAATGGTTTTAGTAAGATAGTTTGCAGTGAGCTCTTTTGGGTGCCGGTTGTACAGAGATGTGCATCTGCTAAAACATTACAAAAGACTGATAAAATCAGAAAATAGGTTGCCCTGCTGCCAGGGATTTTAGGCTGCTTGAAGCTACCTGTAATACCTTTTGAGAGAATTTATTTTAATTAAACTCCATAGGCATGAAGGAATGTGTTGATGTGCAAGATGATTGTCTGATAAATGTGAAAACTATACAGTTAAAATGAGTTTCTCTATATGATATATAGATTTTTAGAGGAAGGACCTAGCTAAAAATGTCAATATTTGGACTGAGCTACTGTATGAATCAGCAGTATTTTTGAAGGATTTGTATAGCTGAAACAAAACAGACCAATAGACTGTCGTAATGGTCTTAGTTTAGGAAAAGGGCTTGAGGGTTTGCACTCTGCTGGAACTTAGTTGAGCTAACCTCTCCCGTGATTTAAAATATAACTTCCTTTGGGTGACTTCTACACGTGTTCTATGTGTAGGCAGTAGTACCAATATATTTTCGGCTAAATCTTTTCTGCTTTATTTTGCTGTCTTATTATTGCTGGAACTAGTGACTGCTGTTGGCAGTGAAGTTGGGTGCTAGCATAAACACCCGAAGGAGCTCTGCTTTTGTCCTGTAGCTGAAGTGTGGCATCTTGGAGGGTCTCATGTGTTTCTTCCTGTGGTTTGTGCTGAATTCTGCAACACTCTAATAAGCGTGTCGTTATGTGTTTGTTGTAACATCAGTTCTCTTAAGATGTTGGCAGTGCCATACGTAATTGGAAAAGAGTCAGCAGTAATTGATACCAAAATACTTTCTGAAGAGGTATAACCTTTTCTGACTAAATGATAGGGCTGTGAAGGTAAGGGGCTGCAGTGTACCTCCACTTTTACTCTGCGGTAGCTGTTTGTTCCTTATGAGCATTTGGCTTTGCAGACTGGACAAAGATATTTCTTCAGCGATAAGCTTTTAATTCCTTCCTTAATCTAATTTTTGCTGGTTTTATTGCTAAACTCAAAACCAGAGCAGTAAAGGAGCCATAACTTACTGTACCACTTTGCTACATTACTTTAATGAGTTACAAGTCAAATTTCTGTGTCTCAGATGAATCCATATTCTTTCTGCTTCTAGAGAATATTTGGAGAAACTGCTGAAAAGAATTTATATCTATCTCAGCTGATTATCTTGGATACACTGGAAAAATGTCTGGCAGGGGTGAGTAGGCTTGCATAAGTAATTGCTAAGTTGGAATCAAATGAGTTAGAGAGTACAAGTCAAATGCTTGTGTATCTATTATTGCTGGTGCTAAAGTTAAAACTCATCTGATTTAGAGCAAAGTAGGATTAATGCCATTTAAAGAATACAAAAACTTCCTATAAATGCAAGTAGTTGATATAATTGGTAAATTAAGGACTTGTGGGGTGCTTTTTTCTTGCCTAAAATTAGTGATCTTTTTTCAGCTAAGTAGATTAAACCTTTGCATTTGCTCTTCCCACTACTCAAGTAATTTGTAGAGTTATAAATAATAACTTTCTTTTAATAGTTTGTTAAAAAGAATTGCAGACAACTGTACTCGGAGACATGTGTGAACTGGAATGAGGGAAGACACAAACAGAAATGAAGAATTAGATTGGTTATGAAGCTTCGCTAGGTTTTTATAAGCTTTGAATTCTTGTGGCATATTCTGTTCATTATTTTTTCAATAGATGCATCAAAACTTCTTAATCCCACAATTTAAACAAAAAAGGTAATGGGATGGTAAATCATGTTAAAAATAGCAGATAATTCAGTACAAGTACTTAAGTTTTATACTACTAAATTTTCTGCATACAGTGTTGATTTTTCTTTGAATTTCTTAAAACTTTAATTTGTTGAAGTAATTTTTCATGTACTTGTATATACAGCAGAAAGTTTGCTATCGCTATTTTAAAGATTACATTTGCAGGTGTTTCCTAGATTACATTAGTGTAACTGTCCAAACTTCCACTGGGACTCCAGTGCTGAGGTTTCCTATCAGCTGTGCTGCACGGCAGTTTGCTATTACCTTTGGGATGGGAGCAGTTGTACAACTTACTGTGCTAAACCGTGTAATTGAAAAGCCAAACTTCGCTGTGAGCAAGATTTGCAATGGTTTATTCCTTTAACAAGAAAGGAATTTTTTTTTTAAAGCTGTATTCCTGGATGAATGTCATGAAATCATCTAAGGTCTTTGCTGTTTTCCTGCAACAGCTTTTGAAGGTTCTTTCTTTATAAGGTAATGACCTTATTATGGTTAGATTTGTCAAGCAGCATATCTTATATTACAGTACTAAAATAGTCTGAATAATTGTGGAGTCTTCTAAATTCACAAAAGATCCAGGTAAATACATCTTCCAGAATAATTGTCAGCTTTTACAGTTGAGGTAAATACCTCTTTTTGGCACTTTTTGTCTTTGATGCAGTGAGTCAGAAAACCAGCTTTAACTTAAGAAATTAATTATTTAAAAGTATTTCTTACATGCATATTGTTTGAAACAATAGTAATGGCTTTTTCCTGACGGATGACAGTATCTGAACAGCATAAAATTGTGCTGAATACTTCTTGCTTTGTCAATTCAAATGAGAGCAAGTTGAGCCAGTATATGTTTAATAGGACTGAGCCAAAGTTCTATACAAAGAGCGTTGTGTTCTGTGATATCTTCAGACATATTTCTCGCTCGCTGTTCTTGCTCAATGTTTCATCAAGTTCTCATGGCAACAGGACTCGGGTCAACTAAGTGGGAGTCTCTAAAACTTCCCAATTCCCTATGGTAAATTCATTGGTAGAATTTTAGAAAGCTTTAATGCTGACCCTTCTGTTAAAACTTGCTCTTAGTAGAGCAAAGTTTCACTTTGAATTCTTTTGTAAATAGTTTCCTTATGCCTCATACTGTGCAAACTTGCAAAAATTAGATTTTTCTTTTTGTAGGAAAGCTAAGCCATTTTTGACTCATATAGAGCAATCCCAGGCAACAGCAAGGGAGAAGCACCTTCTTTTCTGGGTCATTTTTTTATATAAAATATTTGCTGTCAAAGTATAGTGGTTAGAATACTACCCAGAAGAGAAGTAAGGGTGGGTCTTTGCTCTTTGAACTTCCATTCAAAGCTGAAATAGTTAATGCTTAATTGCCAGTATTTCACTCCGATTTCACACAGGGTGCATTCAGCAAAACAGAAATGTGTTTTACCTCAAAAACTAATTTGATATTTTGCTTGATACTTGATTACATTGATCAACTTGTTGTCCTACATATTCTGGGGACTTAACTGAAAATGTACAATGGTTTGAATGATACAGGTGGTTGTTCAAATGGAGGGAAGCCTTTTCTATGTAGACTACTTACACTACGGTCAGTGGTAGCCTGCAGGCAGAATGAGAAGTTTAGATTCAGGTCCTGTGCCTAGTAGTGGCAAATGGTCCATTTTTTTTTGCCTCCAAACCTACAAAACAGAATTTCATGAAATATTGAATGTTTCTTTTCAGCAACCAAAGGATACCATGCGACTAGATGAGACCATGCTGGTAAAACAGTTGCTGCCAGAAATCTGCCACTTCATCCACACTTACCGTGAAGGGAACCAGCACGCAGCTGAACTACGTAATTCTGCCTCTGGGGTTCTTTTTTCTCTCAGCTGCAATAACTTTAATGCTGTGTTCAGCCGCATTTCCACCAGGTAGGTGTTTTTCAGTAGCTTGACTCAGTGTATTAGATGATCTACATACTGGTGTCTAGAACATGCCATGAATTGTAGTCTTTCTAATTTCAGAAAAGTTACCTGTTCAAATGGTATTTAACAAGATAGTTCTTAAGTGAAATTCCCTCTACCTTCCAAAATTTTACTGGAGTTTCAGGTTACAAGATGAACCTGTTTCATATCCATTCCAGGTTACTGCCAGCATATTTTCTGAGAGCTGCATTTATTGCTTTTTTTAATTTGTTTTCATAAGTACAAGTCAAATGCTGTTGTGGAGTGAAAAGAATAACAACTCAGCTGAATAGGTTAAATCAATTCTTGTGATGCAAGGTGTTCCGAAAAAAAAAGGATGCTGAAGGCAATGGGTTGTATCCATTTACGTACAAATTTAGAATGCAAAATTTCGGAATGTCTGCAGCTCTGCTGCAGCCCCAACACTGGTTTCCTTCCTAATTTTTCCTGCTTGAAGGCTTTTACCTTAAATCTATTTTATGCCTGAAGGGGGCAAAACAGCTGGACTGTTTGTTAGTTGTTGGGAAGGACCCATTTGGCTGACTTGAATATCACAGCACATTAACTGCAAAAATAACTGTCTTTTCTGCCATTCTAAGTGAGAAGAGAGACAGGTCCAAAGTTTCCATCTATTTGCTCTTTTTGCCCTGTTCCAGATCCTTCTGATGCTTCAGCAATCCACTAGAGTTGTGTATTAAGCTTTTTATTACTGAAATACTTTGATGTTTTTTGAAAGTTGCTTGAAGTAGCTTAGCTCGTGTTACACTTTGTTACAGCTAGCATCATCCTTGATTTATTAGAAGTGGAGCTTGGGCAGCCTTATGTGGTCACATAGCAATGAGTGTGCCAATTTAATTGAAACAAAGATTTATATATTCCTTATAATGTAAAAAGAGTTCCACTCCAACATTTTGGAAATCAATCTAAAATTATTTAATAAGTTGAAAATTTAAGTATATTAAAAACTTTTACAGAGCCTTTGATAATAACTTCTGTTTCAAGAACATAGACTTGGCAGCCAGGGTGGAGGATGTGGTTTTACTCAATAGGTTGATTATGTTTTGTTGCTTATGGAAATGGAAGCCATTTCTTTTGCTCCTTTTATAGGAAGTATTTTTCAGTTGAAGTTTTTGACAGTCCTTGGATCTAGTCCATGGATCTGTATTTATTTGTATGTCTGTAGCATGGTTTAGCTCTCAAGCACCAGAGCCCTTCTTACCATCCATTTGAGCTGGAACGTAATGCTTTTTCCCTAACCTGTTTTTCACTTCAGAATGACTTGTACATAAATAGTTAAATATTTGCCCAATTGTTGCTGATCCCCACAGGGGTCAGCTTGCCGACAGTTAGCGTTGCTGATCTTTTGACCCGTGCTTCCTGTTTAGGCATATTTCTAGGCCTTGTACAGCAGCTGGGGGATTTTTGGCATGAAAAGCACAGCAGTGGGGACCTTCCCATTCCCAGCGAGGGCTGTTAAGTTTCCCTGGCGTTGAAGAAATGAAGAACTGCTTTTGTGTGTAGTACTAGAAATCGCATTCCATGTCTAAAACACATCTGTAGCTTTGGAACAAGACATGGCAATCTTCAGTCTGTGAGAACATATGATTTAGTTATTAGTGGCTTAGTATCTGATGAGGTATTTAGTAACTCATCTAGTAAAAAAGTGTGAAAAGATGCCATTGAGTTTAAACTTCACACTGTTTGTTTAAGCCAGAAAAACGTGGACCTTCTTTAGCTTACAAAGAATGGTTGTAGCTCACCTCAGTGATACTAAGTGCCATCAGTCCCTGCTTTACTCTTGAGAAATAAGCTGGGGCAAAACTTGCTGTTAAGGAGCAGTAGTCTAAAGGTGTCATGATTCCATTAATTTAATATTTAGTTGAAAAGATGACAAGATTACTGCTGCAGTATGGTATATAACAGAAGGATTTAGGCAAACCTGGGGCATAAACAGATTATCAACAGATGGTATTGGCATTTTGTAAGACTCGCTGGTATTTCTAGATCCATTTTCAGTATGAGGATGGAATAAGACTGTAATATTAACTCTTATTCATGCAAGATCCATCTTTCATTTCTAAACTTGGAAAAGTTTATTTGAGGAGACTGTATTATACGAGGACATCATATAGTACTCTCCTGCTATTCAAATGTATAGAACCAGAGGTGTGTGTTCGTACCTATCTGACATAATCTGATTGTGAAGTTAGTTTACTTTGCATATTTTTAGATTGCAGGAACTGACTGTTTGTTCAGAAGATAATGCTGACGTTCATGATATTGAACTTTTACAGTACATCAGTGTGGATTGTTCAAAACTAAAACGACTCTTGCAAGGTATGATTTGAGCCTGTGTCTTGTAATACTTGTATCTGAATATGGCTAGTTAGAGATGACACAATGCTATTGATATGTATATCCTTCTTTATTGCTGTGTTTTACTCCAAATAATCATATATTTACCAAAATACTTAAGTACCATAAAGAAATTTTTTAAAAAATTCCTGTGCACTTCAAATGTCTTCTATAATCTGTGTTTCTTTTTAGAACCAAATTTCTTCTCTAAATGCAGAAATCTTTTACCTTTGCAGAGACTGTATTCAAGTTTAAAGCCCTTAAGAAAGTAGCTCAGTTAGCTGTTATCAACAGTCTTGAAAAGGTAAGTATTTTAATATTTACCTTCTGTTTCATTGCTTATTTGCAGACTTTCTCTAGTTTAAGAATAGTTACAATTCAGTAGTTTATTGTAAAATGTAAGTTGATCCCTCCGATGCACATATATTTTGCAAGAAATGTCGAGTGATTAGAAATAAGAGTAAAATCTTTCTTCATTTAAATATGTAATTCGGAAAAAATATTCTTAAGCTGTGGAATGTAAGGGATGTTTTGCATTATCTGCAGGCATTTTGGAACTGGGTGGAAAACTATCCTGATGAATTCACAAAGCTGTATCAAACACCACAGACTGACATGGCTGGTAAGGCATAACAAATGATGTAGTGTTCAAAAATTGATTTCTCAGACATCCCCACATTCTCTTGCATTTTGTGCCTTCTTTGCTTCTTGTGCAGTCTGCAAACAAGAAACAGATTTCTGTCAACCTTTGTCAGGGCAGGCAGGGATATATTGCTATCTTCTTTTCTCTCCTGCCTCACCTTTTAAAGAGATTCATTTTGTGGTTCACAACACAAAGAAATAAAACCCAAAAGATGGAAACTCTTTAAATATATATTTTTTATCTTGATTCAGGAAAAAAACTTAAAAGAGAACATCTCCTGTATTTGTCTCTAGTCAAAAAGAGAGGAAAATTTATATTTTCAAATAAACTGTGTCTTTAACTGGGTTGAGACCATTTTATCCCCAGTAGCATGCCAGTAATGTGCAAAACAACTTTTTTTTCTGTGTAGATGGAGCTATCCCTCTGCTCTTTTATACCTATTCTTTTCATAATTAAAATTGGTATTGAACGTGGGGTTATATTTTATGCAGATTGTGCAGAGAAGCTGTTTGACTTAGTGGATGGCTTTGCTGAAAGCACAAAACGTAAAGCAGCAGTTTGGCCACTGCAAATCATACTCCTGGTCCTGTGTCCAGAGATCATCCAAGATATAGCAAAGGATGTGGTGGAGGAAACTAAAATGAATAAGGTAAGAGAAGAAGAGTATCTGAATTCTGATTCTGATTTCTAGAGGATACTTGGTTTTGCTTAGCTGAAATACAGCATGTATTTTATTTTGCCTTTCTTGCCTAAAAAGCATGTTACAGTTCCGTATGTAAATTTATGCATCCTTTTTAAGTTCTCGCCTAACAAACGTTCTTCCACTGTCAATAATTCATAGATAGTATGTCCCAACCAATGTTATTTCAGAACTTCTACATCTCTTTGGAGATTTGAATCTCAGTGTTGTGACTTCCCCTGCCTCCTCCAGTAGCAAACTTAGCATTGCTTCTAGCTGGCCCGTGTTGTACTGTTCAGGTTTCTGCAGTGTGTGCACCGTGTGTTCCATAATTGCAGTACCTGTAGCAGATGTTGAATTTGATGGGGCTCAAGCATTATGGTTAAGAGTAAACAACCATCTATCTTTGTGCCATTCTGATTGCCCTAGATCATTCAAAATTAATGTCTTTATTAAACATAACGTTTCTCCAGAATACTGCATCACGTTGCTTTTTGCAATCCCAATATCCATGATTTCTGATCAGAAAGTGCAGTGTTGTTTGTTTTTAATATTTAAGGATCTAAAAACTCTGACCACAGATTACCAGAGCTCTGGTTATAACTACTCCTAATTTGAATTGTGCAGAAACTGTTCCTGGACAATCTCAGGAAGGCACTTGCAGGCCACAGTGGGAGCAGACAGCTGACCGAAAGTGCTGCTATTGCTTGTGTTAAATTGTGCAAAGCATCTACCTACATCAACTGGGAAGATAATTCTGTCATTTTCCTACTAGTGCAGTCCATGGTAGTAGATCTTAAGGTAAAAATATCTATTTCCTAATTGCAATGAAAAAATTTAAATTTTAAAATACTGAAATAAATTTTTAATTTCTCCTTAGTTGAATACCATAGTGTGTTTTCAGTGGAAAGTTTTGTATTGGAAGTAGACAAGAATAATCTTGGTATTTGATTTATATATTCCTGGTTTTTTTTTGAAATATATAGAATTTGCTGTTTAATCCAAGCAAACCTTTTTCAAGAGGCAATCAAAATGCAGATGTAGACCTTATGATTGACTGCTTGGTTTCCTGCTTCCGCATAAACCCGCATAATAACCAACACTTTAAGGTGAGAACACTGCTTACAGGTAACTCGTTCTCCATGTACTATAGATGACCTGTCAGTAATAAAAAGATATGCTAACAGCAGCTAGACGCTTATAAATAAGATCAACAGTGTAAATATCCCATAGTAATAAATCCCTGCATGTTTTTATAAACCTTTTCTCAGCTGATTAGACTTTCTCTTGTAGATTTGACAGCTTTGTCAATTTAATAAAAGGCTCCAGTGTGTTATTCAGTGTGATAAGAAAGATGTCAAAGACAAAGATGTTCCTAAATGGCTTTTATGTATTTTTATTGTAGATCTGCTTGGCACAGAATTCCCCATCAACATTCCATTATGTACTAGTAAATTCACTCCACCGAATAATCACAAATGTAAGTTCTGAAAGTATTTCATCAGCCCAGCAATCTGTGGCTTCTATTCAGATCAATATCTGCTTATTAAATACAATTTGAATAGTAGACCAAATCTTGTTGCAGGTATCCATGCAGCAAGAGCTGCTTGCTGGTAAGGAAGGACATAGAAATCGTTGTTCCTGCTGTCCACCAGTTGGATTCCCAGTTTGAGAACTTGTATTTCAGTCTAAAATTTCAGTATAAATAGGTTTTAATACCCTCTAATATAGGATGGCAAATGAATCGTACGTTCTCTGGTTTTATAGTAGGTATCGTTTTATTGATATATGGAAGCACTCTCAGGACATGCGTAGTTACACCACCTTCTGCTACTTCTAGTATATTGACGTGGGAATTTAGGGGAAGAGCTGGCCTCATGATTTTGCTCAGGGATTTGATCCAGTATGAATTTACAGAGTGTAAAATTGTAATAAAGCTGAGTGCCAAAAATATTTTGGAAGTTTGTGCAGTTGTTCATCTTCAATTTGTAGTTGAGCTTTAAGTAACTAAAATATTACTTTAATTTTTATACTATTCAGAAATACTTTCCATGGTTTCCTGCATTTATGGTTTCGTAGTTTGTGCTTGTTCAGAAAGAAGAGCAATATAGTAAGCAGCTAAGTTGGAAGTGTTGCTTCTGTTACAACTCACTTAAATATTGAGTTTCGTGATGAGAATGCAAAATTATCATTTGGCAATAACTGTAAAATGCTCATGTGTAAAGGTTAGTTATGCTACAGGTTTTGTAACTTCTAGGAGTCTAAAATAAATCATACTCTAACTTGCCTATTACCAGCTTAACATTTGAGCATTTCTGTGTTTTCTTTCTAGTCTGCGCTGGACTGGTGGCCCAAGATCGACGCCGTGTACTGCCATTCCATGGAGCTTCGCAGCATGTTCAGCGAGACCCTTCACAAAGCTGTTCAAGGCTGTGGGGCACACCCAGCCATTCGCATGACTCCGGTAAGACTTCTAAACAAGCTGTTAAAACACAAGCCTGTCTTTCATGTGTCTCCATTCCATTCCAGCTTTTTTATTCATTAACTTTAGACTGGAAACTAGAGGGGGGAAGAACATTGCAATCCAAAAAGCAACAGAGAGCCATACTTGCTCTGTAAACCTTGCAGGTTTTGGTGTATTGACTAACTGTTTCTAGTCAGTTAGTGATGTATGTCTCTCAGTTTTCATGCTGCTTTTAAACTGGCAACGTAGAAGTATTTGTTCTGTAACTGTCCTCTGTGACTACCTGTTCATTTTAAGCTTTCTTGCTGTGTGAATTGCTAGGTAATACGTCCCTTCTTGTTTAATCTGAAAAACAAAAGCACTCTATATGTGAAGATACTTTCTGAAAACTGCAGTGCTTTTACCATGATTGGCATGAGTATCTCTTCATTTGTCTTGCTTTCTGTTGAGCAAGTTGATCGGTCTTGTTGACCACAACAAAGTAAAAGATTTTTCAAGCATTATGAAATAAAGTCAATATTCTTGGTTGACTTGGGAAAAGTCTTGACTAAATTCAGATTTTTAGTTCATCCAAATTTTTTTAGTAAGTTCACATGCAGCTGCGTTGCCTTTCTTCTGAACTTTCCATTTAGGACTTTTGATGTGTCAAGTGAACTTGGTTGGTTGTTTTAGAAGGCCTAAAATGATACATGAAAATATTCCTATTGGGCTTCTCAAATGAAAGCAAATGATCAAAATACCTTTAGTTGAAAGCTACAACGTGTTTAACTTGCTTTTTACATGTATGTATTCATCTGTTGAGAAAATAGCAGCGTATTGTAATGGCAACTCTGACATTGATTGGTGGTGCTTTGTCTTCTGCTTCTTATTTTCCGTTCTTATTGGCTGCTGTCGCTCACATGGTCAGATGCCAACCAGTCACTGTTTTGCATGGCAGTGGGCCTCTGTTGCTGTAAGTATGACCCATTGTAACTACCGCAGAAAAGCCTTTCCTTGCTCTGACTTTTCTGTGCATAGTTACCACTGCAGTCACCTCACTTCAGCTGGGATACAGAAGGCGGTAGCGTGTTTCACGTAAGAGTGCAGGACTGGAGGAGACCCCTTCAGTGCTGCTCTGGGCAATTGCAGGGCGATCCCTTTCACCACCAGTTGAGCTCCTTCCTAGAAGGAAAGGCTTTTTGTTGGTTCTGTTCTTTTCTTTCCGCCCCTTACTTTTCCATCATGATGCTCTTCCAGAGTCTCTCTGCTCTGGTGGTTAGAACCATTTTCTAATTTCCAGCCTGAACTTATTTCTGTCTTAACTTATCCCCGTTTGTTCTTGTTCCAATGTTGTCTGTTAGCTTCAAGCCCGTGTTTATCCCCTGGATGTATTTGCAGAGAGCAGTCATGTCCCTCTCTTTGTTTATTGACAGTCTTTAGTTTTGATTGTGTGAAGTAAATCTGTTGCTTCACAGAAACAAATCAGCTTCTTTTGCCATGTGCCTCTTCTCAGAATTCCCTTAACTGTAGCAAACTAAGGTTTAGCACAGAATTAGTTTACCAGTGTGGTATTAATTTCTTGATCAGATACTTTTTATGTGATAGATTTGACTCTATATATATTCACAATAACCATTTAGCAAAATAGCATGAGGTCTGATTTCCTGTAGAATTTAATTATACAATGTCGTATCTCTTCTTCAGTTACCGTGAGGATGCTTTCAAGCTGGGGTTTGGGGGTGTTTTGTTCAAAACTTCTATGTTTAGTGAAAATGAAAACCAAGTTCATGTTACTGTTTGAGATCTTTGCAAATAATAAACTAGACAAAATAGTTTAAAAAGCTGAGTTTCTAAAGAGCGTTGTATTCTGTATTGTGTTGAATATCCACAAGGGCAATTTTTTTGTCCAAGTTAGTCTCATAACTATTTCGGTAGCTGTAAGTAAAAATAGTAATTTAATCTCTGCTGATACAAGATTTAATTAATGAAAATAAAAATTCTGTAAATTTACTGGATAGAGATGAAAATCCTTTATCTTTGGAGGTACTGGGGACCAATTAACGCAAGTTCGTATTTTTTAATACATGTATTTATATGTGTGTGTGTATTTATATACACACACATATATATATTTGTAGTATTTTTCACAGACTTCAGCGTGCATCCAGATTATTTTTGTTGAGAAGAAGAAACTGACTGCCATACAAGAGGGTGGTTCACTTTGAAGGATTGTACACACTCTAGGATTGAAGCATAAACTCAATTTTTGCAATCCTTACAACTGGTAGCATGCATATACATTTATTTCACAGCCAACACCGTGTGTGGCGATTTGTTAAATGTATCGGTCATGTTGCTGCCTGGATTCTGTTTTGTGAAAATCAGTAGCAGAACATGATATAGTTCACACTGGAGTCAAACCAAAACACCTTATCTGAACTCTCAATACGTACCTTAACATGTCCTCCATTTTACATAAGGAAGTTGACTGCTACAGAAGTAATTTACTGATCTTTCGGATGAAGCTAGATTTTTTAATTATTATTATTTATTTAAGCAATGCACTGTGTACCTTGTGAAAACTGAAAGATTCCTTTTTCAGAGGTAGTGGCTATCATCATCTGGACTGTGACTATGTCAGAAAATAGAGAGAACATTTTGCCTTTAGAAAAAAGTTTCCTACCATCTCATGTATTCAAGCTTGCTTGGAAACACTTTTTTTATTTCCTTCTCAGACCAGAGAAAATCCCTGTAAATTCTTTCAGTCCCTTTATTTTTCTTTTTCTACATTTTTTTCTTTTGTACACATGCAGCTCACTAAAACAATTCTTAAGGAAACTTTAAAGCTATAATCAAGTGATAGCATATGCATACGTAGAAGGGGATTTTAAAGTAGAAAGCTATGTGACTATACTTGACTGAATTTTACTTTTAAACTTTTCAATTAATTATAGATTATAAAAGCAATACATTTCATAAGATCTTTAATTATAACTATGTAGACTATCTCACTGACAATGACTGTGATTTTTTCCTTCTGCCAGAGTCTTACGTTTAAGGAGAAAATGACAAGCCTTAAATTTAAAGAGAAACCTACTGATTTGGAAACCAGAAGCTACAAGTTCTTGCTGTTATCCTTGGTAAAACTGATCCATGCTGATCCAAAGCTTTTGCTGTGTGTAAGTATATCAAACTAATTCATAGTAAAATCTACTTTTGAAGTTATTAAATGAATAAAAATTAAAAACATAAACCTGGCATCTAGGATACTTCCCTACTCATTCTTTTCTCTGATTATAATGCTTCTGTGCTTTCAGGTGGGAGGCAGTAGGGAGAAGAGGGGAATAGAACAAGAAGAAAATTAAAATAAGGGGTGTGGGGGAAATTAGTCATAATTTCAATGAGTAGACAGACAGATGTGGTCTTAGATCTTCCATTTTCTCTGTTTTGTTTATTGTTTAAAATATTTTAAATTCTGTCAAAGATGCGATATACTAGGGGTCTCATAGCTTAAAAAACCATGAGATGCTCTCTTAAAGATCCAGAAATCCACCTAACTTCATTACAGGAACGCTGCTGTAGCGGACAGTAGCATGGCCAGTCATGACACAATTTTACAACTTAAACTTGCTTTCCTTTTTGCGATGTAGAATCCAAAGAAGCAAGGGCCTGAGACGCAAGGTAGCACGGCTGAATTAATTACAGGCCTTGTACAACTTGTTCCGCAATCCAGCATGCCAGATATAGCACAAGAAGCCATGGAGGTAAGGGGTTAATGTTCTCTATGCCAAGTGATTAGTACAGAGACAAATCAAGACTTTTGTAGAAGCTCTGAAGTATTGATTAGCTATGAAGTTCTCTGATTTAGAGTTTGGTCTGTGTTGATCTTTTTCTAAATGTCTCCTGCACTGGAAATTTTACAGGAGAAGCCTGCAGGAAAATTTAAAAAAGCAATTCATACTGCCCTCTGACTACCCTGCACCTCTGTGTGGTTTGTTCATCCCTGGTGATGATCAAATACGGTTGACAGTTCTCTGTTCCATCTTTGCAGAGAGCACCATTAAGCTTGCTCTTTCTCTTCTGTTTTTTAAATGGCTGTGAGAGAAATGCCTGATGCAGCGGCTGGTCCTGTCGTCCGCTGTGAATCAGAGAAGGCTGGATGCGGGGGAGGGACGGATAAGATACTTTAAGGCTACTGAAATCTTCTTCCCGCCAGCTTTGACTGAAGACGCTAACAAATCCACCAAAGTTACTTCTGATTTTTAGCCTTTCCATGCAAAGTTTCTGATTCTGTGACTTCCCCAGTTCACTTGTAACATTTGTATGTTTTTCATCATGATGGGCCCCCAGAGCACCTCATATACACTGAGAGCAGGGTTCAGCTGCTTCTCCTTGTGCATAATGGAACAGAAAGATTTTACTGTTATAGATCTTTTTTGATAGTTTTATGGTAGAATTCGAGAATATTTCTTGTGTAAGAATAATCATTTTCAATGTGAAAGTCTCTGAGGAAATTTATGTTGGGTAGTAACAACCTTATGGTCGTTTACAGGAACTTAAAGATTGAAAAGTTTTGGCCATTGTGTTAATGTAGTTTTGGACTACTGTTCAGTCTTGAGTCTTTATTGATCTTGACCTAATCTACCTGATTGTTGGCTTAACTAGTGGAGGATGGGCCTCTTGTGTCTGTTTTTGACTAGTAGGTTAGTAAATAAGTTCTGTAATATTTGTTTAAGCTAGGGAGCAATTTGAAATAACTACTTAAATATGGTTGGAGAACACTATGGTTGGTTGTTTTTTGATTTTTTTTTTTTTTTTTTTTTTAAATTCACTTTTAACAGTATTCCAACAATTCCTTTGCACCGAACGTTTTTAAAAAATCTTGTCAGAAAAAGTAGTTAGGACTCGCCATATTTCTGTCCTTAACTTGTATTTTCACCAGAGTAAAAATTTATTTGCCTGCATATCAGACAAATAATAGGTGACATAAGGGATTGTTTGCTGCAGTTGCTTGATATAATTAAGGATAAACATAATCCATAATTTTCTGTTTATTCTTAGCCTTTGACCAGTTTATTTTTTTATCAGCTATGATTTCTTCTGAAAATTGTCTTCAGCTAATTTATAAGTAATTGATTTTTGAGAACTTTGTAGTGAATCGCACTAAATCAAAAGTAGAGATTAAAATTTTGGTCATAGTTCACCAATATGCTTTCGGATATGGTCAGAACTTTGTCTTGTCTAAGTTTTCACTTGTGTGGGGAGTGGTTACAAAGAGCAAAATATTTGCCTGTTCTGACTTGGCAAAGAGCTAGAACTACAGACACGTTGTTGTTGCTGCTGCTGCTACAGTTTATATGGGTAGGATTGGTTACATTGTTTTTTACAGCTGGACATTAAGTAACTACTAAAAACATTGTGTCCATGTGTTTTGTGTGGATATGTGTGGAAATGCAAGGTAAAGCCTCTAGGTTTGGATCATAAATATGTAATACAGACTGAAATACTTCTGACACAGACTAACAATGAACTATTGGTCTTCTATATAAAATCTTTCTTATATCTTTTGTTGTTTTTAAAACAATGTAATTGATATATGATTGCACCTACTTCTCTTTGTGAATTTCCTCCTTTAAGTGAAACTACTATGTTTTGAATTTAGGCCTTGCTAGTTCTTCACCAGTTAGACAGCATTGACCTGTGGAATCCTGATGCACCTATAGAAACATTCTGGGAAATAAGGTATGTAAGTTAACTTTTGTAAATTGGAGAAATAGCTGTTTTGATTTGTCTTCTCTTTTGCTGAGAATATTTTGGGAAAGCTATGCAACATTGACATGAATCTGCAGACAAAATGATGTGTATTTGTTAAAAAGTTATGTTTTCCTTATACAAGTTTAATAAGAAAAATAAACATTTTGCTGGCTTTCTTAATGACTCTTTTCAGCCCGATGTTAAGGTGTAGAAATTGATTATTAGTTTGAAAAGTTAGAGACTTTTCCCCCTCATTCAAATGTTTACTTCTAGTTTACATTCTGTTTTATCCTTTTGGGGCTGAGGGAGGGTAATGCTAAGCAATTCTAGAAGTATAGAGTTGCTAATCTTGGCTCTGAAGCACTCACCTAATGAAGGTAGTAGTTTGCCCTGTCCTGTGTATTTAAAGAAATTTAATTCCTTAAAGATATCTTGCTTTGTGTAACTTCACAGCAGCTGTTGTTGTTGATTTCTTGGAGAATATTAAGGGAAATGAAGTTCCAAAAAAGGCAAAATTATACAAAATGCTAAACCAAAAAATAGGACTCTGTAAACTCAGAATTCTAAGAATTGCATGAGCTAAATAATCTTTAAAAAAATTAATTTGGTGATCTAATCTGAATTGGTAGTGATATTCCTTTTAGAAGAAAGGCAACAGCAGTCTAGGAGGAACACTCTTACCAGCATCAACAGATTGGCCTGCATGACTGCTGGCTGTGGCTCGAGGGGCTTTTATGGGATAGGCTTGGGGCTGAGCCCTACCTAGATGGGCAATATCTGAAACTCATTACTGTAATTTCTAGTAGTAGAAATGAGTCTGTGGTCTGTTCGGGCTGGGGGAAAAACCCATTAAAATTGACACTAATTTGGACCCTTTGGCAGTTTTAACAGAGAGTGTGAGGCCTGAATGGATATGAAGAAGGAACATCCCTAGATGTGTTCCTTCCAGAACAGAGTTGAGACACGTTGTCAGAGCAGTGTAGGTAAACTTGTACTGCCACTGTCTGTGCTGTATCTGTTCTGTGGATAAATGGAGGACTTCTGAATCGACAGCCCTGGAGTCTGGACTTCTAACAAGTACCCAAATTGCTTAACTTCCTCTAGGGAACTAAAAAGGCCAGCTGGGCGGTGGGAAGGGTCAGAGGGGAGTTTGCCATTAAAAGTACACACCTATGTTATATCTACTATATATTGTAAAAGATGATGCTAGTGTATTTATAGGATATTCATGCTGATTGCCTCTTTCTATGTAAAATGTGGTAATATCTTCAAAAATTTCTACTAGATTACGAAGCTAATGCTGAATTTCGTTTCGCTGCAGTTCGCAAATGCTTTTTTATATCTGCAAGAAACTAACTAGTCATCAGATGCTCAGCAGTACAGAAATCCTCAAGTGGCTGCGAGAGATTCTCATCTGTAGGAATAAATTTCTTCTAAAAAACAAAGTAAGTAAATGTTAACAACTATCTGTTGGGATCATTAAAGTGAATTGCTCTCTTTTGTCACTCCCTTTATTTACCGGGTTATTTTTATGATTGGAAGGGATTTAATAGCTGGATCTATACTTTGTCTTCTTATTTCCTCTCTGCTGAGAGATGGTGCTTTGTGAGCCACCCTTGATTAGAATTGCTAACCAAAGATAGGTTTGGAATTTTTTCCTTACTTTAGCTACACAGGTTGTTTTACTTGCCTGGGAAATGTATGTTTTGCAGAAACCTAGTGCCTGATACCTATTTGCCTAATAGAAATAGTCCACAAAGTGAGAAAAAGGCAAAGTTAGTTATGATATAATATACTTGTTCATGGGTGAAATAAAAATTTCTTTTTGGATCTCTCACGCTCATGTGAGTCCTAGAATTTTGACTTGCTTATTTACAGTAATCTCACGAGACTTTTTCCGAGCCAAACACACATTGTAATGCTATACTTGCTAGAATTAAAACCAGACTTGCCATATTATTTTTGAATTAAAGATTGACTGGAAAAAATAAAGGGTTTCTGTTTTTTCTGTATGACCAGAAATCAGCTGTGCAAACATGGGAAGGATACTGTCTTAGGTGTAGTATACAGCATGCCTAAAAATTTCTCTTTCAGCAAGAGGATTTTTACCTTTAAATGGCTTTTTTCTTCTCTTTTCAACTTTGGTGGCTCTTACTGATGAACGCTACTTTTTGTCTGTGTTGGTGCTGAGTAGTAGGCTTTTTCATTTGGCATCTCCAGTTTAATATGTATCTGTAAAATATAATCTCATGTATTGCAGCTGAAGACCTTAGCCATTCTGGCTTTCTGTGAATGCAAAAAGATGTTTACATTTGACCTCTAAGTGGAAATCAATTGTCCTTCAAATGGAGAATATGCTTAATACTATCATTCTCCTCCCAGTTAAAAGGCAATTAGTTGTTTTTAAAAATCTATTTCCTGTTAGTGCTTACAGGATGTTCCTTAATATCAGGATCAGAAAAAGGTAATAATTGTTACTAGAGCTCTGCTTCACAATCTCAGTTCCTACTTTTCTGATCAAATATAAAATGTAAAGAATAAAATGTATAGTACTCCCGTGCTTGGCTTCCTTAGACTTAATTACATCTAAATTATAATTATGTTAGTACGTATTCTCTTGATTAAAACCAAGAAGCCTATTGGGCTTTCAGGAGACTCCAAGGAATGGAGGAAGAGGCATCCTTTTGTGCTTACCTCAAGGTGATGTTTTTTGAAGGTGACTCTCCAGATAATTTCTTAAGGGGAAATATCATTCTAAGAAAGCATTAATATGGATAACTTTATAGAGCCCTGAGAGCACCAGTGTGAAAAGTACTGGGTAAATGCTTAAGAGCTTTTTACCTTCTTGAAATGTATCCTTTTCTACCCTTTTTAAAAAATAAGTTGATTTATTATTATTCTTCCCTCTCTTTATAGCAATCAGATAGGAGTTCCTGCCACTTTCTCTTCCTTTACGATGTCTCTGGAGGTGGAACTAGTCAAATGTCTCTTGACCATGAAGAGATGATACGCTGTGCTCCAGGAGCTACCCTCAGGAAAGGGAAAGGAAATTCTTCCATGGTAAGTAATATATGATAATAATTCTTTTTAAGAATAATTCTGGAGAGGAGAACCTGTGTGCAAGTAGAAATTGAATTACTTTGACAATAATTTAAAAAAAATAATTACTTCTGAGGAGGAAAATACATCTGTATCCTACGTAATGTATGTATCTAATATGCAGGTTAATAATGATGTTTCAGATTTTAAAAGGTCCCATCCTTTTCAAGGTAAAATGTTGGTGAATATTTTTTTTCTTAGGGTTGCACATAGCATCCCTACACATTAGTGTATTAATAAATCTGAAATCTCATTTTTTTTATAGTATTGCGTTCAGTTTGAATGTACCATGAAGGATCATAAAATCAGGCATGTTAGTAAGGTATATCCTTTGACAGACAAGTTTCTCAAGCCTAGTTTTACTACTAGTTCTACTGCAGGAAAAAAATGAAGAGGATATTTAGAACATCTTTTATGAACCAAAACTTTTGGTGGTTTATTTTTTTGTTTTGGTTTGGTTTTTTTTTTTTTTTTTTAATGTACACTTTTTCCACTATCAGTAAGATTTTCCTAAGTACATGGTTATCCTTATGAAAGGAGCAGAATTTTAGCCTCTGTGTTCATGCAGCAGCATGTAGAGCTCTGAACTTGCTTAGGATTGTTTATTCCTACGGGAATAAAAGCAGTTTTAAAGAACAACTAGGATAAGGCTGAATTTTATTAGATTTTCCATATTCGTAAGCAATATTACCAAATTCTGAATTCTGTTTCCCAAGGAAAGTACAGCAGGATGCAGTGGAACACCGATTTGTCGCCAAGCCCAAACAAAACTGGAAGTGGCCTTATACATGTTTTTGTGGAGCCCGGATATCGAGGCGGTCCTTGTTGCAATGTCCTGTTTCCGTCACCTCTGTGAGGAAGCAGATATCAGATGTGGAGTAGATGAAGTCTCAGTGCATAATTTTTTGCCAAACTACAACACGTTCATGGAGTTTGCATCTGTTAGCAATATGATGTCAACAGGTAAGAATCATGACTCTGTAAAATACCTTTCTACCTGGATAAGAAGACTATTATTTGTGTTTGACTTCTTTAAACAGATGGAGATTCTTGATTTGAATGCTGCTCCTGCTTTCACTGAAATGTGTCAATCATCGGAATTGCTGGAAAGAGTAGGGAATTTGGGTGACTGAGTTCATGAGGATTTTAAAGTGTAACAAGAATAATGGTTTACTGAACACTTTGAGGGGATATGTTCCTCTGTTAATTTAATAATTACTTTCAAAGATCTCATATTTGATGTAGGTGGGTTTTCAAAAAAACTTGGTTAAATGTTCTGGGCTCCTTTGTAGGAAGAGCAGCTCTTCAGAAAAGAGTGATGGCATTGTTAAGACGCATTGAACATCCAACTGCAGGCAACACAGAGGTAAACTTACTTCTGAATTTATATGCACTGTGCAGGCATATGTTTTTTTTAAAAACAGAAAATACTGTTGCTGCAAGTAGCTTTGAAATGAAATCTTGATGTGTTTTATTTTAGGCCTGGGAAGATACACATGCAAAATGGGAACAAGCTACAAAATTAATCCTTAACTATCCAAAGACCAAAATGGAAGATGGGCAGGTGACTGTGAATTTTTCCATAGGTTCAAACCTTGAAAATGAAAAATAAATATTTAAGCTCATTTATTTTAAGGAACTGAATTTTAAAGTGAGTTTTGTAAGCAGAATTAAGCTCCATGAAAGTGTTCCAGAAAACTACTGGTAACCATTTGTCCGCTGTGCTTACTAAGAGACCAGGAGGTAATTTGACTTAAATTGGTGTAAGGGAGATGGAGGCCCGAGCTTAAAAATTAAAAAGCAATTGGAAAACCAGAACAGTGGAAACTCTGGAATACTACTAGAGAAATTATGAAATACCTTTCACCAGTTCCTAAACAAGCCGCTGGCTATCATGATTGGAATACACTTTATTGTGGTGCAGAGCAGGGACTTGACTAGGCGACCCACTTCAGTCCTTTTTAGCCTTGCTTTTTCAACTTCTCTAAAAAAAGTGTTTCTGTATAGATTTCTGTTCATACTATCACAATAAACTATAAAAGGTGAATCTTAGGAAATCCTTGAGACTGGAACTGTAAATGGCGGGATGTGTTACAGAGTACCTTGAAATTCTGATCTGTCTCCATTGGTTATGTTTACCTGAAGAGATTTCACCCTCATTCTTTCTTTTACAGGTTACTGAAAGTCTTCATAAGACAATTGTTAAGAGGCGAATGTCGCATGTTAGTGGGGGAGGCTCCATAGACCTGTCTGACACAGATTCTCTTCAGGAGTGGATCAACATGACGGGGTTCTTATGTGCCCTGGGAGGAGTGTGCCTACAGCACCGCAGCAATGCAGGACTAGCGACCTACAGCCCACCTATGGGCCCTGTCAACGAGCGTAAGGGCTCCATGATATCCATGGTGTCCACTGAGGGGAACGCAGAGACTCCTGTTAGCAAATTTATTGATCGATTATTGACTCTGATGGTCTGTAACCATGAGAAAGTGGGACTTCAGATACGGACTAATATTAAAGATCTGGTGGGTTTGGAGTTGAGCCCAGCACTTTATCCAATGCTGTTTAACAAATTGAAGAATACCATCAGCAAGTTTTTCGATTCTCAAGGACAGGTAAAGTGTTGGTATATTCCTTCAGATTTGTGTCTTAAAAAAATTGTCAGTCTTCTCTTTCACATAGGTAATTGAAATTGATACCTGTTCATCTTTAGTACAAAAAACCTGCAAGTGTTGTGATTGTGTTTCACAGCATGCATTAATAATTATTGTATTTGTGATTCCAGGCTATATTTAACATCAAGTAATTGAAAACAGTCTTGAATTCGTAGTGGACTCTGAGTACAGAATCTGTGAGAATGTTCTCAGAATCATTATGGCTGGTAGTATTGACATATTTAATCTTGACATATATTGGAATTCTTTTGGCGAGGTGATAACTAGAAAAATGTTTGTCCATTAGGTTTTTGAAATACTGCGGTGTATTTGATAAATACCCTTTTTCTGATTTTGCACATAAAGAATTACAGCCAGCAATTTTCTCCCTGTAGGTTTTGCTAACTGAGACCAACACACAATTTGTAGAGCAAACCATTGCTATAATGAAGAATTTGCTTGACAATCATACAGAAGGGAGCTCAGAACATCTTGGACAAGCTAGTATTGAGACAATGATGCTAAATCTGGTGAGGTAAGAAATCCTGTTGACCTTCCTAGACAAAGTAATATCTTTAAAAAGTGAGGCAGAGTCTTCTAGTTTATATCTTTTCTGCTTGCATCCATGGAGAAGCAGCAGCTGCTTTTCTGATCCTCCTCCTTATGGTTCTGACAACTTCGGCGATCATTTATACTGCAACATAAAGTGTGCTGATGGAAGTAACCATTCCATAGCTTGGTCCTGTTCTTGTAAGCATTCCTGGTTTCTTTTCTATTCACTTTTATTCTAATAGAAAATATCTTTGGCCAGAAGAAAATTGGTACTAGTCTTCAGCTGGTACAAGGGCTGGCTTACTTGGGGAAAAAAAAAAAAAAGTAGCCCAAACACTTGCTAACCCGTTATGCAAGTCTACTGGGTCAGGCAGTGTGTCAGTTCCAGCATGGAGCTGAAAAGATTTGTTAGATGTGTGGGCCTGGTAGTATGAAGTAGTGTGAAGTATTTCTTTAATCTTTTTGCTTCTTTCTTCAGGTATGTGCGTGTGCTTGGAAATTTGGTACATGCAATTCAAATAAAAACTAAGCTCTGTCAGTTAGTAGAAGTAATGATGGAAAGGAGAGATGACCTTTCGTTTTGCCAAGAAATGAAATTTAGGTAAGTATTGCATTATGCAACTTCTAGGATAGTGTAATTTGGACAAGTCTGATTTTGTTTGGTTATATGTTTAAAAAAATAAACCGAAACCCACCCCACACCAGTCTCCCTGGTAAAGAGACAGTACCCCTATCTTTGTCTTCAAAATAATTTAGAGCCTGCTGCTGCATTAACATTTTTTTGATTGTGGGGATAATGGTAAACACATGTAAAAAATTTGTGTGAGGTACAGACTGGGGTATTACTTGGTATAATAAAATTAGTTAATCTTCAGTGTGTGGTGGTTCAAATAGTTCTTACACTGAATTTGTAATTATTAAGAATGATGGCAGCAGTAGTAAGTGTGTTTGAGGGACGGGTTATTTAAACAAACAAACAAACAAAACCCGAAACAAAAAGCCCCCAAAGCTAAAGCAATGTGTCTGTATGTAACAGGAACAAAATGGTGGAATATTTGACAGACTGGGTTATGGGAACATCTAATCAAGCAACAGATGAGGACGTGAAATGCTTGACAAGGTAAGAAAGAATATTCTTAAACTGTTTCTGAAGTTGCTAACTGTTCCAGGTGGCATTTGATATCCACAGATGAGCTGGCTCATGTGGACTTCATTTAGCACTAGTAATTTCAAGGAAAATACAAAAATTTAAACTTGGGTTTTGGTGAACAGCAACAGAATTATATTTAATGCCTAATCTTAACATGGCTCTTAAGGTTTGGTTAGGTTTTTTGGGGGGGGGTTGTCTTTTTAAGCTACTGAGTTTATTTAATTCTTTTTAATACCTTTTCTGATTCAGCATTAGGATTGCATATTTTATTTGTTTGAGCTAGATCTTCATGTGATGCATTCTGAAGAATTAGATCATCAAACATTATAGTGTTGAATTTATACTTAACTGTTGTTTTTAATGACAAATTTGGTTTGCAGTTGTCCTCAGGAGATACATTGCTTGCACCTGTACCACAAAATGTAGTAGCTCTTTTCCTGATGGTCAGAACTTTACTAGAATAACTGTTTTATTTAAAAAAGATTCTTTTTGCCTGCAGATAGCTATATAATGAAAAGGGACATGGTACTGGATGGGAAAATTATCAAGTGGAAGGAGAGACTAATTCTGCTGAACTGATTCACAGCTTCTTAAAATTTTCTTTTTCAGAGATTTGGACCAAGCAAGCATGGAAGCAGTGGTGTCTCTTCTTGCTGGGCTTCCACTACAGCCAGAAGAAGGAGATGGTGTTGAGTTGATGGAAGCGAAATCTCAGTTATTTCTTAAGTAAATAGTGACTTTTAACTATTTTTCTATACAATGACTCTAAGTAGATGCACCATATGACTGCAATGACAAACTATGGTTTTTCTTTTAGCAGAAATAATTTTATTATCTGAACAGGAATTACCTCTTATATATCCCATTTCACAAATCTCTGCCTCCTAGGTTTATGGAAACATTTTTATTTAGAAAATAATTATAAAATTTGGCTTTGTTTCTGCTCAGTGCAGATGTATGCTTAGTTCATGGGAGGGATTAGCTTGCTTTGATATTATATTTTTATCCATGAAACTTAATCTCTTTCAAGGCACCTGTTTGTAAGGCACAGGTGAAACTCACTTCCTTTGTTTTAAAAAAATTTGCATACAAATTTTAGGACAGTGCCTTCTGGTTGTTACAACACATTTGAAAGTTTGGACTGTGCTACAAGAATGATTATTTGGGGCAGTTAGGAGATTTTTTGGGAGGCTTATTGTCTAGTTGCTACTGTATGCAAATCTTTTCAGACGGTTGCCTTTGCAGAATCTCTTTTACTTATCCAAGTCTTTTTCTTTAGGTATTTCACACTGTTTATGAACCTTCTAAATGACTGTAGTGAAGTTGAAGATGAAAGTGCCCAAACAGGTGGCAGGAAACGCGGAATGTCTCGGAGGCTGGCGTCGCTGCGGCACTGCACTGTTCTTGCTATGTCAAATTTACTCAATGCAAATGTGGACAGTGGTCTTATGCACTCAATAGGTAAAGTAGTTTGAGATAACTGTGCATAAATCAATGCATAATGAAGACTTGGTATTTAAATTATTTTTACATCTTCCTTAGTAGTTCTGGGTTTTTTTAATCAGGCTTGGGCTATCATAAAGACCTCCAGACAAGAGCTACGTTTATGGAAGTCCTCACCAAAATTCTGCAGCAGGGAACAGAATTTGATACCTTAGCAGAAACAGTGCTAGCAGATCGCTTTGAGAGACTGGTGGAGTTGGTTACCATGATGGGTGATCAGGGGGAGCTTCCTATTGCTATGGCTTTAGCCAATGTGGTGCCTTGTTCTCAGTGGGTAAGTTGATTCATGCATTTTATTTCCTAAATTTTTGTAAATATTAAGATTTCAAATAAAAATCAGTACAAACGTTAAGAGTGTAACAACAGTCTGATTAGACCTACCATTCATGAGAACTAGCCTTTCCCAGTATATTCTTGAAAAGTGTGCTGAATCTAATGGTCAGATCTTGATTACAAACTGCATTTTTATAGTAAATTTTTAGTGAATGTCTAGGCATAATTTTATATGCGGTTACTGTAATAAATGCATCTGGGCTGGTTATTGATTACAGATTGTATGTGCTGTAATGCAGACAAACAGAACTGTATTTGCTTCTCTAGATTTTAGCAAGATGAACTGGGCTTTGTTATACAGCAGAATAACTGCTTATCTATCCAGACTAACCATTATGAATTTGTATGACTGGATATCATGAGGCAGATTTTTAGACGAGCAATAACACAGGAAAGATTTAAAGAGAGATTGTCTATGCTTAATTTGATGTTTATATGCAAGACTCAATAGCAAATGTAAAGCATTAGTACAAACTCCTTGGTGTGTTTTTCATAATTCTTTTCTTTGTACTTGCCTTGGCTCACTGCTAGTCAGATTAACATTTCATTGCTTCCTTTAAGGATGAGCTAGCTCGTGTCCTGGTCACGCTCTTTGATTCCCGACACTTGCTCTACCAGCTACTCTGGAACATGTTCTCGAAGGAAGTTGAACTAGCAGATTCCATGCAGACACTCTTTCGAGGAAACAGCTTAGCCAGTAAAATAATGACTTTCTGTTTTAAGGTATCTTATCTAATCTTTCTCTCTGCTACATGTGACTTCAATAACAGGGAAAGTTTAGTAATACAAAAATACAAAACTATCAGTCTGTGCTGTTAAGCACTTGAGTAACTGGATTAGGTGAAAATAGTACAGAGTTGCCTCTGGGTCTCGGTTTAAGTTAGTCTCAGCTGTTGCATCTGTTAAGTTTAGGGTGTTTTGCTTTTAATGTTTTAGTGTTTGATGAACTAAATCTTGTAGACCTCTTATGCTTAGGCCCAACTAAAAAGTACAAATTCTCCTGGAACTAACCTTTTGCCAAGACTTTGTGACTCAATCTGTTAGGCTTAAGCTTGCAGCCAGTCCGGTTGAAGGTTTCCAAGGCAATAAATGTTTCATCTTATCTAGTCTGTATATGCTGCCTTGTAAAGAAAACTGGTCACAGTAACAAAAGTGTTTGCAAGATTTGTAGTTTTCAACAAAGATTACTGGTTATTCATAAAACATAACTTACATGATACAAATAGCTAAACATTAGTAAAGTCCCTTCCTAAGTAATTTTCAGACATAGTAGGCATCTTGAAACTTCTGACTAGTTTAGGTTACTTATATGAGTGATTCTGGGGCCAGTGCCAGTTTGAAGACTGTTCCTGACGGTCTTTTTGTAACAGGCAATTTCAAGATGGGAGACAAAGTCTGGGATCTTGTTTATGCTTCCATTTCAGTTTAAAAAGTTGTGTACAAACAGAGATGACATGTTGAGTCAGTGTGCTCTAAGATAAAGAATCCCATCCAGTTATTAAAGTTAAAAAACCTATAGTTTTCTCTAAATTGGAAAGGAATTAAAATGCTTGTAGAAATCGATCACAGTTATGGTTCAGAAGTGAGACTATAATACAGAAACACTAATTTTATAAACCAGATTTTTGTACAAAAACAAATCAAGAGTTTTCAGGCTCTTAATCCTTACAGAATTTTGGAGTGTTCCTTTGAATTGCTGTATTAATCTGGCCACCTATTCTGATTTTCTTTCCACACAGGTATATGGTGCTACATATTTGCAGAAGCTTTTGGAACCTTTGTTAAGGACTGTGATCACGTCCTCTGAATGGCAGCATGTTAGCTTTGAGGTGGATCCAACAAGGTTTGAGATTCCAGAGGGGGAGCAAACGTATTTGTAAACATGAGTCTCAGTCATTGTAAATATAGTAGGATTCCTTTTTCCTTGTTGCAAATATTTTTCTCATGCTTCCATACTTTTCCACTCCTCACTTTACTGGACACGTTAATTGTATCTGCAATCCTTACACCCAGGGAGAATTGCGCAGAGGTGTCCGACACAGCGAGATGAGTTTTGCTGCATGTCCTCTAAGCCCTGGGAGAGTAAGGAAGATAGAGAGCTCTTGCAGGACCTCTTCTACTTGCTACTTCATACTTCTGTGTAGGCCACTAACATGGGGATTTCCAGTAGTACCAGAAAGCATCTGCTTTAGGTCACTGAATTAATTACAGAAGCAGGATGGAATGCGTGCATGTTGTGTGTAACTTCTTTGCTTTAATTTCTCTTATATCACTTGAAGGCTTTGATTTAGTAGCTGTTGCTCTATTGCTCTGAATTACCTCTAACTCTTAGAAAAACTTTAAGTATTCATCTTCTTAATTAGCTTACCAAAAGATAGGCCTTGTTTAACTCTCAAATATATGTGTCTACCTCAAATTCCTTTCAGAGAAACCTTCATCAAACTGATAATGCAATTACCAGTTGGAATTACGTGCGCATGTCTTTGTATGGAGTGGTGTGAGAGAATCCCACTTACAGCTGTCTGTTACTGGGTTTTAAATTACCTTATATTTGTAACTTAGGTGCTTTAAAATATCAATAGAAACTTTTGTGTAAAAGATCGTAAATATTTCTGTAAGATTTCCATTCACCCTGGGAAGTAAGGTTACTGCCAGACATATAAGTATCGCTAGTATCATTTATTTGATTGCTGGTCATACACTTATGGGTCTGTTTCAGGCTGGAGCCTACAGAAAGCCTTGAAGAGAATCAGCGGAGTCTCTTGCAAATGACAGAAAAATTTTTTCATGCAATCATTAATTCTTCTTCGGAGTTCCCACCACAACTTCGCAGTGTGTGCCATTGTTTATACCAGGTATGCCTGCAATGGTTGCCTGCCCCTAAACTTTGGGTCTTGTTTTTATAATTCTAACAGTTTGGAGCTTGATCTGGTGGTGGGTGCATAGTGGGCATTTCTTAAAGAATGTTTTCAGACATTTGTTCAATAACAGGAATCTAAGCGTAGGGACTGAACGGTGTCTTAAGACTTGGGTTAGCAATCAGGAGGTGACTAAACATTATTATTTTTAAGGAGTTGAATCACAGCTAAGAACTCAGTCCTAATAAGGCAGCAATGATCTCTGCTTCAGCATCTCTGTGGGATACTAAAGATTAACTAGGGAGGTAACAGTTACACTTGCTTTTATCAGTTTATCACGTGGACTATCTATAGGGAAGGCAGTAAAAGGGGAAAACAAACAAACAAACAAACAAACACTGCTGGGTGGAGAGAATACAAAACTGTGTTTTGAATATAGAAACAACGTACTTGTTTACTTTTTATACAGGATCAATTAAATCAGAAATAAATTTCATTATCTAAAAGTCTTATGGATCGTGCCTTTGATAAACCTTAACTTGTAAATCAAATAGCTACTTGTGCAGTTACTGACTCTAGAAAGTTCTTCTCTGCATAAAAAGAGAGGCAATTTCTTCAAGAGCATTTATCTCAAGTAAATATTTATGAAAGTTGTCTATGAAATGTACTCTTCAGGACATTGCTCCAGAAATATTGTTTAGTTGTCCATTACAGGTGGGCACGATCTTCTACTTTCTGCTTGTGGCAGCGAAGCATGTTAAAGTGGGTGTATGATGCTTGTAAGAAAAAACCTGTATGGTATTCAGTGGGACCACAGTAGTTACAGTTCCTAAATTTTAGAAACTGGATTGAAGCTAAGTATAATGGAAGGAAATAGATGTATAAAATGCTGTTGACTGTATTTGGTAGAGAATTGTCTGTGGTTATATGCGCTTCCCTAAAGAATATCGCTCATGGGTGAGGTCAGAACACTGCATCATTCAGACTTTATTCTGATCACACTCTGTCCTGTCTCGCAGTCATGTTCTGAAAGCTCAGTCTCTGAGTTGCTGTGGACAACTATAAGGAAAGTCATTAACTTGTACTGGGAATGTGAGGGCCACCGGCACATGGTTGGTAAATAACATTAGCCTTGTTACTGGGGTGCTGCAGATGCTCTGTACTTTTGAGACAGAATGACAACAGGAATACATTTTGGTCTACGAAGTGTAAAATACCTTCCTTCCTTCCGCCGTGGGCAGCACGTTCCGATGAAGGTGCTGTTGCCTCTCGGCGTCCCGGAGCACGTCAGTGTGTGCGAAGGGCTGCTGTACGTTGAGTAAGCGGCTGACCAAACATTGTGCAAGCACGAGAGTATTCAGGAATTCTGCAGGTACATAGGGCGAAGAGAACCTGGAAGAGACATATTTATAGAGTTCTGTTAATGAGGCAAATTACAGAGACTGACTTCTATTTGTGGCTAAAGCTTGAGTGCTGTCACACAAACCTTGGCGAGTTATCAGGCTGGGACCACCCTCTTCTTGCTGGTTTCTGGCTCCATTTGCAAATGGTGCTCAGAGAAGAGGCCTTCCTGAGGGGTGCACCGTCCTCTGTAGCCCAAGTTCTGCTATCACAGCACCCTCCTGGGCACCCCCCGTTCAAGTCCCAGTGCTCCCCAGCCTCCGTCCCCGACTCCTCTGCTCTGTCCCGTTTCCGCCGCTCTCCGTAGAGGCGCAGCAGCAGGGTGCTGAGCCCAGTGTGCTTACAGGTCTCTTGCTCTTTGTGTGTTTCTGATGGATTTAGCTGCTGCTAAAAATTCCAGTGCGGGACATTCCTGCTGACCTCAGGGCTCATAGCAAATACAGATTCTAGGTCTGCTGGAGGACTGTCTCGGAAGAGCTGTGCACGGCAGAATATGTGAGCGGTGGTCTCAGTTAAGTGGTCTGGAAGAGCTACTTCTGGCCCTTCAGAAGTCTGTATCTCAGGTCTCAAGTAAAGCAAGGAAAATAGATTTTCTGCGCTTTGTGCACTGATTACAAGTAATAAAAAATTTACTCGGTGTAGTCTAGTCATATTTTTACAGTGAATGCTGTATTAAGTGCAAGCGCTGCGATTCTCAGAACTTGGAAGTGAGAAAGAGTGAATTGTATGTCGTGACTGTTGTGGTTCTTGGGTTGTTATTGTGAGCTGTTGGGATGAATTAGGCATGCAAATGATGTGCCTTTGTTTCTGCTCTAACAGTTTGTATAAGTGGCTTCCAAAGTCATCAGTTTCTCTTTCCAACAGTGGTTGTGTTCAGGTTGGCGGGGGGTGGGTTTTTTGTTAGTTTTTTTAAATGGGAAAATGATGGGGACATGTTGGTCTCCTTCACATTCCCACGGCCGCAGGCTCGCAGACGTTGACTGGGAGTATATTTGAGTGTTGTTGAAAATGTCCCATGCAGCCTTGATTGTTGCTGCCATTATTTGACTTTACATTGTCCCACATTTTTTCCTAGAATTGCTTTTATATGCTGTTACTAGGATGTATCAGATTCATTTCCATTTCGGTGATACATTACTAGAAATTATTTCTGTGTAAACCATTTTTAATTCCTACATGAAATGGAACTACTAAAATGTACTCACCAGGGGGCATTGGCAGAGATTCTTCTATGAAAGCATATCGAGTTTGTTGGCTTTATTCTTCTCTACTTTTTTTTGGTAACGAAGGTAATTGGTTCCTGAAAGAGATGATTTACTGGCAAATATTTAAGTGGTACTGACTGATACTCAGCTTCAACATTTACTACTTTACCTGTTTCTAGTAACACCTACAAACTATTGTTCTTCACAAATAGTGTAATAATTCTGTACTTTCAAATTCCAGAGAGTTTTGAAGAGTCTGACCTTTATCTGAAAGAAAACACAATTAAAAACTGATTTTTTGGGGGTATTAGTCCATTTTTATCATAAGAACCAAATAGGAGATTTTTATAAGGTAATTTCATTATTTTTATAAGGTGGATGTGTTCCATCCCAAGCAATAGTGTAAGAGTAAATGAGACTGAATGTTGCCGTGTCTTTATGCTTAAAGTAAATGAGTGCAAAAGATACTCATCAGGTGTGTTCTGTAAATGATTTGTGTCTAATTTTAATCAATGTAGCAACATGATGGAAACAGTGTGTTTAGCTGGACGTTGGGGTGTGTGCTGGCTGGCTCCTGGTGCTGGAACCAGAGCCCTGATGAATGTTTTCATCTGGAAACATCACAGAACTAGTTACTGTGACAGATTTGCCCTTGCTCACTTTCAGGTAATGTGTGTTCAGGAGTGTCACCCGGCTACCAACAAGCCTGATCACCCTAACTCCTACAAATAATTTGTGCTGGCTATTTCATAAAAACCACACAAACATATATGATTTTTCGCAATAGAGATGGAAATTACTTGCTTTAAATGCATCAGGCTGATGCACAGAGCATGTATATGACTGCTTCAGAACCTACTGCTGGAGGAATTACACCAAGTCAGAAATTTGGCAGAGGCACCATTGATTAAATATTAATAGGTCCTGCACAAATTTGAAATATATAAATTTAGCTTGCTTAGCAGAATAGCTTTTATTGACTGTTTTGGGGGGGTTGTTTTGTTGGGGTTTTGGTGGTGGTGGTGGGGTTTTTTTGTGGGGATTTTTTAATTTGTTGTTGGTTTGGGGTTTTTTTTGTTTTGTTTTGTGGTGGTTTTTTTTTTTTTGGTTTGTTTTGTTTTGGTTTTTTTTGTTGTTGTTGTTGTTTTTTTTTTTCTTTTTACTCTATCACATTCTTAGGTTATAGAAATTCTCTTCCAGTTCCAGCTTGTGTGATGCTCTGCAGATGATTTGAACTGTTGGTGCAGGCTTGCTCTCAAACTGCTAATTCTTGCTGGCTTTCTACTGCTGCAGCTCCAGGGGTTGCTCGCTGTAGGGCACGGGGGGATGCTCCTTTGCTGCCACAGCTCCTGTGGAGGATGTAGGGCTGAGCTCCGAGGCCGCGGTGCCCCTCTGCACGGGGGAGCAGCGCCCGAGGCTGGAGTGCTGTAGCTCTGCTCAGATCCTGGTGGGAAATAGGAGAGAATGTGATGCTTCTTGGTGGGTCCGTTTGCAGTTAAATGAAATGCAGAAATAAGCACAATCGAGTCAGATATCTGGATTTGGAATTCTATAATAAATTAATGCAGACCCACTGGCTTTTTTCTTCCTTTTTCCACAGAGTGTTTTATGGCAGTGTTTAGCTATCAAAGTAGTAATAATCATGGTGATTCACAGATCTAACTAAATTGAAGGACACACAGAGAAACATTGGGAAGATTTAAAACTCTAAATTTATTTTAAAAGTAATATGTATTTCAAAGGTATAACACTTTACTATTTTTACTATTAAACTTATTTGGGGATGGTGAAATACATTTGAAAGCTGACTATACCATTTAATGCCAAATACTGTGTATTATGAGCACATTCATGTGGTTTGACTTTTCATCTAGCCAGAAATAGTAGAAATGATTGAAACACAACATTTGCTTGTTTTGTATTTAGTGCTTTGTAAATAAGTTGTAATAAAATTGTGGAATAAAAACTCCATCATCAGTCTTTAGTTTATATATTTCATTTTCTGTTGGTTATGTTTGTTACATTTTACTGTGTAATTTATGTACAAGTCAACATTGGTTTTTTGTTGCTGTATGTAGTTGGTGCTGTGACTTGTTTGTGCTCATCTCTGTTCTGTAGGCAACTTGCCACTCTCTACTGAATAAAGCTACCGTAAAAGAAAAAAAGGAAAACAAAAAATCAGTAAGTTTGGAGACCTTTTTATTAGCCATTTCTTTCAAAGCACAACAGAAATCTTTTGCTGTTTGTTCAAAACATCTTCACTTCAGTCTATTTGACCTCACTGTAAAATCATTCTACTAATTCTGGCACAAAATAGCTTTCATTTCGATTAACACTGGAATTATGTTATAATTAAAATATTCTCTGTGTGCCTATTTGAGTAAACAAAAGACATTTTTAACATTACTGCTTAGTATTTAATGCTCTGACTCTTCTACCCTTGCCACCTCCTTCAAATTAAAAAAAAATGCAGAGAAAAATGTTTCCTTTGGTTTTGGGGAAAATCTGATGCTGTTTAGCTGTTTTAACACTCTGGCAGATAACTTGACTTCAGCTTGCATCCTGGGAGAAGAACAATTAATATATAAGGGTTACTGAAAAGAGAGGCATATATTGCTTGTTTCTGACACATCTTCTTTTGTTTGCCTTGTGACTAAGAAATAAAATTTAGCACTTTTATTTGCTGAGAAAAGCAGATTTCCCATTTTAAATAACTTGCTGTATTAAAGAGTTCAGATATGCAGAATGTGATAGAGTGGTGTCATCCTTTTCTTTAACAGTGACATCAAAATATAAATTATTAATAAAACAGAGGTAGAATGGAAATTTAAACTTTAAAATACTTCCATATTTTTTGCTGTAACTGAGCAGAATAGTAATCATGTTGAAATGCAAAATGTGTGCAAACTAGTATGTTACAAGAAAATGCCAGTAATTGCATCACAAGGTAACTGAATGATGTTGCTCCTGAACCAAAGTGATTCTTGCTATATTATGTGTTTACTAATGGCTTTATCTGTTTTAAGAAGCATGATTTGAGATTGCACTAGTTATGTTTTTAAAGTATTTTAGTAAAATGAGGTTTGTTTGTTTTTTATTTTAAACAGTACAACTTAAAATATGAAGCTTGCTAATTCTGTGAAAAGGTAGAATCTGGCTTATTTTAACTGTTGTTACTCATAAGAAAAATATACATATAGACATTGTATCTTTGTAGAACAACATGTAGTGTATTTAAGAACATTATTTTTGTCAGGGAGCTTTAACTTTTTAAAGTCAAATGAAAGATATCTAGAAAACAGACTATCCTTTTAGTAATACTTAGTTGAATTCCTAAAACGAAAGGATGTTATACTCCCCCCCCACCCACCCCCACCCCGATAGCAAAAAACCAATATTTTAAATCTGTAATTCTTCTAGAACTCCTGTTAAGTTATTTTGGACAGTGTGTGTACAGGCAGAGAAGTACACGGGCCACTCAGCTCTGGCTCATCCTTTGGCAACTGTTGAGATGCGATGGTTCTGAAGAGTATTTCTACAAATATCCCCTTCCCACAAATTTAAAATCGTTCCTGAAACTTTACAGCATAAATCTTATTGCTGGAGAGGCTCTTGTACTCAATAGTGACAATATAAATACACAAATAGAAGACCCACTAATTTAAAAAGAATTATCTGTATTTGATGGGAAGACTGTGCACACCTGAGTACAAACACACGGCATTTGTCTGCTTTACTGTCGGGGGCAGGGTCCTGGAATTCAGTGGTCAGTAACTCAGAAATAGCTCATCTTGGTCTAATGGCTATTGCAGCAGTTTCACCTTAGCAAGAAAGTTTGTACAAAAGCTGAAGTAAAGCTTCAGTGCTAGTGCCTGACAGCCCCCTCCCCCCGTACTCCTTTCCCTCTCGTTCCTGGTTGTCCTGTCAAGGCAAGAGAGTCCTACTCAAACGTATTGAGCTTGACTGGGATGGAAGGAATGCTTAAAGCCATGCAAGGCTTTTCTCAGCTTGCTTTCCCTTTTCTTTAATGCAAAAATATTCTTTATAATTCTCAACTTCATAGGTGGTTAGTCAGCGATTTCCTCAGAACAGCATTGGCGCAGTTGGAAGTGCGATGTTCCTTCGGTTCATCAATCCTGCGATCGTCTCCCCTTACGAGGCAGGGATTTTAGATAAAAAGCCTCCACCAAGGATTGAAAGGGGATTGAAGCTGATGTCAAAGGTGAATCAGTCAATATTTTCATTTGGCCGTGTTGTATGTTCTACCCAATTTAGTTCTGTTCTTTGACTGGTAAGAGAAAATTTAGGTAAACTTGTAGGCTTTTCTGCAGCAACCATCAGTTTATTTCAAGTGCAGTTTCCGCGCTGTGTTTGTACATGCTGACGTTAATGCTGTAGCTCACAGCACTGTAAGTACAGGGAGCAGTCTGTAGGGAAAAAACATTTTGCCAGTGATGTATAGAAGAATGCCTTCTGGCTCTTCACTTGAAAGTCTAACCTTATTTCAAAACAAAGAAAGAAACCAATGTTACTTTGAGCACAGTGAGAATCATGGCAGCCAGATATTGATTCGGTTCATACTAGCACTAAAGAAGTGATTTTTTTTTTTTTTTTTTTTTTTCTATCTTTAGTCTCATTCGGTAGTATTTCCTGTAAAAATGAAAAAAAAAAAATTTCAATGATGGCACACAAATTCTGTGCCTTGTGTATATTATCCCTTTTAAATGTTGTGAAATTATATTTTTTTTTAAATAGGCATATCCTATTGCTTTTTCATGCCTGTATAATTTCCAGGAGAAATAATTAACATTTAATAAATGGTGGCTTTGAAAGATGATTTATTTTCCTTGTCTAAACCTGTATAAAGTTCATAAATAAGGGAAATAATTTTGTAGTAATCAAAGGTATATGAAAGAAAATAGTTTGAAAGTAAACATATTTTGAATTAATTGGCTTATTGACCTCTTTTTGTCTTGAGGTTTCACGACAATTTAAAGTTAATTTAGTCAGTGAAGTTACCCTGACTACCATAATCGTTAAGACATTAAACCTTTATGTGTCTTTACCATCTTTTTATTATTTAGATACTTCAGAGTATTGCCAACCATGTCCTGTTTACAAAAGAAGAACATATGAGGCCTTTTAATGATTTTGTAAAAAGCAATTTTGATGCAGCACGAAGGTAGGCCCTTTGGAAACTTGCACAAAAAGTCTGTCTCATGTGTAAAGAGCGAGCAGAGAATGTTCTCACAGCCTGTTAGTTTACACGGAGTCCACTTGGCAGATTTCCCTTACACACTTGTGGTTATTACTGGTTTTGACCTCCAGGTTTTTCCTTGATATTGCATCTGATTGCCCAGCTAGCGACACTGTCAATCACAGCCTGTCCTTCATCAGCGATGGCAACGTCCTTGCTTTGCACCGGTTGCTGTGGAACAATCAGGAGAAAATTGGCCAGTACCTTTCCAGCAACAGGTAAGACTTCAGAAATGTTATGAAGAAGGGAAGTTGCTGATGGGAAATTAATATTTGGAAATATTTTCGGATGCTTGTCTTATTATTACTGAGAAGAATATCAGGACTGAAAGATCTTACGTTTGGAAACCGACGTCTTATTGACAAGCCATTGGTGGGAGCATGCCTAGCATCTTTCCTGCCAAGCTTTTGTGCAAGTGTCTAGTTATTTTCTCTTTTGTAAGAATTGTTCTAGGTATAACAAACACTTTTTTTTATTTCTTCCTTGAACACTTTTTTAATTTTAAAAAAGAAAATCCATCTTGTTCAAGGTAAGAAAGGCAAAAAAAATAGGAGTTGCTGAGTAAAGAAGGACTCTGAAGTAATGCGCTGTTTCTAGGGACCACAAGGCTGTTGGAAGACGACCTTTTGACAAGATGGCTACTCTTCTTGCCTATCTGGGTCCCCCTGAGCACAAACCCGTGGCAGATACCCATTGGTCCAGCCTAAATCTCACTAGTTCCAAATTTGAAGAATTTATGACAAGGTAACGAGACTATCACGGAGGGGACGCACGTGGTGGGTTTCTAGGCTTTAGGGTGTAAGGCAATAGAAGTTGTTATTAAGACTCCAGCTTTCATTTTGAAGGGGAGTTTAAAAAGCTGAGTCTACGTGTACCTTTTAGGTTTCTGAGGAAATTCTAATTTCAAAACTGAAATTGAGAACCAGAGACAGCAGTAACCTTTGTGGTTTAACAGGGCTTCAGGATTGTGTGAATGCAATACTTCTGTTTAAAGATACAAATAAAGAGGGCTTGGGATTTTTTTTTTTTTTTTTTGAAAGGCAGTTGTGAAAAGTTGATGACAATGTACTGCTTTTTAGGCATCAGGTACATGAAAAAGAGGAGTTCAAAGCACTGAAAACATTAAATATTTTCTACCAAGCTGGGACATCAAAAGCTGGCAATCCTGTTTTCTACTATATTGCTCGGCGGTAAGGAATTTTTCAGCTTCCCTGTCTGAAATACACTTGATACTTTAGTTTTAACTGTTTATGTAAGAAAGGGACACCAACTTTTTAACAAACAAGAATCTGAAAATAGCTTATTTTTCAAATTTTGGTAACAGTATTTTTTAATTGAGTTGTTTCCTAAATCAGAACTGTCATAGTTTTTCCACCCAGGAGTATGTGAGTATCTGTGGAAAAATACTGAAAATTTTAAATACGTGTTACTAATTTTTTCACTGTCTCAAGTAAACTACTTCTCTACCACATTACTGTTAACCTGTTATCAGCGATTTTAGCATCTTCATTTTCTGAAGTATAAAATGAGTAACAAGCTAAAACATGGGATAACATTTCTCAAAATGGTCCCTGAATCCCATTTTAAAAAGTGATACAAGTATTTTGAAGTTTCACACATAGTCAAGACCACGATGTTGCTTCAGTTTCACCAGTGTGTTCTAACTGACAATAATACCATGTTTTTGGAAGTGATTGAGATCTGTGGAAATATCACTAAAGTAATAAGAAAAGCAGATGTTGATGTGTGAACTTTGCAAAAGACTGTGTTTTTCCAATAAGGCAAAATTTTAAGTCTTCCCTACTCTGGAAGAAAGTGATTCATAATAATGAGTAACATGTGCTGCAGTTTTAAAGAACTTGGGAATAATGTCCTGAGATCAGTATTAGTCAGTTTATGGTCAAATAAGTCACAGTTCTCTCTCTTAAAAAAAAAAGAAAAAAAAAAAACACACACAAAAAAACCCCAAAACAATAAAAAACCTCAACTAGTTTTATTTAAATTAATGTTTATAGTTGTAAAGCTGCAACTAGAGTAGGAATATAACTGAAATTTGATATCTCAGTCTTGTTAAGTCACTGCACTATAAAACCCATGGAGGACAGCATGTTCCAAACAATTTCCATAGTAGTTACACTGGTTGCTAAAAGTCAGTCTCCTCAAAAAAAGGAAAGTCGTTGTGCTTACGACCAAATGCAATCACAGACAGAACCGTGAAGATAAGATCAGAGCTCTTGTACCTTTTCTGCGTGCTGCGTTGTTGGTGCCTTTGCTTTTGGGAGTGGTGCTGCTGGTGGGGGCTGGCGGCAGCGGTGGGACCGCGGGGCTCGGCGCTGCCGGGTGCGTGGTGGTGGTGCTGCCGAGGCCTCTCAAGTTCTCCCCAGCACCGACCGTGGGAGCGGGAGTCCTGGCGTCGGCGTGGCACCTATGGGTGCTGGCAGATCCTGTAGAGGTGTTCACGGTCGGATTGTTGCCAATGCATTTTGTGCCGGCGGGGCTCTGGATTTTGCTTCTGCTGCTGTTGCCAACGTGGTTTTTGCTGGCGGTAGCCAAGTTCCCGCTGGTGGAGCCGCTTGTGGTGCCGGTGCTGGCAGAGTCCCTGTGGCGGCTTCGGCTCCTCCTGGTGCTTCTCTTGCTGGTGGGTGCTTGTCTGTGATGCCAGTGGGGTGCTTGCTCGTGGTATCCTTGCTGCTGGTGTGCTTATCCATGGCATGGGGCGGAGTGGTGGTGGTCCTGGGGAGCACTTGAGCTGTTTGGCGGGGTGAGCAGCTTCTGGTGGCGGGGCCGGGGCCGCTGCCCAGGGCGTGCTCCTTGCTGGCGGCGGCACCGCTGCTGGTGGTGCCGGCGGTGGCCGTGTCGGGGATGGTGCCACCTCGGCACAAAGCAGTGTCGTGATCTGAGGAGGTGCCGTCAGCGGGGTGACCCCTCTGCAGAAACCTTGAGTTTGGGTAAGGACACGAAAACAAGCAGAAGAAACGATGTCTCCAGCAGTATCTTCTGTTTGTATTCAGCAGTTTAAGCAAATAGTTAATACAAGTTTGCAAACAAGGCATTCTTCAAATTTCCGTATTTCTAATGAAAATCATACCAAACAGCCACGTGAGATTTTTTTCAATTAAAATGTTAGATCCTTCATTTTGTTAATTTTCGTAATTTTCCATTGTTTTCAGTAGTGCTTTCTACTCTGTAGATTGAGTTACAAATTTACTTTCCTAGAAAAACTGTGCTCTGTTATACCATCTGACTTGTCATTTCTCCTCAGAAAATTTCGAAATTTTCAAATAAAGAACAATTTTAATGATTGGAAGATTTTATTATTTTACCACTGGGTAATAAACATACCTTATTCCAAATTCAGGATGGAGGCTAAAATAATGAGCAAGCTTTGAAGAACCTGTCCAAATATAACCTCTAACTTGGTAGTTGAATTCTGATACTTAAATATGGTTTCCTAGCCAGGATGCAATTAGAGATCCAACAAATGAATATATCTGTTCACATTTCTTTTGTTATGTTTTTGATTTTCAGAGCAACAAACAAACAAAACTTCTGTTCAGTATCAATGTGGAAGGTAAAATAAATTTCAAAACTGTTTCCTTCTTCTGGAATTTTGTGCAGGCATGCCAGAGGGTTTTTTCATGCTTTAAAAAAACAACACAAAATACTTGCTTTCAAGCTGATAATGTAGGGAGGAAATGCTTATGTTCTCTTAAATTTGTTGCTGTGAAAGTTCTCAAACGCTTGCTTTGCTTCTAGCTCTGAGGAAGACTTTATGTGTAAGGCAGTACAAAGGTGAGAGAAAAAAGGAAGTGTAATATGGCTGATTTGGAGATAACATTTGTGTGAAAGAGTAAAGTGCCCATGCTTTTTGTCAGTTCTACACTTAATGAATCTGTAAGCTCATGCTAATTAAAGGAATACTAAATAACACAAAGTCTTATTACATAGAAGTAGGTAAGCACACAAAATTTATCTGAACTTTTTTTCCAGTGATTTATAGCTCTGAAATAGAATCTGTATGAGAGAACATAGTTGTCTAAGCCTTTTTCTTTCCCTTTTGCTTGGGAAATTGCCTTCCTTTAACTTGACTGCTTCTCTGCACTTCTAACACCCTTGATTCTTTGGGTGGAGTGGAGGAAAACAAGATGAGTAGTACCACTTACCTTCTGTCCTAATTTTCTGTCCTCAAAAGCCACACCATACTCCTCTGCCCTCTTTAAGGTCTTTGAGTCACTTTTGAGCCCATTGTGTAGGCTGAGGTAGGCCTTTATAAAATCTTTCATGACACTTCAGTTTGCAGTGTAAATGGCCATGTAAGTAATTAGCCAGTACTGAATTAAGTTATTGTGGGTATCTGTCACATTTTACAACAAAATGGTTGAGAAGAGGGATAGCTTCTGGAAATTTTCCTTTTGTAATGTTAGTGGTCGTGGCTGAAGCAAAACGAAAATAATTTTGTTTTCAGTGAAACATGCATCTGTCTATCTAGTATCTAATGCTGTTTTCTGCTTTTCAGAAAACACTGAACAGTATGTGACTTGTAGAGTGACTTTGCTGGGATATCTCAGAGCTCCATGTAATTCTGTACTAGGAACAGATTTACTGAAGCGATGCTAGGCAGTGGAAACATCAGTGATGCCCTAAAGATCCAAAGGGGATACAGAGTTGACAGTGAAGTGAGTGTGTGCAGTGCCGAAACTGAAATTAGTTTGCCGGTCTTCCATTTGTTTATAAGTTTGTTTTTTCCTAGAGATTCCTGACACTACATCTGCACACAGAATTTTGAAAGTTTAACTAAGGACACATTTTTAAATGCTGCATTTTGTAGGGAACTAACTCATTGTGAACACTTAAAATTACATATCCTTGGATTACGATTTTTGCTAAAATTGATTTCTGCATAGGCTTAAAAAAGGATATGTACTCATGGACAGCATGTATCAGGTTAAATAAATGTTCTTGAAAAAGCACGCTGATTGTTTTAGACAACATAACTTTATGCAGCTGAACATCGGTAGATTTTTTGAAGAGTATGATGTTCAGACCCCTTCTAAGCTAGTTGTACTGCTGTCACGAGAAGACTGATCATCAAAACTCAGGAATAAAAATAGATGTTTGGAAACTCAATTTTTCTCCCAGCTGTTGTGTTTATTCACTGTTATCATGGAGTAAACTTGAAAAGTTGTCGGACTATTGCAAATTAGAAGGATCAGCTGGAGTCATTTTATCTGCCCACTCCCTCCAGCTTTTCCCTTCTTCCCTTCAATTCCATTAAAGTAATTTCAGAAACTTTTTCTGAGACATGCAAGTATATATCACAAGACAAAATATACTCCTTTAGGATAAAGAAAAAAAAAAGGTAGAATATATACTTTCAGGAATACTTCAACTTTGTAAGATGCCTTGTCCTTTTTGAAGGCAAACATGGGGGTGGTGGTGTTCCCCACATATCTTTTATCAGTTCTGTTGAATATGCAACAACGGAAGTATTAATATTAAAGTGCTATTGTATCCTTGCATGGTTAATTTTAGTATGAGTGAGCCTGTTTAAATGAGATGTCTTCTTCAGGTGAGATGCGTGGTGGCCACGAGTAGATATTTGAAGGGAACTGGGGATGCTTGGTGGCTTGGTTTGGGGTAGGAGGATGGTATTTCAGTGTCTGCTTCAGTACGTGTGTGGTGTCTTTTGCCTGTTCAACAGGACTTAATTGCAGTTGAAGGAGAAAAGGGTGTTGATGAGTTCTCTTCAGAAGTAAACTGGTGGGGTTTTTTCACTCTGATCTGGATTGTTTTCCTTTGTAAGCCATTTAGACAACAGCATTGGGAAGCCTTGGCGGAAGGGGTTACTTGAAGCTTCTGTGCTTAAGTGAACTCTGGGCAAAAGGCATTCGATGTGGAAGGTGCCGCTGCTCCTGTAAGGAGGATTTTGCAATGGTTAGACTGGGGGGACTGTTGTGGTCATAGGGGCACACACGTGTGCTCCTGCTTGTATGGAGCTAAGGGTTCATGGGCCTGCAGGACGAACTCCCAGAAAGGGGTATCCCTGGGGGAAGCCTGTGTGCTTTTTTACTTTTCAGCAAGATCCCAGATGCTTGAGCCTCTTCCATACCCAAAGTTAGAACAGAAGGTAGTCTTTTGAATTATCTTTAAAAAATTCCTTGTGTTTGCTTGCTAGTATATTCCATTGGACACTGCCTTATTTCATGTCAAGTAAGATAAAATGCCTACGTTGTTATCCTGTCCTGACCAGACAAGAAATAAGGCATACGAATGCCAACAATAGTGATAACCCATCTTCAAAATATTTACTGTGTCCCTCAGTGACTTGACATGCACTGTGTGTTCTTCATTTGCAGAGCAAGAAATAGTTATTTCATCTGTAAAGAAAGAATTTCTGGAAATAAATGGATACAAAAGTGTGCAACATGCTTGCTAGGCCAGGATCATTTACCTACCTTTCCTTTAAAAGCAGAAAAGCAAAATTATCCACAGCTGGCTAACTTAGTGGCAATGTTGTATCTGTAAGGAAGTTAACAGGCACAGTGGTTATGACTTACTAATGGCTTCATGTGGAAGTGATCTCGGCAAAAATACATCGTTGCTTAAATGCTACAAACTACATCAGTATTTTGAGCTGAGGCCTGCAAACTGTTTATATATAAATCTATCATAAATAAAAATGACCTAGTGGTTTGTTTATTTCAGTATTTGATACCTTGACATTTTACTCTAAGCTGGTCCAAGGTGCAGTGGTATTTTAAGTGTGCTTTTAGAATGCTGGTGAGTAGAAGGAAAGTAAGTATTGGTGCATGTTTGTACAGGCATTGGGAGAGGTATTATCGATATCTAATTATCTCATCCCTTCGGCACTGCGTGGTTTGCATCTCGATGTCTGTGCAGCAAAGTACCTGAAAAGGAAGTGGGAGAGAGCTTCAGCCTGAAGTAGTTGCTCAAAATTGTTTCTTGTTTACTGTGGTTGAGATGGGTTACAGTTTACATATAGTATCTTTGTATGATAGCTGCAAATATTTCTTGGGACTACATATAGTTGGGAAATCTATAATTCTCACACAAACACTGATATTGGCAGAAAGGCTGGGGAATTAATTAACCACTCCTTGGAACTTGATTATATATATCCAAGAATGAAGCTGATGACGTGTTTAGAAAAATATATAATCTGACATTGAAACAGGCTACAGTATCATTCACTTTTAAATGTATGTACTACTTACCATTTGTCTTTTTTAAAGCATACTGTAAGCTAAAAGAATAGTGATAATACCTCTTTATTATGGGGCTGAATTCTGAGTATCTAATCCAGTGCAGGTGAATCTGCTTTTCATAATTAGACATAATGGCTATTGATGGGAACTATGAGATTTTGTGACAGATATCTTCATGCCCTTTACTTGCAAATAATTCAACTTTTTCTGATTACTTATCTGAGAAAGTATATGATCATTAGCATCCCTAAATACTAATTTTTTTATTCCGTTGGAAAAGATGCCAGCTCAGTGGGTGACTGTACACAGGTGTTTGAGAGTAAACCTTTCCAAGTCTGGACAAGCCAGTAAAGGGCCCGAAAAAAGCTAATATATAAATAATAAAGGAAGATGCCACTTGTTTATTGTGTCAGTAGCTACTGTGTGTAACTATAGTAATCACAGTGGTGTTCTGTTATGGAATTATACTGAAATTTGGTTGTGAAACATGTCCACAGGAGAATTTTCCAGTTGAGACAATAGATGTGAAAATCGAAAAAGGAGAATATTAAACAGAAAGCACTGCAGAATATTTTTTAATTATCAGCTTACTAGTAGCTGACGACACACTGAGATAACACAACTTTAGAATAAAAATGAGACAAATATTTCATCTTCTGACTTGCCCAAAATAAATTATGTCATCTTCGTGTTTCTCAACCTTCTTGTATTAACTAGCAGCTGTTCGGACAATATAAAATTCCTTGAATGGGAACTCCTTAGTTCTGTGTATCTCACTACTGTGTAATTCTGTTTACATCACTATGAAGCTTTAAAATACCTCTTCTGTGGGTAACTCTACATTTTAAGCTGTTTTACTTGGCAAAGTAGTAAGGATAGCCATGACCTTTTGTTTAGTAACTGATAGTTAAGGATTGTTGAATTCGGCAGGAAGGAGTAGATGACTAAAAATAAAGCTTGAACATCAGGCAATAGTGGAAGTGAATCCTCTTTCATAACTGGCCATCTGAGAGATACTTGGAGGCAAACATTAATAGAAGTTTGCCACGGTGTTTTTCTCATGCTCTTCACCATCTGTGTGCCCCACCCAGCTGGTGGGTTCAAAAGTCAGCGAACTGTCTGCTGTTGGATTGTGCTTTGGGGGTGAAGGGTGGCTATGAATCCAGAGGAGCTCCAGAATGGCCTCTAATCTCTTGCAGACATACTGTTCTTCAGTCTTACAAGAATGGAGGTGATTTCCCTAGTTTTGTGATAATGAACTCTACAGAAATTCTGAAGTTCTAATCATTAACCGAGTTACCTAACAGTTTAACAGTCTGAAAAGTTGCTTTGAATAAAATAGCTTTATAAGCTGTGTCCCAGGCGTTTTTGAAAGAACCCAAACCTTAGTTCCTCAAAGGAAGATGAAAAATCACTGCTAAAGCATAGTGATCCTGGTACAAGTCAGATATGAGTTCCTGTGTTGCATAAAGGGGTGGCTGAAGGGCAGATTTCTGTCCATTTTATCCAGGTACAGGATACTTAATGAAAACATGGTTATGCTTTGACATAAGCCTTGCTACCAGGTGGAATACTGCTTGCCTTTACCTCCCTTTTTATTGCTTGCTTTCCCTTCAGCAGCTATGGAACTGCAGTTTTCTCCCTGAGGCTGCCTTTTCTAACCTAGCAGGGGGGCTTTGCTCTGCAGTGATGCTCTGACATCTTTTCTGCTAACAGGGATGTGGCTGAGTGGTGCTTATTGGGGGTGTTTGTCTTGTGGTTCTGAGCCAGATGTCGTTTTTCAAGGTGTGAAATGTGGAAAGACTGTTTAGATTAGAGCTGCCAGGATGTTTGAGGGCTTGCAGCAGACTGGGTTCTTTCTGTTGGGTTGTTTTGAGGTTTTTTTAGTAGTTTCAGATCTTGTTGCTAGGACATTGTTGAGTCATTTTACTGATATATCTGGATCAGTTTGTATCCTTTTTGTGCTGTGAAATTTAATTCCTTCTGTCCTTTTTCATCACATTTTGTTTCCTGGGCAACAACCTGACTTCTGAAGCCAGTCTTCTGTTTTTAATCCCTACACTGTTACTAAAATTATCAATAAATCAATAAATATTGATTCTGAAGTACTGCCATTAAGTTTTAAAGCTGACCCCAAATTAATTAATAGGAATACAAACCTCTGAGTTATTGCTTCAGACCACAGCTATCACTACAGCAATTTTAACCTTTCAAAAGCAAGCATATTGGTATTGCAAGGTGTGCTAAACCTTTTTTGGGGTATTTTGAGTATTATCCTGAAATGCTAAATAGTTATTTTGGAAAAAAGAATTTCTCTGGGGATAGATTATTTTGTATTGATCACAGACTGAATGACCAGCATGTTTAAAGCAACACGAGCCGGTGCTGTTGTGTTCACATCCATGCCTATCACTTTTATTTCGGTTTGACTGCACTGTTGCCAAGCAACAAGTGCACGACTCCCACATTTGCCTGCCTACTCGCTGCTCCGTTATCAACTCATTTGTATTCCAGAAAAATACAAGGAAACTGAAATTTCAGACTGCTTTAATGAAGGCAGTCTGACTAAGAAGCTGGCTTGCTTGCACCTACCACAGGCAAGGTTTGGGTAGAGAGCAGAGCCCTAGAACTTGGGAGTGCCATCTTACTTTCATACCCATCTGCAGTTTTTTTGCATCCCAGCTTCCCAGGCCTGTACATGTATTTGGGAAATCCCACGACCCTGTTTCTGCTTCCAGGCTTTTGTCAGCATGCTTAGGACTTTGAAGTCTGGGTAACAAGTCGTTCAGAGTGGTGACTTGAAATTTGCCGCAAACAACTTCTGGAAACTGAGATTTTTTTTTTTTTTTTGTACAGTTGCTGTTCACTGAATATTCTTATTATGGGTGAAATATTCTCAGAGCAATTAAAGTTGATTGCACATAGATTTTTTGCAAGCAGTAGAATTTGGCATCCTGTGTTGAATTGTTCAGCAGACACATGTAGTATTTCATGTAATTTCTTCAACTCAAGGCAGTTTAGTCATAGCACCTCATTTTGTGATCTCTGTTCTACCTTATAAGCGAAGATGCTTTAAGCTCTGGGGATGAAGCCATACGAATGAGATAATTCTAGGAGATACCTTGTTCTGAACATAAGTAGGTTGATCATAGTCAGTACTTAGCAAATACACTGACTGTCCAAAGGCAGTGGCAGGCAGGGACAGTTTTTTAGTACTGATCCTAGTTAGCAGAATTTATCAGTTCATGTCAGATTATTTAACTTGGGGAAAACATATGGAACTTGCACAAGTGGGCAACTCTTCCAGACTGCTGGTAGCCACTTCATAAAACAAGGCACTTCTGGCCATTGAAGGTACCATGCACGTACTGCTTAGGGCCCAGGCTGTCTAACTTGTCACTTGGATAACCTGTTCTTGCTTACCCAAAACGTATATGAAATGTCAGTCTTTGGTCTGGGGATTTTTTTTTTTAAAGTTTTCTGTCTTGTTAAACGTGGAGAGTCTTTCTTTGAGAGGGAGAAGGAGCTTCCCCTTTCTAGTGGCTAGAGATAAGCCTTAGGTGTTTGCAAGTTCTAAAGGGTAGGAAGGGGAAGGGTAGGCCCTATGTTGTTATCTCATCAGTTTATTAATAAACAATAATAGGGGTACGTCAGGGTCAGAATAATATAATTGGATTTAACTATAACTTTCCCCCATAATACAAGAAGATTGAGCCGAATGTCTGCTTGAAATGGGTTTGTATGCTAAAATATTATCTATTCAGTGATATTAATATACTAATTTGAAAAGAAGCACTGTCACTAATTCAGTTCAATACAAATGTAACTTTATTTTTACTTAAATGCCAATGAAATAACTGTACAAATTCATTGTGTAACATTTACTGTTAGAAATTAAAACACATTTCTGGTTATAGAAATACTGTTCACAATTGGAAAGTTGTGATTTCTCTGATACCAGTTGTAAATGGTCTACAGTCCTCATTGACACCTAGGAGAAATAGGTAGAGGACTCCTGTTTCAGCAGTGAGGTTTTCTGGGTTTTGCAGCACCTTCATGCTACAATAACTGGAAATTAAATGGCCTGAAATGAATGGAAAACATTGTATAAAGATTTGTAATATTAAGTGAATAATACTTTTTCAGTGAACTTGTTCTTCAGTTTTTCATTTCATGCTGTTTGCAAAACTTCATCTGTAGTATACCTTTGCCACGTAAAGTATTTTCCTAGGGTGGACAGAACCATGCGTGCAACTATTTCTACTCACTGATGGTGCAGATGTCGAGGAGAATAGCATTCATGCTCATCCTTAGAAAGCAAGGACTTGGGCATGTTCAATGCCATGGACTGAATTAATTATTTTGTTTTTTAGTGAGGATTGTTTCAATGACAGCTTGACAACTAATTGCTTAATTGATTTCTTACATAACTTGCATTACAGATTGGCTGATATTTCATTTTACTGATCAGAAATTAGTCTGTTAATACTTTCTGGCTGATTTGCGATATTGTTTTAAGCAAAATATAGTAACATTTCAGATTTCTGGACATCACTTGAAGTTAAGGAGTTTTATTTCATTAATTTGTGTAGATAACTCCTCGTTGTTGGAGTGTCATGGCATTGAACATCTTGTGTTTTCCTCTACTTTTATCTTTTTTTTTTTTTTTTTTTTTTTAATATGGAGAGTGAGAAATAACTTGCCTGCAGTCTCTAAGTCAAGACAGAGCAAAAAGAGGTATCAGCCCCTACCACTTTTCTCATGCTGAAGTTGGGCCATGTTGCCTTCTCAGTTTACACCCTCTTAGTAGACATCATGGCACTGTCATATTTAATTCCTAAATTCAAAACTGTTGTTCTTCATATTTAAAATATCCTAATACATATGAAGCAAACATAGATATACATGCTAGCAATTTTTCTCAGGAATAACTTCTGATTAGTGGAACTGCTAGGTTTAGTTCCTTTATTTTTTTCCCTTCCTTTTGCATGTCATCATAACTTACAAAGAATCTGTGCTGCTATATTACAAGAATTGCTCACTGGAAAGTCAAGCAAGACAATGCAGATATGATACAGGCCTTATATTTTTTTTCCAGTTGTTTAATGACAAAATCATACATAAAATCAGTACTTAAAATCCTGATGTTTTATTCTGTGCAAGTAAAATTAAAAATTTAAATACAAAATAAGCACATTTTTAAAAACAAAATCATAGGTTAGTTTTACTCAATTAAGACATTAAAATAAGTAGCAGCTTAGTATCAAGACATTAGTGTGCACTTTTTTTAATTAAGAAGTGTTATTTTCTTTAGATCAGAATCAGATCTTTGAATTTCTTGTATTTTGATTCATTATTTGACCTGGATGTCTTAACTCCAGCTATGTATCACAGAAATAATAATTTTCACAAAATACAAGCCCTTAGCCAATGAACATTGCCACTGCATTAAGCATTACAACATAAACCAAATGTATCTCACAGATACTTGCTTTGGAGGGCACGTGAGTATTCAAAATATTTGTGGTGGACTCCTCTTTCCTTAAGGTAGCAGTTGTGCTTTGAGGCATTCTGGAGAAGTTTGTTGGCATTCCACTGGTGATACTTAAAGTCATGGGAGTGGTGGATGGTCCTGTGGAACGAGTCAGGCTGGAGTTCACCTCGGTTGAATCTTTGATGTAGATGGTGTGTGTGGCTGCCGCTTCTTGAGAACTGACCTTCCTGGGTGTCAGATCTTCTGGATAGAGGAGCAGTGGTCGGTCTGTGCTCGTAAACAGTACAGTCTGGCTTAACGTCGCCAGGGTAGCAGCCTCCTTAGCTTTTAATTGTTTATGCATTTTTGTCATTTTGGTCGGTTCAGCTGCCCCTGGAGAAGTAGCTTTGTCTGCTGCCTTCATTCCTTTAATCATGAGGCTCGAGTCTGTAACGGTGGGAGCTGCTGGAGTTGGGGTGGCATTCACCCAGAGCACAGACTGATTAGCACAGGGAGCCCCTAGAACACTGGCAGCTGTTCCCTGCACCCACTTCAGCAAATAAGGGATATTTTGTTTATCGCTGCAGGACCACGGGTTGTTATATAGTGTTACTACCTGCAGCTGAAAGAGCTGGTCAAAAGCTTTGTCAGGAATGTATGTGAACTTGTTGTTGTGCAGGTAGAGGCTTGTCAGGTGTTGTAGTCTCACCAGGGTTCCTGGGAGTATCTGGGACAAGAAGTTATTGGATAGATCCACCGTCTCTATGTTGTAGGGCATATTGGTTGGAACCGTCCAAAGTTTGTTGCTGCTGAGATTGAGAAACTTGAGACTGCTCAGTGTGTTGTTGATCAGAACAGCTCTTTCCACCATGTTCCTGGAAACATCGAGCACTTTAAGATTCCACTGGTAAGCTGTATCAAGTTTCTGAAGAACTTTAATGTTGTTGTTTATGGCATATAATTCCCATAAGGACTTGGGCAGATGAGCAGGAACATTCTTGAGCCAATTATTTGAAATATCAAGGGTCCTCAAATTGGTGAATCTCGTTAGCTGATGATCGAGATCTACAAACTGGTTAAAGGACAGATTTAAATAGGTAATGTTGTCTTGAAGTCCGTGTGGCAGTACAGTTAAGTTTCTGCCCGAACAGTCCACATTCCTGTCGTTTCCTGAGCATGTACAGTTAGAAGGACAGATACCCAAAACAGTGGGTATGAAAAACAGAAGGACCAGCAGACAGGTAGATGTATTCAATATCTGGTATTCCATTGTTGCCTGAAAATAAATATACCAAAACGACACCCTTTAAATCCATGTAATATATTTTCTTTCTTTATAAGGGTTGTCTTTGCAATGACTACTTGCAGGAGAAATTAAGTAAAAAAATCAATAAAGCCCTTTGTGGCATGGTCCTTTTTAGAATTGTTCAAGAGAGACTTTACAAAGCATCCCTTCATAGACTGTCATGTTGTCTGGCAGAATGAGACTTGTTTTTTCATCTCCCTTTCCCCCTCAAGCTCAAATGAGGGCTTTCTTCCGAAAATGCAAGTCTCTTCCAAATGTTATACAATGTCTGCTTCTTGTTTTTAGTGATTTCAAGCCTATATTATGTTTGGAATAATGTGTTCTTTTATACAGGGTGAAAAAATGGCTGTCAACTGGATCTGCTTTACAAATCTCTGCAGTAATGTAGCAGTCCCCCCCATACATGCATGCTATTTGCTTAAGTAGAATTGGTTAAAATATACCTTAAATTGTTAGGAATTTAGTTTGAAACCCAAATTCCATGTTCATGCTAACATGCACATTACTATTTTTCTTCATCGTAGTGCTGATTACATTCTCAAAGCTGGCAACACATGTTTGAAAGCTGAATTAATGTTAGTAAGAAATCTCTGACACTGCAGCAAATTTCTGGTGCAAGCATCTGTCATCAACTAATAATTTCGTTCTTATTTCTGTCTCTAATTTTGTAGTAGGTTTTTGTGACTAAAAACAAAAAACACAAACTTACCGTAATCTCTTCTGCAATATCAGCACATCATTTCTGTGAAAGATTTAAGCTTAGAGGTCGTCTTGTTCTAGAGAGTAGCTACAGTTGCTGTCTGTGGATTGTGCTTGCCTCTTCAGCTGCATCGTATTGCTGCTAGCTGGGGCTCTGCAACCACCTGATCTGCACTACATTGGAGGACTGCAGAGCTGTCGTTGGTGCTGAGTCAAATTTATTGCAAAGCGAGCATATTCAATAAAATAGTTGGTTTTTATAATTTCAATCATTTAACTTCTCCGGCTCTGTATTTTATGCTGTGTTAATGCCTCAAAACATAACATGTAAGATTGCCTACGTAAACAGTACTGAATCAAATTCCTGTAGGCTATTTTAGCTTAGGCTATGATTCCATTTAAATGTTCCTATTTAAAAAATGATGTTAAGTTTGTATTCTTTTTTACCTTCGATTAATGTCTCCTCCTGTAATAAAGGTTAATGTTAATTTAGACTTCCTATCTTAAGCTTTTTAAGCTACACTGCCAGAATATCTTTTCATAATTTTTAAGCGTTTGGTTTTCTACTCCTCAGATCAGGCTGTCGCTGTATTGTGAAGTATAATATAGCTCAGCTTGTAGGATTTTACAGATTTCTATAGGAAATAGTTCTCTGAATTTCTCCAAACAGTATGGTAAGAATGGACATAGTTTATAATGCTGTTGATGTAATGCAACAAGACTTTTAAAAAAAAAATAATAAAATCTTTGTATAGTTGGAATGCTATTCTTTAGGTATACACAGTCATACAACTTATATAAATGGTAAGAAAAAATTGTAAATATCTTTTCCTATGTCCACTGTATGCACAGCAGCCTGGAATTGAATTTGCATAACTTATGGCTTGAATTTTTAGTGGTAACGTCAAGATTTTGAAGTTTATTGTTGCAATATGTGTAAACATGTGCTTTGTGCAACATGCACAAATATATTTCCTCCCCAAGCAAACTCGAAACTACAAACTCTTTGCTATTTTGCAGAGATGTCATGGAAAGCTAGCTTCAGCATCTAGCAGCTTCTTTCTGTAAATCTAAGTATTCAATACTGGTTAAAAAAACCTCCAAAATTTACCTCGGCGACCACCCTCCTACTTCCCACCAGAAAGTTAGCTTATCAAAAGGCACAGTTTTAGACAGGATGGTGAGCTTTGCCTTGTACTCAGGGCCCGGAAAGGAACATGTAAAACACTTAGACACCTTCAGTTAAAAGGAATCTGGCATCCATGCAACATTAATTTTTAAATTTTACATTAATAATATTGAGTGCATTCTGAAAAGACTGCTTCAGAGGAAGAAAACAGTGAATGTGTACAACTAATTCTGCTAATCGTTTGCCTGAGTGTTCTGCAAACTCTATTTTATCCTTAAAAATCAAAAGTATCTAGGAAAAGAAAGCCTTTTTGTACTTGTTCTTCAAGCATTCAGAGCCATCTCAGCTTTTTTTAGTGACCTAGAGTTCATATTAACTGTTTACTTGTGCTGTTCTCTACCAAACAATAGTGTGAAGTGACTGGAAGTTTTACACCAGTAAAATTCTTGGCAATATTTGATTTAAAGGAAATCTCATCGCTATTAGTAGAGAGCAACTGATGGCAGTTAGGAGGATTTCTTTTAGATACCTATAATCCATGGTGACCGAGTTGTTACCCGGCCCTATGCAGAAAATGGGTCTTTGCCTGAAAGGCGCTACGTATGAGTGTCGAGGCATTTAGAGTTTGTTTAGAACTCAAAGCTTTGTATCTAAGCAAATACTCAGTTGTGCTTTAAGTGACCAAAACGTCTTTGAATTAGAAAGCTTTATTAAAATTACCTTGAATTCATTGCATTCACTTATGCCGCCTAGGAGAACAGACAGTTTTTAGAGGCCCTGAGTACCTCTAAAGCTGTCCTGTTCCTTGAAACCTCCGTGTCTGTGTGTAAGCTGCGTATATCGATACACCGACACGCAAAGGTGTGCGTGCTCTGTTTTCTGTAATCTTCAAATTTTGGAATTGCTAGTTACAGATAACTAGTGGGCACGACCCATATTCTATTTTGAAATTATTTGCTTCAGGCAGAAGCAGGTGGTTCCCTTTTGTGAAAGCTGAAGATACGAAACACTTGGGGAAATGTCCAGGCTGTGGTCTTACTGTTCCTGCCTGCATCAACTTCTCCTTTTTTCGGTTATGTGAAGAATACTTCATTTAAGAGAAAATGTGAAGTGTGCCGGCAATCCAGTTTGGCAGTCTACACAGGGTGTTCTGGCTGGGGCAGCGGTTGGTGAATCTCTTGAATAAGGAACTCGGGTGGCGGGGGAAGTTGCTCCTCTGCTTCCGGGTGGCATTCCTGGAACTTGCCGAGATCTGAACTGGGCTCCTCGGTTGGTTCCCTGAGCCACTCAGGGGGAGGTGGCAGATCTGGGGCTTCGGGTGGAGCCGCGGGGTGAGGACAGGAGTCTCGGGCACGGGCTGCTGCTGCTGAGGTGGGGGCTGGAGATGTGTCCGGGATGGAAACGGCAGGACTGGCTTCGGCCGGCGGAGGCAGCTGGCTCTCTTCGTTGCCGGTAGTGCAGTGGGACGGCTTCTCTGCTGTAGTGGGATCGTGCTGTAAATTGGCGTCTTGTTTCCATTTCCAAGGCAACATAAATAAAACTGATGAACGTTTGGTAGCCTGGTCGGAGTCCGTAAAGACATCTGGTGTGTCTCCATCTGCAAACGGAGAACGACCTGCCCAATTGGAATCGGCCAGAACCGGCCTCCTGCAGCATTTCCACAGAACAATTATAATAATAGCTGTTATCATACTAACCAAAATGATGCCGATTATCAGTGCTGCTATCCAGCTTCCATCGCTAGGTTCTGCATATGCTTTGGGGAACTGAGGTGGTGGTGTAACAGTCAGTGCTCTTCCAGATTTCTGTAAACTGGGTCCGTTTGCTTGCAACTGATACAGAGGAGCTTTGTCTTCTGTTGCACTCCTGATACTGGTGTATGCGTTTCTTTTATTCATGGAAACTATTTGAGGTATTGCTGTAGAAAGTGATTTCCAGATTTCGCTGTAGAAGAGAACCAGTATTACTTGGTTGCTGGCCATGTTCCTGCAGCTTCTTTAAATATGTCCTCTCCTGAAGCAGGAATGAAATAGAACATATTTACTTGAAAATTGTGTGTTTTGTATTGCTACGCTTCAATGACACCAGACAATTTTATGTCAGTAGTATAGTAGTGAAAATAATTTATACCCATGTTTAAAATTTCATGCCTGTTCCCATTTGCATAATCAGCATGTTGTCACCGACTTTACAAATAGCAAGCAGATTTTCAACTTTTTTGATCATTCTAAGTGACTGTTTTGAAGAGAATGTCTTGATTATTATCACCTTTCTTCCCCTTATCAGAAAAAGGCATCGGCATAGAAGTCCTAACAATGTTTAAAAATAATATTTATCAATCTTGTAAATGGTTAGAGACCTGGAACAAAATAGGAAACACTTGCAGCAGTATTGACAAGCAGGATTGCTATGAGTAAATAAAATTGTGTTGTTTTGATGGGTATATGCTAAGACCTAACTAAAAGAAAAGGCTCTCTACATTTTTCTTAAACTTTTGTTTCCGGTTCTTGCCTCTCTTCAGCAGTTAAGGATGGAGCATAAAAATTTTTTAAAAGTTTCCAGATACTGATGCTGTAATGGAACAGGATTCTAATGTTGAACTGTTTTTATCAATAAATTCTTGCACGTGGAACACTTTCTGTAATGGAGAAGATTGTGTTAATGTTACGTTGTTGGCATGAAACAGATTTCTTTTTGTTTCTTACACTGTTTAGAGTTCAGGTCTCTGAATGTCTCCCTATGAAATAAATGGTATAAAATACATCCACTACATAGCATTTTTCTATCAGAAGTTACTTTCATGCAGTTTGAGCTAATGTATTAGTTACAATAATGGTAGTCATGTGAAGCTTTTTCTGGGAAATTAATATGCATAAATCTTTGTGGGTTTACAGATATGCAAAATTAAATTTCAGATGCAACAGGGTAAACACCTATGAGTAGTAAATTAATGCTTCTTGAGAACATTATGATCTAAACTCTAAGGTTTATAACGGGTAAAAATGATTCAATTTAAATTTCTCTGCTCTCTTTTCAAAATATAATCAAATAATACTGGCATGTAGAGTTCACGATAGCTCATAGTAACAGCATCAAACATGTGTTTGAAACCCTAATACTTTTAAGATACAGACATTCAACAAGAGCTTTGAATACACCCTGAGGTCGAGACACACACGGTGCTGTACACAGTGCAGTTCCATTTCAAACCAAATAGTACAAATATTAAACCTTCCCATCTTGAAGTTGGTGCTTACCTGCACATTTATCTTCTGTCAAACAAGCATCCTCTTACTTTTTCTGTTTGAAGCCTTAGGAGGACAGACTGTGCTGAAAGTCAAGCAGCTTAAAATGGCTCGTTTCATGTTGAAGTAGGTTTCTGCAGCTAAAGAGGAAGTTTACCGACACTTGCTGCAGGAAGTGTCAAGAGTGGGGATATTACAAAGAGCCTTATCTCAGAGTTTGCATGCTTTACGAGCAAACTTTTCAGCTCTGTTGTTATTATAAAAATCTAATTTTGTGGCTTTTGTCTGGTATGTGCCTATTATGTAGAAATTCATAAATACTTGTTTATCTGTCTCTGCTGAAAATAGTTATAGTTACTTCTGTGTGAGTCAAAAATTATGCGTGATTGGATTTGAATCTTACTGATTTAATTTCAGTGGTGGGTTTGGTGCAATGTCCTGATTATTAGTGAAAAAGCAACCTTAGGCTCATTACAGTGAGTCATAGAAAGCTGTCTGATCACACGACGCTGGCTTGCTTACACATCTTCATTTGTGTAGTTGTATTAAAAGGCAGGTAACTACAGATTTCATCCTTCTCCTGCTCCCTACTCTCCACGTTATTTTTCTGTCTGGACAACTTGGGTACCTGCTGCCTTCATTAATGGAGGGCTGTGCTCTCTGAGCAGCTGTTTTCCCACTGTCTGTCTTCATCCATAACACCTAGTATAACCCAAACTACTTCCTTTTTTCTCCTTGAGCATTTTTGCCTAGAAAGGCTGCCCGGTAAAAAGAAACCTGCACAAATATGTCCTTGCAGCATTTTGCAAGTGTATTCTGCCAGTGCCAAGTAGCTACTGCCAGATCCTTCTGCAGCTTCTTCATCTCCTCCTTTTCCTGTCATGCTTCTGATTGCACTAGTTCTCTTTTTTGGGTTCTTCCTACTCCTGCAGCAAACACAAATCTTGATCCCATACTCACATTATAACTCAAGTTTCTTCCCTGATTCCTTAATCTCATACCCGTTCTCTTCAACCCTCAGTCTCTGCCTGTCTTCTGCCACAATTCCCACCTCACTGACAGTTCTTTTTCCTTCCTGCTTTTCCTTCCTTCCATCCACTAATACGATCATGATTCTTTCCTTCTTTGCCTGCTTTTTTCATGACACCGCTGGTTTACCCCTTTAGTCTGCTGCCTACTATCAACTTACTCTGTTCCTGTGGGCAGACTGGCTAACTCCTCATCCAGATTCATTCTTCTGTTTCAGTTCTGTTACCTTTCTAGCTGTGAGCAGTTCTACACCAAGTTAGATTCACACGTTTGCTATCTCAGGTTCTCTTTGTAGTGCTTGCACAACCTTTGCTGTTGTCTCCTGTGCTCATGGTCATTTTGTGGAAGGAGAAGGTAACTGCAATGCAGCATCCCCCAACCCTGCCCTTTAGCTCTTTCTGTCACCACTGGGAGATGTTCTCAGTTCATCTCCTGGGTACTAGGTTGTCATCACTGATCTGTCAGTTTGCTCTTATTCTTCTCCCAGCCTTTCGCCTCCAGTTTTAGAAATGCCTGACATAATCCTCTGTCCCTCCTCCCTTTGAGCTCTGAGGTCTGAATATGTGGTTTATGGCAGATTCATTGGAATGTTGATTTGTTTTTTTCCATCTCCAATTAACTCATTTTCTAATGACTCCCAGTTGTGGACTAAGCTTGCAGGCTCCTTCTAACTTAATATTCCTTACTACACAAACCACCTTTGACATGGGTAGTTGCACTTTTCTGATCTAGCACTCTCTTGGCTGCCGTGATGCTGTCGTCTTGCTTCTCTGTTGCTTCTTTACTTGACCTTTCAGCCAAGTTTGTGGAGTGATATAATGGAAGATGAGTTGGGGATTCTTTCAAACTCGTAGAACCATCTCTTGTGTTAAAAATGTTTATTACAGATGCACAGGATGTTTAAAGCTTTGTCATTATGCAGTTTTAGCACTTGTGACCATAGCGCAACAGATCAGCTTTAACCCAAGAAGGAGCCTGTGAAAAGCTTCTCATGTTTCCTGAAGATAGCAAAGTTCTGCTGTAGTGAGACCAGACACAGACATCTCCCCAGAAGTATGGAAAAATCACTGCTCTATTAGAATGAAGAAACTAAAAGTTGTGGTGGTTTTGGATAAATTTTAGGCGTGTTCTGGTTGTTTGTAATAGGACAAAGTGGAGTGTGTTTCTGTGATGTGAGAAATCACAGCTAGTCATCAGAGAAGACCTTTACTGAATACTTCATGCAATATTTTGACTTAGAGAAATAGTATCACATAAGTTATTTAAAAAGTGATGTTGCTAGTTTATTGGGGATAAATTGAAACAGTTCTCATATTCGAACATATAATACAAACTTCATATATTTGTACACAAAGTTAAAACACAATAAATACAATTCAAATCTCAATCTGGTTCAAAAGCAATGAAGCTGGTTTAAGAAGCGCTTGATGGAAAAAAACTGTAAGGGCATTTTGAGAGGGACTAGTTCCTGATTCAGTAATTGCATCAAGGTTGTGACTGAATTATGGTTTCCTTAAAAAAGCAACTTGTTTGTTTATAGCTGTGTAGCACCTTATGATATGGTATATTTATTATACTAACAGTCCTTTCCTTTTTTTCCTCTAATGATCTTTGAAAATGGGCAGATTTCTGTCCTTTTATCCCCTTCAGCTCCTATTGCCATGATTTCTGGTCAAAGGAGTAAAACCAGTCTTGACACTATTTATAAGAAGCTATTTAACACAATCTTATTCCCTTCTAGAACTGCAAGTTGCTACAGCATTCCCTGTACGATAAAAGGAAAAACCCTAAGACCTGAATTCAGCTTTCCTATGTTAAAATTCATATTGCTGTTTGAAAGCTATGTTTTTGCCTTCTGTTAATGATGTAAAAAAGATGAAAGTTGAGTTTTTACCAGAGTATGGATTAAATCTCAACTACAAAATTGGTTAAAATGGGTTTGTGTGACTTGGATGGTTCTTTGTTTTCCTCTTCGTTATCTGTTTCTTTATTGAGTTTCTCGGTAGTTTCATCCTGGGTCTTCCTTTGGATTGCAGCGTCTCTCCCCGGTACGAAGTTTTGCATTGCCAAGTCAGCCCCAGTTGGCTCCTTGGGCATCCTCTGCCACGTGCCCGCTGCTGTTGGCCACAGACTGTTAGTCGCCAGAAGATCACCATTGCTTCTGGGCCTACGTTTTCCTTGCTGAGTTTTTTTGAGATAGGACATTTTATTTGCTACTACGACTGTTGACAGAAATAAGAAGGTGCAGATAAGCACAAGTACTGCTATTATAATGAAGCAAATCAGTATGAGAGACTTATTGTCTTCACATGTTTCTTTTGTCATTGTACTTTTGGGTTTGCTGGTATTCCTGGGTCCTCCAGAGGCAGAAACAGCACTTCTGGCAGGGGAAGATGTTGAATTTTGGGCCATTGTGGAGGATGGGGATTGCAGGGTACTCATCTGTATTTCAGAAGTAGTCGTGTTGCTGCTTAAACTGATGCTCAGAGGAGAGCTTGTATTGGCTTCTGTTATATTCTGGCTTCCTCCTGAGTTTTGGCCGACAGGATTCCAGGTTTCATTTATAACCCTAGAATAATTGGTACGGTTTGCACTTGTTTGCAAACACACAGAAAAGATTATCATGACAGGGAAGGTGAAGTGTGTTTTACTATGTATCTTCGTCTTCATCTTCCTATTTAGTCACCTGCAAAAATACAAATTATGGTATTAGTTCAGCAAATGCTAGTCCTTAGAGGTTTGAATCTGACTTCTCAGGGAATAGTAGGCAGCAGCCTTTTTGGTGGAAAAAAAAAAAAAATGTAACGACCTCGTTTTTAGTGAACGTAGGAGGACAAGTTCAAGTACTTCATATTCTGAAAGAATAGGTTGTCTTGAACTTCTGACAGTTTGAGGTTTATAGAAAATGCATGAAGATTAAAAAAGGACTGGAGCAAAGAGTAAGGGAAGTGTTTCCTATTAACCACTCGGTGATGTAGAAGCAGACTCCGTGGTAGTTCCTCCTCTTTAAAGCTGGCCACATTACAACTTCAAGTTTGTCACTTCTGCTTTTACACAGTGAAAAGAGAAACCCGTGTAAAGTTTAGAGACTGCTGCTTCTTACTTTCTGGTATTCCCCTGAATGCGGGAAATGTAACCATGGTTGTAAAGATGGTCAAGTGAAAAACTTTAAAACGTTCCTGTAAGCAACAGCAGTAACTTATTTTACTTGTTTATATTTCTTAGCAAAGCTGTCTGGGGTACTTCATAAATGGCTAGGAAAATCTTTGCTCTCTAATTTTTCTGCTTTATTGTACAAAAAGCTATTTATCACAAATGTGCTTCTCAAATTTTTCTCACAAACATGTTACAGATTGTGACATTTTCTTTAAAATGCCTGAGATACTGATGCAGATAATATTACCATGAGCATGATCTGTTTCACGGTTGTGTAGTATTCAAATGCGTATCTACTGGGTTTGCCTGGGGGGCAGGAAACTGATCTTTAGGACCGTCTGGTGCAAAGATAACCACCTCAAGGTAATAGTGACAACTCCGATAAGCAGCAAACCTTGCTCCAGTTTGCACATGGGAGACACATGTGGAGTTTAAGGCTCATTATCCCATCCAATGTCTCTCTCTTTAACCTGTCTCTATTAAGAGAACAAAATGTTTCCTTTGAATGGTACAGTCTACATTTGGTTCAAATACAGATACTATAGAGAGTGACCAAAAGTAACAGTGCTACTTTTATAAATACATTTGTTCTTGAAACTATTACTTTAAAGGTAACAAAGTATATCTGTGTGTTTGCAAGATTAGGTAATTTTGAAATATTCCAGACATTACTTACTTCTAGCAGTCAAAAGTTAACATGCCTACCAAAGAACCTTATATTCACTGCCAAAAATCAGAGGGGTGAGCTGTGCCTATCTTGTCACATCCAAGTGGCAGCACTTCAAATTGCTGAAGTGCTCCAGGAAAATGAAGGAAGTGCTGTGCCTGGTGTGTAACCAGGGAACAAACTATGGGTGTCTCTCCTCACGTGACAGAGGAGCGGCAAAACATTTATGTATCTTCGACTTTGCAGTTTGCCCGTAACATAAAATCAGACTCCGTTCGGAGATGGATCCTTATTGTTAAGTTTGAACTAGAAACCATCTTAGTGTTCAACTGCAGCTCAGGTAGAACATTTATCTTTATATGGTAAAGGTTGCCTGGAGGATGCCTTGTAGCGTATTTTAAAAAGGAAAAATGGCAAAAAACAGCAAAAAACTTTTTTTTTTTTTTGGAAACAAAACAACACTTTACATTAAATTTCTGCATGGCATGCAGAACTGAGATACGTTTGCTGGTACAGATAAACTTTTAACATTACTGTCTGAGAGTTGCAACTCTCTCTCTGCCTACTCCCTCCGACAGTACAGTAAGTTCAGTGTTAATTCTAGCATTCTAGACCAGATGTGCTTTTCTTAAAAATAAACAAACTGATGTTGTTAAGGGCTTTGCTTATAATCAGGAGAGCAAAGGAACTGATCATTAAAGGGCTGCTTTTTTCTTTTTAGTTGAACTCTTTGTGCCTACGTATTGATCGGGTCTGTAGTACATAGGAACAACAGAGCTAAGTGGTGACTGTCACTGTTAATTCTTCAGAGTCTTATTGTGAATAACATTTAACATTACTAAAAATACAGCTATATCAGCTTCCTTAATTCAGTTGGAGATAGTATTTGTACAGATTCTTACTGGTTTTGAGTTACTTGACTTTCTTTAAAAATATTTTTGCTTATGATTTACTACAAAATTTAAGAAACTTTGAAGCTGAACTTTAAAATAGGAGAAGTAAAACATGTACTTACCTTGCCAAGATGTAGTAAAAAGAAAATTGGTGTTTCAGGTATTTAGTCCTTTAGCAATAAAATTTCTTTGTACTTATATTTGCTCTTAGCATGCCAACGACCATTAACATAAAGCAAGTAGATTTAGACAATGCTGGTATTTTTTAAGCAAATCTGTAACTGAAATTATAGGTCCTTTACTCTAAGTGGAGAACTAAAACCACAGAGATGACACACTTCCTTTTTGTAACAACTATACCATGACACGTTAGAGGGGGAAAAACACCAACTTGCCCAAATTAGCTCTCAGAACAACAGGAAGTAACACAAGGGGGAAAAAAAAAAGCATCTTCAGCAGACAAATATTCTACATTCATGAAATTCATCTCGATTATCCTGCACTCAGGTGGTTTACTTCAGATGTTATCAAGAGCAGTGTTCCCAACACACTCAAAACTTACATAGATGCTCACAGTATTTCTTAGCTCTCTCCGTAGCCTGTTGCTTTACCTTGAAAGAATTGACTTGTTGCTAGCTTGAAACAGTGATGGGTATTTAAAAATACCTTAGAAGTTCACGAGCTACTGTTGCATTTGGTTTTTAATTAATTTTTCCTAGTAGAATTAGTCTGCTGTGCTACCTCTGGAGACTTGGTTTAGGCAGACGTGCTGTCCAGTCTCAGAATTCAGAGAACCGTTAAACAAGAGCAAAAGGTTCTTAATATTCATATATTATCTGAATCTTTTTCTGGAAAGAGTTGTTTTGTAGGCAAATCCTCTGTACTACTCAGAGGACGGACCATTCTTAGAAACACTTCACCAAGCACTCGGGTGTGCTGCAGTGTGTAACAAATGAAATGAGTTTGAGACCCTTTGAAAACGTTGGTATGTGGATTCTTAATTAAGACTTCTGAAATAAATGGGTTTTTCCACATATAAAATAGATATAATTTGAATCTCTAAGGAGGTTTAAAAGTTAATTGGAGGGACTTACTTTTATTTTTAAAGAAATTGAGCTCTTTTCCTGGAATCCAGTTTTGATTCAGTGTTGCTCTTCAGCATGAATTTTATTTTTTTTTCTTTTAGTTGAATAAGCCTCCTGTCTGTCTGGAAGTTACTTGGCTGTGGTAGGTTGTGTGGCACTTCAAAATGCAGTTAAATCCCAAGTCAAGCTTCATCATACTGGGCACTAAATTTGGTTGGAGTGAGAGCCATAAAAGAATAGTGACAGATGCCTTTAGGCTGTAGCTGCCAGTCCAGTGTCCTTGCTTTGGATCAGTGGTATTTTTAGAACTGTGACAAACCAGTCTGGTTTAGTGTAGTAGTAGTGTGTATAATGCACCACTCGGATGTTTGAAATGTGGATCTAAAAATGCAAACCCAACAATGTCTGTCTTGTTTTCTTACAGATTCAAGACTGGCCAGATCAACGGAGATTTATTGATATACCATGTACTGCTAACTCTGAAGCCATACTATGCAAAGCCATATGAAATTGTGGTGGACCTCACACACGCTGGCCCCAGTAATCGCTTTAAAACAGACTTTCTTTCTAAATGGTTTGTAGTTTTTCCAGGCTTTGCTTATGAAAATGTCTCAGCAGTTTTTATTTATAACTGTAACTCTTGGGTCAGAGAATACACCAAATACCATGAAAGGCTCTTGACAGGTTTGAAAGGAAGCAAAAGGCTTATTTTCATAGACTCTCCGGGGAAGCTGGCGGAGCACATCGAGCACGACCAGCAGAAACTCCCAGCAGCTACCTTGGCTTTGGAGGAGGACTTGAAAGTATTCCACAATGCTCTCAAACTGGCTCATAAAGACACCAAAGTTTCTATTAAAGTAAGTCCTTTTAACGCTGCTCCTAGTGAATTGTTACATGTTTATAAGGATTTGAATGTGATTTTACTGTCTTGTAATTCTCCTCTCCTGTCTCAAGGAGAAGTCGCCGCTTACTGGTCAGCTTCTTTAGGAAGTATAACATTTCATACGTTTATCTTTATAAAATTACAACTGTCAGACTCTTCTCTCTTCGTATTGTTAGCAATAGGTGCTGAACTGTTTTTCTGTTCTCTTTTTAAGGTTGGGTCAACAGCTGTGCAGGTGACATCGGCAGAACGAACAAGAGTCCTGGGCCAAACAGTGTTTTTAAATGATATATACTATGCCTCTGAAATTGAGGAAATATGTCTTGTCGATGAGAACCAGTTTACCTTAACGATTGCCAACCAAGGCACACCGCTCACCTTCATGCATCAGGAGTGTGAAGCCATCGTTAGGTCCATCATTCATATACGGACACGGTGGGAGCTGTCACAGCCAGACTCCATCCCACAGCACACTAAAATTCGTCCCAAGGATGTCCCTGGAACACTACTGAACATAGCGCTGCTCAACCTGGGAAGCTCAGACCCCAGTTTGCGGTACAGACCTTTTAAACTAATACCAACTTTGATCAAAAATACGTGAATTTTTTCCAAGGTTTCCTTAGTGTCAGGTCATCTCTCTCGAACAAAACAGTTTTTCTTTCACCACAGCTCCGTAAAATGTACTCTTTAATATAAAGAAAGGTTGGGTTTTCCAAAGGTGAAGAAAGGCAGACGTGCTGTCAGAGTAACTGAAGGCATGTAGGAAGCTTGATTTCCCTTTATAAGGAGAAGTACTTCTGCTGTGCAATACAAGTTATTAGGTACATTTGATTCTCCTGGTGGTGGACGACCTGCCTGCTGAGGTGGGCGCGGTGCCTCCGGAGCAGGCTCTGGGCCCGGGTCAGGAGGGACCGCCCAGGCTTGGCTGTCCCTCTCCCAGCAGCTCAGGTGCACGTGGAAATACTCAGGATTTCCTGGAACTGAAAGCCAGTCTGAGAAGTCAAGTACAAAGGCCTTCACGCATACTCTTTTGCCTCATCAGAAATTGTTTAAAGCAATTTCTTTCATTTCTCCAAGGCAAATGTTTTTGTCTCTGAATCTTAACTGATGCAGGGGGAAAGTTCAGGATTTAAATGTGATGTCTTATATGATGGTATTGATTTGATTTTTAAAATGTCAATACTACTACTGTGATGCCTTGGTGTAATGTCTGTCTTCTAAAATGTACAAGAAAACTCTTACAAGTCCCATTGCTTGCTTTGTTACAGGTCTGCTGCCTATAATCTTCTATGTGCCTTAACCTGTACCTTTAATTTAAAGATTGAGGGCCAGTTACTGGAAACTTCAGGTCTGTGTATTCCTGCCAACAACACGCTATTTATTGTATCTATTAGTAAGACTCTTGCAGCTAACGAGCCACACCTTACCTTAGAGTTCTTGGAAGAGTGTATTTCTGGATTTAGCAAATCTAGTAAGTAACATTTGTATTCCTTAACGCTAACCATGAATTTGAAGCTTTAGGTTGGTAGCTGTCTAGCTTAGTCAGTTAAGCTTCCTCATGTTACTGAGTCACAATAAGTTTAAATTGCAAATGCTTCATAGAGCTGTTTTAGCTATTTTCAAGATTATCTATTTATATCTGTTTCTTAATAATCAAGTTGTGTAATACTCTGAAGCCAGGCAGCTTCACAAATTGGAATGGCATCTGTTGGAACAAAACCATTACTTTTCACATTTGCCTGTTGCATGTGCCCTTTCCTTTCTCATTAAGTAGATTAAAAAAAAAAAAAAAAAAGCAACTGCCTTTTAAACTTTGAAATTAACGTTAAAAACAATTTTACTAGACATCTGATTTGTTTAGAGGATTAATTTCATTCAGAGCGATCACAATACAAATTATTTGTTTCATATCACTGTTGATAGTTTTGTACAGTGAGTATTTTGGATGGATCTTTATCAGGCTGTTAGTAATTCACCAGAAGTAGAGAATATTACAGAATAAAAATCAAAATTTGAGGTCCATGATAGCAAAGGTTTTAACTCTAGAACGTACATATACAGAGGAGTTGCAGGGTTCTCTAGTCATATCAAAATTAATCTTTTCAGATTAGTTATATCTCTGCTGTACATCTGGTTCTGCTGCACTGCTGCTTTTTTTCCAGGCACGATACAGCTCTGACTGCACTGTTGGAAGCTGTTTAGTATTTACATTCTCAAAATTAAAAAGAAATTATCTTAAGTAGTCTCATCTAATTCTGAATGTACACATCTTTGTCGCATCTCTTAATAAGATATTAAAGTGTCAACATCTCCTTGCCAGATTCCTACAGATGTTTCTTCTTTTTGAAGCTCGTCTGTCTGCTCGGTATTATTTGCTCAGCTCTGATAGTAGTTACATAGACAACAAAGCTGAATGGAAAGGTGCTCACAAAGAATTATTTACTTATAAATAGAGACCAGTGCTGATTTTGTGTTACATGGTGAATTTTTATTTCAGGTATTGAACTGAAACATCTTTGTCTGGAATACATGACTCCCTGGCTGTCCAATCTGGTCCGGTTCTGTAAACACAATGACGATGCGAAGCGCCAGCGAGTCACTGCTATTCTTGATAAGCTTATAACAATGACAATAAATGAAAAACAGATGTATCCTTCCATTCAAGCTAAGATATGGGGAAGTCTTGGACAGGTACAAATTCTGCATAGTTTATTGCAATTTATTTCTAAGCAGTTTGTAGAGTTTTTAGCTGCTCAAATGTTAATGCAGAAAAATAAAATGGATCTTGACGTGACCTAAGTATATTAACTGTATGGAGGGTACTGTGCAAGTTCTTCTGAAGTTTCCATTCTATAAAACACTTCATTAACGAACTCTGGCTTCTAGGAATGCGTTCTGGCCCTCACTGAGAATTGAAAATTAAAAGTATTTGGTATTACTAGTAATTATTTCATCAAAATCCGTGAATGTATGGGTACTGAATGGAAAGAACAAAGTACTAACATTGAGGTGAATTAGGCATTGAAAGAACTCTCTTTTTTTTTTTTTTTTTTGTACTTTTGAAGCAGACACATTTTAATTACTGTTAAATAGAATATCAGTCCTCCTGTTGATGATTAGCTTAACACGTAGCCAAATTTTGTCCTCATCCTCCCTGCAAAGTAAAGAGAATGAAGAAAATAAAGCTGACTTCATACATGCCATTCATGAAAGAGGTGTTTGGAGAAACAGGACCAGCTTTGCTTGCCCTGACCTGGCTTGCTCACAAACTTTGTATCAACTTCCTCATTGTCATACTATTTTTATTTTTTTTAACTGTCATGCAAGCTGACGCAGCCCAGCATCACAAAGCTCTTCTCGGAGAATGTGGGAGAACTGTCAAATGGATGCATGAGTGCTTTTTCTTGCTTTGGTCCAATTGGCAAAACCCCAAAACCAGCCAACCAACCAAAAAAACACACTAATGTATTTTGAAAGTTTATATCACATTGAGAGCAATATGACTGTTATGTCCAGTATGAAAGTCTGTTAACAGGTAAATATGGAGAAACACAAAATCAAAAGATGAAGTATTTCACAGCTGTTGGTGGAAATTTTACTATTGATTTAGTTGACCGAAAATTGCAACCAATTTTCATAATATCAAGAGAGCTGAATTTGAACCATTACTGAAATAGCATTAATCTTAGCCTGCATGTTACATTTAGAGTTCTCTGTGCACTTGGACAGATCTGATTCTTACCTGTATATATTAAATGGGGTTTGGGAGGGTGATTTTCTTTTTTTTTTTTTTTTAACATTAGGTGAAACTTGTTTTACTGGTTGTCATATTCACACATGGCTGGTGCTCTAAGCAAAATCTTTGACACATGAGATCTTGCTTGTTTTCTTGGAAGTATGCTTTTCCCTCCACTTCAAATCCAGTTTCTTCTTACTAGGTTCAGCATTTTATGCATAGCTATACTTTAAAATACAATACAAACTAAATTATAGTTTCTCCACAGTTCTGAAGCACTTTGATCTGGAGTAAGACCTGATGGAATTCAGCTTTACATTTCTAAAATTCACATTAGGCTTTTTTCCAAGAGGATAACAAATCACTAAAACTGATGCTTCAATTTATGGTAGCTATGCATCTTCAACTAAATAAAAAAAAAAAACCTGAATGATGATTTAAAAAGTGGTTTACTGTGGAAAAATAAATTTAACCTGACTGATTTTTTTTTTTTTTTTTTTTCTGTAACAGATAACAGATCTCCTTGATGTAGTGCTGGACAGTTTCATCAAAACTAGTGCCACAGGGGGCCTAGGGTCCATAAAAGCTGAGGTTATGGCAGACACAGCTGTGGCGCTTGCTTCTGGAAATGTAAAATTGGTTTCAAGCAAAGTGAGTTCCCTCTTTGCCTTAATTTTCTTTTATATAATAATTTCAACTTATATAATAATGTGATGCTGAGATACTTTCTGATAACTCAGTACAGGCCATAATGCAAAAAAAACTATGATAAAATAGGTTTCGAGCAATAGATAAGTCCAATGCTAAATTGTAATGGTTTTTACTGAAATTTTGAGCTGTGCTCTTTGACTAAAACAAAATGGTTGCTTTCTTTCCAGGTGATTGGAAGAATGTGTAAAATAATCGACAAGACGTGTCTGTCTCCAACACCTACGCTGGAACAGCACCTGATGTGGGATGATATTGCAATTCTAGCACGTTACATGCTGATGCTCTCCTTTAACAATTCTCTGGATGTGGCAGCACATCTCCCCTACCTCTTCCATGTAGTTACTTTACTGGTGGCCACTGGTCCCCTTTCTCTCAGAGCTTCCACTCATGGTCTCGTCATCAACATCATTCATTCTCTTTGCACTTGTTCACAGCTTCACTTTAGTGGTAAGTTGTGGTGGTTTTTCAGATTTTCAGTTAAGCTGATAGCTCCTTAGTTTGGTTAAGAAATACTTGGATTGTCTTTATCTCTTTAAACTATCCTGAGAGTTTGAAAATACCGTGTTGTAGTTTGTCTTGCATGCAAACCAGAGTGGCGATACGATCTACAACAAATGAGTATAGAATGAGAAAATTACTATCTGGTTTAAAGCAGGTGCATAAAGTAAATTGTTTGTCTAAAAGGTTTTAGAAAAAAGAGAAGTACCAGAAAGTTCCTATAATGCGGAGAAAGGAGAAAATACGTCTGTGCTAAAACTGGCTGATGTGCATCCTTTGAATGGTTACATAATCTGGTAACAAAAATAACAATTACATAAGGGAATTGTGAAATTATACTGTTAAAACAGGTATTTTGCATACTGCTGTATTTTAGCAGTCCTAAAATAATTGGTATTAGCAAATATGTAGCTGTCACTTCTTACCACAGAAGTACAGTACAAACCCAGGCTAGATTTTGTGCAGAAAGAAATGGAAAAGTTTATGTAATCTTGTCTTTCTTTTTAAGTGTCTGAAAGCTCATTTTGTATCTATATATATTGACAGAGTAAGTGTGTGAACACACACACACACACACGTACATATATATGTATAAAGGAAAGCTTTGCTTTGATGCAGAGAGAAAGGCAAGCCTTCCTGTTTAAACAATGAATTGGAAGCAAACTGAAATGAACTGAAAGTTCAGAATTGTAAAAATATTCAGTGCTAGTAGCAGGGCCATAATTTTCTTCTGATTTAAATGACTTTCCTCATTTTAGTGCCAGAGCCAAAAGCAGGATTTGATTTCAGTTGGAACTGAGAGTACTGTTGGTATTTCAAAGCAGGAACTCTCCAGGTTTCCATTTTCTGAACTCACAGAACATCTTTAAACAAGTTCCTTTCTACCTGTTTTTAGAATACATCTTCCTGGAGACTGGTTTCAACAGTCTGTGCAGCAGACCACTGTTGTGGCATACTCTGGAAGAAGTAGGAAAGAAAACAGTGTTGGAATGTGCAAAATGACATATAGGATGATTATCCACTTTTGTGTTCATGGGAGGGTGAGCCTCAGAGTGTTTGAAATACGGATTGAATTTCAGTGGTTTAAATCTAATATGTAAAAATTTATTCAACAGAGGAGACCAAGCAAGTTTTAAGGCTGAGCTTGACTGAGTTCTCTCTGCCCAAATTTTATTTGCTGTTTGGAATCAGCAAAGTGAAATCAGCCGCGGTCATAGCGTTCCGATCCAGCTATCGGGACAGGTCTTTTTCACCTGGTTCCTATGAACGGGAGACTTTTGCACTGACTTCGTTGGAAACTGTTACTGAAGCTTTGCTGGAGATCATGGAGGTATGTGGCTCAAAACAAGAGGAATTAGCCATGAGGGAAAATGGCACTGCTTATCGTTCCGGTCGGCAAGCGGTGTAGTGAGATGTACCTCCCACGATGTGGTAATAAACAGTTCAGGAGGTGACTCTTGAGAACTAAACTAACTGCTTATTCTGAATTTTAAAAGTACTTTTTCTTACTGTTACGTGCATTCAAACAATGTAATTCTTTTTAGGCTTGTATGAGGGATATTCCAACGTGCAAGTGGCTGGACCAGTGGACTGAGCTAGCTCAAAAGTATGTCATAGATCTCAAAATATATCCCCCGCCTGCCTGTGTAGTACACTTAGAATTCTCAGCTTTTCATTATACAGCCTGTCTGTTGTATATTTGTTTAATATAGTGTGCTCTATTTTTTCACAGGTTTGCATTCCAATATAACCCATCCCTGCAGCCAAGAGCACTTGTTGTCTTTGGCTGTATAAGTAAACGTGTATCTCATGGACAAATAAAACAAATAATCCGAATTCTTAGCAAGGTATATGGGTCTATGTCTGTTTTCCTTTGTTACTCAAAAAAAGGCTTTTTTAGCTACTTTTAGCTTTATCTTCCCGTCACATATAGAACTCTGCATAATTTGAGGATAAATATTTTTTTTGAGTATTTTCTTGTATAGAACTGACTAATTGGAAGTATACTATTTGTAGGCCAAACTTTTTTATTTTAAATTTATTTAGTGGCAATAAATTTCATCACTGGTCCAACTTCTAGAGTAACAGTAGTTTTCGATATTCAGTTTAAAATTTGTGACACTGAGATTGATCCAGAAACCAGTATTTAAATAAATGAGAAATTTTCTGTTACAGCATTTAGCTGCACACACATGATTCACAACTTCCTTTTAAAAAGAAGTTGTTAATACTCTGATGTGTTATAAGTAAATACAATAAAGAGCAGGACATTCGTATAGGAAAACTTTGAAACAGAGTGCCTAAGCTTGGTAATGCCGTTCCATATTTTTCTAAAGAAGATTGCATTCCACAGCAAGTAAACAGTGTGCTAAATGTGTTCCCTTTAAGCATTTTATTAGGGTTTCATGGACATAAACTTTAATTGAGCAGCATCTGAATTGTAAAAGAGCTGTTCTCTAATTCTTGCACCCTGTCCTGCACCCTTACTTTTTTAATACACATTGTGCAGTTGCTTTCAGCAGTACATCTCTCGCTTCTGTGTAAATCTCCTTCTGTAAAAGTCCTTGAGAGTTGGTTTGAAAGGAGCTCAAGCTTTTTAAACTAATTGAGAGCAACAATTATTGTTTAGAGCTTTGATCTTCTGTTTACAAAGCAAAAACTAATTATGGTTGTAATTTTAATTGCCCTTTTTTTTTTTTTTTTTGTTACAAAAAGGGACTTGAGAGCTGTTTGAAAGGCCCTGATAATTACAATAGCCAAGTTCTAATAGAAGCTACAGTTATAGCACTCACCAAGCTGCAGCCTCTTCTTAATAAGGTAAACAACTGGATTTTTAGAGTAAACAGAGAACACATTTTGTAGATTAAAATTATAATTATGGCTGTAATCTCAAAGATGTAGGTGTTGTGGTATCTGAAGTTCACACTTCACTGCCATGACTTATGCTCGAAAGTACTACATATGGGAAATGTCGTGTGTTTGTACGTGGGACCCGTGCAAAGGCTTCAGAAATGCTTTGGGATGTTCTCTTCTGCTTCAGCAAGCTGGTCTGCTTATCTGATTTGTTATTAATTTAGCCATCTGTATGTTCCTTTCAAGTTCATTATTTGAGGAGCATACCAGTAGGTACAGCAGGAGTGAAGTGCCTCGTGTATCTGCTGTTAGTAAACAAAACTTGTTCATAGAAGAATCTGCTGCTGAAGAGACCCAGGGTTTGTTGAATGCCAATTCCTCCTGCATGCTTTTTCATTTGGAGAAGAAGCTACCTGGCCAGTTAGATGTGCAGAGTTGCAATCCATTTTCAGTGTGTGCTCTCAAACTGGTAACAAAAGGCACGTGTCTGTTCAGTCTGGTGTAAGGCAGTATGTGTCTGACCCTTTTGTGAGCAAGGGAAGGAATTCGAGAGAGAAGGAATGGCTTTGGGGGGTTGGGAAGGCTTGGAATTCATGAACTTTCTCCTATCCAGCTGTTAAGTGCATTAAGACTACAGGTTCATATGAACGTCTCTTACTGGAATGGCTGCGGTCGAGGACAGGGCCGGCGACGAGGAGGAGAGCGGTGCATGTACAAACCCGCGTGTCGCTCCGATTTGTCCTTCCTTCACAGGAACTGACTGAAAGTGAAATGCTGGCTTTTTCTCTCTCCTTGTAGGACTCTCCCATGCACAAGGCCCTCTTCTGGGTAGCGATGGCAGTACTGCAGCTAGACGAGGTAAACCTGTACTCGGCAGGTACAGCACTGCTGGAGCAGAATCTGCATACCCTGGATAGCCTTCGAGTGTTCAATGATAAGGTAAGCAGTTGGCAGACAGCTGTGAGTAGCCCTTGGTTTAGGGAAGCAGTTAAATCTGCTAAAAAAAAAAAAAAAAAAATGCCTTGCCCTTGTGGACACCGGTTAAGCAATTAAAACTGAAATTTGCATTAGCAATTGTTTCACTCGGGTGATATCAACAGTAAAACTAAGATGTAGAGATAAAACTCATATCATTCTGTTCTAAACTGGAACAGAAATGTATAGATGTGCTCTATTCAAGAGTGTGTTTGACATTTTCATGTAAGCTCTTAAAATTACTGTTTTGTCCCTTTTAAAAGAAAAAGCAAACGCTTGAGATGGCATGTAACTTTTGATGAGGTACTCTTCTATTTTATTTTTCTGGGTCAGAGCCCAGAAGAGGTGTTTATGGAGATCAGGAGACCACTCGAATGGCACTGCAAGCAGATGGATCATTTTGTTGGGCTAAATTTCAACTCCAACTTTAATTTTGCTCTAGTGGGACACCTCCTGAAAGGTAAGAATATATATTGCTGTTCATTCGAGACGAACACTGTTAATTCGGAAATAAAAACAAGTCCAAGGATAAAAGGGAAAAAGTGGGTGGTGGATTTTAAGCAACTTGGATTACAGAATAGATACCGAATTAAATGTTCTTTGACTAAAGGACTTTGCCAGGTTTCCTTTGCACATGTCCTTTGAAGGCCTTCAGTGCTAAGGATATAAATTCTTAACTGTCGCAGGATGTGTGACTTCGTCTGCTGTAGTTCCGTACTTTTTCCCCCAGGAATGCTGTCCGTCTCTGTGTGTTTGATGTGTTCAGGCTCTCTGTTTCTTTTAGAAGTCTGATTTTGAGTTAATAGATGTAATATATGCACAGACATTTGAAATTATGTGATTTGGGGGGGAGGGACAGAAAGAACTAGACTTGAACGTGCAATTTCTCTTAGCATTGTGCTTCCTTGCCCTTTCTATGAAGTGTCTTGAGAAAGTGCTGAAAAATATTTATAAATATTTGCAAAATATGAATGCTTCATAAACACACATTCAAAAATGAAATACAATATTTGGTTTCTTAACCCCATTTCTTAGGGTACAGACATCCTTCTCCTACCACTGTAGCAAGAACAGTAAGGATTTTACATACACTACTAGCTCTGGTTAACAAACACAGGAACTGTGACAAGTTTGAGGTGAACACCCAGAGTGTGGCTTACCTAGCAGGTAAAATTAAACGAACATTTAAACAAACATTCTTTTAAATTTGTGCTAACTGAAAAGGAATGGATTACTGTGGGAATTCTTGTGGGTTTAGGTTGATAGAATTGCGCCAACATAAAGGAAACGTGTACCTGGAGATGGAGAAGAGCCCGGGCTAGGCTGGGGGTGTCAGCGGAAGGGTTTTGTGGGCTGAAGGCTTGCCGGCACAGGACCTGCTGTGCAACTTCAAAAATACTTCAGGGAGGCTGAAGATTCCTTGGTTTAAATACTGAAGTGTGTGCCTTAGAACATTCAAATTTCTAGTGGTCTAGAAATAGAAATTGTGACCATGTGAGGGCGAATGTTTAAATCATGTAACTGGAGGGGGAATTTAACTCTTTTAAATGACCTACTTTTAATCTGTACATTTCAGTAAGGCGTGATTACCTCTCAGCGCTGGTCTTTGTACTAAGTAAACAATTTAAATTGATAGATTATTGCTTACATTTTTCAATGTATTCCTACTGTGGAAAACTTATATTAGCTTTCTTTGAATTTTTAGCTTTGCTGACAGTATCTGAGGAAGTTCGAAGTCGCTGCAGCCTAAAACATAGGAAGTCTCTCTTGTTGACAGACGTTTCAATGGAAAATGTTCCTATGGATACATATCCCATACATCACAGTGACACTAGCTATAGGTTGGTTGTCTAACTTTAAGATAAGTTATCCAGATTTCAGTGTCGGTTTCCTTTAGCAAGTTGTCTAAAGGTAGCCTGTGGTATTCTGAAAACTGAAACCCACATTCGTAAAGCTGAGTTAATGTTCTGTTACTGGTTCCAGTCCAACATGCTACTTACACTGTGATCAAGAGCCACAGAGGAATTTGGGTATCAAATTTGTATAGATTTAATTTTGAGGTTCATAAACTATTTCAGACCTTAACTGCTTTGGAGATTAACTGTTTGCTAACATCTTTCTACAAGGCCTAATTTAATCTAATTTTTAATTTATATTTTAGGAGAAAATTTTGTTTGTCCTTTTAAGACCTTTAAGGCATGTACTAAGTAATCACTTGATCTGTGTCATTGGAAAATCTTGACACCTTATAGCCTGTCTATAAGCAGCCACAGCGATAAGCTAAGAAATCCACCCAGAGTGACTTGGAGAGCTGGTTTCTCTCCCTGGGGAGCACTGTACTCAGTGTCTCTCTTTTCAGCATCCAGTATGGAGTGGCTGATTACCAAATATCTTTCATCTTGGCTCATAGGCTGATTTACTTGTGTTCTTTTCATTGCTTTATTTTTTATCTCTTCAGCATTACATTCATATCAGACTCTTAGTTTTTACTAGCTCAGACATTTTTGCAAGCAAAGTAACGGCTATTTCGTAGTATGTGGTTTTGGAAGGTTAACCTGTTAGGAAAGGTGGGTTTAATACAGGACAGTTTGGGTGGTTGAAAAAATTATGCCTAAATGTGCACATTTTAAAAGATTTTCTTAATTTAATTTCTCTGCACTTTCAGGACACTAAAGGAAAATCAACCATGGTCATCACCAAAGGGGTCAGACAGACATCTGGCTGCCAGTTACCCGACAGTGGGACAGATAAGCCCTCGAACACGAAAATCCATGAGTTTGGATATGGGGCAGCCTTCACAAGCGAACACTAAAAAGCTTCTAGGTTATTAAGATAACTGATTTACTAATTTGTCCACAGAACACCCCAGAAGTGTTGCTGGAGTAAAATTATACTTGTATTTTTTCTGACTTTACATGCTTATTCCTGACTCAGAGAAATCGATGCAGTTGCTACAAAATACAAATTGCAGAATACTGTATGGTTAAAGAGGACTAACTCAGTTCTTTGGTCAGAAAGGGGGGGAAGGAAGCAAGAGTGACACTCAAAATGTGCACGTCGAAGTGGAGAAAAAAGAAAGACAAAAAAATACTCCAGATACCAAAGATTCATAGTGCCAATTCTCTGCCACCAGCCCTCTTTCAGCAGAACCAAGAAGCTGAATACCTTAGCTTAGCTACTGTATTGAATCCTCTATCTTTTGAGAGGTGGTCTCAAAACAGTTGAGATGTTTTGCAAGCAATCCGATTTTCATTCACGGCTTGCCAGTGTATCATGTTTACAAGCAGCCTTAGTATTAGAGAAACGAGATGAGTTGCTTTGCATAACTCGTGGGTACCCTTTGATATTCTACGGTATACGTGGAAGAAGAGGGGCCTTTCCTCATTACAACCCTACTACTGCTTCCTTTTCAGTAATCACATTTTGGCATGTTTATTCGATGTGATGTGTTGACCAGGAAACCATAGCATGCCCACAGCTTACATATTTGAATAAATTGCATGCTTTCCTCATACGTATTGTGAAGCATTTTGGAAACTGTGATGGAGAGCGGCATGGTGTGATCATATTTTCTCTACCATCCCTGAAAATGGTGAAAATGTCCCCAGATTCCTGTCAATACATTGTAGATAGGAGAGTAGCTTGGCCAGAAAATCAGAAGTTAGAATATGGATTTAGGTTTAATGTTTTTAATTGCCTGATAAATTGTTTTTAGGTACAAGGAAAAGTTTTGACCATTTGATATCGGACACAAAGGCTCCTAAAAGGCAAGACATGGAATCTGGAATCACAACGCCTCCCAAAATGAGGAGAGTAGCCGAAAATGATTATGAAATGGGTGAGAAACAGGACTAACATTCTAAGAATAATACTAGTTATAAATGCTTTGTATATATATACAAAGGATTCTTTCTAAATTCAATGCTTATTTGCCTGGGTTACTACAAGGTAAGGGAGAAATACCTTTTTTAACAGTGGCTTCTGGAGAGTGCGGCCTTCTGTATCGCTGGCAACTGCGGTTTGAATTAGAGTTGCTCAGTTTGCAGATGCAGAATAAGGGGCAGCTACGAAGGACTGCATACAGGAGTGAAATGAAATAAATAAAATTTGGCTTCTTTTAAGTTAATAAGCCCTAGCTGCAAATTTCTGCAGGAGATGGAACATGCCGTGATGCCTAGAATGCCTCTCTTCATCTTCTCCCACATCTGCTTCCTGTGCCCCATCCCCAATTGCAATGCAAGACCAGGGTTCTTCCGCCGTATCCGCCGGCAGCCTGCTGCTGACCCTGACGATGGTACTTACACCCCTGGGCCTGTATTTCACTGAAGAGGAAATTGGGGTTATTGTTTGCCATGTGATACTACATCCCATGTAACGGGCTAGCGCTGCTAGTGTTACAGCAGAGTTGTCGCTTTTATACTTTACGAAAAGGCTGGTGAACTCGGAAGCGTGCCTAGGACTGAACTGGTTGTGAGAGCGAATTCTGTTTCGGTTTGGGTTTATTTTGCTTTGGATGAGGTGCTCTTTTTTTATCTGGCAGAAACCCAGAGAATATCACCACAGCAACACCCGCATCTTCGAAAAGTTTCCGTTTCTGAGTCAAATGTCCTCCTAGATGAAGAAGTTCTGACTGACCCCAAAATTCAAGCACTGCTGCTTACAGTTCTTGTAAGCTTTCTTTCTGTGTTTTGTTTGTTATTTTCTGATATTCTTTTATCTTCCGATGAAGCATACGTGTTCCTTGCAGTGTTTCTGAATTCATATGGATCACAATCACTGTGATGTGCCGATTTATTCTTTTGTTGTTATTCTTCCAACTTTCCAGGAATCATTTTTAGAAACGTATTGAAATGATCTTTGAGAGCAAATACTGAATTTTCATTATTCTGTATTGTTTTGTAGAACGTGTCCAACAATTGTCCCTTTTTCCTGGCAGATTTTTATCACAAACTAATTTTGTATACTAAAAGGTAATTAATATATTATACTTAAAAAATTAAGAAGTGAAAATTGTTGGAATCCCAGCATAATTCAGTTTAAAAATTAACTAGTAATATAGGTACAGTATGATATTGCTTTCAGATGTACCAGTACAGTCACTATGCCTGATGTAATTCAGAAGGACTCAGTTGCCCGCTTTTGTCAAAAACTGACTAGCTAAATTTTTTGCCAAAAGAGAAGCTATTACCAACTGGTTTTATAGTTTCTCACATACATATAAAATAACTCGATGCCATGTCCGAAGAGGACATAACTTAAACTTTCGTAACGCTGCGTTCTGCTCTTCAGAAACCTTAAAACCTTAAACTACAGCAACAGCAGAAGCCTGTAACTCCTCAAATGAAACCGGAAGCACGCTAATTTAATCCCTTACGTTGTGACAGGCGACGTTAGTGAAGTACACTACTGACGAGTTCGACCAGCGGATTCTGTACGAGTATTTAGCAGAAGCCAGTGTTGTCTTCCCAAAGGTCTTCCCTGTTGTGTGAGTATCGAAAACTCCGTCGCTTACGGTGCCTCTGGCCTTGGCCCTCCCTCACCGGGGAGGCCCTGGGGACCAGGACAGGCGCGTACGTGCCAGCTCCTTCCTCGTGTGCAGCTCACGAGCTGCCGCCTGGCCGCGGCCGCCGAGACAGACCTCGGCAGGGTTTGAGAACGGCCCTTTCCCCCCCCTCCCGTTGGTGACCAGCGCGGCCTGGGCAGCGCAGGCCCCTCTGGGGGCCCCCAGAAGCGCGGCTCGGGGGGGGGGGCTCCCCGCGAGGGAGCCTGTGCGCGGGCTTCCAGCCTGGCTGCGGCCGCCCCGGCGCTGCCGCTGCGGCTCGTTTGATGCCGCGGAGAAGCAAACGCCGTCGCCGTGCGTTCGTGGACCTTTCTGTACAGGTCAGCGTCTCTTAAATATCCTTTTCAGCACGGATCAGACCCGCGTTTTTTAATCGGCACCCCAAGCGCAGGTCAGAACTGATCTCGAGCGTGGCTTGGGACACGCTGTGGAGGCATTTCCTCAGATATCTGTTAGAAGTACTGTTTGCCGGAGTCGGTGTATGTAGGGAAAACCCCGCTGTCAGAAATTAAGATGAGTAGACTTTAAAACTGACCTGACCTGAGCGTGATTTAAAAAGAATACTGCCTTTTTCTGGCTTTATACAATAACGGTCAAGGTACCTACAAGTTCTGTGAGTTACTGAAACCACAATTGTAAGTAACTGGCACTTGTATTAAAAAACATGCATGGGCTCTGCAAGGCAGCTCAAATGAGGCAGTGCTCCACAAGTTAAAAAAAGCTGCTTTGGAATTCCAGCTCTGACATGTACACAAATCCAGTGAATAATTTTTTGGTTGAAAATAATTAAAATATGTGCAATTTAAAGTGCTAGATAAATGCTTTGATGGGTTATATTATCAGTACAACTTTCTGGAAGTGTTACACATCATCAAAGTCCTCACTGAACATCTACAGCAATTGTGTTCTAAAATCACTGAGATTTTGAAAATCCCAGGTCAGTTGGGAACGGCAGTTCTGTTTTATTTAATGAACACAAAATGAGCCACTTCTCTTTTCTTCAGGCATAATTTATTGGATTCCAAGATCAATACGCTTTTATCGCTGTGCCAGGATCCGAATTTGTTGAATCCAATTCATGGGATTGTTCAGAGTGTTGTCTACCATGAGGAGTCTCCACCCCAGTACCAAACTTCTTATCTACAGAGTAAATATTTTTTCATTTTTTTAAAAAACTGCTGTATTCAAATATAGATTTACTACTGAAAATGTTTCAGAATTACAGCTCTAGTAGAATAGTCAGTCTTACGTGGCATCACTCCATATATCCTAGTAAAAATAAGAGTTCACATATTAAAAAAACCCTACTGACATGAATATTGAAATTGCTTGCTGCAGTTTTGCACCAAATATTAAAAGTATTACACCGTCTATGTGAGTAAAAAGAACTTGAAACTTGGTATATTGTTTCCACTAAGCAATTTAAGTGTTCAAGGCCAGGTTGGACAGGGCTGGGAGCGCCCGGGGCTGGGGGAAGGGGGCCCTGCCCGGGGCGGGGGGGGCACTGGGGGGCTTTGAGGTCCCTTCCCGCCCAAACCGGTCTAGTCTATTCTGTTCTGAGTGGTGGTGGTAAATGGTGAGTTTTAAGTTAACCTGGTAAGTTAGGGGTTGATTTAATTATCAGTAAATTCCATAGAGTACCATTTGTTTTTGTGGTGTGCAAGCTCACTTTCATGTGACACTTGAACACTTAAATGGGTTTTTTTATGGTCCTTAATCAAAAACTGACCGTCCATAAGAAACAGATGGCAGTTGAGAAAAACTCAAATATTGACATAATTTTTGAAGTGAGATGTATATTTACATGCTATATTTACCTTTTAAAATATTGTCTAGAATTTGTTGTGTGACGTTTCTGAGATTTTGTATTTATGTATTTCATATACAAACGAAAATGCCTTATTTTTGTTATACGTGGTTTGGACAAAACTTAGCGTTGCATCTCCAAATCAAAATATTTCACGTCCGTGCCTAAGGAGACCCAAGTGATGGACTATGTGTACTTTCCAGTCAGTTGAGAACTGTGTTTTTGTGGTAACATTCAATTTATTGTTGTAGGTTTTGGATTTAATGGGTTATGGAGGTTTGCTGGCCCATTTTCTAAGGTAAGAACAGTACAAGTTCATGAGTGTTTTGCCTTAATTTTCTGTATCGAGCACATCGGTGCTTCAGGAAAGATGCAGATAAATGACAAGTCCTAGGATTTTTATGAACAAGTTAGGAATACAAGGCTCACTCCTGTAGCTAAAACAGTTTTCAAGCCTACGTAAGATATTTCGGTAGCCTCGGTAAGGTCAAATTACCAAAGTTGGGTAAGAGCAGTCAGGTGTGTAAACGCACCTTTTGACTGCTCCCAGGTTCGCTGGGGGGCCTTGGACACGCAGTATCACTCAAAGTCTTTGCATTATTACATGTATCCTACAGTGTAGGGCATTAATTTGATGAGAATGGTAATTCCATAAGGTTAAATTTTATGTTACAGCAGAACAAATCAATCTGTGCTGCCGTTTGTTCCCTCTCGGCTCCGTAACGCGGCAGAGCCGAGCCGGGTAGGCAGCGCTCTGCAGTCAGGCGCTGGCGGCCCCGGCACCAATCCTTTTTCTTTTTTTTTTTTTTTTTTTTTCCCCCCGCCATGACCCACAGCAAACACAGATCCCAGACTACGCTGAGCTCATCGTGAAGTTTCTTGATGCCTTGATTGACACGTATTTGCCTGGGATTGATGAGGAGGCCAGTGAAGAATCTCTCCTGACACCCACGTCTCCGTACCCCCCCGCAGTGCAGAGCCAGCTCAGCATCACTGCTAACCTCAACCTGTCCAATTCCATGACCTCGCTTGCGACCTCCCAGCACTCCCCAGGTCAGTGCCTGTTCTGGTGCTGCCCAGGTAAGGGAAGTGTATTGACTTACTGCCCCTGCAGCCCCACACCTGGCCCCGTTGTCTCTTCAGATGGGTTTATGCATCAAACATCGTTGCGTTCTTGAGTCAGGTGAATATCCGACTGTTTACTAGGTTTTTACAGTGGTATTTCAGGTGTTGGATTTTTTCCAACACAAAAGCTGCCTTCTAGGTCAATACACGTGAAGGAAATAGCATTAAGTGCATCAGAACAATTAACAGCTGCATCTTAATTTGGAACATATGCAGCAGTGGAGCCTTGAAGATTAATAAATATTAATATATAATCATGATATTTTGCAAGGAGAAGAATACCTATCTGGGCACTACAAGATAGCAGGTATTAGGAAAAATAGCCCAGAACTGTGCTGTGGAAGAGTGTGTCTGGCTGACTCACATTCAGTTGACTCTATGATTTCATGGCCGTGCTCGTATGGGCAGTATCATACGGAGGTCGTACTCTCCCTTGAAGAAAAAAATACGTATTCCTGTCAATACGTATGGAATACTGGGTCAGTTCAGACTTGCGTTGCCAGAAACATGCCAATGCTAAAATGAAAGTGTTCAAGAAAGTCACCAAAGGCAGTAAATGGACAAAAACACTGAATTCCTTCTAGCGTGGGGAGAAGGGGATTACAGGGAAATGCAGAGGTTAAATTTAACAGCATAGATTTTCAGGGTGAAAAATTAAAGACGACTAAAAATTATTCAGTATAGCAGATGAGGCATAAGCTAGAGGAAATTAAATATAGAAAGAAAATGGAATTTATGTCAAAGAAATCTGCATGAAGATTCTTCCTGAAGTGATTTTGGATTAGTGTCTCATATATTGAGGAAATTCTTTACTCTTCTTTGTCATAAAAATTACACTGTGTGATATTTTTAAAATGATGATTTAGCTATTGCAGTTCTGAACACTGAAGCCAATCAACCTTTTATGTTTCTAACCTTAATGGAAGGCTAGAAACCACTTGTGTTTAGGTGTAGTATTTACAGGGGTGTTTTGGGCTTTTGCACTCTCCTGTAGTTCCCTGGTTTCTGCTGGCCCTGAAATAAGCTCCGCTTAGCTGTCCTTAGCTCTGTTCAAGCAATCTGGTCTGCCAGATTCTCACTCTGCTCACAGATGCACACGTCGTGCAGCGTGGTGAGTACTGCAGAGGGGCAGCAGAGGTAAGACAGTGCTCTGCGTTTGAATAATTTGGGAATAATGGTTTCTCACTTCTATTTCATGCAGTGAAAAGTGATTACAACCACTTTTTTGCAGTATGAGAAGCCAACTTAAATTGTTTAAATTTAGGGAGATCAGCTTCTTGAAATACTGATGCTGTGTTCTGGAATTGTATTTCAAGATGCCTGTCAGTCTAAATATACTCAAAACAAGATTTGCTTCCCAGTTCCCTGCCAATTGGAGATGATTGATGACATGAAATAACATTGTCCCAAGTGAGGAGAGAAAGTGTGAAGCTTATTTTCCACAGTTGTTACCGCTCTCTGACACTTTATGAATAGCACTTTTAGCCTAAAGGAGACCCCGTTTCCCTGCTTTGTGTTCCTGCCCGAGAACACATGAGAGAGCACTGGCCTGAAAGGGGCTCCCTGGTGCCTTCCTGGAGCCCCATTTGATCTGAGGGGTTAGAATGGGCAGAAGTTGAGTTTGAAGAAGTTTTGGAGACTGCACAACTCATCCTGTATACAGAAATATTTATGTATAAAAACTCCTAATAGACTGCAGGTACAAATAACAATGAAGATTATGGAAAATGAAAGTGGTCCGATAGAAACCTTCTTATTTGATATACAGCTAAGAATTAGCTGTGATATTAGAACAGGGAGAACGATAAAATTATAGGGGAAAAAAATTGTACTTACTTGTATGTACTTACTTTCACAGGTGTGAAAGTCAGTACGTTACGGGCAGCATCTTTCCCTCTAGAACGCAGCATCGGTGGCAGCTCCAACAGTTCTTTTTGCAAGGATGAAGTGATGATGCAGGATTAGGCCCTCTACTAGCGAAAAAAGCATTTGCTCTGTCAGTGTCTTCCTTCCTCCTGCCTCACTTTCTATTCCTCCTTCCTTTGTTAGCAAAGAGGAAGGAATTAATCCAGCTTGTCAGAAATTGCTTTCAAGTGTTCTGCAAACAGCTGGTTTTTATCAAGCGCTGGCTAAGAGCCCGTCTCCGCAAATGGAGTGGGGAACTAGTGAACTTGTTCAGGGTGCTCGTGGGTCTGTAGTGATGCATTTATGGCACTCTCTGCATGGTTTGCTTGGGAGTTAAATTTTCGAAGGCACGTATGAAGGCCAGGGGATTACCAATGGTTCCTTTTGTTAATCAGCCTTTGTAGGTGTTTCCAGCCAGTGTGAAACAGCCTGAAGTGATTACTGCCTTGTGCGTAATGTTTAAGAGGTGTTTTCCCATCATCTCTTGCTATTTATGTCTCGCCTATTTCCTTGAGCATTCTCGCTTCATTCTGGCAATTTGAATACAAAGACTTGGCGTTTGATCAGGGGATCTCCAGCTTTCTCAAGCTGTGGACCAGGTCACAACACAGAGCCTTTGATTCTGCTCCTTCGTCCCACATTTATGACATTGCTCCACTTTAAACTGGTGAAACTGTATGTTGATTAAACTGGTACGTAACCAGTGCAACTTTGCATAAAACATGCTTTGCTTTTTAAGCTGTTAAATTGTATTAAAAATGTAACTGGTGGTCTGGCACTTCACACAGCTCCGTAGCTGCCCGCGTGGATTTTGTGTTCTCCGTGACTGTGCCTAGAGGTGCGCGATGGCGCTGCCAGCGCTGCACAGTCACACTGCAGAGACAAGCGCGAGGGAGTAAGCAGTGGAAGACCTGGTTATCTGCCAAGATAAAAATCCCTGGTGGGAGCATTGTAGCATGTGAAGGAAAGGTGGCCCGCAGGAGCTCTTGAAAGAGCGAGGCAGCTGTGGGCCCCGTAAGGGATGCAGATCTATCACCCACTTACTCTGATTCGGGACCTGCTGGACGAGAAAATTGAGTGTGTATCAGTGCAGTTACTTCATCACACTGAGTTAAACAGTTTCAGCCAAGTGAGTTTTTTATTATGGTTACAAATGTATTAAGTTGCAGATACATGAAAGATTCTTTTCTTGCATCTGGAAACAACTAGGCCAGATCATTGTTTATGTATGTTTTGTCTGTCATCACCTCTTCTCCTTTCCTTCCCCTTTCCCTTGTCATGGACATTACTCACTTACGGTTTTTTCTTTCATTCTGTGTCTGTGAAGCTTCTCTGCCTTGCTCTAAATCTGCAGTTTTCATGCAGCTTCCTCATCAAGGTACACTCTACTTTCATCATATTTGCACGAAATACTGCTTGATCTGCTTCAGGGTTGGGCTCGTGGCATGAGAGGTGGTTCACTGATCCTTTTGACACGGGAATGGCTTCAGTGTAAGTGCTAAGCTGTTGCATTTCTTGTGTGATGCTAATAATACCTGATGATAGAGCAAAGGAAGTCGGTCACATCCTTAAGAATAAGACAGATTTGGTGGTAGAGAAGTGGGTGCTATGGTAGTGAAATTACTCTGCTGCAGATACTAAGCTCAAATGAAGAACTATTTCACGTGAGCTCCCGAGGTTCACTGGAATTCAGCTTTAACTCCAGTTGCACGCCGCCGGAAAACAGACCCAAGTTCTCTGACCTAAACTGCGGCAGGGAGCAGCTCAATGAGATGGGTACTCACCACCACTCGATTTCTGCTTCTATGTAGAGAAATAAGAAAAACCTGCAGAAGAGGGTTATTTGCTCACACCCGTGGGTTGCTTCCTATTCTTATAGCAGTTTGTGGGTTTTGTGAGCTCACACCCACAGAGGGAGAGGCAGGATGGTGTAGCCTGCGGCCTCTGGCTGCAGTTCTGACGTTGTCCCTCCCCGTGTGTGGAAGGTGCAGTGTGTTCCTTACTCCTGCCAATGCCAGTGAAAATCAGTTTCTTATAGGAATGAGACAGAACCGTGGGAGATGTCGTTTATAGCACCAGCGTTTTGTTCTAACCTTTACATTCACTGTCAGACATCCTGATTTCCGTGGCTGATTGTGCTTTTAGCCTCTTGCATAAAAACACCCCTCCTGGCATTCATGCCAGTGCTGCACATGTACCCCGAGCGGTGAGAGTGTTGCTGAACACCCATCAAACGTTCTCACATTGCTGCAGAAATACTGTGACAGCTACACTAAGGTATCGCTACAGGAGTGATTAACTCATAGTAGCTGCAGCATAAAGGTAATAATTGACGGGAAGCATGTCTGCGTTAAACAGAATTCTCACCTTGTGTGTCCTCAAGTTACCGACTGTGTCCAAAGCTGCTAGGAGTAACGGCTCACAGCCCGAGGCTTTCGTGTGTTCTCGTGGTGTCAGCATGAAGTTCACACTAAAGCAGTTCATTTTTGAGGTTTGTTCGATGTTCTTCTTTTAACAAAACACAAATAGAGGTACCTAGTCCTGCAGAGAACATCCCGGGCGGCCCAGAGAAGCGTGTGCACCTGGGTGTAGAGCCTGGCGGGTCCCACCCTCGCCCCGTACCCGTGAGCTGCCGGCGGGGGAGCTGAACTTACGCGACAGCGGTGCTTGGAAGGATTTCCAGACTCACCTGCTCTGTGTGTCCTGTTAATACCCTGCTTAGGAGACGGTCTCTTCAGTTGTCCTTGTTAACAGTTAATTGTTGATTCTTTTTTTTTTTTTTTTTACTCTCTGTTTGCCAGAGTTTAAACCATTATAATTGGTGTCTAAACTTTGCCGCTTAACTCTTCAAGTGAATTCCTGCATCAGCTCTACTTCTGCTGAACGCAGAGTAAGCCAGCTGAGCCTTCCATTCCTCCTGGCAATCAGACAGAGCCCCCTGAACATTGATTTGTACATTATGTACGTTTACTGATCTTCATTTGTGAGCCAAGATTCAGTGTTGAGGGGAATTGTAGGAACTTGAATACACACGAACCTTCTCTGGTGGCAAGAATCAGCCTCTGTCATTGCAGCAGGTTCAGAAATGAACCTTCCTCACTCCACCGTTCCCGTCTTTAATAGCGGTTGTTGATTTTTGCCCAGAAGAAACCCCTGGATTTGACAGTCTGTTGATTCTTCCTCCTAGAGAATACAGAAGCCAGAAGAGACTTGAGTCAAACTCTTTCAATTGCTGAGTCTTCTCAAAACTGGAGCCAGAAAGGGCTTCGTGGCCTGGGAGACTTGGGTGTTTTCAGAGGATAGGGACGCTGGTACGAGTGCTTTGTGGATGGAGGGGAACCCTTCACCTGCCCCGTGAACATTTCTGCGTGCCATTTCCCATATTACATAAAATCCCTGTTTCTGCTGTAAGAGCTGCCCAGGTGAACTCAGTGACCAGTTCATACCCCTCTGTGTGTTCGTGGTGTGGCGGAAAGTAGCACAGATTGAACCCGATCTGCCGGTGCCCCCAGGGCTGTGTATTGTGTGACAGATTGAACTAACAACAACTTCAATCTGCACCTTCAAGGGGGCAAAACAGATTATTTGAATGAGCCGTGTTGCAGTGTGATAAGCTCTGTGCAGGTGAGTGTGCAGATCTGTGTGAGCAGGCATCGCGCTTTAGCATGTGGAGGAGTTTTACCTGCTCAGAGTCCGGCTCTCGCTGAGCACGGGGTCAGACATCTGACCCTGACAAAATTATTTTTCGTATTCCAATAGTGCAATGAAACAGCTGTATCAGACTTGTGACGCAGGAGCCATCGCTGACAGACTGTCTCTCATCTGGCTCACGTAGCGTTCTGGGCCCGGCTGGGGTATTTTTTTGCTGATTTTTTTTTTTCCTCCCAGCAGCCGGCGCGGGGCTGCGGGTCGGGTCTGTGACCAGCACCGGGCTGGGCCGGGCAGGGCCCGCCCTGCTGCCCCCTCAGCCCCCGCGGAGCGGAGCGGGGAGCGCCGGCGGCTCACCAAGGGGTCGTGCTGGGCCGGGGGGCACCGGGGGGGTGGCCCGTCTTCCGCCGGGACCTGGCTGGGCGCTGCTCTGCGTGTGGGGCGTGCTGAGCGATTGCCTTCGCATCACCTGTTTTGTTTTGCTTCCTTTCTCCTTCCACAAACCCCTCACTTCACTGGACTTTTTTTTTTCTTTTAATCAAGACACCCGAGTTTTTTTGCTCCTCCTCCTCTTCCCGTCCTCCCCCCTCATCCCACTGGGGTGGAGGGGACCGAGCGAGCGGCTGCGTGGTGCTTCCCTGCCTGCTGGGGTCAAGCTACCAGGCGTAATGCTTTATTCTGTTTCACAATACATCGTGACCAGGTTGTGCAGCGCTTTCCCAGGCAGGCGGCACCGCTGCTGCCGGTTCGTGTTGCCAGGTGCCACTTGCCAGCACGGCAGAATTCACCCGCATTTGGGCCGCGCTGTCCCCTCTTCATCCCGCCCGCCGGCCCCAGCGCGGGCGGGTGCCCCGCGGCCCACCCGGGGCCGGGGGGAGGCCGGAGCGGGCGGCACTCGGGGCTCCCCGGCACCTCCCGCCCCAAGGGCACCGTCGTTTTCCTCCTGCCGTTGCCCCGTGTCGGGGCCGGGGCGCTGACCCGCGTGTCCGCGGGCAAAGCCGCCCTCGGAGCGTCGCGTCCCGGGCCGGCCGGAGCGGGGAGCGTTAACCTCGTCCTTGTGTCTCCCCAGGGATCGACAAGGAGAACGTGGAGCTCTCGCCCACCACCGGACACTCCAACAGCGGGAGGATGCGCCACGGCTCCGCAAGCCAAGTGCAAAAGCAGCGAAGCGCTGGCAGTTTCAAACGTCCCAGCATCAAAAAGATTGTGTGATTATTTCTTTTAAATTTTGTTTTTTTTTTTGGGGGGGGAAAACTGACTGACACACGCGGGCCTCTCGCAAAGGGCCCTCCGCCAGTTGTGATGCTGCACTTAATTTTTAAAGTTCCCATCCCGTCAGCCGTGTTGCCAGATGATCAACTCTTGAACCATTGCCTGAATTTTAATGCCTTCATTTCTTTCCTTCTGTTTTTGGTTTAAGCCAGTGTTTCAGAACTGCTCGTATAGATGCTGACGGACTTTGCAGCCGAAGGAGGCGTGGACTTCTCGAGCACTGCAGAACCGTATCTTGTCCAAATACGAAAGCCATTTCCCATAGCCAGGTCTACCTTGCTTCTGTTATCCGCCGCCTCTGTTTCTTCTCTAAAGGAAAGTGTTAATCCTTAATCCCGTTTGCACACTTTTCAAGGTAGTGGCTTTATGAGCCGGGGGAAGTTACTATAGTCCTGGTTTTAATTCAAACCTGTTAAGATTTTTAGCTGTGGACTTTTTTTTACCATACTTAAAAGAAACTTATGATAGCCGCCGTAAAATGAGCTTAACCAGAAGTGGTTGATTAGATTAAATTTCTAGTAATTAGCAATAAATTTGAGAGGACAAGGGGGCTGCATGAGTCTCTTTCATTCCCCAGACCATAGCTTCACACACTTGGACTGTACATGGACCAGACTGGACAAACTGGCTTTTTTCCAAAGCAAAATTTTTTTTTTTTTTTTTGCTGTACTTCAACTGCACTAAAAAAGGTTGTATAGTGGAAAGAAAATCATGGAGAACTGACTATTACGCTGTTGTTGTAGCAGTGTCGAAAATGTATCGCTTCTTTCTTCCATTTAGCATACACTTTAGTTTTGCCCTTCCCGACAGTATGCACCTTGGAGAAATTCCTGGCAGAATAACCAGCGGGGTCTGGAGGGGAAAATTTAATGAATTAACTTCCAGCTCTGGGAGGTTGTGTTCGGCAAAGCTGCTTTTGCGCTGCCCGAGCAGGGATGTGAATACAGCAACGTTTGCTTAAGGTACATGAATTTAAAACTAACTGACACTGTGTCAAATCCAGGTTACGTTTGAATGTTTGCAGTGCAATTCCTGCTCTCAGTACAGAGCTCTGCGGTCGCGCCTGTCCTGCAGAACTTCAGGGGGTTTTAGTCTGGGAGGGTTCGTACTCGGGGGTTCCACAGAACTGAACTTGCTGTCACTGTGAAAGACTTGCCGGCTGCGGTCGTGCCTCAGCGCCGGGCGGCTGCAGAAGGTGCTGCTATGTCGAGGACGCGTACGGGCGCAGCGCGGGGACCCACGCGAAGGGGCTCCCGGCGGCCCCTGCCGAGCTTCCCACCCACAGATCCCTGTTGTCTGTTAGAAATTAACAGTCTGTAAGTGGCTTTAAAGGAAAAAAAAAAAAAAAAGTATATCCACTCTATTAAAAAAAAAATCCTCTAGTGCAATTTTGTTAGTGGCTTTCAGTAAATCAAACTCCACAGCTAAATTATTAGAGAATGGTACAATTACGTGTTCGGATTTTATTGATATAGCACATAATTCACATGTATCCACGCAGTAACAATGTAACATTTATGTAAATAAAAATACCTTTATTGTATCAATTCATAAAAATAACAATTTAATTTCTTTAATTTGTTTACAGTCCTGGAAAAACTATGAACACAAACTTAATATGCAAATAGCTTGCTAAAACAAGAGAAAACAGAATTAGCAGTCGGAAAATACGAAGCCTCGTGCAATTAAGCAGCTGTTTGTCCTGGCGGTGGGGCTGGAGCCGGGGGCAGGAGCGGAGCGGGGAGCTGCGCGGCCGTGGGGGCTGCTCCGCTCCCGACCCTGGCGCTGCCGCCCGGCCCGGCCCAGCCCGCCCTTTCCGTTTTGCCGAAGACAATGAACTGTAGAAGCCAGAAGATTTGTAGGTAGGAGGAAAAAAGGATCTCTGGTAATTTGCTGTTAGTTTTCAGTCGTTTATACTCCGAGCAGATTTTCTTTACGTGGCAATAGTAATTCCAGCTGAACTACCCGATCGGTTTGGTTCGGGCTGGGTGCGCTTGAGGACAACTCTTTCAATATTTGGCATTGTCTCTATAAAAAAAAAAAAGAAAGCGTCCCTAAATTAGGATGAATGCATTCTTTGAAAAGCATGTAATGTGAAATCAGAGTAGACAGTGATTAAAATTACCTTTCACGTGAGAACTAGAACTACTCCAGGCTCTTGGTCCCAGCTGAAAAAAAAACGTTATCTTCATAAAGTCAGCCAACAAAATGTAATTTACTCTATTTCCTGGAAGGAGGGAGAGTCGTTTCATGCTGTCACCCGTGGTTCAGTGAGAGGAGCTGAATTTCTTAGAGCAGGGGTGTCAGACACGTGGGGGCTGAACTTGGGTGTCAGAGTCGAGGGCCAAGGTTCAATCCCGGAGCCCGTGCGCCCCAGCCACCGGGACGTTATCCCCCACTACCAGGAGTTGGGAAGCTTGTGCTTGGATCAGGGGAAAACACGGCCTTTCTTTAATGATTAAACTCCTCCTAGTAATTAGTTGTTCAGTGCCTTACTGTCACATCCGTCGCTTCGCCTGCTCCCGCTAACAGCCGCTGCTGTTGCTTGGCCTTTCTGCTCTCCTCCTCGTTCCCTGCTCCCCCTTCCCGTGGGTCCTGCTCCGCCGCGGGGGCTCGCGGGGCTCAGCAGGGACTCGCTGCTGACCGGGGGGGGGTTCAGAGCTCAAAGGCCGAGCGGGAGCCGGCGGCTTCGCGGGGCCCCTCCTGCAGCCTGGCTCTGCAGCCGCGGGGTCTGCCTCCCCTGAAATGACAACTTCGAGTCAGAAAAACCCCATTTTAAGATGTGGACCACAGAACCCCATCATGGGGACTGGATGTCTGACACCCCTGTTTTGGAACACGTTATCCATAACGCACTAACTACAGTTAAGTACTGTAAAGATGATTAACGTTTTGTTTGTGTTTGTGTTTTCCCTGACTTAAGAGAATTCAGTAGTATTTGAGAATAGTGCATAACCTACCTGTTAATGATGCCAATGTTTCTGCTTTAATGTGCATGAGGTTTCCACGAACAGGAACCGTTTCAATTGCGTATTGTGGACTGAGCACCTGGGAGCGTTCCAGTGCTCTATTCCTAACTGGGTTGTAGGTTTTAGGGCTTTTTTTTTGTTTCATTCTGAGGTTAATTTTTTTTCAACTGTAATGAAGCACGTCTTACTGTTATGCGACGAACTTACCACAGAAAGTCACTTTTAGTGTTGGTCCCACCGTTTTTTTTTAATGCAGTATATTCACCTGTAAATAGTTTTTGTGTAAAATTTGACAGAAAAGTATATTTACTACACTGTAAATACATGTGACAATATATTGTATTATTTTGCTTTTTTTGTAAAGCAGTTAGTTGCTGTATATGTATAACATACAAATTTGAATATTCTAGTGTTAGTAACTGTTAACTACTACTACTCCTCCTCTTTCCTGCTGTTGCGTTACGTCATTTAAAAAGAAAATGCTGTGTACTATAAACTTACACTGTGTATGATATCTTACTATTTCCATTTGGGCCTCAACTTTGAAACTGTGTCCTTGATCCACGATCCTGTTGAGAGCGTAAGCAAGCGTGCGGCAGCTGGCGCGAGCCCTGCTGGAGCGAACGCAGTTGGGAACTGTAGGTAAAAATGGCAGAAACCTGGGTTCAGGTCATTGTTGTTCACCCCCTTTTCCCCTCATGTATGTACTTTCCCCTTTTTTTGAAGTAAACTGTAAATTCAACCTGCTCCAAGTTGTTCGAAGGTCATTCACGTGTGCTGCGGGCCGAAGTTGGTGTATTCTGAAATCCATTTTCTGTCGCCTGGAGGGGCTCTGTGGGGCGGAACCAGGGCCCCCGTGGCAGCAGGCGCAGGAGCCGGCCCTGGTCCCAGCCCTGGCACCCCGGGCTCTGGGGAAAACCAGGATGGGACCGAAATCCAGTGTCTGGGATTTGTCTTCCCAGAAAAAGGTGCTTCTCTGTGTGCGTGATCTCGCGCAGCTCTAAATGATGGCAAGGCTGATTGCCTGTGGGAAACCGAGGACAGAATTCGGGCAGAATAAAGCCCATTGTCAGGAATTTCATGTCACTTCAAAAAGATTATCATAAGTGAATAATAAATCAGAATATTTCTTTTTAAAATGTAAATTTAATATTTTAATAAAACAGCTGCTTGGTCTTTAAAGAACATTTCAGTATAATTTGTCTATTTGAGCTTTTCTAGCTTAGAAGCTTGAAGTTTCAACTGTCAGGCAACTTTTATGACAAATGATTAATCAAATCTATTTTTCTTTTAGGGGAATATATTACTTTCCTATTAAAAATGTATAAGTACTTATATTCTGGCTTTGTGAATCGTAAAAGGATGTAAAAACACATTAAAGCGTGACTGCCTTGACTTCTTCTGAGACATCTTATTGTTCCTGCACACTGGCCGTACCGTTAGGCCTGTTCAGATGGAAGCGGGCAGGGGCCTCGGCGGGGCTCCTGGGGCCAGCAGGGAGGGCCGGGACCCCGCAGGAGCACCTCCTGCTTACCTCGGGGGAGGTGGTCGTTAATCCCGAATCAGACAGAGCAGCACTGAGAGCGGGAGCCGTACAGGGGCTGTTTCCTGAGCGCCATCTACCACCTCACTGCTGCTAAAAACATTCTGGAAGCTCCTCTTTTGGAGAGGTGAGCCTGCCTGCTGCTCGAGATCCCAGAACACGCTGTAGCCGCAGTGAGGAAATGCAAGGAGAAGGAATTTTTAGTTATGTCTTTATGCAGGTTGTAAAAATGCTATTTAGGGAAAAAAATTGCACCTTTGGAGCAAGCAGATCTATCTCGGGAAGTAGTTTCAAAATCCCTGCCCAGCTGGTGCTGGTACTGCTCAAATATTTTACAAAGGAAAAGAATTAGCAAAGTGAAAATTCAGAACTTCCTTGATGCAGAGGTAAAAATTCTGTTCTAGCATTAAGTAGGCAAAACTGTACAAGGAGGAGGAGAAAGGAAGTTGTTTTTCACAGGCAATAAGAGTGACCCATAATGTGCATGGCTAATTTATAAATATTAAGCTGTCTCTCTGGCATAAATATTTCCAAAGACCTCTGGCTTGGAATAACAAGCCTTCAATATATTCGTATTTTTAGATCTCCCAGAAGGCTCATACAGAACTTCCAATTTCCTTAACAGCAGACAAGCACACTGAAAAACTGCCGCGCCACGCACGCCCATGAAGAGCAGAAGCCCCTTCCCGGGGCGGGTGGGCGGCTGCTGCTGGGGGCAGGCGCGGGGCGATGCCCGCGGTGAGCTGGGCCCCTCTCCCGGCAGCCAGGGTGGGCGGAGGGGAGCAGGGGCTGGGCAGGGCTGCTGCAGCCCCCCCCCCCCCCACACACACACACGTGTGCCAGGCAGGGCGAGAGCCGGCCTCGCGCGTCCGGCCCTAGGACTGAATTCCACTGCAGGGCGGTCACTTGGGCCACTGGCAAGTGCTGTTTATTTTTCTACCCTCCCCTTAGCCCCATCTCTGTGGGAAAGGCGGACAGAGAATACCCGAACCTAAACGGATAAAAACATGGTGAGTCCCTCGGTGTCACAGGACTGAAAACTAAAGCCGGCCTCTCGTAGCTCTGCGGCGCTACTGACCGCTCCGTTTCAAAGCCAGGCTGGTCCTTTCCCTCCACTAAAGCTCATGATTTACAGGTGTGAATCCTTTGTCTCTTGAAACATTGGTTTCTTCAGTTGACTGCTGCTGTGTTTAACAAGCTCACAAATGAAAATAAATCTCAGGGTTGTGTGGGTGGAGAGTGCAGAATAGCATCTCCCGTGATGTGACTTGTTAAAACAAGTATGGGTTTGTTCTTCAAAGCAGTAATGAAAAAAGTTGGATGACTGCATCTTCAGGGATATTCAAATGATACTGCTATAAATAGCAATGAGTAGCTAACTATATGTTCAAGACAATCCCACTGAACTACTAAACTATAAATTTTTTTCTCATAGCATGCTGTCCTTCAGAAAAACTAGAAATATCTGTTCTGCTGCTTCTACCCCTGGTTAGCGTACTTCGAGAACGAGGTGTGCCCAGGAGATCCAGCTGCCCAGTAGAACACATTACACAAACCGGAGCAGAGCTGGTCAGCCAGACCTCCTCCACGGCCTGCGAAGACACTGGCACATGCCGGGGCGGGTCCAGAAGCGGTGATTTGGAGCCAGGCCTGCCTGGGAATGCGTTTTCCAAGCCTCAGCTCATTAACTCCGCTTCCCCTGGCTGCTCACGTTTCAGATGCGAGGGGGCAGCGGTGCCTCGGCCTCGCCCGTCCTGGGCTCCAGTCCCTGGGCCCTAATCTGCCTTCTGGGAAGTTCCCCCGCTTGCAGCTGTGCTCCCCAGCTCTTTGCAGTAGCAGCCGGGTTTTTTTTTTTCCCCGTGCTTGGTGATTCCCTTTCCTAACTGCCCCCTGGCACTCCCCGGGAGACAGCCCTTCGCTCTCCTCGCAGCGGTAGCACACGCAAAGAGGGTGCAACGAGAAGTCCTGCGTAGTGTGAGACCCACCCAACTGTCTGGAGCCAGGCGTGACTGAACACGGGCCAGAGACAGGGCAGAAACAGCGGCTCTGAGCCAGAGCAGGGGCTGGCACGGAGCAAGGCAGAACACACAAAGGCTTGGAGGCCCCACAGTACAAACACTGGGGTGGGTCAAAACACAAGGGAAGGAGTTTCTGCTTTTGCCCAAAACACCTAGCAGCTAAGTCTCCGTGCAGCAGGGATCAAAGAGCAAAGGCTGCCTCCGCGCTGAAGCCCGCTGCCGGCTGAGTCACTCACGTGAACGGATGCTCAGGGGAAGAGCAGCAGAGGCCGTCGCCAGCTCCGTGTCCTCTGGCCGTCTGCAGGCTGCCCTGCAGCTTCTTCTCCAGGGCTGGTTCTGCGCTGCTCTCCCTCTAGCCAGGCCCCTCCTTGTTTTTAACTCCTGGTCTCGGGCAGTTCCTGTAAGAGGGAAAACCTCCTGCTCCATGCCCCTGCCTGCTCCGCCAGCGGCACGGCAGCGCTGGGCACGGCGCCACGGCCCTCGCCGCCGACAGAAGCGGCAGGAGAGCGGCCGCGGGCGGGCGAGCGCAGGCGAGCGCCGACTGCTGCAGCGCTCCGAGGGCTGGATCAAACACCCTGCAAAGCACCTCGGCAAGTACACCTCTGCCCGCCTCAACATTCCAGTTCGGTTTGAGATGCTAATGGTATAGCTTTAATTTACAACAAAGAAGAATAAATTGGCCTTGAGGATGCTGGCATACCTTACCTGGGTTTGTTTTCAGCAATTCTTTTACTTTGTATGGTGCCAATTTTTCTTGCTGGGAACATTTGTTTGCTTTTAAGATCACCATGAAAATTGAACTTGCAGGCTAGAAACTGGTCTCCCACTCATGAAAAATTCAGAGACACGAACTGTTTCTGCAAGAAGAACGTGACTTGTCAGACACAGAAGCAGTTAGTTGTTCTGTTAGCGGTGTTTGTTCTATTTGACATCAGTATAATTTTATTATTCCTCCACAGAATATATTTTTCTTTTCAATATAGTAAAGCTGACAGACTTTGGCTGCTGGAGGAGCTCAGCTGTGCACTGCACACAGAGCAAGACACCAGCGTTGTCCCGAGAGCCTAAAACGTTTATGGTCACCTTGGGCCCTTTGTGACCTCGGACAAATCTCTGAACACCTTAAGCTGAGGCATCATAAAAGCCCGAATTGCCCAACTGTAACAGTCAAGGATGGCTGTCAGTTGGCAGAATTCTAAAGAAACAAACCTCTGAGATCTTCAGATTAAAGACATTAGAAGGGCAAAGTCTTAGCATTGCTGTATTTTCCCCACTTAATGTTTGGCATGTAGTCTCTTAGCAGATATTTATTATTAATTTCTGACAGCTCTAAACAAAAAGACTGAGGCAAATCAGGGACTTTTCACAGAAAAATATACAAATTAGTAATTCAGGAAGGACAATCCTACTCAGACATGATTCTGTGCTTTTTCCAAATTACTGATTTATACTCTCTAATGTACTGACTGCTCGCTGCGCACGTGTAAATCAACAGCCTGGCTAGCTTGGCCAATAAAACCACCCTGGTGTCCCGCTGTTAAGGTGTTTACAACAGAAGATTTCCTGCATCATTACATCGTGTAGAGCATGTGGTTTACAGCCAGGCAAGCTCACAGGAATGGAAAGGGCTCTGCAGAACGAAGGACCTGGTTACTGGAAAAAGGAGGGAGGCTAATTTTGGAGTAATCTATTACTTGTGCATGAAAAGGAAGCTCAGACTTTGACAGCTGTAAGGAGACCGATGCTTTCCCACACTGCTGCAGCCCTCACCAGTTACCACCAGGAATTACTCTGGTTTATTGTATCACTTCTTGCTCTGCTCTTCCCTGCTACCTTTTCTTGCCCCAAAGCACTCCTGCATGACCCATCTCTTCCTGGCCTATTTCTTCCCTCTGAGTTGCCCAAAGATAAAAAAGCAGCCTAAGTTGTTCCACTGGGAAATCCAGAGCCATCTCTGTTACCACTGGCAGGTCCAGTGACAAACCAAGAACAGTCTCTGTTGCACACAATGCAGAACCATACCCTGAAGCAGCACGGGTACCGCAGTCTCCCCAGGGTCCCCCCCGTGCCCAGCTACAGCCGGGGCCCCCCAGTTTGCAGCAGCAGCGAACACAGTGCCAGGCTGCACAGGCAGGAGAAGCACCCAGAAGGAGACGAATCCCGTGACACCACACCTTTCCATACAACTGTGCTGGATTATCTGGAGAGAGGATCCACCGCTCCCAAACAGCTCTTCCCACGCAGACCCAGCGTGGGGGCCAACCTCCTCCCTCCTGGGCGGTGCGGTGTTATTAACACAAATGAACAATGATTCCCCCATAAAGGTCAGCACCTTTTTCCCCCCCAAGACATGGCTGCTTCCCAGATTGCTCCAGCCACACCCCATATCCTTTTCCTCTCTCATACTAGTCTGGTGTGCAAACTCCCAAGCTCCTCAGAATAACTGCATCTATTTCCCACGGTGTCCTCCAAGTGACTCGCCCAGCGCTGTCCCGAAAGCTCCTGTCAAACCAGCCCCATTGCCCCAAAGAGCTCTCCAGCGCCAGCAACAAGCCACGCTTTTCCACTGCGTGACCCCCCACCAAAGCCTCAGAGATTCCTTGGGACGCAGAAATCATTTACCCACCATATTTTCTTTAAGGATGCAAAAAGCTCTCGAGGGAAACGTTGCTAGTATTTAGCAATAAAATGAAAGTCTCCATTAATTCCAGCTTTGTGCTGCTGCAGCTAAGCAGTAACCTCGCCCGAACATGGATTTTCATGTCTCATTCTGGTTCAGCCTTGGCAGACAGCAGCTCTACCCCCACACTGCTGCAGCTGCTAGCTAATATGTTTGCTTACTGTCTAACATTTTGTCATCAGCTAAGCATTTGCAGCATCTGTCTAAAACTTTGTATAAAGCACAGATTCCCCTCTATTTACTTGTTTGAATGGCACGGTGGGAGCTAGCAGTGTCTGGCTGCGTTAGGAGACAACCAAGATCTTTGGCTCCAGGGCTGAGATGAGCCCAATGATCCCAACAGAGAACAGGGTTGAGCAGCTGGATGAGGGTGCTCAGATGCTGCCTTTAAGGACAATGAGAAGGATGAGGAGCAAAGAGCCACCCTTCGCCCTTTGAAGGGGTGACTCATATCCCCCCGGGACTGGCCGAAGCAAATGCACAGCAGGTCCTACCAGTAAGGGAGGAGGCAGCTCGCCACCTCGCAGGAGCCGTGGGGCGAAGGGCCGCCACTAGACGGGCCGGGCGGGTGCGAAGGGGCAAGAAGCGCTCGCCAGGCCGCCGGGGCGCCCACGGGCAAGCGGGAAACCCTCCACGACAGCAGGTCCTGGGCTGCTGGTGAGACCCGGGCTGGAGCCCGGCGCGGCGATGGGCTGCTCCCCGCCGGGGCGGAGAGACAGAGCGGGACCCGGCACCGCGACCAGGCCTGACCAGGCCTCGGCGGCTCCGCTCCCCTCACGCAGAGCGTGGAACGAGGCGGCGCGGATACGTCATCCGAGGCTCCTCCCCCCTCCCGCTCACCACAGCAATGGGAAGGCAAACAAACCGCAACGGGAAAGCGCGGAGACCGCGAAGGGAAAGCGCGGAGACCGCAACGGCAGCGACCGCCCCGCCGCTGCCCTCAGGGACCGGCGGCGAGAGCGCCGAGTGCGCAGACGCGGCGCTGAGGGAGGTGGCGGACGGGTCTCGCGGGAGTTGGCGCTCTCGCGAGAGGGGCGGGACGGGGCGGTGGGAGCCGCTGCATGGCCCGGCCCGGCCGGGCTGCACGTGGGTTCGGTGCTGGCGGGGGCGGCACCGGCACCGGGACCGGCACCGGCACCGGGACCGGGACCGGGACCGGGACCTGCTCGGGCACCGGCACCGCACCAGCTGTAAGTACCGCGGCCGGCCGGCGCCCGAGCTCTCGGCGAGCGGCGGAGCCCGCCGCCCCGGCTGTCAGTTCCCCGCGGCGGGGCCGGTGGCGGGGCCGGTGGCGGGGCCCGGGCCGCGCTCCTCGGGCTGCAGCGGAGCCGTCCCGCACCTCCCGGCCGTGCCGCTGCCCCCCAAGGTCAGCCCCGGCCCCGGGGTCACCCCCGGGCCGCCCTCGGTGGGGCTGCGCCGTGTGCGGGGCGCGAAGGCTCCCGGCCAAGCGAGCGGCAGCTCGGAGCCTTTCCGCGGTTTTTCCGCGTGTTTTCTTCCTGATTTCCCACTCGACCGTAGCAAAGCCGGGACGTTCACGGGAGAGACAGCCGCGCAAGGCCACGGGAGTCGCGTGAGTCGGTATTAAACGTGATTCATTCCCGCTGCAACCTGCTGTAGCCGCTTAGAAAGGAAAGCGAGCAGTGACATAAGTGGTGCAGACTTGGTAGTAAAGGCTAAGGATGCCTTGTGTTGTCTCATATGTCTGGTATGGCAAGGCTTATGTTATGGTAATAGCTGATAAAAACTGTTATTAGCAAACTTTTCATATTGCAGTGGCTTCTCTCTGTCTGCAAGCTAGCATGGAATATAGTCAAGAGCAAAGGAAGTAAATTATATTGCTACTGAAGAGCCAATAGCCTTACTGTCCTGGAAGAATCCTTGTTGTCTGACTTTTTTTTCTTTTTTCTTTTTCTTCCCCCTCCTTGAAGCCAGATCTAAGTTACTCACATTCCAGAATCAGGCAACTTGATCTGTGTCTGGTTAAGTTCTTTATCACAGTCTAGTAAGTTATACCATGAAGCAGGGAACACAAATGAATAGGCATCTCAGTAAGGGCATCTTTTTCATGAAAATTACCTGTAACAGCAGGAAACGACAACAAAAGCTGCATTTGACCGCAGTCTGTCTGTTAAGGAAAAGTAAGGGGCTGCAGAATGGAAATAATTCTGACTTTCTGTGTTCCCAGGGTGATGTGCTGCCTTGGTCGGGTCGGCGGTTGTGCTAGCACCTGCTGAGTGTTATCGGAGCCTCTGTGGACTTTGTCTCAGGTGAAAGGAAATGGCTTGTTGCTGGGGAAAGTAGTAGCAGGAGATGGTAACTTTACTTTTCTCCTGTTTGCCTTGTGCTTGTGAATGATCTACTGAGTTACAGCCCTACATGTGCGCGTGGTAGAGCCGAGCAGAGCACATGGCACGCACAGCTGCTCCTGAGGGAGGTATGGCTTTTTTTTTGGTAGCACATGGGCCAGAGCTGTTGGAGCAACTGAGCTGACCTTGCTCCTCTGCCGGGGGGTCACTCTGTGACCCAGTTCAAGTCACTTAACCTCTTAATTCTTTAATGAGCTTCCTGTGTAAAGGGTGAAATTCTGTTCAGGCATCTGCCGAGCTACTGTGCCTGTCAACTAGTAATCTCAACGCACCTGTGATCCTGAAAAAGGATAGTACAGCTTCACTATGTGTATCTTGATGGCACAGTTTACTTCTTGATTAATTGGTTTGTTTGCATGTGCTGCCTAGTGCACCGAAGGAAACGACAACATTTTTGTAAGTTAAAAGGAGCAAAAAGCCTGTAGAACTTGAGCTGTGCTTGAAGCTTGCTAGAATCCACCTTCTCACCGCATCACTTTCTGTCCTGGTCCCACTCATCTGACAGCCCCTCAGCTTGTGTTTCAGGGTTTCACTGAGCTCTTAAAGGACTTTTAAGAGCTCTCATGGGATGCTAGTTCTAGGGGATTTAGGCAGGTGAGTCTCACCGTGATTCTAACAGTGTCTAGTACAACAGGGCTACAGGCTGTTTGCTCTTAGATGTGAAACAACTTATGTTGTTAGATTTGGAGGGTCCGCAGGGATGGTGCTGTTGTGTGTTCTGGTAGCTGCTTTGTACTTGGGTGTGTTCTCCTTAGTTGTGCTCAGTTTAGATACCAGTCCCAGGAATGAGATTTTTTCCTAAAGATCTCTGGAGATGCTTTGAGATACTAATATTGAAAATCATCAACTCTCTAGAAAGCCTTGGCTTTAGCCTTCCACAGTGCCTGAAATTAGACAAGAGGAATTCCCCTCACCACCCGGGGTGTGAGATGAAGGTACCCGCCATTCAGATCCACCATGGCATGTAGGTTCCCAGTTCCTGCAGATTCTCTTGGAAATGAACTGTGACAGGAGAGAGTTTGTTTGAGGCCTGCAGCCAAAGCTGGTCAGAGCCAGAAGCAGTTGATTTGCTGCATTGAGACTCTTGTGTTCATCTTGAAAATGTTGCAGGCTGACTTCAGGAGTATTTGAGAGCAAGGATACTTCTGCAGTAGTAGAGTTATCCGAAGAGCATAAATGCTTTAAAAGCGACATACCGCAATTATCTATGGCTCTCATCTTTCGTGTGCACTTACCTCAAATATTTTTTTCACATCAGTTATCTCTACTGTCCAGGGAGACTGTAATAAGATCAGGGCTGGTATCCCAGTTGCCCATAGTAACATCTAGAAGTAATAAAAAACATTAATTAAAACATTAATTACTTGTAATTGTTTAATGCTTCTGATATAATGAATAGCCTTTTTTCATTCCTGATTTCCAACTACAGTGTTTCTGTGGAACTCTTAATGCAAATGGCTGGTTAAACTTCATGAAGTGATGATTAACTTTGGTCAGCCACTTTCAGATACTTGGTAAAAGCTTTTTTTTTATTCAGCAGGTGCTTAATATTTTTGGAAATTAAGGCTATTGAATTTGGTCCTTATGGAGATTGCTGAAGGTGATATGTTTGCCTGTCACTCACTGCATTTGCAAATGATCCACCTTCAGCTGCTTTACTGTGGTTTTTTTTTATTGTCCACTACATGGATTCTGTTTAACTCTGCCACTCCTGCATTTTGTACCCTGCCTGGAAGCTGACTCTGAATTTATTGGCCCCTGTACATTGCTATTAGCAGAGTCGAATACTTCACAAAAGATGACCCAAAGTCTTTCTTCAGCAAACAAATCACTGCTGGTGGACCTGAAGAGGAGCTGATTGCCTCTGACCTCTGCTGCCACCTGGCAATGAGGATGAGAAACCTACCATGTGCTTTAGCTGATTTGGACTCCCTGTGTATAAATAGCAGCAGTTCCTGGCAAAAGCTCATGATCTGCATGTGCCTCTTGTATCAGAGGCATTAGCTTTGCATAGGGACAAATCTGTGATTTGGAAACCTGAAGTCTCTGGAACAAGGATTGGAGTGTGTATTCCCATAAGTCTGAGGGCTGTGGCCCTGCGGTTCCCCTTCCTTAAAGAGGAGCCTTTTTTGTTATAAGCCTGGACTTGTATTCCATTTCTTGTTGAAATGCAGGGTTAGGAATTTTTTGTGTGTGTGTGTTCAGGGGTGCAGGGAAGAAATTTGCATGTCACTTCCCTAACCTATTTCAAGTTGAATGGAGTATGGTGTTCTGTTTGCTGCCTGGTAAAGAGGCTCCTGTCTCTTGAGTTGGAGTACCTATTTTCTATTTCTTGTGTTTCTTCCAACTCAGTGTGACTGTAGGAGGGTTACTTAATCTGTGTCTTGGCTTTGCTTTTCAAAGAAAGGACTGCCAAAGCTGAGGAAAGTGGGCAGCCTGCAATCTTTGGGGGAAGCTTTTCTGGGCAGAAGGGCTCGTAGCGTAATTTGGGCGAGGGCTTGTAGGTGCTACTGTAATACAGATCAAAGTAAAGCATGTCTCTCTGATTAGGTCTCAAATATGTTGTGTAACTTCTTGTAGCAAGCTTGCTAATACATACAAATTACCTTCCTGCTTGTTCAGTCTAAATGACTCCTAGTGAAACCTTTGCTGTTCCTTCTTAGCACAGATGAATATAGAGCGCCTTTTTCACAAATGTTTGATATTCTTCCTCTCTGTGTGCTTCTGTGGATTACTCTCAGCAAGCCAAGCTCTGGGCACAAGGCTTCCATCTGAACAACACTGCTTTTTTGTTTAAGTCTAGCCCAGCTTTTGTTTTGAGAAGCTGTTTATCAAGGTCTCGTTGCTGCTCCCAGCAAACCTCCTAGTGAGCCAGTCTTGATGCTGTTCTCCAAGTACCTGTTTGGTCTTAGCGTTGCCTCTCTTCTCGCTGTCTCTTACAGCAGTATCAGTGTGTTGTGATATAAACATCACCATTCTGTCTCCTTGAAAATTCAAGTCTGTTTTTTGTGTGCAGAGTATATTAGTTAGTTTAGTCTCTGCTCCTGAGTTTTGTGGAATACCTGTGCGCAGAGGGGGTTATTCTGAATCAGAGGACTTGTTCTGCAGTTTAAAGCCAGGTCATAGTAGAAAGGTCGCGTGGCCTCTGGCTTATGTGCTAAACTGTTTTAGCTAGCTTAGAGCAGCAGAACATTTGGTCTGCCTGGCTCTGTTTCTGGAGCGGACTCCAAAACTGGCAAAAAAGACCCCAAAACACAAACTCCACCAGATTTTGAGGAATAGCCGAGAACGATAAAGGTGGCATTGGTAAAGTGATGCAGAAGCAGTTTCTGAAATTTGCTTCTGTATCTGAGGTACCTTGCTGGCAAAGCAGTGAAAAAATGATCTTGCCTTCCTCTGTAATAGAGGATTCACAGGGAGACACTAGCTTGGTTGAGGAAACTATAAATAATGAAACGATTGGAGCAGGAAGGTAATAAGATATAAAGTGCAGAAAGGAGCTTGATAATCTGATAGGGTTAATGTTAATTACAAAGTGTAACCTGTGACATTGCATAGTAGGAGTGATCAGCTCAGGGCCTTGCAATAGTCCAAGAGCAGTACAGGATGGTGAGGGTTACTGGTGGTCAGTGTTTGCAAATATATAAGCTTCTTGGTGATTTCCAAAATATTTGTAACAAAGCCCTACAGTTTGCCTAGTCTGATACTTTTATTGTAAACCTCTGCTTTTGAGTGTGTAAACAGAAAGTGTTCCGAGTTCTGCTTTGGCCTAGAAGTGATGCTGCTGGAGCTGTGCTGGGCCGCTGCTTGGCTCCTGCGCAGGAGAAAATACACAAAAGCAGCGACTGAAAATGAAATACTAATACAGCCTGGGCCATTGGTGTAGCAGCTTCAGCTGCAAAGGAGGAGAGTGAGCTGTTGTAGGAACATGGGTGAAGCTGATTATACTGAAAGCAGTTTTTATCTTGGAGATAACAGACAGTCTGGTGTTGGTGATTTTTCTTGTTCCAGAGCTCTAGTTTAGCTCTACAACAACCAGCTTTTTCAGCCTTTTACTTATGACATAATTTATCCCTCTGCAAATAAGACAGTTGGTTCTTAAATGTTATAGGGTTGTGGAATGACTTCCTTAGTAGTTTTCATTCAGAGAGGAGACTGATTCTTGAGCTCTGTAGCCCATGTTAACTGGGCTGTGAAAAGCTGATATTGCTTAAGGGGCATCTTCTGCCATTTTTGTCTTTCTATACTGGTGTTTGAAGCAGAAATTGCTGCAGAACACTCAGCTTTAAGTATAGACAAACTTAACTGTTCATTTCTTTTTAAATTATATGCCATCCAGTTTGAGATCCTGCTTGCCTGGCTCCTACCTGTCTTTGGATGTTTGTAGTGACTGAGTCATGCTTTCTGAGCTCTCACGTCTGGGTGATGTTTGTTGTGGTGGTGGTACACCAGGCTGGCCTGGGAGGAGATTCTGAGAGAGGCTGCACAGTCTCGTGGCTGATTGACACGCTGGTGACCAGGGGTGTGTGATGGCTAGCAGCCCAGTGGCACTGCAGGCCACTGCGACCTTACAGATCTGCCCTGGAAGGTCAGCCTCTGAGATGCTAACCTGCGTGGATAGAAAAACTCTTTGCTTTCCAGTTTGGACCGCGTTCCAGAGAGGCTTTCCAGCAGGACCTGGAAGAAGCAGGTGGTCTCTCCATTGTGGACTGTCTGCCTCCTTTATCTCTGTATGAAAAACAAAGAAGCTGCAGTTTAGGTATTGCAATGCCACATGCCAGTTCAGCTTTTGAAGAAAATATGCCTTATGCTAGGGGTAGGCCAAGTAAGTCTTCCTATATCTGTTTCTCTGCAGTAATTTCTCTTAATGGTAGGGCCTCCAGTTCTTTAGGTTTTGTCAACCCCTTTTCTTATGCCTCCTATAAGGCAGAGCATGTGCTACTGGTTATTTTTAGCATGGAAAATTTCAAGAGCCCACGTGGTCCCATTTAGTTTAAACTTTGCCAACCTTGTCCAGTTCTCTTTCACCCAGATCGTATTTTTTTCCTGAGCGCTGTGTCACTAACTATAGGGTTTGTAGGGAGGCATCCTGGCCTTGCTGTTGAAGCTACATTTACAGTTTAGCTGTCTGCTTGTCTGCTCTGTGATCCTTCAGGACAGTCTTTAATTCTAGGCCTGATTTCCCCTGCTTTCAGGGTTTGGAAGCATAGCCTCTCAAGTGCTGGGGCCGAAGGGAAGCGGGGGCGGCAGGGACCGGCAGCGCTGTGGGGCTGCGTCCCTGCACATCACGGGGGCTCAGTCACTCTGGGAGTTGTCTCTGGCTTCTTGTAGAGACCTGAAGCAGCTTGCCCCCAGAACAGACCTTCTTGTGTGTAGAGAGCTCTGAAAACCTGGAGCGAGTGCTTGCTCAGCTTGGACCTTGAGAATTAATTATCTGGCTTCTCTGTGAACCTCGTGCTGCTAACATTTCTAACCTTAAAAGGATGTGTATACTGAAGGGTTGTTTGTCCTGGCTAGAGAAACAAGGTGGTTTAAAACTGCCCTGGGACCCTAATGCGAACAAGTAGAATAAATTGATTGTCCTTGGCTTTTTTTTAAGGTAGGCGAGTGTGTATGTTCATTCTTGTCCTCATCTCCCCGATCTTTACCAGGAGCTTTCCATAAATCAAGGCAGGATGCAGATTTGGAGAGCTGACTGACCCCTGCTCTCTCCCCTTGGTGTCTTAATCCCATCCTGACCTACTGTGGGGATTATTTAGCAAGTTGGAAAAGTCTCATGTCCTAGCTGCGGTGCTCTGGCCGTGCCTTGATATAAGGTGTGACATTTAGACCGGATTCCTGACATGCCAGAAGGAAGTGGAAGTGCCTGGTGGCGCAGGGCGAGCGCGTACAGTGTGTGAGCTCTGTGCTATTTTTGGTGTGGGGCTGCGTGTGGCCCTGCCTGTTGGGAGGCGGTGCTGGGGCATCCGGCGCTTCACGCAGGTTCTGGCTTTTACAAGCTGATGGTCTCCAGTCCAAAACCTCGGGAGCTGCTGCGCTTCCCCAGCGGGCTCCCCCTGCCCGGAGCGTGCGAGGGCTGTCGGGCCAGGCTCCCTCAGTTTGGCAGTGTTTGACGCCACGTGATTTGACAAGTTGCCATTTTCTGTTCTGCTGCTGGCAGGAAAATCCCAGGCTTTCTTCCCCCCATGTGTTTAAATGCTCCCATCTCCCCTGCAGTCCTGAACTGGCCGTCACATTGGCAATGGAGAGAGGGTTTTGTCGCTCTTAAATGTGTTGGAAAACGGATGTGGGCTTTAGGAGCTCTCCTGTGGAGGAAATGGAGGAGAAGTATCTGCTGCATCCTATGTGCTGTTTGGTTGAGCAGGTTAAAAAAACCAGCCATCCAGGCATCACATCAAAAGCGACATTGTGACCAGCATAGCAAAATCAGGCCACTGAAGTCCTCCAATTGTGTTTATGTAAGGAGATGCTTGTTGGCATTAGCTGTCCCCTAGCCAGCTCGGTGCTTTCGGGTGTCTGCTGGCATCTCGTGCGGAGCCACTGCCTTTTATCTCTTTCTAGTTGATGGAAGGATGTGGGATTCCCATTTAACACAGTCGCTGATAGTATAATGCAGCTTTTGCTCAAACTAGTCAAATGAAAAACATGAAACTAAATGATCTTTGCAAGGGGCAGTCAGCTAATCCCCCAGTCCCTACTGATCTAAATATCACAGCAGAGTGAAGATCTTTATCTCAAATTATATTAATGTTTAAATGACTCCTAGAACTGTTTCTCTGCCAAGCTTCGGGACAGGACTGTCCCTCTGTGGGGCATACAGCTACTGTCTTCCTGCGCTGCAGAATTGTGTGGGTCTATTGTTCGTACAGTTGGGGCAACTTAATAGAGAATCAGATAATAATAGGGCTGTCTGTTTAATCAGGAGAGCTTGCTGGGAATGGACTTATGTGAGCTACTCTAATTTGAGTTTGTGGTACGCCTGTGAGCCAGCTTGTAGGGTGGTTCTGCATTAATTATAACAACTTAAGCGGACAGCAGATGAGCACTCGCAGTGGCTTACAATGTGCCATTGTGTTGGAGAGCATAAATGTGAACCTTTTGTCTTAGGAATGTACAGACTTCACCCTTTCCATTTACCAAGTTCCAAAAACCAAGCATCCAATTTATTGCATAAGTTTGTTGTTTGTTGGGGTTTTTTTAATTCCAAATCTCAGATGTTTCCATTAACCAAAAGTTCAACCTCATCAGCGAGCCCTGTTACCTGACTGTATAAAGCCAGCTGGAAGTAACATGGATTTAGAAGATATCAGATATGAGTCTGTGTTCATTTGACATTCATGTGTAGAACAACATAAATACCTCATCTCTGATATACTGGAGATGTGTCTGGATTTCTTAAATCATGTCTACAACTGACCTTTGATTTGGGATTGAAAGAGAAATTTTCTAGTCCCTATTTTTGCTATTCATTTATCTACTCACCTCAGTCATTAGGACTCTGCAGTAAACGGTACAGAAGCAAGTCTGGCATCTGAGCTAGCTTGGATGAAGTTATGTGTTTGCTCCTGTGGGATGGGAGGATGTGGCTGGAAGAGGTGAGAAATCTGGAGTGAATATTAAATTATCTGAGACTTGGATGCTCAGTTTGAGCCTGAGGGAGGCATGGTTTTGTCCCTCAGCTAGAATGTAATCAGCTCAGAGTTGTGTTTGGAAGCCGTGGTCAGAACGCTCGCTCTGATAGCAAAAGCCTCTTTCTGGTTGAGACAGACTAAGCATAGTCAGCAGACTGACTTTGAATGTCTTCTCTTGTCCAAGAAATATTATGCTTCTGAAGAGGAACTAGATAATACTCTTTTCCAGTGGGTGGTTCTCATTTCTAGGACTTTGCTATCTCCTAAAAACAATCTTTATTTTTGTTGTTCGTTGGCAAAAGTCTTGAGGCTTGTTTGGAGAAAAGTCTGTCGTGTGTAAGCATTGTCAGACATGTCTTGGTTTGCTTTGATTCCTGCTCAGTGAGAGCATAAACTGTAAATGCTTTGCAGCAAGGCTCTTCTGGGGATGCGGGTACCTGTTTATCTTTGTGATCCAGCTGTAGACTTCCCTTAAGGAAAAGGAGAGGCATGTCAGCCCTGCCTCATGTAACCCAGGAGAGGTTGTAAGTGAAGGAGTGTGACTGGGACATGAGTCTTAGTGGTGTCCAGGCAGGGGAGGGTTCATATGCTTTCTAAAGTAAAAGAGACACCTTTCACCTCTAGAAAGTCAGAGGAGCAGCAGCTGTCAATTTAGTAAATTTAGATCTAAAACAAACTTTGTGGCTGGGTTCCTAAGTAGTAGAGTCTCTATCCAGGCTGCTTTTGCTAGACAAATACTGCTGTTATAATGGTATTTCTCATCTTCACTACTACAAAATTTTTTAGAGGGACTTCTGGTTACTGGGAGATGCTTTCTTCATCAGGCTGTAGTTGCTCTTTGCTTAGGAATTCCTACACTGCACGTGTGAAAATAAATGAAGTAGCTGCGTGTTGCTGTTTTGCTCCTACTTAACTGCAAGCTTCTGGCATGTGCCTGCACACAAGCCTCTTGCAGTGCTGTGTGTGAGGATGTTTGCAAAGCACTTCACCTTCAGCAAGTTGTGATGTTTGAGAAGAGTGCTGTCAACCTACGGCACTCTCAGGAATGTGATGCTGCCTTTCATCACATCGGAGAGCTGGGGAGACCTGTGTCACGGAATGCTTGTGGTAGAGCTGTGTTGTGAACCTGGCCTGATGCTGGAGAGCCCGGCAGTGCTGCCTGCTGCCCTTGGGTGTAGGACTGACCTGCAAAAGTGAGTCAGGAGAAAGGTGAATTTGATGAGCGTAATAGTGAGAACTGTCCATATATCCCTAGACAAGTAAGGATCTTGTTCAGTGGTCTGCTGGTAGAGCTGAGATGTGAATGTAAAGAGTGCCTGGGAAACAAGCCTGTTCACACTGATAGAAATAACTCACGACATTTGTGAAACTTTAGCCTTCCTGTTACTTTCCTTGTGACTATTTTAACATTTTTTTTTTTTTCTCCTCCTAGATATAATTGCTGAGGCTCTGTAAAATGGCTTTACGCTTCCGCAGTTTCATCCCATATGCCATACCTGGAGTGCTGGCACTTCTCGGCTGCTGGTGGATCTATGCCCACAGAAAAAAGCATGCAAGCTATCACGACAAACAGGTAATCGACACTGAAAAAGAGCAGGAGGAAGAAGTGCCAGAGAACAATTCATCATCCAGAACAGAAGCATGTGTTCCTCAAAGACTGTCTCTCTCATTGGAAGAGGAATGGCCAGAGACTGAAACCTTGACCTCCCTGCTGTCAGCGGGGTTGATGACGCCCTCTCTTCTGTTGCAAAGTCATGAGAGGCTAGATCTCTCACAGGACCTTCCAGACCTGTCAGTAACAACAATTCAGCCCAGCACTCTTGAGGACGACAGTGAAAAACTAGAAACAATAGGATCTCAAGATGAAAGCAGTGTCCCTGCTTGTGTTTCTCTCCCTCTAATCTCAAAGAGCACAGAGTGCCACAGCAGTGCTGCAGTGAGCCTTATACAGGATTCAAGCTCTAGTGCAAACCAAGATCAGTGGCCGTCTGCATCACTGACAGGAGAGTCTTTGGGAATCACGGAGGAGATCAGCAAGGCAGAGCAGTCAGATGAATCTTCCTTTAAGCCCCCTAAGGAAAGCCAGATGTCAGAAATTCTGATATCGGATACTGGGTCTGTGACAGCCCTTTGCTTGGGATTGGAGAAGGAAGCCAATACCCCACAAGCCTTTCTTAATAATGAAGTGGAAGTTGTATCAAGTCACAAGGATTCTGCAGTACGCATGTTGCCAGATAGTTTGGAGTCTGCCTGTTTGGAGCAGTGCAGGGAAGAAGAGGTGTCTGAGTCCATTGCCAGTACAGTACCTGTGTGTCAGGAGGAGGACACACAGCCGAAAGGAGATGAATTGGAAAGAAAGGAGATTGGAGGAGTGAGTTTGGACAAGGAGGAAGTTGAGAAAATAGAGCAAGTAGCAATACAGATAATTTCCAAGGTCATTTTGGCAGCAACTGAGGAAGTGCTATCTGGTGCTGCCTGTGATGCGTCTGCTCGGATCTGCCAGGCCGCTGCCAGCCGAGCTGAGACGCCTCCGGAGATGGCAAGCGCTCTTTGCTCTGATCAGATGCTTGCAGAGGAAGCTCCCCAAGCTGATGAGAACATCGCTGCGAAGGGTGATGCTGCGGTCCTGACATCCCCGCAGACAGAGGGGCAGGATCAGAGCGTGACGGATTCCAGCTGTTTAACGCACAGCTGTTTATCCAGCCCTGTTCAAGGAGACACAAAAGACTGTCGGGTGAAGAACCGTGTGCGCGGTGAGTCCCGACAAGTTGATCGGACTCCTGTGGAAAACCACAGAGGGTCACTGGAAAGGTCACCTGTGGTTATGGAGGACTCTGGGTGCAGCACATATGCGTTTGGAGGTGGGACGAGTGTGGAGGACCCGTTGCAGAACACAGTGCTGTCTGTCATATCAGGCCAGCATTCGGACTCACTGAGCATATCTGCAACCCAAGACATGTCTGCTGAGCAGAGCTCAGTACCAAGTAAAAAACCTCCTACTCTGAAGCTACCTGAAGACAGCAAAGTGCCATACAGTAATGGGATATTGAAAGAGGATGGTCCGGACTTGAGTTCTGAGTGTAGCAGGGCAGCAGGGATGGATGGAGATCATTCAGGAGGTAAGGGATTTGAAAATCCTTCTACAAAAATGTGGGGAACAAGCATTTTATATGCTATAACCCTTCTACTTCCGAACATGTTCAGATAAATCCTCTTCATGTTTAACTTCCCCAGTAGATGAATATTTAGCCCTCATGTGCAGGTGGGTATGCATTTGCTCTCGGAATTCCCAGCTCTGTAGGATCCAGTGTTAGCTGGGCGATCCTCAGGGTATACTGCAAAGGGGTGAACGGGCTGGTCCCCTCTCAGCACAAAGCTTATTGTCTAAAGCTAAACGTGCTGGGGTGAAGTGGGCTGTGCCTGGATGTAGGCCAGGCTGTTGAACACCTTGCTGGTTTAAGACCTGCTAATACCACTGGTTTCTGCTTCAGCTCAGGCAGCCTCTAGTGAGCTCTGGGTTCTTATCTGTGTTTACGGGCTGCTGCTGAAAGGAATCTATAAGGCAGGTTTCTGAGGTGCTGCTGGATGAGCCAGGGAAGTGCTCTGATGAATTGTGATAAAATCAGTTGGTTGCAGACCAATACCCTGAAGCTTTTTTGCTTGGAAGGGTAGGTGCATGCCAAGAAATCCCAACAGGGAACAGTATTCATGGAGTTCCCCCATCTGTCTCAGTGTTGCCTTTGCCTTCTAGATCCTGGATGATGTGTGCCTGGCAGAATACAAAGCTGTCTGAGCAAATGTTAACCTGTGTGACCTTGGGGATGGATGTTAAAATCCTTTGTAGGACCCTGTGGTGCCAACAGCCCTTAATGACAGGATGTTTTTTGTAATTGCTACAAAGTAGTTGGAATGCTGCTTGTTGCAAGACTTGGCCATTGAGTTTGCCAACAACTAAGGATGAAACCCACATAACATTTTCACTAGCGAAGGTAACCATAGGAAGAAAATGGTTTTGCCTTGTTGTGAATGCTGGTGGGGCAAGAAAGGACAAGAGTGTTGTGGAGCCTGGTGACGGGGGCTGAAAGCCGTGCACCGAGGCAGCTGAAGGGTAGAGAGAGGAGGTGTAGCAGGTAAAGTTGATAATGTGGCTGTGTTGGATAAGAGGTCATAGAGCTGTCCTTCACACCCAGTCTGTGAGACTTAAATCCTCATCCTTGTCTGGGAAGTCTGTGGCAATCGGCTGCACTGTTTGACTTTATAGGCATCTGTGCTGTGTTACTGGTTAAGATGTGGCAAATGTGAAGCAGCTGTTGGGTTTATTTTTCTCTTTGGTCTTGCACTGGATGGTCTGAATATTTGCAAGCAAGTGAGGATCTTCATGCTTCTGCTTTGTAATCTGGAGGAAGGATCAACCTTGTGTTAGACTGTATCTGGAACCTGACCAGGAGGAAGCTGTTTGAGTTTGCTCCCTTCCCAAGTAGAAATGTTCCTGGTATTGGCTGGTAGTTTGGGAACAAAACACAGCTTAGCTCTGGCACCTTGTTTGTCTGAGCATATGACAAATATGGGCAAGAAGCAATCCCCTACCCCGGCTAGTAGCGGGCACCCCTGGCACTCGGGTCACTCTTCAACCCCTGTTGGGGCAGGAACATCAGTGCAAAAAGCAGATGAATAGGTTGCATGTCCCTCCCTGCATGCTGAACTCCCTGTGAAGGGCCCTGTTTAAGCCATGGGGAAAATGCAAAATATGTTGCTGCAGCAGCAGCTCAGTGTTGATGTTAGCATAGCTCTCGTTCAGCTGGTAACTTTGATTTATAGTGCCTCATCTACGCTGCTGTGTAAGGTGTCACCATGTTTGATGGACTCCTGCTGAACTCAGGCTGCCTCCTGTTGCATTCCCAGAGGTGTGCAGGTTTTTTCCAGGACTAAAAGGAAACTCAGTAGGCTATGTGTGACAGGACTTTGCCCTTTCTGAAATACTGGAGAACCTGATACAGGAACATCCCAACTGAATGCATAAGAAGAGCTCAGTGTAACCTCTTTGTGAAATGATGTGTCTTCATGGCCTTGTGTCTAGTAGCTGGGCTGTGTGGGTTGTCTGAATGCTGACACGTGTGTGTGTGTCTTGTAGGTTCAGATGCAAATAACATGGATTTTGTGGACAGTGGCTGTGCCATGAGGAAGACAGTGACTCGCCAGAACTCTAAGCTAGGAGGAGAATCCAGCAAGTCTGACTTCATTATCTGGGAAATAGAGGTCCCAAAGGTAAGCAGCTGCTGGCCTGCTCGTGCATCCTGCCCTGCCCTACGTAGCCATCTTCTGTTTTTTCCAGTCTGGTACTGGCTCAGTGCCATCCCAGGGAGATCAGTGACAAATCAACGAGGATTTAAGTGTTTAACTCCCATTAGGACCCAACAGGAGTGAAGAGCCAGGACACAGCTGTAAACAAGAGGCATGTCAGGGCTACGCCCAGGGTCACCTTGGTTGTTGGACTCATTCCCCATTATCCTCCACCCCAGTCTGTTAGTGTGATGCTTTGAAAGCATTCAGAAGGCTTTGGAGGTACACAGTTATTAAGAGCAGGTGATGAATGTTGTGTGTTTTTTTTTTTTTTTTTCTTTCCACTATGTAGGAGGGTTATGTTTCAACTGCCCATCCAAGCCCTTTCTCACAAGCTGAATGCTCATCTGAGCTATTCTGTGGAGCTGCTGTGTCTCTGCCATTATAGTGAGCTTTCTTTTGGGTTGAGAGAGAGATTGTGGGGTTTAGGACTGTATTCGTACCTTTGTGCCTGCTTTTGTATATGCAAAATCACCTGTGGCTGTCCTGGTCTTGCAGTTCTGCTTCTCAGCAGACCTGAATACTGAGAGTAATGTGAGACAGCAGCTCCCAGCAGGGCCAGCGTGCTGCCTCGAGCGCTGGGACGCTGTGACTCCAGTGACGACATGTAACATGCCTTGTAGTGGATCGGTAGAACACAGGCTAAGGAAGCAGTTTTACAGCAAGAAAATACATTTTAGTTGTTAGTGAGGACAGGCTGTCGCTTTTTTTTAAGGTATCTGCCTTTACATTGTATAGGATTATCCATACTGACTCGGGCCCAGCACTTCTGCTCTGCTATCTGGTCTCTGATGGTAAGTGGTGGCTGGTGCCAGTGGAAGAGTAGAAGTGACAGGACTTGCACAGGCACCTCTCTCCATCACCCTGCACAGCTCTCCAGGGACTCTGTAGTCTAACGGGCATGATAGCCTGGTTTACTCTCCTGTGAATTTGTCTAATCCCTTTCTAATCCAATTAGCTTGTTTAAAAATTGCTAAAACTTAGTATTTTGTATTTGAATGAAAAATGTATGTAACATGCTTTTTAAAAAATGAAAGTGGTGGGAGACTGGGAGAGGTGGTGACTTGACTTGACTGTAGGAAGACAGTAGCCTTTACCAGGCCTGGTTTTGTCCCACCAAGTCTTTGTGTTGTTCTACAAGATATGAAGATGGATCTATCAAAATGAGCTGTGCTTACTGATCTGTATCTACCTTGACTTATCACAGGGCAGCTGAACTCTCCACTGGTCCAGCATTGCCTTGTATTTATCCTGCCTGGCCCTATGCTACAGGAACTGGGAATGTGGGTGAAATAAGGCACAGAGAACAGTGTTGTTTGATCTACATTTCTCTTCCTGACTGTTGCTTTCTTGTCCTTTCCGTAAAGGAATTAGTTGGCCGCTTGATCGGCAAGCAAGGAAGATTTATGAGCTTCTTGAGGCAAGCGTCTGGTGCCAAAATTTATGTCTCAACACTACCTTATTTCCGTGACTCCCAAATCTGTCACATCGAAGGCAAGTGGAAAGTCTTTTTATTTATGGTCTAATATATAGTTTGGGGACGTTAATTAGATGGGCAAGGAGTTTAAACAAATTTAGTGTTTTTGTGAGTCCAGTGCTTTACAAAACTTTTATGGTCAGTGGTGTTACAGTAGAGGTGTGTACCAAGTCACCTGTGCCTTGGCATACAAACCCTCTATTCCAGAGCTGAGAATGCATTTTAACATCTTTGGCTGCTGTGGTTTCACCAACACCTTCTGCAGATCACTTCTGCAGGCTTGAAGGAGGAGCAATGCGATGTGTATCAGCAGATGCAGCCTGTGAAGGATGTTAGATTAACTGTGGCTGAAGAATGCCTGCCAGTGAATTGCGTTCATACTGGAGGCTAAAGCTGTTGAAACTTGGGCCTGGAAGTCCGAGTTGCTCATGTTGGTCTGATACCGGGTTGCGTGGTCAATCTATTAAAACTTAAATTGTTGATGTAGTGCAGAAGGCTTCTGGTAGCTATATTGCTTCACATGGTGGGGGTGGAGGTCTCCACAGCATATCTGTGCTACAGAATTTCTGCTACAGTGATTTTTGTCTTCCAGGCTCCCCGCATCAAGTAGAAAAAGTACTGAGCCTGATTGGCAGGAAGTTCAAAGAGCTGTGTCTCACCAACATCCACGCTCTACCTCCACCGACACCAATGACGCTTCATTCCCTCCTTATGACTGCCTGGGTAAGTCCCAGCTCGCTGGCTGCACTGATGTCAGGGTGGAAGGCTGTTGTTGGTCACTGCCATCGTAGTATGCCATCTTCATGTGGCTGGTTCACAGGTGCCCTCAGAAACAGTTTGATTTCGTGTGGCCATCTGTTGTCCAGCTTACGTAGCTGTTACAGATCAGATTTATCTACCTGTTCTTCCACTACTCTTTCTATTCTGCCTGAGCTGAGAAATGTAGAATCCCTGAATCATTGAGGTTGGAGAAGACCTTTAAGATCATAAAGTCTAACCATTAAACTAACACTGCCAAGTCCACCACTAAACCGTGTCCCTAAGAACCACATTGACATGCCTTCTGAATACCTCCAGGGATGGTGACTCCACCACTTGCCTGGACAGCCTGTTCCAATGCTTGACAACCCTTTCGGCAGAGAAATTTTTCCTAATATCCAATCTTAACCTCCTCTGTCGCAACTTGAAGCTGTTTCCTCCTATCCTATCACTTGTTACTTGGGAAAGGAGACTGAGACCGACCTCACTACAACCTCCTTTCAGGCAGCTGTGGAGTGATAAGGTCTCCCCTGAAACTCCCTTTTCTTCAGACTAAACAACTCCAGTTCCCTCAGCTGATCCTTCTACGATTTGTTCTCCAGACCCTTTAGCAGCTTCGCTGTCCTCCTTTGGACATGCTCCAGCACCTCAATGTCTTCCTTGTAGTGAGGGGCCCAAAACTGAACCCAGTATTCGAGGTGCAGCCTCCCCGGTGCCGAGTACAAGGGGATGATCCCTTCCCCAGTCCTGCTGGCCACAGTACTGCTGATAAGAGCCAGGATGCCATTGGCCTTCTTGGCCACCTGGGCACACTGCTGGCTCATATTCATCTGGCTGTCAACCAACACCCTGAGGTACTTTCCCACCGGGCAGCTTTCCAGCCACTTTTCCCTACGTCTGTAGCATTGTCTGGGGAGCTTGTGACCCAAGTGCAAGACCCGGCCCTGAGCCTTGTTGAACCTCATACAACTGGCCTCAGCCTGTCCAGATCCCTCTGTAGAACCTCCCTACCCTCAAGCAGGTCAACGCTCCCGCCCAATTTGGTGTCATCTGCAAATTTATTGAGGGTGCACTGGATCATCTCATCCAGATCATTGGTAAAGATATTAAACAGAACCGGGCCCAATACTGGGCCCTGGGAACATCAATTCCGACTGGCCACCAACCGGATTTAACTCTGTTGACCACCACTCTGGGCCTGGCCATCCAGTCAGTTTTTTTCACTCAATGAAAAGTACCCCCCTCTCCAAGTGATGAGCAGCCAGTTTCTGTAGAACGCTGTGGGAAATGGTGTCAAAGACTTTAGTAAAGTCTAGATACTCAATAACCACAGCCTTTCCCTCAACCACTAAGCAGGTCACCTTGTCAGAGAAGGAGATGAGGTTAGTCAGGCAGGACCTCCCTTTCATAAACCCATGGCTGACTGGGCCTGTTCGCCTGGTTGTCCTGTATGTGCCACAAGATGATCTGCTCCATAACCTTCCCTAGCACCGAGCTCAGACTGACAGGCCTGTAGTTCCCTGGATCCTCCTTCCAGCCCTTCTTGTAAGTGGGTGTCACATTTGCCAGTCAACTGGGACTTCCCCAGTTAGCCAGGACTGCTGATAAATAACTGAAAGTGGTTTGGTGAGCACTTCCACCAGCTGCCTCCGTACCCTTGGGTAATTCCCATCTGACTTACGTGTGTCTAAGCAGTGTAGCAGGTCACTAACAGTTTCCCCTTGGATCGTGGGAGCTTCATTCTGCTCCCCCATACCTGTCTTCCAACTCAGGGGACTGGGAACCCTGAGAACAACTGGTCTTACTATAAAGACTAAGACAAAGAAGGCATTAAGTACCTTAGCCTTTTCCTCATCCTTTGTCAACGTGTTTCCCCCATGAGCACAAGGGCTAGCAATTGTGAGGCTTCTCCCAGATGCTTATGGAATATTTCATCTGCCTCTTCTTCCCGACTGGGTGGTCTGTAACAGATTCCCACCATGATATCTGCCTTGTTGGCTGCCTCTCTGATTCTTACCCATAAACACTCAACCCTATCAGCAGCATCATTAAGTTCTAGGCAGCCAAATCACTTCCTAACATACAGGGCTACCCCACCGCCTCTCCTTCCTCGCCTGTCCCTTCCGAAGACTTTACAGCACCCATTGCAGTCGCACTCCGGTTGTGCGAGTCATCCCACCGTGTTTCTGTGACTGCAATTATTATTATAGCTTTCCTGCTGAACAGTGGCTTCCAGCTCCTCCTGTTTGTTGCCCGTGCTGCATGCGTTGATGTCGATGCACTTCAGCTGGCCTATTGATCCCGCCACCTTTTTGGGGGGGGAGAAGCCCTAATTCCTACGTGAATATTCTCAGGCACTTCCGTGGTTTCTAACACATCGGCAGCCCTTGTGTCTTCATTGCTGCAAGAATCTCCATCCCCTGCCCCCACTGAGATGGCAGACCAAAGGAGCTCACTAGCACACTGTCCCTCAAACATTGGCATGCTGCTCCCAGGCTTATCTCTAGTGATCCTGGCTTTATCCATTCCCCCTTCAAATCTAGTTTAAAGCTCTTTCATGCACGTCTGGCCTGGTAGGCTTTTACCTACTGACTAGAGGTTTGCCTAAGGAAATAAAAGTTCGGTCTCAGGCAGAATTGACTGTCTGCCCTCCCTGCTCGAGGGCCACGCTGATCCATTGCCATTACTGGTATTGTCCCTCAATCCTGCAGTTAGTTTTATCCAAATGTTTTACTTCCTTATGGTATTTAATTACACTTAAAAGAGGTTTTCATGTCAGTGTTTCCCAGAAGAGTTTTCATGCTTCTTTTTTGCTATCTGGATACTTGAAAACATTTCTTTGTTTACATTGGGCATCTAGAATCCATAAAGTAACTGCGCACATAAATGTCTCCATGGATGTGAAGACAGGCTTTGTTCTGGAGCAGTGAATTTACACTGGGAAATTAAAGGCATTTTAGATGTGTTCTGAGCACAGTAATGCTCGGCAGCTGCCCAACACAATGGCTCTCTAGCAGCCAGGGCAAATTACTTTGAAAATGAGGCCTCTGTGACAAATCTTGGACAATCCCTGCGAAGATTACCTTGATGTTTAAAAACCCCGTGGGCAGGGAATCCTTGGGAATTGTGCTGTGTTGATAACACAGCGCGACTTGACCTGCATCGTTTCTGACTCTGCTCGCTGATCTCTTGGGTAAATAGGTCTTACAGCTGCTCTGTGCCAATAGTCTTTTTGTGTACAAGATGGGCCCCTCCCCAGGTCTGATTTCCTTTAGAACAGCATGGAGTAACAGCCAGTAGCTTTCTGCTCCTGATCCAAAGAAGCCTTTGGAAGTGAAATACCAGAGTATTTTCCACCCCTGGCCGTAAGCCTCAGGAGTTGCTGGTGGAGTGTGGAGTAACTGTGAATGAAGCTTGTGCTGCAGCGAACACTAATGAGAATTTCTTTCCTCCACATGGCAGTTGTTCCTCCCAGATGGCGTCACTGTAGAGGTGGTTGTGGCAAACCAGGTCGATGCAGGGCACATGTTTCTACAGCAGCATACGCACCCCACTTTCCACGTCCTGCGTAGCCTCGACCAGCAGATGTATGCCTGCTATTCTCAACCTGAAATTCCAACCCTGCCAACTCCCGTAGAAGGCAAGTAGCTTGGGTGCTCACAAATGGTTCAGCTGAGAAACTTCTGGGGTCACGCGAAATCCCGATGCCCCTGAGCTAGGCTTGGGAAGTTTCCCAGGGAATGAGAGTGTGATAGTTCATTTGTCACTTCATCTTTTTTTAAGCTGCTGCCAGGGTACAGATGTTGTGCTACTCTTCCTTACCCCGCTCATCCCTGCTCCCCAGACACTTAGTTGCATGTTGAAATTCAGAGTGAGATAAAGTCCGTCTCAGGTTATTTCTAATCAGCTTGGCATCTGGTGTATTTATGCTGACAAAGTGTGGAACTACTCCCGAATCTTCATAGAGTCGCTGTCTGCACGTGGTGTAAAGTGGAGGGTGCATCCCACGGAAGGGGTTAGTAGTGCTTACTTCCCTTTTTGGAGACAGACCTCGCTGTTGGTGACCAAAGGCTGGGAGGGAGCCGGGTGCCTGGGCAGCGCAGCATGGCAGTGGCGGGCAGAGACTTGAGAGTAAAACCCACCTCCCCGGTGCCCCGTCTGCAGGCCTTGTCTGAGGGGGCGTGGGCGGTGGTGAGAGAAGATGGAAGCAGCGTGAGAACTGCTGTCGCTTCTCGGGAGCTGACTGTGCAGCACTACTAAGGCTTGAAGGGCTGATTTCTGGAAACCCACTTACACTCAGCCTTTCTTCTCTGTACTCTTCGTGTTTTGCAGTTGGTATTATCTGCGCAGCCCCGGGCCTGGATGGGGCATGGCTACGGGCTCAAGTCATTAGCTACTTCGAAGAGACCAGTGAAGTGGAGCTCAGATACGTGGACTATGGAGGATACGACAGAGTGAAGATCGACACACTCAGACAAATCAGGTCTCTAGCTCCTCTTCCACGGCCTGAGGCCATCTCTGGCTTGGATCTTCATCAGAGGCATCCATATCGTTTGAATTGCTTATAGGTTTTTCCACAGCTGAAGCAGGAAATGGTAGAAAGGTTTGTCTCGGCAGTGGGTGTGGATTCCTTGGGAGCACAGCAAGCTCTTGCAAGGCTTTTTTTGAAGGGGAGGGGAGAGGAAACTGCAATTTCTGCCACTTCAGCATGGAAGCTGAGTAAAAGGTTGCCTTCAGGAAGCCCTGAGGTGTAACTGATGAGCTAGGAATAAGATTCAGATTCTCCATTTCCCAGCCCCATTGGCTGGGAGAGCCGTATTGGATGAGGGTTTTCTTACACGAGCCCATTAAATACTTGATTGTGCCCCAGAGGTGGGAGAAAAGCAGCACAGCCTCCGTTACAGAGGTGGTTTTTGGTTGGAGCCCAGTCCAACTTGGCATGCTAATCAGACAGTTTATTGCTACTGCTGCTTAGGTTGCTGGGAGAATAGGCTGATTTTTTTACTGTCATCAATTTTAAACTGAATTCCTGTTAGAGCAATGGATTAATCAATGTCACCTTAAAGACTACAGGAGTAACTTAAAGCCATGTTCTTACTCGGATTCTCTTTTCTTTAAGGTCTGATTTTTTATCACTGCCTTTCCAAGGAGCAGAGGTGCTACTAGACAACGTGATGCCGCTTCCAGGTAATCGTGCAGGTTTAAACGGATGCCAACTGTGCAAGCCATGAACCTGTCTAAACGTTCTTCCTCCTTTTGCAAGCACAGCCTCTGATGTGACTAGAGCAAGGATTGGAAAAATTGTACTTTATTCTTCTAAATGTGCTAGCAGAGCATAACCTGTCAGACTCCAGGGGAAGGATGATAAATGTCCAGGCTTTTTCCTGTGTGGAAGAGAGAATGAATTATTCTCTAAACAGCAAGTTGGCAGGACTGGCAGGGTATAGGTGAAGTAGCTGTAACTACTCTGCCTTATTCTGTCATAGAGTAGCTGTAAATGCAAACTGTTTTTAATCTGCTAGGCAAGTATCTGACATTTTCCTACTGAAATGACTGATGTGTATAGTTCTGTGTTCTAAAGGCTACCTTCCAAGCACTGGAAGAATGTCAGTCACTCCCTAGAAGTGCCTTCTGGTTTGCTTTTTCTTTGCTAGTGGTGTTCGAGATGCACGCTGTGTTGGTGTCCCAAGAGCTGCCCTTCGGGGAGCGCAAGGGGTGGCTGTAGCTTTGGGGTCAGGCCAGGATTTGCCGCCGGGTTTTGGGGCTGGCAGGACGCTGGGCGTGCTGGAGGTGGGTGGCAAGGCTTAAGCTGCCCCCAGCAGAAGTCAGTGTTTTGCACGTTCCCTGAGGTAACCGACCTCCTCCACCATCTGTGGGCTTGTGAGGAGTTCGCTTGCTGGAGGACGTCTCAGGGTGGGGAGCACATAGGAGAAACTTTATTTTGCAACAGTTTGGTAGGAAATAAGTAACCTTCCTCCGACATGTAGACCTGGCCTAAGCGTTTTCAGCGTAGATTGTGACTGCATTGCCTGGGACACAAGGGTTGCCTGCTACATTACAGGTGTCGAGTTAGCAACAGCACCCACCTAAGCTGTGAAAGCCAAGAGATTTGAGCTGCCAGGGCTTGCCCAGGGCGCGTTTGGCACTGTTCAGGTGCCAGCCAGCCTGCGGTACAAATGCTTTTGAGTTCCCGTTCACAGTATTGCACTCTGTGCAGGGTCAGTAAAGCCCTGAGGCCCCTAAGCTTAGTTTAGTAAAGATCAAAATACTAATGGCAGCTCAAAGGTACTGCAGAAGAATACTCTTCTGTCTTCAAAGCTACCTAATTCATCAGCCATTTGTGTTCACATTAACTTAGCAAGTGGCTTTAGAAAGCACTTCATCCTTTCCCTTCAGCAACACAGCAGGCGTAATGCTTGTGTGATCTCCAGCTTAATAGACTGGTTTCAGCAAATGTGTACAGCAACAGTAGGTGAGGATTCTCTGGCCTAACTTATGTAGGAGGTCAGATGAGATTAGCTTAATAGTCCCTTCCGGCTTTTAAAGCCTGTGAATGTCTCATTTGTTTTCTCCTGCCCTTTCCTTCCCAAAGACGAGGATCACTTTTCATCCGAAGCTGACGCGGCCGTGAGTGAGATGACCAGAGGCGCAGTCCTGGTGGCGCAGGTACGCGGGAGCCGTCTGGAGAAGTCTTGCCGCCGGTTTGACCTGCTGCTGTCACCCTCTCTGCCCACCCCCCCGGCACGCCGCGCGCGGTGAAATCGAGAGCGAAGGCAGAGCCTGCAAGCCGGGCTGCCGGGCAGGGTTCTCGTGGAGAAACCTTGGCGCTGAGAACTTCCCCGCGTGGCGTCAGCCCTGCTCGGGGCTGTGGCCGGGAAGGGATGAGTGATGCGGGCACCCGGCTGGGCTGACAGGGCGCAGGGAGGCCGGTGTCCAGGCATTCCCCTGGCTCTGCACCGCTTTGCCAGTCTCACCCCACCGCCACTCGGGCCTGCCCTCCGCCCGGCCGGAGGGGAGGTGAGGGCTCCTGGCGGTGTCCCCGAGGCTCCGGCGCGCAGCGCCCGCTCTCGGTGAAGAGGCACTGGCCTCCTGAAGCGCTTCCAACAGCGGCCGTAGCCACCCACGTCTGCTAACGGGGACGAGTGGGGAGCCGATGGCGCTCGTGACGCTCCATCTCACAGCTTCCTCTGGGTTAGCGCGCGGCCGGAGCGCGTCGCTGAGCTGAGCGACTCGCCGGCTGTGTGTCCCCGTAGCTCCGTTTCCTCGAGCCTCCCCATAAGTTTGAGTATCCGGTGTGCAGTGAATGACGCTAGCCTTGTGTCCTCCGTGGCTCAGACCAGAATTGCTGCACACGAATGTTTTTCCTCCGTTTCTAGGTCACAAATTATGACAGTGCAACTGGTCTGCCGCTGATACAGCTGTGGAACTTGATGGGAGATGAGGTGCGTATGTTGACGTAGCTATTTTTTCAACACTGTTAGAGTTTATGGTTACGCAGACTTTTTATTGCTTAGGATCTTGCTGATGTTTCTTGCCAGTGATTTGTTCACCTTTCTACTTTGTTGTTTCACCTCCCTTTAGGTGGTGTCAATAAACAGAACTTTGGTGGAAAGAGGATTTGCTCAGTGGCTTGACTACTAGCAATGTCCTAGATGCCTCAACAACTCTTTCTGCAGAGGAAAACAAAAGAAGAAATCTTGTTTTGCACTATTACAATTCGGTTTGGCAACCTCTCGTGAGAAGACCCGTTTATGGCATTTTGTGGTCCACTGAAACTAGTTCTGCTCAACTGTTACCATTTCACCAGAAGCTCATACCTCATCTCAGTGAAAGGCAGGGTGTTAAAAGCCATAATGACAGATACTGTAGCTTTAAAGCAAAAAATCCTCCCTGGCCTCTACTCGAAAGTTGAATGGAAAAAAAAATCTTAAACCTTGGGGCTTGCCTGAAGCCAGCAAATGCCCCTGCGACGTTAACTGTGGTAGCATTTTTGTTCAAGATGTGTAATACCCCATGAACTTAGTGTATGCTTGTCCTAAAAGTTACATTGATTGTCCTTTTTTTAACAGCCTCTGCCTATGAAATTAATGAATGTTATTAAGGAATTTAATGTTCGGTTATGGATTTTTCTATATTGTGCCACTAACCTGCACAAACAACATTCATCTTGTGTCTTCCTTATGCCGGGAGGTGGATGAATTGCATTCGTTGCACTTACTGTGGCACTTGTCTCACTGCAGTCATGGTTTTTAGGCTTGATATGCTTAAGGAAGGAAGCTGCTCGGTGCAGATGCTTGAAGTGCAGGATATGTTACCACTACAATTTTTGCTCTGAGATGTCATGTATTTAAAGAAAAGAACTGATTGCCAAGCCCAATTGTAGTTTATATTTTTCTAGCTGTGCAAGTCTGTAAATATCTATAAAAAAAACATTGTAATATTTTGTACAAGAAAAACACTGGAAACAAAGGGAACTTTACAGAAACTTTTTCACACCAAAATGTCCTGTGTAGGTAGAACTGGTTTGGAGTGCATTAGGGTAGCCAACGTATTTGGAGCTTCTGAACATCGGGAGTGTTTCAGCTCTGCTGTATACAGGTTTAGTATTCCTTTAGGTTGCTGTCTGGTTTGAATTGTGATCACTGCATCCTTTGCTATGTTGCTGTACAGATATGTTTAAAAAAAAAAAAAAAAAAAAGTAACAACTTGGCATTAATATTGCAGTGGTGTTCTCTCAATTTTTTTTTTTTTTTGCTCCTTTTTAGATTTCTATTACGTATTTAAAATTTCACTCAAGTAATTTAAGCTGACTTAATACTCTTAAACACGTGCCCTCTAATGTATATCATTTTAGATATGTATTGAGCTGGGATTTATTGCTGGCAGAGAAGGTGTTTGCCAGGAAAACGTTTGTAGTCCTCAGAAGTTTTTTCAGGTGGATTCAAGGATGTCCTTACATCCTATGAGCTAACATGTCAGTCCATCACACATTTGGATAGTTGCCTACAAAAGCATTTGGTCCAATCCCTTCTGATATGGTATGGTTATATTCTTTTTTTTTTTTTCAGTTCTCTCCTATTTGGTACTTATGATCTAATGTTCGTGTTTGCAATAACATCAGTGAAAACTAAATTGGGTAACTTGGTTAAATCTATAAAACATATATCCTCTTGAAATGTTTCTTTCCATTTCAATTAAAGCTCGAATTTTAAGCTGTCTTAATCAAACTGTGATGACTAAGAGCCTTCATTTCCTGATACAGGTTTGGGAAGGGAGCTCAGTGGGATAAGCAGGTGAGATAAGATCCTGATGACTTTTCAACAGATGCAGAAAGGTCAAGCTTCAGATCTCCTGGGGTTCCTTTTATTTCCAGCTGAAAACAGGGTTTATTTCTATGATGAATTACTTATTAGAAAGCCTTAGTCTGAGCACTGGTACCTAAGGCTGTTGAAACTGTTAAGTATTTGTGGAATTCATTTACTCTGGACTCAGGACATCCCTTTTGTCACACTTGTGTGTTGAAAAGTGAAACTCGGGAGTCTCTTTCTATTGTGCAGGCTATAAAATCCCCTCTTTAAAATGTTGGCGGGTTTCTTGTTCAAGCCAGGTAGTGCAAAGATGTGAATTGGCGTCCCGGTGAATTTGTCCTCACCCTGGTATTGGAGCACCTTGCACCTGGGAGAGCCCGTCGCGGTCGGATGTGTCCACACTCCCTGTGTGGAGAAGCAGCAGAGGCACGGGCTGGAGCGACTGCGCCTGGGCTGCGCGCAGCGAAGCGGCTCTGAGCACGGCCTTCGTGGTCTTGTGCACGCAGTTGGTCAGAGCTCCAGATGTCAGCCTTCCTGATCTCGGGGATTAAAACCGATCCACTGGGTTCATGGCAGAATATACACGCAGCCTGTAGACACCCTGGCCCCCAACTCCGTGCTGCTCAGGCAAGTGATGGGTGAAGAATAAAACATCGGGATTTTTGGTGGGGGAGTTGTGGGGTTGGAAGTTACCAAAGCTTGAGAACGTCTTTTCTTCTTGCTCCTCGCCCCGGGAAGAGGGTTTCACTTCGCAGGGTTTCTCAGTCCTTGCTAGCCTCCAGTATCTGCTGAGGGCTGGCTTGCACCACCAGGCATCATCTCCCCGTGGAACTTTGGTGGCTGGCTTCTTGCGCCGTGGTGGGTAACGCGCGCTCCGTGGCCGCGGCGCGCCGAGCTGTGCGCCCAGCACCTCCCTGCCTCTGCTGCAGCCGGTCTCGATGACTTTGCTGTTTCAGATTGCCTGGCAGTTGTCTTTCCCTGGACAGAGTTGCTGGCGAAGGGGAGGAAAAAGCTGCCATGGAGCTGTGAAGGAGGTTGTCTGTCCTTCAGCTCTGTAACTTGAGTGGTTCCACAGCTCAGCAGCGCCTTGCTGGGTACCTTCCCTGCTAGGTGAGGTCTCCCCCGCCACTAAACCAGTTCTGTTGGGCAGGAGCCAGCCTCCTGTGGAGGGTTTGCGTTTCAGCCTCAAGGCAGTGACCTTCTAGCTCTCTCCTGGCAGCGTCTGGCGTGGTGGACAGGCTGGGGATGAAAGGTCAGGAGAAAATGAAGAAATCTGCACTCCGGTGTCAGTCTGATGTAGGTGAGTGCAGTGCCCAGAGGCGTTCACTTGCGTTTCTTCTGGATTTGTCTCCAGAGCTTTTTCTTTGCTCGGGGGAAGCTTTATCCCCTGGGGGTAGATCCACACTGGGGCAGGGAGCTACCAACTGTCAGTAGTTGTGCGAGGAGGAGAGAATTGCTGCTTTCTCTAGCTGCAACCTTGCCAGAATGTGGGAGTATAAAATAATAAAAGCGTGGAAGCAGCTGGGCTGGGGCTTTGCTGCGGTGAGCTGCTGCAGAGAAGGTGCAGCTCGGCGTGAGGCGAGTAATGCAGCTCTCCCCTTCGGGAAGGTGCTGGTCCCCCATGAGCACGGTACCGTGCAGGTACAGTTTTTACCCTTCCCCACCTCGTAGCAGCGCTCTTCTGGCTCACTCTATACAGACTTTCTTTTCGCTGAGGCTGGTCCCAGCGCTGGAGTTCCGCTGAACTGGAGGAAGGGAGCTCTTGTCATCTCTGCGGGACGTAGGAGCAGGGTGGCTGCAATCCAGGAGGCTTGCTTGCCAAATGTCCAAGTAGAAGAAGAATATCCTTCACCCTGACAGTCCCAAGGCGGTAGCACCGTCCCAAGGGAAAGCAGATGCTGCAGTTTTGGGGTTTGGAAGCAAACGGGTCTCGCTCTGATCTACTCCCACATCCCAGAGAACTTTCCAAGATACGGTCCCTAGTCATCACATAAGTGCTTGGTAGTTTGGAAGTGGTGGGTTTATTTCCTTCGGAGCCTAGAGTAAACTTGAACTTCTGAAGCGGCACCCATGGGGATGAATGTGTTACTGCTTATTGTTTGTTGCAAGTTTAACTCATCTTAATGTTGGGGTTTTCTCTCGCTTTGAGGGGTGGGTCAAAATTGGGAATCAGCAGGAATCTGCAGCAACTGCTGAGAGCTGGTGGGGGGAGCTCTGCCCCTGGCTGCTCCGTGCCCCTTCATTTCCTCTGGCTCTGCAACATGGAAAAAAATCCTGATCACTCTTTGTGTTGTAAGTTGCCTCTTTTATTAAGCTGTAGTAAATAGAACCTCGTAGGGTGAGATTAACCAAAATAAGGAGGTGTTGACAACTAACAAATAGGCATCCATTCTTTCCTTAAAATCAAAACTCTCGACCTGTATAGATCCATTAATAGCTTCACTAGTACCCCAGGTGTGTGTGTGGGGGGGTTGTTTTGTTTTTACATTATGGATGAGGGTGAAACTTTGCTGAGATGAGGGAGCTGAGTCTAGTCTGCTTGGAAAAGAGCAGGGGAAAAGGCACAGGTCAAAAAAGGAGCAGGGGTGCTTGAAACAACTTAGCTGTATTTGCATCTTCCTTTCTGAGATGCTTTGGTGGTGCTTTGTGCCCCGTCAGAGCTCGGGAACGGAGCTGGGATGGGTTTTGAAGGGGTTGAGCTGCTCATAACACCAGCCACGTCCCCAGTGTGGCTGTATAATTCTTGGCTGCAAACCTGGGCTTGAGCTTACGTGCGTCTGAGCTAAGCCATCCCACGGGGTTAGTTTGACTAAAGCCATTCAAAGGGGCTTTCCCCTTTGAAAAGTGGTAATTTTATTACGGGTAAAATGAATGAGGTCTCCGGAGATGCCTAATTTATAACTTCCGCCTGGAGAGCTTCCCGCCGGCTGCGAGGCACGCTCCGGCGTTCCCCCGCCGCGCAGCCCCTGCAAGCCCAGAGCTCCCCTCTTCGGGCTCCTTCCTAGGACACGAGGGATGCTTCCTCCTGCCTTCCTCACCGCCCGGCCTCTGCCCCTCATCCTCCTGCCCGCGGGCAGCCGAGCGGGACCTTGGCCCTGGGGCAAGCGGCACCTTCCTGCCAGAGCCTCTGGAGCACCTGAGCAAAGCCCTGAGCTGATTTTCCTTTGGCAGAGGGACTCAAAGGCTCCTCGGGGTGGGAGGAGGGGAGTGAAGAGCGTGGTTTTGGAGCAGAGGGGGAATAATGGTGCCCCTGTCTGACCCTGGCACCTGGAGCACAGACACGAGGAGCAGTTCAGCTCCTCACCTCTCACAGCCACGTATGCAGCCTGCTTGCTGCACGGCAGGGAAATTGGCTCTACAGGTCCATGCTGGAAACTCCCTTGGCAGTAGGCTTTTCCTAAAAAGAGAAAAAAAAAAAAAATCATATGCAAGCTTTATTTTTACTTTCATTTTACTGCGTCACACAAATCTGTCGGGTCCTGTCTCCGCGCTGTCCCTAGGAAGCCTGCGTGTTGGAGGCTGCTGAGCAAGAATTAAAGAACATGTGTCTTGCATTTAGTTTATTGCCTCAGGGGCTCTGTTTTGGCTTCAGTCACCTCTGCTTCCGCTCCCCTTCCTTCCCGCCACTTCAAAAGGAAAACCAGCAACCCTGCAAAGCAAGAGGAAAAAATCCTGGCTGCATTCGGTGACAAGGGGGATGATGGCACTTGGGGGAGAGTCTCAGGGCTTGGGCTTTTTGCCTGGGGAAATGTGAAGGCTTCTGGTAAGGCAGAAGTGCCGGGTGATGGGGTTCTGCCGTGAGAGACTGGACATCGCAGCCCACGGGGCCGAAGGTCTGCCCGGCCCCTACCCGCTCTGGCAGCCCAGGTAATTTGGGCAAAAGGTACAAAAGAGGGAACCTCTGCAGAGCAGTTTTGCCCTGACCCCCTCCCAGTTTCCAGCTGCGAGCAGTGCAGGCACTTCCCAGCCGAACGCTGTGCGCAGCGTGGCACTTAATGGACACATATAAACTACCTCTGGTGAATTTGTGTAATGCCGTTGTGAGCCCATTTGTCCTTCTGACCTTCACGACATCCTGTGGCAATATGTCCCACAACTTAATTATGTGTGGGTGAAAAAAGTGCTTCCTGTTTGTTTTCTAAATTGCCTGAAAGCATCCCTGGCTAATCCATCATCCTGATACCGCGGGAAGGTGAGTAATGGCCCTTGCTTTGGCTTGTCTATACTGCTGGCGAGTTTATAGACTTCTGTCACCTGTCTCTGTTCCAGGCTGAAGCGTCCGAGGTCTATTTAGCTCCTTATGTGGGAGCTGGTGGGTACCATACATCCTCCCTGACACCCAGCCCTGGACCTTTTCTACCCCTGTAGTGCCTTTTCTGAGGTGAGGGCGTGCCAGAAGCTTTCCTCCTTTTGCTGAGCCAAGAACACAGAAGAGCTGCTGCGGATTGCCAGGTGTGTGTTCTGGTGCCTAAACTCAGGGTTGGATGTTGCTGACGGTGTTCTCCGTCCTCGTGGAGAGGAGGAGGGATGACAGGAGCTGTGCTGTAGCTGTGACTCTACTGTTTCAATCTTCCCCTGAGAAAGGGGAGATGGGATCAAAGGGGCTCCCTGGTTTGTGCAGTTCATGTCCCAGCTTCAAAACTGCATGCATGGTGTGTGTGATGTTCTTTCTTTGTATCTGAACTGAGCAGCTGGGATTCAAGAATGCTGATGAGACGTTTCATCCTGTTTCAGGTGCCCTAATTTCTGGAAAACGGCACTTTCAAAGCAATTTGTGGATCTGGGTTTCTCTCCTCTGTGTTGCCTGGGTCTAGAGTGTCTTTGTCTTTCTCTGAGTGCACCTAAGCCATTTTTCTGGCCCTCTCAAGAAATGCTTTCATTTGTAGTGGCAGATAGCAACATAAGCATCTCCTGCTTATACCGCATTCCCCTACCCAGCTCTGCGCAGGACCGCGGGAGCAGCTGACCCTACGCTTTGCCGTAGACATCAAGACACTTGCTGGAAGATAGTGCGCAGGGAAGGTGACAAAACCCCACGAGGAAACACGTCAGACAAAACCTCACGAGGAAACCTGGGCTGCACTCGGGCCAGCCGGCTCCTGCGCTGGGGCTCTGCCCTCCTTCACGGGCTCCTCTCCAGGAGCTGCTTTTCTCTCCTCCCGCCGCCTTTCCTTTGCTTTCCCCAGACAGCACGGTCCGACGGTGTCCGGGGCTCGGCCGGTGACCCACGCGCTCTTCCCGCCGTGCGGCAGCCCGTGGCGGGGTGACAGGGATGGTGTCATCCTCAGGGGAGCACCCGGGGGTCCCTCCGCTGCCCCGCGGCCACCCGACACGCCTGCTTGTTTTGTGGGAGCAGGAAAGAAACGTTGGGCGGCCTCGTGGAGCCTGCAGCTCTAACCCTTCTGCCATGCTGCTGAGCGCTAAGATGCCGCCTCTCTGCCCTCGGGGCAGGCAGCGTGGCTGCGATTCTGTGGCGTAAACCAGCGTGTTGTAGGCAGGTACCTGGGGGGGAACCGCAGCGCGAAGCTGCAGGTGTCCGGGTCCTGCCCCAGGCACCTGCTGAGGCCAGAAAAACAACCACAAACGAGTGAGGAAAGGGTCAGAGCGGAGAAAAATTGGTTTGAGGTTTTCCCGTTGGATTTTTTTTTTTGTTCCTGCTCTGTCCCCTTTACACACCCTCCACATCCCATTCCTTCCCCAGGAGACCACCAGCGTTTGGTGCCAAAATCGAGCATGAGAAGAGGGAGCACTCCGCTCGCCCCAGAGCGGGGCTGGGCGAAGCGAGCAGCCCAGTGCTCATCCCGTTTCCAGGCACTGGGAGCGTGGGGACAGAGGGGACAGCAGCAGATGGCACTCCAGCACAAGCGGAGAGTCGTGCCGCAGCCAGCCCGTCAGCAGCTCGGAATTATTTTTGCCTGAATAGCGCAGGAGAAGCGGAGCTGTTCAGGCTCTCAGTCCTTGAAGGAAGATGTATAATCTTGAGCCATAAGATGCGTCTATAGGACCTTGATTTACATGCTTCGGATGTCCCTCTCTGCTCGCAGGTCCAGATTGTATCTCTGCTTGTGCAGATTTGTCCTTACACAGTGTCTGGACTTGAGATGATAAAGAAAAAGTGTTACTTTTCACTTGCAGAGGCTGACCCCTAATTTGCTTGGAATTTTTTTCTGTGGCTGTGGCGTGCCTTTCCACACGGAGCTACCCCACTGCACAGAAGCAAGAATTTTTTTTTTTTTTTTTTTTCCAAATCAGATAATTTTTTTTTACCTCTAGCCAAAAATGAAGTGAGCTTATTGTGCTCGCACTGAAAACTGGACTTTTAGGTGTGGATACTGAAGAACCACAGGTCAGTGTGCTTTTTTAAAAAAAAGCAACAGCCTGACAAGAACGAATGAGTCAGGAAAAAATGGTGTTGTTGAGATGCTGCAGACACAATGCATTAAGTGTTTTTATTTTGTTTAATTAGCAATAAATTCAAACCTTATTTTCATATTTCCGAGCCCATTTGTATTTTAGACAGAGTGCAAGCTGAACGTATATCATTACTCTGATGTAGGCAGAACTGGCACTTTCAGGAGCCTTTTGGTAGGCGAAGGATGCCATATATCACGACTGTAATCTCACTTTGCTTTTTAAGACCCAACAAGAATAATTCTCCTGTTCTCACTGCTGAGGGAGAAGGAACTGGGGACTCGCAGGGGCCGAGTTCTGCCTCTCCTGGTTTTCCCGAGGAGCCCCGTGCTCGGGGAGCAGTGCCGGGAGCGGGCAGGGGGAGAGTCGTCTGTCGGGACCCGTCGTACAGCCGAGGGCTCAGACATTGCTGGTGTAAAGTCAGGTGGAGTAAATGAGGTGTGAAGTCACGGGTGCTGTGCTGGCTTGTCCTGGCTACTGCCTCAGCCCAGGATTTTAAATGCATGCTGCATACTGACTGTAACTGTGGACGTTTTTGTGTTTGGAAGTATATTTTGGCACCTGATAAAGACAGTGCGATCCCAGGGCCCTCTCCTTTTCCTTCTCTCCCTCCTCCCAAAGGCAGCGAGCGCCGTGTACAGACCGACCTTGAGAGCTTTGTGGTAACAGGCACAGAATGCGGCAAACTGGAGGATAAAGTGTCTTGCAAAACAAGAAGTTTGGCCCTTGCGCGGATCTGAGTCAGGAATTGGGAACCTGTGGTGATGTTCATGCAGGCACACCTGTCTGAGGGCTCTTTTTACTTCCCGTATTGCTCTACGATGCTCCACTCCCCGGGAATTTCTGATTTTCCTCCCTTAGTTGTCTTTGCTTGATGCAAACTTGTGTTCCCAGCGGTGCTTTGGGATTCTCCAGGCTGGGGCTGGGGGTGTGCCGGGCATGCCCGGAGGCCCCTGGTTGAAGAGCGTTGGCTCCTCTCGGTCTCGCAGGGAGCGATCCCCTCGTTGTCCGGGTGCTCTTGCTGTCACTGCAGCTGAGCTTTCCTGCCCGCAAGCCCTGGCCCCACACTCAGACCACACTCATCCTCCTCTGCACCCCTGGGAGAGCTGCCAGTATCCACCGTGATGGCATGAGACCCCCCCCCAGCTCCATGGCTCGCTCCCCTTTTGCCCTTGGCCAAGACACCCGGGATGGGTTTGCCCAGGAACGGTGAGGAAGCGCTTGTCCTCTGCTGCACATCCCAGCCCAAGGCCGTGTGTTCCTGAACGTGCCCCCACTATTGAAAAGGGGGAGAAAATAACAACTTCTGAGCCCCCACTGCTGTGGTGTGTGAGACCCATATAAACACGTGGATTTTTGTTAGCAGCTTGACCTCTTGGGCAGCATTCTTGCTCTGCAGCGAAGAGATGCCCTCTCTCTTCCACTTGTCTGACTCCTGGGTAATAGAAGGGCTAAATGCTTATTACTTTTTTGTAGCCTTTTCCAGCTGCCAATCAAACATGTCTGGTTTGGGGTTTTGTTTTGTTTCTTTGTTGCTGTGACTATGCAGGATGCTCTATCTCGCTGTAATTATGGTTCCATCATTGTCTTGGCATGAAAACATCTGCTGTCTCCCTGCGATCCCCACTTCTCCTATTTCTTTTGAGAATTTCATGGATCATGATGACCTTCTATTTTCCATAACATCTTATGCATCTCAGTGTACACAGCTGTTTCTCTTGCGTTCCCCTGTCTCTCCATCCACCTCTTTTTTTTTCCTATCAGCATCTCCAGTGCATTCAGAGTTTTGGCTCATCTGCTTATCAAATCAATATCTCGCTCGCCATCTCCTCTGCGTCCCAACCGCTGTAAACACGGCACCTTTGCACCTAACTGCCCGGGCTGTTTTCTCCTCTGGGCGCAATTCATCTTCCAGCTCGTGTCTCAAGTCTTTGTTCTTCTCATTTAACATTTTAAAGTTAATTTTCCCAGCCTTTTTGTTTTGATTACGTTGTACTCTCCGGCTGTCTGGGTTTGAGGTCCGTCCCGAGCGGGCGGGCAGCGACGCGCCGTAGGATGGATGGAGGGTGTTGCCATTCAAGGTGAAGTCGCTGCTGGCCGTTAGCGACAGACAACGGCAAAGCTGGAGCGTGGCGAGGAGCGGAGCTGGGGGCCGGAGGGGGGGCTGCCACCGCTCCACCGAGGCAGCAAAGGGGCTGGAGAAATATGGGTTCGAGCACTGGTTTTGTGTGACCTTGTTTAAAGAGGACGGGGTCCACGAGCATGATGAACAGAGATACTTCAGTTTTTATTCTGTTCTGCCACCTTTTATTACTAGGACTTCACCGGTATGCCTATTCTCTTAAAAAATATTAATAAAAAAATCAGCTCTATATCTGCTGCAGATGGACTAATAAAACTCTCGAGTATGACAGGACCTTAAATCTCTTTGCATTGATACCCATCTGTGAGACGTGCATCCCCTCCTGCCTCCCTCCATCCCTCCCATCCCGCCTGCCGCCCCGATCCCGCGCAGCTCCTGGCGCGGCGGCCACCCGGCCTGGCCCAGGGCACTAGGTGATGCTGTAGCAAAACTAATCCTGGGCATATTAAAGGAGCATGGATTTTTTAATTTGATTTATTCACCCTCGACCCATGGTCCTTATACGTCTGAGCTAGAAACGTCCTATTCTTGAAAAGGCTTTGCAGAAGTTTGGCACCTGGAAGGTGTGACTGAGAAATGGCTCGCTCTGTGTTGACAGAGAAGAGGGGTGTTGGTAGAGAGCAGAAAGCAGGGTGGAGATTAATGAATCATGCAATAACTTCTTAGATGGACGGAAATAACACAGTGTGTGCATCATAGGTTTTTCCTCTTTCAGGAGTATAGCTGTTTATGCAGAGATGGCTTGTGTACTTTCTTTATACAGATATGCATTATATGTGGATGCTTGTCTATCAGTAAGGCTGTAAAATCATAGACGGAGTGATCTGGTAATCCAAAAAGTTATGTGGCTGTTAATGGCTACCTGATTCAGAAGGAAAAACACTCCGGTGAAGGTGCCAAGCAATGTGCTTGGTAGGGATTCAGCACGCCGTGTCCTCGCCCGGGCAGAGCGTTCCCGACGGCCTTGGAAAGTCCTGGCAAGACCGACCGGCTGCTCGTAGGAAGGTGTGTAATGGGGCGAGTCCCACGATTTGAGGGTGGGATTCGGGGGGTGGTCAACCCAAAGGCTGAGAGGGCCGCTGAACCCAGCGTCCTGCCGGAGGCTTTGCTCCTTCCCCTGGTGCAGGGCCCGGGGCTGGGCGCGCTGCGGTAGCGCAGGGGGGAACAAGGTTTACAGACCCCAGGGTCGGCCGGGGGCCGGGCTGGCTGTGCAGCGCCCTGCGGTTCCGCTCTGGAAGCGGATAAGGAGCCCCGGGGCAGCGGCCTGCGTGGCCGGACGGCCGGAATTCCCTGCGGTGGCCTCTGCCCAGAGGGATGCTGGTGGCAGCTCCACGGCTCGCAGGAGGCTCCTCGGGAGCCTCTCAGTGCCAGCCAGCGTGCAACACGGGACGCCGGCCGGCAAAACCAGCCGTCTGCCCCAAAGCGAGGGCTGGAGCTGGTTTCTGCCCTCGCCTCCCCCCTGGCTGTGCTGCCTGGTGCGGAGGGAAGTCGTTTCGCCGCTCCGGGCCCCCGGTGAAGGGGTGCAGTGGCAGCGGGCACCTTTGGCTGCTGCTTTTGTCCCTGTGAAGGGCAAAACGCAGCAGGGAAGTACAGCGGCCGCCCAGCTCCAAAAAGCGGGGCTGGGGTGTTGGGCCAAGTGTTGATCTGGAATGGGCCAAACCAGAGCCAAACGAATGGAAATCGATTAGGGAATAAATGTTATGGGAAACAATCTCCGTCACTTAATGTACTCCAATGACTTTGAAATATCCAGATGAGCCAAACACTCTTCTCCCTGTTTCTTTTTGTATACTTGTGACCTTTCAGAGACCCGATTGCCCATTCGTCCCTTCCCCTTTACCTCTTGGGTCCCCTCTCTCCCAAATTTCTACTGGAGTTTGTATTTTTCCCCCAACAACATCTCTGAAGAATCACAAATGTGTAATATGTGTCCCAACGCTTGTATTTTAATAGCGTGAAGCAAACCACATCAGCACAGGCAATTTCACATTCAACACATTATTGCTATTTAAAGCGCAGAGGTATAAAAATGATTGGCAATCCAGCTCTCCCAGAAATCGCAGGCTGCTGCTGGCTGCCAGATTGTGATTTTTTAATATTGGCTGCTCTGTGCAGTCGTTCCCTCACCTTTGACTTGCAGATTTCCCGACGTTGAAATAGCAAAATCATTTTTGGTTGTAACAGGCACATTGCTTGCTGCTGAAAAGAAGTAATTATCATTAAATATATACATGTGTGTATATACACAGACACATCCATCCATCCAGGGCTGAGTGGCCGGTCAGTTTTTCCAGCTGAGCAACCTTTTGCATTTCCCCAGCTTTGCAAATACATTTTACCAGAGCTTCTTGGTTTTGGAGGGGAGTTGGGGGTAGATGGGCAGGTGAGATATTCTTTTGTCTCTCTCTCTCTTACCATTATGGAAGAGGGAGGGCGAGCAGGCTTCATCCCGGAGATGGTGATATACGAGGGCTCGTGATTTTCTTTTTCTCAGGGCTGTAATAGAGATTTCTCAGTGAGCCGAAAGGTGTTAGTTGTGTCAGCACTGTTTACATAAATATGTTGTTCTGGGTTAATGTACAGTGTGATTAAAGATTAGACCTTTATGATTTTCTGTTGAAGGCGGCCTTATTCTGGTTACATTTAAGTATGAAGTGACAGAAAAGTAGCCATTCTTACATGAAAATAAGACTTTTTCTGTACTGGAAATAACAGCCCTGCAATTTTTTTCTGTATGCCATATAAAATCTGGTGAATGCAACACAGGTGGGTAGTGTTTTTCCTGATGTTGCTTTCCGAGGTCCCTACTCCCTGGCCTGCCGCAGGGCGTCCTGTAGCTGGCTGGCTGGAGGAAGGCAGGAGCATCCTCATCCTCGCCTCTGCTCAAGGGGCTCTGCGGGGAGAGGGAGCCGCCGCGCTCCTGGGTGGGGGGGGGGATGGCAGAGCTCGGGGGGCACCCCTCGGCCTTCCACGCCGCCGTCTTCCTCGCGCAGAGCGATGGAGAGGCTGGGGCAGAGCCGGCGGCCGTGACGTGGGGAAGGCTTTGCCGTGGGGTCGGCTTCTGCCCCCCCGCAGCAGGATCAGGCCTCCGCTCCCCGCCGGGAGGGTCTGCCTGGCCCGTGGTGCTGCTCCAGCCCCGGGGACTCTCCCGGAGTCCCTGCCTCCCGCGGGCACGTCGCTCGCTGCCGGCGGGGCTGGGACGGACCTAACGCAGCACAGCGACATTCACCAGCAGCCTTCCTCTTTGCTAAAATTAGCTTTTCCCCTCTTTGCTAAAATTAGCTTTTCCCCTCTTGCTCCCCATAAGCAGCGGAGGGCCAGCGGGCCGAATCCTCCAGCTCCAGGGGGGATTTACTCCACTGATGCCCGAGCCCTGTCCCTGCCCGTGGCTCACAGCCCCCAAACACCTCGCCGGCCCCCCCTGCGCTGTGGTCCCAGCCCCGGGACACGCGGGTGGCTCCCACCCCGCACCCCGAGTTGCCTTTTTTGGGGCCGGGCGAGCTCTTTCTCGCTTGCTGCCGGCCCCTCTGCGCGTTGCGGTGCCGGTTTGCCGTCTTCATGCCATCTACGCCGGGCTCGTTAAACCAATTAATTGTTGGTGTGAGCAGAGCTGCCGTGTGCGCTCCGGGGGTGCCGAAGCAGGCCGGGTGTGCAGCTGTGCCGGGGCTGCGGGGAAGGGGAAATCTTTTGGGGCAGCTTGGAGGAATTTTGGTGTCTTGCAAAGACGCGGGGCGTGCAAAAGGTCTGCCCTTGGAGGGAGGGCAGGGCCAGCCAGGGAGCGGGGGGCAGCGCTTTGTTACCATATTTACATTTCTACTGGCCCAACGTGAAGCATTTGGCTCTCCTCCACTTGCGGAAGGGATTAGCTACTTCATAACATCCAGACAAGATAATCTCTCCAATTTTGCCTGGAAGAAGTCCCTGACAAAGAGCAGCAAAGCTACGATAATGCCAGATGAAACAGTAATTGAGTTTGCCTTCTTATTACTTTCTCGGCTAAGTTTGTGTTGGTTTTAATTGTATTTTTTTGTTGTTGTAGATACGGAACAGCTAAATACAGTCCCTGTATTGATTCAAACCAGCAGTGTTATATCTATAGTAAACCGCAGCGATACAAGGAGGTGAGCAAAAGAGAGGGAGGGAGTAACTGTAAAAAGTTTTTAGAACTTCCGTGCATTTTAAAAAAAAAAAGAGATAAAGCTTTGATAATTGCTGCTGCCTATCACCTGCTCCTTCGAGGGATTTATATTAACAGCGGGACTGTAATCACACTCGTGTCCATCAGGTGCAGGGGGGTGCCGGGCAGGGGAGGGACACGCCGCGGTCCCGTGCCCTTTGCTGCCCAGAGCCGCTCGGCTGCGTGCCGAGGGGTGGCCCGCTGCCGGGACCGGGACCCAGGGACTCAGCAAGGGACACACAGCACAAGGAGTTCGGCGTCTGGGTGGGGAATCTGGGTGTAAATGAACCTTAGGCTTGTAAGTTTTTCTGAATTTTGGCTTCAACCTACTTTTGGCAGCTGGGGGGGGCGGGTCCTGAGGACGTTTGTGAGGCTGTGATCCCTGCAGTACTCATTCTTTGGATAAACTGCAGACATGAGTCACCTGGGCTGCCGGCATGCATGAAGTAAAATGTGAAGAAACCCTAGAGGGTTTCCATTGGCTTCAGTTTCTTCCCGAAACTGTTTTCACCATTTAAGTAGCATGGCACGGTAAAGCCTGTGGAGTATTCTCCAGGAATTGCGTCTGTCCTCCAGAGACCTGAAAACAGTCCCACTGGTCCCAGCTGGGTACCCAAAGGGAAATAAACCCGAGTTTCAAAATAAACAGCGCAAGCTTCCAAAAGTTTTTGAAAATAATAAATTAAAATGTACTGGCTGTCCTAAACACGTTCTTGCTAGTGGACGTTCAGGTGGTGAGAGGCTAACGTTACGTGACGAGTGATGCATCAGTGGAGCAATGCTGCTCTGATGATGCATTACACTAATACATCCTGAGAGCGACAGAGCTGTAGTGATGTATTACTCCAAAATGGCCTCAGTCAGGAAGAACAAGTCCAGGAGACCCTGTCCACCCCACCACAGTGTTGCCCAAATTTTCCATGGTTTTTCTTTCCCTTGAAAGAGCGTCCTGATAAGGAATAGCATGAAGAGTAGCCGCTGAGGATCCTGGTGGGCTTCCAGGCGTGGTTCCCGAAGGGTGCAGAGATTTTGATTTGGAAAGGTGCAGCTGAAATGCTCTCCAGCACCAGCTAAGCAAACGTCACCTTCCGGAGTGCCTCCGCAAGCGACTCGGCACCAGCTCTGCTGGAAACGCTGGCGGCTGGGGTCTGGGCACAGCTGGGGGCTCAGCCCAGCGAGCCCCGAGAGCACCCAGTCCTGCAAAATCGGGTAAACAATGTCGCATGCAGGAGATGGTTGCCAGTACCATGTTATCCCACCAATATTTTCAGCATAACATAAGAGGCTGCAGTCAATCCTGGCCTCCAAGCAAAACATGTCATCCTTATTTCCTTTCTCTGCTCGCTAAGTAATAACCTCGTATATTTTTAAAGGGATTGTCCTTTGGATTCTTTTTATTTGTCATCTAGTATCAAAGCTTTAAAGGTCACATTTTTCAAGTTCTTCCCTTAAAGCTTCAAAGACTATACATTTACTTTAAACAAAAAGAAAAGAAAAAAGCCAGCAATTTTAGAAAACCACTCCACACCCAGGGACTCAGGAAAGCTCTAAATATCACCGCCAAAGCTCGATGCTCCCAGCTCAGCTTAAAAGCAGCTTGATTTTGCTTAGCTATAACCAGTTCATAAGTGTATTTAAAAATTGCATATCTGTAGTTGTGTCTGTTCAAAAACAAGATACCAAACCCAAGTGCTAAACTCTCAGTTCTTATTTCAGTTAGTTAAATATATAACTAACCCTGTGCCAGCCAGGTTTAAACTAATTCAGAAAAAACTTGCATAGAAAATCCCGTGGCTGACCTGGGTCTGAATCACTTTTGCTTCACTAAGTGTGACTCCAGACCTGGGCTGCAGCCGAGCGTCCAGCTCCTCGTGCGGGATCCGTGCGCTGCGGGGCTGGCGGACACGACCTGCGTCGGGGGTAAATACACAGTCCTGTTCCAGTTGAATTAGGGTGTGCGTGGATCCTGCCCAGGCTGTGGAAAAGCAAGGTTGCACCCAGCGTGGCACAGCATCTGCCGAGACAAGGTCATGCATACACAGTGCTCTGAACTTTTACTGGGCAGAGTGGATTTTGTACTGGTGTGGGTTTTTGGAGGCACAGGGCTGTAGCGTTTCTGGTCCAACACTGGGAGCTCTCGACCTGGCTCCCACATTCGTAGCTGAACTGCTTTAAGACAGGTTTTGAAAGTCTCCCTCTCCCAGGGCGCAGCAGCCGGGGTCCCGGCTCGCCCCAGCTCCAGGCCCCATCACCACACCGTGACACGAACCGGGACGGGGGGACGTAATCCCAGGGCTGCCGCGTTCTGCCGGAACGCACGGCAGCGCATCGACGCCGGTCTGATCTGGCCACGTGCCCCCTCCAGAACACACGAGACCTCCTCTGGCACGAAGTCAGAGGGGAGGGAGGTGATGCCCGATCCAGCCAAGAGCCTTCAGTCTGAAATGAGCCTATCAAAGTAATTTGTGTAAGTACAAAGTGGCAGAGTGTCTTTATTACAGGGTGGTGCTCCACCTGTGATCGCAGCATTTCTTGATTTCGTATCTGGGGTCTGAAAACTGGGTTTGCTGTGTTGTCAGCTGTGGCTCATGCAGGCTTTTATGCATCTTTAAGTGTGACTATTAAGCCACCACATGGCAGGTGGATGATGCAGGAAGAGAAAGGAAGCACCCAAAGATTTGGACCTGGCTCCAAATGACCAACAGGAGCGCTATTATAGATCCTGTCACCCAAAATCTCTTTTAGGTCTTACTTTCCTGACGAAGCCTGTTCAAATTATTTGCATAGCTTGATCTTAACATCGATGAAAACTCCAGCTGAACTTTGGCCAAGAAGGGACAGGTATGTCAGGACCAGTTGCCTAATTACGTTTACATCTAAATTGCTGCAGTAGATCTTCACTTCCTCAAAAGTGATTTTCCTTTGCTCTTTAATTTCATAGAACAATATGAAAGACATGAATCTTCCTGAAACTGCTCTCCTAACGCAGCAGAGACTCCACAGTATTTGCAGCCTTGGCTTTTTATCACAAGAAGTCCCGAGGGGGGTTCAAGGTAGGATCCTTGCCACCTCGGCTCAGCAATCACAGAAAGCCAAATAAATAAAGTAGGAAGTCAGCAAAGCCCTGATTCAGCAAAGGCACAAGCACAAGTTCAGTGTTAACCTCCGCTTAAGATCATTTGGAACAAAAGAGTCATGTCTGCCCACAAGCCAGACCAGGAATCCAGGAACTTGACGGTCAGCACATCAGTGTTTTAAATCTAAGGGGAGAGGATGCTTAAAGATAAGGAGTTTCTGAAATGTGGGAAAATAATGCTCTCTGGTATGAGGACATCTCTCGGTGATAACTAACTCAGAGATGTTTTTTTGGTCCGTGGCCAGGTGTGGTGGTCTGGCACGATTTTGGCCAAGGCACGGGTGCCCTGGGGGAGGATGACATTCGGGCGGCAGCGTGCGCGGGTGGACGAGGTCCGGAGGAGGCTGCCGTGGGGGCCCGGTGACGACTCCTCACTCGCATCCCCTCGCCGGGCCCCAGTGGGGTGCTGGAGATCCCTGGGCAGCGCGGGGAAGGGCTGGAAAGCGTGGTGGGGTGTCGGGGCAGGGGCTCAGCGAGGGGCTGCCAGGGCTCCCCCTGCTCAGCCAGCACTGCCCGTCATCCGCCCCGGCGCGGGCGCGCTGACCAAGCCTCTCGGATGCGAGAAGGGCTGCGCGTGCCGGCGTGGAGAAGCGCAGCGTGGATCAAAGCACCCTCCCAGGTCGGGGGGGGCGCAGAGATCTGCCCCTTTGGGGGACGGTGGTTTCACTGGCCGGCAGGCTGGGGCAGGGGGAGGGAGCGGAGGGTGCCTTCTGCAGGGGTGGGTTTGCAGTTCAAAGGCGGGCGGCATCCCCCCGGGGAGGGAGCGTGGTGCTCGCTGAGCCCCGGATCCGCTGGGTCTCACGGGCACAGCGGGGTGTAGGGCTGGGCCGGGCGTCAGCGGGGCACCGGCTTCGCCTCTCCTCAGCTCTTCGTGCTTATCTGATCTGCTCCTCCGTAATGATGTGGTTAGGATTAAATTATGGTGTTTTAATGTAGTTACGGCTACATTTACCAGGCGCGTTCCTTCCTGACGTACAATGCTGGAATTTAAGATATGGCCAGAGGCTGCATCTGACTTCTTGTCTCCCGGGCTTGTTGCAGCCTTCCCACGTGCTACGCCAGGCCCTGTTTGCCAGAAAGGCAAACTTAGGAGCCCAGTTCACATCTGCTGCTGGAAAGCCCAGCGATTTATGTCGAAGATAAATCGGTAACAGCCCCTGCGTTCAATGAGCGAGGCTCCTGTCACGCTGTCACAGGGCCAAGTGTAGCTGAGAATACAGCCCCTCGCATGGGGAGGGTCGCGCAGTCGGGTCCGGGGTCTTTTTATCCTTGTTTTTCAGCTGCAGGAAAATACTTTCAAAGGTGCATGTGTGAGCGGTTGATCTATAGCCAATATACATTGCTGGTGTAACTATGATGCTTTTATGCCCATTGACGGTCTGTGCTGAGATAGTCTGAAGCTTCATGGAAATTTTCTTGCTCGTGTCTCCTTTGATGTGAACTTAATGGTCATGGAATTTGCCATATCAGCAAGAAGGAATATTTGATTAACTGGAGAGAAGTAAATAAAGTAATAAACTCTCTAAAATCAGATGGGAAACAGCAGAAATTGCTGCTTTTGCCGTTTCCAGTGTGCCAGAGGTACAGGAATGCCAAAACTTCAAAATGGGACCATTGCTAACGGGGCAAACCACTCCAGCTGGAGAGCAGCAGCCAGCGCGGCGCCGCTCGGCGGGGCGAGGGGACGCGGTGGGACGTTTTCCTCCCCGCGCTCCCAACAGCCAGGCAAACCTGAGAAACTCCTTCTCGCCATCAGACCAGCCACTAAGTGCAGATGCTTTGGGCCATAACTGTGCAACAGCGGCGATCTGCGGAGCGATTAACCCTGCAGAACGAGCGGTTCCCGTTGCCTTCTCCTTGCGCCTCATCGCACATGGTCTCCCACCCCGGAGCCAGCCTGCTTGCTGTGTCCAAGGTCTCGTAACAGGCTCCCCCAGATCGTCCCTGTTCGTGCGGGTGGACCCACGCAGTTGTGGGGACCCCCCCCCATCTACAGAGAGCGAGCTTTGCTTATCAACCTTTCAGGGTGTTTTCATCAATTTTGATCTGCCTGTTGGAAATTTATAGCGATGATGCCCTCTAGGGAGTGAGTTGTTTTTCCTACCCCCAATTCAGCCTCAGAGTTGTGAATTTTAAGTGCATAAGCATGTATAAATGTATGTCTGTATTTATACAGTTACTGCCAGTGCACGTTTTGCAGTAATTCTCCTTGGATGCTCTTGCTTTCTCCTGCAGTCAATTTTTTTGAATGACATGGAACTGATAATGAATGTGGTTTCAGTACCAAATGATCGGGCTGGCTCGTCTCATTCCACCTCTCCTGGTTTTGAGCAAGAATGTGAGGACTTGCTGTGTCTATTTTAGATTCCATCATGAAAGGAATAATTGAGATTGAGATTCTTAGTCACTCAATGCAGAAGGTCAGGGAATTAATGCTGTGTTACATCCAGACCATTCATTTACTGTGCCTCCTTTTTTTTTTTCCTTAACTGTCTGTAGGGGAAAACAAATGTGCCACAGAGAAGGTAACGCATCTTCAATGCTGCACACATCCTCAGGCTCTGATAATACACATTGTTTATCTTTATTTTGGGGGTGTTCCAGGGTAGTTTTATCATCATAATTGATTAGTGGCGACAGGGAAAAAAAATCCAGGAGTAAGAGGAAGAAATGATTCCAGTGAATCCATTGACTCAGTTGTAGCATTGATCTATTTCTGGGAATTATTTATAGGAGAAGATTCATAGTTAATAATATTAGTTTGGACTTCTGGAACAGTTTATCAGAGGATCTTAACGGCCTTTGGTAACAATTAATCAGGTAGAGAAATAAGGTAGGCAGCCTCATTTTTGGGAGGGGGGGAAAGAAATGAGATTCCTGGCATAACTCCAGCCGGGAGTATTTGGTGCCCAAAAGGCGTGTCTCCCCGTTGGTCCCGCTGCTGCCCCCGGCCTCTGCCCCGCCAGGGCCGTGGAGCAAAGGAAAGGTCTGTGAAAAAATCCACACTAAACCCCTCCTCAAGGTGTCTGCGAGGTGGTGACCCCAGGCAGATCAAGCAGGGAGAGCTGCACAGGCACAAACCCAAACGCCTTCTCCCCGTGCCTTTCCTCCCCGTTTTGTTTTTGTTTTTTAATTTAATTGATCTGTATCCTGCAATCCTACCCGCAGGAGAAATGACACATCTGAAAAAAGCAAGAGGATTTATTTAAAGTGGTCTGGTTGGGCTTTTCGGTGTATATATATAGAATTGCCTGGAAGTAGTAAATAGAATTAAACACTGTAGTTCTGAAAAACAAAATTCTCAGGGCTGTCTGTTGATTTCAAAGCTGATGAAAACAAAGCAGGCTTTGAAATCTTTCCTCACAGAGCTTTCCCTCCGCTCCCTTATCATCTAAAAGATGGGCCTGATAATATTTGTGTTTTATTCTTCTTTTGAAACAGTTGAAAAATGCTGTCTTCTCAATAAAGAAGAAAATCCCAATGTTTTTAATAAGGTCAGCGTAATGTCTTAATTAGAAAGGTGCCGAAATAACTCGATAAAGATCTGGAACTTCCACCAGCAAAAACTTCAGCGTCTACCCACAAGGTCTAGAGCCATATTTGCGCTAGGTGCGAACCAGTATTGCTTCCCTGAAATTACTGGTTCTGGGATAATCTCCTTCAGTTTAGGGACTGGCCGCCGTGGTTTTAAGTGACTCCTTTCTGCGCAGCCAAACTCAAATGGCTTTTGTTGGTTTTTCCCTGGCGAGCTGCTGGAGCAGGGGCAGCGCCTGGTCTCGGGTACCTGCAAATCCTGGGGACAGGCAGGGGTGGGCAGTGTTCAGGGGTTGTGTTTTGTGTTTTCATTTCATGGGATTCAGCAGCTGGTAACAGAGAGCGGGACTGGCAGCCTGGCAAGCTGTGTAGAGCTCTCCACTAGGAAATGCAGGTGGATATTCAAGGATGGACAGCCTAAAATAAATCAAAATAAAAAATGTCTAACCCACTAAGTCTGCACTCGGTTGCAATTTTGCCTACAAACACCACACCAAAGCTGCTGGGTGCTGCGCACTTGAAAGCCTGTCCTCTGTTATGAAGGCCAGGGAAGAGTAGGAAGCCTTCTCCCAGCTCTTTGGGGATGTGGACTTTATCTGGCCAACCCTCCCTGACCCCCCTCAACTGGTCTGAAACTTTGGACCCTGAAGACGTCCTCTGTGCCCTATCGTCTCCGAGACAGGGTTGGCAAAACTTATATCATCTCCCAGTGTGCTGCTGGAGCTTGCTGTAGACACCGGGGGTAACGCCAAAGGCAGAGATGCATCAAGAAGACCAATTGTTTGCAATGACATATTCTGCATTTTAAATGATCTTTGATTTCCTGGCAGCTCCCCAGCGTATCACCCCTCCGTGATGCTGTCTAAATAATGTTTGTCAGGTGAAGCCACATCTGGGTAACAGGCAGGCCAGTCCGCAGCGCACTGTTAGTCATCGGGGATTTCCGAAACCCACCGGCCGATCAATCTCAAGAACTTACTAAGTGATAGATGGAATATAATATAGGTCATTATTTCTTCCCTATGCATGAAAATGAATTATTCAGTAAAGATTTAGATCCTTTTTATTATGACACTGAATTTATAGAGCATACAAAACATAAATGCAGATTTCTCCAGCACCAGACAGATGAACTCATTCTCCGGGCAGCGTGAGTTAGGCGCAGCCATTCGGCACCGCTGCACGGCACAGACAAGGTGTCCCGACGCTGGGGCACACGATGGCAATGTGGGCGATTAGGACCTACACCTAGCTCAGCTCCCAGCTTCCTTCCTCGGCATAGTATTGCCAAAAGCCCTTAGCTGCTTTAGGAGCCCAAGATCTAATTATTTCAGAAATCAGGTTCTCGGGACCTACGCCTCTTCAATGAGATTTGGAGTCATACGTCACTTGGACATTATAAAAGCTGATCTGCATCTCAATCTCTGACCCAAGACAGAGTTGCCATATATCAAAAGGAAATGAGAGGCTAAACCCTGTTAATGAAAAGTGAGTGGACAGATGTGGTCTTCCTGAGTTCGGCTGCCTACAGAGCTGCTGCCTAGAATTTGGGTTGGTTTGTATCAATAGCAGTAACTTTCCTTGTTACCGGAATAAATGCTCCAACTTTTAATTGCGCAGCTAGTGAGAGCGTTACCAGTGCCCAGCAGTTACAGATGTCAGCTTCGCAGTTCATTAGCTGCTTCCAAAACTCTGCCGGGAGTTCAGATTTTTAGCACGAACGTTAGAGGTCAGGGAGAAGGAGAGCAAAGGGCAAGCCTGCAAACTCTCCCGGGTTTGGAGAAAAGGCTGGGGTTTGGGGCTGGAACAGCACCTTCGGGGACGGGTGCTGTCTGCTGCCCAGGGGCAGGGCAGCGGGTCCTGGTTTGTCACCCCAGGGGCTTCGGGCCCTGAACACATCCCCCAGAGCATCCCCGAGGCAATGGTTGGGGCTTTGTTCACTGCAACACGGGGCAGAGGAGTGGTCAGTCCCTTTGTTAGGGCTGTGCTGACCCCAGAGGGTTTGGGGGCCCAGGCACGGCAGTGCTGGTGCCTCTGCTGAGCGTTTCTTCTCTGTCGGCATCTGCATCCAGGGCAGCCAAGGGGGGGGGCCTGGGTCCTCTGTACTTGGAGCTGACAGCGGGGAAACTTGTTTCCTCTGGACATAGCCCAAACATTTTACTAATTTTACTAACTCCCTGGGCCAAATTCTGCCCTAGGTAATGTTAGAATAATTTGCTCCTCGGAAAGCTGCAGTGTAATTACCTGTCCTGGGTGTGTGTGCTGGTGGGGAGGCAAGCGGAGGCGGCAGGTAGGGTAAACGGGCTCGCTGGTTTTTCGTGCAATCGGGCGGCGGTTTGCACCGGGCTGTTTTCTCATGCTGCAGCATCTACCTCTCACACGGTGCCCTCGGGCAGCGGGCTCTGCTCTGCGCACGTGGAGAGGTGCGAGGGCAGCCTCGAAGAGAGGGCAAAGCCCTGCGCCCGCCTTCCCGGCTGCGCTGCCCTGGGCTTTCTCAAAATCAGTCCTTAGTGGGATTTTCCTCATGCAAGCACCGTCAAAATGCCATTGCCAAAACGCTGGGAGTAAGGACCGGGGGGGTTTCCAGCTTAATGTATATATACTAACTGCTCATGTTTGTAAACCTCACCAAGGGCAAAAACAAACACGGTAATGGAAGGCTGGCTGAAAATCACCCGAATTTGTAAATCTCAGCAGCATGTGCAGGAGAAATAGCAAAAACGGCTGAATAGATTGGAATTGGTTGCCTGTCTGAACCCAGCCACGGTGCTGGGAAAGGTGGAAAAGAGAAAGTACCGATAAAGTCCTTCAAAAACCATTTGACCTGTAATGTTCACCGAGGTAAGGGATAACAGTGGAGATTTCGTTTTCATATACAGAAATCCAAATTTTTTTCTTGAGCTGTAATCAGCTCTGCTGAAGTTCCCTCTGTCCATCAGCAAAATCTGTCTTGTGCCTGTTCTTTCTGGAACCCCTTTAAAATTCTGCACCGCGGTCAGAGAGATTAAAGGGGTAATATAACCCCAGGAACCACACTCCTGACTAGTAATTTCCCGGTGATTATTATGAGAAATAGCTAAGATCTGAAGGAGGCTCAGAGGGGGGAGAAAAAGACTGTTCTTTAATCCTCTGCAACCATTCACTTTGCACGTTGGTGCTGCTGGGGCAGGGCCGGGTCAGCTCCTGCCCCAGCCGGAGCAGCCGGAGTCTTCAAGACAAAACAAGCCCAGTAAAGCGAATTTTATCAGATTTTTACAGTGGTCAGCATCAAAACCTGAAGATGACTGTTTCTCTGGCAGGCCTGACCTACCAGACCCGTGCACGTCCTCTGATTTACGCCTTGTTCTTTAGTCACTGCTGGAAAGTACATTTAGACCCTGCCCCCACGCTCCCCAATAAAAATAATTATAATCCCCGAGTTTGAAATAGTTGGTGACGCCAAAATAGCTCTTGCAGGCATGGCTGCCGAGCCGGGAGGGCTTCGGTGAGGAGGCACTCGGTCCCTGGCGAGCCGAGGTACTCAAAATCAATGGATGGTTCTGAAAATGTAGGGCAACGTGGCTCAGTCCCGCTGGGCGGGCGGCCCGCGCTCCCGCTCACCGCTTCTTAATTTAGGTGAAGCTGATTGCTTTCACCTTCTATAATTACGACACTACTTGGCAGCCCCACCGCCGCTTCTGTCTGACGCTGCGAAGAGCCGTTCGAACGCCGCGTGGAACATGCAGGAGCTGAGGGGTGAAGGCTGTCGCTCGTGCTGGGCAGGGCCCTTCTGGGGCCAAAGGCTGCAGCGGGGAGCGGGGGGAACCGGGGTGTGGGAACCCCGGGACACGGGGGTGCAGGAGCCTCAGGATGTGGGAACCCCAGGATGTGGGGGTACGGGGGTGCAGGAGCCCCAGGGCATGGGAACCCCGGGACATGGGGGTGCAGGAGCCCTGGGACATGGGGGTGTGGGGGTGCAGGAGCCCTGGGCGGTGGGAACCCCAGGATGTGGGGGCGTGGGGGTGCAGGAGCCCTGGGCGGTGGGAACCCCAGGATGTGGGGGCACTGGGGTGCAGGAGCCCCGGGACATGGGGGCACTGGGGTGCAGGAGCCCTGGGACGTGGGGGGCACTGGGGTGCAGGAGCCTCTGCATGGGGGCACGGGGGTGCAGGAGCCCCAGGACATGGGAACCCCGGGACAGGGGGGTGCAGGAGCCCTGGGATGTGGGGGCGTGGGGGTGCAGGAGCCCTCGGCGGTGGGAACCCCAGAATGTGGGGGCACTGGGGTGCAGGAGCCCTGGGCGGTGGGAACCCCAGAATGTGGGGGCACTGGGGTGCAGGAGCCCCGGGACATGGGAACCCCGGGACATGGGGGTGCAGGAGCCCTGGGATGCGGAGGCACCGGGGTGCAGGAGCCTCGGCATGGGGGGGCACTGGAATGTGGGATCCTCAGGACGCAGGGGCACTGGCGTGCAGGAGCCCCGGAACGTGGGGGGCCCCCGGCGCTGGCAGGTCGGGGCTGTGCGCGCCCACGCGGGAGGGCAGCGCGGGTGCCCGCGCCCGGGGTAAGCGACACCTCACCGCGCCGCCCCCATTTCCCACTCGCCCCTCAACTCAATTCGCTCGCCTTCGCCGGACACCCGCCCGCCCCCTGCGATTGTTTATTCGGCATCAGCCGGCGGCAAAAAAAAAAAAAAAAAAAAAAAAAAAAAAAAAAAAAAAAAGGAAGAAAAGGGGGAAGTGCGGTGGGATGGCGGGAAAGCCCACATCTCGCGCCGCCGTCACCGTACGAGACACCGACCCCCCCCCGCCCACCCCCCCCCCCCCCCCCCAAACCTCGGGGTCCTGCTTTGCCGTTGCCAGGCGGCCCACGGCCGCGCGCGTCGGTGACGTCACGGCAGGGCCACGCGACGGCGGCGGGCCCCGCCCCGTGGCGCGGGGGCGGGAGGGAGGGAGGGAGAAGGGGAGGGGAGGGGAGGGAGAGGGAGGAGAGGCGGCGCGGGATGGAGGGAGGAGAGGATGGTGGCGGGGGGAGGGAGGGACGGCGCGGCGCGGCGCTGAGCTAAGCCGATCCCACGTGTGACGGATCTGGCTGCTTCCCCAGCGCCTCTCCAGTGAGATCCTCCGGTAGCGGAGGGAGGAGGAGGAGGGGGGAAGGGAAGGGGAAAAGCAAACCGGAGCGAACCGAGCCGTAGCCGGGCCGGGGGGGGCGGGTTGGGCGGGGGGGGTTCTCTCAGGGGTTCTCGCTCGGCGCGGCGCGGATCGCTGCGGGCTCCGCGCGGCCATGGAGGCGGACGGGAGCCAGGCTACCTCGGGGAGCCCCGGCGAGGCGCAGCACGACCCCGGGTAAGTCGGCGGGCGGCGGGGCGCGGAGCGGAGCGGCGAGGAGCGGGGCCGGCCCCCCTCACTTCCCCCCCCCCCCCCCCCCTTTTCCTCACACCACCCCACATCGCCCCGCTCCTCGCCGCTCCGCTCCGCGCCTCTCCGCGCCGCCGTGAGGTGCCCCGTCAAAATGGCCGATCCCGCACCGGCGTTCAACTCCGCTCTCTTCTCTCCCTCCAGCAAGATGTTCATCGGCGGCCTCAGCTGGCAAACCTCACCAGGTAAGGACCGCCGCCCCCCCCCACGCCCCTGTCGCCGCTCCCCCCACGTCCCCCCCCCGTCCCCCCCCCCCCCCTCCTTTTCCTTCCCCATGCGTTCCGCCCCGCGTGGGCCGCGTCCCGCCGGGGCCTGCCCGCGCCCCCCCCCCCCCCCCCCCCCCCAAACACCCCCCCCTTTCCCCTCCTCTGCCTCTGTGCTTCTCTCTCTCTCCGCAGACAGCCTTAGAGACTATTTTAGCAAATTCGGAGAAATTAGAGAGTGTATGGTCATGCGGGACCCCACCACCAAACGCTCCAGGTAAAACCGCCGCCCACCCGGGGCGGGTTGACAAACTTCGCGAGTTGCCGCCGGCGCGGGTGGGCGGCCCCGCACCCCACCTCCCCCCCCTCCCCTTCCAACCTCACCCCCAATCCCTATCCCACCCCACGCGTGGGGTTTTTCGGGAGGTTTCTCCTCGCGCCGCATCCCTCCAGCCGGGAGGAGGAAACAAAGCGGCCGGGGGAGGCGGCGGGGTGTGGGGGGCTGCCCGCCCCCCCGGGGGCTCTGCCCGAGGGCAGGGGGGGAGGAAACACCCGCTTATTTTTTTTGTGACTTTTCTCCTTCTCTCTAGTTCTCATCATTCCCCCCCTCCTCCCCATCCCCTCGCTCTTTGTCTCTCGCAGAGGCTTCGGGTTCGTTACCTTCGCGGATCCGGCGAGTGTAGACAAAGTCCTGTCTCAGCCCCACCACGAGCTGGACTCCAAGACGGTAGGTCCTGCGTGGGGCTGCCCGGCTGCCCTTCCTCCCCCGCGGTGACAGGCGGCCGTGGGGGGACCGAGCCCGCGCCCCGCCGCGGCTGCCACTCCGTTTTTTTTGCGGGGCGGTGTCAAGCTGTCATTGAACCGGGACTTTGCATGCTTGGGTTTTTCCTTTTTCTTCTTTTTTAATTTCCCCTGCAGTCCACCTTTAACTTAAAAAAAGGCAGTAACTTTTTTTTTTTTTTTTTTTTTTTTTTTTAAATCTGAATTCACCCATACCGACCGATGGCTCCTCCCCCAGCCTTATATTTTGTTGAGCGGTGACATTGAAAAAACTGTAGACTGAAATCCAACTTTTTTTGGTGTTCCGCTGCGGAATGCTTTCTGCGGGGAACTTTCTCCTTCTTTTGATTGATTATTTATTTACTGGTGCGCGCGTTTCAAGGTGGGAGTGACTTACTGTCAGATTGGAAAAGCTGCTTCTGGTGTCATTTCCCAAAGTCATTTTTTGGAGAGATCCCCCCTCACCTGCGATGTCAGGGCCCTTATGAAACATACGCATTAATTTGTGGAAAGCTGTGCGAGAGCTCGAGAGTAGATGTGGTAGGGAAGCACAAGTCCTAATTTGTTGTTGTTTCTCCAGAGCTTTTTGCTACACTCAGTCTCCTGTGGATAGCATAAGGAAAATGCTCATGAGATTCAGCTGATCTATTTTTTTAATAAACATTGCACTTGCTGCTTTTTTTTTTTTTTTTTTTTGTCTTTTTAATAAAAAAAATCCAAACTTAAGTTTGCCCCTTGACCTGATACAGCATTTTCAGTATTGGGTCAAACAAAAGAAGGTATCAAGCGTGTGTACCTTTAGGCCCTGTTTCTCTCCCTGCAATCGAGGCCGTGCAAAAGGATGAAGTTTTGTGCCTCGTACTTTATTGCAATTTTAAGCCTCGGCAAACCTGGAAGGGGAGGGGGGAAGGACACTGGTAGAGGTCATTATTGCTTTGGTACTGATCGGTCTGAAGGGGGTTGTGTTTTGAGAAAGGAAGGATCGTGCTGGTTTAACTGGCTGGCAGGGAGCTTCTGCTGGACGTATCGAATGTGTTTGGTGCTGTAACTGTCTTTTATAGTGTGTATTCTGGATCGTAAAGGTTTTATTTTGACATGAGCATGATGGTAGGAGGAATCCTGTCTCGGTGCTGGAACATCTTGTGTGTGCCTGTGTGTATGAGATTATAGTTAAATGAAGAATAGAAGAAGCAGGGAGCAAACATGAGCGTATGATTTTTTTTTTTTTTTTTTAAAATGTGATTTATATGAAAACAGCCCAAAGCGCTCTCAGAAGCAGGTGGAATCTAGTGTTTTAATTCGACCTACAAATTCTGCTGGGCTTGTCTGAACACGTAGCCCGTGCTTTCACATGCCTTAATAATTTGATTTTAGGTTTAATCAGATATGGTAAGATAACTGATTCGACTGTGCTCCTGAGATTAAACTCACCAGACTTTTCATGTACAGCTATATTCTCTATGTGTTTTTAAAGATAAATTTAGATAAGAAGAACAAAGGCAAACAGTATCTTGAATGAGGGTTTAAAAAAAAAAAAAAAAAAAAGAAATCATGGGAGGACACCCTGTCATATTTCTGACTATAAGTAGGTCCTCCCCCAGCTTTTTCCCTGTATCACAGTCTAGTCTGTCCCTGCAATGTATTAATTTGCTCTTCTCTGGGGGAGGGGTGAAAAGCTTGACCAGGACAAATTTTGCCTCTATTTTGATGGTTTGATAATGATTGAATCAATCTAAAGAAGAAACTGACCTTCAAATCAGTAACACAGCTTAAAAGTAAAACCTAAAAGTAGCCAGGTTCCCTTTCAGCCGTTTATTTGTAGACGTATTATAGTAACTGTTCTTTAGTATAACATAGCATTTGACTCTGTTTCAACGTTCAGCACAGGAGGCAGATCGGTTGGGTATTGGCATGGAAACGTCGCTCTTGTTTACAGTTACGTTAAAAGCTTTGTTTAGGTAATGGCCATTCATATCAGAAATAGTATTATAGTCATTTCCTAGAGGACTTGTAGATACAGTAAGTAGAATTGTACCTAACTAACTAATTTTTTTTTTTGGTAGAAGTTTTTTTTTGTTTGTTTGTTTTTTGTTTTTTTTTTTCCTTGGTTTTTTAAATAGTTGACAGGGATATGCAAAAGGTATGGATTTGCCATATTGATTGCTAGTGTTCATCTTCAAATGCTGATGGTGTTTATCCGAAAGGTTTTTGTGAAGGAAAACTCAGTTACTTAAGAAGGGCTGTCGCTGTGGTGCAAAGAACTCCATGCTCTTTGAATTGACCTTCAAAAATGAATGTGTTGCTTTAGAGTTTAATAGCTCTTGCAACTTTTTACCACTGGGACTGTGCAGTGATGTCCTTCTGGTGGGACTGTTCTTTGTTGAGAAAACTTTCGCTTTTGAAGCAAATGTAGAAATGTGCATATTTGCCTCCACCTTTGGGTATTGCTGTGGAAAATCCGTACCTGTTGTATTTCCCCAGTAGACAAATGCCTAGTCGGTGCTGAATATATTTGTAGATAATGTTAATCTCTATGAGAAGGTTAGCTTTCTAGATAAATAATTTTACTTTTTATGCTTTTTGAACAATTAAGTGGCATGTAATCGCTCATTTCTCAGGTGTGCCCTAAAAAAGATACTACATTTATATCTGATGTAGACAAACCATTTTATCAGTTGCGCATCAAATGTTTGTGATATGTCCAATTTTGACAAATGAATTGAGTAAAACTGCTTTTTAGGAGAGGCCCCTGGTTATTTATCAGTGAGAGGAATATTTATCACCGCAGGAGTAACAAAACCAAATGGAAACATCTCCTTTTCCTAATCAGGGTTAGCTTGAGGTGGGGGGGAAGCCCAACAAAAACCAAACCCAAACTATTAAAGAAAGCCTCTACTTCTAAATATGCCTTAACACAATCAGGATGAGTTGCATCAGTTTGCTATGTGGTCAAAGATGACACCGAAAGCAGTCGCAAGTTGCACAGTTAAGGTAGGATTTAGTCCTTTAAAACATCCTTTTCCAGACTCTTTATTTAGAACATGTCTGCATGCAGATGCTGCTAAAAACCAGAGGTGAAATCAGCAGCACACAGACATTTTAGTGCAGTCACTTTTAAAGAGGACAGTTTAAGCTGGGCAGTTGTTTAAAAGGTATGATTTTTATTTACATCCAGCTGTGCATCTGCAGGGGTGTCTTTTTGTTTTTAAGTGATTTTTTTGAATGGTAGGGAAGAGTGGCTTTTTGAAGATGACCCATGTGGAAGTTGTTTTTAAAATTGCAGAATTAGCATTTTGGAATTGCAGAGTGGACACGCTTTCTGATTTATGCAGTGCAATGAGAGTCAATGCTGCATCTTAAAACAAGGGAGCATGGGGTAAAACAAAGATTTTTTTTTTTTTTTTTTTTTTTTTTTCCCCTCCTTTGTCTCTGTGGTGGTGTGCTTCATTCAAGAACACTTTAGGTAACTCCTTTATGGAAGATCTTTGGGAACTTGGTTTCTTCTGGTTTAAAATGCCTATATGTTTCATTTGTGTCTTGCTCTCCTCTTTTCCCACCCCTCCCCATAAATGCCCCTTCGTAGTCTTTCATTGCTCACATATATTCTTTGACAGTGAGCAAACCAGATGAATTCAGCATGTTGTTTTAAAGGATGATCTTGTAGTCCTTATGTTTTAGTTTTAATAATGGAAATGTGAATAACTTGACTGTGTTTTGCATTTCTTTTTTGTGTGGTGTTGCTAGTCAGTTGACAAAACACAGCAGAAAAAAATAAAAGTAACCCCAAACCCAACTGAAGGAAGGTGCAGGTGTCAAAACCAATAGGTTAAGATCTTGATGAGAAATGCTGGCCGCCTCTCTGTGCAACCTCCAGAGTATGCAGATAACGTTTAACGTGCAGTTTTGGTTGTAGAGGCAGCACCTGGAGCCTAATACAGAGCTCCCTGAGCACCACTGGCGATTGTTGCCCAGAAGATGATGTAGGAGGTGTACAGAAGAGATGTTTTGTTCCTCTCTTCCCGTCTCCCTCCCCCTGCCAGACCCCCCCAGACAAACCCAGACTGTGATCCATCAGTTGCAGAGTAGTTCTAGATGACCCAGTGTGCTGAATTACAAGCCTGAGAAATGAGGGATTAATAATTCAGTGATTTAAAAACAAAATAATATAAATTGACAACAAAAGCTATCTTGTTGATTTCCCCTTTCTTTTTCCTCAGATTGACCCTAAAGTTGCATTTCCCCGACGAGCACAGCCTAAGGTAAGTAGGAGGATCGATAATAGGATTTTAGGCACACAGAGAATCATTGTTGCCAGGCAGTTCAGGTTTCAAACAGGGAATTGGCAATGAAAGCTTTTAAAGCCGGAGTGCATGGCGTCTTAAGGGTATCAGCGTATGGCTGTGAAACTACAGGAGAGCTGCTTGGTGCGATATTACGTGTCTCCAGTTTAACCGTCTCCTCGCAGAGTCCCGCTCGGTTGCGGCTGGCTGAAAAGCAAGAGGCTCCTCTAGTTCTAGCCGGAGATTGTCACCATGTTACTTGCGTTTGTTATGCTATTTTACGCAATATGTTTTGCATGGTGTTTATGAAGAGCGTTCGGATTAAGTGCAGACTTCAGGCTTGTTTTGGGCTGAGCTTTCAGTTCTGTGGTTGTGATGGATGGGAATATATCTCTGCCTTCATTGTTTGCAAATTTTGGTTTGTATAACTTGAGAGACGTGTCTGGAGACTAGTAAGCGTTGGGTAGCGGGTTTCTGATGGAGCTCTCAACTGCTCAGGCCACGGGGTGTTCTCTGTGAGAACAGTGAAACAATGAGCTTTAAGTCTCTTAGCCGGTCGGGCTGGCTGGAGAAGTGACCTTCTTCTTCCAGGGCACCCCCGCTGTGATGCGGCCAGTTTCCACGCTGGGGCAAAGACGGTGTGCAGAGGAATTTCTGTCTGCAGGCTTACTCCGAAATACCACCGGGTGCCATTTCTTCTGGACGGGTTGCTTATGGAATAGAAGTGGTTGTTGCTCTTTCAGCTGTGCCTAACGAAAACAGCAGATCAGTTCCAAATCCAAATGTGCAGTCGGTTGTATTTGGATTTTGAAAGCCAGAAGCTGAAAGAAAACTTCTGTAATTGACTTTTTTTTTTTTCTTTAATTTGTTTCTGAGTGTGTATTGGAAAAAATTTAGCTGGGGTATGCCACTTGTATGCACTCTAATCATCCTGGCTTACTCCAGTATTCTGTTAAAAAATAGAAAGCTGAAAAGTTGTGGATGCAAGTCAATAAGGAAAAGTGGTTTAAAGTTGGTGGCAGGAGACTACCTGAACAAGTTCAACCTAACAATTTTATTGCATATAGCTTCTCATGAAAGCAAGCAGTTTAATAGCATGTGGAACTATAATGTTAAATATTGTACAGAACATGCTTGTAGGAAAAACTACGTATAATTTAAAACCCATAGGTTTATAGCAGAAGTGCTAGTGATTTCTTTAAAATAAATAAATAAATAAGAACAAAACCCAACAGCCTACTTACAGAATTTTAACCCTAACTAATGCAGTCAAATATTTAGAGGTTCTTTTCTTCATAGGACGTGTCTAATAACTAATTAGAGAATAATGGTGTGCCTGGCTTGCTTCTGTGTGAAGCAGAGAGTTTATAGTTTGTAGGGTTTGTGGCTTCTGGATTATGTCATCGGATTATTGCTGCCTTTAAGATGCAACTTAAAGTTATCAGAGTTTTGAAGGATTTGATAATTAAAATATGATCTTGCGCTGTGACTGATGTTCCTTTTGCCCTTCCCAATACATTTTAAAGGCTTATTTACATTTTAAACTGTCTTCAGTTACCAGTTATCTGTTTCTACAGTGTTATTTGTGAAAGTTTATAACGCTTACAACAGAGCTGTTAAGCTGTCCCATGGGATTTCTTTTATAACAAACAAAAAAGGGCATGTTTTATGCTGAGGATATCAGCGAGTTAAATTTTCGTGTTAAAGAATGCAAAATGCATTTTTACAGAGCGGAGTTTGCTTTTCTCCACATAGATTGCTTGTTGTTTTTTTGTTATTTTTGTTTGCCCCCCGCCCCTCTTCCCCCCTGCTTTTTGGTAACAGACATATTTCAAGTGTGGGGCAGATCCTGGAACATACACTGGATTCCACTCCTAGCAGGAACTCGCTCGTTCTGGATAGGTCAGCAGTGTCTGTTTCTGCTTTTTACACACTTGTGCTTTCTAAAGTGTTGGGATTTCTACAGGGCACTTGGAAAAAATCTTAAAATTGAAAGGAGCCATATTAGGAAATTGGAGAAAATCAGATGCAATAAAGAACAGATTTTCCATCAATTATGACGTATTTTTCTGCACAGCATTTCATAATCTGGATTTTTGGTTTTCTGTTTTAATTAGATACTGAATGAAGGTCTTGGACTTTGGTTGTTCATTTATCCCAGTTGAATAGCGAATGCTCAGCGTTAAAATGTGACTGTACTTTAGTCTAATTAACTAGCTAATGCTTGGGTCTGTGGAGATTAATGGCATTTAATGAAATGTCTCTGTGTCTCTCTGGGTGCAAGGGGAGTGGGTTTTTTGGTATGGTTTTTATTTTATTTTTTTTTTTTTTCCCCCACCTTAGTAGTCTTCCTTCTGGTGTGTTTAGCAAAATGGGGACTGTGTTTGTGTTTTTTTTTTTTTTTTTTTTTTTTTTTTTCTGTGATCATCCTGGCAGTGGCTGGGTGCTGAGGTGGGAGCAAGGCTGTGGGCAGACCTTCTGGCATCCCCTTCCTCCTGGAGCCCTTTCGCCCTGCCTCGGCACGATTAACCCCTGAGCGGGCAGCAGCCGCCTCTCGGCCTGCCTTCGCCTCCTCTGCCAGATCACACGCTCGCTGTGCTCTGCAGGGTCACTCTTGCTTATTTGTGCGCACACAATAATTTGTGCTTGTTCCTTCCCCCCCCCCCCCCCCCCTTCTGATTCACTTTAATTGGCTGGTCTTCCCTTTTCAAACCGCAGCCCACTAAAATGCTTTCTTTGGGGCTTTTTAAACTGCATCTCCATGATTTGACACCTCTCTGGTGATGCAAATTGGTTACTGAGCAAGAAGTGGCAGGCTGTAACAGCAGAGCATTCTTCCCTGATTTTCTTAGAATGACCCTCACAGAAAATCCTCGGTGATTGCCTCCAGTGGATTACGCCATGATGTGTAATCCTGCTCTCCTTGTGAAGTCCAGGATGACTTGAAGCCATTGTTTTAGGAAATTTGCTGCAGGGGTTTAACTTGTTGAGGTTCTAGTATATGGCTAACAGCAAGATGAAAAGGATATACGTCTGCTTTCTCGGGGCTGCTGTTGCTTGATAAAAATCTGTCTTGCTTCCAAGTGCTGGAAGGCGCTCTGTAACAGTTGATCGTTTATAACTGTGCTGACTTAAAAATCTTTAAAAAGCGGTGGTGATGGAGGGGTGGTAGTTTTGTACCCCCTTTTGTATACCGAAGGCTACAATAATTTGACTTTTTAATATACACAGCCTGTCAGTTCTGACATTGCCTGCTATATTAGGTTGGAGAAGCCTTATCAAATTTAGCAAGTTCATTAGATATTTTCAAAAGTAAGCATTTTCCTCCCTCACCCCCCACCTTAGGGATTTATTTAAAAGCTAAACCAGAACAAACGTGAAGAGCACAAGGACAGCAGCTTCAGTCCCTGAAGAAGCTCTTTGGCCATGGAAATACCTTTGTGTGATTTACTGGTCTGGAAATTTGGATGCTTTGCCGTGCAAAGCCGTGTGTGAAACGGGCAGATAAAACTTCAGTCAAAGCTTGCCGTTAGTGAAGCCAGGCACCGAGCTGCATTTTTGTGCTGCGGTTCCTCCAGGATGGGACCGAGGTGCCTGTTCTTCCCGGCACTTACTACAGGGACATAATGCATATGGATGGGAATTACTCCGGCAGGTCAACAAGCCGGAGCTACCTGTAGCAGCGTTTGGTGTCATTCATTAGTCTTGTCTATGTGACCTGCTGCATATTGTCTGTATCCTTCCTCTTCAGGGGCTTTTAAATAAAAAGGGCAAGCCAACTACTGCCGCTGGCTCCTGGAGCTGCTCCTGCAGCTCACTGGTGTGGGCTGGGTGCTGGGCGGCCGGCGTCCTGCCTGCTGGTGACCCAGAGTAGAAGCGGTTGTTGCCAAGGCTGCTTATTTGAATTTGGGATCTAGTCTACGTGGGTTGGGTGCAGTGTTCTGGTGACCATTCGATGACAAAATGGCAAAAGGGCTTTATTCTGCGGGGGAGGCCTTATGTCTGGTAATCAGATGGCGATGCTGCATACTGGTGGTGTTATTAGATGTACCTTACTCTGACAGAGGTCAGTGCGGAACCGATAACCGGTTCTGGCATCTCGGTGCTCCGGTGGGTCAGTGTGTGTGCCAGCTGTGCGTACCCAGCCTGTGGAGTAGCTGCTTTCCTGTCTGGCCGGGCACATGGGCTGTAAGAGGTGCAGTTGTGCACATCTGTTCCTCCTTCTGGGGCAAAAAAGAGAGTGTCAACAACTCCTTTCATTTGAGTCACTGCTGGTTAAACCCATGTGAAGCTGGCTATTCCAGAGCAGCAAATGGAGGGCATGCCCTTTTGGAGTAACACCCAGGCTAAACTGGGATATTTTTTTTTTTAAAGCTAACCAGTGGATTTGGATGTCTGATTCCAATTAAGTTAACTGTGGGTGGGGTGTCTGTGTCCCTTGGCTGCCTGATAAGAGTGAGCCAGAGTAGCAGGGAGAGATGTTATTCCAAAGCAAATGATGGACCTTGAAAATCAAGAATTCTGTTGTTTGCTTCCTCCCCTGCTTCTGTCTGTAAACTCCTCCAGGTTAGTCCTGCTACTTCCCATCTTATTTTAAGTATTGGGTGGACTTTGAAGTCTTTTTCAAAAGAATGTAAACTGAACACACTGGCAGAACTCGGGAGTTTTCCTTTCCTGCCACCCTTCCTTCCCTACCAGGCTGTAAAGAGTAGCAAGGTCAGACCTTTTCCCTATGATTTTTTTTTTTCTTCTTCTTTTTAGACTGCTGTGCATTTGCAGGTCTAGATGGAGTAAGAGAGGAAGTGTTTCCTGCTCTTGGCATTGGGCATAGATGTGTACCTTAATAATATTGCTGTATCTTCTTCACGCAGAGTACTATGAAGTCCTCACCAGACAGTACAAGGGATTTCTCTTTATGGTCGATGGCCAGTGTTTGGGCATCTTGTTCAAGCAACCTTGATGTAGATCCATTGTCCAGGGTAAACTGCTCCTAGAATTTGTCTCCCTCTGGCACTGGATGGTGAAATGGAAGAGTCGATGAGTCTGAGCCTTGGCTTAATTAATGCAGGCCTTCTCAGGTAGTAGAGGATCAGGGTTTTGAAACCTGTTATTCTTGGGCTCAGATTCTTGCTCTCCACAATCTGTTTGAGGCAGAGCATGATCTCTGTTCTTGCATGCTGGCAGCCAGTGCAAAAAGTGGTTGTGCAGGGTGATCTGTGGATCGCAGTGCGTTGTGTCAGAAGCAGGAGCCGAGCTGGATTTCTGTTGGCTTTGGAAGTGTAAACATTTATTTCTTAATGTATGTATTTCTATTATCATTGCCTACGGTTGTTCTTTCATGTTAAGAATAGTTCTAATGTACTTACCTTCCTGTAGACTTAGTGGTAATTAAAAATTAAAATTGAACATCATCTAACCAGAGAGTAATTTATTTATTTATTTATTTTAAAAGGGCCTTCTACATTCCCAGAGTGTTTCTGTATTGTTGGATTAGTTTTAATGGTGTCTAGTGGGTAACTTTTCTGCACTGAGACCTTGCTGCTTGGGTATGCCAGGAAAGGGTCTGAAATGAGGGAGACCAGGGAAATGGAAGGAGAGCAGCATGCCAACACCCTTGTGCGTTCCTCTCCGCTTCCAGATTGAGTACATCTCGCCTGCAAAGTGCTGAGCCTTTATCGGCCCGGGGGTAGGTCTGCTAATGACTGATCTGAAACCATCAAATTCATTTATTTGTCACTGCCAGTGACAGGCCAGTTATTGCTAATGGATTCTTTTTTAGCCTGTTGACTCTGGTGATAGTCTCATAAATGTTGTGAAATCCGAAGCATTAAGGGAACTTGTAACTTATTTTTAGAGGAGAGCTATTGAAAGAGGGTAACGTGGTGTATATAGATCAAGATATATGTTATGTTGAGAAAGAAAAAGAACAACTTCTCTCTTTCATTAAGCCATATATAGATGTCTTTGCTGTTGCTAATATTATTTGACTTTTCAATTGTATTTTAGTGTTCTCTTTAAACACATTTTGGGTCATGCTATAAAGGGAGAAGAAGCTGTAAATAGAGCCAGTCATCTTAGGTAAAAATGGCTTGTTTCAGAAAATGGTTCATCTGCAGGGCCTGAATCTTCTCTGTCCCTATTGTGTAAAAGCACTTAAGCATATACTTAAGTTGGCATAAGCTTGTGGGTAAGTGCTTTGCTGAATCAGGATGGACTAAAAGCACATTATTAAATGCTTTGTTGAACTGTGTAGCCTGTAGCAGAAAAAGATTAAAAGATTACTTTGTGTATTTGACAGTACTTTGTATATGGTCAGTCCCATCACTTCTCTTTCAGAGATAGCCAGTTTGATCTTGCTCTCATTTTCCCCCTCCACCAGAGGATCTCATTCAGAAGAAAATATTAATCTGCTCTTTCCTCAGAAAAGTGATTGCAAGGTCAGTGTGGCATCAGACTTAAAAAAAACAAACCTAAAAATCATTGTCTAAGCTTAATTTAGTCTCTAGACCTGCAATCACAGATTCTATTTGCCTTAGTCACTGGAATAATTCTGTAAACTATGTGAGTAGTGTTCAGTGTGGCTTGGGTTTCTAAGATATTATTGCTGTAGAAATTGTGGTTTGCTGAGTAATTTGAAAGTTAATGCGAATGTAGTCAGATCAGCATGCGGTATTAATAAGTTACTTCTAAACTTTGGCATTTTGCTGCTCTCCTGTTGAAAATATTTCCTTTATTTTTTAAGTGGAGAGAAAATCTGAAGAATGCTAGGAAGTTCTTCTCTGCTCGGTCATTCCTTGTGCTGGGACATCTGCAGCTGGGTGTATTGTCGTGGCTGAGTAGGCTTAAATTAAGTATTAAGATTGTAGTTTGGGAACTCCGTATTATGAAGGAGGACCCTACCCGGCTAAGGCTTATGCAATTCTCCACATGAGAAGTAGTTCCAGAGACCTCAGCAAGCACAGTTAAATGCAGACAAGGCTTCTTAATATGTTGGTGAAGTGTACGTGGCAGGAAGGGTGAAGGAAAAGTATTGACAGCAACAGAAAGCGTCGTTCCCTGTGCCCTTCCCTCCCCCAGCAAAGACTTGCATTAATTTCCCATTGACTCTGATGTACAATGGGGAAGAGGTTTCAAGCTGACTGAAGGGGCAAAGGTCCGAGGAAACTACTGTAGCAAGAACTGATGCAGAGTGACAGTAATGAGGTGGCCTGGCAGGTGGGAGGGAAAATGGTGGGGTGGGGGAAAGAAACTAATATCTAGTGAATTAAGTAGTTCCCAGGGTCTGAAGTTGTTAAGTCCTCTTGGTTTTATTTTCCTCTCTATGTGCCATACAACTATGAGATATGGCTGGAGCAGGGCCTCCGTGGCTGAGAACGTGGGCAGCTCCAGTCCTCGTGGTTTGGGGCTGGTGTTGCCCGGAGGATATGAAATCCTTCTGTAGCGTCCCCAAACCTGTGCTGTGCTGTTTTAATTTGTGGCTTCGTATTCCTGACTCTGAGCTCATCTTTATGTTGTTTTGTGGGTCAGTTTAGCATCAAAGAGCAGGTGAGGAGCAGAGGGTGAAGAAGTGTTTTGGAAATTTGATTTATTTAAAACAGGGGCTGTGAAGTGCCGGCAAGACTTTCAGCTTCTTGAATGCTGGTGGAAACAGAATGCCTGCTAGGTTGAAATCCAGTAGAGGTTTTTATACCAATTGCTGAACAAACATTGTTCAGGAATCTTCTTGAAGAGTTACTTGGTGTGGGGTGTAAAGAGGTTGCAGGGAGCTGAGCATCGGTCCCAGGTATCTATAAATCCCGCTGGACTGTGAGGTATTGCTCAAGTTGGAGGCTTGGTTTGTGGCAAAAGCTTGTGAGCTGCAAACCCTCAGCATGGGCAGGAGGTTTGCTGTTTGTTTGCACTGTTGGAAAAAGGTGTTGCTGAAGGGGTCATTGCTAGGGATTTTTCTTCAGTGCTTGCTGAAAGAGTGAAATTTCTGTATAGTTTTCTGTTTGGCCACGTTATCAATCATTTATGTTCAGAGATGCGTCGGTACTATTCGCTGCTCTGAGCCTGAGCTGTGCACAGAGCCTGATACATAGGCTGAGCATTTATCCTTTTGCCAAAGGTTTACAAAGTGCTGTAAATGAGTACAAAGATGTTCATTTGCTGGTGAAATTCATCTACTTCTGGTGTTGTATTTGGCAGACCTACAAAGCCTATAGCAGGGCTGTGTGCTCAGTGAATTGCGGAAGGGAACAGAAAACACTGAAAAGAAATTTGAAGTTAACACTGCGATGTGAAATATGATAGAGATTTTCTGAGGACAGAAAGGGGGATATTGCCTCACCTTTTGGTCCGGGGCTGCTACCGGCCGTTGTGTTGGATGGTGTCAGGCCATTGCTCTCTGCCATGTCCTGAGGATCCCTGGGACATCTCTCGTGTGCGTCCTGAACGAGCCCCACTGAGCCAACTACGGTGGAAGATGTTGGCTTCTTGTGGCTGGGGCCTCCTCAAAAAGTCTTTAGTATAAAGTGTGTGGTTTTTTTTTTTTATTTGAGGTATTTGTACTAGACAGCTCACCTCCACCTTCCTCCCCAGTTGCCTTCTGTTGGTCAACTCTGTAAGTCTGGCCCTAGATGGGTGCGTTGCTCAACATGCAGCACACCTAACATTTGAACTCTACCCCATTCAAGTATTACTTGGTGAAAAAGCCCCTTGTAAAACCCGCTGTGATAATGTCCCACTGTTAGCTGGGTTTCACCACTGAGGAAGCACAGAGTCACTGCTGGTCAGAATTGGATCTTTCTTGACAGAGCGTGTGGGAACCCAAATAACACCCTGATGGGGCTGGAGTCCTGATGCGGCTGTTGAGCCTGGAGAGGCAAGGGTCGGAGGAAAAAAGGACAGCAGGAGATTATCCAAAGCATCTCAGCCTGGCAGAGAACACAGCCGTTTCCTGATGCCCAGGTTCGCTACCGTACGGTAAACGGCTGCCTCTGTCTGAGAGATGTTGGCAGCGTCCCTGGACGTTGGGAAGGAAGTGTGTGCAGCGAAGCGGCATCGTATGCTGCCGGCTCTCTATGTGACTTGTCTTCGAGGGGTTAATCTGAGGTTTTCTTGTTTTTAACGACTTTTGATTGGAAAATTTATAAAGGAGGCCCTGACTGGAGCGCCAGCGCTTCGGTGTGCGCCGGAGGTTGTAACTGCGGAGTCCCGAGGTTCCTGCCGTGCGCTGGGGTTTCCGAACGGCGAGGCGAGGCTTCGGGGAGGGGGAAGTGAGATAAGGGCGCTAGGCCGCAGCATGTGAAAGGTAGTTTGTGGTATGAATGATGGCTAATGCCGGTCACGTGGTGGTTACAAGCTCGCGTGGGGCCTGGGGCGCAGTGCCGGGGCGCTGGGAGGCTGTGGATTTATCTGGGGATCGGCAGCGTGTCGCGATCCTGAGGGCGCCAGGATGGACCCTGCAGTGAGAGGAGAGGTGGAGGCGTGCTAAGCTGCAGGTGTCCTGAAGCCCTGCTGCCTCCGGATAAGCGCTGGTTCCTCTTTTTGACCCCCGAGCTGGGCGCTCAGCCATCGCCGACACTCCTCCGCCCCCGTGGCCCAGCTCCTGGAAGCTGGCTTTCTCCTTGGTGCCGCGGGACCATACCAGTGCCTCCCTGTTGGAGCTTCCAGGGGTGGCTGCGGTGGTTCCTCCGCCGCGCGCAGACGGGGAGCGTGTCCTGATGTGCTTCCACCGGGACCGTGTGCCCCTGCGCCCGCACGGCGTCCCCGGGCTGGGTGGGTGCCGGAGGGAGGCTCCTGCCACACTACCTTTGTGCTTTAAATTCCAGACTTGCCTAACCCTGTGAACTGTGATCAAAGCAGCTGGTTATGCATGCAATGAGCCAGGCAATTTATGTATGAAGAGGGAGTTGTGAACATCCTGTGTGATTTTTTTTTTTTTTTTTTTTTTTTTTTTTAAATTTTTATCCCCCTTCTTTTTCATCTGGTCACATCCTCCAAATCGTTAATCTTGCAGATCAAATAAAATGATAGTTGAAAGTCCTCCATAGTTATGATTCCCCGAAGTTTTGTGAGCATGTCTTTGATTTTGTGGTAGTTATTAGAAGTTATTTTAGATTTCTGGACCTCTATTTTGTAGGTATATCCAGTGGATATTTTAGTAGGGGCATTTATCTTTCTCACTGAAGTATGTGTATGCAATAGGAAAATAACAAAATACAGAAAAGAAAAAAGATTAAAGCAATTTACTTACCAGTCCAAAGGCTTTAATGCTAAAGAGCCATGAAGAAACTTTATTGGAACTATAATTGCAGACATAAGCAGTGATTATCTGTCTTCATGCTTTTATAGTCCCCATCACTGTCATCTGAACACATGAAGCTGATGAGAGTGTGTTCAGAACATTATTCAGCTGATGCTGTGTAATCCTGATCTCTTGCAATATATGGAAAGTAAAATAAAGTGTCAATTCATTTGAAAATGATGGGGAAAGAAAAAGGTGGGAGAGGACAAGTGTCCTTGCAGAAAACATAACCTTATTTCATCCCTTTTGCAGCTGAAGGAATGCAGTTGACAGGATAAGCAACTTATATGGACGTGGTCAAAAGAAACTTTGCTGTTTCTTAATGTTCTTAGAGGTCTTTGGCAGGTGCAGCCCTTCATCTTTGGAGGGTGCCTCCCTTTGTTTCTTTGAAATGTTCAGAATTTCCTCCAGCTGAGGGAAGGACAACAGCACCTGTTTGTCTCGTTCCTGAGAACTGGAGGCCGTTGGATCAAGGCAGACAAATGGATGCTGCCAAAGGCTCCTTGAGGTGGAACAGAGATCAGAGAGCGAGTCCTGAATTGCTTGGCCTGGTTATTGGTGCTGGTTATGCAGGTGAAAATGCGCTCTGGGCTGTAAAGAGGAAGAGGTAATTTGGTGGTTGTATGCAAGATTCTTTTCCTGCTGCTTGGCAGGCCTAAACATCTGAAATTCTTGGTATTAACTAGTATTTTTTGGTGAACTCGCTGGGCGCTTCAGAGGACTGCGTACATGACGTGGTGCTGCTCTGCAGACGGGGAGCTTGCACTGCTGGTACAATCTAACGTGGCATTCCCGGACTGTAATCTGGTGCCCATTTTGTAAAGAGGCTTCTGTGTCTCCACTGCCCTAAGAAATGTTGAGTGAGAGACTTTCTGCCGCTTGGCAGCTGGACCGGTAGAAGGAGCAGTACACGCAGAGCTTGGGCATTTTACACTGAGGTTAGTAATCCCAAGGTAGGCAGAGGTTTAGCTGCTTTGAGTTTACTTGATCCAGGCCACTGTTACAAGGTCTGCTTGCTGTCTTTCCTGCCCCTTGCTCTTTTGCTGTTGGTGCTTTTCAGCCAGGTGTGCTTGATTCCTGAAGTAATCTTCTCAGTGGTGTAATTTCCATTGGAGTCACCTGCTCGGGGGGGGATGTGGGGACTTGCTGGAAGAAATGAGGTGGGAGCCAGAAGTCCTATGATCTCTTCGCGAACAGTACATGAATAGTCTAGGGCCAACTTTGGGCCTTAAGAAGGTAACTGTTTTGTTGATGTCTTTTGGGTAGGGGAGGCACTTGTTGGACAGGAAACCAGTTACTTTTTTTTTTTTTTCTTTTCTTTTCTCTCTGAAACTTGGAGGCAAAAAGACAGGTATTTTGAGGGAGGAAAGTAGATGCAGGGGAATCCAAAACTTCACAATCTGTTTTTTACTGTAGCACTGAAATAGGACCAGGTTAAAAACGCAACTGACCATGGTTGGGTTTTTTGTGGACTCTTCTGAATTTCTCAGTGATGATTGTCTTTGCTTTCATTGAAGTTAGCAGGAGTTAACCACTAACTTCTGGTAAAGCAGGTCACAGCAAAGCTCCTAAATTGCCTAATACACTCAAGACCGTTTTAAAAGCAAAACTAGAAAACTGCTAGTAAAGTATCTAGATACACAAAGAAGTAGGTAATGCAGATTTTTGGAGATGTGTGCCTGCCCGTCCTCTCTTTGGAGTCAGAATGACATAGTGATGCTTTGAAAGTTTCTGGTCTTCATCTTAGTAAGCTGCCAATGAAAAGCTGGTTCTTGAAAAAGTTTTATTAAAAATGTAGTTGAAAGTCTGTGGGACATACGTTCCTGGAGACATTAGCATCCTACTTTCACAAAAGACTTAACGTGTTGACATGACTTAAACTAGTTTAAATCTGACCCTTATTCTTATTATATGGAGATGAGGTAAGTGATTGTCATCGCCCTTGTTTTATGGATGTGGAAAACAGAAGTGCTGCTCATCTGTTCTGCAAAACTTGAAACAGTGGGAACTGCTGGTTGCCTTGGGAGAGGGTTATTCCGAACCCGGCGCGGTGCTGGGGCTGCACCCGCCGTGCCGCCTGCTTCCAGGTGTTGGTGAGGAGAGGAGACGCGGGGTTTGAGGAGCGGATGTCCCGGCTGTGCCACGGTCAGTGCCGCGTGAGTAACTCGGCGTTTTCTTCCGTCCCCACAAGGCGACGAAGCCATTTGCGAAGATTGCCTTAGCGTTGCATCGTTGGGAGACGGGTGTGAGTCAGTCGTGAAAACCTTCTGCAAAAGGCTTTTGTAGCTAAAACGGGATTATTAGAAACAGTTGTTGAGAATAGGCCTGGTTTCACTGGGCATTTGAAGCATCTTAAGAATGATGCTAGTGGAGCTCAAAGCCTGAGCGGGGCACAAGCAGACGCGGGGGTAGGCTATAAAAATGTTACAGATGGAGGGGTTGAGTGCCCAGGGCAGGGTGAGTGCAGCACGCCCAGCTGACATCTCCCTGGTGCTTCAAAAGGTGTAGTCAGCTCCTGCCGTGCGGGGCAAGGAAGGGAAGCGAAGAAGACAGAGCAGGGTTTGACTGGTTCCAGGGGGAAGCTCCGCGTGCGCGTGTGACTACGCAGCAGCGCAAAGCAGTGTGGAAGCCCAGGGCTCTGGGCCCTGAGGTGTGCTGGTGGGCTCGGTGGAGTTCTGCCCTCTGCGTGGCAAGGGGAGGCTGGTGGGAGTCGGAGCTCCATGCTTCCTTCCGAGCAGCACTTAACCTTCCTGCCTGCCTCCGTCTCTGCGAAATGCTGCTTTCTACAGCCACCGCTGCTGCTGTAGCTCCGAGCACCCTGCACGCACTCAGCAGCCCTTTGCCCGTGGAACGGGGCTGCCCTTCCCCGTGCAGGGGACTTGCCTGTATGGCACATCTGTAGGGGAGTTAAAATTGCAGCCTGGGTTTCTGGATCCCAAGCCGAATACTCTGAAGACCTCTCTGTCCTCCCTCGCTGCTGCAGGCTCCTCTGCCAGGCATGCTGGAAGCTTTAATTCATGTGCTTTGGGATCCTCTGGCAGGCAGCGCTGTAGAAATGAGGAGTATCATTGTGTTTTATTGTGGCTTCCAAGAAGGCAGTGTGTTTGTGCTTGGGGGAGCCCCAGGGGCTTTGTTTTTCACCAGGCCTGAGCTATTCTTCAGTAGAGCCTTCCCGGAGCGTGATCTAGTTCTGCCCATTAGGAGTGAGAGACGGGCCTGACTGATTTCTGCTCCCTGCTGCATAATAAATCTGATACTAAAATTAGTGCTGGTCTCCCTAGGCCATAATTCTTGCTGAGATTATAGAGAATTGTGTGTGCAGAGAGGAATTGTGGTTATGTGTGTTTGGTGTGTGTTTTTTTTTTTTTTTTTATAACCTTGAGTGTCCAATTTCCAGGTTTTTTACTTAACCCCCCCATCTTTTTCCCCTTTTCTTCTCTTTTGGGAAGTGCTTAGCCTTTCTGTGTATTTTGGCTATTTAAGCCTCTGTCACTGCAGGCAGATGAGTTCCTTGGGAGCTCTTCTGAAGGTTTTGTAATTGAGTCTTTTACCACGGCGACAGGATATTATTAACCTTCAGTAAAGCAATTTATTTCATACTCCTTTGTGGGGATAAGCCTTTTTTCCCCCAGGAAAATATGTATGTGGAAAGGGTTTTACGTACAGGGGTAGCTGGACTTGCAGCAGTGATTATGATTTAAAAAAAAAAAAAAAAAAATTACATGAAAAATAGGCAGTTCTGTTTGCATCAGTTTAGAAAGAAACCCGTGGTCCTGAATGACACCCACCCCTGCCCCAGTGTTTTATTTTAAAGAACATACCTTTTGCCTATCAGTGGCTTTGAAAGGAGGTTGTATTTCATTTTAGAGCTCTAAATATTTAGCCCCGGTGAGCACTAAAACATTTTGTTTGCATCTTTGAGACGGCCTTAAAAATGAACGGAGAGCTGGAGGGAGGAGTTCCTTGCGGTGTCTCCCTCTTGGCTTGGCCTTTGCCCTGAAATCAAATGCAGACTAGTCCAGAAGTCGTTAAAGATTGGATCGCTCCTGGAATAGTGATTTCCAGCAAACAAGAGGGAATGCTGGATAAGTGGCCAGCCTGGCTGAATAACTTGTATTTTCTATTGAGCATGGTGACAAAGGCACCGGTCCGGGGTTCAGGGGATCTGGGCTGGTCTGTTAAAGGCTGTTGTGTCATTGCATCTCCCTGAGCCTAAATGTTTATTTTAAAAAGAGGTTGAGAATATTCCGCGCCACACACACACACCCCCCCCCCCCCCCCATGTCTAGTTAGACTCTGTTTTTTTACTTCAGTAGACTGTTAAACTTTAATTTTTTATTTATTTTTTTTTTTTAGTGACACGCCTGTCCTGGTTTGTGTCTTACTTGAAAACTTTGCACTGTCACAGAGCCTGCTTTCGAAGGAGTTCGCCATACCTTGCAGTATGAATATGTTCTTTTAGTAATTATATTAGATAAAGAGGTGGTATTATTGTCACATTCTTCAAGAGCGCTTGGATGAGAGTTAAAGTGCTTTGTCCAGAGCTTTACGTTTATTAACACGCTTGAATCTCTTGGCGCCGTTTGTAGGCTTTAATTGCAGAGTCATCCGTTTTTCTACACTCTGCCTCTTCAGTACGCTGACCTGCTTCTGCCTTGCTGTTGAAACGGGCATCCTGGAGAAAGTATTTTGGCCTGCGAGGCTTTTAGTGACCTTAGTTAGGGCTGTCCTCCAGAACCACGCTCTCCCAAGCTGATCTTCCTGCGTTCTACCACTTTCTGATTTTCCCGGGTGCGGTCAGTTATTTTTCTCCAACCTTTCTAGCGGCTCCATCCCTTGCACCTTAGGGTGGGCTTTTGGCCAGGCTGCTCCTCTCCCCCGCCTTGGCTTCGAGCGCGGCTCCTCGCGGCAGGGGTGCAGGTCTGCTTTGCCAAGAGAGCACCTCCTGCTCGGTGGCCGGGGCTTCCAGCGGTGCCGGTGTGTCTCTGGCACGCGTCTCGGTGCCAGAAGGGAGGAAGGGGGCTGCTGGCCCGTCGCGAGCCCTGCCATCCCCAGGGGTGCTACGGCGGGAGGGCGCTGGTCTCTGCTGGTGTCCCCAGCTCACGTGGGCTGAGGTTACCCACCACGGGACAGCTTGGAGGGGAGGGCAGCTGCAGAAAGGATGGGCCTGGGGATGGCGGGCATACTGCTTTCCCTAGGGTGTCCTGCTGGGAGAAGATACAGGTGAGAAACGTGTTGCGTTGAGAAAAACTGAAAGCACTTTGTGCGTGCCATCGTTCGGCGGTGGTGCGCACAGGCGCGCGGGATGGACTTGCCCTTTCCTTTAAGGTTGCGGGTGTCTCTGATTTGTTGGTAGCAGTGAACTGAGGCTTTCAAAACCAGAGATCGGCGTCGTGACCTTGCTTATATACTGCAGCCTTGCAGTGCCATCAGCTCAGCGTGTCTCCTGCATCCCCCGACCTGCCGGGGTGGTGCTGCTCCAGGGGAGCCGAGGGGCTTCCCCGGCCCGCCGATGCCTCCCCCGTGCCTGGCCTGTGCTCAGCCCCCTTGGGAAAGGGCACTTTGCTGTGTGGTCCTTCAAGCTCTGCTCAAATTCCAGAGACACAGTACATGCAACAGAATGTTTTTGTTATCAAAAGACTTTTTGGCCCTTCCACATGCTTTTAGTTTTGTAAAACTTTGCAGCTGGTAGATTTATTCTTATGTTTTAAACCAGAAAATCTTTCTATTTTAAAAATGCTTAAAGTACTTTTTTTTCCCCCCCTTTTTACTATAACTGCTGCTGTAAATGAGCCCCACAATCTGCAAAAAAAAAATTTTTTTTTTTTTTCTTTAAAGCTTCCCCACCAGAGATTTAATTAAAATATTGTGAAAGGCAGTCATTGAAAATGAGAAACCGTTTGAGTGGAAGGCACCCTGATTTCCCTCTGCGGAGCTTTTTGTCACCATAGAGATGAAAAGAGAAGCTCAAAATTGCACTTTCCCCTTGTGCGTTGCTGCCGAGGGGCCGAGGCTGCAGGTAGCAGCTGGGCTAAAAGGGCTGGGGAGGCCTGGCTGGGGCTGCAGGCTTTAACTCTTTGCAAGGCGCTAGTGCTGGGTTGGGATTTCCTTCCCCGGTGGAAATGTTTCTTCTTAGTTTATTATTCTGTTTTAATTTCCTGTACTTCAGGGCTGGAATTTATCTGGGTTTGCGAAGGGGAAGAACGAAGGCGGCCCGTCCTTTTGTCTCTATAAAAGCATAACTAAGCAACTTTCTGCGCAGCGTGGCCTGTTGGGTCTGCACCAGAGCTGTTCGGGGCGGCCAGTAAATCGCTGCATTGTTCTTGAGGTGTTTATGCAGAAGGCTGGTTAAGTAACGGGTGTTGAAATCTGACTCGGCCTTTTTAAATTTTATCATGTTAGCATATAAATCAGAACTTCTCTTGCTGCTCTGCAGCAGGGTTCAAGCCTCTCTGATTCTTTCTTAAAATACCTAAATGTTGGGGCTGGTTTTTGTTTGTTTTTTATTTCAAAATAAATGGGATAAGGGTCTTTAAAATTGTCTCCCAGTAACCCCTCTGGAAGTAGAGGGATTAGTAAACCAAAAATACACACTGCGAGTGATAAAACTGCTGTGATACAGTTTCAAAGGCAGTCACACAAATTGAAGATTATTGGAGGGTACATGACACTGGGCAGTGTTATGCTTTTAATCATTTTAAAAACAAATTTTTCTCCCTAATTGTATTAAAAGAGAGTGAAGAACAGACTCAAGTGGATTCTTGGCACAAACATCTCAGACAAATGAAAGTAAAATGTATATTCAAGCTGTCTGCTGTTGTATATTTTACACCATACCTGCCTTTGTGCCTGATCTCAAATGGACATAATGGTTTAATTTTAAGCTGTTTGAGCGAGACCTGTTGTATTTAAACTTCCAGATAGAAAATGAACATAACCCATGTAATGGCATTATTAATAGGGAGTATTATTAAATTGTAATTTGCAAATTAATGGTTTAACTCTGAGATTAAATATACAGCTGTGTTCTTGTGTAATGTTACAAGACAAAATTAGATCAAGTATTTAAAAACAGAAGGGCTTCATCCAAAACTGCCGGGTGTCTTCCCAGGAACTTCACGAATCGTGTTCGGCCTTTTCCACCCTGCGGTGGGGCTGCGGGCCTGTGACACCAGCAAAGTTTCTTAACTGTGTGCGTGCCCTCAGGAGCGGGCTGTTAGCATCTGAGTACCCGAGATACCGATGTATTCAGAGCAAAATAATAAAATCACTTGGTTTCCATGGTGGTAGTTACTAGGACCACCTATCTGATGGTTAGGTTCGGCTTGTATGTGGCAGGCTGATCTGAGCCATGCTGTGGTGCATACGTATTTGAGTCATTGCAAAATCGTACATTAATTTTTAAACGAGACAGTATTTGGGAGCTGGGCTCGGCTCTGATGCAATTTGCCCTTGTGCTTTCCTTGACTGTTGCTAATAAGAAGTGCTGGCCTAAATCAGTGTCTTGGAGAATCATCGATTCACTAATTGCAGATAATCAAGTCCCTGCTCACGCTGAGACCACTTTTGTTTTCTGCCATTCCGCCAGGATTCAGGCAGCGTCTTCCAGCCTTTGACGTAACCAGTAAAGGGGGTTTTGAGCTCTCATGTTGTTAATTCTCGGAGGTGACTAAGTTATTGGTATTCAGGCTTGATAAACAAGGAGCTATTATACCAGTGACCTTTCCTGCCAAAACGAGATGCGAAGGTCAAGGCTTGCTGGTTGAGTTGGGGGAAAGGGGGTGCTTGGAGAGCTGCGGCAGCGCAGGCTTTCGCAGCACTTGTCTCAAGTTAGTGCAGTCGTAAGCAGTTGTGTGGCTGCACCAGCCTGCAGAAATTACTCTGAACGTGTGTGGTAGCTGCTTCTTACTTTGTTTTTTTTTTTTTTTTTTTTTTTTTTTTTTTTTTGTTGTTTTTTTTTTGTTTTGTTTTGTTTTTTTTTTTTTAAGGTGTGCTTCCTTCCGTTTCTGGGTTCAGCTAGGGTGTTTCTGCGTGCTGCAGATCTTCCAGACGATGTTTAAGATGAAGCAGGGATTTGTGAAAATGCCCTGCAGTTAGCTCAGTCGAGAGAGGTGAGGAGAGGAGGCTGCTGCTGCTCTGCCGGGGCTGCTCCCAAGTGTCCCGTCCCGTCGGCATGGCAGGCTGGGTGTGGGTGCTCTGCTCTGTGCGCTCTGTCTCCTCTCCAGCAAACCACCCCGCATGCCTCCGGCCTTTTTTTATTCCCTGGCTGGATTGAGTCTCGCCAAAGGACGTGGCAAGGGGCAAGAGATGATAATGGTTGGCAAGCTTTTCTGATGACTTTATGTAGAACAGCAGTTGATCCCAGACCATGAAAAAACAGGAGGAAATAAGAGCCTTTCTGAGGAAGACCCCCATTAGCTAGTGGGCATGCCTTCTTTTTGTAGGTGTTGGTCTTCCAGGTCAGGGGGAGCAGGGCAAATCCTCTTAAACTCCCCTTGCTTTGCTTTGCAGGTGGAGAAACGGAGCATATTGCCTTGGCTGAAGCATTTTGCAGAAATAATGAGGGTTTTTCATTTCGCCCATCTGGATGGGAGCTGGCGCTCTGTGCAGGGCAGCGCGTGCCTCCGAGGTGGAGGAACGCGTTTGCTTTTTTCCAGCGCTTACTGCAGGGATTTGCGAGCAGGATATAGCGTTTAAAAATGGCAGAGCAGAACCAACCTCAGCCCCGCAGGTCTGCTCTTCGGTCGCTCGCTGCATAAACCGTGTGCTAGCGGATCTCGGGGTTTGAGAAGGGAATGATGCACGTGTGTTTGCAGTGCACGAAGGGGACGGCGGTTGCGTGAGTCTCCGGAGCGAGCGGTCCCCAGCCAGGGTCACTGCTGGGGCCGGTTGTCAGCCGCGCTGCTGCTTTAAAGCCAAACCAGAGGAACAGATGATCACCGGACAGCTTAGGTTACATAATCTCTTTTGGGTTTAATGTCAGGCCTCCCTGAGCCCCCATCCAGTGCCAGCTTCCAATCTGGCTCGTAATACTCCTGAGTGTCCTTTTAATTTTTCTGTTTATTAATAGTTCTCTTACTGTAGTGTGCTCTCTCCCTGGCTTTGTGTGGTATGTGTGCCTCGGCGTTCCTTCCCCTGCTCTCTGAGGTCTCCACCGCCCGTGCTTCCTGCTCCTCCACCAGCCCGCAGCTTTCCACATGCGTTTTCTTTGCTACTTCCCTCCCTATGACATTTTTTCAAAAACGTCTCTGGGAGCGGGAGGGCTGACCAGGGACGGAGCCCGCACGATGAGCTGGCTGTTTTCATTCGTGAGTGGAGCTCGTGGGGCTGCGTGGGAGAGGAGAGGCCCGGTTAGCGAAGGCGAGCGCAGTGGTGGTCAAGTGATGAAGCTGATGGTGAGGGTGAGATGGGAGAGACCACAGCTGGCCAGCCCTGGCTCCACCTGGATGGAGTCCTGCTCTTTGCAACCACAGATCTATCAGCTGGACTAAATTTTATTGAAATTTAGCTTGCTCATTCTGAAAAAGTCTGTTTGTATATATTTTTTTTTTTTTGTATTGAGTTTTTAATTCTTGTAAATAAAGATCAGGCTCTTCACTGTTTTTCTCTGATCACTTGGATGTAGCAAAGACCAGCACTTCTGTGGAGACAGAACAGCAGTGGTCTTGGATGCTCGAGGGTTGTGTGATTCAGGATGCCAGTGCTTTCTCCCTCACCTCTAACTCCATAAGTAGGTGCCTTTGCAGTTATTCTCCACTCCTGCTAGGATTGTCACTAATTTCTTGTATGTGTCGTGATGGCTGGCGTTTTTCTGAAAGCCCACACGCTGCTTTTGTCAGTCAGCCATTATTTTTATTTAAAAGAATAACAATTTAAAAAATGCTTACATACATACATACGTTTGCAGAGAGGGAGGAGGAACTGACATGTAATTTCAGATCCAAGTCTAGGAATCAAATAGAAACCGCAAAATATGTGTATTTAGAGTGGACTTGTGATTTAGCAGTGACCTCAAGCACTGCAAATACTTTTGCATTCACTGAGACAGCTTCTCTTACATTAGCTGTTACATAACATTCTCATGTCCGTTAAAGCAGTTGAAAAATATTGCAGGGAAAGTATTTAATGTGTTGTGAACATGAGTACATTGTAGCAACTGCTTAAAAAAAAAAAAAAAACAAAAAAAAAAAAAACAAAACCCCAAACATGAAGAGCAGAGAGCAGTACAGAGAGTCTGCTTTCTGCAAACGTTGCTAGCATGCTGAACCAAGGTGGAGGATTCTGAGCTCTTGGTGATTAATTTCCTGGGCCTTTGACTTATTTTTGCTACTTTAAATGCTGGTTTAGCTAGGGGAGGGGAGGGGGGTGGGGGGAAGGTAGGGAGGTGGGCAGGACAGATTTGTTTAGTTTCTTTTGCAAACGTAAGTGAGGATTGCCCACGCCACCTTGCATGCCAGTAGCTAGTACTTCCTGAACTCTGATTGTGAGTAAATTATGAAGCAAAACTGATAATGCCATCAGGATCTTGACTGTGAGCCAAACTGTGCAAAATCCAGTGGTGTGTCTGTATGCTTAAGAAGACCCAAAATAAATCGCCGAGTGCTGGTAATACAGTCAGCTACTGCTATTTGCGAAAGCAGTGGATTGCAGGCTCTGATCCCTAGGTGAGTAAGCCTCTAAATTGTATTCAGAGATGGTATATGGCATCGCTGGAGTACTACAGAGTTTTTTCGCTGCATAGCACGAAGGAGCAAGAATCCAGGATTGTTGTTTTATTTTGTTTGTTTAATTTTATTTATTTCTTTTTAATTGATGGGCTTAACATTTTCAACTGTGTCATTTTGCTAGCAGATGTGTGCAAATAGAAGTCAGGACCGAGATGTGTGGGGAACATTAATTTTATTTTGTGTATAAATATATGTATGAACACACACACACACACATAATGGATGCCAGAATCTCTTACATATTCGTGTTTGTTCAAGTGTACAAGAAATGTGATTGACACCACTGAAAAAGGGAGAGGGGAAAGTGAAATGAGTTATAGCTTTTGGTCCCTAAACTGCTATTTCTTACTGTATCCTGGAAGAGCCTTCGTACTAATGATGCTGAGCAATAAATAACACAGGGAAGATTAATAGCTGCCTATGGTAGCAAATTATAGTTGATTTATTGCACATAATATATACAGGTGCAGCTAATTTAATTAAACACAAGACCTTTTTAATGCTGTAAAGACATCCCTCTCTAAAAGTGAAACAGCACTGTGGTACAGTAATAAGGCTTTAAGTGAAATAAGCAGCATTACAAGCAGAGCTCTAGTTGGTCTGATCAGCCTCTCATGTATTTGGGGGAGGGAGTATTTTTCCATAGCCATTAATGCCACTTTAAGTCAACTTACGTCGTAATAAAAGTCTAATTTAATACACTGATGCAAGTTATCCCATCTCTGCTTCGTCGTGTAACAGCAGCTTCCGTAAAACAGCATATGCAGCTTGTTATTTTCTTGGCGAACTTAACGGAGCTGTGCAGGGGATGGTTTGACTTGCAGGGGAGGAAGGCTGGAGCTCTGATGGTGTGGGATCTCACCCTGGGGATGTGAACAAATAACAAACAAGAAGTCATGGTTCCCTGGAGCCTCTCCACTTGCTAGTGGGTTGTCTTCTATTCATCCCTCATCTGCGACTGAGAAAGGGAACCGTGTTAAAAGAAACTCCTGTAGAAGAGCCTGTGCTTAGGTGTACCCAGGCAGCGCTCTGGGTCCGCTTGCCTGCCTGTTTGCTTTTTCTGTTTTTTAAATCCCGTTCTGCTCCTTTTTTTTCAGACTGAGAAAGTAAAAAAGTTGAAGTGGGTATCTCTGTGTGTGTATGCATTAAAATACAACTTCAGCTTGGCTTTAAGCTGTTCCCTCTGCTCCCCGCGGTTGTAATTTTCACATGACAGGCGATGGGGAGTTTGCCCTGCAACGCAACCTTTCTCAGCTCATCACGATGCGGAGTTGAATACTTTTTCCTGCATATAATGGAGAAGATGTTCTACGATACTTTGCCACCATTACTTGATTATTTGTGAAAGCGTAGAAGGTTCAAGTAGCTGATTGATTAATTTTTCTCCAAGTTTTTCTTCCCTCTGTTGCCTTCATTTGGAATATGTAATCAGTGGAGGAAAATGTATTAAGAATAGATGGGTATGCATATGAATGCTTAATTTTTTCTAATTCAGGCATTCATGTGGGCACATGTATCCTGATGCACGCTGTGCTAAACAAATCTCTTCGAGCACTTGCTGGAGGCAGATGAGTGAGTTTGGTGTGGTTTTCCTCTTCAATACTAGGGTTTCCCAGTTCTGAGCAGTTGCTGTTCGAGCTGCTAGGGGAGCGTGAGGGGTGTCCGTGGGCACGACGGGAGGGGGGGGCGCGTGCAAAGCCGGGTATCTCCTAGCACAAATCAAATATCTACTTGACCTTTTTATCCCTCACAACTGGGAAGAAGTCCAGCAACTCTTTGTCATAAATCTTTCCAGTCGGTTTGCTTTGGTCCAACACTTCGGTTAGTCACAGTTAAGGCTTCCGGTTTTAGGTTTAAACAGATATTTGTTGTCAGGGGCTGGTGGGGGGAGCGTGGGGAGATGCAGGCTGAGGTTGGGAGGGGGGCAGGACGGGGCTCCGCGCCACCCGGGCTACCTGCCCCCTCCGGGGAGAGGGACCCCCGCCACCCAGGCAGTGCGAATTAGGGCGTCGGAGGAAGAAAAGCCCCAGAGATACCTGTTCTGCAAACTGACAGAATGTGCTGTTTTAAATACTTCCCCAAAATAAATGGAATTGCTAAGCAAAAGGAAACAAAAGCTATCTGCTAAGTGTTTTCCAGGATCTGGCACAGAAAACTCCCCTAGTCTTGTGTATCTGGTGGTATTTGCACAGTGCTTGTGTGAGGAGAGATGTGTAAATGCAGATGGATTTTTTTTTTTTTTTTTTTTTTTTAAAAGGCTAGGATTTACGTGTTTTCATATGGTTGTCCAAAATTTAGCATCAGCTGATGGCAAGTGCCAAGTCCAAAGGCCTGGCTGTAGGAAAGCAACTGCTTTGTTGGTTGATGTGGTGGTTCCATTGGAAAGAAAGTCTCTGATTTCTTTTTTTTTTTCTTTTTTTTTTTTAAATTCTTTGTGTAGTCCTGTCTCTCTGTGTGCTTTCTGGATGAGGATGTCCATGCCTCAATTTCTTATCTGTTTAATGGCTAGAGTAACAATTAATCTCACTTCTCAAGGATTCTGTTGTGAAGTGCTTTTGAGAAATCTGGGCTGAAATGTCACATTTGATAAGGCTTTTTGAGAGCTTCCATAAAAACTACTTTTAATCCAAATTATGTTTGATGATAAAATATTGCAAAATGTACTCTGTCTTTTGCTCTTCTTGGTGCTCACTTTTTTGTGTTAGGATGTGAAAGGGAGCTGAGAACTTGGAGCCAAAACCGGAGCATTTTTTGAAACCTGTACAGTTACTTTTATGGTTTGGGTGGAGGGGGGAGAATTGTCTGAAAATTTCCCTGTGAGTGAAAATACGAACTTTATGTTTTAATTTCCCATGGAAAAATTAACACTGTGTTCTAACTAGGTCCAGTATTTGCCCTTCTGTGCTGTACTAATTCTTCTTGTACTTGGAGTTCTGATTATGTTCCCTCAGCTGGTACTTCAGGAAACGTGTTCGTCTTTGAGCATGTCTGGTGACTCAGAGATGCGTCTCCTTAGCATCTGGTGAGCGTAATTGTCATTATTAATCTGCCCCATGCCAATCTGTCTTCAGAGTAGCGGTGGGAGGAAGGGAAGGTGTTGCATGACTGGGTGTACGTCCCTGTGCCTTGTTCTACAGAGAGATGTGACTTTTGAGAGAAGGTTAGTGAGAAGCCTGGGCTTGGCTGATGTTCTTTCAGTTCCAGGCACTGCCTCCAGTACCCTCAGAAATAAGCAGTCAGTGCTTGTTGGACGTTGTTGATTTGATGTTTTTTAAGTTGTGTTTAGGCCATGACTGCATGTAGAATAATTGGAACGCGTCTGAAGGGAAGCAGCTCCACGTAGATGAAATATTAAGAGTTGTTTTTAACGTACGCTGCTACTCTTGCCGAGTGGGAACGTTTTGGTGTGAGCAGTGGCACACGCACCCTGGCTCTTCAGACACGGCGGTGAGGTGTACTGGGTCCCACCGGGCTTTCCGAAAAGCTGCTTCGTTTTTTTGTATAACCCTGTCAGTCCCTCCTGCGAAGCCACCAGCCGGGTGAGCGGCTCTGCTCAGTTACAAGCCAGCTAAAGGAAGAGTTAATTGCTGAAGTGGCTGGAATCAGCGTCCTGCCTGCGCTCGGACACCGTTAGCCGGTGCGTCCATGTTGTAATTATGTCATGCTTCTATTTTTGATGCTGTGGGTGAGTGTGGTGTAAGTTAATATCTTGCTTTAGAGTTCAGAGTCAGAGATTCATTGGAACCAGATACAACCTGGCATTATCGCCAGAGCTTTGTGCATTTTCATTTTTAAACACAGTTGAATGAAACCTCCAACAATAAAGTCCATTCTTTCCTCTCTGGTTCATATAAGGGTTCTGCTTTCCTGTGCTCTAACCGCAAGGTGAGCAATACATTAGTTTTAAAATTATCTTCTTTCCTAAGCCCAGACACTCTCTTACAATGCCTGTTCTTACGGGAAGGCTTTGAACACTTTCTCCTATCTATCTTTAGTGCTGTAACTCTCGCTTCCCAGCTCACATAATCACAGGCTTTTCCTTCATTCTCGTTGTTCGTCAAACTTGACTGCCTGCTTAATGCCTTTTTTTTTTTTTTTTCTGACATGGTGATTTTTGTTACTGCTTCCATAACAGCAATTTGTTATGAAGCCAAAGGCTTCATAATAAATTGAGGAAATCAATAGTGTATGATTGAGAGCATATAGTTTAAAATACGTTGAACTAGAAATAGATTTTTTTTATTACTATTAAAAATATCTTTTTTTGTCAGTCCTTTTGTTTTGAGGAAAGGACACATTCTGCTTTAACAATTTTATCATACGTGTGCTATTGTAATTTACATAAATGAATTTTAAATACAGTTATAAGCTGTGGGAAGATGTTATTGTCTCTGCACAATGAATGTGGAGATTTATGCTGTGCATACATCTTGTGTTAGATTAACATTTGTTCCCTTGTCTCTGTTGGGTAGTGTCGTGCTGGAGTCCTGAAATTTTACATAGGTGCTTCTCAAGCTTATTTAAAATAGCATTTGAATTACCCTTCTTTCAGTCCATTCATTTCATGTAAATATGCCTTTTGGGTATTTGACTCAATTCTGATGACACTGACAGAAATAACAAAACTTCTGTTAGAAGCAAGATGGGAGCTGCTGTTAACGCCCTCCCACCCCCCAAATATAAAACAATTCTCATTTTTGCCAAGGTTTGTGTGTGCGGAAGTCAAGCGCGTGAGCTGTTCCAGTGAAGTCGGTCCAACCATGTGCTTAAACTTCTGTTGCTTTGATGGATTGGGACCTTCGTCACAGAAATTTTCTGCTGTGTTTTTCTGTCTTTTGTCCAAAGCCATCAGTGACAGAAGTTGGTTCAACTCCTGCCAGGATTATTACAGTCCTCAGCTATACCGCTTGTGACCTGGAGTTGGAGCGGGTTTTGGCACGGTGGGGCGGGAGCTTTGCCCTGGAAGGTGCTGGGTGTGCACACCCGTCCTCGGGGCGAAGCCTCGAGTGCAATACAGGCGTGCTCTGTACCTCCCGGGGGGAGGTGATGGCAGAGTTTTCAAATTGAATTACAGAGATTTGGAATGAGGATCCGCTCTCTTCCCACCCTCTCCAATTCCTGCTTTTCCTCTAAGGGGAAAACAACCTGCAAAATGGCTGTCTGCAAATTCGTTTTCAAGACGATGTGATGATGGAAGTTAAGGTAGTGAAGCATACCATGAAGGAGAGGACTTCTTTTTGCTGAAGATCTGGGTTTGGTCAGGATGGCCACATGGCCCGAAATGAGCAGGAGAACCTTTCCAAACACGTCTGGAGAGGAAAGCTAACGAACTGTAGCAAGGCTGCTTGCTGAATTGCCAAATGCAAGCCTCTCGTAAATGCTCTTGTGGGGGCAGTTAGCATGCATGTTGTGGGGGAGGAGAATAACAATTTGACTTGGGGCTGGTGATTATTCTGTTGCAGTGGTTGAATTTCTTTCAACTGTAGTGGCAGTTTCGAGTTCTGGGGACAATTACCAGCTCTTTTAGATGGCTCTTTATTTCCATAGCTTAAAAAGGGCCATTTGGGGCAGATCCACCTGAGTGATGTAGCTTTCTTTCAAGGCTACCTATTGAATCCTGACTACCAGGAATCGGATTTTAATGCATCCCTGCCAAGTAAGGGCCTGTTGCTGGGAGCTGGGCTGCGAGGGTGCGCACAGACGTGCAGAGGGGTGCGAAGGAAAGGTGCGCACGCGTTTTCCGTGCGCACCGCAGAGGGAGAGATTATTATTCTTAATTTATCATCTGCACAAGCTTCCATCTGGATTATTTAAAGCAGACTTTGTTGGGACAGCTGTTCAATTAATCTTAGTTGGTGTCAGAGAGAAGGGGTGGCTTTTCAGCTGCGAACAGCGCCGGTGTGTGAACCCGGGAGGTGTTTCCATGTGCGCAGTGGTGCTGGCCGGGCGGCTCTCCCGGCTCGGCTGGGGTGCTCTCTCCATCCTGGGGTGCTGCTGGAGCGTGGCCTGCACTTGCCTGTTTTTGCCATTCAGCAGGCGAGGGCAGGGAAGGCAAATTGCCTCTTCCAGGGCTGCCGCAGCTCAGCAGCTGAGCGAGGGATCCTGCGTCCCCCCTCGAACGTGTCCTCATCCTCCGGCCCGCGATGTGGGTGCGCTTAGCTGCCAAAACGAGTGGCGGTGGTGTGTTTTAACATCGCAGCTCTTGGTTTCCTGCCAGCTGGAGTCTTTTCCCATTGTGATGGAGAGCAATATACTTACCCGAAATGTTTCCTCTTAAAATAAAAATGAAAACAAGAAAAGCGAAGAAGCGTGGGGCTGCGCCGGAGGGCTGCGTGGAGCTGGCTGGCGGCTGGCTCCGTGCCGCTCCCCTCCTTGGAGCCTTTCTGCTGGTCTCCTGCGTGGGTCGGGGCAGCCTCCCCGCCGCTGGCCTCGCTCCCTGGGCGGTCACCAGTGGGGTGGGCTAGTGGGGAGAGAGCCAGCGGGCTCGGGGCGGCCGGCTCCCGCTCATCGGGCTCGGTGGGCACCGCGTCGCTTGCTGGCACAGCTGGTGACGCAGGGGCGGGGGGGCTCCTCCTTTGTGCGTGCTTTGAGGTTTGTTTTTTTTTCTGTTCTTCCTTTTTTTTTTTTTCTTTCTTTTTTTTTTTTTTTTCTCGGAGGGCGTGTGACAGGGACACGCAGTGAACAACCTGCTCTTTACAACCTGAACTCCCTTTGCAAGCTCCGGAGGGAAGCGCTGCCGGCTCTGCTTAGTGAGGGAGCAGTGTTATGCAGAGCCATGATTTTAATTTTTTCAGCTGATTTGGAAGGATAGGGGGCAAGAGAGAAGACGACCATATTTGAAAAAGGGAGAAAACTATACAAATAACCCACTTTTCATTCTTACTGTTTTTCTGTTTAAAATGGAGTTTTACTTGTCACAGGCCTGAATAATGACTGATTATCTTCAAAATAAAATTTCTTTCAGGGGGTCTTAGAAATCATAAAGGTTTGGTCTCATGGGATAGTGTGGGTTTTTTTTGTTGTTTTGTTTTGTTTGTTTTTTTTTTTTTTTTTTAAATCTTTGAACCAATTCTGCTTCTAAAAATTCATGTGAAAGTTTCAGTGAGGTTTTGGTGTTTTGTGGAGTGTTTTTTTTGTTTGTTTGGTGTGGTGGTTTTTTTTTTTTTTTTTTTTTTTGGTATTATCCAGTTGCTACAGTGGGAGTTTTGCATACTTTGAGCTTGCAGTCTTGCTCTCTTTCTGCCCCTGCTCAGTGTTGCCTTTCATGTCTGGGGAATGCTGTAGTCTTATTTTCTCATTTTTGGACTGTTACTAGCGTTTGTGGGAAAGGCATGGGTAATGCTTATTGTTAGGTAAAGCAAGATGCTCTGTGTTTTTCCATAGCAACGTGCTCACCTGGAGCTGGTTTCAGACCTCTCTAAGGAGTGACCTGCAGGATTTGGTAAATTAATCTATTGGGAGATGTCCTGCTCGGCAAATGTGATCAGGTTCTTCTGTGGCCTCTCCAAAGTCACCCCAGTCAGGGGAAATAATTAATTGGTGGCGTGTGAGCATATTTGTTTTAACTTCATGTAGCTGTTAGGATTTCAGAGGTTGGTGCTCCCTGATGCAGGGTGTCTGCTGCAACTTTCTAATCTAGATAATCCATCTGCTCATTGAGGACTATGAAGGAAGGCAGCTTTGACAAGAAGTTGCTAGGCCAGAGTTGCAGCCATTTACATATGACAGTGTTGATTAAGCTGCTGAAGAATAAGTGCCCTGGAACAGAGGGATGTTGGTACACTGATGGTCCCTGCCTTGCCCTCCTGTAGTCATTACAAAAGCACAAGGCAAAAAAAAAAATGTTTGGAGTCAGAAGCTTTATCTTATGCGGCAATGATTGCATAGATTGGAAAATCGGGGTTGTGACTTGCTGAGGTGGCTGCTGTGTGAAGACTGGAATCAAACAAACCACCTTCTCTCCCTCTGCCTCATGTATAAATTCTTGTTCTGTAACGTTATTTGCTAAAAATTCCACATGGATAGTTGAAGCTGAAAGATACTAATCCATAGCAGGAAACAGGAAGAGTTTCTTCCAGAAATGGATCAGTGGGCGTCGTATAGGTGCATACTACAAAACCTCAGTTGCCTTTTTTGAATTGATGAAGTTTTGGTCAGATCTGAAAGCAGAAAAGTTAAGGGGTAGATGAATCGGATATCTTACCATGCTAATGAAGCGTGCTATAGCCTCCTTCCCCTTGTCTCCTCTCGGAGAACTGCAGGAACAGCAACGTGCTTCCCAACACCCGGTGCTTCAGTTCTCCTCTTTTCCCGTATTCCTTTTTATGATTTCCTGGGGTCAGAAGGCATTGAGATCCTTTGTGCACGCAAAGCAGTGTAAAATTGGTCATGGAAGCGAATGCTGAGTGTGCTGGTTAGTAGGGTGGGAGTCTGGAAGGCAGTTTTATCTCATTTACTCGTGCTGCAGTAGCGGTGAGGAGCTGCTGTTACGGACTCAGCACTAGAGGAGGAACACACAGAGAACTGGAAGGTGGTCTCCTTCTCCAAAGACCTTTTATTTTATTCACGGGATGGGGATAACTTGGCCCTTCCCAGTTTGACCTTACTTTTCTGGGTGCCTGATGGCTGAGCCTTGAAATGAATGCAGAAATTTTGTTTTGCAGACTGTTTTGTCTTTGGTGCCTTTGAAGGTTCCAGCTGGTGTTTCTGGCTGGCCTCGCCCATCTCTTGGGAGAAAACATTAGGTCATTCAGACTCCATTTGCAAGGGCACTGAGCAGGGTAGAAGGAAGTGGTTATTTTAAGCTTCTACTGACCAAAGCGGGATTTTAGACAATAAAAAAAATAGTTGTGTTCTGCTGCCTGTTACCTTCAGTTGTCCAGATTCAAGATTCTGTATCATCTGTATGCAAGTTACTGTGCAAGATTAAAAAAATTGGACACAGGAGTATGTTTATGCAATTCTGTATTTTTTGGTAGGTATTTTTAAATCCTTGGGAAAACTTGGCTGTGACAAGTGTGTGAGGTAATACGGTACATTGACATGTTTTGGGTTGTGCTGAAACTTTCTGATAGGGAAAGAAACGCATGGCATGCTCTCCCCCTCACACCCTCACACTGAATAGCTGCTGCAGTTTTTTGTGTGTTTTAATAGTCACGTCTTTTCGCTTCTGAGTTTTTCCTTTCCTCCGTACAGCACCTCAGATTCCAGGAGTTTCAGACTGCTTTGCAAAAAAAACTTGACTATCAAAGATGAGCTTAAACTGTGAAAAGCAGCTGGGGTCAGTGGTCAGGCGGCTGTACTGGGTGTCCAACCAGTGCCCAAGCTCCTTCCTTTGCATGAGTTTGGGCTTGTGGTGTGTCCTCCCAGTGCCTCCAGTTCTTGGCTGTCTCTGAGCCTGTCTGTTCTTACTGGGAGGGTTCTGGAGTGGGGAGTCCTGCTCTCTCTGCGCGGGGAGCCGTTCCGGGGCAGGGCCCTCCGCGCCTGCTGGCGTAACACGAGGAGAATAGCAGTGCTGAGGAAAGTGTCCTTAAATGGCATTTGACACGCGTGCAACTCAAATTCCACTTATGCCAAAGGAAAGTATTGTAGGCAATTTAATCCATAATGCAGGAAAATGGCAGGGAGTTTTCAAAATATTGCAGTAAAGAGCCACTGGTTCCAGATGTATGGAGAGGTCGGGGTTGAGAGAAGTCATATGTAGTCTGATTCATGTCTTCTTTTGTTCGTTTGGTTTGGGGGGTTTTGTTTTGGTCACCTGCTGATGTCATTTCAGGTTTAGCAGAGTCTTGTTGATTCAGGAGTGAAAGTTAAGGGGAGAGAAGGGAATGTTTGCAATTAGCTACTTCCATGATAAACATATATATCATAGTGACTGATCTATCTATCATAATATGATTTCCATCACGTTGATGTATTTGGGTGATATTGAGGGGAGAGGAAGCTTTTTTTTCCCCTGAAAAATGAATCTGAGGTGCATGTTAATGTTGTTTTCTGTCCTTCCAGTCTCCTCCCTGACAGAGCTTAAAGTTTGTGGGGCAAAGCAGCTTTAATGCCATCACTGTCATTCCTTTGCATCTTAAAATGTTGCTTGCAGCTGCCATCCTACAGATAAAAACTTGTTTCCAGAGCCAGCGGGACTGCTGATGGAAAATATGATGCGTTCCCTTTTCCAGGCACTGAGAAATTCCTCTTTCCCTGTGGGTGAGGTCCGAGGACCCTGTGGGTACCCTGCGGGGAGGTGGTTGTAGTTTTGGGGCCCATTCCACTTGCGTTTGTGTAGTGCTCTTGGGGTGATTAAGTATTTCATGTAAGAGTCATGGCTTGGGAAGAGTAGGGGCAGGTTCTTACTGTTACGAGCAATCTCTAGAAAAAGAGGAAATACCGAGTCCCTCGGTGAGGGGGAAGATGCATTTTGACTTGATGGAGGAGCCCCCTGAAGTCATGCTGAATGCTGGTAGTGCAAGGTAAGGGGACTTGCCTGGCTGCTCTCTGGGCTTTTTCAGAGTTGCTGAAGACTGCGGGCCGATTTTTGCAAGTGGCTGTAAGAAATACAGCTCAGCCTGTGACATTTCAAATGTGCCCTGATGCTTAGGAAGTTCAGAGTCTCTGTCCCATAAGAGTCTGAACCTGAAGAGAGAATTTCAGGTTTGGAGTGTACCAAAAAAAAAGGCAAAACCAGGAAAACCAAAACAACCCCCTCCTCCTCCTCCCCCCCTAAATAAATAAATAATAATAAAAAAAGGCAACTCCCAGACCTGCGAGTTTAGCTTGGCAGTGCTGGAGGGTGAGCTCCTGGGAGAAGGCAGGTCTGCCTTGATGCTGAGACTTGCCGTTTTGTATGTATGATGTTAAGCAAATAACTTCTCTTCTGCTTGCTGTTTTTTATGGCTTTTCCCTTGTTTAAGAATGGATGCTTGAACTACATGTTTACTGAAATCCTGGTTTGCTGGGAGATCTGAGTATTTGCCAAAATATAAACATGAGTGACCTTGGGCTTTGGAGCCCTTATTCAAGGAGCCAGGAAGGACAAGGTCTCTGCCGAGATGTTGACTCTGACGGTGCACAGCAATGTGTGCAGTGGGCAAGTGCTGTCACAGCTCTTGGTGGCACAAGCTTTAGGATCCTGCTGAACTTTTTAAGGAGGTTCCTTGATGCACAAGCTGTGTAGTCCAAAAGAGAAAAATTTCTTGGCTCAGGAGGGGAATATTGTTAAACACGTTGCAGCATAAGGGCCATCTCTGACTAATGAAATTTGAAGGGAAGTTCTTACTGGAAGGAATCTCTTGAGCTTCTTTTAATGAAATGTGAGAAGCAACTTTAGTGCTTTCCTTCGATAGGGTAGCTAGTGAAAATCCGAGAGCTTGGTGGCAGGACCGGTGAGAACCTATTTCAAGGCCTCAGTGCAAAGAGTCTCATCTCTCATGTTTCTTCCCATCTTTAGCCACCTTAATAGTGAGTAATTGTACTCTTCTTGCTCCGACTTTGCTTGCACAGCACCAAAGTCTCAGCAGCAGAGATCATGCGCTGCCAGAGTGTATGGCTTACTGCATGCATCTGCTGATGAAGTGGAGATCTAAATCTAACCAGCATGAAATGGAAGAGATTGAAGCAAATTGTCCTACCTACCCCATAAAATGAATATTTTCTTTTCTGTCATGAAAACTTGGATGGTGTTTTTCTTCTGTTGACTTTCATAAATTACATCTCCATAAGCAGCAGTCTCCTCCTCTTCCATAGATAAGCCTTTGATCACTGGTTTTACTTTGGAGCAAAGTGCCTCCATTGCAGCAGGAGGGCGGCTGGCACGAAGAACTGATCGATACTGACTGTTTTTTTAACGTTTCTAGTTTCAAAGATTAAATATTGTACTAGACTTTATGATTTGAGGTCATTTTAACCTCCTACCTCTGGGCTAAGACAGCTCATCTGCCTCTCATTTTTCAGGCTTTGTTACATATGTATTTGAAGCCATATGTAGAATAGTAAAAGCTTGTAGCTCTCTTATGGTAGCAGTTAAAAAAGGGAGGGAGCAATGTAAGTGCCATGGGCTGTTTGACAGCTAATACTCCCCCAGCTTCTGATCGGAATTCAAAGTAGGTTTACACCATTTGCCTTCCATCTTATTTTATTGCATTAGTGGTTAACCTCAGCAGGACACTCCCATATATTCATTATTTTTTTCTTTCAGGAAATCGCCCAAAGAAAATTAAGTTCAAGTCATATCAGGCAGATTTTTTTTTTTTTTTAAGCCCATAAGGGGAATTCCTTCTGAATGGGGCACTTGTGGGGAAGGAGGAGAGGCACAAGCCTTATTTAAAAGAGAAGTAAATCACAAGATCTGTCTCCTCCCACAGCCAAGTGAGGCTGGGAAATGTGATGGTGAAAGAGGCTGATATTTGCCTTCCTTTTCCTTTTGCACATCTTCTGATGACATTAGCCAGAGGAGATAAGTGAGGAATATTAATTCTGGTGCTACTGAAGTGTGAGGATAAGATGTAAGCTACCAGCTGCTGGGGGTTCCCTGGCACTTGAAACTCAGGCCTTCTTTCATTTTGCTTTTTCATTAAAATAATACACCTACCTGAAATTCCTCCTCCTCATCTTTTCTTTCTTTGTTTCTGGTTGTTTGGTTTATCATTAAAGCAGTGGTTGTGTTTTGCTCTGGAGGTGATTGTGTAGATCTGATCGTGCGGCAGCCGCTAAGTTTATTCAGTTTGGAAGGCAACAGGGATCCTTTAGGATTAAAAGTCTGCATTAATGAATGGGATTTTCTGGCTTTGTGCATGTGTGTATACTTTGTGTGTGTAAGTCTCTGTATATTTTTGTATTTTTTTTTTTTTTAAACAAATGCATACACGATGGCTTCAAGGTCTTTTAAGGGGCGTTTTACAGAATGAGGTTGGTGTCGAGAGCGTGGTGCCGGTGTGTATGCCCTTTTTCTTCTCGGAGTGGTTTTTAGCATTCACGTAGCAAGCTCTTGTGGTGGATGAGTGTTGCTAGCCAAACCTGGAATGCTGCACAGGGGTGCAGGTGGTTTGTATTGATATATATTTCCATTACTCTTAAGCTGGATTCTGATTTCAGTGGTCGTGTTTCCATGTCCTGAATTGGTTTTGGTGATAGGAAACGCTTACTAGGAAAAGTGATTTGCCGTGCATTTCTCTTCCCCCTAAAGGAACATTGTCAAGAATCGCAGGGGAAGATTAAGCACTTAGTCTTGCTCTCCTAATCTGAATTGTTCTGTGAAAGCTTAATTTTAAGGAGTATGCTCCTGAACCAAATTTGCTGTTCCCCACTGGCAGTCAGTTTTGAAAGCGTATCTATAACATACACACAGGATGGTGAGGGGGAGTCATTTTAACCTCTGCCAAGAGAAAAACACAACAGTTGGGAGAGGCACAATGTAATGATAAATATTTTATTGACATGTTCCAAACATATTGGATGTAAATTTACACGCTATCTGAGATTTGTTAAGTTTCCTTGTGATTTTTTTTTTTTTTAATGTTCCTGTAAATCCTGGTTCATTAATTGGCTGTAAAGTAATGGATATCTGAGTCGGTCCTTTGCCAGCGAGGAAACCTTTGTTAATGTGATGGGTAAAGGCAAACCCAGACACCCTCCAGGCAGCCCTGCTGTGTGCTCACCTTGCCCTGGGAGGTTGTGGCACGCGGGGTGGGGGGGAGTGCGTGACAGCCCTCTTGGCTCGGGTCCTCTCCAAAATGCAGGGGAGAGAAAAATCCACATTTGGGTAAATGAACGTAGGATGGGTCAGTAAGTGCAGAAAATGATTTTCTGTCTGCTAAAGGAGGGTACTGGAGGTCTCCAAAGAAAACGAAAGTCAGCTTTCCTGTGCAAACTTAATTTGAAAGATAATGAAACGTTTTAAACAAACGTATTTAGGCTCTGCCACCATCTCGTTTCCATTACCAGGTAGCCCTGATGTGGCTCCTGTTGGGTATTTTGTGACAGGAATGGCTTTGGGTTGGGGGCAAAGCTCAGTTCTTCAGCAGCTGTGGAGAGACCAAACAGCCCGCAGCAGTGGCAGGCGCTGGTCCCTCTGCTCCGTGTCCCCGGGCACACGGGGTTCTCATCCCCTCTGCTTCCCTCCCGAGGACAAGAGCAGAAAACTTGGGGGCAGGAGGAGTTAGGGAAAACCTCCCAAGGGCTGTGTGAATGGCAAGGTGACCTTGGCTGGTAGGACAGTTCCTGGGAAATCTCGCCCACTGAGCACAAGCCCTTGGTAAAGACTGGAGACAGAGTTGTCCCCTCTGGTTCTAGAATGTGAGTGTTTGTCCAAAAAAAGCAAAGACTAGAAGAATTTTGATCAAGTCTGCAGCTTGCTGCGAATGTTGCACCTAAATGGGATTTTATAGAGATGTGTCCTGACTTTTATCAGCATCCTCATAATTTGAAGGTTCTCTATTAGATGTTCGGTAGAAAGTTTTTACTCTTACAACATTCTGAAAATGTTTTCTACTGCCTCCCCTTGAATGTTGGCTTTCTAAATGGTGATCATTAAAAAGAAAATAAATCCAGTTTTGGATATAGAGTTTGGCTCCAAAAGGTTATACAGCATTTATTTCACTGAAGTTCTTCTAAAATTCCTTCGCTGAAGTATTTTGAGGCTTTTGTGATTTTTAGTCTATCTAATTAGATTTCTGGGGCTCAGAGGATTTGGCTAACTCTGCCAGTTGGGCTCTGACAGAGCTAAGTCTTTGATGTCATTAGGAATCCAGAGACAATAATGATGTCTGTATTTCAGTAGTTAACTGCAGGGGTTTGCAAGAACAAGTGATTCAGAAGCTGTGGCTTTCCATCTGAAGGTGGCCTGATTGTAGCTATTGCTCTCCTGAGTTGGTTGTAACATTGGAGTGGTGGGGTGTGTGTGTGTTCCCTCGTTTCATAGAATTTCCAGGAGTCAGATCTTCCATTCAAATACAAGGTTAAGAAAACAGCTTTTTAAACGTAAACAAAAAAGGCTTATCTGCTGTAGTGAATTTCCTTTTTGGAACCTCAGAATAACTGAGGTATTGGTATTTTTTTTTTTTTAAATATGCCTCTTTTGAAATTAAGAGCTTGGACGTGTGAATAAATTACTGGCAGCCAGGAGGTGCCTTGAACCTGGTACCCGTTCCGTGGCGTACATGTGCACACACATCACTGCTGCTGTTGCAGGGGTGGTTTAGCCGACCCCATCTGCAGCCGCCCCTTCTAAATACCAAATCCACAAACTTCTGTCTCATCGCCTCAAGAGAGCACGGCGTGAAGGATTAAGGCTTCAGTGAGGCTTTCAAGAGGGCGCTTACAGACCAGAACACCTGTTCCAGTTCAAATTTAGATGCTGATTTGTTAAATGCAAATTTTCAAATGTTTACTGATTTGTCACAGGAGGTAGGCAGGAAATCTGTATAAACGTGTCTCTTATCCTTCATTTAGTAGCATGTCATGCGTTAGAGGTACCTCAGGATAACCTGTTAGTTCATGCTGTACACAGTTTACTCTGGAGCTTTTTGAGCAAACGCTTCGGAGCCGCCCCGTGTGCTGCCAGCTCGTGCCACGGGCCCGGCGGGACGGTCCTGTGCCAGAGGTTCCCAGCGTCCTGCTGTCGTGCTGCCGCCTTCCTGCAGGCAAAGGGGAGTTGTAGGTGTGTGAATGTCCACGACAGTAATGGGAGAACAGGCAGTGCTACTTTGGAGGCTGTTCTTTTGCCAGCTAGTAACATTTACAGAAATACCGTCGGAGTCCTGCACTGTTGTCTTTTTATTTGCCGCCTTTTAGTTCACTTTTTCCATTCTCTCTCATTAGACTGGCTGTTGGATTAGATGTTAGTGATTACAGTCTCCAGCTCTGCCTTTTGGAAGGATGACCTTCTGGGTAATCACAGAAGAACAAAACAATTAAACTTGCCAATAGCCATAGGAAAAGTTGCTTGAAGGAAACAGGAAATACAAGGTGTCTATTATTATTTTTACCTACAACCTTGATTAGAAACGCTATGCATCATACAGTGTCTTTCTCTTCCGTACCCACCTGGGATCTTATCTAGTCCTGTTGAGGATATGAGTTCATATGCTAACACCTAGGAATGTAGTTCACAGCTAGATCTATAGCTCACCAAAGAAAATGACTTAAAAAATTCTGTCGAGGAGGATAAAGGGAAAGATCAAAAGGAGCCAACCTTTTGTCGTCTCCTAACAAGCAAAACACTCTTCTCAGATGTTAGTTATGGAAATAGCCCTTTTGCAGAAAGAAGCGTAGTCCTCCCAGCATTGTATGTCTAATCTTCACTTGACCTGAACACAGGAAGTCTTTATACATGTGGACTTTTCTTCTGTATCTGCTTTTATCTTGCCTTAGCTTACCTGGCTTGAGCCTGCCTAGTGGTATGTGCAAATGTGCCAGTGCAGATGTGATAGGACTTGAAGAGAGTTGCAAGATTAGCTGAGCCATGCTTTTTTTCCTATTTTGCCATTTTAATCTTGGTTAAACCTCTTAGTCAGAGGGTGATTTCCATTTCATCTGGAGTTACGTTGGGCTTCCATGGTTCATTTCAAGCTATAGCTTGCCTCTCTAAACTTCTGATGTAACCCCTATTACTGCATTACCCCGATGGCTGTGAGGAGCCATACCCAACTCCTGGATGTATAAATATTTTCTATTCTTTCCCTTCGTTTGTCAGACGTTTGGGTTTGGTAGGAGCATGAACAGAAATGTTTATGCTTGTTTCAGGGGGAAGGCAACAAATGTTTATCGGAATGATCAAAGCAGAATTTATGGGGAGATGCAATGGAAACTATTCCTGGCTGTTTAGAAGCTGATGTACAGGAGTAAGCCAAGAGGAACAGAAATGAGTGAAATCAGTTCACTTTTTCTTCTTAAGTCAGACTTCTCCTGGGCCTTTCCTGGTCCTGAACTGCAGTGGGTTTCCACTAAGAAAATGCTGCTTCTTTGCATGTGGATTCATGATGTGCAACAAAAGGTTGTGAAAAGCAACAGCCCTACTTCTTCTGAAGTGCTACTTCAGTGGAGCCACGGACAGTGACATTTTTGTTCTAAATGATTATCTAGTATTATTGTATTACTTTTCACTTACCTGACATGGCTATTTACCACTGCTGGCTCGAGGCCAGGGTGTGCTCCAGGGTCAGGTGGAACTTGACTTTCCTGGGCTCTGGGGCAGGCCCTGGCCAGATTTGATGGTTGCTCCGCTGCATTCCAGGTTAATGACCCTAAACTTGTATTCTGAGGCTTTGGTTTTGTGTCTCATCCAAAGCTTGCTCTCCCTCTGAAGAGGATGGCATGCCTAGCCCGCTGTCGTCATTACAGCCAGGTTGCTTATCTTGTTAAGTTAACTCTAATGAAGTGTGACAGCCTAACGAGTTCAGGCACTGGCCACTGGAAGGGACCTGGTTCTGTAGAAAATAGAGGTTCAAGTGTGTGCATTACATGGCTTTAGCAGATGTATTTCAACACTTTAAAATGTTACAACCAATCTAACTGACGTGAGGTGAAGGTATTCTTGACATGAAGTTGTTGCAAGTCTGCTGGTACTGCAAACCTGAAACTAAACCCGATTCTTTCACGCAGGTGAATTGTATACTGTGCTTTCCTCCTCTGGTTGCACCAGGGAAGGCCTAGGTAGCTGGTAAGCTGATTCTGTGCAGCCTCAGGAACAGCAACGAGGTGGTTTGTAACCCTTTCCAGGCCAGACCTGTTGGGAATGACTTTTCATCTGCAAGTTGTTATCTGTGCAAGACCTGGTGGCCTCGTCCCTTGGCTTGGGCAGTCTGGGGCCTCTCCTTCAGAGCACAGTAATGCTTCTTGACTTTCTTCTGTTGTGTTGTCTGCTTGCCTTTGGGGCCAGAGGTGTGAAACGCTCTGCCATCACAGAGTGGGCTTTAACTCATCTTTCACCTACATCAATCTTTGAGTGTGGATGTGTCAGCTATATCTGTCTCTGCTCTCTTGATTACTTTTCCTTCAAGTTCTTAATTGTGTTCAACCTGCTGATACTGGATACACCCTTGCTTGCCTTAGGCAGGAGCATTTAGGGAATACTTACACTCTTATTCCTTGCAATGGCAGCTTCAGGCTGTTGTTGGATGGGCAAAGCCCTTCATTCTTTAGATGAAAATCAGTGTAGTTAATGTCATGCCCCCTAAAGCTGTGCTGGTTTTAGAGGACTGTATGCTGGAAAATTAAAAGCTTGTGGAGTTCAAAAGCTTCTATTGCTTTCTTCAAATTCTCTAGCTCCCTCCTTCATGCTGTTATGTTTGGAGATAGTCCTGTATAGCTTCTGAGATCTTGCAGAACAACATTCCTGTTGTGGAGCTCGTGTAGGCCATTCCCAGATGGATATAATGCTTACAAGATGCTAAATACATGAAGAGTGTTCTACAGTGTGGGAAAAAAATACTCAGTGGTGTCTCAGGTTTAATGCTTTTGTTGCCTTTTAATGACAGCCGTAGCAGGGCGTGTCAACGGGTGGCATTGCCTTTTGGTGCAGGAGGCGGCCGAGCCGGTGACTGAGACTTGGTAGAGGCGAGACCATGTTTGCACCATCTGATTCTGCCCAGCACGTTGCAGACCTGCCGGTGCGGCAAGACTCTCCTCCGCCCTCGCCGTGATCTCTTGAGCACAGCACCGTACAGCAGTCCGTTTTAGCCTGCTGAGCCAAAGGTTAACTCGCAGCCTTTCCAAATCAATGATTGTACCATCTTGTTCCCTCCCACACTTAGCATTTTGAACAGCAGTGTCCAATTATGGCCAGGAGACGCTGCAAGAGCTTCACAGAAGGGTCATTATTTTGTCACCTAGGTGACAGTTTGTTACCCTGCCAGTTGTCTGGAGTGCAGCAAGGCACTTCACATACAGCTGACATGGTTTAGACACTTTTTAGTGAACAAAATGGCTAGCTGTATCCTTAGTCCTTGTCTCTCAGAAAAATCAGTTTCCAACTGTTGCATCTGTGATGAGGCTGCTTTGAATTGGTGAATTTTGCAGCAGTTGTCTTTGTCTCTTTTCTGCTTGAAAAGATGACATGAAGAGGGTTGTCCTGATTTAAAAGTGCTTTTAGAAACACGAATCTTCAGAAGGCTCTGGGAGATAGGAAGGTGCTGTTCCTGTTTCTCAGATAGGTAAACTGAGACGCGGGACTGTGACTTGTGCAAAACTGCCAGAGGCCATGCAGGGATTGCCTGGGAGACTGAAAACAGGCTTCTATGTTTATATTAACGTATATTTATAATACATCTCCCTTAAAGAGGGTTCTCCAGGCTGTCCACTGTGAATTTATGCTGCAGGTCATGAATCTGAACTGGGCGACTCCTCTTTGGAGGTACCAAGTGTAGGTTCAGTTTTTTAAATTTTTAAGTTAGATTTGTGTGATGCACCTTGGTAACTCATGCTGAAATTTCTTCTCTGCCAGTAGCCAAGTGCTAAACAGTAATCCCTTGCTACAGGAGGAAGAAACTACATCTCTGTTGTGTGCCTCTTGCTCTTCTTCAGGGCTGCATTGTGTGTGTAGCATTAAAGTTGTGTTGCACGTAACATGGTGTTAAGCACTTAACAACTCTCGCTGCCACAGGTTGTGTTTTAAAGGAATCCTCTGCTGCCTCCTCACAGGAGGAATGAGATTAATTTAAAACTGTTCTTTCCATTTGAAGCATGGGCTTAGGCAAGGCTGTGAGGCTGGGTAAGACTTTGCCTTGTCTGCTTCTCGAGCAGCACCGCTCGTGCCAGCATTTGGAAGGTCTCCTGGAGTGCACCCATCCTGGTGCTCTGCGGTGCGTGGGGGCAGAGCTCCCACCAAATGCAACCAGGGGAAGAGTAGCCGCTGGGACTAGAGAAAGCTGATAAAACTTGCCAGCTGACTTTTGTCTGTGGTCTACCCTCTACCACCTCTTGAGGAGTTGTTTGTTAACAAAGGTACTCGCAGCTTGGGGAGTGCACTATAATCCTTGCAAGTCATTTAAAGCAGTGTAGGCAGTTAAAGATTAATTTTGCATGCCGTGACCTCTTTATTTTTAACTGCTTTGCCTCCTGCATCTTTAGAAATAACAAACAAATGCTCCAAACATACCAACCCCCTTGGAAGACAATGATTTCATTGTGGCTGTGAACATGACATACATTACATAAATATTGGTGCTTACATGCCTGCTGATTCTTTGTCCTTGGATGCTGAGTCTTCCAGCCCCACTGGTTGTGTTTCATAAGAGCTTGGGAGGAAACACAATCAACAATTGGAGGCACTGACGTTACTGATCGGTCAAAACTGCTTTTCTAGCTTGGTCTACTTAGCAAGGTGGATATTACGTGACCAGACTGGTTTATCTGTTATTTCAGTTTAGCAGACCACAGCTGTCGTTGCACTTTTATGCATTTGTCTCGAGCTTTTAGATGTCTTTATGTTGGTTATTGCCGGATGCAAAAGAGCTTTACAAACACAGTTCAAGCCTTGTGTCATCTCTGGAAGAAAAGTAACAAAGCCTTATCCTTTTGAAGGCAAGGGGAGGTGGAAGAATGATGCACAGAGAAATTGTCCTTGTAGCACACTTGTGAAATGTGTTGCATTATGCCCCTTCCTCCCACATGGCTTCTGTACACGGACAGCCGCGTACTCCTACAGCGATGTAGTCATGCTGCTCTTTTAGCTCAAGTGATGGGGGTATTGTGTTAAGGAGCTGCAAGTCCTGGTTTTCAAACCCTGCTGATGACTGGTGCTGGAGGTAGTTTTAATTTCCTGAAGACTACATATAACTCCAGTGGAGCTAAGAGTTGTTCTCTGCTTGTTTCTGTAGCTAGGCCACACTTCCTTGCAGAGAATGAAATCTAAATCTCTACATGATCTAACAGTTGTTTCCTAAAATATGAGCAAAATCAAAGAATGAAGAATGTGTGTTGTTCAGAGCAGCTTGAGAAGCTGAAATACTGACTCAAGTGGCTGAGAGAAAAGAAAGTAGGGGGCTTTATGGGATTTTTCTAGATTGTTTATTGTGTTAAATTAATCTTTGCTAGCAAAACCATTTAAATTAAGTCAAAGTAATTGTGTATTTGTGTTCTTGTAATTGTAAGGTCACTACCCAGATACTGGCACCAGAAAATAACTATTGGTGCAGTATCTCACTCCTTGGAGCAAAGATACTTTATAAAACTGAGATGTATGTGTAAGAGAACTGAAGTGTAACCTGCATACAGAAACTTGGGGGTGGGGGGAGAGCCTGGTAGACTTGTTTAACCTTTGAATGCCTCTTGGCTCAATGGCCCTCGGATACTGCTACTTCATGGAAAAAGTTCTAAATATAGTACTCGTTTGTTGTTGAATAATGACTTTAGAGGGTGGATGCTAGAGTTTCCAGCTCCTTGCAGGGCATAAGCCGTGCAGGAGCTATATACTGTAAATGAGACCATTAATGAGCAGTCAGTCCAGTAATACTGCTGACCACTGACACAGTTTACTTGATGATTTATTTGTAGAATATTCTGTTGAAAGTCTGTTTGTCATAAAAAGTTCCCTAAGATGAAACTCGAGGCTCGTTTTTGCCCTTAAGAGATGTTTCCTTTTCATTCCTTTTTTGCCTGGTATGTATCAGCTGCCAGGCGTGGGACCTCACTGTTCATACGTCTACTTGTAATGCCGAAGAGATTCGGAAGGTAAATAGAACTGGCAGGAAATGTTTTGGGGAAAGGGATCAACAAGATCATCTTTCTCTAGAACAGGGAGAGATGAAAACAAGGGAAAGGTGAAGAAATTTGGCTGAGGTCACCCAGGAGGTCTGTGATGAAGCCAGGGACTGAAACTCTTGCTTTTCAGAATCCAGTCCTTTAACCAAGACGTCGCCCTTTACTGGAAGTTCAAAAACCCCTTTGATTTTAAGCACCCAGTGAGTGAATCTGCTTCCTTTGTTGCTCTGTTTTCCCAGAGCTTTTACCTTAGGAGACCCTGCCATCTTGAACAGTTTCCCTGTATAATGCTTGCTTCATTGCTGTTTCATTTCACTAACTCTCACTTGAAAATCAGATGCTTCCCTATCTTTGCTTCCTTATACAGCTTTTCCCTGTTGCTGTAGCTCATTAAATTGTGCAGCTGTGTGTTAACATCATAAAGCGTTTAGAGATATCATTCATATAAAAGGATGCAAAATGAATGTGCATTGTAATTCTAGTCTCGAGGTAGCAAACTTCTATGTGGAGTTGTGACTTACCTTTTTTTTTTTTTTTTTTTCAGTGCTTTTCTGATTCTTAATGATTTGTGTGCAGGTAAATATATTTATAATGCAGTTATTAAGTAATCTGTATAATTATGTACTTTAAATTAATACAGGTATGAAGTTGTATTGAAAATGTCAGTTATTTTTCTTTCCACGAGTTCAGCACTAGGCAACGTGCTGAACCAGATTGCTACACGCTGGCACAATTCCACGTGTGTGCCCTCACCTGTGGTCAGAGGGTTCCTGTTCTGCTGAAAACTGATGCAAATAAAACCACTCACCAAACCCGTGCCCTCCAGGGAGGCAGGTGTGCTAGTGCCAAGGGGCTAACCTCAGAGAAAGAGGAGAAGATGGCAAAGTTGTGTTTTTCAATTATTTGGTAATGAGAATCTTGCTGGAGTTTGTCAACACAGATTTGGAGCAGCCATGCCAGCTCGTCTGTATTGTATTGGGTATTCATAACTCATGATTGAAATGTAGCTGGCTTTCACCTCTGCTTGCTTTTTCTTTTTTAAAGCAGGTTATTTAGCAGTTGTATATCTAGGTTTTTCTTCTGAGGCATGGAATTCATATATTTCCTCTCCAGGAACGCGGAGAGACTCAATTGGTGTCAGTCACTTTCGAAGCCAGGGATGATATGATAAGCTCTGTCTATATCTGATTTTCTGGATTTTTTTTTTTTTTTTTTTTTTTTTTTGTCTGTGTGTGTCTGTGCTTTGTTGTTGCGTGGGCTTTTTTGCTCGTTTGTTGTTTTTAAATTCAGATCCTCATTTTGGGGCCGAATCGCCATGGTTTCTTTTCCGTACTCTGGATCTGCGCCGAGCGGTTTGCTGGTGGCTCTGCAGAGCCATTTCTGGGAGCGGGAGCCGCCGGTGCCCCGGGCCCCCGGGGCCGGGCCGGGGGGCAGCGTGCTCGGTTTTGGGGAGCTGTGGCCTGGCACGTTCGCTCGCCGGCGGGGGCCGCGTGTGCGGGCTTGTGCCGCGTTTTCAAGGGTGGCAGGAGCTGTCGGTGTCGGAGGGTGTCCCACGGGGCACAGACACAGCGCTCTGCTCTCCTGGCGCTGCCGTGGAACGTGCGCTCGCCTGTCTTTCCAGGAGAGCTGGTTTGCGGGTCTTTTGCCCGACAGTGGGAACCTCTTTAGCCGCGGCGTGTGTGGGTGATGGCTCTTCTTCTCGACTTTGCTGTGTGCCTGTGAGCGCTGTGCTCTCGGCTGTGTGTCCTGCAGAGTGAACGTTAGGGGTGTCCCTGTGTCTCGCAGAACTCTTTAGTAACACCTTTTCACATACCCCCTTGAATAATCATTAAAAGCATTTTCTCCTTTTTTCTTTTCCTTTTATTTTAGTATCCTAGCCAAAGCAAATAGGATAAGGAATTAGAGCAAGCTGGGGCTGGTATAAAATACTAAACCATGATTCTAACAGCAATTAACGCAAAGGAATGAATGTTTTACAGTGCCCTGCAGTTATCCTTTAGTCCTCAGTGGTAAACTGAAATAAGCCTGGTATCTATGTACTCACTAGACTAACTGCCATTTTTATTACATTACATGGTTGGTTAGTTCATTTTTTCCTTCCATTTTCAGGCTTCTCTCAGGCTACTTTCCTTCCGCTTCCATAGTGACCCCCAAAGAAGAGTGTTATAGTTAGTGTAGCTGATTTTTGACACAGTTGAGTTCTGATACTTGTACCCAGTCTGTACAACTCAACGTTTGACCATAACGCTCTGCTGCCAGGGCTGAAGGTGGCTGAGAGAGCCTGTTTGCTTGGGGGACTGGAAAAAAAGGGAAAAGATGTGGTTTGCAGAGAATCCACTGACTCAGAAGTGTCTAAGTGCGTGCCTTGCTTTAAGCTCGGAGTTGTTGGAGCTACTTACGTGCTTGGTCAGGTCTTCATCTCACCGTGCCCCGAGTCTGTGCTCTGTGAGGAGGTTGTCCCACTTGATATACTGCACGAATAAATCTGTTCATAGCACGCTGTGCCCCATTCAGGAAGATGAAGTAGCTCTGTAATATTACTACATGCATGTCCAGGTTTGGACTGGCATAATAATTTTCAATAAGAAACTGGCTTTCTACTTGTTAAGAAGTAAAAGCATTAATACCAATTTAGTTTCTTTCCTGTTGAAAAGGTACTGGTTGTACCCTATTGCTCTCCCACACTTTGTCTTGGACTCTTTTAACTTGCAGTAAGTTTGGGGCAGAAACCGTACAAAGAATAAATAGCACGCTGGGGAGCTTGTTTTGGCTGTGGCAACCACAAAGCGCATAAGAGCGTAGCTGTTAGTGCTTCCCAAGTCAAGGTTACCACGTCTTGCCCCTAAGCTTTACCACTCTTTTATGTGGGGAGAGCCTGAGCTTTAGCAACTTGCTGTATGTGTATAATATTGGTGTATGAAGAACATCTGTGTGAAAACTTGAAGAAATATATTCTTCAGGCAAGAAAAAGAATGTGTAATGTAAGAAAACACTGTTACTTAATACATTTTTTTTGCTTGGAAGCTATAGTCAACACATGCTGTAATACTTCTCACTCGTGTGATACAGTAGCAGCATGACACTTCAGATTTATTACTTTTGGTTTCTCTTTAAAGAAATCCTGAATCTGGAATCAGAAGAATGCTTTTTTCTCTTAAGCTACAGAAGGGAAAATATTTCAAAATGAAATAAATCAAAAGTATATTAAAGGCCAACAAAACAGATGAAAAGTTTTTTGGAAGTTTGTCTATAATGTTTGGCAGAAGAAACTAGTGTGCTGTGGTTTTTGGCTGAATTTATAAATGTGAAATACTCTAGGGTCCATCTCCTTGAAATGAGCTATTTTTATGTGTTTTATCTATATATATGTTAAAACAGTGGCAGAGGTGACGTGTGTGTGTGTATATAATGTATGTATTAGCATGTATGTAATTTTATGCTAGGCATATATACTACATTATATAAATTGGATTACAGAATTATTTTTGTAGTGCAAATACTTACTAGATATCTTGATCTTAGCCAACAAATTCTGTATCCTCTTGTTGACTAGAGGGCTGGCAGTACCTGATTTTTCTTGTAGATTCATTTCTCTGATACATGTATCTGTAGATACATACAGTATCAGACATGTTATAATGTGCTCAGCCTTTTTGTGATAAACTGGACCTTCTAATGTTTGGAACCAGGGACTTGTGAGGAAAGCCAGGAGTGTTTGAGGGTTGCCTGGTGTCTCGTAGCAGCCGGATGGAAGTAATCAGGCCAAGTGAATCAGTCAGAGTTGGCTTTGTGTGTGTTTGCTTCTCAGTAAACTTTATGACATGTTTCTTCCCCTTTTGCTGCATTTTTAAATCTAGTTATGTGGTTGTGTTCTGTGTAACCAAGTCACACCACAAAGGACGCAGTGTGGGATAATCAGTTAAAGCCACTGCTTCCTCCTCTGATGCTTTGGCCTTCTGCCTCTGATTTCTAGGATGTTTCTGACATTTGAAGCAAGGGCAGTCACTCTCTAGACTGTGCTAGTTTACTTTTAATCTAGGAAGGTTGTTTCAAGTCAAAAGTTTCTATAGCCCCTCCTCCTAGGCTGGGAACAGTGGTACATGTGTTACACAAAATGGATACCCTTTTTCTCCTTTTTTTCCCTAAATGGAGACTGTGAAGTTTTACAGGGGAAGATATTTGAGCCCTCATAGTCTGGTCACGTCAGTGACACTGTCTGGCATGGTTTGCACTCCTAAACTCAACTGCAGGTCATCTTACAGTGATCGGCAAATTTCCATTTTTAAAAATACATCTTTCCATATAGAAATGTGCCCATGTGTGTGTAACAGTTCCTGAATTGTTACTGACACTGCTTAAAGTGTTTACAAAGAGAGGGTGACACTTCAAAACTATCAATTAGAAACGACTAGAGCAATGACAAAAGATGTGAAAACAGTTATCCAAAACAAATCTTCAGGCTGACCCTCCAGGCATGGCTGCTGGGTTTGGAAGAGGCAGCTCTGGAGAAGATGCAGCCTTCCCTCTGCTGCCAGCTGGGGCTTTAAGGTATCAGCAGTTCAGTGCCAACGAGTGTGGTAAATGAACGGGCTCCACAATAGCAGAAACTTACCTTAAAACTTTTGTGGTAGACCGTAATCAAGGTGGTTAATACTGGTGAGGCCGGGTGCTACGGCGGAGTGACCAAAAAGGACTCTCCCCTTTTCAGGGCCGTCGGTGCGGCATCTGCCACGATGCTCCCAGTTGTACAAAGCAATGCATTGTAAAAGCTGGGCTCCAACTCTTCACATTTATTTTCCCTTCTGCTATAACTCCTTCTCTACGTGTAGTAATGCTCATAATGCTTCCGAGTTTTGCTGTTTGCAGTGGGGACGTAACAACTAAAAGCTACATGTAAACAGCTTTGTTGGTTACTTTTACTTTCCTTGCTTATATTGTACACCTTAAATGTGCTATTTCTTTTGGCATAATGGCAAAATCGCTGCTTATGGGAACTGCCGTAGATAATACAAAAAGCTCTTTGAAAAGAGCTTTATCAGAGTACAAAGTACTTGGAATTGAAAGCCCCTAGAGGGTTGCTTTATTTTCCCCCTTCATTCAAACTTGTAGTGGTGCAGGATCGAGATACATCATGCCCTATTTTCAGCTGATTTGCATGTTAGAGAGAACGGAGTAATTGGTGTTTAACCAGAACAAAAGAGGATCTGTTTGCTAAAAGAAAAAGAATTCTTGAAGTAGACCCTAATACATATACTGCCTTTGTCTCTTCTCTCATTAAGAATTGAATAGGATGGCCTAGTAATTAGAATGTGGAAGGCATTGCTTTGGTGTTGATGCTTTTTGAGCTAATTGGTTTGAAAATTATATTTGATGTAGCTGTAAGGGATGTTGGCACAACACCTTCTTGGGACATGGACATCCTGTACTCCCATCTATCTGCAGAAATGGGCACTTTAAGGTGTGGATTTGTCTTTCGTTTGTTTTTTGTTTTGTTTTTATATTAAACCCATATTTACCTTCTCAATTGAATGCACAGGATGCGTTGCCACATGTAAATAATAATTTTCTCGCTGGTATGAAAATCTTGAAATGACCTTGGAAAGCCCCTCTTTTCCCGAATAAATACTTAGTTCAGACCTTAGTAAAGCAGAGATTTGAGCTAAACTGGGCTTGGATTTCTGCCTTTCTGCATTCTTGGAAAGGTTTTGTTGTTGGTTGGTTGATTTTTCTTTTTGTTTGTTTTGACAAAAAGGTTAAAACAAAGGTAGTTCTTGAGCAGATGGAATAAAAGACAGGCCTGGGAGCATGCAGGAGGCTTTCTTTGGTCAGTGTTTGTGCTCATCATCTTCAGTCCCTCTTTGCTGGAGAAGACATTAGGGAGATGTTGCTTCCCCTGTAGATCCTTCCCTTGGATTCTGAAACGGGAGTGTTTTAACCTGAAAACTTTGAAACTCCATAAACGTGGTTTTTTTTTTTTTTTTTTTTTTATTTCTTGAGTTGCTGAGGGAGTCTTTGCTTTGGACAGGCCCGCTGGATGGCTGTTTGATTTGTGTCCTGGATGTGTACAATGGATTTAGGGTGGGTGGAGGTACTAGGAAATTCAGAGAAGGAAGATGCATTTCTTAGACTGAGAGTTAAACTTAACAGTAAAGATTCAGCAATGCAGAATTTAAGTGTGTTTTATTTGATACTGCTACTGTTTTGCGGTACAAATTGTATTCTTAAACCTGTTGCTGGTTCTCTGCAGAGCCCTATATGATCATCTTAATAAAGTATTACAGTGTGGTGGTGTTGTTATTTTATGAGGATTAACTGAACTTCTGAAATTTCCCCCGAGGTTTCAGTAATAAAAAGAACACTTTTTAAAAAGACTTTAGGTTCTGGAGAGTGTGTATTTAGCAGTATATTTGTTATTTAAATCGCTTCACTCTTGTGATGAACAAAAGTTTGATTTTCTTTTCTCCCTTCTTGTGGTGGGTAGGCATGTGCCTTTTCTCAGTCTTTTTGTTTGGCTACCTACAAGTGCATGTCAAGTCAATATTAAAGTTGTGATCCTGCTTTGAGGCTGGTTTGTGTGTTTAGGGTACTACCGCTTCAATGCCTTTTAGTGTCTTAAGGCTTTGTCGTTAAGTTACCATAGGTATCCAGATGTCTTGGGTACCTTATCTTTAGATATCAGTAGGTGACACTAAACCGTGGTGCAAGTCTTGAAATCCTGGGTTAGCAGTGTATTTGTTATTTAAATCGATTTGGTCTTGGAATCCTGGGTTAGGGCCCAGAGCCTCTGAGGCCTGTGTCCCCGTTGTCAGGCGTTGCTCCGAGTGACGTTTTCCTGGTGTCTCGCAGACCTCTGCTGCTCAGCGTCTCCGTCTGCCCGGGGTAGCCAGCCCCTGCTCAGGGATCAGCCTCGGGGGGAGCTACCTGTTAGTATAATTTTGCTCACAGGGACACGCGAGCGCTGGCTGCCCGCGGCCGCCGCAGCACCAGCCCCCGTGTCCCCGCTCCATCTGCGCGCATCAGTCCGTCGGGGCGTCTGCCAGCTGGGCAGCCACAGAGGCTGGGGCTGGAACGCTGTCAGCGGAAGATCCTTCCCAGCTCCACGTCTCCCTGACGGCTTGTGGAGTAAATCATTCCCTTCCGGACCGTCGGATGGATGCGGAGGCGGCGTCAGCCGTAGCGGGCCGGGCGCAGGCGGCGGCAGTCCCGGGGGCCCGTGTGCCCGATGCGCAGCGTCCGATACTCACCTGGGCGAGGTGGAGTATTTGATCGAGCTGGGTTGTACATAAACACTCGTATATTTTTGCATGTGGAGGGCACATGGGTTGGCTCAGTGCGGTTTGCGTGCGTGGGCATGCCGTTCCTCTGGATTATCCCCCAGGGGCACCAGAGCCCTGCTGTGGCCCTGGGGACTGGGACTCCCAGCAGCGCCGGCAAGTGCACCTGCCTGGATTTTTGTCATAAACAGCAGCTCCATAAGATGGAGCTTGGAGGAGGAGGGTAGGAAGAGAATCTCAAAAGACCAAACATAAATAGGAGGCCACAGTGTTGATATTTTCTAAAACCGACTTCCATTTTTTTTTTCTCTTATGGATTGTCCTTATTTAAAAGTGGGCCTAAAAGACAAAAGGTTAAAAGGGGTTAAATAAACTGAAATAAACCCGAAGTGTACTTCCGTTCAGAGTTAAAACAAGATGTTGTGGATTGACTCAAAATTAAATTTTTCTTTTCTTTCTTTCTTTCAAGTTTTGCCAAAAAACTGAAAACATGTTTGCTTAATCATACACAAATTTATCCTCCTGTTTTTTTTGGTTTTGTTTTGTTTTCAGTTTAGCCAGCAAATTGAAAAATGAAACTGTTCTGCCAGTGCTACTTCCAGTTAGGATTGCTCCAAGGAAGCCGTGTGAATCTCCCCCTTTTACACTTTATCTAGGAACCATCAGAATTTGTTCGCTGATTAATACCTTCGACAGTATAAATTAACCATATGGAACTACTTCAGTTTAAGTAACTTGTATGCTCTGACGATAGCTAATCCCCTTAAAACATGTTTTTAATGACCAGTTTGTTTTCACCTGAGGTCATTAATGCTCTAAAAATGGCTGTTAACTGCACCAAAGACCTTTTTTTTTTTTTTTTTTTTTTTTGGCCCAAGGAGGAATGCTGCTGTGCACCATATTTAATGGTCTAATATGTTTTATTTCTGCCTTACCTTCCGGATAAGCTGGCTTTTTTTAACGGCTGCGTTGGAAAAAACCTGTTTATTTTCTGTCTGCTAATGACTGATCTTGCAGCCAGGCGGGGGGAGCGAGGGGAAGCACGGGGTGCGCCGCAGCAGTTGCGTGAGCCGGCGCTGGGCGCGCTGCGTGTGCCGGGGTGCACTGCCCACCTCTGCTCTTGCACGTCCGCAGAACGGTGAATCGTAAAGCCATTAGGGATATTAAAACTTCACACAATGGGCTGTGGTAATTCTGCTGCCTCCTTTTGCTTAATTTTTGTGCTAATTTATTGCTCCTCTGTATTCCTACTTCTGTCACCTAAATGCAAATGCACTGGTAGCCTGCTTTATGGATAACACTTAAAAAATAATGGTGCAATAATGAATGGTGAATTGCAGTGGAGATCTCGCTGAAGTGCTTGCAATATCCACATTAATTTGAAATGAATTAAATGTAGTTAATACTATTGTATTTAAAACCTGTCAGAAGCCATAATGATGATTAGGGTGTAAGTGTAAAATGTTATTTCAGAGCAGCGTCAACATGTTTTAAAATAGCAATATGTGGAGTTAAAGGGTGACTGACGTAATGGCCATCATCATCAGCTTTTGTGCGAAGCCAGTCTAGAAGAGATGAATCAAAAGTATCTAATTGAGAAAAAGAGGGGCCATAAACCCATTCATTTTTTTTGCCTTGATGGGAAGCCAATGGGTTCTGCAGATAGAGCGGTGGCGGGGTGAAGGAGGGGTTTTATCCGGCAGGGCTTTGCCTCGCACTGATCTCTGGTGCTGCTGCCAGACCTCATCGGTCACCATGGTGGTTCCAGCACAGACAGAGGGAAGGTGGGAACAGACTGCATGTAGCGATGAAAGAAGCATTTCTTTAATATTTATTTTCAGTCCTTCAGAACAAAAGGCTGCTGTGGCAAATGCATTTATTATTCAGTAATTATTACTCTAAAGCAAAGATGTCCCAGTGCCTTTCACTTGAGCCCTTGCTGGTGATGCCTTGAGCACCTACAGCAGTTCCATGAGTGTCCCCCTTGGGAATGCTCTTTGCTGGAGGGAAATCGGGGGGGTGGGTGCCCAGGTAAGCCAGGTCTTTGTGGGATAAACTGGCACTGCACCAACTGAAATTACAAAGCCTGCGGCGCTGCTGGGCGTTGCTGAGGCTTCTGCTAGGCATATCCCACCGCTCGTATGAGTGCCGAGATGCTCTTCAGCTCCCGGGAATGAGACAGAAATTTGCTCGTCTTGGTACAGGCTGGGAGCCGTGCGAAGGTGCTGAAAAGTTAACAGCACTCAGTGATTCACCCTGCAAAGTGGGTGAAAGCGGGACGTGGGCTCCGGTCTCGGCGCTTGCTGCTGTGTCCCCCCCGCCTCCAGCGAGGCGGCGTGGCCCAGTTTGAGCACGTTGGGAACTGGAGGGGAAAGCGCCTTAGACGGAAAGAAATCCGCAGCGATGCTGCAGGGAGGATGCGCGGCGAAGGGGCCGGTGCCACTCGATCATCGTCCCGATTGCCTTCGCAGTAGGTGGTCGGTGGTTGCAGCAGAAGTGGGGACCCCCCCCGCGCGTCGGCTCCTGCCTCTGCCCCTGAGACCAGCCCTTGGCCCCATTGCATCTTCATTCCTTCAGCAAAAGTTACAGCTGAAATCCCTCCCCAGGCAGTTGAGGGGTGGGGTGGGGATTGGAGTCCTTGAAATCGGGCAGTTTGGGCAGTTCAGGTCAAAAACCCAAGAAGTCTTTTCTTTGAAGGGTGAGGCAAGTGTGAATGGAACTTTATTTAGTGCTTCCCCCAGGGTAAGGCTGCCAAGGGCTGGACCCAAGGACGTGGTAGCACATGGGCAAAAGGCCCCAGCACTGCTGCAGCTCTGTGGAACCCGGGGAGGCAGAAGAGCAAGAGGCAGAGCGAGCTACCGTGGATGTTTTGCAGCCACAGTCCTGTCCTGTCCTGCCATGCCATCAGAGAGGCTCCCACATCTTCACACCTGGCTTAGAGAAAGAGGCATGTAACTTTTTTCAGCTTAACCACTTGTATTTCTATTTTAGTTCTTAGTGTCTGGCTTTGAAGAGCACTGCACCTGCAGTTTGTCTCCTGATAGCGAAAAGCACGGAATATAGTCTAGCAGATTAAGATAGCTGTGTTTTGTTCATCTCAAGCATGAGTTCTGCCTGACGATTTGTAGATACAGTTTCCATCTGACACAAAGGCAGGGACTAATTCTGGCATGTGTGGGACTGATAAGATTTCAGGCCAGATCTCCTTTTTTTTTTAAAAAAAAAAAAACAAGAAAAAAAAAACCCCAAAAACAAAAACCCTAACCCTTGAGGTGTTACATAGTTCAGTAATCAGTTTCCAGGTTCTTTAATTAGATCTGTGCTTTAGCTGATTTAGCTGCATGTCTCAATATACAAATGATTTATAAAAGGAAAAAAAAGTATGCGGTAACTGCCAGTGAGTGATACTCTGTGCTGAAGTAACTTTGCGCTGTTTGTATTAGACATGCTACAGTATTTAGCAAGGAATTTGACTTAATTTTTTAAAAGGAGTGACAGAGCTTTACAGTTGTATTGTTAAAAGCTTTTTATTGATGTAGATTTGTATGTATGTTTACATTTATATGTAAATGTAATTATTTAGTGAAGATTAGCAGTCAATTGAGACCCAATCTTTCAATTTTGTGCTTAGTAGTCATTTGCAAATTCATTTCAGAGTAGGTCAAAAATTATGGTTACCATTATATTTAATGCATGAAGTATTCCTGATTCACCATTTCCACGGACAGCCCTTCTGCTGCAAATTCTGATTTCTTTCGAAAGCAGCAGAGAGTTCATCATAGTCTCTCCTGTTCTTAATCCATCCCTACGTGGTAGATTGGTAGCAACTTCCCGATGAGGAAATCTGGGCCGCGGTATTGAAACCATAGAAAACTCTCCGTTTAATCAATTAAGTGGCAGTGGGGACGTTTGGAATGACCTCAGTGGGTCCGAGCTCTGACGGGCAGTGTGGCGTGGGGCTGTGCTGTGGGGGTTGATGGGGCCGGGCTGCTGTGGGCGGTGGGGCTGCTCCGTGGCCAGGCTGCACCCCCGGAGCTTTGCTGGGCGGCTGCTGGAGCAGGGCCACGCCGTGCTGGGGGGTGATCAGAACAGCTCTGCCTCCTCCCTTCTGCCTTCTCTGCAGTTAGAATAGCATCTGGGGCCTGAGGGTATCCTGGCTCCCTCTTGTAATTGCATCATTCCCACTATCAAATAAAGAGAGCAGATTTATTTATTTATTTATTTAATAAAACCTTCCTCATATGCATTCTTGAGTGTTGTTTTAGTTTGCAACTACTCACACTGGAATGCATCCAGACGCCAAGTCCTTATGTTTCCTACATGTCCCCAAACTCTCTTATGGGTAATTTGCATTTCAGCACTTCTCAGTTGCACTTTGCTCAGTTTAAGGGAGGGAGGGTCCATGTGGTAGAGTATTCTGATTTACGTATGTTGCTGGTGCTAGCTAATTGTAATGTGGATGCTTTACTTCCTTCAGGCAACCAAACCAGGATATTTCTGTTGTAACATCCTGTTGGTTTAAGGTGAGAGGTAAATCGGAGCTTGCTCTGCTTGATTTACAGCTGGAATCTTGGTTTGAGGTTTGGTGGTAAAGATCTGAGACGCTTGGAGGTTGTGATCAAAAAATGGTGAGCTGAAGGGTATTACTTTAAGAGTTGTTGCAAAAACTTAGGAAAATAAACTTTGCGGTTTGCTAACTGAAAATAATAAAGGAAGAGAAAAAACACTACAGGGCACTGTTGAGTAGTAGCGTGATGTGTCATTTGATGTTTCAGCCTTTAGCAAACACTACGCCATCTCCAGAACTCCACTGCATGGCAGCCAGTGCCTGCGACAGCCGGCTGTGAGGCTTTGCCATCAGATCCCAGGGCTCTGTTTTGTTGAAGATACACAAGTTTCCACGTATCAGATCATGCTGTTTAGTCTTCTGTGTTTTTTGACAAAATCATGATTGGACCAGGAAGATACTGGGAGGGGAGATGAATAAATTCCGGTCTGCTGTTTCCCAGCTACTAGTTGTCAGACAGCAGAGTCCAAAATGTCTAAATTTGGAGGATTTTTTTTGGTCATTTTTTCAGTAGAGCTGCGATTGCATCGTGTCATGGGCCAGTGTGCGTAAAAATCACGCGCAAGCAGGCAGTACCCGTATAAAGCTTTTTTGCTTTGCACTAGTTTTGTACCTGCTGGAAGGTTCTTGGAATTTGTCAGATCGAGACCTGCCCAGGTGAGCCAGCCTAGGTTTCCACTCATGACCTGTGGGTGCATGTGGGTTTCTGAAGCCTCCCCTGACAAAGCGTTCCCTGGTTACTTTTTGAATTTGGGCTTTCCCTTCGGGAGCAGGTGGGATGTCCTGGTTGCTGTTCTCCATGTGTTTTGTAGCTACACTGTGGCTTCATGACTGAAAAGAGCCTCGTGCTGGAACAAAGCAAGCAGTCCTAAAGTGGCTTTGGGTGCTGCCCACAGCCTCCTTCCCAAGCGCGCTTGGTGGCTTTTACATGGCTGTGTTCTAACTTTGGTAACAGCAAATACTGTGTTTGTGTTTTGAAACACTCTTAATTTGTGCTGTTAGAAATGGACATAAAAATAAAATGGGACTGCAAAGAGATGTCAGATTACATTTTGCCTGTGCGGCGAGGGCTGCAGATGGTGATGGTGCCAGAGCAGCATTGAATCATCAAATCCCAGACTGGTTTGGGTTAGGAGGGACCTCAGAGCCCCCCCAGTGCCCCCCCCTGCCCCGGGCAGGGCCCCCTTCCCCCAGCCCAGGGGGCTCCCAACCTGGCCTTGAACCCTTCCAGGGAGGGTTAGTTTGAATATTGTTGTTGTTATTGTTATTTCCAGTGCTGGTGAGTGAAAAATTCCCCACAGGCGCTACGCAGAGGCCAGACCTGTCTGCTCACAACGCAGGGGACAAGTTTCTTGCCCGTGGGCCGTGTTGCACGCGGACGCGGCGAGTGGGACGCAGGGCTCCGCGCAGCTGTGGCCCGGTCAAACCCCACCGCTTCGGGTGGGACGGTGCTTATGGGGAGGTGAACGTCCGCTGGATAGCTGGGTTGAGCTCTCCAGCTCGTTTCAGGGTTTTGGTTTTGCATCCGTGTCTTGTTTGCTGCATGGGAAGGCCTTGCCCAGGTCTGCGTCCTTGATTTATCGGGTTTATCTGGCTCCGAGAGGGGCCGGGCAGGCGAACGGCAGAGACTGTGCCGTAGGAGCGGCGTAGCGCTGATAATTGCCATGTTAGTCTAAACAAACAAACTGGATGCAGTGCTGGCTGGATTTAAATACAGGATCCTCATAGCAGCAAAAAGGTTTCTGCGTGCTCTGACTCATGAAGCTGATTTTAAAGAAAATGGGCATTTTAAAAATCCTATTTTCCTTCCATTTTTGCCCTCCTTTGATGAAAACACTTGAAACACCTTTTTAAATGCTACGTTTTAAATGCTTTTTTTATAGCCATGAAATATACCCTTGTGTGGTTTTCAGGTCTTTTTAATTTTTAAAAGCCCTCCTTATTACTGCTGCATAAGGAGAAATTTTTAGATTATGTGGAGAAGCAAATGTGACATTCTGTTCCGTATTAAAAGTTAATTTAGGGCAGAACTGCAGACCAAGAAAAGTGTCTTTTCTTTTCCTATACCTCCTTGTAATGTAATTGATCCCTAATACCTCTGCAAGATCTGGCGCTCAGGCACTGGAAGCGAGCAGCCCAGGGGCACAGTGCGAACACAATTGAAGGAATTTGCCCAACTGGAATAAAACTTGCTATATTCAGGGGTTTTAAAGCACGTCTGTTGAAGCATGTTGTTGTCTAGAGCAAAGCTCGTGGTACCAGCTCTGGGCAGCAAGCGAGGTTTCTTGGGAGGGCAGAGCTGAAAAGGTGTGCAGGCTGCTTTGCCCGGGTCTGGGGGGGCGAGTTTGGCACCAGCCAGGACCAGGTTCAGAACCTTTCCCTGGTTGGTCTTGATGTGAACGGGTGCTGGGCTGCGAGGACTGGAAGAACCCCGAGGCCCCTGGCCCTGGATGCAAACCGTGTTCTTTGTTACTGGGAGCTGTTAAAAACTGCTGTGCCCCCAACCGTGCCAGTCCCCGTGGCCACGTGGGATGAGGTGGGATTTGAAAGGCAGAACGCGTGTCGGTGCCAAGTCTGAGCCCTGAGTTGGGTTGTGTCCTTGTCTCTTACAGGCATGCTTTGGTCTCATGCTGGCTTTGGGCATAGCAGACTATTAAAAATGACAAATTAATTCCGATTGTGGTCATGGAAACAAGGTTTTCCCTAGGACAGCTCTTGTCACTGCTGAGATTGATAAAAGCCTTTGATACCTTGAAGCTGGAGGGAAGAACAGATTTGTATAAGCATACAGGTAGGGGAGATCCAGGATGGTCTCAGCCTTGTGGAAGACAAATACACCTTTGCCATAATCCTCGTGGTTCCCTTCCTCCCTTGGTGGCATTAACTGGAGCCTCTCTCCAAAGGCTTTTTGCGAGCCCGGGGCTGAAGCAGTCACAGGCGTCCTCCGGCCCTCCGAGCAGTCCCTCCCTGTTAGAGCGGTCCGGCTGCGTCCCTCAGCACTAAATTAGCTGTGTGGTCTTAATCAGAGGTAGCAACTGCAGGGTTGCGACTGAGACTTAATTATGCAATTGTAATTTTCTATAAAATGCATCATAAAACCTATTCATGCCTTATATTGGCTTGAAAGAGTTATTCCAGCCCCTCCAGTTGTAGAATACACACTTTAGGAAATTGCTTAAATCTGTATTTTTCTTGTAGCAGTGCTAGTCAGCCCCACAGGTTGCTAATAAATATTTCATAATGTTCTATGAAGTATTATTAAAATAATCTAAATAACTAAATGACTGGCTCTCCTTGACCCAGGCAAAGCCCAAAAGTAGGCTTTGGTTCATTTCAGTGACCTCTCTTGATGTGCCATTAGAATGCCTTAAATTGTAGACCCTACATAAACACTGGCTTGTTCTTGTTGGTGCTGAATTTCTTCTGCCATTAAATCTGATTTTTTTTTTTTTTTTAAACACTAGTAGGTAAAACATGTTTTTGTACTTCCACAGCATTTACAGCGAAGGATTTAAAAATATCTAACATGCATTAATTTAGCATGAACTCCTTCACCAGGGTTGAGGAAATGCTTTTCCCATTTTAACAGTTGGAAGAGTGGGAGGAGAACCCGAGTTTCCACCTGCCTCGATTCTTGAGTTGTGTTTTATCCCTCCCCTTGGTACAACAAATAAGAAATCAGAAGGGGAAGAGAGAGAGGCTGACACAGCAGTCATAGCTGAGAAAATGGGCAAGCATACCATTTATTTCCTACACTTCCCCCCCCAGTGAACCTACACCAATTAAATACACTTAAAAAACCCGTTACCTCTGGAAGAGGCAGAGCCCCTGAGGGGTGGGTGCCTTCCGTCGCTGCCCCGTGGCGAGGCTGTAGGATTGAACCCCCGGGGCCCAGCGGGTGCAGAAATCCTTTGTTTCTCCCCGAATCGGAGCAGAGGTGCAGGAATGGGTGGGTGCGTGGGGCCTGCCGGGGAGCTCCCGTCCCTCCCGTCCCGCGTGCGGGGAGCTCTGCCAGCCTGGCTCCTCTTCACCGGGGGCTGCTCGCAGCAGCGAGGAGGAGGCTCGATGGCATTTGGAGGCTTTTAGGGCTCTTCATTCTGCTAATTTGACGTTATTGAAGTTCTCTTCCCCAAACTGTGCCGTGGGTTAAAGAGAGAATGACAGCTTGATCTTTATTTGTGTGTGCAATATTTATGTATGTAAATTACTAGCATGTTTGCCTTTAGATATAAATACAGGAGATGTATACAAATATAACGAGGAGGCACAGGAAGCTCGTTTTGTTTAAGCAAAATGCAGCACATGAAGCCGGCGTGCCCTGACACTTGTTTCATAGTAGAAAACAAAAAGGGAAGAAGCATCTAGCTTTTTTTTTGGGAGACACGCAAGTTGCTGCGTCTTTACCTATTGGGTATTACAGCTTTAGCATGCTAGAATCATTGGGGGTCTTATTATTATTTTTTCCTTTTGGTGAAGGCTGAAAAAAGACAAAGACTAAAAATAAAAAACCATAATTTTTGGTATAACTGTGGAAACATGGTTAGTTCTAACACAGCAGGTGGCTAAGGGACTCAATCGGCAGAAACCAGCAGTGCTTTCAGTGCAATCAAAGTTAAGTGCAGAAATTTAATTAAATGGTAGCAAGGCTGGCAGAAACTTTGTAAAGCAGCAGTGCATTGTCAAATTCAACAATTATTTCAAGGAACACAGTCCACAGATGGCGTCTAATTGATAAATTAAGGTTCTGGTGCCTGATTCCGCTTACATTTAAAGGTTCTCTTTTCTTAAACAAAACCTTAAAATTTTAAGGCTGCATCACTGTTCTGAAAACATAACAAGCTGGCCTGTGTTTTTTGGCTTGAGAAAGGCACGCTCCTCATGATAAATGGAGGAGGTGTTTGGTTTCTCTTTTCATTGTCCGTCTTTCATGCTGGAAAAGCTGGGTGTGTTGTTGGGAAGGCACTGAACCCGAAGCTCGGGTGTTTAGAGCACAGCTCCTGTGGACCTCCCCTATGTGCCGGGACAGGTAGTCAAATCATCTCTCACAGCTTTTAAAAGCTTTCCAGCTTGCCTGCCTGTGCCTTAAAGCTGGCTGTTGACTTTTGGACCTCATTATCAGCAAATGCAAATCCTTTGGAGCTTGATAGCCCGCATTGCAAGCCCTTTCTAGCGCCAGGCTGGCCCGCCTAGGGGACCTGGAAGGACAGTGGCTAGCGTCTTGTTGCCAGGGTCACTTGTATGTATTGCCTTTTTTTTTTTTTTTTTAGGGTGTTCTGGGCTGGTTTTGTGTTTGCCCCCTTGCTTGGGTGGTGCTGAGAGCTCCCCACCGCTTTGCGTTGGTGTGAAGGAACCCAGAGCGCATCTGCAGGGGTCCTGCAGCAAACCTGAGAAAAGCTTCGTGTGACACTCTGGATGCCTGTAGAGTTTAGTAAAACAAACAAACAGGCCCTGTTTTTAAACCGAAGATATATCAGGGATATTTTGTCTCTGTGTGTTTTTGATTTCCATGTGTAAATACAGTTCACTTCCCAAGGCTTAGCATAACACTTCAGAGAAAGAGGCAGGAAAGATTGAATCCAGCTCTTCAAATACAGTTTGCATGTTGTCCTTCAGTGCTGGAGAGAGTTTTTTCCTTAAGCTAGTGGCACTTTCCCTCTCAAAGGAAGTGTTTTAAACAAGGATGGGAGTTGAGAGAGAAGGGGCATCAGGCTATGTTATAAGTATATGTAGTACATATGTGTATGCACACCTGTATATACATTATTTGTTTGTCTCTTGCTAATAAATAAATAAATAGATAAATATTTGACCTTCTAATTTCATGCTTCCTTCTTTATTTAGGCAATTTTATGAGATGCATGCGAGAGGGAAATGACCATTTCACTGTATATGTTGCAAACCCAGGGCGCAGATTTCCTAATTACTCTTCTGAACGTGTTATGTGTCTTTTTTGGCATTGACCTTGTGGTAGTAAATTCTCCATTAGCTGGATTCTACTTGATAGAGGAGCTGAACCCGTTCTGAGTGATGTAGCTGAATCAGTGCTTGTTATTTTTGGTTACTAACAGTATACTTGAATTCAGTAACTTGACTGCTCCCTTCCCCCTTTCTCCCCTCCTGTGTCTAAATATATCCAAGCAGTCAATCAACACTGGCAGGCATCAATGCTATGGCTGTCAGATTGAGTTAGCTGTGGATAGCCTAAACTACTGGCTTGTTTTTTGGGGCTTGAAAATGTATTCAAATAGTGGCATCATAATTTGACTTGCAAATAAGTACAGTCTGGTAATGGGGCCCTTGTATAGAAAGAATGATGCAGCACTTTAGACAAATATATGTCTCCTTCCCATGAAGCAGATTAGAAATAATACAATACATGCTGATGTTTATGGCTGCACGCTTAGTGAACAGAGACGTTTTTGAATTTTCATTAATGGTGGATTTTGTAGTTTTTAATGGAACAAAGAAAAAACACTGGAAATTAAAGAAATGCTAATGCCTTCCTGGGAAACTTAGAAAACATTTGGTTTAGAGGCAGATCTGCTGTGGTTGTCATTTTCTCTCTTAATTTTTTTCCCCTTATCTAGGCTTGTTGGCTGCTTGGTTGTTTAAGAGCAACACTTAAGTGAACACATTATCTTTGTTGCTGCTCCTTCCCAAACTGAAGGGACTGGCCTTTGCTGGTGACGGCATAGCTATTTCCACAGCAACCAGGCAGGATGTCACAAATTCAGAAGTGTGATTTTACATGCAGAAGAGCAGCAGGAGCAGATGGATATTGGAAACAAAATCCCCACCCCCCTCCCTTTGCCTTCTTACACTTCTTCTGAGAGAAATAAAAGCACTTCTCACCAATGTTTCTCTCTTTGCAAATCTTCTAGTATGCGGCATAACTCTCGTGGCTTGTTTCTGCTGTGCAGTTGCAAAGCAGCAAATGTTGGGGTGCGGTGTGGTCACCGTATTTGGGGCAGCAGCGCCTCGGCGATGGCAGGCTGCTGGAACAAGGCGTGGAGGGGAACGCGGTGCCTTTCTGTAGCTTTGGGACTGGTGTAGAGTAAACGAGCTTGCTTGGGAGTCTGAGCCTGGAAGTTGCTTCGTTAACATATCACTAGTAGCCTAATTCTGCTAATCCTGAATTTAACAAAACAAACAAACCAACCAACCCTCACCTTAGGTTTGTAGACACATTTGGTAGCCATCTTGCACAGAAGTTTATCGTAACACCCACCCACTGTGTGGGCAAAAGCCTCAGGAACATATGCTCAGTCTGTTTTCTCAAAAAAGATAGTATTGGAAACAGACACAGAAAAGGTTTTTGCACTTAATAAAACTTGAGGTCAGAACCTCTGGTTTGAAAAACATGGAATTGGTTCAGCGTCCCAGTTGAAGACTCCCCGGGCAGCTTGCAGAAGTCACCGTGGGATGGACACGCCGCAAGCGAAGCCGGGGCGCAGGAGAAAAACCCAACAAGCGGCTCTTTGTGCTGCCCGTTGACGCCCGACAAATGCGTGAGGAGCGAAGCCAGGTGTCCGCCGCTCGCTTAGCACCGGGTTGTAGGAGGCGGGCGGTGAGGAGCCGTAATAACGTGCCGGGACGTCCTGTGCTGAAAGCCTTGCAGGCTGCAAGGGGGGAGCGGCCTGTGTTTTGTGCAGCAGGTGGGGGTATTTTCTGGGAGGGATTGCCGCCGCTTGCCCGTGGGCTAGTGCCGTGCAGGGGCTCCCACGAGGGTGGTGGGGACCCGCACTGCACTCACCGAGTTTCCCTCTGGGTGCACAGCCTTCATGTAGCTCCTGTCGTCCCCCCCCACCCCGTGGGGGAGGCACCTATGTTCTGCCTCATTTTGTGCTGGGAGTTTGTTTCGGAAGACACAGAAAACGTTAAGATCAGTTATAACACCGTCGAACCAAGGGGCGTTCGTGAGGCTTGGTCGGAGGACTTGACGTGGTCTCCCGGTCTCTCTGAGTAATCTCTTCCCTCATATCTCAGTTGCATCAGCTGTACTGCAGGTCCAGCTCGTGTTTTTCCATAGCCTCAAACCCTGTGGACTTGGCAAATGGTCCGTGGTTGCTTTCTTTGTAAACATTCTCCTACAGCCTGGAAGACAGCCGACTCTCTCAAGCTTAAGGAGAAGTCCTTACTGGTGACCACTGGTGAGCTGGGGGGGCAACAGGCACCGCCTTGCCCGCGTCGCTCGGTGCTCAGCGTGGCCCTTCCCGAGTTGCCTGACAGAGGTAACGTGTCGGAGAAATACCCTCCCGGCCACGAGGGAGGGCTGAGCACCGCGGGCGCAGCATCCGTCCCGCTGCTGACCCGCCAGCGCCGGTCCTTTGTCACGGCCACCTCTGACCTTGCGTTTCCTCTGCCCGTCGGGGTAACCTTGTCACTTCTTTCATAAGCCCGTTTGACCTCGTGGCGCTGAGATACAAGTCATCGGGTTTCAGCAAGCCTGCCAGGCCCTTGCAGATGTCGCAGGGATGTGCCTCTGTGGACTTGCCACGGGGGAGAAGCCAGGTACATACACCTCAACGGCCTTCTGCCTGAGCTGATTCTTGTTCCTGCAAAGCCTTGTGCAGCCTCTTCTGTCGGTCGGTCTTTCATTTACTAGGAAATACTTTGTGCTCGTGCGTGTTAGAGCCGCTTAAATGCCGATACAGGAAAGAAACGAGTCTTGCAGCCCAGATTACTTGCATAAACCTGGCCATGGGTCCTGGGAGGCTCCTTGTTGCGGTGGGAACCGTAGACTCTGGTCCAGTGGGTTGAGGCACTCTGAAATTATGCTCAAGTTTAAAGTTTCAAAGGAGTTAAGTGTCAAACTTGCACTGACTTGAATTTCAGTAGGGGCTGGGTATCTATTTTTGTCTTGTAGCAGTAGGGTTGCAGACCAAGATCCCCTTGTATTTTGATTTTGTTATTTGACTTTAAAAACACCAGCTGTGATCCTCTATACTATTATTGGTATGGATCACATGAAATTTTAATTAGCTTGGGTGAAGGGAAGGGAAGTTCTGGTAATTGATTTAATATACAAATGCCCCTCTGCTTTCTTTGGTTTATGTGCTGGAAAGATTGTATTAGAAATTTTCTATTACGAGGGACGTTTAAATGTGTTCTCAGGATTTTCTTGAAATCAAAAAGTTAAGTGCCTCTAAACTATTTAGATGAAAGTTACTATTGATATTTCACTATTTCAGATAGAAGTAGATTTTTTTTTTTGTTGGCTTAATGGAACCAGTCACTGGTGGTGGCATTTATGCAGTCAGAGGTGGCTCAACAAATCCAGGTGCTCTTTGGTTTAGCCAGTTGCAAAGCACCGTCCCTGTGCCATGAAAGTTACAGCACATGTTTTATTAGAGAGGGATATAAAGTGTTTTCATCTTCTGCATGCAATAGGAGGTCACGGCTGTAGCATCCCGTTTGTGAAATGCAGCCCAGTGTGAATGTCGCAGTCGTTCCCCGCGCCTGAGGCCGAAGCAGGAGCACAGCTCTCCTGGGGATGCCTGGAGTGACTGCGAGAAGCGAACAAAGCAGGTATTAGTGCTGTCAATAATGTGTCATCTGAGGCATCTCCAGAGTGATCAGACTGTGGTAGTGTCGCTGTGGTCATATATTGCTGGGTGGTTTTGCTGGTAGTTAATATATTTACCAGGTTTTACACTCGATGTCCCTAGAGGGGACAAAGTAATAAAGGGTAGTGTTTGTGTTTTCTGGTAAGGTACTTTCACCATCAAATGTGGAAACTTAAAAGTCAGACTGCTGTCAAAGAGCAAAACTGAACTGCTTCAGGAATGGACATTTCACAGTTGATATTAAAGCATAATAAAAAACCCCTCACCACCAGCATTTCATACCTTTAAGCCTGGAACTCTTTTGGGGGTGTTGCGAAGGGCTGCTGTCGCCACTGTCCCTGGCTGTTGGAGAGGAGTTAGCTTGAACTCCCTCCTTCCCCTTGTTTGTGAGTTCTCCTCCTTGGGATGGTGCCTGGCGGGATGCTGCTCCGCTGTCGTCTGCACGGAAGGTCTCAGAGCTGAAATGTATTTAACCTGCAGCTGGTTGCAGAACTTGGTCATCCTCTTCCCTTTTCCTTCTTCAAAACATTACGGGATTTTCTTTTATCGTTACGTTCCTACAAAATGACATTTTTTCCTTGGAAACATCAAAAACCCCAAGCCCACAGGGCCAGAAAGAAGTTTGACCTACTCTAGCCCATATCTTTATAAAAAGGGCTATTAATTAAGCTTCTTGTCTTCTACAGTGCTCAGAAATTCCCTTTTGGGATCAGGAGATGTGTTGTCTTCGGTGCTCTATGAGGTGCAGCACTGGTCCTAGGGAGCTTTTCCGCTTGGGAGAGGCCCTGACAGATAATGTCAGAAGGACTTTGCTTTTTCAGGCTGGTGCTGTAGTCAGGGGGCTGCTCTCTTAAATCAGGACTTGTCAGACACAAGTGTCTATTTTAAGAAATTATCCTTTGCTTCCCCCCTCCCCTTTCCTGGTCCATCTAGTATTCATCTGCAGTCCCCCTCCTTTTACTGTCATTTCAGTCTTCCTCCCAGTTAATTGACTTGGGAGATCATGCTAATTTTTCTTGATCGGGGCTGCCACCTTTGCTTTCTCCTAATCTAGCACGCGCGTACTCTCTGTTCACTTGTCTCTTCAGTTCCGAAAAGTCTGTAGGCAGATTCCTGGTGCTCCACAGAGAAAAAAACAGGCACGTGACAGCGGTTTCTGCAACAAGTGGTTGTGCCTCTGTGGGCTGACTTTATCCAGAAGGCCAGATTTTATTTCTCAGTACAGACATTATTGTCAGCAGTAGGACTTCCTCTGTTTACCTGTTAAGAACTTTTGGTCTTTTCTTCTACCTCTGTCCCTCATGCACTTCATTTCTGGTTTTCGTTTCTGCATTTTCTTTTGTGCTTCTTAAAAAAACAATGAAAGATTAAAAACCCCTCCGAACTCTTCAGGTGAGTCCATAAGAAATACAGCAACACTGATATTAATACCTGTTCAATCTGGGATAGGCTGTTAGTGCTAGAAATGATCTTTATTCTCCCCAGTATTTTACAGATGAGCACTGAAAAGCGTCTTTATTCAGTTTGACTGTTGCTATTATGTGGCGAGGCATTCAATAAAAGTTGTGATTTATGAGATGTGTGTGGCCGTTGTTGTTTTTTGCTCTGTCATCTATCAGGGAGAGAAAAGCCAGGCCTGATAATTCTTGGCACATAGCTTTTTCAGTTAAGAATGTCAGCTGTCAGGCTGTCAAGAGAAGTTATTTCTCTGGCTTTTTTTTTTAAATAGGCAGAGATCCTGCTTCTTACTGTGCTACGTTGATAAGGGAGTGCTTTCTGTATTGCTGAAAAAGTGTGTCCCATGGTAAGGCCCTTAGTGTATGCCCACTTAAACTTCCCATGCTTTGTGTTTTCTGTGTGTGACAGCACTTGATTGCTTAATATAAAAATGCATTCAGTTTCTTTTTTGCGGCTTTTATGTGGGTTTTTTTTTCCCCTTTCTCTCTTACTGAATGGAATGCTTTTTTATTTTTTTTTCCTTCTCTGTGACTAGGTATTTTAAAAGTGCTCTTTTGCAAAATATGTGCACATTAGATAATCTGGTGTTGCATAAAAGCTCCTTCATATTTTGGGGGCTTCATGCATGCATAAAGTAGACCTAATTGAAGACAGAGGCTGTTTGTCACAAATGTGCATATAAGGATGGGGGGTTGGAGGGAAAGAATTATGTTAAATGCCAGGGTGATTTTTTTTTTTTTTTTTCCTTATTAGTTATTTGCAAAAAATGTATCAGAAAGTCATTTTGATGCAGGGTACAATAGTATCACAAACTTGTGCTTTGCATCCTAAGTGCCTGGTTAGAGCACAGTTAGAAGCTGAAATCATTCCTCGATTAGTCCCTGGAGTCCTATATAAGTCTTTAACTCTCAGCATGTGGTCTGTGATTTAACAATGGATGAAGGATTGCTGAACTTGAGCTGAATGTATATCCTGAAATTTTCAAACCTGCAGCCCCTTTGCTTTCTCCTGTCCCCTTCTTCCTGGAGAAGATCCATCAAAACCTTGCCACAGCTGGGAGCGTATTTGCCTTCAGGGCAGAAGTTTGGAGCTGGAAAAACTGGCGAACTGTGGTTCATAAAAATGGATAGCAAAACACTATCAAAAAGAGGCAAGAAAGGTGTCTGGCTGCCCCACAGGTCTTGGGTATTGCAATAGGGCTGTAAATTCTCTGGGTGGACAGGAGAGAGTTGGTTCTGACTTACTGCTATCTTCATGTGGTTGTAGGTGCAGCTCGCGATGACCTCCTTATTTTGATGATGTTAGCCTTCATGTGAAAGGAAAACATGTCCCATTAATTCAGTTTGGACAGCTCGTTTACATACTTTATATCACTTTGAAGGTATGAGGCTGGAGAGGTGGGACGTAAACCTCTATGAAAGATTTTGTTGTTAGCCTGTATGAACTGTTTTGATGTACAGCACCGTGCACGTGGTTTAGAGATGCTCACGTGGTTCATAGATAATTTCTTACAAATATTGGAGTGGGTTTTAGCCCTGTGTCTGGCTACTCAAGTCAAGGCACGGAGCTTCTAGTCTTATGTTAAAATTTCCAGTGTGGTTACAGACCTTGCAATTCCTTGGGAGGAATGAAATCTGCCACCACCCTGCTGATAGCCAGGCAGTGGCGTTCAGTTCGCGTGCAGTTTGGGACTTGAAGCTGAGGAAGGTTTCTCCAGTGCCAGTGGCACATCTGTCTCTTCTCAGGTGACCTGCTGGCAAAGGTGCTGCTGCTTTCCTCCCGGTACTGTGTCCTCCAATATCTCTTCTATGATAAGAGTTTAAGCTCAGATTGCAGGAGCTAGCTGCAGAGGTCTTCGGCTCAATCCCCACGTGTCAGGCAGGAGACAGATGTTAATGGTGTTCAGATTTGGCTTGAGTCAAACTACACAAGTGGCTGTTCATGGGAAGTTGTCCCAGCTTTTCATGTCCTGCCAGACCTGGAAATCCAGTCATCTCAGTGACTTGGCCTTTTTATGTGAGATTTTTGGCAGTGTTGTAATGATCGAGGTACTTTCAAGTCTGTGCGTGTATTGAGCTGTGATTGTCTTTGATACTGGCAGAGTTCTTGTCCTGGGGAAGACGGCAAAGGAGAGTGTTCCCAGCCAAATGCTTATTTTCAGAAACGTTATTAGAGATCTGTTGGTATTATAGATGGGGTAAGAATGAGTCCACTCATCGTGGCAGGTGTTGCTCTGGGAGCTGAGGCACCTACACAGCACAGCGCTGCACTCCTGAGCCTTGCTGGGGAAGGAAGAAGCCAGCAGCCCCTCTTCTTATCCTTCAGTAGGTAGGAGGCTAAGCTGGTGACCGAAATGCCACAATTCAGTGATTTCTTCAAGCTCTGAAGGTCTTGCAGCCCTAGGGAGAAAAAGAAATGACAGGACTGTCAATATGACAGCAGTTTTCTTTTAATCCGCTATCTGTGCCAAATTTTGTGAGTGCTGGAAGGAGGGGAGCCTCGCATTTGAGGAGAGAGAGGGGCGCAGCACAAAACCACCTGTGGTTTTGATGCCACGATTTGCAGGGAGGTCATTCTTGGTGACCTTGCCCGAGAGTGGGTGGGCACATCTCTGAAGCGAGACCGCTGGGGTCAGGCAGGCTCGGAGCTGGAGGCGATGCCCGGAGAGATGTTCCGATCGTTTGCACGCTTGGCCGAGAGGGAGCAGGGAGTCTTTGGGAGCTCTGGTGTTGTTTGCAGGCTCTCTGTCTCCTGTCTCAGAGCCGGTGTCGTGCATTTCCTTCCCCAGATCCTCGCTTTGGACGGGGAGTTGCGCTGGGGTTACCCTGAGGATCAACGGTACCATGGTTGCAACCTGGTTAGTAACCCAGAGCTCGGCAGCGTGCCTCGTTGTGCCTGCTGGAGGGCTGGGGGTGAGCCTGGCCGTAGTTCCAGGGGCCTGTAGTTGGGCTGGGCTTAGGTCCCTCTTGCTTTGCAAGTCCCCACAGCCGCCGCGGGGGGTTGGCGTGCCGTAAGCCCGAGCCCGATGGTGCGCAGTTCTGGCGGTCCCGTCACAGCCCCACGTGCGAGCATGAGAGTTGGCCTGTTGTGATGGACCAAAGTCTGCCTGAACCCATCCGGGTCTTGCTTAGAGATGGTCTCCTTAAAGCCTGGCTGCTGAGTCACGCCGTGTGTTCTGCCATCCAAATGCCAATGTATAAACACATCCGTTTTTGCAGAATCTCTTGCCAAGTACTTGGGTTTACAATGTTAAAAGCTTTAAATAAATTCTTCCCGGGGATAACTGATTTATTAGGCTCCTACCCTTCTGAAGGCAAAGCTAGTCACAATTAACAAACAAAGCAGCATGAGGCAGTTATCATTCTGGGTAATAAATCTTTCAGTGTTGGGTACCACTTGCTAATGGGCTTTGAAAGTAAAACTAGACGTCAGTCGAAGCGGGCCGGCAGCGTGCGCGCCGACGATGCGGGTGGGTGTAACGGGGTGGCTGTTAAGGCGGCGCGTTGGCCGTTTCCCCCGGCGTACCCGGGCACGGGTGGGAGGTGGGTGATGGGTTCGTGTTCGGCAGGAGCCGGCTGCGTGCCCGGGTCCGTCCTTGCTCTGGTGCCGCACTCGGTGCTTTCCCGGCGTGCCTTGGCCTCGGCAGGACTTACAGGCGTGGAACCGGGTGATCTGTTTGCTTTAGTGGTGGTGGCAGTAGAAGGGCAGTGGGTCGTTGGTTTCCTTACTCTAATGAACGGAGCGAGTGTCTTCGCTCTGGGGTTCCATGTGCTGTGGTTAAACGAGCCGTTTGGAGCCCGCTGCCGCTGTACAACAGCGGCTACGGAAAGTTTGAGGCAGATCAGGCTGTCCCTCATTCTCCTTCCTTGGCAGCCGCTGGACTTGGATCTGCTTATTTACTCCTAGGGAAACACTGCTTTTGCATCTAGTTCTTCAGTGGCTTTGGGGTGTGCTGGCTGGGGGGGTCCGTCTGCGTGGAATCCTGGCTCCTGCCGCGGGGGAGCAGCCGGAACCGCTGAGCCTACAGGAATGAAAGCCCTTTGCAGGCAGTTTGCGCGGGTGCCAGCTCAGGCCGTTCAGGCACACTGGTGATACTGTGGTTGCCCCCGGACGAGATGCGGTTGGCACCCGAAGGCGTTGGGAGCGTTGCAGGGTGGTCTTGGGAAAAAGCACCTCGGGCTGGTCCTGCACGAGCTGGAGCCTCGCGGGCCCGTCCTGCCTGGTAGCTCCCACCACGGGCTCTCGGAAAACGAAGACCCTGGAAAACGAAGCGGCCGTGCACTGCGGGTGGAGGCAGGGCTGGCTCTCCCCCGTGCCCCCAGGGCCGTAGCAATTACCCTCGTTCCTTCCCGCTCTCATTTTGTTTTTACCAGTAATCCTGCCCTGCTCCTCTGCCACTTCTGTCCACACTTCCCCCCTTTCCTGTCCCCGTGCCTTAATGCTAGCTCCTCTTTCAGCCTGGCATCCTTTCCCAGCTCGCAGTCTCGATGGTACCTGGTGAGAAATGAGCTCTCCCACGTTTTGGTCGGTAGTTATTGTTGTTCCCCGATGGCATCTTTGTTTGGATAAACAATTGGTCCAAGACCTGTTAGCATGGTTTCCAGCGTTGGGGAGATATTTCTTGCCGGGTTTGTAAAAATGATCTAAATGGATCCGACATCCTGGCTATAAAACATCTGTAACATTACACATTTAGTTATGTTACTAGAGACTTGAGTTCATTTTGATGGGTAGTATTTTATCTGCTACTTTTCCCCTTCTGAAAGCAAAGCTTTCTGTAGAGGAGGATTTATAGAAATATATTTCCAGCACAAAAAAAGTCATGCACATTAAGATGTTGGAGTAGAGGAGGAATAATGTCTTTTTTTGGAGACCTTGGCTGATTTATCTCTTGCTTGGTAGTTTGGTATGACCTTCCTAGCTAGGAATAATATTTTTTTATTCTCCCTTTAATAACAATAATGTCAGTAACAATGTCTTGCACTATTCCAGCATCTTCAAATCAGACTTTCAGCGGGTTAGACATTTAATGAGTGAAGCCTCACAAGCTCCATTGAGCTGTGGGGATATATTTTTGTTCTTCTTTTCGTGGAAATCAAGGCACATAGCACTCGATTGTGCAACGTACTCAACCTAATGAGGCTTCCACAAATGCTGCAAGTTAAAATGTACGCTTAAATGCTGAGCCCTGCAGTCTCCAGCTGAGTTTCTCCCAAGACTCTTTGATACGTCAGCCCTGTGGAGACTAAAATGACTTGCCCTGTGGTCAATAAGTGAGTAAACATCACACAAGGGAGACAAGCTCTTGTAGCTGCGAGGTGCTGCCTTCCTTTGGAAAAAGTATGAATGTTTTCTCTTGTCTTGCTTCCACTCTTCATTCTCGATGCCGCTCCTCAGGGGCCCTTTTATTCCTAGTCAAGGGTTATTTGATCCGCTTTAGAGCGACAACTATGTTGCTTTCATAATGGCTGGTGGGTTCCCTCCCTGGCAAGAGAAACATCTTTCTTTTGTGAGCTGAAGGTGGGAGTACTGTAATTCTTGCAATTCACCAACCCATTTGTGTGTGGGGAAGAGGATAAAAGAAAATGCAGCATTTCATAAAATTGTGAAAGTATTTCAACAGCAGTAATAGGCAAATCTGGCCATTTTGCAAGATTTCAGTGGTCTCGCATCAGAGGGAAAGATCACCCTTGTGAAAAAGCCGAGCAGCGTGTTGCATAGACATTAGCTTGACTCAGCAGATGAAGTAAAACTTGCTCATCAGTAACTGATTGCCATGTGCATCTATATTATGTAGATGAAATTAATCAAGGCTAAGGGTTAAAGTTTTCCATTTGTTCTTTTCAGAGAAATCATCTGGAGTATGTTGGGAGGGAGGTAAATTGCTTTACACATTTCTCTTCCCTTCCTGTGAATTTTTCTTCTTTTAGCAGAACATTATCTAGAATCTTAACAGAGAGCTCTCATCACTGATTTGACAGGGTTATCATGAAAAATTAGTTGATACTAACTTAGAAGTATTTAAATTATGTCGTGCTTTCTGCACTGTAGAGGCAATAAACTTTTTTTTCGGAGTGACCTCAGTGCGAGGAGCTGGAAGGATTTATAAACTCTTACAGAATGTGCACTTCTCCTAGTCTTTGAACCGGACTGTGCTGTCGGATTTCGTTAAACACCGTGTTAAACCTCCAAACACATTTCCTCCTTCTCCTCTTTGTAAGCTCGTGCTTAAGGAGAGGTTCATTGGCAGCACCATAAAAGCCATTCTAGCTGCAGAGCTGCGTGCTTTTGGGCGTTTTGACAGAGCAAGCTGCTTGCATGCTAACGGGTACGGCTGGCTGAACGGTGTAACTGCCGGCGCGTGCTCTCCTACGTCGAGAGGCAGGCGTGGAGCAGGCGAAGAAGGAAAGGTGCGGGTTTACCCATGGGGTGAGAGCCCGTCCCCACGCCCTGTGGCAGCCTGTACAGCAGCAGTGCCCACGGGTGGAGGGGGTGGCTGTGAGGTGGCAAGGCGAGGCCGGGGGGCTCAGCAGGCAGCAGCTCTTGGTTGAACGTGACTCTGCCGGGGTGTCCACGAGCCGCTTGGCTTGAGGTTGGCCGGCGGGAACGTCTGCCCTTGTGCCCGGGAGCTGGCGGCGCGCCGGGCACCGACTGCAGCTGTATGCAAATACGGCAACAATTGAAGGTGCTTACTCAGTTTGGCCTACTGCTTTTGCTCAAACAGATTTAGAGATTTTAATTGGGTTGGTATGACTCAAATCACAAAAATATTGGGAGGACTGTTGGATGAGGGCTTTGAGTCAATAGGAGCGGCAGGACCTGAAAAGATTAGGCCACTTAAGTGCCTCAGGATGGATTTTGGCATCCAGCTCCAGGCACGCAGCTTTGGAAGTTGTTGGCCTTTGTGCTCAGCTGCCCTCTGGGGCAGGCCCCCGGCCGCTCTGAACTGTGGAAGCCCCCCTTCCCCCCAGATCTCTGCTTTCAGCAGATCCGCAGAATCCTGAGGGCGGCGAAGAAAACGGAGCTCACTGCTCCATCCAGCCCCCAAGCAGTGTCTGTCTTGCTGCATAGCCCTCCGGGGTTAGGGACGGCAGGGACGGCGGGTTGCCTTCTTGCACTGTTCCAGAATAAAAATTGAGGACTTGGGTATATTTTGGGAGGCTGCTTAGCTTGGTTTCCCGCTTCAGTCCACCTTGCTTCGCCTGTAGAGCCTTACTCCAAATCGACCTTGAACATGTCCTTGTAAACGTGGTCGTTCACAATTGCATGTTTTCTTGGAGGACACAAGTCTTCTGGTGGTATTTTGGATATGGCACATGATGTTCGTTTCCAGAAGACAGTATAATATGAACAGAGGAATTGATGAATGTTGTAATGACCAGTTAATGCTGTGTTCCCATCAAATACTGCTGCTGTGTCTTTGAATGTGAGGTCCCCAGGCAGAATACTATCTCTCAATCTCACTTTCTCTCTCTTTTTTTAACTGTACAAGGTGAAGTTTTGCCTGTAGATTTAGGACCAGAGTCTTGATTGCTTCCCAGTGGGACCTTTGTCCCTACATTACATGGGCATTGCAAAAATCCTGCCCCAGTACATAGTCACAGGGGGCAGTGGTCTCCATTTGTGATCCTGAGAGGTGTTACATGAAAAATAATTACCTTCATTTAAACTTCTTAATGCAGTTTTTAAGCACTGCTGAACAGTAATCAGGCAGGCATGTTAGGTAAGTTGTCTGCACTCAGCAAATGTTTAAAGTTACCTTCCTTCCCATGTTGTGCATGAGAAGCTAAAGCAACCGGGGGGATTTAAATAGATTTTTCTCTCTGCTCCCCTCTTCCTGCCGCTGTACCTTGCTTCTGTACCCCATAAAAGAGTTAACTGGAGCACAGGGGAAGGGAGCAGCCCTAAGGGGTATGATATAACTGGTTATAGCGAGGCTGTGGGGCTGGGATCTATTCCTGTTCTCTGGAGGGTGTGAAGTCTGGCTCTGGTGGATTTTACTGTATCTTTTGATATGAAGCTTGAAGCCAGATTTTGCTCAGGAAAAAAAAAAATAAAAAAAAAAAATGCTGAGCTCTCACAGCTGGGGCTAATTTTCGGGAGATTGGATCTCCTGTGAAGGGAACTCGTGGTGGTGCGTGTTGCTGTGCCTGGAGAGCGGGCGGGGGGTTGCAGGGTGCTCGGGGAGGGTACGGGGTGCTCCTGCCCAGACAGCAAACCCCTCTTCTGGGGGGGTGGCTGGGCCCCCGGTCAGGCTGCTGCTGCTTAACCGTATCTGTGAGTGAATAAAGGGCTTGTCCTCCCCGGGGAGGGGGCAGCAAACGAGAGAGTTAAAACTGGTCACAGTCAGGAAGATGACCAGGAAGGGCTCTGCTGGACCCAGGCCAGATTTCCTCACGGAACTCCAGGGATGGTTTGGCGATTTGCTGCCAATTCAATCTGTCATACAAAAATCACTTTGTGTGTTCTGCCTCCTGCTGATACCATAGTCATCGAGGGAGAAAAATAAAACACCAGGCAAAAACTGACCCTCCCAAAGTTAACCGAAAAACCAAAGACAGCCAAAATCTAGGAGTACAGAAGGGACTAAGTTAACAGTTTCATTTATGAATAGATGGGGGGAATACATACAACCCATCTGTGGTGTCCGCAGAAATCAAGGGAACTGATTTACCCCACTGGGAGCCTGTGCTGCTTGTTGGGATTAAAGAGCTCTTTCATTCCTGCATACCTTTCCATAGCTGGAGTGGGTTCTCACAGGATGACATTAGCTCACACAGGGGTCAGGCACAAGGTATTTGCACCGTTTAAGTCTTGCTGAAATCCTATTTTGAATACTTAAGCGTATTGTACGTGGAATGTAAAGCCATGCTGCCTTTGCACAGGATTGAGTTCCTCTGGCTGTTGTGGAGCTTGGGAGTCGAATATTTGCTAGCTGATGGTACACGGCGCTGAGCAAAACACGTCCATCGGTTGTCAGCCGTGCGGTAGTACCGGGGAAGGGGATGGGTCCTGGAGCGTCCTCTCACTTGGTAAATGGGGAAAGGAAAGGTTGGCAGCTTTCAATCAATGTTTCCTTTTTTCATCGTGGGCTTCGCATCATGTTTCAGTTTGTTTTTTAATAGCTTTTTGGAACTCGCTGCGAGGATCCCGGAGGCAAAAAAAACCCCAAAAAAAAAACAAAAAAAAAAAACACCCAAAAAAACCCTGGAGAATTCTTGCTTATGGTTTGTGCTCTGCCAAAGAAGCCTAGCAATTTAGTTAACAAGATCACTTCCCCCATTACATGAGTTATTGTTGTTTTTAATTAGAAGTAATGCTGTAGTTTGAATGTACAACACAATGGGGTATAAAATGCAGTTCAGCATATATACCAAAGATGATTTTTCCAATTATAAACCTATTTAGAAGGCGGATACATTAGAAATGATGAAATGTCAAACTGCAGATTAGGTGAGCAAGCTGGAATACACGTGCACCCACGCATCCCTGCTATCATACAAGGGAGAGGAAAGTGCTCTGGGAAACAGTTATATATGCATAATTAGTTTAATCTAAAATTAATGCTAATTTCAGCAATTTGCGACGCAGATTCACTGTTAGTACTCTAGTCCACTTCCACCATGTTGGGAGGCTGAGGACGCAAAGCCAAGGCGCGTCGGAGCGGAGCTCAGGCACCGGGTTGCGGGGTGTTGGCTGAGCCTCGGGGGTGCTGGTTTGCTTCAGCCTCCGCCTCCCGCTTTGGGAGAGCGGCTGCTCCTTCGGAAGGTGGAGCTGTTTCAAGCAAAGCTGTGGTGGCGTGCAGAATATCGCGGCATTTCCCACTCTGCTGCCAGCTACGTTTGCCCGGGTCGTTTTTAACTGTGCCCGCAGCTTTGGATAACCCAGTTTCAAAGCATAAGCTTTTTACTTTGCAACAAGACCTGCCAGGGATACAGTCCGTCTCCTCCCTGGGCTAGCTGGGTGGAAGGGCTCATCCCTTCCAACCTCATCATCCGTGCCCCCCAAGCCAGGAGCTCTTCACTGAAACGGGGCCGTGGGGACGGACACACGGCAAAAAGAGCCTGTGCAAAGAGTGGTAGGGAAATGAGACTTAAAACCCAAAGTCAAATACGTAACTCCTGTGTTAAATATAGACTGGGCCTTGGCTTGTCTGAAAACAGTAGTGGATACTGGTTGCTTGAGATGTTGAAATTTTGGGAATTCTGCAAATTATTTAATGAGTTTAAAATCCCCTTTATTCCTTTTTAATAGTCATGTTAATAAGACAGTTTCAGGGGGGAGAGGAAAAAAAAAAAAAACACCAAGAAAACGAAGAACAGAGTTGGCAAGTGATAATGTAAGGATATTAATGGGCACCGATCTGTAAATTCTATCTTTCCAAAACTGCAGTTCCTTCGTTCTACCCAAGTCGGTTGGTTTTAGCTCATGGAACGTTTTGATGTGTTTGAGTGGGACAGGATTTTTTGTCTCCAGGGGCTGCACCTCCAGCCTGTTGTTTGGGGAAAATTTACCTGATGTGCCCCAAACTGATCTAATTACAACCTTAACCTTGCAAAAAATGGCGTAGAACGGCAGACTTGTCTTGCTGAAGCAGGGTGTTTTTTTTCCTGCTTCTGCACCACCTGAAGTGTTTGTTCCCTTTCGGAACACAAAGGCGAATGTATTTTGCAAAAGCCAAGCCAATAAAGAGATTGTAACCTTGAATGACTCTTCGCAGTAGTAATCACGTGTGTTTTGATTAACAGCAACACTAACACAGTATACAAACAAAGCAATCCTGCAGGTACTTACAATTAACGGACTTTATAACCACCGTTAGAGCTAACTCTCCCCTGTCGATTCCTTCTGCAGCGAGAGAGAGACACCTTCAGTATAGAAAAGCTGCAAAAACGTTTAATATAACTATATTTTAGAGCCCTGCAATACTGAACGATAGACATACTACACTGCAAATTAAAAACAAAGACGTGAAGCTGGCAGTGGTGTGGTTTCTGAGTGACCTGGCCCTCTCGGAGTCATTCGCGACTGAGTCACGGCGATCCCTTCCCGTGGGCCAAGCACCGCCGCTCCCACCGCAGGCGCAGAGCAGCTGGAGGTGCTGGCTGAGGGACCCAGCCCCACGCCACGGCAGGCCGCTCCCCTTTGCTCTCCGTGGGAGTGGGCCCCGTTGGAAGCAGCCTCCCGAAAGCAGGTTCTAAATTGGCTCGCAGGGAAAGGCGAGGATCCTCGGTGACTTGCACTGGGGGGGACTTCGGGCTGGGGACTCGAAGTTTGGCGCTTTTTGTTAAAATATATATTTTTTTTTTTGAGTGTTTTTCTTAGATATCTACATAAATGTTTTTACAGAAGTATATGTTTTGTTGTTGTTGTTGAAGATGAGCGGCTTTATTTTCTGAGCTAAGTGAGAAATTACGATTTAAAAAACCTTTAATTTTTAAAGAGAAACTCTTCGGTTGGCTCAGTTCCTTGTGCCTCTGGTAATTTGTCATCTTTAATGTTTACTAAACAGCACTAAATGTACTTAATGAAATACTTTTTAACCCTTTGTTTTTCCTCCCTGGAGCAAGCACGGATGTGGGGAGGTGGTTAGTGGAGAATATCAAATCCAATAGTAGGAGCATCACTCCCTGGGAGGAACCAGGGCCCTTCTGGTGTCGGTGCCCTGTCTCCTGCTGAGGGTCCTTAGGGAAAAATGAGGTGGTCATCTCCTGTGTCCTCGCAGCCGTTACCAGCGAGAGGTTCGGGGACTTCCTAGTTAAAGTCCGTTTTCTCAGGACTTGCGGGTGAATGTGCCTGGTCCTGGCAACTCGATGGGCTTTAAAATCTTTTTTTATCGGCGATTCAGTGGCTGATCTCCACAAAAGGTGTCCCTGGTGTAGTAAAATCCTTGAGTTAGCGAATGCTTCTTGTTTTTTTTTTTTTTTTTTTTTTTTTTTAAATGGTCTTTCGAATGCTCTCTCATGTTTGGCTAACGTGTTGGCAAACCTGTGGCTATTAGCCAGTAGGCTAGCAGTCTGGGCTCTCAGTCTCCGGGCTGTGGCTCCCGTGCAAAGCTCCGCTCCCCGCCGCGGGAGCCCCGTGCAGAGCAGGCCCCCCGGCGCTCGGTGGCTCTTACCCCGATGAAGCTTTGCCTCCAAACTCACCCGCTGGCTAAGGAGAGAGGATTTGCAGGTTAGAGCAGGAGTTGCAGCCTTTGTTTCCAGCTGGTCCGAGTCCCGCCGCCGTCATCTAAGAAATTGAAACCTGGTGAGGCCCAAGTACCAGCACAGACAAGCCAACCCCGCGCAGCGGGTTACCTGGCCTTGATGTTTGAGGCAGAGGTGGGTGCTCCCAGCGCGAAGGGCGGCTCTGGGCCCCCCCCCGGGGACGTGGGGGTGAGGACGTGAGGCCGGGCTGAGCCCGCGGCCGGTCCGGGGGCACATTGGTGCCAGGGGCCAAAGGGAGGCAGCGAAATCTCCTGTTGGGGCACGCCGGGCCGGGAGGAAATGGTAAGGCAAGGCGCTGCCGCTGTTCTTTTGCCGAGGGGAATGTGTATAACAAAGCAATTGAACCGTCTCTTCAGGAAAACGCAGGTTATAAAAGCAGACTTAATTTTGTGCTTCAGTTTTTTACCAAAGAGCTGATTCCTGAAGCCGTTTCCCAGCTCACAACACATCTGTAGGCATTAAAATATTGTGAATTTGCTTGTCATTACCAATATTTTCTTTGACTGAAGCTATTGAAACAAAGTAGTCTTTTTTTTTTTTTTTTTTTTTTCTTTAACCCTCAATCTTGCTTCTAAAAGAAGTCACTCTTTTTCTTTCTTTCTTTCCTGGTCAAATATAAAAATGATGATAATTTCAAATATTACTTTAGAATAATTGCTTTCCTCCCTCTTTTGTATGACAACAGAAGCCTGGCCTGATCTTAAATCAGATGCTGGCAGGCAGAGGGCTCTTGACAGCCCTGCAAAATCCTTTAGTTACAAGTCAGCTTTAGCCAATTCTTTATTTGTAAATGACAATTTTCTACAGAAAAATATATGCTTGGGCTTCAATTTCGGAGTCCTAGATTGCAGCCAGGAAAAAATAATTGAATTTTTATACTGTTTTTTTCCTCTCTTTTCTTCCTATCTCGTAGGGAAAAAAAAAAAAAAGAAAAAGTGAAGCTCTGTAAAGCAGGGTTAGGGGCCGATTGAGGGAAATATCTACCCTGATTAATTTGAATGGCAGTGGAGGAGGGAATGATGTTAAATTTGTTCTGTGCTGAGAAAATCTGGGGCTACTCCAAGCTTTTTGTCCAGCGTCTCAGTATTGCAAAGGCTTTGCCCGCAGCGGCACAGCACGGCTTGTCACCGCGGCTCTCCTGGCCGGGGGGGCCTGGCTGGGGGTCACCACGGTTCTCCTGGCTGGGGGTCACCGCGGCTTTCCTGGCTGGGGGTCACCGGGGGGGCCTGGCTGGGGGTCACCACAGCTCTCCTGGCCAAGGGGACCTGGCTGGGGGTCACCGGGGGGGCCTGGCTGGGGGTCACTGGGGGGCCTGGCTGGGGGTCACTGCAGCTCTCTTGGCCAAGGGGACCTGGCTGGGGGTCACTGGGGGGGCCTGGCTGGGGGTCACCACAGTTTTCCTGGCTGGGGGTCACTGGGGGGGCCTGGCTGGGGGTCACCGCGGCTCTCCTGGCCAAGGGGACCTGGCTGGGGGTCACCGGGGGACCTGGCTGGGGGTCACCGGGGGGCCTGGCTGGGGGGGTCACTGGGGGGACCTGGCTGGGGGTCACCGGGGGGGGCCTGGCTGGGGGTCACCGCGGCTCTCCTGGCCAAGGGGCCCTGGCTGGGGGTCACGGGGGGGCCCTGGCTGGGGGTCACGGGGGGGGCCTGGCTGGGGGTCACGGGGGGGACCTGGCTGGGGGTCACGGGGGGGGCCTGGATGGGGGTCACCGGGGGGGCCTGGCTGGGGGTCACTGCGGCTCTCCGGGGGTCTGACGTGTGGGACGGGCTCTCGCGGCGCGGGGGCAGAACCACGGGGCAGCCCCTGGCATAGGGGGTGCCCATCCTGCTGCTCCAGCACCGGGACTCTTGGTGCTGGGCTGCACCTCACGACCTGCCACAGGTATCGTAAAATGCATCTCGTCTTTAATGAGTGAATAAAAAAGTGAGAAAATTCCAGGCTGCGCGCTAAGCAGCCGCAGCAGTCGTGTCTCCGGCCGACTGCCCAGTGGTGTTGCCTCTGCGTTGCTATTTCCCTGGCCGTTAATTAACCAGGCAAGTCCCAGTTCTGGAGTTAGGGGACATTTTTCCCCCCTCAGTCTTTGTAACCTGGCTGCTTCAGCCAGCTTCTGTCATACAAAAAACTAACTCAAGCGTTTTAACGCATGAATTTATCGACGTGTTTGTTGGGTTCTTGAGTTAACGTGCAGTGTTGACTCTCGGACGTTTCCGTATGGTGGGGTGGGCTGCTAATTACTCGTCTGCAGTAGCGAGGGCACTGCCTGCCATAAGCTGGGCTGTCCCCCCCTGCCCACGCAGCCGGGGACGAGGCCTGCCCCTTCGGAACATGCCGACAGTGCTGTCCTGGCTCTCCCTTGATTTAACGTGGCCCTCGAAGGTCAGGCGGTTTGGAATCAGCCCAGCAAAGACCTCAACTTCCCCTGCCACCGCTGGGGTTGGGGTCCCTGGGCCGGATCCTGCCCATCTTAAAGGGTTACAGGTGACAGATAACGGGTTATCCGGTAGTCTGTTCTCTCTAGGGCGTCCAGCAGCGTCCCTTCACCATCACCTTGGCCCAGCCTCGGGCGCGGGCGGGTCAGCCAGAAGAGCTGGGTGCTCAGCTGGGCTCCTGGGGAACGCGGAGGGGTTTCTGAAGGGCGTGATCCAGCCCCTGATGGCCGGGGATACGGGGCAGCATTTCGGCTGAAACTTGCTTTGTGGCAGCTAGAGGACTGCCTCGGTAGCTCTTGCCAGCCTTTGTCATTTATTTCTAAAGTAACTGTGCAAGTTCCTTTTAAACTGACCCACAGAAACTTAATAACACATCTCTTCGATTTGATGCAATTACCTTTTGTCTGCCAAAGAGCATGCACTCTGTCTTTAGGAAAAAAGAGGGGGAAAATGTCACATCTTCTTTCAGACTGTAGCTATGAGGATACGACACTTGGACTCCTTCTTCACTTATATTTGCATTGAGAAGCACAATAAAAATCATTTATTAAAAAAAAATATCCAGGGGCTACAGTTGTTATTGAGTGTCTTTACTCAGCCATTTCTCAAATAAAAACAAAACAAGACAAAGAAAAAAGAAGTATCTAATCAAATAGAATCTGAATTGCTTTTGTAAAGAAATATTCTCATTAACTGGGTTAGGGATGGCATCTGAAGAATATGTCTTTTTTCCACATATTGTTTGAAATAATCTGGTTAAACTGTATGCTTGTCTTGTAATTTCTTACAGATGGTCACAAGAACAAAGAAAATATTTGTAGGTGGATTATCGGCTAATACAGTAGTGGAAGACGTAAAGCAATACTTTGAACAGTTTGGCAAGGTAAGTTCCTGCCTAAGTGAGCACTACATATTTTGAATACTTTTTTTTTTTTTTTTTTTTAAAAGTGTGTTTTGAAAAGCAGAAGTGCTATGAGGCCTACACTCAAAGGATGGCCATATTTTTTACCTTTCTGTGTAATTTCTCGAAGCCTCTGGAGCCACTTCTGGATTTCCTTTTCTGGTGCATGTGTATGTGTACAGTGTTTTCCACCACTGTTTACTTTCATTAAAGGAAAAAGAATAAGTGGGAGGTGAATTTGTGTATGCGCAGGAAGAATCTGACCCCTAGCTGAATGATTACACAGTTGTCTTCTCCATAAAATCAGCCTTCTGTTTACCCCTGATTCCAGTGGCAAAAGGAGCAAATAGATGTATTTGAGAGAGCTCATTAAGTTGTGAAAATGCCCGAAGGAACCACGTGAATAGCAAGAGTAACATAGAAGTCACTAGAATATCCATTTAATTTCTTATTAAAAAATCCTTATGCAAGATCCTGTGGAAGTATATTTAGAATCTTGACATAATTAAAAAAAAAAAAAACAACCAACCAAACAAATAAAAAACCAAAAACAAACCAAACCAACAAAAACCAAACCAAGTTTACATACGGAAGGAAACCTGAACCTTGCCCGAATAGTCTTCTCAGTGATGGAGCAGCTCTGACCCCCCCGTCCGGGCCCTGGCTGGAGCTTAGCGCCACCATGGAGCTCCCTGGATCCCCAAAGCTTCTGGATGCTGGCTCAGGAGTCCGCCGAGGGGAAGAGCTTGCAGAGCCCTCTGCTTCGAGAGCAGCTCGTGGTGCCACCTTCCACAGAGGCTCCTGCCAGCCCCGCTGGCCGCGCGGCTCCGCACGGCGCGACTCCTGCCTTTTGGAGCGCATCAGCGGAGGAGTTAGATGCGTGATTGCATGGGGCCACAGCAGGATGTCCCAAAGCAAAGCAGCTCCCATTCCTTGTAGTTAGTTTACGTTTCTTTTATCTGCCCTGAAAAGCCTTGGCCAGGCAGTATTTTGTTGAGGGCTGAGGAGAGGGGAGTTTATAAATTGTTCCTGTGCTGGATTGATAGTTGTTTTGCAAACCATTCATTTTATTTTCAATAATAATCTTCGATTCCGGCAGGATGTTTACAGCCTGCTGAGCCTTTTATTGAAGGATTACATGAGCTTTTGGATGTTTCTTCTGTAGTTACTTCTAATTGCAGAACTCTAACCTGTATTTTTGAAGTTAATAATAGTTTCAGTATAAGTGCTTTGCATATTGTCTGGATGCTGTCTTAATATAGTCTTTTTAATTTCACCATCTGGTAGTTTCATGCTTGCAATTTTACAGTCCCCGAGAATGCAGACAACTAGGCTGTGTTTTTCAGTAGTGACTAGTGATTCGGGATGCTTCAGTCCTGCTTTCATGCTCTGCCTTTCTTGAGATAGCTTAAAAGAGGTCTGGCTTTCCCAAGGCAATATTTTTGGGAAATGAAGTATTTTTTTTTTTTCAGGGGTCCTAATTTGAAGGCTAAAGAATTAAGGTCATTGCCCACACGGCAGTCAAGGCTGGAGCCCGTTCCTCTGGCAGTAGGGCTGGGTGATGTCCTGCCGAGGTGGTGGGGTCCAGTCGTTGGAGCTCGGCTCCTGTGGGACTCGGGCTCGCGGGGCTCGGTCCCTGTGACACCAGTTGACCTTCTCCAGTTGCATCCCTGTTGCACGCTCCCCTGCTGTAGCTTGTGAAGGGGAGAGGAGTTTGAAGTTGGTGGCGTGCTGGAGGAGAGGCTTCTGGGCTGTGCCACCGTGACTCGACCTTGCGTGCAGGCGGTCGAGGTCTCTCTGCTACACTTTGCTGTTTATCAGCTGAGACGCTTCGGTTTGTGGGGTGTTTTGAAGTGGTTTTACCCATGACTCTGGTGGTGAGAAAATGCAGAGCTGGTTAATGACTCCAGGAAATGGGGACTTTTGGTCTGGAATCTAGAAGTCTCGGTAATAGGCTGCAGTGGCTGGGATGCTGCGTTTGGATATAATGACCCAGGATTGGCCCTGTGGGACCTCGCAGGAGCTGCTTCCTTCTCCAGGCCGCTTCCCTACCTTTCCTTGACTTGCTTGCTCAGGTTGCAAGCTCTTCGTGGCAGGTGATCCATCTGTGTGCACTGCTTAGCACACAAGCCTTGCTCTCCAGTCAAGCCATTACAATGCAAACAGTGCATCACGATCGATTGGCAAGGTTTGCATTTGCTTAGCACTTTCTTAAAATAAAGAAAATTGCATTACATAATTAATGTGTAGAGGAGCCGCCCATATTTGATAAGAGCATCTCGGGTGACTTGCTCTTTGAAATGCTGAGCTTATTTATTGGTGTGGAAAAAATTGCTTACCTACTGCTGTGATTCTTGAAATCCTGTTTGTACTTGCTGCAGAGAAGAGCTTTGCAAGCAGGGGAGGTTGTTTTGGTAACTGGAGGTAGCTCTCAAAATACACGAGATGGTTAGAACAGCTCCGAGCTTTGGGGCCCGGCGGACTCGCTCGTTTAACTGGAGTTGGCAGGGAAGGGCCTAAAGTGTTGAATTTGAAACTGCAGCTTTTTGAAAAGTAAATGCCAGAACCTTTCTCTCCAATAAAAAGAAGAATGCTTTAATAAACCCTCTTCCCCGACTTCACCAGTGAAAATGCCTGCCCTTTAGAGTACCAAACTACGTGGTAATGATAACTCCTGAGACTTTGATCGTGAAATTTCTGATAGCGATTATTTTTTTTCTTTCTGTAAAGCCCAGGATCTGTAGGAATCCCAGCTTTCATTTTGCCAAGATGGGCATCCCTGGCTGCTGTAAGGTGCGGAGGAAGGCTGGGGAAAACTTACCTGAGCGAAGCCAAAAGGCTTAACAGAACAGGCACGACACAGCAATTAACAGCCTTGTGATAGGGAAATGCTTAGAGCTGATGGTGCTGAACCTGAGCACACACAGTCGTGGGGCTCCCCAGAGAGGCGGGGGGGGGGAGCTGGGTGCTGGGGGGGGGAGCTGGGTGCCGGGGGGGGGAGCTGGGTGCTGGGGGGGGGGGGGAGCTGGGTGCCGGGGGGGGGGAGCTGGGTGCCGGGGGGGGGGAGCTGGGTGCCAGGGGGGGAGCTGGGAGCCGGGGAGGGGGATCTGGGTGCCGGCGAGGGGGAGCTGGGAGCCGGGGAGGGGAGCTGGGAGCCGGGGGGCGGGAGCTGGGAGCCGGGGAGGGGGGACTGCAGTTCAGGCTGGCAGGGAGCAGGCTCGAGGCCGGCAGCATAGGAGGGGTATCTGGGTGAGAGTTTGGGGTTGAGGCTTCTCCTTCCAGTGGTTTCAGGGAGCAGGAGGATGTGAGGAGGCTCAGCCAGGAGGACGAACCACCGAACTAAGCCATAACTGTTTACAATCATGAAAGGGGGGGGGGAAGCCATTGTCTTACTACCTAATCCTGATAGTCTAACGCAGTTGTTTCTGTGATCGTCTGTTATTTCAGTCAAAGATGTTTCAAACATTCTTGCTAACAAAATAAATTAATCGGCCACGTTAAGCCATCCAGGGTCTTCAGCATTGCTCATATGCTGATGTGTGAAAAGCTGGCTGTTAAGACCAAGTTTTAGTAGAATTTAAATGAGCAAGTGTTAGAAGTGAGATCCAGAGGGGAGCGCGGCGGGGCTGCGGTTTCCTCTCCTCGGGAGAGGCTGCGCGAGCCCTGAGCCCTCGGCAGGGCTGTGGCTGCAGATCTGCCTGATCCGTGGCTCTCTGGACGTGTAAGCGAGATGATGCTCTCCGAGATCAGGACACGTTGGAGCATTCAGGGCTTCTGGTGTCGTTTAAAAAAGGAAAAAAAAGAAAAGCAACAGCCTCTTAAAGCCTCACCCAGAGGACTGTGACCAGCAGAAGAAAGCTCCCAAAGGCTAATGAATTGCACTTCTCTCAGGACGGGCATGTTCTGCACCTTTTAAGCTGAAAGTGACTGATGATAAGGGACTTCTGAGGGTTTGTTTTTTACTAGGTAATGCTGCCTTTATAGAGCTCCTGTGAAAGTAGTGTAGTCCTTACTTTGCGACTTGCAATTATACTTCACATGGCGAACTGTGTAATTAGTTTGGAAGACTTATGCCTAGTCATTGGTTTATCCTAATCGGCTTTGGCTTTTCCCAACAACAAAGTGAGCTTATTTTCCTAAGCTGAAACAACTCTGCTCCCTTTGTTCCTCTCTTTTATTGTCTCATTCCTTTCATTCTGTTTTACTGCCAAAGTTTTGTTTCATTAGGCCTACAAGTCATTTCCAATCCAGTGGGCTGCTACAATAAGGCCTTTATAACTCAGCTGCCCTGGTTCCCATGTCCCTTCTGGTCTGGAGCCAGGACTTGCTGTTTGACATGGGATTTTAACCCTTTTGGTGCCCCAGCTGCGAGTCCCCCCCTTCGTGCTGGGGCTGCCTTGGTGGGGTGCCAGCCAGGCTCGGGGTGCGTGTTGGCGGGACTGCCCGGCGGGCTTCCGAACCCAACCGCCCGCGCGCTGTCATTAACTGACACGGTAATGTGGTTGGGCTCCAGGTACACTTTTTGACCCAATTATCGAAGCAGAACTCTGCGCAAAAAAAAAAAAAAAAAAATTCTTCTTACTGAAATACTGTAATCAGGCTTGGTGGGAACAGTCCTTCGAATGAAAAGGCTACTGTGTCCCTCCAGCCCCTGTTTCCAGCACGATGGGAACAGCGTTACGTTAAAGGTACATTTCAGTTGTCCTGAGCTATTAGATCAGCCCCTATATGCCTGTTCTTGTTGAAAAATCATGGGGTTTTGTGTGGGAGCGAATACATTCACATTTATACTTTTTTTGAAAAAGAATGGTGGTTTTTAAAGGAGGTGTGTGAAATAGTTTTGTGGACAAACTATTTTTACATGTTGTTATTTCAAACTGCTAGAAAAGCAGTGCTGGTGTTGGTGGCCCCAGCTGCTTTACTGCCTCTAAAAATTTCGAAGCGGGAGCACTAGCTCTACATTTTTTCACTCACACCAATCCTAAAATCACTTTTGGGGGAGGGGGCTGTGGCATTTCCTTTTTATTTTAAATCTTCAGATGAAATTTGAACAGACCAGGATGCATTAATTTTGTTTTCTGTTCTGGCTTGCCACAAGGTCCCCCAGACAAATTGTAGGCATGTTTCAACTTCACTTGGAATATGTTGTTTCCTCAAGAATGATTTTTAAGATTTAGAAATTTTGAAACAAGACAGGATTTCTGAATTACTTTTCTGGATCTGAAACGTTTTGTACTGTCACTTGTTATTTCCTGTGAGATGCAAAATAGACCAGTGGAATAATAATACCTAGCTTCTGGTGTTGTTTTTTTTTTTTCTCTGTGAAACTGTTGAGCTTTGGAAAGCTTGGAATTTTATCATCTCTCCCTTCTGTAGGCATGACTTACTGTCTAGTGGCAGTTAAGTGAGAGGAGAGTAACTTCTCAAACGCTGTCTTTGCTCCAGGCACACCTTAGCAGAGCCACAGTGCTGTCTTGCAAGAAAACTGAAGCTGAAAGCAGTGAGGCTGCAGACAGCAAAACGTGAGAATGAGAATTTCCTTCTTTGGCTGTACCATGTCTTGCGTTATAACACAGAGAGCAATGCAAGTAATGACCAGTTCAACCTTCGAAAAAATCCTCTTTTGTAACAAAGTCCCTCTGCTTCCTCCGTGTGAGCGAGCGGGGAGAGGGAAGGAGGTGTGATGCACACCGAGGATCTCGGCCTCATCGGGTGGTTTACATAACTTGCTTCCTACATGCTTTCCTTTCTGACAGCTGTGAAAATATAAATCAAGAAAACATGAGCGAAAACTCCTCCTTGTTTGGCAAGGCTGTCTGGGTGTGAACGAGTTAATGCGCCGCTGTAGTATTAAGCACTCCAGTGGTTTACTTTTCCCTGAGACCTTGAGTATGGCCTCTGAAGATGTTATTACAATAGAGTTGTTAGCATGAGAAAAGGTGGTTTTCTCGCCATGGGTTCATTTTGGGGGGATTTGGGAGTCTGTGTGGAGCTGGGGCTAAGGCCAGAGTCGGGAGGTGCAAGGAATTTTGCTTGTATGAAAGTGAAAGCTTAGTTAATTTAGACTTGGCATACAGTTTGAATTGTATTGTTACATCTGTTGGACATTGATATGTAGATTTAATGGTCAATAGGATACATGGATGGTCTATTCTTAAAGTATTTGCTTTGCAGAAAAGTCATTTTTTGGTTTGACAAGTTGTTAGCCTTTCATATTTTTCAGCACTGTATTTCCAGATTCAATATTTGTGAAATAATTTCATCTTATGAAATGAAGGGACAGATTTGGACTCTTAATTTACATTCTAGTCTGTAATAGCTGGGGTTCCTGAAACATTTGTAATATGCAGTAAAATAGAGAATGTGTTGGCATTTTTTTAACTGCTGCTAACCTTTCCAAAGCGATTCTGAGCTCTAGACCTGGTGTGAAATAGCTCGTAGCTCATTATATTCTCCTTTCTAAGTTACCTGGGTGTACCTTGGGAGAAGTTGCTTAGTTTGAATCATTACACCTCCTTAAAACAGAATGAGCCATAGACAAACACATCATTGTTTGCAGCTTCTGAGAAGTTTGGGACAACGAAAACCACAATTTGTGGGGCTATTCTGTTAGAGGAGCGCGGAACAGCCTTCAGCCTTGTTCACGCTGCTGCCTCTGCCCTCTGCTTGTGCTTTAAAGTTCCAGTATTTCTGGATTTCCTTATTTGAATGTTGTATCTGTGATATTCCAAAGGATAATGAATGTTCCTTTAAGTTTTTCCTTTGGCATGTGACAAAGAGTTCTGAGATACAGGGGTCCCTCATGGCCCAAAGCAGTTTTTATTATTTCTTCTCCCTCCCACGCATGCTTTTTTTTTTTTTCATTTTTTTTTTTTTTTAAACAAACTGAGAAACTCAGTCGTTGTTTAAAAAGAAGTCAGTGTTTTCATTCTGTCAATGAAAAGTTGTACACAGGAAGTCAGTTTTTAGGTGGTCTGTAATAAGACACATGCTTTGTGGAAGTGGTTTTGTTATAAATTAGAAGTTGGTTTCTACCTGGGTTTTATGAAAAGAGGAAATGTTAAGGCAGGATTTGTGGGCAAGAAGGCTGTATCAGAACTCAGCAGAAGTTTGAAGTCCAATTTTATTTCCTTTTTTGCTCTGGTTAAACGAAATGGCAAGGAAGCTTTTGTGCTGTAGAGCCGAAACGGTGTGAGATGAGGTAATTGTGGTGGAGAGTCGGGGCCCCGAGCATCTGTGTTCTGTTTCCCACTGTGCCACCCACTTGCTGGCTGACTTTGGGCAAGCTGTTTTATCTCGCCTTGCATTTCCTTGCCTTTCTTCCTTAGTAAGCTCTGAAGGGCATGGGAAATGTAAATATGCCAACACTCATGTCGCTCCCAGCCTTCACGCGTGCGGACCCGATGCCGGGGGAGGCGGCCGCCCTGGTAGCCGTGGGGGGGGCTGAGGTAGCCAGGGGTGGGCTGAGATAGCCGTAGGGGGGGTATGAGGTAGCCGTGGGTGGGGCTGAGGTAGCCGTGGGGGGGGGGGGGGGGGGCTGAGGTAGCCGTGGGGGGGGCTGAGGTAGCCGGGGGGGGGCTGAGGTAGCCGTGGGGGGGGCTGAGGTAGCCAGGGGGGGGTTGAGGTAGCCGTGGCGGGGGGGCTGAGGTAGCCGTGGGGTGGGCTGAGGTAGCCGTGGGGGGGGGCTGAGGTAGCCGTGGGGTGGGCTGAGGTAGCCGTGGGGGGGGATGAGGTAGTCAGGGGGGGCTGAGATAGCCAGGGGTGGGCTGAGGGTAGCCGTGGGGGGGCTGAGGTAGCTGTGGGGGGCTGAGATAGCCGGGGGGGGGCTGAGGTAGCCATGGGGGGGGCTGAGGTAGCCGGGGGGGGGTTGAGGTAGCCGTGGGGGGGGCTGAAGTAGCCGTGGGGGAGCTGAGGTAGCCGGGGGGGGGGCTGAGGTGAGCTGGTGCTGGCTCTGTGCTTGCTTTGCCCCGGGTATGGCTTGAGCAGCCCGGCTGCCAGGAGCCCTCAGGGCAGGGCCTGCAGCCTTGGTTTAAAATGGACTTATTTTAAGACAACTCTGCTATATCCTTTGATTTTTATTTTTTTTTTTCAGCATAAAGTTATGGCTAGTGCCTTATATTCTGTCTCACATACTTCAGTAAGAGTAGGGGAGCAGTGTTGATCCTGAGCTTGCAGCGTGGGATTAGACCATTGGCAACCCAGAATCGTACCGAGTCCAACTGAAATCAGTAATTAATCAGGGGCTGAGTCTGGGGAGAAAAAAGTTGTAAGAAAATATTCATGTTCCCTCTTCCAGCATGCGTGTGGATGCTTGTTTGCAGTGGTTTCTGTATCAGTTTTGCAACTGAGCCAAACCCGTGAAAATGACCTGCGCTTTTCTGGGACCCCAAGGAAGTCAGTTTTGTTTTTCAGCCCCTGCTTTTATTTGACATAAACGTGATAAGCTACCTAACACACCTAACCAAGGTAGTTAATCGTATTTGGTAACATCTTTAAATTATCCCTGGAGCGCTCTTGGATTCAGCCCCAGTGTGGCTGCGTGGGGTTGCGGGTGTAGAACTTCTCTGGAGGGAAATGATTTGGTTTTGTGGTGCTGTGGCAGCAGCTCGGAGCCCCCGTGTCGGGGCAGGGCCTGGCGGGCCGGCTGCTACGCAGAAAAACACCGGCAAGACGAGCTCTGCTCCAGCAAGCTGCGTCAAAAGCAACAGATAGCAGTGTTAAAGCACAGCAATGGGCGTCAGGTAGAATTTTCTGATAGGTATTTCCAATATAGTGAAGTTGCATCAGATTCCTCTTTGGCACTTGGCTTGAAGTGCAGCCTCCTGGACTCGCCAGGAGGTTATTTATAGATGCAGGCGCTGCTCCTGACATCCATCGGAGTGGTAACCCCGGTCCAGAACATTACGTCTGTTCTTCGAGTAGCTACAACTGAGGGTGCCAAAGCTTTGCCCTGGGAAAACTAATGCTTTAACATCGGTTCTCTAATGAAAAAATAGCAGCAGTTACTTAAAACTGTATGGTATAATTGAAGCTTGCACTATACTGCTCATATATTTGGGGTAGGCTCATCAGCTAAAGTGAGCTAGTTAAAACATAATTGATTGGAGAGGAAGTGTTTGATCATTGTCATCATACTCCATAATAAATACACCAGTATCAAGTGATGGGATGGGAAGTGTGAGGATTTTTTAAATGCAGCTCTGAGTCTGAGCCCTTCAGAAAAGGGCTTTTCAAAGTATCCGCGAGGAACCTCCCGTAAACTGTTCCAAACGTGGAAAAAGAGCACACGTTACTGGAAGGAGGTGTAATAACATTTTTTTTTTTTTTTTTTCCACGTGGAAGCGAATGGCCGTACTCGGTCGCTCGTCTCGGGTTCCGCTGGCACCGCCCGGGGCGCGGCGCTGGCGGGCAGAGGGGGGCCAGGCGCTCATCAGCCCATCAGCGAGCGGTGCCTACCTTTCACCCTGCTGTACAGTGAGAAGGAAATGCCTGGTTTGCTCTGCAGCTGGATTTAAAAAAAAACTTACTTTTTTTTTTTTTTTTTTTTCTGATGGAAAGATTTCTTTTTGAAGTGGATGGTTCCATGCAGAGCTGGGTGGTTCTTGTTTTGTCTGCGTGCTTGTTCTTTTTTTTATTTGTTCGTATGATTTTCCATCAGGGTGCTAAAAAGCCCACAAGGCAATTTTCAGTCAGTCCTAGAGGTGAAATAACCGAGCTTTGTTCACACATGTAATATCGAGGTACGACCAATTTAATTAAACTTATGCTAATTCTGCAGAAGTAGAATGTGAAATTCATTGGACGTCCATCTTGCGCATGTATGTCTCTCCTAGGAGAATTTAGGGTTTTCTTTTCTGGGGAAAAAAAATGCGCCTAAGTGTATTTTGGTGGAAGTGGCGTGGTAGCTGCGCACGGCAGGCTGGTCAGAGTCAAACCCAGCAATAACCATCCGGTACCGGGTAGTCGGTGCCAGCCCCGAGAGGGAGAGATGCGCGTAGCTGAACTCTGTGCGGTGCAGTGTATGTATTTATAAATGTAACTTCAGAAATGGGGACAAGGGCAAAGTAGCTCAAATGAAGAGCCAATTAAGATAATCTAAGCAGAATGAGGATTACTGCCTCTCCATGTGAAGGATACCTAAAACGCACGCGGCCAGTTCGGATCAAACAGGCGTCGTCTCTGTCAGGGACGTTTCCAAGGGGTTTGGGGTGAATGGGAATTCACAGCGACGTTTCCAGCTTACTGTCCAGGGCAAAATGTTGTTGAAATAGCCATCTGGGCTCTGATGGGTTCTGCTGGCAGAATATGTCACGGAATATATTTCTTTCCTGTAATGTCATCACTGTGGAAGTTTGAAGAAAGAAGAATATTGGATATATCATAAAGAAATGATTGCTCGTATAACAGGAGTTCACATTTTGCAGTTTTTCTTTTCACAGGAAGTTGAAAACACTAGCAAGGCTGTCAGAGAAGCCGCCGCAGTGTGTTTTCTTTTTAAAAATGAGCTGCGGTGCCCATCGCGACCTTTGCTGCCGCTCCAAGTACCGGGAGGCTGGTCTGAAATGACCCGGTAAGGCACATCCACGTACCGCCGGCTGGGAGCGGCAGCGCGATTGCATTCACACCCCTGTTCCAGGACATCGATTTTTAGATCTGAGCGAACAGGAGCGGGTGCAGGGTTCCCGCTCTGAGCATCCCCGGTTTTTAGCGCTGGCAGCTCGAAGCGGTCTGGGTCGGTTGCGCCGGGAGGTGGGGGCCGTGGGGGGCCGTGGGCCTGTCCTCGGGGGGTTCAGTGGAGCAGGGGGGGCGCGGCAGCCCCCGCCGCGGCCGCGCTCTGGGGCAGTTGCTGCGCGAGCGGTGGCTTTTGCGGCGCAGGTCCCTCTGTTGACTCTGTTACTCTGATGAGCGGTTTCGCGAGTTCAGATCGGTGCCATGTTAATTGCCAGGACTGGGAGGGTGGGAGCAGATTTCACCGGGGGCAATGGAAGGGATCCAACGCATTTCCACTCTGTTTCCCTGCTTGGCAAACCAGCACTTACTGTCACTTTGCATAAAGAGCTTTATTTCAGACGGTCAGCCGTCACCACCCCCCTTCCCCTCCCGGCCCACCCTCCCCTGAAGGAGAGGAGGCCGACGAGCATTTAATTTCCCCACCAGCAGGTGCTTGTCATCCATCTGAAGATAGCTGCCAACATCTGGTGCAATTGCCTCAGCAAACGCAGTAACAAGGCGGCCTGCAGTTCAAACGCAGAGAGAGCATTGCCTCTTTAATGATAACAAGCTGTTGGCTTCCCCTCGGAGATGAATTCATCTCACAGATGTTTGTCTAGTTTTGGCAATCTTATCACTATAGCTTTGGTGATTATGCTCAACTGGAGACTATTACTATAAAAGAAGTTTGAACTTGTTCCATTTTTGCATTATTTATTTATTTATCCATTTATTTCTTTGCTTTCTGGATATAATTTGTATCAACAACTGTAATGTTGGTCCCATTACCCAAGTACCCTCACGTTTTTGGTTTTGTTTTTTTTTTTTTTTTATTGCATCTACTGAACAGTAGCTCGCTACTTGACATTCACCACTGGCGAATGTCTTTCAGCCACGCTGACTTTTTTAACATTCCCCATCAACAGCTTTGTGGTTTGAACCCTCTATTTAACACTACATTTCCTGGGATTGCTTGGCGCTCACTCTGTCTGTTCTCTCTTAATAACTGCAATATACTTACTACTTCTGCAAAGAGCGAGTTGCCAAGAATATTCTGGATACTTCTGTTTGGACGGTAGCGCTCCGGCGACCTTGGCAGGGGTTTGTAATGGCAACGTACGACCGTCTTCACTGTTACATCGTCAGTGTTTCCAGCCTCAGCACGATCCTACAAAACGTGGAGACCTGCAGGCCGAAGACTTCAGTGCTCATTTGCTATTGTTTGGTTTTCTAACATGCCTTGTTGTTGTTGTTGTGTTTGTTTTTAAGGAGGCATTTTCTCCTCAGCATGTGGAATTTAATTCTGGTAAATAGGATTTATTTTTGGAAACATGCTTGTGAATAGGTGACTCATGCCTGAATGAAGATGTGTCACTGTTGGTGGGGACACCATGTGTATAATTCCTTAGTCTATAAATAGATGTCAGTCCCAAGTATTGGTGACATGGTGATGCTTCGCACTGACTCGTTAGCTGCAGAGCGGCTTCTGAGGAAAGTGTTTAGAGTGTCAGTCTCTCCTGTTGGAGCAGTAATTTCAGCTGATGCTTAAGGAATAGACATCAATAGCTTCATGAAATACTGGGAGTACTTTAATTGGCGCAAGGGAAGTCAGAATGCCGGCACGGTCCCGTGCCGCTGTCGTGGTGTGCACTCGTATTGCTTCTCGCTGTTGCAGAGGGGGAGGAGCTGAGCTGGGGAGGTGGGAGCTTGTCAAAGGCCGAGGGTATCACCTGCAGGGTCCTGAAATTCAGAAACTCACCTTTGACCATTTCGTGCGTACGTTCCTTTCCCTTACTGAGGGAGATGCTAAGCTAAACGTTTAGGATTAGAGATCGCTACGTTTTCCAAATACTGGGAGTAACAGTTCCTTCTTCCTGTCACTGACACTAAACTGGTTACATGTTGTTGATGTTTGCTCAACACCATTTACCCACCAACACAGCACATATGGTTTAATGTCTGTCTCTATTTCAGCTTCTGCTGTAGTTACAGTATTATTAAAAATCCATTAAATTTTAATGTACATCATAAAATATGTGCTCCTGTGAATGCGAGCACGGATAATTATTTCTGATGAATAAACCAAAAGGACAAGTACGTAAGAAGTTCATCCTGCAGCTTTCAATTTTCATTATATACATCTCCTGCAGGGGCAATCGTTGTGATGTTGCAGCTGGTTATTTCTGTGGCCTGGCTCTCCCTAGAGATGGATGATGACAATGCAAACTTGAACTAGCAGAAGTGCCAGTGTTTTTGTGGGCATATCTGTAGATAAATGGTTTACCAGGGGAGGTAACCCTCTGGAAGGTAGAGGATGTGAAGAGCACTGCAACACAGCAGCAACTTTCTGAGTTTTTGTTCAGCGCGTATCGGCTTCGTGGAATCCTGGAAAGTAACCCAATTATTTCTCATTAAAATAACCCAGAGATCTAGCAACAGGCAAGGTGTCATTGCTAGAGCACCACGAGCTAGGCAAGCTCTTCTTGGTTTCCAGGGCCTGAAGTAGGCAAGGGAATCATTAAAAATAATGCATTACAGTGTCCATAAAGTTTCATGCAGTATATAATGGCCCATAGGGGCCTCACCTAGTTTTGCATATATGATACATACATAATGGTTACAGCTTCTCATTAACTTTCCCATAACACGGAATATACTTATCTTTAACACCCCCTTCAGGCTTCACGTTATTTGCCAAGCATTTCCTAATAAGCAGGAACTTAAACAGTTACCGTGCTTGCCTCCTGTCCCCACCAGGCTAAAGAAGTTGTTGGCCTCTTTCCTGTCCGTTTAATTTCCTATTCCTGAATGCTCTGGGCAAAACCCAGCTCCGGCAGAGTGCAGCGAGAGGACTTTCCTGGGGTTCTCCTTCTCTGGTTTTAAGAGTCCACCCCAATATTCCTTGTGTTTAAGAGCACGTCCGCACCCAGAGGATGAGCCTTGGCGTAGCACATGAACCCTTGCAGGGACCTTGGCCTCGGCAGCAGCGCGCAGCCCTTAGCTATCCCAAAGGGGCAAGCCGAGCGATCCCAAGAAGTCCCAGAGATCCCACCAAATCCTTTGCACCTACGGTTTCTTTGCACCTGGGTATCCGTGCTAAAACTGCGCAGGACTTGATGGATCCTCTGTGGTGACTTGGCTGCTTTTTGCCCTGGAAAGGCGCCCTTCAGGCCTTTGCACTGCTGACGGCGAGAGTTTTGGCTGAGTTTAGATAAGGTGGTACTGAGGAAAGATGTTTTGAGCTGTTGTGGTCTGTCGGATGAGTCCAGGAGTGAAGAGGAGGAAGATGGAGCTATGGCTGTGCTGGGACCACGGTTTAGGAACTTTGCTCTGCGCACGTGGCACGGATTTGCTGTGTTATTTTGGCCTCATCCAGGTCCCCACCCAAAATCTGGGACTGTTAGTGTGGCTTTCCTTTTGCTGCCGTAACTGCAGGCTTTCCCGAGGGGGAGCGAGCGTGTCTGTGTGCAGCACTTTGCCATGACCTTGATCAAAGTCTTAGCGCTGCTGTGATACCAAATGATGACAAATAAATTCACCTTCGTACAGTTTAGTCTAGCTGGCTTTGTTCCTTCGTCCCTGATCCTCCCTGCGAAGGATTTTGTTTACTTTTCCTGAAATGGAAGAGGCCCTGTTACATAGTCCTCCTGCAAAAATAAACCTCTGAAACGGAAAACAGAAGAGAAGGAACAAAAATCAGACACAGTCTGATAATACAGAGCAGATACAAGTCTTGAGTTCAAGGCACTTTGAACCAGAGGCTTATTTAGGTGTAACACAAATTCTACCATTTTTGTACAGTTTGAAACTCTCCTCCCTCCTGTACTTTCTGAAAACAATCAGAAAAGAGAACTGCAGTAAAATTCTAGAAGTAGCAGATACTGATTTTTTAATTTTTTTTTTTTTTTTTTTTCCCCCCTCACCATCTTCTTTGGTTAGATTTATGCTCCAAAGGTCACAAAGTCAGTCAGGTGCTACAGAAAATCTGTATTTCCTTTGACCTTCTGACTGTATTTTGACTTTTAAGAAAAGTAAAAATATCCAGTAAAGACTGGGTCGCACCGCTTCCAAGTTCAGCAACAGATCCTCAAACTGGGAGAAAGAAAAGGAGCGAGGAAGAGAGGAGACCCGTGCCTGCTGCCGAAGGGATCAGCAGAGCAGCAGTGGCTGCAGCCCCTGCCAGCGCCCCACGCTGCACTTTGGGGGTGCTGCTCAGTTCATCGAGGTTTTGTTGTATTTATTTGCTTACTGGACGCTTGAAACGGTCTTGTTCCTGTGTGGAGCTTGGAAGGTCTGCCTGTCAAAATGGAAGCGAGCTCTCGGTAGTCGGCGACGTGGGAGTGAGCTGCGCTGGCTGTTTATGAAATCTGGATTCAGTTACTCGATGGGACTTGAGGCTGCGCTGACTCCAGCGGGGCCCGTGGTGTCAAAAGACAAGAGCTGCAGAAACAAAATACCCAGCGACGGCGAAAGCGAGCGAATCGGCGTAAACATCGCTCGGTCTCCGCGCTCTGCCTCCCCGGAATGTGACCTTGGCTGCCGGTGCTGCGGGGTCCCCGGCGCCGGGCGCGCGGGGGGAAGAGCGTCCCGCCGCTGCCCTGACCTTGTGTCGCTGCTCGCTGAAAACTGCCTGTCCTGGGGGGCCGGGGGGCTGTGCCTGCCGGAGGGGCTGTCTGGGGACAGAGGAGGGGGCTCGGGCGTTCCGTTTAGCGGGAAGTTGAGCTGCTTTTTCCTGCAGCTTTGACTAAGGATGTGTGCTGGATTTTTACTAGTAAAGCAGGAATGAGCGATTGGGATCACAGCCGAAGGAAAGACGCCCTCCCCTTTGCTGCTGTTTGATGTTTCAGAGCACACCACGTAGCACATTTTTACTTTCCTTTTGGTGAATCGGAGAGGCTAACGTTGCCTCGCGAGGCTTCCTGGCGGCAGCGGCCGGGGCGTTAATTGTAACCTCAGCGTTTCCTTAGCTGGAAATGGAGCGCGCCCGTGAGCGGCTGCGACGCTGCTGACTAACCGGGGCGCACGGGGGGGTCGCTTTGGGTGGCTTCAGGCTCTCTTCCTCTGGCCCCACAGCCGCTGGCAGAGAGCCGACGCGAGGCGTGAGGCTTCGTGGCTTGCGTTGGGTGGCCAACCAGCCTTTTGAGTGCCACCGACTTAAATACCTTGGTGGCATCTGCAGATGCATCTTTAAGCAGTTCGCGGTCGCGTTTCTGAAGTCAATATGTAGTAAGTGTTGGCTGTTCCCCACCTCCAAAACGACCGAGGGGGATGAATGAAAACCTCTGTAATGCCAGAGTGCGCCTTGTTCATCAGAAATTAGGATACGGGTTCCTGGCGGAAAGTAAGCTTTGTGCTCGGTTGACTCATAGGTCATATTTTCCATCCCTGCTTTTCTGTTTAAGTGGCTAAGTTTTTTATATACTATGCCTTGACCTAAAAATTTGCTGCATAGAATGTACAGAAAGTGCAGTCTGAGATGATGCATCTTTTGGGGCTGGAGGCTCACTTTTGACCTCTATTTACATGATGTAAATCAAACCGGAGTAGAGTTGTGGAAATAGAACAGGCCAGCTCTCGCGTCGGGGGCTGTTCAGCCTTATCACAGTCATAATGCAGTGTAAAAATGCTAATGCGTAGTACAGCTTTGCCATGGCCTTTGGTGATCGGGGAAACGCTCTAAAAAGAAAAGAATTAGAGGTAATTGATGATTTCAGCCGGATTGTGGATGTGAACTGGCAGGGCTCCTCGTGAGAGGAGCTGTGCTGATTTGCACCCACGGGGCACGAAGGAAGGCGAGCCAGGCGTCAGCAGCCCTGGTTTGCACGAGCTGGGAGTTGGACGTTTTATTTGGAATGGTGTGCGGCTGGAAAACAACATTCCCACTGAGTGAAGGGTCTGCCTGTGCTCTGCCATGTCCTCGGCACCCGTGCGGCCCCTGCAAGCAGGAGCTGGCGGCGAAGCGTCGGTGTCGGCACGGCAGCAGCCGCTCGTGGTGCCTGCCGAGCGCCGGGGCTTGTTTGCTTACAGCCCGGGAAGAAATCCCTTCGTTTGCTTATAGTGTTCCTGAAATATTAACGTAGAACAAATCGCCCGGTTTCAGGCGAACATCTGAGTGAGGAGAGAGGAATGGCGTGTGGTGCTCTTCCGTGGTTTGTAAGGGGAAATGTGCCTCCGCGGCCACAGCAGCCTCCTGGCAGAGCGCCCTGTGCCGGGGGGGGCAGGAGGATCGGGGTCTAAGTGGGGAAAGTTTTGGCCTTTAACCCTTCCCCGGGTTCCTAGGAGCTGAGGGGAAACAGGAGAAGGAGCTTCACTATTTTGCATCATCTGCAGCTGATCGGGAGGATATTTGGAAAATTTTAACTGCTCTTGGGACTTTTTCAGACAGACTGTTTAAAGTAGTTATTTTTCCCAGATGGTAAATATAGGAGACATCCTCAGCAGCCTGCTAGTAATAATAATACTTACATGGCACATTACATTTTCAAAGTGCTGTCCAAGTAGCTGATGTGTCTTGTCTTTTGCAACAATGTGTAGTTAGACTAGAAGGATATTGGCCTGAATTTGTAGCCGTTTATCAGCCACATCTGTGAGTGAATTTACTTTTCTGCTGTTTCCTACTATGTGAGTGAACTGAGTTCTCCTGTGTATCTTGACACTGATTCCAGTCTTTCATCTTGGTAGTGAAGAAGATGATCTTTAAGTGGAACGGAGGAGAAAGATGTCTTTCTGCCTATTACACTACACAAAAAATGAGTGCAGCTTTACAGAAAAGGGATGTTCTTTTTTTCAGCCTGTATAACGTATAAATGAAGTTAGGCCTTCTTAAAAGGAGCGTGCTTTCCCTTGCCTCCTTTCCCTTGCCTCCTTTCCCTTGCCTCCTTTCCCTTGCCTCCTTTCCCTTGCCTCCTTTCCCTTGCCTCCTTTCCCTTGCCTCCTTTCCCTTGCCTCCTTTTTCCCCTTGCCTCCTTTTTCCCCTTGCCTCCTTTTCCCTGCGTTTCCTTGTTTTGGGGACGGGGGCAGTTTGAGGCAGTGGGGGCTGTGCCGGGTCGGGGGGTTCCTCGCGGCCCCCGGACGTTGTTGTGCCGTGCCCAGGTTGCCCGGCACTGCCGTCCATCTCTCGGTGCAATCTCTGCAAGGGGTTTCTTTTCTCCAAAGGAATTTCCAAAGAGCATTAGGTGCAGGCAGAGGGCCTAGGTTTGCACACCTGTCTGCAATTAAGTAGTTTGGTTTTCTGCTCCTTAATCCTTTACGAGAGTCGCAAGGGCAGTCTGGGTACCGCGAAGCTGTCGTGGAGCCGAGCGCGCAGTGCTCGGGGGCGACACGCTCCCCACCAGCCCTGCCGCCCGTTTTCTTAGTGTCTCCCGTGAGCCCGGGAGGTCAACGGCGAGCGGGGCCGAGGGCTGGCACGGGCGCGAGGGGATGGCTTGTGGGAAGGGTGGAGGAAGGAGGAAAACGTCCTTAATGAAAGGGAACAGGGGAGCGAGAGCCAAGTTCCTAGAAAGAGGACCTTGCAAGGAATGCGCAGATGACATGAAGAAGTAATTAAAAGGAAAGCCCTAATGGGACGTTAGGGGGAGATGCAGCTGGAACTTGAATAAGCAAATGTAAAGAGGGAATTAAGTTTGTAAGCTTTCCTCTCAGGAACTGATGGGGAAAATACGGCAACAGCTTCTGTTGATGTAAATCAGCATCGAGCCCGTTGCTGGAGAGCTCCAGCTTGTGAGTCTGGTTCGTTTTATGTTTGCTAGTCCTAAACCTTGAACACGCCCAGGGAAAGAGGGAGGATGTGGCGTTCTGCAGAGGTGACGTGAAGGACACCTGATTCCAAAGCAAAGGATATCGACTTCAAAAATGAAGTGAAACTGTTGGTGATGTAGTTTGCCTGGGGCAAATTGATAGTTTGCTACAAGTAATATTAATTTAAGTGTATTATAATGCTTTAAATTATCTGGATAATTTAATCTGTGATTTTTAAAGAAATAATTTATCAGCTTTGATCTTAAATAAAAAAAAAATAAAACAAATGAAACAAAACCCTTCAATTAATATTAGCACTTCTCTTTTACTCTGGAGAGTAACATGCAGCAGAGACATTTATTTTTAGCTACGAAGAATTGCATGTGTGTTTCCAGATGTATTCTTAGACTTCGTACTGCTTAAAATTCAGCTACCACACTATGTAGATCCGAATTTTCTGTTCTGTAGCGTTTTGTCTCTGCCACTGTGGATATCTTTTTTTTTTTTCTTTTTTTTTTTTTTTTTTTCCTTCTTCTTTTTTCTCTTTTTTTCTCAGCAGAGGTGGTGGAGGAGGGGGTGATGATTAAGGCAGCCGGTAAGTCTCTTAGCTGCCTCTGAACTTTACTCCCTCTGCGAGGAGTGACCTATTTAGATGAGGCCCTTTGATGCAGTTGGGGAGGTCAGGTGAGGTCAGAGCACTGGCCGTGCCAGCAATCCCACAGATGCAGGAAGCGAGGAACTTCTGGAGGGTGCGGGTTGAACAGGCAGTTATTTCAGTATGTTCTTTCTCGGCGCGTGCATTTGTTCTCTTCCAAAAATCCCCGGAGCGGAGCGGGCGGGATCCGCCGCGGTGCAGAGCGTGGCAGGCGGGCGAGTGGAGAGGCCCCACGGCCGGAGGACCGAAAGGGCCGGGGGGAGGCCAGGGGGGCAGGGTGCTCTCGGGCTCCGGTACCCCCTTCAGCGGATCATGCCGTGCTCACACGTAGAAATTGCAGCCCTGCCTCGCCAGCTCCTCCTTCCCCGACCCGCCGGGTCTGTCTCCTTCCTTCCAGCTTGTTGGCTGAAGAAGGGGCCTACGCAGATGTGTTCAAGCCACATGGCAATTAGAGAAATTAAAAGGGCTGGGGGAAGAAAGGGAAGGAATGCTCCTCTCAGCTTGGATGTCCCGAAGTAAAATCCCAGCTGAGCAGCTTAAAATAGATGGTCAGCTGGTTGTGAGGGCCAGAACTAGCCCGGAGAGCGTGTGGCATCTGTGTCCTAGGAATGCTGCCTGGTCATCAGGCCAGATAAATTAGGACTAGCACTGGCCTGGGTTTGTGCAGGGGACAGACTGTGCTGAGGATGGGGACCTGCCCCAAGTGTCACTGAGGCTGCCCTGCTCCAGTCCTCAAACATCTGTCTGGGAATCGATAATTCGCTGTTGGTGGACGTGGCAGGTCTAAAACATCGATGCGCTACTGCCGGGGAGGTGCTGCTGCCTGCACCGCTGCCCTGGCAGTGCATTCTCCCCCAGGAATCTCTGACTGGGAAGCTACTTTTAATGGTACATCTAATAACCGATCCAGCTTAAAAAGGGGGGGGGGGGGGGGAAGATTATGCCTATGATATCAGCACAATGACCAAGTCTCTGTGTTACCTTCTGTGCCTTTCCTCCGCACGCCACCGCCTCCCTCCCTCCCTCGGAGGCCGGGGCTGGATCCAATGACAGCGCTGCTTTTCCTCAGATGCAGCACAAAACAGATTTTTCTAGTGGCTGAATTTAATCACTTAGATGCAGAACACTGATAGACTGAATCAATTTAATTCCTATTGCTCACGACTGGGAGGGGAGAAAGGGGAGGAGGAAGGTCATAACAATTTAGCAAGCAACAACTTGGCTTAAAAACGTAATCAATAGGTCAGTCTTTGGTTTGGTGTTTTTTTTGTTTTGTTTTGTTTTTTTTCTTTTTTAAACTTGCCTAAGCCAAGAAATTTGGCAGCCTTAGGAAGTGGGAAACACCGCGCTCTGTGAGGTGGGGAGAGCTCATTTATTGGTGTTGAGTGCAAGGTCTGAAATGCTGGGGCTGATGCAGAGCTGTAGGATCCCCTCCCGTCAGGAAATGAAGTCGATGCTACCCCCTCTTTTTTTTGAGGGACCTGCTGGAAAAGGGATCTTACCTTTGGGCTGTAAAGCCAAATGAAATGGCGCCTGGTATCCGAGCGTTTCGGTGTCGGGTGCGTTCGCCTCCGAGCGTCTCTGCCGAGGCGGCGAGTGCTGAGCCACGGGGTTCTCGGATGGTGCCAGATCTCTTTGGGTCACCTGCTGCGGCACGGTCCTGCTCAAAGAATAGAAGGATTTAATTGGAAAGGGAGCAGTCTGTGAGTCGTCTTTCAAAATAAGGCCCTGCTTTTCCCCGTAGCTGTTGCGGTTACAGCGTACCCGCTTCATCCGGAGTCCAAAGCTAAGGTTTGGTTGGCTGCGCTCTTGTCGTGCCGTTTCCAAGGGTGGTGGCTCTGTGGAGCAGGGGCTGTGCAGGTGTCCAGCCCCAAACGCCTGGAATCTGGCCTTTGCTGTGCCTGGTGCTTTTGGACCCTATTGCAATTTCAGTGATCCCAGGAGATGAAGCTCCTGCGAAACGGTGTTTTCCCCCAGCTAAGCTGTTGGATGTTGGATTCATCTTTTACGAGCATCCGGTGCTCCCAAAGAGAAACTTTAGGTGCATCAGCCCGAGTGCCAGCCCCGGGTGGCATTTCAGAAGGATCTTTAAGAATTTCTCACACAGCTCTCGCCTGGGTGGGTGCTGAGGGGTGTGGGTGACACTGTCCGACTTCTTCGGAGGGGATCGGTGACTCGGCAGTGGTGCTGCACCGTCCTCTGCAGGGAAACCACCTCCCTCCCCGGGCCTCCTGAGGTGCCGTCCAGCTGGAGTGGGCAGAGCAGCACAGCCCTCCCTCCACGGCTCCAGTCGCCCCGGGGCTGGCATTAGGAGCAGCCCTTGTTCTTAAGCGACACACACAGTAGTAGTGAAGTAATAAAAGGAAACTTGGCCAGCTTGACAGCAAACTTGGTAGCCTGCCACAGCCATCGGCCCATATGCACAATGGTAAATAAAAGCTGTAGTTGAATCTCTTTCAAGCTTTATATAATACTTGCTACGATATGGAATGGAGGGGGGAATCCCTTGTGTGAGTAGTTCTCCCCAAAAAAAGAAATTTGAACCTTTATTTTGTTAAGTAGGTGGGCTGCAGGGCAGCGACGCTGTTACAGAGGGAGCTCCCGTGTGTTCGCTGCAGCCTCTGCTGCTGAGCGAGGCTGCGGTGCCCCCAGGAACAGCCCCAGCACCTCCCAGCCCTGCAGCTTTTGCAGGCTGGCGTTGTGCGAAAAATCTGCGGCGGAGGGGAGCTGCGCCAGGACGCAGCGTGAGTTACCAAAGGCAAAGCCAGCTCGATCTGCAGCCGGCTAACACAGGGGTGTTGGCGTGCCTGCTCTGGTCCTGGAGCCTGGCGCAGCCGAGCGAGGACGTAAACCAGAGCGGCGGGAGCGGGAGGGGAGGAAGTTTGACTGCGCTTAAGTGATGGTCAACTTAAAAATAGAGCCGTCTATTTATAGCATTGGCAGCACGCTGCTGCCCCCCCGGCGAGTGGTACAGCTTGTCTGCAATTGCACCTTATATATATATATATATATATATATATGCACATGCACACATTTGTGGGCAAAGGCTGGGCGAGGAGAGGATGTGTGTGCTTAAACACACTCCCTGCGGTGTGAGGGGGGGTGTCTTGCTCCTTCCCTCTTCTCCCAGCCCCTCGCTTGTTCCTCTCAAGCACAAGCTCTTCTGCTGGTGCACCGTGTGTGGGGGGGACCGACGTGCCCCCCCTGCCTGCCCCGGGGCCGGCCCAAGGCCACGGCTGTGCGTGGGGCACGCTGCCGAGCCCCCCAGGAAACCGGCACGGCGGTGAGCAGCACGGCTGCCGGCGGTTTGGGTGTCTCTTCCCTCTCCGCCTGGGTTGTGGAATGCCCGGCGAACACGTGGGTGGCCTCGTGCTCTGTCGCTGCCGGCTGGGGAGGAGGTGCAGTGTAAACCCCCCGTTGGATTGCCCCACATCGGTCGCAGGCGAGCCTCCCGGTTTGCAGTCGGGAGGCAACACCGGCCACCGGCCTTGGTTGGGTCGCGGTTAAGCCGCCCCGGGGAGGAAAGGAGAGCGAGAACGGGGGTGACATGCTGTGCTGTGCGGAGAGGCCACCCGATTCACCCCGCACACCCCTGGGGCACAGCCAGGGCAGGCCCTGAGCTCCACTCGTTTCCTCGTGGCCGGGAGGCGTCTGGCCGAGCAGCGCAGCGGCACTGGGGGAAGATCCAGAGCAGGCCACTCGCCGCCCCGGCACCGCGACCCACGGGGCGTTCGTGTTCCTAATTCATCCCTTCCTGTTGTTGCTACACAGGTATCTTCATTGATAATTTTCTGAGCTGACTTTGGTTGGGTTGGTTTGGTTTTTTTTGTTTTTTTTTTTTTTTTTTTTCGAACGTAAGTGGAAAATTAAGACCTTTCTGACCCAGCTGGGAAGAACAAAAATGGTGGCTGGACGGAGAGAGGCCCTTAAGCCGTGCTGGCGGGTGAAGCAGGAGCAAAAGAGTTCGCTCTGGTTTCCGAGCGCCCCGGTGACTTGCATATCTTCCCGTCTGTTTTGCTGCCCGTCCCGGCGGCGCGGGGACCCCTCGGCGCGAGGGCTGGCGGTGCCGGGGAGCCGCTGGGGGGGTCCCCGGCCGCTGGGGACGGAGGGCAGAGCCCCTGCGAGGGGTGAGCTGGCTGCGGGCGCGAGCAGCCGTTGGCAGCGTGCCGGGCGTTGCTGACCGCGCTCGGTTGCCGTCATGAGAGGACGGTTTCCTTTGGCGGGGGGAAGCCAGGTCGCCCCTTCGCTAGCACGGATGCAGAGAGGGGCAGAGACATGGATTCATTTCGCATACAGTCTTTTCTTAATGGTGAGGAGGTTTTTTTTTTCCCCCCTCAGAGTTATTTGCAGCTTCCCGCTCCGAATTAGAGGGTGTTTGGGAGAGTTGATTCTCACAAGCTTTTGCATTCCTAAAAGGAAACCTGTGCCACTGCCTGCATTACAAACCTCTGCTTATAAAAATAACTGCTCCTGGTTGAAACTTTATCTAATGAAATCTTAATTATATGGGGCCCCGGGACAAAGTTGTGATTTTTTTTTTTTTTAGTATACATTTAAAAAAAAAAAAAAAAAGGAGGGGTGGAGGAAGTGTGTCTACGGACTGTTTCTGTTGAGATTGTTTCTCCAGCACTGAGGAATATTCTGTTCATTATCTGGATATTTATAATCAGTTTGATTCTAGGACCTATCAGGCAGGGGCGATGGTTTTGGGTTTTCTTTGTACAGTCACTTGCATATTCAGTTCTGACCTATAACTGGTACTTCTGCAATGGGAATAATCAGCAGAATAGTATAATCCTTTGACGGATGGCGCTCATTCTCATGGGTGCCAGCTTTTACGACTATAACAGTGGTTTTTAGGAGGGATTTGAGTAGAGTGGGCGACCCGGGACCTGGGCTGAGCCGTTCCTGTCGCAGAGCGGCCAGGCTGGGGGCGGTGGATGGAGAGGGCAGCGGCCGAGTCCCTCCCGTGTGGGAGGGGAACTCCGGCTGCTTCGACGGGACTGGCGTGCTCCGGCCAGGGCAGGCGCAGAATGCAGGTTTGCAGGAGTGCTCTAGCCTTCCCAGCAAATGTTCACTCTCTGCCTAAATATATTTTTTGCCTGGAGGACCCTTTACCTAAATTCCGCGTGAAGTTTCAGTAACGTTTTGGGAGGGAGCTTTTTGCACTAGAAATGAAACCTACTGGTTTTATTCCAAAGAGCATATTGAGGGAGATGGATGTCTTTCCACACACATACATAATGGCAGTTGTGTGTTCTTCTCAGGTTTTTTTTTGGTTTGTTTTTTTTTTTTTTAATGGAAGTGTGATTTTATATTAATGTTTCAACTTCGGTCTGCCAGTTCAGGTTTGAAAGTTGGAGCTGCTATTTCACTCACTAGTATACTCTTAAGGGTAGAATTTCTGCTTTAGTTTTCAATCTCTTAAGCTTTTGTCATTTTTTTATCACACCCTTATGTGTTATTTAAACACTTTTTTATTTAATCAGTTATTCTTTTAAGTGGGCTTAATTGTATGAAGATTATAATGCATAAGAGATGTCTATAATTAGAAGGGGGGATTGGTGCTATTAGACAGTGTTTTAGTGAAGAAAATTACAGTGTTCATAAACTGTTTGGAGAATGGAGGCAGCATATATTAACATTCAACAAGTTTTACATAATCCTAACAGAGGATTGACTCTTGCTCACTTGGATGAGTTGGGGCTGCTCCAGTATTTCTGCTACAAGCTTGGTCCTCAGCTCTCTTCCTTCTCTTCCTCCACCTTTCCTCCTGGCACAGAAATGCACAAGTGGTGTGCAAGGTTTAGCCCATTGAATTAAACAGCAGGTGAGGTGCAATGCCGAATGGTCTGGAGCGCTGCTCCTCGCTGGTGAAAGGCTTCCAAAGCTCCTGCTGCATTTTTGGACATCACCTAAAAGATGTGAGCTCTGGTTTGGAGCAATCGTTTATGGAGGTAGGAAAGAAAATCAGAATTGCTTTTCACTTCCCTTTGAAAGGGAGAACTGCTTATAAGGCAAACGTTAATTGGCAGTTTTATATGGGTTGGGCTCCGAAAGCCCGTGAAGAGCTTTGGCTTCGGCCTCTCCACTGCCTTGTGCTCTCCTCCTCCTCTCGCTGGTGCCGGCGGCTGGTGGGGGACCTGCCCCCGTTCAGATGGACGTGCTCCTGGGACAGTCCGGAAGGTTTCCAGCTCGAAGGACTCAGCAGTGGGGTGAGCACAAGGTGGTGTAGAGCCTCCTGGGCTCTTTCCAGACTGAGTTCTGGGCCAGCTCTCTTGAAAAGAAAATGTCACCGCTGCTCTTTTTTTCCACTGGCATCCTCCTGCTAACAGTGTGCATGTGCGAAAGTACAAATAAACATACGAAGCCATTGTGATACTCCATATGCAGGTAGGTAATTTATCGGGAACAATTACTCTGCACATCGTTTGTGAGCTGAAATGAGCAGGAGAAGATGGTGTGTGCCGTGGCTTGGCAGCCTGCCTGCAGTACGTGTATTGTTAGAATTTCTTCTCCCTCCATCTCCTCCCCTTCCCCATTGAAATGACATGACACCAGGGGATCATTGATTTCTGCTCTCCACGTTGTTAATGAAAAATTCCTTGTTGGCTCCTAGTTCTCTAAATCCTTTGAGACAGCTGCAACAGTTTAGATACTTCAGGAGCAAACATGCCAGCCTGGGTGATGTATGACTTTGTGAACTTTCAAGGGACAAAAGGGTGGCCTTTTGTTGGCCATAAAACCGAGAGAAGCTCTTACCCATGTAATTATTACATTTTCTGCAGCCAGTTTGCTGAGCATATTTTGGTAACTCAGTACGCAGTTTCCATCTCAAAAGGCATTTGAGATTTATGATGTTACTTAATGCTTAATAATTTTGTTTTGAAGTTTAGATTCAGCTAAACAAGAGCCATGAGTCTTGATGTTGCTAAATAAAGCCTTCTCATACGTTTCCTAGGACTCCAAGTGCAGTCCTTGTTCTCTTCTCTGCTGCCGTATCTCTTTGCCAAGTCAAAGCCGTTAATTTTGAGAGAAGGGAAGTATTTTTTTAGATCACCTTGTAACGCTTTGTTGCCACATTTTATGTTCCTGGACAGCATGGTAGTGTAACGCTCTCCATTTATGAAGTGCAGGGTACAGATGGCAACTCATTAAAACTTTAGTGATAATCACCCTTCCTATGGAATTACCACTTAAATCTGGGTAGTAGAGGAGAAGTAGTAGTGTCACAGAAACATGCTTCTTCTGGGTGATTTAAAAGCATATGGGATTGAGTGTTTTATGTGTGCCCCCTTGTCAGGAGTCCTCGGAGCAGATTGCCAGAATTGTTGAGCAGTTAGAGTTTAATGGAGGTACAGGAGCTTTTGCTCTCGATCCCTTTGACAGTTAAGCTGTCGTCTTCAAGTGCATTTTAAAAAAAAGTCTTTTAAATACAGCTTTTTTTGCAGAATAAATGGAGGCAAGAACAAGTATGTGAGGCAGCTGGTAAGGAGCTTTTTGGTCATTTCAAGGTTGGGAAGCATTCTTTGGGGAGTGATGCATCATTGCTAGATGGCCTCAAAGAAAAAAAAGGTACTTGCTTGCTTGTCCTCACTTGTGCAGATGGTAAGAGGAATGGTCCCAAGGGCTCCCTGAGAGCTTGGAAGTGCCTGCGAGTTAGAAAAAATATTTAGATTCAAGTCTCAGCACTGTTACAGATTTTCTTTGGGACTCTGAGCAAGTCACTTATTTCTTCTCTGCCTCGGTTCCCCACCTGTAAAATCTGGTTGAAGTGTCGCTGCCCTAACAGTAGCAAAGCAGTGGAGGTATGTTCATCAGAGGTTGTGAAGTATTTAGGTACGAGCAAGACTGAATGTTAGCTGTGGGTAGACAGAGTCTTGCAATGTGTTTTGGGACTTGGAGGTAGTGAGTGTGACTGGTGGGTAGTGATGTCTCCTCTCTTCCAGACAGCGGCATGCAGGCCCCGTTAACAGAGGGGACCGAGTAGCATCTTGAATATACCAAAAAAATTTCTGGCTAGAGGTGTCTGAAGAGCTTCCCAAATAAATTGTTTATGTTAAAAATGTCACCACTTTCTTGTAAAATACTGTTTTAAAATGGATCTCAAGGGTTTGGGATTTGCAAGCCTGGAATAGGCATCCAGGATTCCGAGGCAATGACATCCCAGGCCTTTTTCTGGAGAGCGTTTTTCTTCCTGTCACCTGAGCATCCTTTGTTATTGGTGTATTCGCTGAGAAAAGGGCTTCTCATTCCCTGCTAAACAGCTTTGAGTCGGCAGAGGGGACAAGGGACGCTTTCTGGCTTTCCCCGTTCTCTCCTGTCCTCTTTTTTAAGAAGTGCAGGACCTTCAGAGGTGACTGGTGCTCAGACAAGCAGGGCTGAGCAGGCTGGGCGAGGTCAGCACACCTTCGCACCGTGCTACCCGCTTCCAGCACCGCGAGCAGTTTGGCCCAACGTGAAGCAGACCCGCAAACGATCCTTCACCATAACCTCCATGATCCGCCTTGCCTGGGTCATGCAGGTACGTTGAAGGGCATGGACTTTTTTTTTTTTTTTTTTTTTTTCCCTCTCTTTTTTTTTTTTTTTCTCTTTTTTTTTTTTTTTTTCTTTTTTTTCTTCCCCCCCCCCTCCCCTTCCTGGTTCCAAGGACTTGTGCTGAAGTGTCCCCGTGTCCCCTGCCTGCGCCGCTCTGCAGAGCCGCCTTTTCATGACTCTCACTGGAGGGCAGCCAGCGGCTGGGCGGGCTGCGCTTGCTGCTCCTGCCCTTGGCTGCAGGTTCGCTGGCGTGCGTGGGGCGAGCCACCAGCCAGAATTTGGCTACTGTTTCCTCTGAGTCACATCTGTCTGGTCTTCCTAAAGCAAACAGAAAAGCTTTGCTGCTTTTGGTGCTGCGGAGCCAAGAGCTGCGTTCAAGTCAGCTCCCTGCTTCGCTGTAGCTGCTCTGGTCAGACCTGTGTCTGGTAGCAGCACTAGCCAAGAGCTTAAATTTTGTGCGCCAGGTTAGCGGTGGATGCTTGGAAGAAAAAAAAAAAAAAATATTTTCAAACAGTATCCTGCCTTCAATCAATTTTTATGTGGGAAAACCATGATGCAGGGTGGGACACAGCAAGACCTCTTAAATACGGACCTTCCTCCTCATTATAGCTATATTTGAAATGATAATTGTCTACTTAATGTACTTAAATGAATTTCTAATTCCGTCCTTGCATCTAGCAGTCTAATGGTGGTTCAGTCTCCGCCTTGTACTCCACTGTCACTCAGCCAGTTGTTGGAGACTGGATTTAAGTGCCTTTAGGTGCTTTTTGCTTATCTTGTAGCTTGCATTTTGCCTCATTCGTCAGCAGTCAGAGCTTCGCTGCAGCCTGAGCCCTTTCTCTGACAGCGCCGACGTGACTGAGAGATGGCAGAGGTGACCAGGGCGGTGCACGCTCCCTCTGGTATCCCTGCTGTGACGTACCCTGGTTTTGGAGGGGAGCTTTGGCCCGTTCCAGACCTCTCCTCTGGCCGCTGCAGCGCAGGGCGAGGGCAGGACGTGGAGCTCTTGGGTCAAACGCTGCCCGCTGCGCGCGGTGGAGGTGCTCCCCTTGCTGCTCTGGGATCAGCCTAATTTTGAGTTTCAACTGCAGCCTGCCAGCTTTGGATTTTGCAGCTCCGTTTTCAAGAACGATTTGAGCCGTGGGTGACCCTTGAGTACATATTTACTGGTAACTGTGGAGCCTGCAGCAGTTCCTGGCCTCTCGGGCAGCGCCTCTAACCCCGTGTCCCTCAGCAAATTACAGGAGAGCTACTCGATCTGCAGAGACCCAGGGCGGATGGGCGATTGCACGCAGGTAGTTTGGTCTTTATCCAAGGCTTTTTTCCAGCACTGTGTCACTGGGGTTGTACCTGCTGGTTTCTAAAGGTTGGAGTTCACAGTTCGACTGGCAGCCGGCCCGCGGGGTGGGTTTGCTGGGCTGGTGAAAGCCCTGTGCCTCAGGGCTGCACGCTGCCTGCTCTCCTTCCTTGCCTGGGGTGTTTTACGTGTGTGGTCCCAGTGTCTCAGAGAAATCCCTCTCTCCTGCAACTGCAATCCATCAGCAAAACCCGTGCAGAAGAAGAGCCATTGCTCCATTTGGTTGGTCCTGGAAAATGGTTAGCATTTCCAGACCAGTGACCATCCCAGGGTGATGAAGACTGCAAAAGGGAAGAGTATTCCCAGCAGCTGCTCTGTGGCCAGGTGGTTTCCGTGCCAGGGAAGGAGAGGAATCTCCGTAAGAAGTCAACAGATGGGTCAATGATCCAGGTGACAGCTTGTGTTTTGTTTTAGGGGAGTGGCAAGAGCTGGAGATTTTTCTCAACAGTCACAGACTTGCACCCAGGAGAGTCATGGGCTGAGCAGAGAGGGAATAACTGAGGCCTCTTTGCTACACTTGGATAGAAAAAAGGGATTATAGCGGAGGAGAACGTGGCCAAGAGGGATCAGGCAGGTTTCTGCAGGACACCTGCAATTTCTCATAACTATGGGAGATAAAGAGAGGTAGACAGTGTTTTTTTGGAAGTGCTTGAAAAATAACCGGCCAATTGTGTTTCCACAAAATAATTCTGACTGTAGCTTCACCTCAGCTCCCCTCCGCCCCCCCCGCACCTCACCTAACCTCGCTCATATGTTCCTCACCCTAAAATTCAAATGCACGCCGTATCTCTGTAAGTTCTTGAGGGACCCCAGGGCTGTGAGCAGCACCGATGTATGAGCTGTGCTTCAGACCTGACCTCTGGTGAGGGCGCGGTGGGACCCGGCCGGCCGGGCTCGGCCGTTGTCTCGGGGGCGTGCGGAGGCGCAGCAGAGACCCCTGCGCTCCTGGGCGCAGGGTCTGCCCGCCCGAAACCACGGCCTGGGGGGTGCAGGGTGCTTGGAAGACACACGTGTGCTCCCCTCTTCTCGCCCTCGCTGTGAGAAACCCGGGCGAAGCAGATGAATGCAGTTGTTTTTATTTTTTTTTTTTTTTCTTCTGCCTTGCATATTTGTATGCAGGACAGTGAAGAATAGAAGAATTCACCCTCTTGGAAGGATATCATCTTTTAAACAAGGCACATTTGAAAAAATACAATAAAATTTGCCTACATTTCTTCCAGTATAAACACACGTGCTCCTCAGCGGCAGATGTGGAGGCTGTGGGTCTGAAGCAACGCGCACGTGTGCAGCTGGGGCAGCGTGATGAACTGAGCAGAGCTGCTGTTGTGTGCCTGTGTTGGAAATACTTAGTTCTGCTTTATTACTGCCCCTGCTCCCCCTGCCCCTCCAACAAAAAAACAACAAAAAAAAAAAAAAAAAAAGAAAAACATCTGCTAATGCATAGCTTCACCAAATGCCAAGCTGCAAAGGAAAGGCCACTCGCTTCACTGCAGCTGAACTCGGGGAAAAGTTCACCAAAGGGCAGCGAGCTGGTCTGCGGTCAGGCTTTAGGGAGCACTCTTGGTCACACCCTGATGTGTTTGTGGCACTGCATGTTTGGGTTTATACTCAGTTATAAATTGCATGTAATAATAGCAAGGACGTATTAATTTTTCATAGAAATCTGTAACAGCTCTTGATGCTGAAATATGGTGTCTCTGTTGACAATTGCTATTTTGGGGGGAAACAAACCCTAAGGCCTTTGCAGTGCTTCTCTGTGTTTACAAACACTGTTGCCTGCAAAAGAGGAAATGTGTTTTTCAGCATCTCGATGCCATAAGTAATTTTTCTATCTGATTTAATGGCAAACTTCAAAGTCAGTTGTTTGGAGTACTGATTGCAGCAGTTGTCTATTAAGTTCCCTTTTGGTCTTCATATCTTTTAAATGCGTTTAGCTGCTAAGTGCACAGATACCAGGGAGCGGGAGTAATTTCAACAGAGAAATCCCCCCCCTGCTTTTTATATTTTTGCTCCAGCAAAAGTTCTGCTATGAACTAACGGTCTCGGTGTATATAGGAACGCGCTCGGTATTGTCAGTGCAGTGCTTTGGTCTTTCAGAAGGACATCCAGTTTACCTTTGGTAGTTTTGTGCCTGTTTCCAGCAGATGCAGTTCATTTGCTCGCCGGTGCCGCCCGCGCTGGGAGCGTTTTTGGGGAGGAAGGTGCCGGTTTGGTGCTGACGTGGCCGGGCGCTTCCCCCCGTGGTTGGTCCCCAGAACTACTTTGCTTCATACTCGGCTGTTAATTGCTTTAGAAATCATCGCTTTCAAGTTCTTGGTGGGGGATTTGGGGTTTTTACATGGCTTGCTTGTGGATGGCAGGAAACTTTGATGTGATTGGAGTGCTTTGGTGGGTGCTGGGCATTGCTTAGCGCTCCACTTTGGTCCCAGGTACCTATAGCTGCCTCTTTTAATCGCCTCCTGCGTTTGTAGCATCTTCCTCAGTGGTCTTTGCAGATCCAAAGGCATTTTTACCTCGCCCGGGAGCCTAGTGGCTGTTGCTGGGGGCCTGAGGATGTCTGTCTCATTCTTTTTCTGGCTACAGTAGTTCAGACTGGGAGCTGGCGAGGTCTGATGGGGGGTGGGGGGGCTGTTTTGTGGGTGCAGCTGCGGGAGCGGGGACGGGGGTGACGTGCGCTCAAGCCACTGCGAGCGTATTGACCAAAACCTAATGAGGAAATAGAGATTTTTTTTTTTTTTTTTTTTTTTAGACCGGATAATTTTTACTTGGCTTGGTGGGGCTGGGGGTGCTGGGCTGGTGGGGGTGAGGGCGGGGGGACACGGTGGGGAAGGAAAGCTCGCTGCCGACTCAGGGCGATCGCACCGCTCGTCGTTTGTCCCCAGGCACCGGTGTAAATAAACACACAGCGCCTTATTTATGTGTTCGATAATTACCTGTTCTTTTGCCCCTCCGTCTGGTAGCTTTTGCTTTGTTTCAGTGATTTATTCCCTCTGCCTGGAGATGAGAATTCCTCTTAGTTGTTTTTCTAGGAATTGCTTTCTCCTTCTTCCTGAAAGTCAGTCCAGAAACCGCCGGCGAGCGCTACCCCTAGAGAACTTGTGACTGTTTACCAGACACTTCAATCACTGCGGCAGCGGTTGCAGGGAGTCCTTCAGCCTCTGCTGGGTCATCGCCACAGGCCGGCTTTTATTTTTACCTGGACAAAATTCTGCAGGGCTCTCCCCCAGCGCCGGGAGCTGATGCCGACAGCCCCGATGCTGCTGCGTTTCCTTGTGGGAGGGCTGGGGTCTGGGTACCGCTGGCTCCGCGCTCCTGCTCCGACTTCACGTGGAGGGGAGGGCTAGCACACGAATACGGAATTTTTCATGGTGAAGGTGAAGTTTCCAAGTACCCCATGTGCATGTAGCTGGGCGGCTGTCACTTATTAGACTATCAAGAGGGTTTGTTTTCCCAAACAACCCTCTGAATTATTCTGTGTAATTAACTCATGAACTTATTTAAAATGATAACGGGGTAGGGAGGAAGAGAGGAACTGTTGTGGAGCTTAGTAAACCGATAGTATTGCATCACTTTTCCCCACTGATCGCAAGGTCGTCTCCAACAGCTGTTCAGGCGTAATTAGCCAACCCAGACTTCATGGTTTGAACAATTGAAAAATTACAGAGGTCAATGACTCGGTGTCTTAAATTTTAATAAGTACATAAAAACAAAGTGCTGAGTTATTAAAAATTAATCCTGCTAAGCGGTTGTTTAGGCTTTTTGGAGATGGAAAGCCTGAGCGTGTCCATTTGTCCGCTGGGGCTGGAGAAGCATGGGTGGTTATCTCTCTGGCCTGCCCTGCTCTCCGGCAACAGTTTAATGGGAATGTTAAATTTGATTATTAATTTAATCAAGGTCATACTTTGTTTATGCAGAAGTAGAATGAACTGTGGCCCTCCGTAATCCTTTCTCTCCTCGCTAGCTCAGCCTTTGTAATTCCTATAAGCTGCTCATATGAGCAGAGTTGGGATATTCACACAGTCAAGTGGATATTGTGCAAGTGTTGATTATGGTGTGCGGCTCCGTCTCTTCCTAAGCACAGAGATGTTCTATTAGCACGGAAGGTAAATCTGTCAGCATTAACATTATAAGCCTAATTTTATTTTTGCTCCCCTTTTGGGGCATTGGATCCTGGTTATAAAACTTGGCTCGGAGCTTAAAGCATGGCGAGCGCGCTTTTTTCTCTCACTGCATTCTTCAGAAAGCATTCAGCCGTGCCGTTTATGCAAGAACAAATTTGGGAACTTCTGGCTGCTCTGATTTTAGAGCTTTGTGCGTGTGTGCCGTCCTGTGAAGCCATGAGAACTTGCTACAAAAGAAGGCGAACCCCTTCTCTGACCCACCTGGCATTGTTTTCGGAGGCAATTAAATATAAACGGCACGCAAAGCAGGGAGGATAGGCTGAGCCTGGGGGTGGGTTTTGGAATGAGACGTTTATTTCCTTAAGTTTTGTGCAGAAATTCGTGGAGGAATTCAGCAAGAACATTTTCTTTTATTTAAACATAAAAGTATTGAGAAGATGCATGCTATCGGATTGCCTGAGGGATAGCTGGAAAAATCATGAGGTGCATTAGACGTGTAATCTGAATTTTCAGATAGCTGGAGATAGGATATTAGATACTTTCCCTCCATCCTGAGCACAGGTCCTTGAGCTAGCCAAGGTCATTGCTGACCAGTTTTCCAGCCTGCATAACGTGACTGTTTATACAGCCTCAGTCCTTACACTTCCCTAAAAAACAGCCCCCGTGAAACCTTTGGGGACCTTTTGCCCAAACTCCCCCTCGGAGGAGGAGAGGGTTGGGGAGAGGGGCATCCCGTGGCTGGGAGCTGAGCTTTCCGGTCCTGGTCTGCTCCCTGCCAGCGTGACCTTGAGCCGCCGAACTGCTGAAATCTACAGCCAGGAATATTAAGATTAAACTGATGCTGATTTTCATTTTCTGTAATTCACCGGGCCGTAATTCATGGCTGAGAGTCGCAGCTGAGTGGCGGCCACGTGAGCGTGGGGGCCGCCCTGGGTGATCACCTTCGGGGTGATGCCGAGGGGTGGTCGCATCCCTTGGGAGCTGGCTGGCGTGGACTGTCCCCCCCTCCCCAGCATTGCTGCTCCCCTCAGCCACCTGAGCTGCCTTTAGCTGTCTCCCCTTCTGTAAGCAGCAAGGTGAAAGAATAATAACAAGAGCCTTATTAAGATGTTTTTAGATAACGTTTGCTCAGCTGCGAGCCGGCAAAAGTTTTTTCAGAGTCTATTAGGCAGCCGGTGCTATTGAATCATAAGGTTGATTTGAAAAATTGGCACCTAATGGTTTACAACTGGAATAAATTTCTGGAAATTGGACCGCGGAGAGAAACTTCTTTCTGCATGTGTGTGTGTGCAGCGTGCTGGTGAGCCTGCGCCCCTGCGAGGGGCCGCTTCTCACTTCAATCACTGCCCGGGATTTTTCCCTTCTAATTAGGGAGCGCGAGGAGTTCAGATCAGCTTCTATTAATTTCTCTGTTTTGACAGAGCTGTTTGATGGGGAGAGGGGTGCTGGGGGGAGACTCTCCTCCTGGCTGGAGTCTCTTTCTCCCCTTCCCTCCTCCTGCCACGTTTTGTAAAGGCCAAAGCCTGAGAATTCCTGAAAAATTAATGGGGCCTCAATAGGTGCTTTGCACCCGCAGCTCCCCCCCTCTCCAGCACCCACCACGGGTCACCGCTGAAAGGTTTGCAGCATAATAGCTGCACAGCAGCTGCTCTTTTGTATGTAAATATGACCTAAAGCGGTGTGGGGAGCCCCTTGGCCACCCTCGCCCCGACGGCGTGGCTTCAGACCGGCGTGGCTTCGGCTCTCCGAGACGCTCCGCCGCGATGCTGCAGATGCCACCGGCAGCTGTAGCCCCGTCCCGCTCCGCGGGTGCCACCGTCTCCTCCGGCACCAGCCGTAATCACCGTGCTGCTGAATAATTTAAAGGGCTGCCTCAGAGGAGTTGGGGGCAGGGGAAAGGTCTCTGCCTTCAGAAAACATAAAGTCTCTCGTTTTAGTGTTTGAAATATTCAGAAGCATCCTAGAGGGCTCTGAACTCATAAGCGTCTGCCTTTTTTCCATTATAGAGAAGTCCTGCGTGGTTTTCATTACTGTTATTATTACGCTATTTCCAGTTAGCTGGTGCTTGTTTTCCAGCCTGGCCTCGAAATGAAAGGTGCTGGGGAGGCTTCATTTTTAAGCTGGACCTGACTCTGCAAGTCTTCCTCCTCTGTCTCCTCAGGTTTCTGACTGAACCTCTTCCACCAGGACAGAGACACTTGCTTCCCTCTTGTCCAGGTTTGGTGCTTGATTCCGAGTGCTGAAGTTAAATCCCTCTCTTCTCTTTTCCTTGAAAACTTAACAAGTTTCCGGTTTCCGGTAATAATTACTTGCTTCATCCAAAAAACCCCCAGAACAACAAAAGCCCGAGCCCGAGCGCTAAGCCATGTTTATCATCTTGCTCCTCGCACATCTGGGATGGGACTGTCTGGGCTGTGGTCCCGCATCTCCTGGGCTTCCCAGCCCTTGACCTTCTGGATTAACAGTGAAGGTCAAAGGCCTTCCATTTTCCCTAAGTGGGTTGGGGTTGTTTTTATTCCCTCTGTTAGTATGGTACCCCCCCAAAGGAAAAAACAAAATAAAGTGAGAAGTCTTCTCAATTTGGCAGTGTGTAAAGGCTTTTTAAAGCTAAACAAGAAAACCAATTATTTTTCTAACTGCTTTACTCCTTCAAATCTTTCACTGTAATGGAGATTTAGAATCCATCACTGTTTAGCTATTATTTCTGTGTAAACAGAGTCATGCCCTATTGCACCAAGCAAACAGTCAATTTTTTCCATTATACTTAGCTGCAAATAACAAGGGTACAGAATAGATGACCCGTTTTGGAGCATATTTTTCTCCGTGTGACGCTCTGCGTGCCCGTGTCCCCAGAGGAGGGTGGGGAAGGGTTAAGGCCTTCGCCTGGCCGGGCTCCTCCTCACCCTCCCCGGGTGGAAGGGGCTGCAGGGAGGGCGAGGGGGTCCCCACGCTGCTGCTGTCCTGGAGCCCCCCGAGCCCGAAGATGACTTGTAGTGAGGACCTGGATGTCCGTGGCTGGTGGTTGCCGCGGCTGGTGGCCACTGCGGCTGGTGGCCACTGCGGCTGGTGGCCACTGCGGCTGGTGGTCACCGCGGCTGGTGGTCACCGTGGCTGGTGGTCACCGTGGCTGGTGGTGACTGTGGCTGGTGGTGACTGCGGCTGGTGGTGACCATGGCTGGTGGTGACCGCGGCTGGTGGCCACCACGGCTGGTGGTGACCATGGCTGGTGGTGACCATGGCTGGTGGTCACCGTGGCTGGTGGTGACCGTGGCTGGTGGTCACCGTGGCTGGTGGTGACCGTGGCTGGTGGTCACCGTGGCTGGTGGTCACCGTGGCTGGTGGTGACCGTGGCTGGTGGTCACCGTGGCTGGTGGTCACCGTGGCTGGTGGTCACCGTGGCTGGTGGTGACCGTGGCTGGTGGTCACCGTGGCTGGTGGTCACCGTGGCTGGTGGTGACCGTGGCTGGTGGTCACCGCAGCTGGTGGTCACGGGCTGGTGGTGACCGCGGCTGGTGGTGACCGTGGCTGGTGGTCACCGCAGCTGGTGGTCACGGGCTGGTGGTGACCGTGGCTGGTGGTCACCGTGGCTGGTGGTGACCGTGGCTGGTGGTGACCGTGGCTGGTGCTCACTGCAGCTGGTGGCCACCGCGGCTGGTGGTGACCATGGCTGGTGGTCACCGTGGCTGGTGGTGACTGCGGCTGGTGGCCACCGTGGCTGGTGGTCGTCTGCCATCGTCTCCATCGGGTGGGGGCTGCTGCCTGCACCCCCTTGACAGGTTTCGGGGTGCGCAGGGGCTGGCGTCTCCTGGGAGGATTTCCCCGGCTGACTGGGGAGCAGTTGGGACTCGGGAAGGTTGTTTTTCATTCCCGTGATAGTTGGCTGTGTCTGACTTATATTTAAATGCAGGAGACTCTTGCAGGCGAGATGCGTGTGTTGTGTGAAAGTGTAGCACGCAAATATGTAGCCAGCAGCTGTTTTTTAAAATTAAACAGACACTTGAGGTTAAAAATCCACAAGTTCAACGTTCACTTCCTTCTGTGCTATTAAGTTTGGATTCCATCCAAAAACTTGATAATTTTATTTTATGTCATTGAGTCTGTTTGTTTACATTTTGCATTTCATTCACATTTCACTGTTAGGTTTTCCTTTCCAGCCCAGGCTTCGCTACTGGGGAGCAGTGTGCGCATTGCAAACGTTCTGTAGCGGGAGAACGGTCCAAATCTAAAAACTTACTTGTATTTTATGATTTTTTTTTTTTTTTTAAATGCATTTTAATGAAAGCAATATTTTTGGCAGCTCTGCAGGGCCGGGCAGTAACCGCCAGTGTCCGTGGTGCTCACTGGGCTGGTGAGCGCTTGCCCAGGGTACTGGTGCAGGTGGTTCGGGTGACTGGAAGCTGCAGAGCAGCCTTGTTGCAGAGGAGGATTCAGCTGTCTCACAGGACCAGCTAGAAACGACAGTGAAGACTGAAATAGTAAAGTGTGATAAATTAGTGGAATAAAACGCTGTAAGGGACTCATTAAAAAAAATAGCTTTAGGAGAAACTGTGAAGAGGATTTGAGTGTGAAGGGGAAGGGCTCTGCCAAGAGCCAGGTATTTCGGGTAAAGAAAGGGAAGTGCTGATGCCTTCACACAAGCCCTCAACTTGATCACCCGTCATTAAGAGAAATGAATCCTAATTGGAAAGGTACAGCACGGGCCTATTAAGATGATTGAGGAAAGAGGGTGGCAGCTAGAACTAGAGTTGTTTAGTCTAGCAAAACAGAGTGGGGGTGATGCCTCTCCCCAGGTGTGGGGGGGTTAAGCGGGGGGGTTATTTGACCGGAGAGCGGAGTCAAGGAGAGCACCAAAGGAAGTAAGATTAATAGATTTAGCCTGGAGGTTGAAATTAAGTTTCAAACTATCAGTAAGTGAAAGGAATAACATATACTGTTGCTTAAGACAGTGAAGGACTCTGAGATACAAAATGTCCCTTCCCATGCTGGGTTCCCATGGCTTTCTCACTTACATTTCATTCCTCTTTTACAGTGTTTGACTTCAATGACTAAGAAAGGACTTTCTTTCTCTCTCTTTTTTTCCCTTTCTTTTAAAAATAATTCTTATATAGCCTGTTCCCAATTGAGGCTTTTATTTGAGAAACAAATACTTCTGTTTAGCTTCTGTATGGAATGTGTCCAGCTTTAAACCATTGCCATGAGCAAAATTCATTGACAGAAAAAAAAAAAAAAAAAAGAATTAAAAACAAACATTCCCTGAGATGGGGAACTTCTGTCTGTGGGCCAGTGGGAACTACTTTCTTTAAAGGCAAATAGTTTTTTTATATATCTGTATAATAGATGTATGTGTTACATGCACACATAGACATTGAAAACCAGGCTCTGGGCACGCGTGGGGCCGTGGCCATGAGCCGCGTGTGCCAGGCACCGGCGTGGGGAGGTTGTGTAAAGCCGAGGCTGAGCTGCAGGGAGCTGGAGAAATCCCTTTGCTTGGAAACGGGGAAAACACAGTTTTGGGGTCTGTGGTTTGCCGTTCTGGAAGCGGGGGGCTGTGGCTGCGCGGGGGCCTGGCCGGGCTTCCCATGACGGAGCGGTTCGGGGAAGGCGGTTTTGTCGGTGCTGGGGGCTGCTGGGGAATTTTTGTTTGTTTCCTCAACTGTTTTGGCTCAAGGGAGCACAGATCAAATCTCCTGGGTGCTTGTGTCCTCCTCACACAGACCTGTTTTCCTTCCCCCCCTTCTCCCTTTGGGCACGGGAAGAGCTCGCTCCAGTTTCCCTTTCACGCTCCTCCCTCGGCATCACCAGGCAGTGCCTGCAACCGCTGCTTTTGCCGGCAGCGTCTCGGACCAGAGAAGGGGGAAGAACTGAAGAAGTCCTTATTTAATCTACCAGATGCTGTTTTCTGCCTCTCCCTGATCTTGAACAAAGCCAGGTGCTCCGGGGGAAGAGACCAGCACAGATCTGTCCCCGTGCAGCACCGGAGGCTCCGCGCCATGGCGTTCCCGGAGAGAAGATGCTGCCTCCCAGGCACGGCCGGGACAGGAGGGGGTCCTGCGGGACCGGCGTGGCCGAGGGGTGACAAGGAGTAAGGGAGGGCTGAGGAGAAATCTCCTCTGGTTTGTGAATTGCAAATCTGCCAAAAGCTCGGCGCCGGACAGCTTGTTTCTGCTGCGTTCCGCCTTCCTCCCCCCTTTTTTAATTCCAGAACAACATTTTGAGGGTTCCGATTTGGTTTTGTTCTTTTGTTTTTCCAAAGCTGTGAAGGTGTTTTAGACAAACATAATGAAACAATTTAAAAAAAAAACCAAAAGGAATGGAAATAACCTCATATAAAGTGGCAGAAAAAACCCACTATCAGCATCATCAGCTGTGCTCGTGACAAGGCACAGACTATTCAGTGCGTCAAAGACACTTAAATTTGCCTCATCTGAGAACCCCTGTGTGGAGGCAACACTGCAGCGCATCCGCTTCGGGTGTTGTACAAAGAGTCTGTGATGATCTGGGTCTTGGGTTGGGGTTTTGTTTTGGTTTGTTTTCTTCCAGGGTTGTTCTGCTTGGGATTTTATGATTGTTTCAAATCTGCCGAGCTTTTGATATGGCAGCTGAAACAGAGTTGTGTGAAAAGGAATAATAATTAAAAACCCAAACCCTGCACAAACCTCCCACCTCACTTTTGGTAGAATTTTTTTTTTTTTTTTTTTTTCTCCTCTTCACTAAATGGTTGGAAGAATTGGGCTGCGTAGGTTGCTTTGTCTTGCTTTGATCTCCAGTATATTAGCACCTCACCTGATAGCAAGGCTGTTTTTAGAAAACCTTGTTTATTAGGAGATGTTTACAGTGTGGGTTTTGGGCCCTTGAAAGGAGGATAATTTTCTGAATTGCTTAGAGAAGCAACTATCTTTTGTCATGATTATTGTTTGAGAGTATTAATGGACTAAAAAACATCCTGACAGAAGAAACCTCAGAAAGGTGTGTATAATTTTTTAAAAAGGGAAGCAAAAGTTTTTTTCCCTCTTTTATTAAACAATAGCGTGGGTTCATACTCTGTTCTGGTGAGTCTTTAATTGGCACAAAAGGGCAGTTAGCTTCGTCTTAAGGAAGAGTTGTCAAACAAGCTGGAATTGTTTGCCACTCAGAAACATATAGAGCTATATTCTGTGATTTGCATCTTCTTTTCACCCATTACACAGTGCAGCAAGTTACTTCACTGGCATGAAAAGAGCATCTAATGAGGACAGTTTTCCATCTCTGGTGCTATCCCTGCAAGAAATAGTCTCCTTAGCAGAAATGTGATTTCTGGGCTGGAGATGGCAGATTTAATTCCCTGCGCGTTGCGTCTGCGTTTCGGTGCCGGCTGAGGTAGCTCCCTCTGGCGGGTGGGTGCTCCACGGAGCGCAGACGTGGTGAGCCAGGCTGTAGCGTGTTCCGTGTTAAACGCAGCCCAGGCCTGTGGCGTGTCGTTCCCGTTCCCCATCCCCTGCCCCTCTGAAGATTATAAACCCCCAGAGCTTGTTTTGAGCACCATGTGGATGTTCTGGAGCATCTTGAATTGAATCGAAGCAGCGAGAAATGGATTTTTGCAAAGAAGCTTCTTAAATGAAAGAATTCCATGATGTAATCTATTTATTTAAAAAAAATATGTGCCCTAATTCACAGTAATTCTTTTAAATTCTGCTGTGTGTCTCTTGTATAACATAGCATTTTGAACTATTACTACAGTATATGTCATTAAAATTGTTTTCTACTTCCCGAGTGTTTTCTGGGGTTCTTTCTCCACGTTGGCGAGCCGGTACCGTCCCGTGCGGCAGACGCTCGCGCGGTTCGGCGGGTGCTCGGGAGGGGTGAGTGTGGTGGTTGCGTGGTAGAGGGTGGATCTGGGCGGCCCTCGGTTCACGGGTGCTGTGTGCCTTCTCCCAGGAGGCTGCAAAGCCCGGCGTGGCCGTGGGCGCTCTGCGGAGAGCCGCTGCTGGTCAGAAATGGCTCGTCTCTTCATGCGTGGTTTGATTTTTTTTTTTTTTTTTTTTTGCCTTTGCTTTGAAGATAGGCTGTGTTAAATACAGTTAAACAAAACTCGGTTTACTTATTAAGAGAAAAGGACACTAATAAGCTGCCTTGTGCTGCAGCAGTAGGAGGTTTCTCCTCCAGGAATGGACTAAGCTCTGCGAGGGGCAGGAGGAAGCCGTGAGATGGGGCGTCCTGTCCTGTCCCGCTCCCCGGGGAGCAGAGATCTCTGAACAGCGCTGCCACGCGTGAGAGTGCAAATGCCACCCTCGGCCTGCGCGTGATTGCACGAGTCTTGCTCAGCCTGAAGGGCTCAGCATAAATGCTGGCTAAAACCCATCAGAAACCGGGGCGCTTTTCTCCGCCGAGTTGCCAATTTAACCTTTTGTTCTAATCCCTTTTATTGCGCTGGTGGTTTAGTAAAAGCCCAAGAAGAGAGGGGAGTGCTGCTATTCTCTACAGGTCGGCGTTGCCGCTGTTGCGTGGGTGGGAGAAGCCGAGGATGGCGGAGAGGAGAAGCAGAGTCGCGTGGGGACGCGGCACGTTGCGGAGGTGAAGAGGGGCTGTGTGCCGCCCTCCACGCCGAACGCGTGCACCAGTAGAATAATTGATGAGACTCCTCCATTTTTTCCCAGGGATTTCTTTTCCCGTTTGGTTGGTGGAACACGGGGCGTGCTGCAGGCCGGGCTACGGGAGCCTCCTTAGAGCCAAGGCTGTCAGCACGGGTCCGCGCTCGGGAGTTGGCCCCGCGCAGCTCCTGCAGCCCACCCGGCCGCTGGCGAGCGCGGCGCCCACCGCCACGAAGCAGAGCGGAGGCTGGCAGCCAGCGGCGCCTGGAGGAAGCTCTCAAACCCGAGCGGTCGGCCATCGGCTGCAAACAATGCACCAGCACGTCTTAACCTTTAGGTTGGCTGGTAACAGCGGCGGTCTGTCCTTTCGGGTTTCGTGGGAGTGCGCGGCAACCTTTTAACAGCAGAGGAGCGGCAGCGACTCTTCCACTTATCGATTCTTGGGGACGGGGGCACCCGCTGTGAGCTCAGCTCCTGCCACTTCAGAGCGCAGAGTTAAAACTTCCTGGCAGAACAACGAAGGCTTTGACCTAAGCCCTCTCCGCCTCCCCGCCAGCGGCCTCAGTGCGTGCCGTGTCCCCCGGTGCTGCTGACGTCCCCGTGCCGGGTGGGTGCTCCGTGGGCTGCGGGGCAGGGCGGTGGGGAAGGCTGGGCTGGGGACCAGCACCTTCGTCCTCACCGCTGAGCCGCGGCGCTTTCTACTCCTGGTGAGAGCTCTGTTAAACGCTCACTGAGCTCATCGGCAAAAAAATACCCCTCTTTAAGGGAGGCAGGTGTTTTAATACCAGTGGTTGAGAATTTTGCTTCAAAAACCTGAAGGGAAGTGATTTTGTGAAAGCTCTCGATGGCTGTGTGTCGTGGTTTGGACCCAGGACACTGTGTTATGATGATGGTGCTCGGTGGGCTCCAGGCTTGCTCATGTGGGGCTCTTCTGGGTGACAGACCATCGGCGTGTCCTGTGCTGAGAGCAAACCCGTAACTCAGATTTAAGCTGAGCAGTGGCAGTGGATAACGCTTGTTATTCCTACATTATTTTCTGAAAAAAATAATTAAGCTAGGATCCATTGTATTTTATGATTTTAGAAAGATGTGAAACCTTTCTCAAAGGAACTGCTTCTGTCCTGAATAACCATGGACCTTTCTGGGCAATGGTTAATGCCGGGGGGGCTGGGGGGAGTGGGAGCCCTGAGCACTTTAGTGCTGGTCTCCCAGCTGTAAAACACAAAGGCGAGCTGCCAGCACTGCAGGAGTATGGGGTGATGTGATTAATGTTTGGGAAGTGCTCCGAAGCATCTGCGGTGAATGCTCTGGTCCTGTTACACCACTGAATTCCTTCGACTATTTTTTTTTTTTTGTGCCAGCAGTGGGGTGTCTCTGACAGCCCGAGCCCTTGTGCCCGATGCCAGCAAGAACGCTGGGATGCCCGCCGCGCACTCTGGGGGCGACCGCACCGGAGCGAGGGGTTTTATTTGGATGGAGACAGCTTTTAGGTCTTGGGTTTCATTTTGTTGTTGTTGTTTTCCAAATTCCCTTCCAATCCATCTGCTCTCCTGACATCCTTTTTATGTTGTTCAGATGACGGGGAAGCAGTTGCATTGTGAGCGTGGTCAGGTCAAACTCCTCACTTTTATCTTTGCTCTCTTGTAGGTGATGGGTATTTGGGGAATAAAACGCTAAGAGCAGGGTTTAACAGGCCTTTGTTTGCTATTGTCCAGCTGTGCTTGAGACAGCAACAGAGATGGGGAACAATAAACAGTGAAAGGAAGTAGAGGTTTTAAACAGAACCGTTTTTTTTCTTCCCACTCCGATGTTCCTGGAATCTGAAACATTTTGCTTTGTAGTCCCAGCTATGTTAGTAAAAATAACGAGGCGAGGTGCGTTCAGTACAGCTTGGAGCGGTTGTGGTTTTGGCTGTTGCTTAATTTTTTTAATGCCCGTATCTCCATCTGTGTCTACGTGCATTTATGGAGGGCGTCTGTAGGTTCGGAAGGTGCTGAAAAAGAAAGAATTAGATTTAATGACCAACCCTCCTCGTGTCGATGTGGTCCCTTGGGGCGCAGCGGTTTAGCCTGGGCTTTTGGGAGCACCCTGCTGGAAGGGGCTGCTGTGCCAAGGTTTTTGCCATCTTAGGCAGCCTCAGCATGCAGCCTTCCCAAAACTCCTGCAGCACTGCCCTGGAAGGTGTTGGCTTTTCCTACCCTCTCTAGGACTGTTGAGAGCTTGTTTGACACCTTGCTGCTGTGGTGGCTAGGAGCTCACCAAATTTATCCCCTCAATTTAGTCGTGGCTGTTTTATACCCACTTAGTTCGCTTGCAGCTCAGTGGGAAGCTGGACACCTTCCTGCCTGAGGCTTCTTTGAAAATCCTATCTCCAAGCCGTGCAGCAAATGCCAAGCTCTTCACTTTTTTTTCTACTTGCCACTAGTTAAACCGGTGTTCAAACCCTGATGTGAAAGGTTTGCGTGTTTGTTTAATGTTACTTGTAAGGATGTCTGCAAGACTTCGCTCTCTCAGGTCACCCTTTGGAATTTTTCCCTCTAGGTTTTCTGATTTGGTCTCTCATATTTCTGTGGACTGTTTCTCAGTCCCTGCTCCAGCCCCTTTCTTTTCCCCGTGGCAGGGTGACTAATTTACACTGTTGATCGGAAAGTGAAGGAACCTGCCAGAGAGCAGCGTTGTTTAGCCGGTTTTGTTACATGAGCCAGCCTTTTTAGTCTTACACGATTGCACACTGAGGTAAATCTTTCCCACTTAAACCCTTCTCCGTGTACGCTTTAAGTCTCTTGTTTTGCTCTGCCGAGCACTCGTGAGCATCCCCAAGTGTGAGGCAGCCGAGGGAGGCCGGGGATTGCAGCCGCTGGTTCTTGCCCTGTTTGCTCTATCTTGCATTAAAAAGCCCAGAGCTCCTATGTAATAAAAGAGAATTTCCTCACTGTTTTTGTTTCAGATCATAAACACCAAGTAAGTAATATCGTGCTACCCCTTTCTTTCATCTTTTTTTTTAAATTTAATCTCCGAGTGATTTGCCTGTTAGGTGACGCCGGACTGGTGGGAGGCGGTGGTTGTGACGGGGTTCGCGCTGGGCAGGGGGCCCTGCTTTGGCCGCGCTGTGCCGTTGGGTACCGGGCACTTAGGACGAGTTTTAAGGAGGTGCAGGTGAGGCCAGGCTCTGAGGTGGGTGTGCTTGTCTCCCCCGCATCCTCTCTGGGCTTCGTACCCACCCCTCCTCGTGGGAAGTTATCTGAATCTCCCTTTGAAAATCTCCACCTACTTCAGAAACGCCGTTTTTAATAGCTCCGCTGTTCTTAATTTTTAAAGCCCAAGAGTAGCTCTGTGGTAGGAATAGAAACTGAAAAACAAAGCAATCAAAGGAAAGCTGTCCTACTCTCTGGGCATGTTTGGTTAGCGGCGTCTCTGGGGGATGCTGAATCTAGTTCTTTAAACCGATGCCTCTCCACGGTGTGAAAGGCTGGAAAGTTGCAGCCCGCAGCATCTCTCAAACTCATCTGTGGCTTGTAATGTATAGCGAATGGAGATATCCGTTCTGCTGAAGAGCATCCAACAAAAATAATCTAACCTATTCCACCCAAATAAATAAGTCTGAAAATAAATCTCGCGTCGTACTGTCTTTATAAATATCTTTTAAATTGAGTATGAGTGACAAGATGCGGTTGAGTCACTAGAAGAGCATCTCTGATAGCGTTGGAGAAGCCTTTTCAGATATATTTTATACCCCAGTTGTCATTGCAGCCGTACGTACCCTAGCTGCCTGCGTTGCCCTTCACTGGCTGCGGGTTTTAAAATGACAATTGGTAGATTGAAGACGGAGATACTTCGGAATGCTGCTTGGTGCTTCCTTGATTGGGCCTGAATAGCCGGGAAGGGAAAAACATCTCCCTGCAAGGGAGGGAAAGGGAAAGGGGCTCCTCGGCGCCCACCTCCCCGTGCCCCCATCACACGGGAACTGGCAAATGAGGCTGCACGTCCCTCGCCCCGGAGCGGGGCGTCTCTCTGTGCTTATTAGATTTTCAAATGTTATTTAGCTTGATTGCAGCCTTTTTACAAAAGGAGTTAAGACGTGGATATAAAAGATAATAGAACTATAAATTGCAAGACAGGTTCTTATGAAATCAGTAAATTATTCATTTAACAGTTGTGTGCGTGCTAATTTCATGTTGCTATGGTATCTCAAAATGGAGGAGGGAGGTCAGTCTGCAAAACACGGGGCTCGCACAAAACGCGCGGATCTTTGTGGAAGACAGATAACGCATTGCACACAACCTTCTGCTGAATGATAAATTGCCTCTTTATCTAGTGTTGTCCAGGGAGATCCAAGGCAGACAACTGAAAGAGATGTTTCACACTAGCTAACGTTCTTTGGAATTAGACCAAAAATCACACATTTCAGTCTCGAAATCTGTTTAAGTATGCATTGTCTTAGTGGCATCTCTTCTCGGTCTGTCCCTGGAGATAGACAAATCACAACAGTCTGAAAGCGAACTTTTGGGGCTGCTTTCATGCCTGTGTTACTGCTCTCTGCTATTTCTGGTGGCCAGCAAAAGCCACTTGTGGAAAATGGTTTTTCTTCCAGCTACTGTTTTCAAGAAGGGGGGCATTGTTTTCTCTCGGGTTTGGGAGCGTTTTGGAATAATTTATGAACGGACAGAAAAAAGGTCCTATTCCTCTAATCCCAAGGTGTTTGCCTGTGTTGCTTTATTACCTGCTTGTGTAGGGAAGCTCTGGTGACAACGGCTCGCTCGTCTGGAGGGCAGGACGGACGCTCAGGTGTCGGATACAAATTTCAGCTGTTCAAGCACATTAAACTTGCAGGCAAAGCAGCAGGACTGGCGGGGCTTTGTAGGGTGGGGTGTCTCCTAATGCCAGTTGTATCTCTTGTTTTGTGTTTGACAGCTGCTACTGGAGGCATTTGCCACAGGAAGATGCTCCTGTGGTCAGGGGCCAGCTTGGATCGTTAGCGTTTTCTTTATCAGATGTTGGCTGGGTTTTTTGATCTGTTTGCTTTTGGCCGAGCTGCGAGCGTCCGTTCTCGGGGTTCTCTGTTGAATTCCTGCGTTGTTGGACATTTGCATCTTTGCTCCTGGGGCCCTTCCGAGGCGCTTGGGCTGATCGTGCCCTTGTCCCGTGGTCGGTGACGCTGCGCTCGGGCAGCTGAGCCCCCCCCGGGAGAGGGTGGGTGGAGAGGGCAGGTACAAAAGTGGTCTGCAGTGTTTGAGAGGGCGAACTCAAAACCTTTAAAACGTGGCTGAGACTCCGTTTCATTGCAATCCCAGTGGTTTTGGCAAGTGCGAGTCTTCCGAGCTCTCTGGCGTGCAGCAGCCAGGCAAGACGAGTTTTATGGTGTGATTGTGTCTCAACAAAAATACAGTTTCCTCGACAAATGGGGCATAAGACAGAGGGAATCCACCAGGGTCATAAAATCCAGGTATATTCAGAGAGACAGGATTCCAGACTGGCATCTTCCCTTCCCCTGCTGCCACTGCACAGCGTACAAGTTCCCAGCCATCTCTAAGCGCGCTGACGCAAATCTGGGAGACTTTGGTACAAATGACCAGAAGCCTGTAAGGCTGCATTACCCAGAGGGAAACAACAACTGTTCCACTGTGCTTGCTTAATTGAGCCCACTGTGAATGTTTGGGAGCATGGGTAGCTAATTTTTTTTTTTCCCCCGAGACACCAAATGCAGAGAATATCTGTGTGCAAATGGAGAAGCATTTGTGGTCTTTTGCACTGAATAGTCTTAAGTCTTCCTGCTGGCACACGTGCTAACCGCTGCTGCACTTCAGGTAAGAAGATAATGATCACATCATTAAGATACTACTAAAGCTGGCATTACTTGTTAGGTCAACATATCGATCTTGACATTACGCCGCAAGATTTTTTTAGATAATGCCTGTCCATCCTGCCACTTGCTCGAGGAGGAGGGAAGAAGAGAGAGAGAGAGGAGAGGCAAAACTAAAAGCAACTTGACACAGATCTTTTCCCCAAAATACAAGCTCTTTGCTCCTTAAAAGCTTTGTTCTGCCACACGGGCTCCTGCCTTGTTGCTGCCGATTGGATTACTGGCAGATTTCCTTTAAGCCGATAGAAATCCCAAGGGAGCTGCTGGGCTCGTGGGCAGAGAATTTGGTCGTTCTGACAAGAGACTTCCCTTTAGCCTTTTGTGTTTGGGTGCGCAGTGCCTTCCCGGAGAGAGCTGTGGCCCCTCTTCCCGCTGGGCGCGAGGTGGGGCGCGGGGCTCCCGCCCGCCCATCGTGCTGGTTTGCCCCCGCCGCGGATCGGGTCCCTAGAGCCCAGGAGGAGCGTGGCATTGCGGGCGGTATCCGTCCGTCCGGGTGCGGGTGCCAGCACCACCAGCCGGGGGCTGTGCTCGCCACGGGCACCTGTAGCGCCCGCGAGGAGCTGAGCCATCAGTCCACTCCCGAACGCCCTGGCTGTACCTGCACGGCTTTCCTTCGAAGCCTGGTACACGCTTGCATTGGACCGATATTCTGAGCAGATCACAAACCTTGAAAATACCCTTTCCTATCTTGCTGCAGAAGAAAACACCTCTCACTTTTTAAGAAATTTCTGCTTGTCTTGTTATCTCTTCTGTACTGAAGGTGTCCAAGCCAGTTTTTCTCATTTCACTGGACTCTTTATAGCACACCCTACTTGAAGGCATTTTATAAAATAGCAGTAATTTTACTTCATATATATATATACACACACACACATATGTGTGTGTTTTGTATCACTAAAGCTTTATTTGGTATTTTAATCTGGGCTGACTGACTGCGATTTTAAGGACTTTCAAATCAAAAGCGATCAAAAGTGCACGGTGTTTTTTTTTAGTCTGTGACTTCCAGAGAAGCAGTGCTTACACCAGTGCTGAGCTAGTTTAGTATCCCTCTCTAAATATATTTCATTAAGAATGGTCCATATGGTGTGTCAGGGAGAAGGGGAATGCAGAGCAGAACCTGTGTCTGCCAAAGAAAACTGTTTTGATCTAATGTTCAGCATAGTACAACTTTGGGGGAAAAAAAATAAACATTGTCAGATGGGTGCTGCCAAATTTCACAATTTATCAAGAATTTCAGGCTGTTCAGTGATTTTTTTTTTTTTTTTTTTTTTTTTCCCCTCCTGAAAACTCCAGTTTCTGGAGTCTTGTGATTTACACAAGACTGTTCATTTTCATTTATAAAACATGTTGTAGAAAACAACCTCAAAATATGAAACCAGGAAGCTCTAGTGTCAGCAGGTTAATAAAATCCTCAACAGTATTATATTTAAAATCTGGTGGCTTTTTAAGTGCTTCTCCTGATTTGGAGATGGCGGGTTGTGGAACATCAGAGTCCGTGTGAAACAAGTACCGGGAGAAAGGTAACTTCTCAGGGGTATTAGGTATGTGGGCTTATTTTTTTTCTTTTTTTGATCATTTCCAAGGTAAATCCGTCCATCTTGTTCTCCCGTTTTCTTTGAGCTTCGCTGCTTCAGCATGCTGCTTCCTATTTCCCAGTAAAAGCACTTAATGAGCTGTGCGGGTGCTGGTGGCAGGGACACACGGGGACGTCTGGGCACTGGTGTTCCTCCGAGGGTCCTGGGGAAATACAGGAGGCGACTTGGTGTTTTTCTCTGTTACTTTTGGCCAAAAAACCCCAAGTTGCTGCATCTCCGCAGCCCTTTGCTGTCCGTGCTGGTGCTTTGGACAGATGAAAGTTCACTGTTGTCCCTGGAGAGCCTCAGTCCCATCTCCCTACTTCCCGTCAGCCTGCAGTGCTCATTTCTTTTAAGGTGGGACAAATTAAAATCTTTGAGGAATGAGCGGTTTTCCCTTCCACACCGTCTGCCCCAGCCCTCGCTGGCCCTTCCCCGCTCAGTGCTGGTGGACGCTGTGTCTTCAGGAGTAAACCTTAATTTTTCTTACAGTTTCCTTTAGTTTCATTTAGTTCCATTAGTTTCATTTGGGTTTATTTTTTTAACGTAGCCAGTGAAGTTTTCCAAGTTTGCCTAAGGTTAATTCACATCAATAAACAGAACCTCCTGTCACTAAAATGTACAGCGGTTTGTACCTTTTGGGCTTATGCCGGGGAACGTTTGGAAGATGCCACCTAATTAGAGCCTGGGGAGCTGAAGGAGCTGGTTTTGTATTTTTGACACTCGAGACAGATGTGGTTTTGATCCTTATGATCTCCCTGGGGCCCAACGTGGAGATCCAAAAAGTCTGCAAATCCCGTTATCACAGAGGAGGAGGTTGGTGACAAACGGGCAGCGGGACGGTGCCGGGGGAGCTTCACCTCTGCTTTGCTAGAAAGGTCTGGGGCTGCCAAAGGAGGTGATCAGAGCTGGTCAGGAATTTTAAACTCTGACCCTCCTGGTTTCATTTGACCTTCAGAGCCGTGAAATGGGCCTGACTCAAAACAAACTGCTCTGTCTGGGACTGGGGAGCACCGGCACCAACGCCGAAGAGATGGAGCCATTCATGATAGCTCTGTATGTTGGGCCCTGAAATCAGCTTTTCCTTTTCTCCCCTCCCCTCTCCCCTCTCCCCTTTTCCTTTCCCTTTTCCCTTCCCTTTTCCCTTCCCTTCTCCCTTCCCTTCTCCCTTCCCTTCCTCTCCTCTCTTCTCCTTCCTTCTCTCTCTTCTCTCTCTTCTCTTCCACCCCTCTTGGCAGTGATTCGCTGGAAAGACAGTCAATCCAGAATAACTAGTAGAAAATATTAATTCTCAGGTTTCGGTGATGCAAAGCTGGGAGAAGGCAAAAGGGCTGTTTCCTGACGGGCAGCAGCTTTGGTTACTTGGCCATGGTGTTTTGCAGAGCTCCGCGGAGCTCCTCAGGCAGAGAAATGCAAAATCTCACTCAGGTTGTCAGTAAGCTTAACATAAAATACGAGGTCTATTTTTATGACATTGCAAAATGACCCTTTATGGTAGTTAACTGTTCTAAGTAAGTAACAAGTAAATAACATAAAATATTTATTTCCATTTACCCACATTCTCCTGGTATTAAAATGCCAGGAAGGCCCTCGGGGGATGGCAGTGAGGGCACAGGAAGGAAAACCGTCATGTTTCCTTGAGTTTTGGTAGCGTTTTGGCTAATCGTTACAGAAGTTCCTCTGAAGACTCCCAGGCTCTCACTGGAGAGCGCTGGCGGAGGGGAATGAGCGGGGATTTTGTGGAGTGGGACAGAAAAGGCCAAACAGGCACCTCTGGGAGGAGGAAATATCGAGCCCTGCACAAGGCTTGTACACCGGGGGCAGTTTTACTTCTGGCCCTGATTTGTGTTGCATCGAAGCAAATTTTACAGGAGTGAAATGGGGAAGATTGCAGCAGAAAATGAGCAGAGTATGAGAGTAAGGAGGAGTTGAAAGGGCCTGTGTCCTACAGCTGGAGCAGCAAGGTTAAAATCTGGCTGCTTTTAGCCTGCTGTGGATTTAGTTGCGAGATCAGCACTGTAACCTTACTTATGGAAGGGGTATAAATCTCATTTCTCAAAGCACTTAAAACTGGGTTAGCAAAAGTAGGAGCAAAACACGGTAGAGAACACTTTTGCCTCAGCACTGTGGGGGTGGGACAGATCCATCTACTGTTTCTTAAAATCATTTCCCAGCCTGCAGTCGGCAGTTGAAAATGCACTATTATAAATTTGTGAATCGTTTCATTGCTTGTTTCCAGGTTATTTTTCTTTTTCTTTTCCTTTCTTTCCTTTGCCTATTTTAAGCATTGGCTACAAAATGAATGCTCTGCTTACTACAGTCCTTTATCATGTAATGTTCTCAGCAGACACTCAAGAATTAAATATGTACAATTTCCATAATACTGATTATCCCTGTTTAAGTGCTATTTTAGAGGGTATTAATTTCTGTTGCAGTAACAGCCGCAGCACTTAGCACCACCAGCCCTTTTTCCTCTGTGCCTGAGACCTGGGCTTGGCGTGAGCCAGGATTTGGCCCGAATTGCCCGACGGCCGGTTTCAGCCCCGCCGCTCTGAATGGAAACGCGTTTCGGTGCCAGAGACAGCCAGGGCGAGGAGCTGGTGCTCGGGTGGAAGCAAGCTGCCTCTGTCACTTTTGATATCTTCTGTTTTTCGTATGCAGAAACACAAAGCACAATTAGAATACAGTTATATATCCTCATAGTTATTAAAGCTTGGATTAACATGACATAAAGTTTTGTCTGGGGAGCCTTTTGCTATGGCTCAGGGAGCATTTTTGTGTGACAGTAATAGGCTACAGTTAATATACTTGAATGATATCAGAATCTGTGTAATAAGACAGAACAAAGGGGTTTTATTTGAAGCTGAATTATAAAGGTGGAATTATCATTGTGAACAATCCACTGAGATTGCAGCTTAATTATTGTATCTCGTGTTATTTCGGCATAATAAAGTGTAGTCAGTGAAGCAGTTAAAAAAAAAAGTATATATATATACGCATCTCAGAAGGACATCTTGTCAGTCATGTGGGATTGATGTGTGGACCTGTCACCTTATTCTTAACACCAAAATCCTCTCTTTGCCCGTTTTTGGCCGTTTGTTTGATTTACCGAGCCTGTTTGCCATGATTCAAGAGCCTCTTGTAACACTTCTAGGTGAAATTCATCACTGGGACATAATCCATTCAAATAGCTTTTGGGCAAGAAATAAAAAGTGTTTGAAGCCAAGAGGTTTCAAGCAAAATATTCCGAGGTGGCGGCTGGGCCGTGTTGGGGAAGACAGGGGAGGGCTTCATTGTTCTCCAGGGCTTTGGGGAGAAAAAGGAGTGAAAAGGTGGGCGCGTCCCCTCGGATCGTGTTTTCCCGGCCGTGGGTGAGTGGGCGCAGGTCTCTGCAGCGAGGTGTGAGGCTGCTGCCCTGGGCACTGGTGGGGGGGCCCTGCGGGCTGGGGGGCTCTGGGGAAGCGAGCAGAAAGGGCACACGTGCCGTGTATGTGTGTGTGTGTGTGTGTGTGTGTGCACGCGTGCATGTGCCCACGCACAGGTGGAAGCAGCAGCTTTGGGAAACCCTTGCAAATATGTGTTGTTTTGGGAAACCCTTGCAAATATGCATTGTTTTGGGAAACCCTTGCAAATACGTGTTGTTTTGGGAAACCCTTGCAAATACGCGTTGTTTTGGGAAGCCCTTGCAAAAATAAGCCATCCTTTTTTAAAAAAAATAAATCAGACCAAAATGTGAAAAGAGGCAGTGTGTTTTGCATTAAAGCCACGTGTTTGCCGTTGTTTACTGTGTGTTTACTCCATGTTTACTATTTCAGGAAAGAGGGTGCCTCGTTTTGTGGGTAGTGCGGCGGGGTTCGGGTCAGGTGTTTGGGTTCTCTTTCTGGTTTTAGCCCTGGTCGGCGTCGAGGGGCTGGGGCAGGTTCCCCTACACGCCGTCGGTCTCCCCGTACCCGGGAGGGATGCGGTGCTTCGAGGAGGGGACAGCAGAGCCACCTCCGTGTCCCCTGGGAAAACATGCCACGAAAGTGCCCCTTATGGTACTGGTTATAGCAGTTCTTGAGGAGAGAGGATGGCACCTGTGGCCAGCCGCTGTTTTAATGGCTGAAATTGTCTTTTCCCTGCTGACGGGGGGCTCCTGCTCAGCCTGGTCCTGGCGGTGCCTGCCCGGCCGGGGAGCCTTTGCTCGGTGGCTTTTTGGCCATTTTCCCAAGTGGGGCATTATTTAACCATCTTACATTTGTACTGAAAGTGAACTCTCTGCCTGCGCCTCGAATCCCTGTTGGATGGATAATAAGGATGGATAATAAGGATGGAGGAGGATCCTTTTTAAAATTTTCTTTTATAGACTGAAGAAAATAATTTTTTTCACAGAAATCATTTTGATGATTTAAGTAGCTGCAGGAGGTTGAATGGTTTCAGTGTGGTTTTAAACAAAAAAAAACCCAAACCCCTACAACAGAAAATACTGTTTTTTTCTGCAGTAGGCTTTAAGAGTAGTAACATAGTTCCAGAAATCTGGGTACGGTGATTATGCCTGTAATCCCCGTGCTGTCCAGGGGTAATTAAAAATTGCAGCTGAACCTTGATTTCAAATGACTGGGTGAGGCTCTGTCAAACTGATGAGCGCTTGCGTTGTTGACACGTGTAAAACTCAATTTACCCACCAATAACCGCAGTTCATGGGCATTAAATCTCTCTCCAAACAATATGACACTGGGGCACAGCGGGATGCGCTGGCGTTCGAGGGGCTGGGAGAGGGGCTGAGGTGTGAGCGGCGCTGTGCCGAGCCGCAGCCAGCGCCTCTAATTGCTTTCTTTTTAATATTGTATTCAGCCTTAATAGCCTGTTCTCCTGGTAGATTGCCTTTCCCAGCATTTATTACAGCACGCTTAGGAGCCTGGCTGGGGAGTGGGAAGGGGTGGAGCTGAAGGGAATAAAATCAAGGTGGTACTTTAAAAATCCATCCCGACAGCCCAAACTAGTGTTCCCGTCTGAGCTCCCTGATTGTGCTCAAATTAAAGGGGGCCAGGCTGCAGCCAGCGGCCCGAGGTCCTGAGTGATCAAAACGGCCTTTTGTGACCGGGGCTCCTCATTCTGCAAAGCCCTGGGGCCAGCGAGCAGGCGGGGTGGTGGGTTATTGCCAGGCTGCGGTGATTACGGCCAAGGGTTACTGGTAACGATGCTTTTCTGGGGTGAATGGGCTTAAAAGACGTTCCCACAAAAGGTCTTTGGGCTTCTGGCTTCTCATCAAGACTGGCTGGAATATTCTGAGAGGGGTGAAGGAAGAGTCTGAACCCGCAAACAGCACAAAGCAGAGCTCCTGCTTAATTTATGTCGTTTCTCCTCTAGAAGTTGGGCGACGTGCCGCAGGGCGAGCGCTGCAGGGATGTGGCCGGGGCAATCCGTGCTCCCCCGCTCGGGCTGTTTCAGGGCCGGGGCAGAGCTCTTGCCTTTCCAAGCAGATCGTGAAAGCAAAGCCAGGGACTCGGCTTCTCCCGTTTCTACCGCTGATTTGTGACAATGGGAAAATGACTTTTGCTTCCTGTGCGCCGCCGGAGCAGGCGGCGTGTCGCGGTGCGTGTGGGAGGAATGGGGGGGCTCTGATCCAACAGCTGGGAAAAAAAAGTCATAAATCATCAGTGTAATGAGTCTGGTCTGGGTATGGTTCTCTGAATCCCCACCTTGTCAGCAGCCTGCGCAGGGGGGAAGGACTTGGGAGCTCGCCCAGCTCCCTCCCTCTCTCTGCCGCGAAGCCCGGGGGTAGAGAGGGGACTTGGACCCCAGAGCCGGCAATTTGGCACCTTTCTGGAGTGCAGCAGCGTGCAGCACTTGTTACAGCAAGGGGCTGGGCTGCGAGTGTTTTTTCTGTAAATTAAAAAATCCCTCAATAAGCTGTGTTTGATTTGGGGTTGAAGGGCAAAGGAGGGGAGAGTTCTGCCTCGAAAAAAATAGCCCTGGAAAAAATATTCTTCAATATGCAAGTCAGTATATGAAAAGAACAACAAAAGGAAAAAGGATCTAGCAGGAAATAAAATGAAACTTTTTTTTTTCATTACAGTCAAGGGAAACTTAGATGAGTTTTTCTTTGCTAATAAACTACACTGTTTCATTTTGCAGCTGAGCCTTTTGCTGAAGCTGACTGTGGCAGTTGTCCATACTTTTTTTTTTTTTTTTTTTTTTTTCCTTCTCCCCAAACTCTGGGCAATAAAAAAAGCCCTTCATGCATCAGGAAACAGTAATGCAATACTTGTCTTATCTTCACACTTATTCAGCAGGTATTTACAAAAGGGCAGCAGGAAGCTCTTTAAACTGGATCCTGCTACTTTGCTCAGGATGTCTCTTAATCAGATCTGTTTACCTGTGTCAGTCCTAGGCTGGAATTGTACTGCAAAGGCATCTGTAAAAAAAAAAAAAAAAACCCTGGTTGCTTGTGAATAGAGTATTTCTCAATATACTCTGTAACAAGGCAAGGCTGTGAGCTAGTTTTTACTGTATGGCTTAAGGGCACTGAATGAAACCCCACAGGTTATTATGGTCTGTTCAGCGGGTAAAGAAGAGCTATGCTGTAATGCTGTGTGTTTGTACTGCCCAATGTGAGAGAGAGGTGTGTGATGGGGTTATTTCTCTGCAGGCTTTGCCGCTGGGTGAACAGGAACTTCTTCTGTGCTCAGGGTAATGTGATAAGGCAGGGACGCGGCGAGTCGTGGTGTGCTGAGCAGGGGGTCCCCTAGGGCTCGGTTCCAGAAAGTGCTTCGAAGGAAAGTGTGCAAAGGCTGCTGTTGCCTTCAGAACCCACGTCTTGGAAGGACTGAGTTGGACTTAACCGTGTGCTTGAAATCGAGCCACACTTAACAGTAGCTTCCCTTTATTAGGAGCTGTCCCCGAAATAGTCACGGCGTGGTTCGGGGTGCGGTGTGTTGTACTTTGGCGTTCAGAGAGATGGTTTCTGATGCTCTTTCTGGCATGTGGCTTTTAACGGTCTCTCTGCATCTTGGTGTTGGGCAGGTTGGTCGGTAGTAAACAAACCAGCTGCTCCTGCTTTAGTGTTGCATCGATAGGGAAAATGCTGGGTTTGGAAAGAAAAAGACTTTGCCCTGTATATAGCACGCTTCATCCACGGACCTGCAAGCGCTCCACAAACGTTTGGAGCTCCTTCTCCGCTGAAAAAGGTTGTAGTCTTACTCATTGTGGGGGTCGCTGGAGCCAGCTTCCCCGTGGAGCCCCAGAGGAGGCTGGATGCTGCCCCAAGCGGAGGGCTGGTCGGGGAGCTGGACCCTGAGCTCTGTCTGGCTCGTGTACGCTCGGAGCTGCGTGCGGGGAGTCAGATTCAAGCTCCCAGGCCTCCGGGGAGCAGGCGAAGGCGTCTGCCCGAGGGGTGTTTGCTGCACGGTTTGGTGGTGGCCCGAAACAGGCCCTTGCATAATTTTTGATGGGTTGGTCACCGTACACTTTAACAGCTTCTTTTTTTCAGGAAAAGTACTAATTCAGACATCCTCTCTCTGCCCGTACGGAGCGTCGCAGCAGGGTGGTGGGCTGCTGGGTGGCTCACGGGGAGGGTGGCACTTGAGGAGGTGTCCGGGTCTGAGCCACCTTGGGCTTTAACTGGCTCCACAGCTGTAAAACCCGAGTTTCTTGTGTGGAAAATGCCGTGCGCCCTCTGGGCCTGGGAGCTGCATCCTGTGGCTGCAGCGAAGCAAACAGAGGTAGGCAGAGTTTGAGCTGCTGCTGTAATTACATTAAATGCAAACATCCCTCTTGCTGCAGCCCAGACAGGAGGACAGATGTTTATGGTGGCTTTTCAGGTGGTGGTATTGCTCAGGATGGCGTAGAGCCCGTCAGGAGAGCAGGGGATGCACGCCAGCTGGCCGTGTGCGGACACACGCCTTCCCCAGGAGCTGCCTCGCCTCCGGATGGAGTTTTCAGCAGTCCCATGGTTTCCAAAATCTGCGCCGGCCAGGCCTAAAGGGCAGCACCTCTTAACTATTGTTTGGAAAAGAAAACAGATTGCAACTTTGCAGTGCTAATATGCAAACGAGCACTGTGAAGGGAGGAAGAATTATTTCTGCTGACGGCAGCTAATGTTCCGTGAAAGTAAAATCACGAACCGCTCTTGCACCTGGCTTGCTGAAATGCTGAAGGAGCAATGTTCCTCCGGGGCTGCCGCGGTGGCATCGCCTCCGCGCTGCGGGCGGGGAGGAGAGCGGCCCGGGCCCTGCCCTGCGGCACCTTCCGGGGCCTCTCTCCGGGTGGGGGGGCTCGGCCTGAGGGCACCTGAGGGAGTGAAGGAGCTGAGCTGAACTTCAGTGTTGTCGGCTCGTGTGGTTGTGCCGTGACTCTTGTGATATTTGATATATTTAAGCTGCAGTTTGAGTGATGTGCTTGCGTGGAGCTCTCGGCATTTGCTTTCGAAAGAGCAAAAGTTCCCCTGTGTTTCAGCAGCAGAAGCTTCAGCACGTAAACCCTAATGGCTCCCATGTGAGCGCCAAAAAGTGTATTTTAAGATTGTCGTGCATACATTTAAAAAGTACCGTTCGTGTGTGTTTGTCTTACTTTTTTATCTGGTGATTACTTCTTCAGGCAGCCAGCGAGGGGACAGGGCTGGAGCAGGACAGACGGAGCTCGGGTTCTTCATTCGTTTGTGGATCTTGCAGGAAACACTTACCAGAAGTTACTCACTTGTTGGGGAAGTTTGTAGAAAGTAATGCGTGATACGTGCATACGCATGTGCACGTGTACAGGGAGACAGGACACCTTGAATAAATAGATAGACAAGGGTGCGGGTGGGAGATCGGTCTGACGCTGGCAGGGAACCGAAGGCAAAGATTTCCGGGGTCGCGGCTGGCTCTGGGGCCACATACGGGTCACTTAACATGCCTGTAGCCTAATTTTCCTTCTAGTCCCACCCTCTTCCATGTCTATTAGATGGGTAAAACACAAAGATGTTTTGAGGCAGGGTGAATTAAATGTTTGTAAGAGAGTTTGGAGGTTCTCCAGCAGATGTTTTGAACTAGATTCTGTACTTAACTCTCTGGCGAAGGGCGGCAGCGGGAGCTCCGTGATTTAACACTGGCTTCAGACTGAACGAGATCTGAATGTGCTGCTTCTCTTGCTTTTTAACGCCTACTAAGATGGGTTTAGCTGTTGACATATATTTTAAAGTTACCAATCGCTCCCAGTCTCAGACTATAGCATGGACCACCTTTGATCAAAGAAGAAATTTCTGTGGCACCGATTTCCGACAGAAATGTAGATTGGAGTTTTATTATAGAAGTGATGGAGCTGCTGCTCTAATTCACAAATAGGTTTTGTTAACCAAATGCTACAGCTCTGTGTAAACATGCGTATCATGTGGCATTAGGTCAGGCTGCTTCCAGAAACGAGCGTGGGTGTCTGCTTTCTGTCCTGTGTTAGGTGAGCGTCTGCTTTTTTTTTTTTTTTTTTAAAGAAAGCGGCTTGCCTAGGGTGGGGGCTGTGATGGCGTGTGTGGCGGCAGACATCCGAAACGCTGGAGGGGAAAGAGGGGAGCGGCTCTGCCCCCAGAGACCTACCCCCAGGAGCTGGGGGTCCTCCCGCTGCTGTCCCCCATGTCCCCATTCTCTGGCTCCAGCTGCAGATTTGGGCTGCCCTCACCTCAAATCCCATCCGTGGGCAAAACCCCACCGGTGCGGGACTGGTTTTAGTTGGTGCGGCACATCCCCGGGGCCAAACTGGGGCGATGGCCTCTCTTGCTTTACTTACATGGCATTTGTCATCTCTGTCACCATCCAGAGATACATCAGGTGTCCCCAGAGGCCACCGTGGCCGTGAGCCACCGGGCAATGCCACTTCTCTGCCCGTTCTCAGCAAAACACGCTGCTCTTCTGCAGCGAGATTGGAAGTTGGGTGGTGCAAATCTGCATCGGTGCAGGGCTGTGAGTAGCACGGCATCTAGCAAGTTGTTCTTAGCTCAGGTTCTCGCGCGGGGTGGTCGTGCGTACCCTCTGGACCCGCGTCCGTCGGGATCTCAGAGCACTGAACTGCGGCTGGGCCGGGCTGGGAGCGGGGCGGGAGGATCGGGGACGGCTCCTGGGAGCTCCCCGAGACGCGCCCTCGGTGTCGGCTCCTCTGACTCTTTCATTCCGTTTCAGAAATGCAGCGCTGGAACCTATTTTCCCGTCAAGCTAAGGAGACCCAGGGGAGAGCTGCCTGTGCGCTGGCAGGCATAAATTGTTCTGGGCAATTAGACCTGGCTGCAGGACTTGATTGCGGAGATCGGATCCAGCCCAAGGCTTGCTTTGCTCTGCCTCTGTAAAAGCACGGCAAACACATACGTGCCCTGCGGCCAAGGGGAGGGTAGCACCGTGATGGTCTTGCTTGGTGCTCTGTGTCACTCTTGTCTTCAGCTTGATTTGCACTGGCAAAACCTGGTGTTAGAGGGGCTGGGAGGTGGGGCCCACCTCACCCCAGTGAGGAGCTGCTAATGCTGCCCGCGAGAGTGCTTTGTTCTGCATCCCTGTTTTGTTGCAGGAACCCCTGTGCCTCTCAGTCCTTTCGGAGGAATGTCCCTGGGCGTTCATACCATGCAGCCGCTCTGCTGGGTGGAGGTCGTTACCAGCCCGAGCTGACGTTACACCACCCTGCTGCCACTGGCCTTGCTCCTTTTTCTTCCTTTTTCTCACCTCCTCCTCTGGCCCTGTAGTGGCACAGCAGCCCCTGATGCCGAAGAACGAACTGTCTTTAGGTTTCAGAGTTGCTTGTTCGTTGTTTAGGGTTGTTGGATTGGGTTTTTTGTTTGGTTTTGTTTGGTTTTGGTTTGGTTTTTTTCTCAAGAACCTTGACTTGCCAGTTGGTGGTGTTAGCTAATGTGTGCTGGAAATCTGATGGGGACAAGGGAAGTTCTTAGCCAAGACAGCAGGTCAAAGGAAAACTCCGAGTCCTTGCAGAGTCTATAACTTGATCTGAGCGTGGCCAAGAGCCTTGCTTTCATCAATACTTTGTATTATTAATGCCAGAGAAGGAATTCATGAGAAATTGTCTATGGAGTCGTATTTAATTTGTCCTGCTGTGGAAAGCTGTTTTTTTCTGGAGAGCATTAGTCATTCTTACATCCCCCTTGGTAGAGTAAGCGCTGAGCAGCATGTTGGTGTTTTGCAGGAGCATTTTGAAGTCCAAGAGTAGCCACTGTGCTTTTTGGCAAGCATTTGGGATGCTCTTTGCCATGTCACGGCTGGTGAGCAAGCCCTGAGATTAACGTGATTGAATGACTGTTTTAATTTCAGCCCTGATGGAGCAAAATTAGTTACAATGATATGTGTGTGTTGAATAAAATTGTAGTTTTATTAGCTATAATTGCTGAAGAAGACTTTTTAAAGACTCGACTGCTGGGGGGAAAAATTGCTAGCACTGGAATTTGTTCTTGCACAGTATGGCATTGATTATTATCCCGGTGCATAATCTGTCAGTGCTCGGTTGGCAAGTCGTCGCTGCGAAAGGCGAGGAAGCGCTCGGTGAGGGACCTCCCCGTGCGTCCCCACCCCCCCCGGGGAGCATCCCCCCACCCAAACCCGAACCCTGCCTGATGCTGTCCCCACGCCGCGGGACGCCGGGGCGGCCGGGGGGAGCTGTAGCTTCAGGAGGGTTCGTGCGTTCAGCCCCGGAGGTCTCCGCTTGGCTCCCGGGGGCGAAGGCAGCGGGGGGGCTGGGGGTGGAACAGGGATGGGGGGCCAGGAGCCCGGGGCTCGCAGTGGCCGTGGTGCTGGGACCCGGTGCTGCAACCGCGCCCGGGCGATGCCGGGGGGGCCTTTGGACAGAGCAGGAGCCGCCCCGGGAGGAGGGGGCCCTGCTTGACAGAAGGAGGGGGAAAGGTTAAAATATTTGTTTCTTTGTTTAATTCCATTGTAATCAAACCCAGAGGCCTGGCGTGGGGGAACCGTTTTTTCTAACTGTCTGGCATGCGATATGCATTTGTCTTAATTTATGTGGGGGGAGGTTGTAAATCTGCACAAGCACGTTGCTGGCGCTTAGATTTCACATGCGCATTTAAAATAATAGCACCTGACAGTTTACTAGCAGCTAAGAGGTTTTTCTGCTTCAGAAAGCAAAATATTGGAAGAGTTGTGCAGCGTGTATAAATAATTTGAGGAATTAGACCAGAATATCCAGCACACTTTCTTTCCTTGGGAGAGCAGAAAAAGTGATAGACCTGTAAAGCTTACAAGTCAGGGATCAGAGAAAGTAGAAACACAACCCAGCTGCGTGTAGCTGAATGTCATCCTTTTGTAATTTCTTTTCTTTCAGAACCCAATCCAAACTGCCACAGTGTTCGATTACAGTGCGTTATTTCATTTGTCTGCCTTAATTCTGCTTTACCTTGAAGGGATGGAGAACATAGCACCAAATCTGCAAGGGAGTGTTGGAAACAAAGAGCCCCTCCATCCCCGGGGGGGGCACCGGGGGGCGGGAAATGAGGAGCATCTCAGCCTGGTCTGGACGTGTCAAACTCAGGTTTTGCATCAGGAAAAACTTTTCCTGGGCTGGCTGAGGAGGAGTGTGAGGCATAAAGACTGCTCTGTGTCCATCCGGTGTAGTTACGGAAGTTGGTAGTTTCCCCGTGGAGATTTTACTCAGTGAGAAAACTTTATTCAAATGGGAAAAAAAACCAAACCAAAACAAAACAAAAACTTGGAGGTGTGAAACTGTGGCTGTTGTTACTCCTGGGTGCCCGTGCAGGCATGCTGTAAGGACGCGCCAGCTTTCCAAGCCGGGTGTACGTGGAGCACCTCTTGGGTTTGCCAGTCGGTGCAGACGTCGTGCCGTTGTAGAAATACAAGACCAGATGTGAGATTTTCCCAGAAAACATCCCGGTTTGGGCATCGTGGCTTCTGGCAGCAGCACCGGGCCCCCTGCTCTGCCCTCCAGGAGCTCGCTGGACCCCGGCTGGCCTCCGCCCGGGGCTCGGCCCCTTCCTCGGGCTGGCGCCAGGTTTGAGCATCCCGGGCTGCGCAGGGCTGCCTCCTGGAGAAGAGAGGAGAGGGAAATCCTGGAGAGGAAAGCGGGAGGAATGAATGGAGAATATTGTGTGTTCTTGTGCCGGGCTAGATCAGTTGCATTAAATTCAGAGCCTTTCTGGGTACAATTAATAGTCATTTTATTTAGGTCACCCTGGTTTTGTTGCTTTGAATGTATGCCTCCATTAAAGTGGAAGAAAATCAAATACATTTATCTCTGTGGAGCCTTTTGTGAACTGGTTGGGCATATTTTAAATAACCCTGGGAACTGTTAGGATTATTAAAGCCTTTGGCTCCTCCAGTTTTTTTTCTTTCCTCCCATTCTCCCCTATTCCTCCTTCCAGGCAGTGAGTAATGAAGTGGTATAGCCCTTCCTTTTCTCAGAGCCCCAAGTGGATTGAAAAGAGAAAAAAAAAAGAAAAGTTAAATAAACTAAAGCCCATTAGTTAGGCTTTATGTAAGAAACCGGGTCTGAATTGGATATATGTATGGGGTACGCTGGGACAGAGGAGAAGTCTGTTGGGCCCAAGTGTCGGTTTGTAACTGGTATTATCTGGCAAGTCGTCTTTTCTTCTTTTTTTTATTTACCTTAAGTGCTAAGACTGTTTGTTTCGTAGTACACCTTCATCTGCTGCCCGGAATTAGTTCAGATTAATCAGCTCCTTCAAGCCTCCGCACTGAGCCATACTACGTCTGAGAAAAGGTGGGGATGGCTGGGTGGCCAGGCGCTGCCGGGGCGGGGGGCAGCTCGCACCCGAACTGGGGACGTTCGGCTCCGTACCGGTGTGGTGGCTGCTGCTGGGCCCCCAGCACGCGCTTACTGGAGGCCGCCCGCGGGGCTGAGCCGGCGCCGGGTCACCGGCCAAGCCTTGCAGGTGGCAACTGCATCTTCCAGCCCCGGAAAAAAACTTGCTTCTCTTTCCTGAGCGAGGTGCTAGTTGCATGGGTGGAGACCTGGCAAACTTGCAGTTCGAGCATCTTTAAAACACTGGGCGAGCAAGGGAGCCTGCGCCTGGAGGAGGGGGTTAACTTTTGGACAGTCACGGCTCCTGAATGTACTTGAGTTTAGTCTGTGGGTTGGGTTTTTGTTGGTTTGTGGTTTTTTTTTTTTTTCTTCCCCTGAAATGGGGATCAATTTGCTTACTACAGGGTTTACTGCCGGTTACCTTGACTGTGTCCCTTATTTCTCCTCGATGAAAACTTGAACAAGCCACTTGTGTTTGATTCACAGAGAACCGTGAGAAACGGGCTGTGTGTGTGAGGCAGTGTGGTTTTCTCATTCTATTCAGCCCTTTGTATATTCAAATTCTTCTAGTTTCAGTTCTTGCTGTTCTGCCAGATTTCCATACCATTGATGGGTTTTCTGAATTAATAAGTTTCTTTCTCCCCCTCCCTCCCATACCCTCGCCACCTTTTTGCAACTGGTGAAAAGTTTTTCTAAGCGCGCTGCCCTCTCCATATTGATTTTCTTCTCTTGCTTGTCTAACCAGCTCTTAGATGTTTTATTTTGCAAAGCGTTAATAGAATTTTCCTTTTGCCATTGCACTTTTATCTATTCAGGAGGTTTCAAGAAGTCTCATTGTGTCACCGGACTATGGAGGAAAGAGGCTATTCTTCTGTTACAATGGCTGCCCTAAAAAATAACGCAGGGTGGGGTAAACTCAGAAAGGGCAGAGACGGAGATAAAATGTTCTGACCTTAGGAAACAGAAAAGATAACCAATTAGACATTGTTGAAAGAGCACCAGCTGGCTTAAAGAACACCCCACTGATTATTTTTTCTTAAAGGCATGCTTGGTCCACATCTGAAACTCAGCTGCAGAGCCGCTTCCCCCTGCTTCGCAGGTTTTTAGGTTTGGGCTGTCGGGGCTGACCCTCTCCTGGGTAGCTGGGTGCCCGGTGTGGATCCCAGAAGTGGCTGCCACTGCTCGGAGGGAGGGAGCACCCACCCCCGGGGTGTCTGTGCTCTTTGGGGTCCCAGCCAGCACGGTGGAAATCGCCTGGATTAGCCCATGCGGGCTGCGTTTGTTACTGCTAATAAGGATTTATTTGCATAAAAAAAAGATCTCAGCCAAGATCATCGTTGCAGCAAAGCGGGGGCCTTGGTACCCGCGGCCCAAAGCGCTGCTTGCCCAGAGGATGCGTATCTGGTGGGCGAGAGGACGGGCCGCGTTGTGCCAGGGGGGAGAGAAGGAACAAAAGGGCAGATCCCCAGCACGAGCAGGAGCTGTACCCGGAGCCCCTCGCCCCGCCAGTTGCCCGTTCGGGTGCCAGGACCCGTCCCTTCTCCCTCATGGCTGAGCAGGATGCGGCTCCACGAGCGCTTCGTGCCCGCGGTGGTGCTGCCGGCCGCAGCCGAGGCCAAGACGGGGGGTTTGCACCCCGGAGCTCGGGCTTCAGCCGGCTGGGAGGCTTCGGGCCGAGGCACGGCCATGCTAAAGTGAGGTCAGAGATGCCCTGTGCCCCATCTGCTTTCTCTTCTCCCCCTAAGAGCCATGCACGCGGCCTTTTTAAAGTCCCCAGAAAGTCCTGGCGGGAGGAGGTGCCCTTTGGAAATGCCAGGCCTCGCGGTGCGGATCCAGCCAGGAGAGCGGCAGCCCCGGGGTCGGGGGGCGGGGGACCTCCCTGGGCTGCTGGGGTCTGGGCCGCCGGGGGTCCAAGGACCCCTCTGGGCTTTGCTGGGGGATTTGGGGCGGAGAGGTTACGTTGGAAGAGTTGCACCTTAAAGCTTCTGCCGCGGCGGTTGGCGTGGGGACAGAAGGGCGGTCAGCACGCTCGCGCGGGCCGAGGCGGAGGAAGGCAGCGATGCTTTAGGAAACAGCATTAGGTGCGACATGTAATTTTTGGTTCCAGTGAGGCCAAGACCTGTGAGAATGAAAAATAAAGATTGCTGTGCAAATGTAACCCCAAAGCAGAGATAAGCGGTGGCGGTGGGGTGAGGGGCAGCTCTGTCCTTATCTGCTTTCTGATATTACTCATACTTGCGAATTTCCTTCCTTGGAGTGAGGAAAGACAGCAGGACAAATGGCTCTGTGCTTAATGTAGTTGGGATTTTTCGGTGCATCAGCATCTTTAGATCTCATTCAAGATGGGTATCAAGGAGGCATGCTGTTCTCCTCCATCTCAAGACATTGCTAACTCATTTTACAAACCGCTTTGTAAAAGTTGAGAACAGGTTAACGGGAGACGGGTTTTTAGACGAGTTTAGGCATAGTGTAAAGTTTTACTGCACTGTATTTTTTTACTGTATCCTGGAACGTATTTCAGTCCCATGGTTAAGAGAGGTTCAAGCCATGTTTTTACCAACTTCGCAAAATATGTCTCCGCCAAGCCAAGACTGAGATTGTAATTCCGCACAGAAGTAAGCTTGGTGTGTGCTCCCCTGCATAAGAGGACTACAGTCAAACTGTACTCCCTGAACCGTGAATTTTATCCAGGAGAGAGCTTTCAAATCCTGCCGCAATTCCAGGATCACATCAAGGCAGCAGAAGCTGGCGGGGCTACCAGAAGTGGTCCCACCTTCCCAGGGGGTGCTGCCTCTCCGCCCTCTGCAGCGTCCTGTCCCTTGCGTTGGCACAAGCCTTGGGTTGACCGTGCTGGGAAACTGGTCTGGCTTAAAACTAACCTGGAAGAGCCAATGTGGTTCATCTGAACCTGGAGCGGTTCCGTGGCCGGATCTGCTGTGCAGAAAGGGAGAGCTCGGCACGAAGCGGGCGCAGGCAGTTGAGCTGGAAGGTGGAGCCTTTGGTGGCACTGCGTAAGGCGAAGGGAGCATGTAACTGCATTGTAAGTCACCTAAAATAAAGGTTTTATAGAAAGCCAGAATAGAAGAACTTGGACGTATTATGAAAATTACAGGGGAAAAAAAACAACCAAACAAACAAAAAACCCCCAAACCCACCCCTACAGACAAGCAGTGGTGTCCTTTAAAGAATAAAACCTTTTCTTTAAAAATCCTCTCCCTTCCTGCAATGTCTTCTGCAATTTAGCCGTAATACAGGTTTTTTTATCAGCCCCTAATTTACAACAGGGAATAGCAAGTCTGTAATTTCTTTTCAGAAAGATTGCCCAGGACATTTCCTGCAGCAAGACCGACCTGCCCCAGCTCCTGCAGCCTCTGAGCAACAGTTTAAAATGTGATAATGCTGGAAAATAAACCCCAGCACAACATCCTTCTAAAATAAGTGTAAAATTTTAGGTGTGGCTGCACAGATTAAATGGAGGTGGAATAAATCATGCAAATAGTAATGAAAGTTGAAAGCAATTTGGTTGCACTTCAATACGTTTCATCAGTCATCTCTCTTCTGAAGTGGAAATGCCAAGCCTGATGCGAATTAAACTTTCTCCCCCCTCCCTTTCCCCTCTTTCCTCTAGCCTTTCAAAAGCCCTTTTGAAAGCCTCTGAATACCTTTCTTGGCTGACCAGATTTTACCCTGCTCATACTTCTTGAAACCTCCTAATTCTAAACCAAGACAGTGACTCTAATTTGGAGAAGTCATGGGATTGATTTGCATCCATAATTCCTCTCTTGGCCCTTCCTTATCTCCCTACAAAAGGGAAAAGAGGCTGAGATGAGGCACAGCCAGGGACCGACGAGGGGTGGAAAAGCTCCTTAGATATTTGGCTTTTTAGGGCAACAAAACTTTTAATGTTAGCTTTTCTGCTTTAGGATCAAATGTGAGCTAGGATGGGGGTTGAAAGCAGCAGATTTCCCAAAGGGAGAGCTGACTGAGCAAATCCAAGATCTGATGCAGCGTTTGTACCCGAGCTGAGGCTGCTCCTGCCTTTGTCTCCCCTTCCCAGTCTGTCTGTTGTGTCTTTGCAACCCGTGCAGCCGCTGTGTTAAAGCCCGAATCTCCCCTCTTGTGTCTTGCAGGTAGAGGACGCCATGCTTATGTTTGACAAGACGACCAACAGGCATAGAGGTAAGAGAGAACGGGAGCTGAGGCATGACTTTGTGACAGCTTCTGCACGGTGAGCACAGCCAAAAATCAGTGTCAACGTGATGACCCGGTGGCCAAATCCGGTGGTGCGAAATCCCCCTGTCCTGCAGGTGTTGCAGAGGAGGGGCTGTTTGGCCTGTAGTGCCACGTCATGTGGATTCTCTTATTAGAGAAGACTTTCCTGCTCAGTCTAATGACTTCTCTTTGGGAGAACCATTCTCAGGCTCCGTGGGGTCCCTGGAGATAATAAAGCTCTGGGAGCTGTGTGTGGTGAAGCTGCAGGGAAGCAGAGGGTTTGTACCAAGGTGGCTAGTGTTCGGTTAAGCTGAGGCACTGGGAAATGAAGGTGCTAAATCCCTCTGCTGGGGATTCCAGCATGTTGGAGTTTTGAAGCCGAGGGCTGCTCGTCCTCCAGTGATGGTAGCTCAGAATAACCAGGATCTCCAGAAGAGGAATTTCCCCTCCACATATTTTACAAGAGAGACGAGGTTTCATCATTGCTTGTGCAGTTCGGTGAGAACGAGCTGAGGATTATTTTCAATGTTATGGCCATTCCTTTCAGTGGAAATAAATGATGCTCCTCTGTCTCTCGGCGAGTGGTTCACGTTATCGCTGCAGCAGAGACGCTGAGCTCCAGGCAGAGAGCAGCCTGGCAGCCTCTCCCTTCAGCCCAGCTAAACATACCTGGGCTCTCACAGCGGCACCAGGAACTGCCCTGGGGACGGGCTCTGAGACCCTCTTTCCTCATCTCCAAACGAGATGGATTTCACGCCACCAGCGTCCCCGCTTTAACACGGCCCGTGTTTGGAGGCAGCGCAGGAGGCCGGCGCAGTTTGTGGCTTCTGCCCCCGTACGACAGCGGGGACGTGTAGCCCCGTGGTTTGTCGTTTGCCCTTCACCCTCCAGCTTCTTTGTGGGGGCTCTCATGGTTGATACGGTTATTGTCTCAGCCCCGCGGGGCGGTGTGCGTAGCCGGTTTGTTCAGGGAGGCTGCCAGGAGGTGTAAAGGAGCCTGCGCCCGGCCGGGGAGCGGGGAGAGCCCTGGGCAGGGGAGAGGGGAGCAGCCCAGAGTGTCCGGCCGCTGCCGCTTCGCCCCGTCTTCATCTCCATGGCAGGGTCAGAAGAGCTGACCTCCCAGCGCTCTCCGAATTATTCACTGCTCTGATATTTACCTTAACAAGCAACTTAGCGCGTGGGGATGGCTGGGTGAGTCAGGCAAACCTCCAGGATAGCATTCCCTCCCGCCCAGGCACCAATCCCTCTCTGAACTCAGGGATTGTAACACCCTGGAAAATTCAGCAGCAGCGAGCAAAAGCCTTGCTTGAGAAGATAAGCTCTTCAGAGCCAGGGAAGGCATGTGAACAGCCAGTGCCCGTCGGTTTTGTAACAGGAACCTAGTGTTCAAAACTCTTACATAGTTTGGAAAGTTCAACCCCTGACAACGTCCTTTTATGTCCAGGGAATTTTCCATCCTTTTCTTTGCAACCACCCTTAAACGGGCCATAAATACCCTTCTCCGTTCAGCATCTCAGCATGTTGTTTGCTGCATTTAAAGAGCTGCGTTATGTGGTGCCTTTGTGCTGGGCCCACGGGCACCGCGTCCCTGCTCTGCCGGCAGCTGGGGGGGCTCTGGTCCCAGCAGGGCACGTACTCAGCAGATTTGGCCCCCCTGAATGCATTTCAGCAAGTCTTCTGCCTGCTTCCGTTTGTATCCCGTGTTTCCTTCTCTTCACCTGTTTCTTAACCTGGCGAGTTTACGCGGTGTGCATCGGTTAGGCTGGCAGCCCATCCAGGTGCTCGTCTCCGTGCTCTGTCCTTTTGAGGCTTTTGCAGCCCCAATTTGCCAGTCCCTGACCTGCGGTTTCTGTCTCGGCCTCCCTCACCCCGCAGAGCTGGTCTCTGCCATCCCTGTCCGAGGGGCTGGAGGCACGTGGATATCTCATCCTGGGGGGCGTCAGCCTGTCCTGCAGCCGGGCTGGGTGGCCCCAGCAGCTGCCTCATCCCCGGGTGAGGGCTCTGCTCCAGACACAGCGGGGAGAAAGCCTCCACTTGCTAAAACATCCCAAATCCTGGAGTTTTGTTCCCGTCGAGGCTCTTGGCTGTGCCTGCGGTGAGCTCTGTTCCTGCCCACCGAGCTCCCTGATGATCCTCTTCAACAGCTTGTGCCCGCCTTGCCTGGGCTCCGCTGCCAGCGTGGGCAGGAGGCTCTGCGGGGACGTTGAAAATTGAGCAACGGTGTGTTAGTCCTTCCTTTGCTTCCCGCCAGCAAGACGCTCGTCTCTTCCCCGTGCGCCTCAAGGTGATCCCTCCGTCGTCCCCGCCGGCGGCACTGTGCTGCCGTCAGCGCTTCCCAAGGCCCGAGGGCACCGGAAAATGTCGGTGTTCGTGCTCTGCCAGTGCCGAGCTCTGCTCTGACAGCTCCAGGTCAGCTTTTCTGGGCTCTCAGGGGAAGCTGGAGTAGTGCGCTGGGGAGCCCTGCTACCAGGCGTGAACCTGAGCGGGGAGCCCCGGAGGATGGATTCCCCTTTCAGAAGCATCTTTCCGCTGCCTTATCTGGAGAAAAGGCCCGTAACTGCTCAAGTGGAGGGCTGCGGGTGTAGGGCGCGCCTTAGCCGTCATGAAACCTTTCGGTTTTTCCACAAAGGGCTTTTTGCCCCACGACACGTGTTGAAGGCGACAGGCAACAGGTCCTCCTTTTTTATTTTTTTTCCCCCAGGAATTCTGTGAATTTCTTTCATAGTTTTTTTTTTTTGTTTGGTTTGGGTTTTTTTGTTGTTGTTGTTTTTGTTTTGTTTTTTTTTTAATGGCCTGCTTTTTCCACACGCAACATTTCTCTTTGCGTTAGCATCCCTGTCTAAGCTCCCAGACGAGATCTAAGGTCTTTACCTTTGCCAAGCACAAGTAGAAGGAAGAAACAAGTGTAAAAGGCAGAGTAGAGTCATCTTCATCTTCATGCTTGAATTTATTCATTTTTTTCTGACATTTTTCCTTCTGCACAGGTAGCTACCACTAATCAGGCTAATAAACTGGCTAGTGGGCTGTTGTGATGAAGCGAGCTCTGCTGCATCGATCGTTTAGAAAATCACCCCAGATTTTACAAATTGTGACATTCTGATTGCGTTGGAAATGTTTAAAATGCAGTAGCATGCAGCAACAGTGTTAATGGCAATGCTTAAAACCACTTGCGGGTTGCAATCTGTATCTTCAAATTAGTCAAGGGAAAGAGAAATGGCAGATAAAATATCCGTTGTGGTTTACTGTAGTTAGTCTATGCCTAGAATAATCAGCGTAGGCAAGGGAAAGGCAAAGTATTAAAATTCACTCCCTACTGCTAGGAAGCGAGATAAATTTCCTTGCAAGCAAATTGAGAGTATTTGTTGACATAATTCTGGCACGTGTGCGTTACTCGTGTGTGCGTATTCCGGTAGCGTGTAACTCGCCCGCGCGCGGCACTGGACCAACACCGGTTAGTTAGTGGAAATGCACAGATTGAACCGGGCATCGCAGGAGGGATTTTCAGAACTGCTCGTGTTTGAACAGTTTTATTAATACCTTGGGAAGGCTTGAAGACCTCACCCAAAATAAAACCTAATGCCTTGCCAATGGAGCACGTAACTTTTATAACATTAAAAATGTCATCAAGCTAACCGTGTCGTTGCCTCTGCTGGTGTCTTTTTTAACGTCCAGCTATCCCTGGATGTTCCCTAAGGAAAATAAGACTCAGAGCTATTGCATTTCATGCCTGTCTGGCTAGCTGTACTACAGGCAGGCTGCAAAATCTGTGACCTTTTAATTGAAGGAGTGGCTAATTTCTGGAGTATTCAAAAAAGGTAGAACAATCCCTATCCTCACTGGGATGCAGTGTCTTCTTGCAAGGGTTCTTCTGGCTTGGCCACTTCGTTGTGATAGTGGGCACGTGGTGAATCAGCTCTTAAAAGGCAAATATCTCTGGGTCAGCTTAGTTCAGATGCCATTTCTTCCTGGAAAGAAAGTGTTGGTAATCCTCTGTTTCTGTACTTTACTTTTTGCTCTTCTGTATAGGGAGCAAAACCACACTCGATGTCTCCAAACAATCTGGAAGATCACTTCCTTCACTGCCTGAAGTTTCATAGAGCTGAAAATCACTGGGTCAGTCTTGAAAGGATTTAGTAATTGGAAAGAGAAAAAAAAAAAAAAAAAAAACAAACAAAAAAACCCCAGAGGGTGGTGTTATTTTGTTATCCTTGGGAAATGCAGATAAAATCTGGCCTTCAGCATTAGTTATTGATCTTTGGGGTGGGAGGGAGCCTGGCGGGGTGATGATGTCCTTCGAACTTCATTATGGTGGGGAGCTCCCGAAAGCCGGAGCTGGACGGGGCGGCTGCTTTGTCCTTGTGCTCTGCTCGTGCCGGGCGATCCCCGGAGCCGGGCAGCCGCTCAGCGCTCCCCGGGCTCTGCACGTCCCGTGGGAAGGGGAATGCAGTGGAGGGGCTCCTGATAGATTTAACTCCCCTGTCCTTCCGCGACTCAAGCCTGAGGGTAGAGATGAGTCAGGAGGTGGTGGCGTATCGGTTACTCATCGTGATGGGATGCTCCTGGTCACAGCCTCAAACGTTCTCCGCCAGCCTGGACCTGTTTTGTGGTCGCCTGTAGCCACTGGCTGCTCCAGAGCTGTCCAGGGCGTGCATCACGGCAGCCCCACGTCTTGAACATGCAAAACGACAAAGATTTCAAGTGATTGAATCCCCCAAGCTGTAATTGCCGGTATTGAATGTAATACTATATGTTTTTCAAAGCCATGCAGCCCCCAGAGTTATTTTCATATCAATTAATTCTCTCACATGGTGAGGAATGGCAGGGGAGAGAGGAGGGAAGTGACAGCATGTGATTTGGACTTGTTTAATCTTAAAACTCAACAAAATTAAAGGCAGGCGTTCCGCGCCGTACAAGCAATATCCCGTGCGTGAGGGGTTAAAGCCTCTCCAAAAGACAGGCGTTGGTTGTGGAGGAGCTTTGAAATGGCTTGGATTTTTGCAGTTGTTGCCCCCCACCTCCTGTTGCTTCCCGTGTCGTCCCCCCCCCCGGGCAGCATTGCAGCAGCTTGGGGTTGGATCCAAAATCCAAAACCGCCGAATTTGGGCTGGAAAGATCTGTGCACCCCGGGGCCCCGCGCGGGAGCCGGGGGGGTCGTGCTTCGGGTTCCCGCTGTCTCCCTCTCCCAGATTTCAGGGCGTAAAAGTAATTGTCCAGGTGGAAGCGGTTGGCGTAATGGTTGTGTTTATTGGAAGAGACAGGAGTGATGTTGTTAGTGAGATATCGTCTGTGCCTCGGCGAAGGATGCTGCTTTCCTTAGAAGAAAAATAGCCCTTTGTATTCTGTCCGGCTGCCAAAACCTCAGTTTTGTAGTTGACCTCTGAAGTTATAATTGACATTTTTATAGATGAGATATAAATATAATTAAGAGTCGCTGCAATTATTTGTTTATTGCCATCTCCCTCAAGTAAGGCAAGGTCATGTGCATTTAAAAATACATCCCCAGGCAGTTTTGAGTAAAGGGTATTTAAAATATATAGAAATAATTGCCTAATTTGGTCATTTTCAGCATAGCCTTTCTTGGCAGCAGTCTGGTGATAGTACGGAGCGTTTTGAGGACAGCTCGGAGGGAACCTTTCATCTGCTCACAGAGTCTTGCTTTTAGAAGGATGGGGCTAAAGGGAGAGCTGCCGTTTGACCGGTAGGATTTTGGAAAAGCATCCACAAACACGGTGGTGGTATTATTTTAGAGTATAAAGTGCTTTAAGGGCTGCGGATGAAAAGTGTGACATAAGATATAAACAGAGGCAGTATTATTGTTATTGCTTTCCTAGATGAGACGGGCTTTTATTCCCTTGTCAGTTGTATCACTTCATAAATGGGACTCCAGAGAGTGCAGTTGTTTGGAGGGAAGCGCTCGCTCCGCTCGGCCTCCCCACTCCCTCGCCGGTGAAATTCATCCCCGGGACCTGGGGTTTGCAACACCAAGAGAGACTTTAACCCTTGACGCATAGAGACGCAGAGCCTTTATCTTCTGCCAAAGGCACGGAGGATCCGAGGGAGGAGTAGCTGCAGGCAGGGGCGTTTAAAGTGACTTTTAAGCAAATATTTGCTTCAAAACTTCACAGGAGGGCTGTGAAGATTCATTAGTTAATATTATTTACCATTTACAGACCTATCAGTGAAAGCGGTGATGGCTGAGCGATAATACCGTCAGTCATACCTATCTATTTAGATTGCAGCTATGACATGTGCCATATTAATATTTTATATGTGTAGGTTTTTAATATTACATCCTCACTCATAAATATTCATGTCAGAAAACACATTAGCGGCTGCGGTGCTGAAGAGCAATATTCCCATCTCCCTGCTCCGTGTCGTGGGTTCGCCTCCATCCCGGGTGGAACCAAGGTAGGAGTTGGGCTGGCTCCCGGGGCCGGGTGGCCACGACCCACCAGTTTCCCATTTGGCAGCAATTTCTCCTCCTGGGCCTCCACGTCAGGGCGGGTGGGTGTTATCCCCCCCACCCCGGGCCAGGGTGACAGCACTGCCGGGGGGGGGGTGGCTTTCGCGCGGTGGCCCCGCGCTCGCCAGGCTCGGTGCTGCTCCCTCCTTCGGTGTTAATAAACACAAACCGAAAAGGAAAAGCTGCCAATTCTTGGATCCGTCTCCCTTGTCTTTTAATTTCCTGGCCAGCACCTACTGCTGCTGCATCAAGGCACCTTACGTGAAGTGTAGAAATAAAGGCATTCGAGCCAGTATGAGCCCTGCGTCCCAGTAGGCTCCGTTTCAGAATAGCAAATAAGGCTCCTGGCCACGCTTTTCAAGGCGATTATTGAACGTCTCGGGTGGTTACAGTCATTCTGCCCCCAGCCTCATGCTGGATAACGCCACCTGAGGCTTGGAATAATTGCCCAGCTATGTACTGTCTGTCATACCTTATTGCTTAATTTTATAGCAGTAATGAAAATTACATCCAGAGGAGGAGAAAGAGCAAACAGCTGCACTGGCCGGGACGCACCGGAGGAATAGATCTGTGCAAATGCTTTCTCTAAAGAAGGGGAGAGACTCAGCTTGCCAGCAGCACTGGGGAGATGGCTTGACATTTTTATTTTCTTGTTTAACAAACAAATGCAACGATAATAATAAGAAAAAAAATCCCTCCAACCTCCAGCAAAGGTTGCAAACACAGCCCGACGATTAGTTTGGAAGTCTCCAGTTACACAATCAGACTTTAAGGTAAATATCAACTTAAAAGTATATTGTAAAGGACAGTAGGTTTGTAAAACTCATTTGTATCTTGTCTCCACGGCCAACGTGTGTAAACAAATTATTTCGTTCCCTCTCCCCAAAGGGAGAGCCCTACACAGCCAGACCTTTTTGACCTTTGTAATTTATCCAACCTCCTTTCGACGAGCCCTAATACAGGCAGTACCCGAGGAGATGCTGGGGGGGGGGGCTCGGTCCTGGGCACCCCCCCGACAGCCAGCGCTGGGTCACTGCGGGCTCTGCAGAGTGGGTGCCGGAGGCAAAGCCCTGCCCTCATCCCCGTGATGGAGAAACGGCTGCAGGAAGGGAGGGTCAGAGCCAGCGCGTAAAACTTGCAAGGAGGAAGAGGTGTGCAGGAGGAAATTTGGCGTTTTCTGTGGCACCTGTGTACAGAAGGTAGTAAATAGCTTCTCAGATAGCGGTTAAGCTTTTCGAGATACAATAAATGATGGTTTTGCAGATCACCAGAGGCCGGTATCCAGGCGCCTCGCGTGGGGAAGCAGAGATGCAGGAAGTTGGGAGATGGCCGAGTTGGTCCCGCAGAAGGGACGTGCGTGGTGCCCAGGGTTAGACGTCGGCAGGAATCTGGGCATTTCCTTCCCGTCGAACTGCGGTTAGCGGTCCCTGGCAAAAAGAAAAATCTTCCCGTTCCCTCGGTGCTGACCAGTGTCAGCAACTTCACGCGGTTAGACTGCAGTCCTGTTGGAGGGTGCAAAGTCAGTCAGCGGAGCCTTTCTCATCTCTGAAAGGTTCTGCAGGAAACGTGAAGCAAAAGTTGTGCAAATATGTAAGAACTTTTTTAAAATTCTGATAACGGCTCAGTTGCACTTGCAGAAAGTCAGTATGTGTGAGCTCTGCTGGGATGAGCGCTTGTGTTAGAAACAACGTCATCTTCCCGGCTGAAACTGCGTTGAGAAGACACTGAGGTCATTTTAATACGACTTCAGCGTGCCATCTTTATTGTCACTGCTGAGCAGCCAGTTTGAGTGACAGATAAATTAGCAAAAATCCTGATGATCTGTGGATGGAAAGAAACCCTAAATGCCATGAATAAGTTCTTGCTTATGAATCTACTCAGCTGATGAAACCAAAACCCTTTTGCTTCCCAGAATGCGGGAACGAAGTGATTAGCAGGTAGTGCTTCAAGTCTTGTGGGACTATTTGAAAATGTTAATTGAGGAAAGGCCAGAAACAGGAGGAGAACAAAATGCAACATTTACATAGACGGGCAATCCTAATACAATGAGCAGAATTAAAATCAGTGCGGTGACCTTGAGAAAACAGGCAGCTACCTGCAGCATGCCCGTGCCCAAAAATGTGATAGGAAAAGACCGAGACGCACTGCGCCGCTGTCGCTCCCTGGGGTGTTGTTTTTTTCTCCCCGTGGATTGCTGAAAGCAGACTGGGCGAGTCCTCTCAAATATGCATGGAGAGGGAGGGTTGCTTTTGATTTTGTTTTGCATCTGCGCTTTGTAGCTGCCGGGTGTGCTAATAAAGCTTGCGGGGAAGGTGAGGAGGATGTTCCCAGCAGCCTGAAGAGGCTGAGGATGGCGAGCCGAAGCCCTTTGGTGTCCCAGAAAAGGGGCTGGTTTGCCTCCCTCGGCCCAGTGCAGCCCCCGGAGTGAATCACCTCCGGCAGCTGCCACCCCAGGCCCCGGATGCTGCTGAAGCCTTTAATTTTACAAGGTCGTTGCCATAGATAAGGCCTCCTGGTGATCTGTTTGTTTAAACAGCTAACACATCCCCTACCCTCCCAAATCTTGCGACTCAGCAGAAATGTGGGTTGCATGAACGGTGCTGGTGGCGCAAGGGAAGGCTTTTACCCTGCGAGCCTCCTGTTCGAGCGGGCTCTGCCGTGCCAACTCCGCTCTGTCCTCGCCATCCCCGCCTGCGATTCTGCTTTTCCGGGCATTTATTTTTAAGTGTTGCTATTTCGGGTGCTGGTCTGAGCTGGAGGGTGCATCCGCGCCGGTCCGTGAGCGTGTGCTCCTGCTTTGCGGGGCTGTGCTCGAGCGTGGGGCTGACCCGGGCCCCGCTCTGTGCCCGGGGAGCAGGAATCGCTCCCCGGGGTTGTTTTTGCCAGGCAAAAGCTTCGAGTGACTCTGCTGCTGAAGGAGGGCTTGGCAATGGGGTGCGTAAATGGAAACACTGCTACCCTGCAATTAACGGTTTACAGCTCTTGCATGGATACATTCCACCTAATCAATCCTCTTGTATTAGCAAATTAGAAGCTGTTAAAATTACTAGCTTAGCTACCTAAAATGTGTGCTGCAGCAGCACTGTGTCTGGTCTCGGGGCAGGTCCCGCTGTGCCTTCCTCGCCTCCTGCTCCAGCTTTCACCAGCCGCCGTTTTCGCCCCTCTCCCCCCTCGCATGCCTTCGGCTGCCCCTGCCCCTTTGCCCTCTCGCTCCCCGAAGCGTTTGCAGCTCGACCCGCTGCGCGCCCGTGATCCTTTTCTGCCTGATTTCGGTGGCCGCGGAGCCGGGGGCATCCCAGCTCCATCCCGGGGATCTTGGTGCACCCGAGCCCGGCGTCCCACGGGAGCCACCTCGCGCTGGTGGGGCGTGCGGGAGGCAGCAGCCCTCGGGGCGGGCGGTGATTTTGCAGGGGAGGCTGTCCAGGATTTCACAGCTGGGAATATTCTTGGAGAGCGGGCCAAGAAAGCCCGGTGCTTTTCTCTGCTTTCCTCTGATCCAGCCGTAGTTTTGCGCTGCGCCGGAGCAAGGCTCTGCGGGTGTTTGGTGCTCCCGGAGAGCCCGCTGACTCCTGCGAGTGGGAGAAGCCCCTTGCAGTTCTCCGCAGTGTGTCCTCGGGCTCTGCAGCCGGTGGGGACGCCGCGTCCCTGCCCTGTGTCACCGTGGTGGTTCGCAGGGGTGGCCTGAGACACGCAGAGGGTTTGGGTCCTGCCGCTCCTCGCACAGAGCCCCGCAGCGGTCGGCAGCTTTTGGCGCGAGGCTCCGCTGCCTCCGTGCCCGCAGCGTTTCAGGGCCACGTCCGCCAAAGAGACAGAGAAAATTGGAAGCCCTGAACCGGAGTGAGAGCCAAGTTCCTGCCCTGGGAATCGAACAAATAGGAGCCGCAAGGGCAAACGGTTTGCTGCTGTAAATCTTTGTGTCTCTGCTGGCTTCGGTGAGCCCTTGGCACAAAGCTGCCGGCGAAGGACGGAGCGCCCTGGCTCGCGGCGACGGCGTTGCGTTCGGCTCCCGGTTGGTGAGTGAGAAACAGCACCAGTTGCTGGGCTGGGCCTGAGCTCGGCTTTGCCCTTTGCTTGACGGGCTCCTTCCCCCTTCTTGGCCCAAGGGGCAAGGATGGATTTGTGTAACCCCATCTTCACCTCCCCACCGGCAGCAAGGGAAGAACAAAATGTTCCTAAAAAGAGTGATTCTTCCACCACTTCATCTTCCCCTTCTTTCCTCCCTGCCGATGAGACCCTTGCTTCCCCACCCATCCCGGGATCCAGAGCTCGTGGTGGCAGGCGCAGCCTCCCGAGTGATGCACAGGGATTGCACAGAGTTTGCACAGGGTCCACGCCGTTCCGCACAGCACCCTCTTACCTGTGCTTGATAGCGGTTTTCCCAGAACGTTTTGGCTGAAGATTTCTTCAAATAGGTTGATTAATATGTCCTGGCAAGGAGGGATTTTGCTTGTTCTGTATGGGGTTTGTATGGACAAGCTGAAGTAAGAACATCTGGCACTTTTTTCTGCTGGATCCAATAGAGTAAGTTGAAAACCAGCTTCTTTCAGAAGACTGCAGATCGGCGGATTTGGGTTGTGGTTTTTTTCTTTCAAATTTATTGAGTGTTTTCTGGACCAGAAAGAGTACTTTCAACTAATGTAACAGTTCGCAGGTTATTCTCCATTTTAAAACACAGCTTCATCATTTCTCCGCTTTGGAAGAAGACCAGGAGGGAACAGATACAATGCTACTAACCCTACGCAGCCCTCCCTTGAGTGATTTCAAAGCTCTTTGCAGACATCTAGTGAATTAAACCTTGTAATGTCCCAGTGAAACCGGTAAGGGGAGGGGATCGGGGGCACGGCGGGGAGAACGGACTCACCCACGGCTCTGCCGATGCTGAGCGTGGGGCCTGGTCTCTGACCACCTCTCCATGTTTACTCTTAGTGGGACCGTCACCAGCCCTGGTGTAAGTCACCGGCGAGTTGTGTGGTCGGCTTCAGTCGCAGCGAAGCTCTGGCGATGGAAACCGTCCTCCTCCTCCATTGCACGAGTCACACGTGAACACACGTGTTCAGCGGCGCACTCAGAATTAGGGCAGGATCCGTAGGGAGAAGCCTGGGGAGAGAACGTGCTTTAAACATCAGTGTCGTGACAAATATTCCCCCGTCAGCTCGCAGGAAGTTCGGATGAGCTAAAACCACTTAAAAGCATTGGAGGAGGGTTTGGCTTTTGCCGGTTTCTGTTTCTGCCGGCCCGTTGCCCTCTGTTGAGATCTCGGCTCTCGATGCCAGGCTGTCCCTGGAGCCGGGGGTCCCCCGGGCTGGCGAGCTGGGTCCCGCGGCAGAGCCCTGGCAGAGCTCCCGAGCTCCGGGCAGCTCCTCGGGCCGGGCATCGGGCACATCGGCCCTTCGGCAGCAAACGCCCACCGAGAACGCGGTGCGAGCCTGTTCTCGCAGCTCTGCTCCCCTTCACCCACAAAGCAAACTAATAAAGAAGCAAACCCGTTTGTTTTCCTCCAGTCTCTGGGTGTCATTGCAGGGAAGCAGAAACAACCAGGTGACAGAAGCGCGGGGTTTGCTTTCTCACAAATCGGCGGCCCGTTCCCCCGCGCCCGGCGGTGCCGCCCGGGGTTTCTCCCGGCCCTTCGGCTTGGTTTGGCTTTGTCCCCCCGCGGGGCAGGAGCCCCGAGGGCTCATCCTGTACCCGGCCCCCCCGGGGTCAGGGGTGCTCAGCAGCAGCACGAGGGCGGCGGGAGGGGGAGGTGGCCGATAACCTGCCCGGCCGCTCGGGGAAGGAGCAGCTGCGGAGGGAAGATGGGAGCAGCTGTGGGTATGAAATTAGTCATTCTATGAAGAAATGGATTTGATAAATAATAAAACAGTGGTATTAACAACAGATGCTTTCCAGGTCAGATGACTTTGATAAAAGCACCCAACAGCCGTGGGTAATGGTATGAAAAATATGTATCTATATTTATAGATCTATCTATATGAAAAGGCATATAAATAAGCACGTGTTTGTGTATAGATGTGTGTGTGTGTACATGCTCGCATATAAATGTACCTGGCATTTTATTTCTGTTGCAAAATGACAGTGAAAGTGTCGCTGTTCCCGTTCTTCACAGGCTTTGAGACTTGCCAAGAAAACCTGAAATCTGATCAATGTCTCCCGAATCCGGCGCGCTCCCTCCCCTCCTCTCCTCTGCACTGGCTCCATTTGTTTTTATATTCATACCTTTTCATTGTGATAACTGTTTTGATTTGTAAAATACTATGCCTTATACAGTGTTTCCTTTATGGTGATTTAGTGTGCTCTTCTTATCTTTCACCTTAAATCTTTGATAAGAGCGTTTTAAAAATTAAATTGCTACCTGACACCGTTCCGCGCTCCTGGCCGCCTGCCAGCGGAGCCGGGCGCCGGGAGGAGGAGGGAGGTTTGGACGAGCCTTCCCGGAGAGCTCCGGGGCCACGGGTGGGATGGAGGAGGCTGAGGAAGGGGAGGAAGCACGGCAGGACCGGGCTCTGCCTTCTGCAGCTGGGCTCCTCTCCTCGCCCAGCCCGGCCGTTGCCTTTGCACCCCCCCTTGGGCGCAGCAGCCCCCCCGCAGGGACCCCCACCGTGGGGGTTGGCTTGTTTTCCCCTCAAAGCCCTAAAAGCAAACCTTGGGGCGGCGGTGGTTTTTTTAGAGGGTGACCCCAACGTTGCTTGCGAGTTTCCAGCACACCCAAGTAATCGAAATGCTTTTGGATAAGTGTTGGTTGTGGCTGCGGAATGTGATTTATCAGGGGAAGGCATCAGCAAAGGGAATATCAGTAAATAGAACTGTCTGACGTGGCAGGTCATTTTTATTTTAATATAGTAGATTTAGTGAACTCTTGTCCTTATAATTCACGGTGCTTGCCGAATGCATCCCTTTCCCCTCCGTAATGACGTTAGTTACAGATCTAGCCTCGTTAGAGGCTTTATTACAGCTGGTCAACTTATCTGTCCAAGTTACGGTGATACATTCCCAGGGTGCGTTGGGTTATCTAATAAATTGTTGCCTTTTGCATTCAATACTCTTAGTGATAAACGTAGCCAAAAACTTCCCCAAGTAGCCCATGCATTATTAATTATTATTATTACTGAATCTCTTGAAAGGTCATTTGCAGAGACCTGTGGTATGAGTTTCCCCAGTTTACTGGGGACACGTGTATCAGCCGTTATTGCCATGACACCTCTCCAGTAGTTTGTGCGTGTTCGAGTGTGTTTAGGTGAGAGCCGATAGCAGCCCCCAAATCTGCTGTCAAGTGATTTAATAGCATTTGTGTCCAGCCTAACCCAATCTATCTCACCTCGCAGAGAAGAAAAAAAATAATCCCGCATCAAAATTACTGCTTTTGGAACTGTCTTGTCTCTTTTGAGTAGGAACTGGAGACAACTAGACAAGCTTCAATGAAAGCGAATAAAGAAACATTACTTTCTGAACACAATCTTCTGTTAGCAGTCACTTTTCAACAGACATTCAATCAAAATGCTAATAGCAAAGGCAACAAGGGAGTGAGGTTATTGTAATACTAATTGATAGGCTGCAGGGATGGGTTTTGATAAGTGCTGTTGAAGATATATTTTTGAAATATGATTCTCTTTAATTACAATGATACTAATAAAAAATGAACAAATGATTTAATGATAGTTTTCTAGTTAACGGCTTGAAGATTTTTGTTCAAGTTATTTTGTTAGGGTGGGGTTTTTTTTAAAAACAAATTATGAAAATCACCTTAAAAATAAAGCCGTAGTGGAAGGTAGTGACTTTATCTAGACTTGCGTGGCTACTTTGCATCAAAATTAATACTGTCAAATCTGAAGTCTTGAATAAGAAATCCAGTCATTTATTTATACAATAGACTTTGCTGAAAGCCCATAGCTGAAGCCCCATTCCATGTAGGAATGCATTTAATATCTAATGCTTATAATAATTAGGATCAATTATGCCAGCAAGGATTTTAAAATACATTTTGAGGGAGGGGAAGAACGGGCTGAGGGGTATTCACTGAGGTTTTAAAGTACATCTGGGGTTTGATCACATTAACGGAGGTTGTTGGCGTTCAGCCACGGGAAGCTCCAAACTCAGCCCCCATTTCCCGGGGCGGCAGCGGCTGATTCCCCGTGTCCCCGTCCTGCCTCCTGCCTGAGACGGCGACACCGAGGAACGGGGTAGATCTGTCACTAACAGGCAGCCTGTGTCAGCTAATTTTTGATGAGTTAATTGATAACAAAACAAAAAGAAAGGTTTGGTTTTTTTTTTTGTTTGGGGCATGGGTGGTGTGTGTTTCGTTTTTCTTGATGTGGGTGGGGGCTCTTTCTGGGGCAGGGAAGGATGATCCTCTCCTGCCTTTCAATTTGTCAAGCTCTCTCTCAAAGATCTGCCAGAGAAGAAAGGGTAATTAATAGGCTTGAAGTCATTTCCGATGTGTCAGTATTTCTGCCTTGCTTCCAAGTGATAATGTTCACTGGCTCGAGGCCTCCGGGGAGCCTTCCATCTTATTAACTTGTCTAGGAGAAACAGTGAGTGGGGACAGCTTGGGCCAGTGGGTGACATGAAATAAGGATTTGTGGTGTAGTGAGCTGTAAACACGGGGGCCGACTGAGTAAGAAGTGGAAAGGAAAAAAAAAAAAAAAAAAAAAAAAAGGAAGAAAAATAAGTTAAAAAGGCCACTGGTCCCAAGTACGTGTGATGGAGGGGTGGGGATGCACTTTATTTAGGGCGGGCTGTGCCCGACCCGTAGATCTGGAGCTGCTGTTGTGCTGTGGCACCCACGGCCAACTTTGGCAGGAGCCAAAATCGGGTTGTGGCCGGGTCCCTCCGACCGCGGCGCAGGTCACCCGTGTCCAGCACACGCTCCCCGGCGTCGCGGGGAGAAACCGGCAGCCGGGGCCGGGGCCGGCTCTGCCGCCGCAACACCCGCGCGTCGGGCGGGCAGGGACGTTGTTTTCTTTTAAGCAGAGGTAAACGCGGGGGTTTGGGGGCTGCCTCGTGGGTTCAGCCTGTTGTCTCGGCGGCTGGCACGGCTGCGGGGGGGAGCAGCCCCCTCCAACACGGGCAGCCCCCGTGCTGGCAGCTCCCAGCCGCTGGCGGCCAAGCGTTTGCAGAAGTCCGGTGTGATTTTTTTTTTTTATTATTATTATTATTTTTATTTTTTTTTGGATGCTCAGCTTGAGGCGCTGAAAAGGGACCTGGTTTTCAGGAGGCCAAGGGCCGGGTCGTTCTCCTCATCGCTTCGGTCTGTTTGCCAAGTCAGTTGGCAGCTTTCGTAGTTTTTCTTGATTGCGTTTAAAAGCGTAAGTGTTAAACTTAGGATCCTTGTGTGTGAAAACGCCTTCCTTCTCAGAACCGCAAGGTTTAAATAATCCTACAAGCCGCGCGGAGGGCTGGGGCATGTGGCGAGGGACGGAGACGTGCGGCAGCGCCAGGAGCGGAATCCCTGCTCCTCCCCGGGGCTAGGGGACCCCCTTATTCCATGGATCTCAAAACCTGCTCTTCGGAGCTGAAGCTCCGCATCCTGGATCGCCATCCTCCTGGCTCTGTGCCTGTTCTGTATGTTCGGCACAGGACCAGCCTCCCGCTGCCTTCGCCCCTGGGCAGGATGTGGCCCTGGGAAGGGAAGGGGCACGGCGCGGACTGGGTTCGGAGGGGGACAGGGCCAACTCGGGTTGTTCTCCGACAGCTCTGGTCAGCAGAAGCGATGTTAGAGGAGCAGCTGTGCGCGTGTAGTTGGCAAAATAATTTTTGATTTTTGCCCCGACTCCCCGTTGTTATATAGCTTCAAGGTCTTGCTTGGTGAGGGGATGCGTGGCAGAGGAGAGATTTTGAGTCACTGGGTGTGTTTGATAGCTACACCTGTAATCACAGGATTTTGTATAATTGCTTCCCTCACCGCCACGCCCAGTCCTGGTGAGATTTTGTTAATTAGAACACTGAAAAATGGAGGTGATTTTTAAACTGTTTTCTCAATGAGCCTGTATGGTGTCGAAAGGAGGTTGGGGGGGGGGGCTCCTCGAGGCATCCCTGCACCCCAAACGCCCTCGGCCTTGCGTCAGGAGGGGTTCGGACCCCGCGCGCAGCGGGCTCGGCGCCGAGCGGGCTTCATCCGGGACTGCAGACTCTGCCAAGGTGAGGAGGTCACGGGTGGGTCCTGGTTTTTGGGTGTGCTGAGTGGCCCACGTGCCTCTGGCTTTAGTGAAAACGGCAAGACACCCCGGGGAAGGGGCGGAGGGGGACGAGCGAGTCCCGTCTGTGAGTTCACGGGGAGCAGGCAAGGAGGAGATGTCTTGGAGCGACGTTCGGTGCAGCTGAGCTGCTCGCCTTGCGCCGCGTTGGGCATCGCTGCTGTTGGAGCTCTGACCTTCGTGACAGATGTGGGCTTACGTAAGGGTGATGCTGTATCTACATCTTTAACCTTCTTTGCTTTTCTTGTTTTGTTTTTAAATTCTTCTTCACAGCAAAAGTGCACGAGCGGTTTCATTAGCTGTTAAAGAAAAATACAGTGGAGGCAGCGCTGGTCTCCACTGCGTACAAGCTGTTCCTTGGAGATTGTTCCCTTTTTTATTTTTTAAAGCAGCAAACCTTGGCGTTTTGGGTCAGTGGGAAGGAACAGGATGTCTTTCACATATTGACAGGTTTTCTTCTTCTCTTTTCTTTTCTGATCTCACTCCTGTTTGTCAAGCTCACTTTTCATTTTCCAGAGAAATGATTATGACTAAACATCTCTGACAACCTTTTTGCAAAGTGTGAGAAGGCTACAATGGAAAAAAAAAAAAAAAGGAGCCACCTCAAAGCTCTTCAGTGATTAAGCTACTTAACTGGCCAGTTTTTCTCTTCTACTGCGGAGAGTAATTCTGCACAATGGAGTTCCCCTTGCAAGCACTTATTAGGGAGGCACTAGTATAATCTAATTAAAATTTGTTTTAATATTCTGTGAAAATTAAAACTGAATCCTTCCTGTTAGAAAGAATGACCATGCATGTATTAGTCTTCTATGTTTTATTGTTGTTGTTAACTTATTCAAATATTAACACTGCCTGCATGCTCAAAATAATAGTTTATGTCCATTAACAGAGCTTAATTCTCAAATTAAATGATGAATGGTACATAGGAGTAGGTGAAAGCTGGTTGCTGGATACTTTCGTTTATTTTTTTAATGCAAATGTTACTTCCTGGAGGTAAATAGGGGGTGGGGGTACTGTGCAATATTACCACTGTGAAATTAAGATAAAGTCTCATTATTTGAGGGTAGAATTCAGTGGCTGAAGGTTTACTCCTCATCTGAAGCTTCATTCTGAATTCTTCCAGCTAATTACCTGCTGATTAGTTGAGAGACAGGCATTGCTAATGTTGGCCTTGAGCGTCAAATTATCTCCTGCCAAGTCGTCAGACTCGTAGCACCGAGTGGGGGACGTCGGCGGGGCTCAGGGTGGTGTTGGGAGCGCACAGGAGGACGGGGTTTCGCTGCCGTTGCAGTCAGGGGACCTCAGCAGCCTGGGCGGACGTATTTGGCACACGTGTGGAAACGAAGAAAGTGCTGACCCCCAAGTAACAGGTTATAGCAACTTCCCTACATTTCTGGTCAGACTTAATACTTCTTTGGGGGAAAGTTTCTTGGGGAGGAAAAAAAATACAGAACTTAGCTGCAGTTTATTTAAAAAAAAACAAAAAACAAACCTTTTATTCTTGCACTGAAGATGGAAAATTGCCAAAATGCCAGAAACCCACCAAAGATCTGAATGTTTTCCCCTCTTTCCCCAGCTGTCTTTCTGAACTTGATTCGAAACACGCTGAAAATATCTCTGTTCCTGATCTATTGAAAGTTTCCATTATTGACTAGCAGAAAGGCTGCTTTTGTGTGTGTCTCGCTTGTGGGCAAGAGATAATTTCAAAAAGCGCCATGTTTATCTGGAGAGAGCAGTGTGGCGAGGCAGGAGCCCCGGGCCAGCTGCGATGATGGATCGGAAACTTTCTCTGCACCAGGAGCAAAGAGGGGAGGATCTGCCACGAAACGTGTTACAAAAAAACCCCCCTGGGAGCCGGCGTGGAGCTTGGCAAAGTCCTCGGCCGGTGCTGAAGGCGGTTTCGGAGCTCGGGCAGGGCAGCAAAAGCCAGTGTGCCCCTTGCCCTCCGGGATCAGCGCTCCCCAGAGCCTGCTCCCTCCTCCTCCTCCTCGGGGAGCCAGGCACTAATGAAGCTGTACCAGGCTGGAGGGACCTGTGAACAGTGCTCTGTAGCGATGGCAACTCAAAAAACAAGAGCTGCCTGGAGTATTTGGAAGGAGAGCCTTTATTATTGAGAGTTTAAAGGGAAGGTGCTTAAAAAGGCAGAGAGGCTTGGCAGGGTAATTAGACTTGCTGCTCTCAGAGTAAATGGATGGCTCCACAGAGCGTTACCGGCGTGCCTGGCCGCTCGTTAAGAAAATACAGAACCACTCGGCAAAGAGCACATCAAACCCTGGGCTGGGACGGCGCCCACACCAGTGGGTTTTCTGCCACGAAGCTCCTCCTTTACGCCCTTGCCTTATCAGCCCCCCGCGCTAGCGGTCTGCCCGCTGCCATCAGCCGGTCTCTTTGAGTGTCTATAGACCGTCTCTGCTGCTTTGGGGGGAAAAAAAATCTCAGTTTTTCTCAGCCAAAGATACGATACAGATCAAAACCTAGAACTTGTACCCGGTCTGGGGGCAGGGAGCATCATTAGGCAGCGAGTCTTGGGTTTAGTTTGCTGGCAGTTGGCTCAGTGTTGCTGGTGGTTTCTGTATTTTTTTGTGGCCCACCTGTACACAAGCCGCGAGTTCCTGGTGGCCAAGTTTGGATGTTTTTAAGTCAAAATGCAGCCAGTTAATGTGTGACGGCTCATGCAAAGTCCCTGGTGCCCTGGTCTGCGCTGAGCTGCTTTCCTGCAGCGGGGCAGCCAAAGAGGAGCTCGCGCGAGGGTCTGGCTTTGGCTTTGCTGCTGCTTCACTTCGATGCCGGTGGCAAAGCTCCTCTCAGCTCCGTGCGTCCGTTTGTCCGGCGGTGCCGCTGGTCTGATAGCGATGCACTTACCTTTCCTCAGCTGCCTGGGGCTCCTTGGAGGGTTTCAACAGCGTGCAGGTGCCAGGCTGTGCTAAATGAGAGGCAGCCCTGCGACGCTCGGGTGGAAGAGGACCCCTGGCCTCTGCCTTTCGTCTTCCAAAATGGTGCTGTGAAATCAGTGCCGGTGAAGGGGGCCAGGCTGACAGCCAAGAGACCAAAGACCCCTTTTCATCTTCCTCGCAGCCAGAGTGCAGCCAGGCAGAGAGCCTCCGGCAGCCTCCCGCCCTCGCCGCGGAGGAGAGGGTAACTCGGCGGTGAGGAATCCGTGCGCTTTCATGAGACAGCCTTCCTGCCCGTTCAGTCGCCGCCTGCCTTCCTCCGGCTTCTGGCGAGCCTGCTAATTGCTTCCCCCGCCTGCGATGTGTGTGACACCCATTTAAAACCCGGCTCCGTGGCCTGTGTTTGGCACCAGCTGCCAGCCAGCGTTCCGACGGTAACTGCTTCCCAGTGCCGGCAGCTCGGGCCGCATTCGGGCTGGCGAGGGGGAAACGTTCCCCTGCCTGGCTGGGAGCACCGTGGCGAGGGCTGGGGGGGCAGTCGGTGCCGGGTCGGTGCGTCCCAGGCGCTTTGGCTGGGGCTGGGGGCAGCTCCTGGGCTTAGGGAGGGTGTGCCAGAACAGAGAGAGAGCATCAGCCGGGCTCGGTAGATGTTGGAAGGGCCAAAACAATCAATAGCTTTATTTCATACCGGTCCTGCAGCCCGTCGGAGGAGGTGAGTTTCCCGGCTTGCCTTGAGCACGCCTGGCTGGAGCGGTCGCTGGGCAGAAACCTCCGGGGTGGCCGCGTTATCTGCGAGTCCTGCGCTCTCTGGCAGAGGGCGAGCTGAGTGTCCTCGGCCGGGTGAAACACGGGGCGAGGCAGATGTCAGTCGTACCGGGCTGAAGCGACAGTGACAGCGTGTAGTGGATCAAAACACCGAGTCCCTAAAACCATATGTTCGATATGTCATATCACAGGAGCTCTGTGTCCCCGGTGATAACAATCGGCAACGCGTTATCTGTGGTTTCTCGCTTGTACTTTTCTTACAAGCTGATAAACTTTGAGCTGGATGAGAATCAAGCGTGCCTCGTTGTTAATGTCTTGGTCGGGCCTGGAATAGCGTGTCTGGGGGTGGTGCCGGAGGAGCCCAGGAACCGCTGTTCTGGATGGTGCTCAGCACCTCTGGTCGGGTCCTGTCCCTAACGATGGTGGGCACCAGTCGTTTCGGTGGTCCCGCCAGCCCTGCCCTTACAGCCAGGTAGCTGGTGTGGCCAACAGAAAGAAATAAGTAGTGGCCAGCGCCGGCGTTTCAGAAGAAGGATGCTTCACTTGGCATTTTAATCTCTTCCAGCACTAGGTTGGAATAAGCACTCCTTTTGGTGTGTGCTGATTTATTTTGTTAAGAACCAAGGCATTATTCATAATTATGCAGTTTTATGAGAGTATACATAGCAGTATTCTTCCCGTGGTAGGCTGTGGGAGCTGGCATAATATTTAAATAAGAGCCCTGGGGAAAGGACACGCTTGCATTCAGAGTGGGGCTCGGCGCGGTTGCGGACTCAGCCTATTGAACTGCCGTATAATTACCTCTATTCAGCACTGCCGCTCCAGTTATCAGCGGCCGTCAGGGGGAAGGCCAGCGTTTTAAAACGACAGAGATTGTTAGAGAACATCAAACTTTTTTAATGCAGTTAATGATCCTCGGCTATAAATAGTCTGTTCCCATTGACTGGCAATAAGGCTTTTGTACTGTGCCTCGCAGAGCTGCAAGGCTTTTCTTAGTTTGTTGGGTTTTCTTTTTTCCCCTCTGTAGATACTGTAGGTCCTTTCATCCCGCTTGCTTTACAAATAGCACCCCTCCCTTTGTGGGTCGGGAAGGGGAGGTCTAGCAGAGCAGGAATTTGCCCGAGGTCGCGTGAGGGGTTAGTGGATGAACGGGGTGGGGGACTGGCAGCTCCATCCTCTGGTGGTTCAACTCTCGTCCTCCCCCAGGGACCGGGATGGGGATGGGGACGGGCTCCCACCCCTCCCGTGCCACTGGATAATCTTTGGGGAACAGCCAGCCCTTAGCAACACAGGCAGCTTTTGTATCTCCTGTGCCCCCAAAGTTTCCTTGTTATCTCTAAGGTTGCAATACCACTGTGGGTTGGTGGAGGAGAGTTTGGGGCCGGGGCTTTTTGAGCTCGGTGGCTGCATACTCGGTGGCTTTCTGAGCAGGAGCTGCACTTCTCAGCTGCAGCCTGAGGCTTGGGAGCGACGAGGACTTGGTCCGAAGAAGCCCTTGTCCTGGCAGTGCCCTGCTCTGGCGCGGGAAATCCTTGAGCGAGTGTAAATCTGCAGAGGGGGGCTGTCTGCGTGGAAGCTGGCCGGCGCATCGCTCCGCGCTTGAGCTGCATCGTGAGCAGTTTGCTGTCCCCTGTGAGGGCGCACAGATGCCTGCAGATTGCTTTACCCTTTACAAAACGTGATTTGAACTGGCCAGGAAGGCCGAGAGCAGCGCTCAAAAGCTCCGAGTGCCGCAAACACTCGGAGCCGGTTGGCGGAAACAGCGAGTGAGACTCGGATGGGCTGTCAGGCCGAGCCGTTGCGCCGGGTTTCTAGTCCTCAGCGCCGGTTGAACATCCCAGCAAAACAACGCCAACGCAGAACGCCTCAAACCCCGAACCGACCCCCCCGGCGTCCCCAGCAGCGATGAAATGACCGCGTTCCCCCCCTCGCCCAGAAGTTGCGGTGCGGTTCTGCCACAAGCTTTGTTCTCGCGTGCCTGCAGGCACAATAGGAAAAGGTCATCGCACAAACACCGCTTCTCCGAAGGCAATTTCTTTGTCTGTTTTGAAAGCCAGGAAGCAAAGGGTATTCTGATTTGAACTGCTCTGCCGGCGTGACCGTACCGGCAGTGCCTCCCCCCCCCTGCACCTTTCTGGTTTCGGGCAGGTCTTCGGGGCAGCAGCCTTGCCCACGCTGGAGAAGCGCACGCGATCTGCGGGGTTTTGGCTGCTAATAGGTGGCACGTGTTTGCTCCCGCTGCGGGGGAGAATGGAGTCTGGTGGGCTGGGGATGAGCGCGGGTGGGGGGGACATGCAGCGGGAGGTAGCTGGAGGTCTGGGCCGGTAACACCCAGGCTGTGAAAACACTTCAGGGAACGCTCTGGGGTGTATAATTAGTTCACCTTTTCCTTTGCCGGCGACTGCTGGCAGTGGCGCTTTTGTTTTTAAGCGTAAAGATTTCAGCGTTTCCCCCGATGGTTTGAACAAAGGTTGAGCGCGTGGGGAAATCCATAAAACAATGTCACCAAAAACGCAAGGAGGAGAAGAAAGCTTTTAATAAAGCGCTGCTGGGCGTATGCACCTGGGAACTGGGCTTGGATGAGTTCGAACGGGAGGGAGGCTGCCGGAGAAGGTCACCTCTGAAGGTGGCAGATGAAAAAGCAGCACGGCCCGCTCTGCTTGGGGGAGCTTTGGCAGAAGCCCCGTCGGGCCGGAGCTGTTCGGTGGGCCCGTCCCCCGGCGTGCGATCCCCCGGCCCCCCGGCCCCCCAGCCGTCCTGAGGAAGGGGCCTGCCCTTGAATCGGGGCCGGGGGGGGAGCAAGCTCTGAGGGAACCATCGGCAGCAGGGAATGGCTTGGCTGCGGGTGCCCCGGGCAGGCTGTCGGGGGAGGCTAGGAGGCAGCGTTAAGGCACTCGGTGGTGACAAAATCGTGGTTATCGAGGTCCATTGCGCAGCAAAAGAAGTACCTCTCTTGCCTCATCTAGCCATGCGTGGTCTCGAAAAGCAGCTGCAGAGGAAGGAAAGCATCCGCTGTATCTGAGGGACGTTAGAAAGCATACTGAAGTAATAGACGCGATGATTATTAGCAAAGGGCCCTGGATTTTGTGCCTGCAATGTGTCTGTCTGAGTCTTGTTTTCCTTTTCCATTACCAGCAGATCCATTTTATAGAGCTGTTCAGCTCTGTGTGGTCCCTATTAAAAGTTTTCTTTCCCAGGGTGATTCTGCTCCTTTGTTGCATCTGGTTCTTGAACACTTTATACTATCAAACAGCAAAACTGCTTTTATTGATGCGGCAAAGAACAATGGGATCTTTCCAACAGTGCTCCCAAAATACGCTCTTGGCTTTTTTTTTTTTTTATGCCTGGCTTCCAACAGTGGAAAAAATGATTAAGATATGTTAGGTTTACTCTGGTCACTTCAACAGGAGATTGGTAATACCAACAAACGGTTCCAGTAAATGGATTAGCTCCTCTTCTCCAGCACGGCTGAAGCGATGGGTGCTTACCCTGCCCGTGCTCTTTCTGCGAGGCAGACAGCTGAAAAAGCAGAGAGCAGCCACAGTTTAATAGAGCGCAGCTCGGGTTAGGCAGAGCTGATGGCATCGGGCTCGTGTCAGGTCACCGGAGCGTGACGACGGGCTGGCTGGATGTGGCCCGCGGCCTCGCGCTCGGCTCCGCCGAGGTGCAACTTCCCGTCAGCGCGGAGACGGGGAGTAGGGAAGGAGGAAGAGGAGGAGCAGGCACCTACACCCCGTCCTGCTCCGTGTGTGAACTGAGCTTTCCTTAGTGTCTCCGTACTGGCTTTGGGTTTCCCATGTGAACAGATGTCAGGGTAAGCGCGTCTCCCGTACAAAAAAAAAAAATACATATGCCATATTCCAAATTTGTATATATATATATTTTAATGGTCACTCTCAGACTTTGCCCCCTGGACATACATAAAATCTGATGACTCCTGGCTGTCTGGAGCTACTGTTGTAAAAATCAAAGCCGTTTGCCCTGTTTCAGAAGAGGAGTGTGGAGCTTTGGGGTGGGTGCTGGGGCTGAGAGTGCCCGTGGTGCCAATGTGGAGACGCTGGGACGGCCACCGGCGCTACCTGGCTGCCATCCTGCGCTTCATCAGCTAACGCTAATTCAGGGAACCGCCTTACGGCCGTTAGGTGCCCTCCTCCAGCGCCAGGAAGGGCTGAGCAGTGGGTCGGGCATGTAGGGAGCTTGCAGAAATACCTCCAGCCCAGCAGGGAGGGGGCAGAGAGCTGAGCTCTTGGGAGGATCCTTAAGAAAACCCAACCAAACTAAAAGCAGCAAATCACGAGGGTGAAGTTGTGTTCAGGCTGCATTGACTTGGCAGAAGATTACGCTTTGCAGCCTCAGGGAACATACAGGGTTTTAATTCTGCGAGTGCATGTGCCATGTAATATTTTTATTTATTGGTCAATTCTTTTGGAGGGCCTTATTATTTGGCCTTTGTTTTCCTTCAGATGCAAGGTGGTTGTTAACAACCCTTTGCTCACCTGCCTTCCACTTCTAAACTGTGCATTTCCACAGCAGGTTGCATCTGGCTTACTGGGAAAGAAAAGAGTCTATATGCAGTGACTGAAGATTTCTTCTTTATATAGAGCCTTTAAAAAAAAGCGTAGTGCCATTGAAATCAAAGCCCAGCTTTCTGTGATAAAGGGCCCTGCAAATTGACCGCAGGGTCTTTCAGAGAAGTCCGTCTCCTTTTGATACAGACATTGTCGGGGGGAAAAGAAAAGGGAAAAATAAGGTTGCCGGTGCTTGGAGGAGTAAACAGGTGAGCATTGTTCATGTGAGTCCCGAGGAGCGGCTCTGCCGACGCGGCTCACGCCTCCGCCTCGGTCGTATTTACGGGCGCCGGGGCGCTCAGCAGGCTGTGGCCCCACGGAGCTGCCGGTGCTGTCGGCCAGGCGGGGAGGTAAAGCCACCCTCCGCAGAGCCACCGCTGGGACAAGTCCCCTCAGTTCAGTCTGCAGGCGAGCCTCTAGTTGTCAAGTGAAAGCTGACACGAATTTCTAAACGGCGTTAATGTAATTGATGAGGGCTTTTCCCCCCCTGTACCAACGCTAAATATATATGTAGGAAAGTGATTATCTTAATGTAATTCATCATTTGCTTGAAGTGCATGCTAAACCTGAACCTGTTCGCTCTGATAAGCATTTATGTGCTGAAGGAATTGATGTTATCTGTCTTTGCCTGGGGTCTTGAACAAAAAAGCAGACTTCGAGCTTCTGCTTAAAAAGGGCAATTTCCCCCCTCTCCTCTGTTTCTTCTGATCAGGGCTTTCCTGAACGGCAGACCAGAGGGGTTTGAACTTTTTTGTTGTTTTGAACCCATGCCCACTGGGGGAAAACTTGGGTGTTTCAGCATTTGCAAGGATGTTTGAGGCTGCATCTTGCACCCCCTCGGCCAGACTGCAGCGCGCTGACCTCTCCTTGGCGGGAGGCGGTTTCCAGGAATAGCTCAGCAAATACTTTGCTCTTTACATGTGTATCCAGAGGAACAAATGGTGCATGTATTCAAAGCATCTGTCATAGCCAGACACTCTTTCTCACAGTCGTGTATGTTGTTTGCTTAGGCAAATACTGATACGGTGCATGAGCAGCAGGGATGGAGTCCTGGCCAAAGATATTAATAATGTCCAAGAATGTTGTGTGCTGCCTGAAGCTATAGCCTGGAGGGGTCACACTGCGCAGCTCAAAGGTATTATTTTAACCTGAGGCTAAGCTTCTCATTTCTGCTGGTATTTCCCTTGACCCCAGTCAGTATTTATTTCAGTTCCTTGAATAGTTTTTTGTTGACTGGTGCCTAATTCGTTATTCCTTTGCATTATGATATACAGAGTCAGCAGGGCAACGGAGAGTCGGCGCTCTCCTTCCCAGCCAGGGCTTGCAGCGCTTTGGGGTGCAGCCCAGGGTGGGTAAAACATGCGGGCCGATGGCAGACCTGTACGAGAGTGCTCCATCGAGTATTCCATCGGTTTTCACACGCAGCAACATTTGACCTGGGAGTGAGATGCAAATGCAGCAGGTGAACCGCGGCTGTGAAAAAAATAGATGGATGAAGATGGGGGACTTTTTGCAGTGAGGCGCAGCCTGTCGGAACGTGCCCTGACGTCCCTGTGCACGTGAGTTCTGTGTTGGCGGCTCGGAGGAGCCCGGGGCTGTTCCAGCCTGGGATGTTGGGGCTGTACCCATCTCACACTGGCTCTCCCGTCCCCCCCAGTGCAGGACCAGTGGGGAGGGGGACATCTGGGGACTGCAGCGACAGCCGCCAGCAGCGTCACCGCAGCCCTGGCAAAGCGTGTGGCCTTTCACCTTCCCCTTTATCTTCGCTGAGGCTTGTGTGGTAGTGAGAGGAAAGGCCCCTCCGTGTTCACAGTCAGGCGTCCTTCGCTTTGCATTACATCCTCTGTAATTTCTCAGGGAGGACTTTGTAACCTCCAACGTCAGCCGGTGAGCCCGGGGGCGGTGTGTGTTTTGGGGGGTGGGTCTGTCCCCCCCTCCCCAGCCCTGAGCTGTCACGACGCTGCTGCAGTAACCAGGTAGGCAGGAGTCACCTTGAGCTCAGCCTCTCAGCCGCTTGAAAAATTTCCCCCTGCGAAGTCAATTCTGGAGACACGTCATTTCTCTCGGGGCGCCTCTGGCAGCTGCTGCGCCCCTGAACTCTCCGGCGGTGGTAATTAAATTTCGGAGGCAGGAACGAGGAGAAGGTTCGGGGTTTGGCTGGGGCGTTGGAGAGGAGTAGTGGCAGTGGCAGGTCTTGGCTTCGTTCCTTCGCCGCGGAGCTGCCTCGCGCTTCTCCTCCGCTTGCTGAAATGAAGCAGAAATCCTTGTCTTTGCAAATCCCGTTTTTTGTCTGGAGGGACTGGTTGGAACCTCGGGAACTCGGCAGGCGCTGCCTTGCCAGGGTGGTGGGTGAACGGTGGCCCCGCCACCGAACCCAGGGTGTACCCGGTGCCTTTTGGTGGCAGGTTTTCTGGTGAAAGAGCCCCAGCACAATGCGGCCATCCCAGGGAGCCCAGGAACATCTCCTCGGCGCGCTCCTCAGCTGGGAGGCAGAAGAGGAGGTGCCGTGGGACACGTGGGGGCACGTGGCTCGTGCGCGGGGTTGAGGACGGTCGGCCCCGGCGCTACGCCGAGGGGACACGGGCGAGGGTGGGAGGTCTCCGTCTGCGCCGGCTCTGCCGTCAGCTCCGTTCCTCAGGGGTGAGGAGGGGGACGACGGCATCTTCCTCGCTCGAAGGCACGCGGAGGGTGGCAGGGCTCCCGCTGGGTGTGCGGGACGGGGAGGGGTGCGAAGCCCTTGGCAAGGTCACGGTCACAGCCAGCGTGCAGCGCTGTGGGTGCTCTGGTTTTCTCTTCTTTCACCCCAAGCAGAGCTACTGCCGTGCTGGTGCAGAAACCAGCCCGTTTCCCGTACCACTACCAGTCTCTGGTTTTGCTGTATTTGCTAACTGCGTCCTCAAAATATAAAGGCACTTCACAGTTTTATGCTCTACTTTTGCAAAGTCAATAAATACTAAAAACTTCTGCTCCCACAGTCAATCACAGTGATTTTTTGGAAGGGAGTGAGCTTTTCTGGGCTGCTTGTCACAGAAGAAACAATTCTGGGAAAGCGTACTTCCACTTTTTTAATAATCTATTTCTATAATTGAAGGATTTCACATTTCTTTTGTAAGAGCAAGCGCCTGCTTAAACATGGAGACGAATACAACCAATAATATGTACTTGAAATTTAATGCAAGCTAATTCATTTTGGCACAGTCCCAGATATGCTGATTAAATGGCCTGTGAAGTGCTACAATATCTTGATAATGTACATTCTACATTTGATTATATAATCAATTATGTTGCACCTAGTAAAATTTAAAATTAGAGAAAAAGCTGTGAGCAGATTGTATCAGATGCAGACCGGGTCTTGGGCAGCTTTAAAGAAACTTCTGCGAGCGTATGCTGTGAAGGGGCGTGCGTATGAGTATCTTCAAGAAACCAGACTTTAGGAAACCAGGGACTCAGTAAAACGTTCCTGTTAATTTAGTGACTCGACTTAAAATAAAGTAGAGTCTACAGCTCCTACAAGCCTTGCAAAAAAAAAAAAAAGTCTTTGTGCACAGTTTCCCCATCGCTCCCTCGGTTTGCTGCAGGCAAGTTCACAGGTTTCCAGCAAGAGCTGACCTTGCCCCGCGCTTTTAAAACAGGTTCGATATTCTTGGCAGTAATTCTGTGGCGGTTTTAGGAGGGACCTTGTCCCCCCTCGGCCAGACCCAGAGCTCAGCTCCGTGTATTGGGGCTTTTCCTGCGCCCCTCCGCGAGAGCAGAGCCGCCCTGCGCCGGCTCTTCCCCGCTCAGGGGACCTGAGTGCCGGTCCCCGGGAGGACGGTGCGTCCCGGCCAGCGTCTCCATCACCTCCAACATTTTCACTTGTTTCTGATTTCAGCGGCGAGCCCCGGGCTGTCGCCCCTCCTCGGCCACGCACCGGGGGAGCGGCCACAGTTGTTCGGCAAACGTTTCTCATTCCTCTCCGGGAAAGTTGGCGATTTGTGGGTGACTAGCTACGGCAGGTTGGGGGGAATTTGGCCTGGATTTTATGGCCCTCCGGTAAGAGAGGGTTGATGGGGAACAAATGCGTTATGGCCTCAGACAAGCTGTTGCTACATTTTTTGTTTCATTTTAAAGCAGCACTATCAACCAGTTGGAATATAGGCCTGGAGTATCGCGGGGAGTAATCTAATTAGTATGAAGTCAATTCAGTAGTTCCTTTTGTATCTCGTGATTAAATAAGTGGGAAAATGGCTTGAAAATTAGGTGCTAGAACAACCCAATTACATTTCTGTAGCTTTTTGTATTCAATTTCATAAACAATTTTGCTCTTCGCTGGTTAATCAGTGAATGCCTTTTTCCAGTTTGAAAAGCACTTTTGAAATTATAATGCAATTAAATTGTGTGTGGATGTTCTGGCATAGCGAGTGTGAAAGCTGGGGGCCTGGCAGCCAGCCATGTTGTACCTTGACAGTAATGAGTTCCTGAGCTGGCAGCTTGCTGGTGTCATTCATAATATTGTCCACGCTGGGTTACTGTAAAGCGCAGCCGCCTCAACTCCTTTCCAGCCGGGATCCGGGCGCCGGATCCTCTCCCCTCCCTCTGCCCGGGGGGACAATTCCTGGGCAGACCCAGCGCCTCAGCCCGCGGGACCCTGCCGGGCGCCGGGCGAGCAGAGCGAGACGGGGGCAAGCGCGCGGTGAAGGTTTTTGCAAAGCCCTAGAGCAGCTGTGTGCTTGCTTTGAGTTCTCTATTTTTTTTTTTTTTTTTTTTTTTCCCCCTCTTATGTGAGCCTCTGTAGGACTGAAGGTGGGGGAGGCGAATGGAGGGGATTAAGTATTATTTTCCGGTGGGGGCGTAACTGGGGCGAGTAGGAAAGTGTCTCAAACGTCTTGTCCTTCTCAGAGTCAGCGGTAGATCTGCCCTTTTGGCCTCGCTGCCTCGTAGCTCTTGGCTCGGGGGCGCGGCAGGTCCGAGCGGTGTCCTCTCACCAGGCAGGTTGTCCCCAGGTGAGCTCGCCCCAGGTTCCCACGGGGACTCTGAAGCCGCCGTTTTTCTCACCGGCCCCAAAATCCGTAAGGGCTGGGGTGTTGTTTAAGCTCCTCTCCTCACAGCCGAACTGCCGGCGGTCCCTCAGAGGCTCTGAAGGTGTTGGAGAATGGCTCATAGACAAGGGTCCCGTGCCTTTAGCCAGCAGATTGTAAGCCTGCATGCCTGAGTTGTGCCTTGTCATGTATTAAGAAAATCTTTGAACAAACGTTGGGGCAGGCTCTGCTCGTACAAAAAGAAAAAGGGGGAATTGTTGGAGAATGGCTCCGAGACAAGGGTCCTGAGCCCCCCGAGCAGTTGTACGATCAGAGCCTGCTCTAGGGGCTGATGCTGCCTCGCTGATGCTGGGCCTCACTAGGGTTTGCCTGCAGCTGCTGATACAGGAGGAATGTCAAGGACGCTTCAGCCCTGTGTACCGTGGTGTGTCGAAACCAGGTTAAGGGGAATTAGGAATAGTGGTCTGAGAAACCCAGTGTTATGGTAACGGTGGTCTGAGAAACATTGTGTTATGGTACTGTCGTGTATCGAAAACAAGTCAAGAGGAATTAGAAATAGTGGCATGAGAAACTTAGTGTTATGAGAAGCTTGTGCTGTTAATTAAGTGCAAGTAGGTGGACCGTGCGAATATGACCTTTAGAGCTTAAGCCAATCAGCTAGTGACTAGTAGGCATAATAATTATCATTGTCTGTATAAATAGATGTACCCTGGACCAATAAACATATAGATTGATGCTCTGTCACCCACATTGAACCCGTCTCGGCGTGCCGTTCGTCCGCGGCTCCGCATGAAGGCCACTGCCCGGGACGGGATTCCGCTGTGCCGTGGCCTGTCTCTGTCGGCCTCTCGAGGTTGGGAGTTGTTCAAAAAGTGCTTTTGATTCTTACGGGGCGTTTGTCCTGTGTTCGGCGTGCTCGTGGCGAGCGGGAGCTCGGGTCAGCCTCCGGGGGAAGCGCGACCGAGTCTGCGTGATGGCCACCTCCCGTGATTTACAGCCAGGCACCACAAGGGGAAAGGCAGAAAGCTGTGTTAAGAGAAAAAAGAAATAATGTTAGAAATAATGACTTGCTTGGCAGGTTTTAACAAGTTCAGTAATGGTATTAGGTGCCCTTGGCTCAAGATAGTAACCTCCTCTTAAATGATCATTACCTGGCTAATAAAGACCTCAGAGCAGGTCATTACAGCTTAATTTAGACATAGCATCCTGTTTGGTTTGCGCAGCGTTGCCATCGTTCAAGCTGTTGAATCCATTGCCTGAACGCCGTGGTTGGGAGTTGGGGTTTGCTTGGCTTTTTCCTCTCCCAGCAGCTTAACGAGGAATCGAGCGTTCGCTCGGTCGCGGTGGCCCGTCGGCTCGGCTGCCCGTGGGGCACGGGGACGGCTCCAGCCCGTCCCTTCAGCTCTGCTTACCGCTCGTGGTTTCCGTGAGCCTGGATTCAAGGGAGGGCAGGGAAAAGTGATGGGAACGCACGTCCCCGTTCAGGAAAGCTCTTTAAAGGTGCGTTTACTTTCACATCTTTTTGAAACCAAAGGGGTTTAAGCGAAGGCTGACGGGGCTTTGCCCTGCTGCTGGGTTGTGTCAGAGGAACTGTGGCTTTCAGTCTCTCCGGTAGCGGCTCGCCCAGGCGTCTCCCCCGCGTGGGGACCCTCCCCTGGCCGCCCCAGGACACTGGGCTGTGCCCTTCCCACCCTCTCACACCCCCCCGTGCCACCCCAGCCTCTGCTCGCTGGCGGCTGAGTCGTCCTGCCTCCCTAACCCCATTAGCAGCACATTTCAAATGCAAGTGATTCCAATAACCAACACACCCCCCACCCCCCCCCATTATTAATATTTTGAAGGCATCTCTTTGATAAGCCCGTCTTTTCAGCCAATTTCCTATTTCTACTGGAAGCAAAGCATCTTTCCTCCCAGTATTGTAAATCTGTTGTTAAAATGAAGAAAAGGAAATGGAAAAAAGGATCCCCCCCCAACAACAAAACCCTAACGACCCGGCTCGGTGCTGCGCCGCCTTTGTCAGCCCTGGATGGAATTATGCATCATGAATAAAAAACTGCTGTCAACATGCATTGGTTTCAAAACATTAGAGCATATGGTATGTGATTATCTGTATTGTCAAATGCAATAAAGTGAATTTGGATATAATAAAAAATGTAATATTTTAGAAATTTGGTAATAAACTGTGGAAGAATTGACAGGCTGAGAGTATTTGACGCCTGTAGGCAAACAGATAAAGATGGCAGGACTTTGCGCTCGGCGGGCAACGGCTACTGCAGGCGCATTAGGAGCGGCTTTAATTTCTGACGGGGGGGCCCAGCCGGCCCCCGGGGAGCGCTGGCCCTCGTCCCACCTTTGCTGCCGGGACCTGCCTTCTCGCAGCCCCTGGCTGCTGCCACGGGGGGGGGGGGGGGGAGGCTGCCAGGGCCCGGGGTGGCGAGTGCTGGCGCGGTGAGCGGCTGCAGGGCGCTCGTCGGGGTGGGGGGGGACAGCAATCAGCGTGCAGATTTGCCCCTGGCTCCGTGGGCTGCAGGTCTCGCTAAGGAACGGGCAGAAGCGTTTGCTTGAAGCACGAGGTTCCCCCTCTGGCTGCAGGCAGATTAATTGGGTTTTACAAGGGTTTGGGGTTTTCCTATTTGATAGCAAAAAGGAAGCTGTTGGGTTATGCCACGCTTCCCCCCACCCGGCTGCACTCCCATCGTTTTTGTACCACCAGCTGGGGAATCCATACCTGAGCTGCGAGGAGCAGTGGAAAGCTGTGAGGAGCAAGGGTGGGTCTGCTCCCCAACGCTGGAGGAGCTGGAGTTAAGTCCAACAAAAAAGCAAACGCCGCCCCGGATAACTTTCTCCTTCGGTATCTCATATTTCAGCCCAATGCTTTTAATTCTCGAGCCGCTGACAAAAATGCGCCCGTTGAGATACGATGTCTCCAACGGAGAGAACAAACTTTCAGGCCTCCTGCGTAGAAAATTCAGAGGCAAAAAATGCAGACGAAAGTGTATCACACGTACATGCAATTTTTCTTAGGTCACTGCTAATGCTTCCAAATGATCTGTGAATGCATTAATGGTTTCTGTTAATTAACAATATGATAAAACTGGCATTTAGTAAGTCGCTGTGTAGTGTGCGTTTCAGTCATTATGTACTCAGCGCTTTGGTTTGATTTCAGAACGTTAATAGAATAAAATTTTAATGAAGATTTGTTGTTATGAAAAATTTATTACGGCAAGTTCAGGTGCCGCTGACGTCAGCGCGGTCGGCGACCCGCGGTGGGGCTCCCCTGGCGCAGCTCCGCGCTTCGGCCGGATCCGGCTGCGCGGCCCCTGCAAGGGGAGGCACACGTGCCCCCCCAGCTTCCGTCAAAATGGGTCATTTGAGAGGGGGACAAGTCCCTCTTACCCTTCATCCTCCCATCGGGGAAAATGGTTCCCCAAAACCAGTTTGGGTGGATTTTTGCCTGTCCAGAGGGGCAGGCTGCTGCGTGGCGCAGGGGCTGCTCATCCTAAGGTGCCCTTTTTTTTTTTTTTTTTTTTTTTTTTTCTCTGGTTTTTGAGCAGTGCTACATTTGCAAATGCCAGGCAGCCGGGGGAGGACGGAGCAAGGAGCCTGAGCCTTGCAGCCTTCCAGAACAAAAGCAAAGGAGTATCTTGCTGGTGCCCTTTATCCAGCTGCGCGGCTGACCTCAGCTCTTTGCTCTCCTGCCGCGCTGGTATTGAAACGCTAGCACCTTGTATAGAGGTTTTGATCTAAGGCAGTTGTCTGCTGATTTAATTTTGAGAATTTACTCTCATGTCATGGAGTATATATTGACACTTTAAACAGCAGTAATACCTGCCTGTGTCTGCCGGGAGAACCTGACTATTTTCCGTACCCACCCAAGATGCACGTAAACACTAAATGGATGTGCAGGCTAATCATCTGTCTTGATGAGCGTCATTCACAGAAGCACTGCTAGAGAGCACACTTTACAGTTAAATGAGGATGATATTTTCTGTCCTAGACTGTAGGTGTTAACCTTCTCTTTCCCCTTCCCTCTCCCGGTGCATCCCTCTCCCGCTCTGGTTATCGCAAAGGTGGGGTGAGAGTTTGTGCTCCGTGGAGCAGGAGGGACCTTCAGGTGGGACCTTCGCTGTGCTCCTTGCCCTTCCCGGCAAACCCCTCCTTGGTGAGGAGGTAAAATCCGCCCAGTCTGCGTCTCAGACTAAGGCTGCGTCCTGTGAATCTGGAGAGGGTTACTTCTTTAGAAACCGAAAGCTCTCCTTTGGTGTGCTTGCGGCACAGGAAATTGGAATAACAGGAAATAACAAGTTAGAATTGACAGCTTTTATCCCAGACGATCTTGAGCTTTAACGAGCTGAGTTGCAGAATGCCAGGTGAAAACTTTGAGGAAGGGACTAGAAGGTGGCGGGGGGAGAGACGTGGGACCTGCACCACAGGGGAGATTTAAGTGACTTCTCCAAAGACACAACATTAGAAGGCGGCAGAGTCAGGGCTGAGATTTCGAGTCCTGGCTGTTGGGCTCTGGTGCTAATAAATGAATGTTGTTTCCCAGAGGCAGGATTAAACCCACAGGTCCCCGTTCCCAGACGCTCGGGGTAATGACTTGAATTACCTTCGCAGACAGCCAGAAGTTAGAAACATCCGTGGTTCGCTGTCTGAGCAATTAAAATTTCCCAGCCCCTCCGCTCGGTTCATTCTGTTTGTCTATAAAGACAAGATTTGGTGACAGCAATTACAGGACTCGGTTTCATGTCCCCCTCTCTGCCCCTCCCCTGTAGGATTATTATTATTATTATTATTATTATTATTATTATTATTATTATTATTATTATTATTATTATTATTATTATTATTATTATTGTTGTTGTTATTGTTATTGTTATTATTATTATTATTATTATTACGTTGTTTTATTATTTTATTATTATAATATTATTATTATCAATTACAGGACTCGGTTTCACGTCCCCCTCTCTGCCCCTCCCCTGTAGGTTTATTATTATTATTGTTGTTGTTACTATTATTGTTATTATTGGCAGCAATTACAAGACTCAGTTTCATGTCCCCCTCTCTGCCCCTCCCCTGTAGGTTTATTATTATTGTTGTTGTTATTACTAATTATTATTATTATCACCATCCTTGTTATTATTATTATCATTATTTACTACTTTTTATAAGGTGACCTGGCAGTATGGGATGTGTGGTAGCTTACTAAGTAACTTTTTCCCCTCTGATTACAAGGGATGTGTGAATAAAGTAGAATGGTATTGATTCACACCAATCTATGCATCGACTGTGTGGGAGCCACTTGCAATTCCCAGCAGCACCAGAAAGCTTTGCAACAGGGAGAAATATGATCAGGCAAGTTGAGAAAATAAATTAAACTAGTGTCAACTTTTCTTGTTTCTTCCCTCATTATTAATGGATGGAACGGGGCTCGTTTATCAAGAAGAGGAAAAATTAATTGACACGGGCTTTAATGTTATTATGCCTGGCTTGTCTGGTCACATTTCTTCATTTTTAATTTTTCTTACATTTTGAAAGGCATTTTATTACAGTTTACAGGACCAGCTGTCAAAACTATCGGTATAAACAAGAAAGCAGGTGCATAAATAATGGCACAGCAGGACCGGACCTTTCCCTGTTTCAAAGCTTCAGTAACTTAAATAAGGGGAGCAGAGAGGAGGCTCGAAGCAAAGGCAAACGCGCAGAGCAGGTACCGAGACCGAGCACAAAAGGGGGCCGCAGCCTGAGCTAATATTTCCTCCTCGCGGTGCTGCGTGCTGCCGCGGGTGTTGGGCTGGATGTTCCCATCCGTCGGCGGGGCCGGGGGCACCGCAGAGCCCCCGGGGCCGCGCTCGCACCGCGCCGCCTGGGCTGGGAGTCGGGAGCCGCGGGAGCGCGTGACGTGGGTAGGAGGAGAGTGATCCTGCATTAACGAGAGCAGCAGCGGGCGACTGTCGGGTTATTCTCGCCTGGCAGCGGGAGCGAGATTTAAGCAGAGCCCCGCATCGCTTATTGCTACGACGTGGACCATGTAAATCTTTTCCTTTCTCCTCTCCGTGCTCTTGTCTCCTGCCCTCGGTCTTTGGGATTATTGTGCAGGCACAAAAGAGCCTTGGGTGATTACTTACTTCCCAGAGCCCTTTAAGGAGCTCTCCGGTGCTTTGGCGTGCTGTAAATGCAGTAAGAGGCAGGCCCAGCTGCAACGCCCCGACGGGCTAACCAGACAATACAGACACGGCTGGGGTGTAGAGCAGCCGGGATGAAGTGACTGGCTCCGCATCGGCAGGCGACCCCGAGGCCGCCTGGGAGTTGAAACGGGCTCCCCCGGCTCTCCTGCCAGCGCCTTCATCCACCCCAGCAGCTTCCCCGCAGCCTCCGGGGACGGCGCCTTCGGCCGAGGAGCCGGGGATGGAGATGGGGGCGCGGCGCTGGCTGCTGGGGGGGTGGCGGGGGACCCCTCTTTGCCCGTCAGAGCCCTTCAGGGGCTAACCCCAGCGTTAGCCCGGGTTTAACAGTTCTGGCGCCGGACGCCATCACCTTGTTTTCCTGGTTTTAATGCGTGCGCGGGCTTGAAAGAGCGAGACCTTTTCACCCGATAAGCTGCTTTCGTGTAATTCTGCTGACGAGTGACGTCCTCTGTGCGTGCAAACGCAGCTGCAATATATATTAGATAAAACCCGGGCTGTGGAAAAGTTGCTGCCAGCTAGCAAGAGATATTAGATATATTTCATAGCAATGGTGTCGTCATCGCAGCTATATTTTACCGAGGTTGACATAAAACCTCTCAAGTGACGACAAAGGTGTGAAATATAGTTGGTTCAAGTGTGAAAAAAAAAAAAAAAAAACACAACAAAATGCAGAGCACAGGAGCACTGACAACTGGCATCTTCGCTACGGCTTCTTAACATTACTTATGGCTTCTACCGATTTCTTTTTTTTAATTATTTTAATCTTTTTATGCTTTCAGCCACTTTCTCTGAGCAGTGTTTCTCTTATTTCTGGAGTACCGCGGCAGAAAGTGCTGCAGCTGAGCTCTGCTGTGCTGCACGGAGCCGTCCACCCGCGGGCCTGGGCAGCTTGCTTGGCTGAACAAGGCTCTGGATCGAAGGAGGCTGCTCGGTGTAGTGAAGGTGTGTCGGAGGATGCGCCGGACGCCTGGGCTGGCACCTGCAGGCTGGTTGGAAGCGTTTCCAGGGGAGCTCAGGGTTATTTGGGTGCTTGAGACCAGAAATGTATTTTGCCAGGTTTTCCCTCCCCTGCGAATAATGCACTTGTATCTGTTTCCTAGTGAAAAATTCCCTTTTTGTGAGTCACTGATCTGCCAGCCCGCCGTCCTGAAAGGGACCTGCTCTGCAGGGGTACTGAGTGCCTTCCGCTTGGGTCGCTTCAGCTGACGGCAGCTGCATCCTCTGGTAATGGTCCCCCAAATATTTTAGCTTCTAATTAACAGAGGCAGAAAGTCCCAGCGAGTGAAACAAGTCCCCTGAAGAAGCAGGCTCCAGACCCGTGCCCACGCCGCGTTCCTGCAGGCAGGGAGCCGTCCCCTCCCCGAATCCCCGAATCCTGCTGCCGCGAGCCCGGGGCAGGGGGGTCCCTCCCCGGGGACGCTTCTGGGCCTCCCGCCCCGGCAGCCGCGGATCTCCCACCGGATCGCCGGGCCCGGATCGCTCCCGGTAATCCGCCGGAGCCCCGCGGACGCCGGCCCCTTCCCCGCGCAGAGCAAACCCTCTCCCTTCCAGGCGCGGGGGCTCGCCGCCATCCCCCGGCATCGCTTCGGGGCCGTTAACCAGCCGATGAATAGAGGGAAATGAGTCGTGTTCCTGAGCAGGCGCTGAAGGAGGGGTTTGTCACCTGAAGGTCGTGAATACACGGCTCGGCTTCCTTTAGCGACCGCGCTTGGCTCGGAGCCTCTCGTTCGGGGGCATCTGTTTGCCTCTTACTTTATTCTTTTTCCCCTCTTCTTTGCCTTTTCTTTCACAGAAAAGATTATTCAAATGAATATTCAGTTTTGTTCATTTGAATAAAAAACCCCAACCGTTTGACTCTGTTAAATGCTTATCTCTTAAATAGAGCTTGTTAGCTTCCAATAATAGCTTCATTCAGAAGGATGCGGTATAATTTCATTTTAAAATGTGTGCTCCTTGACAACCGGAATCCTATTTATGTCACCATTTTAAACAGCCTTCTTTGTTTTGTGTTAATCTTTTTCATACACTTTCTGAGAACCATTTTTTTGTTGACTCTTAGTACCTCTCAGAAGAAATAATTGTCTATTTAGTCCAGGAAGGTTTCTGAGAGTTTTGGTAATTTAAAAATGAGCATGTATTCATTATGCTAACTAATAAGGCATGCATGCCGTAATATTTGTGTGTGTGTGCAATTATTAAAAGTTGGAATCTAATTTCCAAAAAGTAAAACAGAAAAAGGGCCCATTACTTGTCACTTCAATGAAGTTTTTAATTCTGGGGCATACGATCTCTTGGGGATTGTTCACTGAAGGAGCGATAGCATCTCTTCAGTAGCATCCTCTGGATTCTGAGTGCCTGCGTACGTGCAGGTTAGAATCCTCTGGTTGCTTCCCGGTCAGGTGAGGGTGTCGGTAATTGTAAAGGTAAAATACCGTGAGCCTTCAGCTACGGTCCGAGTGCCCTGCGTGGGCTCCGGGCCTGAACCTGCGAGCCCCATGCCCGCTGGAGCTGCCTGCCCTGCCCGTCCGCCCGCTCCAGGGAGGGAAAAATAAAAGGTGGTGTTGGGTTTTCTTACAGACCCAGTTACGTCTGTTCTTTCTTGCCAAGCCAGCTCGGCTGGCCTGCGCAAAGCGACATAGATCTTCTAAAAACCTGCCAATGAGTGTCAACACCTATGGATTGTTATTTTATTCTCGTTATAAAATCTGCAAATGCAGAAAGCTGGACGGCTCTCTGATTTAATCAGACAAATAATTTCTTGATAAACCTGTGTTTAAGCCATATGGAGTGGGATGAGAAGGGGAAACTTGCTTCTGAGCCCAAATGTGTAATGACTGCAGTGGGCTTTCTCGCGGTGTTATGCATATTAAGGCTAATCTCTAAATTCCCTCTCTCTCCTCCATCCTGGCAGTGAGACCTGACAAAAGTCGAAAGAGAAATTCTCAACCGCAGTACTCGCTAATGAGTTACTAATGATGAAGATGTTGCTGGTGCTCAAACAATTAATGACTTGTAGACCCGGACTGGCCGTCTCATTGCGCTGGGCAGAGCGGGTCCCCGGCGGCACGCTGCTCCCAGCTCCGGTAATTGCCCAGCGCAGCGGGCTCCGGGATTCCTGGGATGCCGTATTCAGCCAGTTAACCACAAAAATTTTAGTTTTAACTACAGGTCTGTTTAAGGTAGATTTAAATGGAGTAATTTAGAAGGCAAATGAAAGACTTGAGTTAAATAAAATACTTCAAGCTGCTACATACTTTAAGTGCAAAGTCAAACAGTGTTCTGAGCGCTGGGTTTGAGTCTGATGTGCTGTCGGATGATGTGTCATGCCTCGGAGGAGATCTAGAAACCGTTTCTGGTGGGTTTTCCCCCCAGTAACAGGGTCCAAAGAGGAATGAGAGCATTCCTCATTGCTACGTGTACTGTGCACTACCAAATAAGCTGTCTGGGAGCTGCTCGGACCTCACCTTGAAATGCACTTTACAGCTTCATATACTGTAGTCTGCAAAATGTATCTTGTACCTGTAGATTGCCAAAAAAAAAAAAAACAGGATAGTTTGAATATTTTCTGCTGTGCCCCATCAAAGCAAATTGAGTGTGCGTTTAAAAAGATGAAGTGTCGCTCTGGGACCCCAGCGCCAGAACTGCCCGCTGCTGGGCGCTTGCTGGGAGCACTGGGTCTGGCGGGGGGAGCGGGTGGGGGGTGACACCATCATGGACCGATCTGGGTTGGGAGAGACCTTAAAGCCCCCCCAGTGCCCCCCCCTTCCCCCAGCCCAGGGGGCTCCCAGCCCCGTCCAACCTGCCCTTGAACCCTCCCAGGGAGGGGGCACCCACAGCTGCTCTGGGCACCCGGGGCCAGCGCCTCACCCCCCGCACAGGGAACAATTTCTTCCTTCTATCTAACCTAAATCTCCCCTCTTTCAGTTTAAAGCCATTACGCCTCGTCCTACCCCCACCCCCTGACCCAGAGTCCCCCCCCCCTCTCCTGTCCCCCCTTTAAGCCCTGGGAGGCCACTCTCAGGGTCCCCCCGGAGCCTTCTCTTCTCCAGGCTGAACCCCCCCAACTCTCTCAGCCCGGCCCCCCAGGGGAGCTGCTCCAGCCCCCCCAGCATCTCCGTGGCCTCCTCTGGCCCCGCTCGAGCAGCTCCGGGTCCTTCTGCTGTTGGGGGCCCCCGAGCTGGCCCCAGCACTGCAGAGGGGGCTCCCCAGAGCGGAGCAGAGGGGGAGAATCCCCCCCCGTGGCCCTGCTGCCCCCCCTGCTCTGGCTGCAGCCCAGGGCACGGGTGGGTTCTGGGCTGCCAGCGCACGGGGCTGCCTCACGGGCAGTTTTCCCCCCCCAACCCCCCCAGTCCCTCTCCTTGGGGCTGCTCTCCAGCCGCCCCTCGAGGGCCCAGCCTGGGTTTGTGCTGGGGATCGCCCCGACCCCCGGGCAGGCCCTTGCCCTTGGCCGTGTTGAAGCCCACAAGGTTTGCCCGGGCCCCCCTCCCCAGCCTGCCCAGGCCCCTGGGGTGCCATCCCTTCCCATTGCAGATGGGAGGTGTCGGGATCAAAGTGGGCTTGAGCTGAAGCTTCACTGCTGTATTCCCAAAGAGCCGGGGGGGCTGGGATGGGCAGCCCGGGGTGGACGGACACGCGGCCGGTGGCAGACAGGAGTCAGCAAAGACAAAAGTGCTTTAATGCCCTCCATGGCTGAGCGGAGGGATGTTCACCAGGCAAAACTATTCACAGAAAAGAACGCCGGGCCGTGTTGGTTTCCCCTCTCTCTTCCCTCCCCCGTGTCCCCAGGCAGGGGCCAAGGCTGCTGCTGGGGGTGCCCCAGCTCGGGCTGGTTTGGCTCGGAGCTGTCACGGGCCATGTCACCAGCGTTGAGTCCAGCAGAGTTTTCAGTGCAGTTGGGGGGGATGAACTTCATCCTGTTGTTGCATTTTTATGATTTCATTAGCTTAATTGGTGTCGATGTTGACTCATCAAGCCTTTGCCAGAAATGTAGCGCATTAGATTGGTTTTTTGTTTGTTAGCTTGATTTTCATTTCTGTTTTAAGGAAGGAGCCGGGAACACGACTGTGTATAGCTGTGGGGGGCTGCCAGATTCCTTTAGTGCAGCCCCAGCAGAGCAAACACAGTGTACAGCTACAGGCAGGCAGCAGGCATCAAATGACCCTAAACCAGCCCAAATCCACGGCTCCTTTGAAGCCGCAGCGGAGAAGAGAGGAATGATTAGATCAGAGGCCTTAAACGTAATGGGTTCTTGGAGGCCTCAGGATGTCCTGATGAGGTATTAGAGGAAGTAATTCAGGAAGAAAGGGACAAATAACCACCTCCGGAGCCCGGCTGACCCGCGGGGCCGGCTGCATCCGCGCGGGACGGAGCTGCGGTGGCTGCGCCGCCGGCCCCGGCACGCAGCAGCGGGGACGGTTGGGGGCTGCTCAGAGCGCATGGGAACACAAAGTGCTGCTGCCTGGTTGGGGGAGCATTGGTATTTTTTTTCCTCACTCAGAGGTAAATGAGGAATCGCCTTCCTTCTTCCTGGATTTTTTTTTTTTTTTTTTTTTTGTCGGGGGGGTGGGGGGGGGTGGGTCGTGTAATGAGTCAGCTCTAATGGAGAAGTCCGGTGGAATTAAACAAGAGATAAAATCAATATGGTTCCATGGAAATATAATTGGGTTTTGTAGAGATTGCTCTTAAAAACCTATAAGGTGTAAAAGAAAATACGGCCTTATTGTAGTTTCTGAGCCATCATGTAACTGGGGTGTAACTATCCATTAAATTCTGCAGGATGGATCAAAAAATCCATAAGGAGGTTTTAATTCTCCATTAAATCCTATGGAAGAACTGGAACAGAACCATATTAATTTTCCCCGAGACAATGCTTCTTCCCTCCATTAGTCTGTAATAAGTTCAGCAACAGCTCCAGAGACAGCAGGTGCATTTACACGAGCATATTTTTGTGAAAGTTTTCCAAAGTCCCAATAGCTAAGTAATGCTTTATTAAAATGAAATTGTTTAACTTAACTAATATTTTCCTTTCCCCCTCCCCTTTTTGTTTCTTTATTAAATAGGATTCGGCTTCGTAACTTTTGAAAACGAAGACGTGGTGGAAAAAGTCTGTGAAATTCATTTCCACGAAATCAATAATAAAATGGTAAGTTGTTTTTGTTCCACAGCACGTGTCGGTGGCAGCGGGCTCTCGCCCTTTGTCACAGACATCTGCCAGGCCTGCGTGGTGGCCCTCGGGGACATTCTCCTCCGTGGGGGCGCTGGGCGGAGGTGTCAGGGCCCGGGGTGCTGAGCCTCGGGGCGCTCTGCCATCACTTTCCACCCAGCCCCAACCCAGGAGCCAGACCTCCTAAATGACAGTCAGGTCTCAGGTTGCGGGTTGCCCTGTCAGTAAAGCCACTGAGCCAGATGAAAAAGGGCATTTGTATTTCAGTTGATGCAGTAACTTTGATATTTTCAGCTAAAATATTCTTTTTCCCTTTGTCAAAACATCCTTTGCTTCTCAAATGTGTATTCAGATATGCATTGTATATTGGTCTGATATGTGTTCACAGACTTTAAATTCAATAATAGAGCTTTTAGTGTGGATAAGATCAAAGCAATCTCCTTGGCATATGCTGGAGGCCTGATTCAATATTTGACTTGCTAATTTTTCCCAGGGCACTGAAATAATATTCCTCATATTGTTCCTCACTGCAATATGCATCTGAAATAAAAGTAAGGGTCCCCTTGGCAAACGGAGTGGTGGGATGGCAGGGCAGGGCCAGGGCAGTTCCCCTTGCCCTGACCTCTTGCTCCATCTCGGATGGGTGCCCGGGCTTCGCCTCTGCCCTCTCCAAGCATCCCGGTGCTTCCCCAACCGCCTCCTGCTCCCGGGATCTCCTGCCTGCCACCAGCGACACCTCGCCCGAGACACGTGGGGGTAGTGGGGGAGGCTTATGCCCCTGTCTGGAGTTACTAAAAGCTGATTTATCTGCCTTCAAAAAACAAAACAAAACAAGCAAAAAAAAAAAAAAAAAACCCACAAAAAAACAAAACGAAACAAAAAAAAACCACCAAAATAAAAGGACTAACCCCAACCACCCCCACCCCAGCATCCAGATGACAGACCCAGCAACAAATCAGAAACGCTCGGAGTGCAAATTTAGGTAAGATTGTCATTTGGGAGGGGAGAGCAGCAGTGCCACACTCCAGGGCTTTCCTACCACTTCATCGCCGGTGGGGGTGTGTCACGTCATACTCCTCAGGTTTAGTTATTTCGCAAAATAAGGTTTTTCTCCTTCACCCGGTACGGCTCAGCGCTGCCCAGTGTTGCGCTGGTGGGGTGCTGGGTGGAGGCTGGAAGGAGCAGCAGGGTGCTGATGTGTCCCAGCAAAACGGGTGCCGGCAGCGGGGCAGGGTGCTTGGTTTGATGCTTTCCGGCAGGATCTGCCCTCGTGCGCTGTGAAAATCTTACCCAGCCGCTGGCAGAGCCCTGCTAGGGGGGAGGAGCGGTGGGAGAGTTGGTGAGAGGGTTTCTTGCCAGACGAAAGGCTGCACGGGAAGGTCACGGCAGTGCAGGGAATGTGGAGGATGGGACAGGGTGAAAACACTCGAGGAGCGTCACAAAGAGCAAAAGAAACAGTGTAGGCTGTTGGTGTTTTGTTGTCGCGGATAATTAAAAGATCTTCCCCGCTCTCTCTGCCTCCTTGGTGCACAATCCGGGTGCCTCGATGCTTCGAGCGCTCTCTTCTCATCGCTTCTTCTCCAGCGCTAATTTTAAAAGCAGCCCACGAGGGAGGAGAGGAGACGTGAGCCTGTCTCGGGACTGACTCATCGTATCGCCGAGGCGTCTGCAGATTAATTACCAAACCCGTGCCGGGGCAGGAGAGCTCGCGCCCGCCGGCGTGGCCGTGAGCTGCTGCGCTGCCCGGGGGGCCGGCGGTAGGTGCAGATGTACTTTCCGTAGCGCCCTTGGAGAGCGACCGCTCCTGCTTTGGTTTTTTTAACACGTTCCCCCCTCTAGCGTCGAGCCGCGAAGGGGCCGGGCGCTCGCAGCCCCGGCTCCGGGCTGCTTTGCAGCCGCTGGGTGAGCTGGGGCAGGGCCACCCTGTCCCCATCCCCGGGCTGCTCAGCCGAGGCACCTGCGGCTCCACAGGCACCGGCTTGCCCTCGGCTCGCTCTTTCTCGCCTCCGGAACGCTGTCGTTTCCCAAAACGCAGGGGCAGGCAAAGGGTAGCGGGGCTGCTGTTGTTCCTGAGCTATTTCTAGCCTCCCGTCTCCCTGGCAGGCTATTTTTAGCCCGCCCATTCTGCTTCTGTTGCCATCCGTAAAGCTTAGAATGTCAAATGTAATATTAAACGAGCAGTGTGAAAGTGAAAAGAAAACGCCAGCGAGGTATTTAATAAATGAAACTTGGAATTTACGTGGGAGGCCGAAGATGCTCTCCAAACATTGCAGGGTGGGGAACAAATAAAACCCGGACAAGCTATCCCCAGAATATTGTTCTTTTGACACAAGCAAGCTGCTGTGCAAAGACAAACCTCGTTTTCTGAGGGGGTTCAAAAGTAGCTGTAAAAGAAATGTGATGGAGTAATTTCCGTTCCCTTACATGCCAGAGTCGTTCACATCAGGGGTGCGGTGAGCTGAGCCTGGCCCGGGCGCTTTGCGCTGAGTTCAGGATCTCAAGTCGGCCTCTGGAGCAGCTGACAAAAATGTTAGGCAGTTTTAAAATAGGCTTTGATGCTGTGTAGCACCTGTGGCTGTTCCTCTCTCTTGTGGCGGGATTTTGTGGGATTTGTGGGGTTTTTTCATGTATCAGCACTCTTCAGGCTTCTCGGACTGGCAGCCTTCGCTGTGTGGTGATGTTTTAGATGTGCGTATCGCCCACCACGTGCCTTTGAGTTCTCATCCAAATACTTTAAAGACTAAAAGACTAAACTAGGCACCGCGTGTAGAAGACAGGAGGGAGCACGAGACCACCGGTGTCTGAGGTCCCTGCAGGGAGCGGAGGAAACACGACGTCCCACCAACAAACCACCTCCAACCTCGCACGGATATTTTGGGAAGCCACCGAGGCCTTTGCCAGCTGGACACCGTGGAAAGCAGAGGTCAACCCCCCCGCTGTGGTGTTGGGCCTCGTGCACGATCCTGCTGCCAACCTCCGGCTGGTGTCTTGCTGGTGGTGGTGACGGGTTTGCTGGCTGTGCCGGGGCGGGGGGGATGCACGGAGCATAGTGCAGGGGTGATGCGTGGCGCGCTGCTCGGAGGCATCACCCTGGGCTGCAGGCGCTGGGGGTGGTGCAGGCAGCTGGTTCTGGAGCAGATGTTTTTGGGGAGCCTTGGCCAGGTGACCCTGCCATCTCTGCGTACAGAGCATCCACGTCAGGGAGCGGCTGGAGGGCCGACGAGGAGATGTGGCACTGGCTGGCTTTGTCAAGGGACAAAGGGGAAAGGTAGAGGACATGAGAGATTTTTTTGTGGGCATGTGCTTCATCTGGGTCCAGGAATCACCCTTCTCCCTTGTGAGCAAATTGCTTTAGCGCTGTAAACAAGTTCTGATGCTTTTTGTCCCAGATCTGCAAAGCACGCAAGCTCATCACACGTTGGCACTCCCTCACCCCTCCCAGCCCCCCATGCGGGCATTAGCCCTCATTTTACACTCAACAGTTAACAACAAGAAACAACCTCCAGTGGCCAGAAATTAAACGCGACGGCCCCAGTTCAAGGACCCTACTGCATTCCCTGGGAAACTCGTTGGGGTTGGGGTTGCCCCTTCATTGGACACATCTGTAGGACCTACCAAAAATGAGCTGCCATCGCGGGTGGGGCATACAGGCACCGAGGCTAAAAGCGTGCCTGTCTGAGGGGGGGGGGGGGCTGGTTGTCAGCAGGTCACAGGAAGGTGTTGCTGCTCGTTGTTCCCTGCTGCAGGATCACTGTTGTAGAGCTGGAGCCCGACGCGCGGCGGGTTGTCGTGGGCGAGCGTACGCGGGCAGCGTCGTGTGGAGAGGCCGATGTGCGTGGGGACAGGACCTCTGCAGGGGCTGGTGGCGGGGAGGGCGATGGGATCCCGTGTGCAGGATGGTGCTGGGCAGGGCACCAGGGTGTCCCGGCCGGCGGCGGCGCTGGGGAGAGGCCGACGGTGCGGCAGCTTGGGAAACCCCCCTCTGGCAGCTGAAGGATGCTGCAGACCGCGGGCGGGTTGGGAGGGTTCCTGCAACCTTCAGGGTGCTTTAAATGATGGGGCTCACGAGCTGTACCATGATGCCACCCGTGCCAGGTTCTCCAGCCCGCACGGGACAAGAGGAGCTGCCCGGCGCTGGGTGGTATCAGGTGTTTGGGGACAAATTCAATGAGCGAATCGCAAGAAACTCCGGCAGATTTCTCTGCTCACCCATGGCTTTCCTCTGCTCCTCTGACAGTCTGAGGACATGACATCCCATTGTCTCCACGCCACCTTTGTCAGTGATCTAATGCATTTTTTTAGATCTGCTTATACCCTTCCTTCTGTTGCCTGGTGTAGCCCTGCCTTTGCGGCTGGGCTGGGGGAATACAGATTTCTCTGTTAGAGGAGCGAGTTTTGGCTTGCCATGGCATGAACGACATGGCATCCCCAAGGCAATCGAATCTCAACTAACTGTGAATCACACGTTGCTGGCAAGACAAAGTTGCCTTGTCTTTGGGTGGTAAAATGGTTTTTTGTGCATTGTGAACGCGTGCACATTCTGCTTTCCTCAAAATAGCCCCGGTTTCCCTGGAAAGCTGTTAGCCATGGCTTTTTGAGACATCCTGGTGCTGAGAGCTGACAGCCTGTTTTGTTGTGCTGGGTATAAGAGGCTTTTCACTCCCCATCTCAGCCGTCCTGGGTTCTAGTGGCTTTGACTGCTCGGCTTGACCCAAGAGTACCCCAGTGTAATGTTAATTCTCCAAACTAGACTAAACAAAAATAGTGAATTTTAGTTTCCCTGCCTCTTGTTTTTTTTTTTTTTCTTTTCGCCTTAGAGTTAAAACTTTCTTTGTTAGGCTGCTGAAAGTGAGGCACATCCCTCATACAGGGGAGGTGGAAAAAAATCTGGAAATTATTAAGATGTACAGAAACGCTGAACTGAAAGTTTGTGCAAGATCCAGATTTATGGACAAAGTACCCGCGTCGGGCGGGCTCTTGGGGGTGATTCGGCCCAGAGCTGAGCACCGACTCGTGAATCCAGATACGTTCCTGCTTGGAGAAGCCCCGTCGCACGTCCCGCTTTGCCGGCCGGCACGCGTGCGACGGCCCTGCTGCCCCCCGGGTTTCACCCCCGCGGTAGCGTGTGGCTGCGGGATGGTTACAGCCGGCTCCATCCCGTTCCCCGTGAAGGAGAGGGCTGGCTCCTTGCAGAAAAGCAGCCTGGCCCCTTTTTTTTTTTTCTGCTTTTGCTGCCTGTGTTGGTGAAGAGGCCCTGTCCAAGCCCGTCCGCTAACGCGGTGCTTCGCCTCCTCTTGCTGCATTTTCCCCGTTTGCCGATGGGATGGCGCGCGGGCAGCTTCTGCAGAGCACCTCAAGGCCTGACGCTGCTGAAGGGGGAGTGTAAAAATCCAGGGTCACTCAGCCCCTTCCCGCGGGGTGACAGAGCGGGGCCAGGGCTCCTGCTCCTGTCTCGCATGCCGTCCCTCCCAGGGGGAAAGAGTTCCTGCAGGATAACGGAGAATATTTTGCCCTCTATATGGGGTATTATTTGTTTACAGAGGCTTAGGAATTATTTTTCTTTCCTACTGGTGACTTTTTCTTCCCCTTTAAATCCCAGTTAAAACTTCTTTGCAGCTCACTGCCATTGCCTTTATATCCTCATGTGCTGTGAAAATCATAAATTACGCTGGTCTTTCAGAGAGCAGCGGTAGGCTGTTTTGTGGTTGCAAAAGCTAATTACTGGGTTATTGTTTCTAACGGTGCTAATCCGAACTTCATTTTCCTGTTAATTGTCCATCGAGCCAGGCTAGATTGTTTTTATCATCCTGACTGTTCGCAGCGCAAGCGGCCGCGAGGTGTAACCAATGCCGCCGTGACATTTGGAGCGGTGGCGAACCCGAAAAATGCGGTTGCGAAATGAAATGGCAGACTTCTGGTGCTCACCCCCGGTCATTTGGCTGGAGAAATCAGATTGGCGTGCTCCTGTTAAATGCCCCTCTGATTAAAAATAAATAAGCGCAGGACCGTTGGAGAGGGTGTTGTGGAGCTGGTGTGCGGGGAGGGAGGCTGGCGCTCGGCGCTTCGAGCTCGCTGCGTCCCTGGGCTCTCGGGGCGGTTGGTGGGGAGGGGGTGTCGCGGCAGGCTGGGGGGCACCGAGGGTTTGGGGGAGCACAGTGCAATTAGGCTAAAACCCACCGTCAAGGCTCAGGCTTCAACCTCCCTGGGAGCTCTGAAGGCTTCGTCCCCAACCCCGCTGCGACAGCGGCACCTCGGCGTGCCAGCGGCTGCTCGACGGATTCACTGATGGGAAGTTTTCTGCTTCCTTTTCTTTCTCTTTTTGTCTTAATATCTGGCTCGGGAACCCTGCGGGGCTCCCTGGCACGCTCAGTAGTGCGCCTGCACCGTCGCATGCGTGCGAGTGGATGTGCAGGGGGCAGGGTGCGTGGAGACTGGGGGCCCTGGCTGGAGGACACCCAGCTCCTCACTGTAGCTCTCAGTGGGGTGTTTCTCTCCCGGAGGACTTGCTGCCTCGACAGCACCGAAGAGGAGACAGAGGGAATCGCTGATGTGGCTGTACCCAATTTTTGGGGTGTCTGGAGAGTGGGTCTCTGCAAAACCCCCCCTCGCTCCTGCCCCCGTTCTCCCTGTGTCCGGGCTGTGCGCACACACTTCCCCCCCTCCAGCCACCCCCAATCCCTCTCCGCCCTTCTCCCACTGCCTCCTGCGAGGACCTGAACGCTTCTTGGCAAAAAAGTAGCAACAGTTGAACTCCAGAAGATTTTCACTCCAAACTTCACTGGATTGGGGCAGCTCGTTTGCAAGAAACGTGTGTTTTGACAGCGTTGGCAGTGTCTGAGCATTGTGGCTCGGGGAAGTGTTGCAAGCAAGGACAGTAAATACGGTCTGTGGAGGTTTGCAGCAGAAAGGGGAGGAGTAGGTGGTTCTGTTTAAAATATTCCCATTACAGTCAGTTAACCTTTATGTTACCTGAATGAAAATTGTACAAACCTGAAATTTTCGCTGATCGGGTTGCCTAGGAACAGGCGGTTGGTTTTCATAAGACAATGAACACACAGTCACTGAGCGGGCTATTAGGCACCGAGATGTTTAGCTGTGTTACCCGACATCCCCAGGTTTGCAGGAGGTGGTTGCAGGGCCGGGCCGGGAGGGTGAGGGCAGCGGGGCTGCCCGTGGCTGTGCCACCGCGTCTGCTGGAGCACGGCCCCGGCTGCGGCACTGCTGCTCCCGCTCGGCTCTGGCCAGGCAGGGCGAGTGGTAACTGGGCGAAGAGGACGAGGAGCTGGTTGAAGAACAAAGTGAGAGGCGTAAAGCTCAAACCTCTTGGTTCAGCCCCAGACCTTTTCCCCTTAGAGCAGCGATGCGCGGCGTGCAAAACGTGCAGGCGGGGCGGACGGCGGCACAGCTCGGGGCTTCCCCGCACCCCGTGCCAGGCCTGCGCTGCGTGTCTGCACATTTTCCTTTTGCTCAGAGCGTGGACTAAGGTGGAGAGCCGTAGAAATGGGTTGGGATAACTGGTTGGCTCCAAATCAGCTTACCAGCGCGGCCCTAGGGCCAGTGCGGCGGGGAGCGTGGGGACAGTCTGCTGGGAGGGTGAGTCAGCAGTGCCGGAGCTAAAAAACATGAAAAGCGCTTTATTTCTCTTTTTTCCTATCCAAAAAGAGGCTGGGAACCAGCGCCCGGCGGGGTGGCTGGGGGCCCTGGGCTGGGTCACTGCCTCTCGCAGGGTTTTGGCAGAGACTCGCAATGTGGTTCGAGTGGCATTAAGCAACTTCAGAAGGCAGCAGGAGTAACTGGAAGTGGAAGAATGCAGATCATTCATTAATAGGGTTTACAGAAATTTTCTGCTGGGTAGAAATATTGATTCTTTATTCCTATTTTAAAGGGAGCTTTTTGTAATGATCACCAAGAGTCATTTTCTGTTATCGATTGCAATAGAGCTGTGCTGGAGACCTCCCTCCATTCATCCCACGCCCGCGAGTACCACTGAGAGGGAAGCAGCACCGGTTTTCCTTTCAGGGACACGGCAACTCCTTAAATCAGCATTTCTGTCATCTTCCCAGCGGGGTTTTGCTATGTGTGTTTAAAGAGACATACATGTTTGCTCTTTTTAAAATCCGTTTACGCTATTCTTAAAGTTCACCTTTGTGGGGGAGGCGGTGTGGGGAGGCAAATGCTAAAAGTAAAACTCCCCCCCCCCCCCGCCCCGCTTTAAGTAGATCAGTTCTGCATTTGACATTTACATGGAATTCATTTGCATCTCATTTGTACATGTTTCTGCTCAATAGGTAGAATGTAAGAAAGCACAACCTAAAGAAGTGATGTTTCCACCAGGGACGAGAGGAAGGGCGCGTGGATTGCCGTATACCATGGACGCTTTTATGCTAGGGATGGGAATGTTGGGTAAGTGCCGGAGCCACCGCGCGGCTCCCGTGTCGTCTCCCTGATTTCCGAACCCTTAAGCCGTAGGGGTGAGCAAATCCCAGCACCTGTGTGGGTGCGAGTCTAAAACTTTAGCAGGGGTGGAGTGGGGAAAACAATCCTGTCTGTGGTAAATGATTAACTCCCCCCCCCCCCCCGCCCCCTTCCTGGAATATAAAAATTTGCATTTAAATGGATGTTTTAAATAGCCTGTTTTACTCTTCCTCGCAAAAATAGAATGATGAAAGATGCTGTGTGTTCATTCTGACTAAAAATGATCTCTCCCCTTTTTTAGAGGAATTGAGTCACACATTATTCCCCTTCTTTTAAAGGTATCTTTGACAGTTCAGCATAGATAATTGAAAATCTTGCTGGTTCTTAAATGGCATGCAAGATGGAGAAAGCAGGGAGATGCGTAACAGTATAGGTCGCAACAATAATTACAAGTTCCAAGGAGATGGAACAGTATTTTAGTCCAGAGTATTGTGTCCAGAAAATACTAATTAAATGGGATAAATGATATTTAACGGCAAAATTGTATTTGTGCATGAGGTCTATTTAGTTATAATCGGTTCTCATTTGTTTCTGCCCAGATAGTTCTTCATTCCCTGTAATGTGACAACCTCTTGATACTCTGTCCTCAGATTTACTAAGCCAAAATGCTGCTAGTGCATTGCCAATGTATTTTTGTAAAACTCCACACATTTTCAACTTTCCGCTCCCTTTGTATCCGCGGGCTTTCCCTCGGCTGGCACCTCCTGCGCCCGTCAGGCGTGCATGAAGGCGCGGGGGGGCGGCTGGAGGTGTTCCCAGGCAGAGCCGGCCCTTCCCCAGCTCGCGTCCCCGGGGGGGCCGCCTGGCCGCTCCAGGATGCTTTGGATTTTCTGTCCTGGCTTTAGACGATCCCAGAAACCGAGCGCAAAAACCAGCCTGGAAAGCTGCTGCTGGGTTGTGGCGAGCGCTGCCGAGCGGCTCCCCGGGCTGGCTGCGAGGCCGGAGCGCCCCAGGGCTGTGGGGGCAGAGGGCTTGGGGCTCGGCTCCTCCGAGCGTCAGGCTGTTACGCTGAGAGCTCTGACCGCAGGCACCGCTCGATTTGGTAGGGAAAACTTCCCTGCCGTGTTTGCTTTATCTCTGAATTAATAGTACTTCTGTTCGTGTGGCTGGAACAATCCATTTCTGGGATGTGTAATTCGGTTATTTCAGCTGATCATCTATTTTTCTGTCCCCACACTCCACCGCCACCCTGCCCCATCGTGTTTGGAAATTACATTTTATGGTTAAAATATTTATCTTGCTCTAGTCGGTCCGTGATTTCATTACCTGTATGTTCCCAGCGTGCTTGAGCGTCTGTACTTTATTTCTGCTGTTTCTCTTTCTTTGCCGCCGTGGTGCCCGAGGTTTGGGGCGGTGGAGGCCGTGCGTGTCGCCTTGCTGGCCAGTCCCGCCCGGCTGCTGGAGGCCAGAGCCCACCTCACCCCGCATAGCCAAAAAAACCCAGGGCAGCATCTTTTTTCTGCTCGCCACGGGCAGAGTTGCCTCAACCCTTCTCCTCGCAGCCGGGCAAGGAGTGAATGGAGCCAGGGCCCGCCCCAGTGACCTAAAGGGAAAATTCAGCCCTCGGGTGCAGCGTGAGTCCTTCCCCCTGGGGCTGCCTCATTGGAAAAAGATCATTTTGAGCCATAAGAAGTACGGGAAGAAGCCCTCGGCGAGCAGATCTCCTTCTGCACAGAGCCAGTGCCGCGGGCGCCTGGTGGCAAATCCCGTCCCGCTGCAGCGGGGTGGGTCGGGTCACCCCGGCCGGCTCTGCTCCAGCCGGCCTCACAACGTGCTCTCGCTAGATTTCAAATCAGGGTGACTTGCTCAGAATTAATGATTGATTCGTCTTGAAGGCCAGATGCTTCGTTATCTGCTCTCGCTGGTTTTTTTCCTCTTCCAAGTTCCCGCTTCCTACAGTGGCACCGTGTTAAATAATTAAGTGCCAAACAAGGAAATGGCAACACGCGAGAGCAAAGCCGGCCGGATGGCCCTTATAAATCCCTGTTTTCCAAGCCTGCCTGGATGCGTTGGCTGGGAAGGGGGCCCAAATCTCTCCTTCCCAAACCCCGGATCATGCCCACACATGGTGGGGCCCCGTCCCCGCAGGGAGAGGGGAGTAATTAACCCATCAAACGACGAGACGCGTAGAGCAACGTGCCGCCGGAGGCAGCGTCTGCAGCAAGCGAGTGTTTTGCCGAGATCCCGGGAGGCCGGGGTCAGCCCTGCCCCGTCCCTCCTTCCAGGTGCCTGGCTGGTCCGGAACAGGGAGACTGGGGCTGCTCTGGAAGGATTTTTATACCTGTTTCCAGAAGCCCTTGCTCAAGGTCACCTTCTCCAGGTGCTGTTCATGGGCAGAGGAGGGGATCGGAGGAAGGAACGCACGAGACAACCCAAAGGAAAGAGCGGGGAGCGACTCCCTCCAAAGCTATTAAGGAAGTTGGTCTTTTTCATTAATCACAGCCTCCCCGAGGAGCCGGCAGCAGCCGGGGTCTAAAGGTGCGTAGGCAGCCGCTTCTGTGCTGATTTGGTTGATTGGAACAAAATTAAAGTGTTCTTCTGAAAGGATTTTTAGACTCTGAGAGGGCGGGCAGGCTGTGCCTTTTGCCAGGACTGCTTCTGGGCTGCCTCGGGCTCGGGCTGCTGATGGGACACGTGCGGCCTCGGGGGAGATCAGGAGCATTAATTAGCCACTCTGCATTAAGAGCGGGGCTGGAGCGGTTGCAATTCCAGTGATCTCTCTCTCCCTGGCAGCCCACCGGGCAGCTCCCCGGCCCTGTGGGTGCTCGTGAACAGGCACCGTGTGTGTGTCCCCCCCCCCCGAGAAGGCAACACACACACACCTGCAGCGGAGTGGGAGCGGTTCGGGGGGCCAGAAGCTTGCCGTGCGCCCAGAAGCCTCACCTCCATCCCCTGCTCCTGGCGGCGCAAACCAGCAGCCCCGTCACCCAAGGGCGTGTGGGTGTCACCCGCACTGCCCCACGGCTTCTGGCCCTCCCTTCAGGTCTGGACCTGAAAACTGGAACGAAAAAAAAAAGAAAAGAAGGCGGCGAACCGAGGAGCAATACCAACAGCGGGTCGTCCCTGCCTGCCCTCCCAGCCCAAGCGGGTCGGGGCGCCGGGGCGGCGGCAGCCGCCGGTTTGGGGGTGACTCCTGCGCTGCTTGCTCTGAGCTGGGGCCCTGCAGCGCTTGTTTCTTCTGGCAACGGGCATCTTCGACTTGCCGGTGTTTAAGATGAAAGTTGGGCTCTTTTTAACTTGCAAACCCCCTCCAGGGGCAGGAGCGCTCGGCCCATACAACTTACACCCTTACACCCCGCCTTGCCCCTCTCTGACAGGCTGCTCGTATCACCGCACGAGGAGAGCGGGGCTCTGCATTACTGCACGCGTTCAATCTAGGTAGGCTGAACTCATGCATAAAAGAAGCTTGTGCCCTTCGAAGAAAGTCATTCCTTTTTTTTCCATCAGGCTCCGATTAATAGAGTAGCAGCTGCCTCTGAGGCAGGAGCCGGGAAGGGGAGCCCTTCGTTAGCGCAGGCTGCCCGGGGGGGGGCTGCCACAACCCCCCGGGCTCCGGCAGCTGCTGCCAGCTCTACCCAAGCTCCTCAACCCTCTTGAAGTAGGAGACGGGTCAGCTGTGCTGGACCAAGGGAGAAGCTTCTCCAGCAGAAGCGTTTCTTCTCCGTACTGCTCCCTCGTATGTGACCACCCCCTGTGCCTGCAGGAGGTGATTTTTGGTTTGGATTCCCTCGTGCCAGAGGTGCTTATGTCAAGGTCACAACACGTTCCTTCTGAGAAGGACCCTGAGCATCTTTGTGGCAGCGTGGGGCTGTGCTTTGGCAGGACCGTGCCTTTACTTGCCAAGGACGTGGCATTCCTTGCTCTGAGCAATGTGGGGAGACAGTCATTTTCTTGCACTTACGGGAGCATTTGTATTAATTTTGCAGAGGTCCCCAGGCCCCAGTGTGCTCAGTGTTCCCACATATTAACCAAGGGTCTTGTCCATCTCGGACCACCAAAATTAAAAATGATAAAAAAACCCAAACATTTCCATAGCCTGGTTCAGTGGTTGTGGCCACTTCCCGGCTTGGAGCGGAGGAGCCGTTTCTCCCTCTGGAGGTGCTGGAGGGGGGTCGGGAGTCCGGCTCGGGGGTCTCCTGCCTTCCCAGTGACCTCGTGCCTGCGCTGTGGTGAGCTGCTCGGGCTGCAGGGCCACGAGTTTTAAATGGCAGCTTGCCCAGTTTCCCCCTTCTGTAGGATTCCTGCAACGCTCGGGCTTTACCATGGGCCCCGCCGGGCTGGGCTTTCGCACCGGGAGCGGCGATGCCCTCGGGTCCGCGGCGAGCGGAAAGCGCCGTGTTTCATCCTGGCAGCCTCCGCCTTCCCCTGCGAGACCGCCCGGTTGGTCGCCCGGTGCTGGTGGTGACGAGGGACTTGGGTGGCCACCTCAGGGGGTTGCCTCGGCCAAGAGCGTGACGGTCGGCGGGGCGGCGCGGTGCTTCCCGCGGCCCATGGCTCTCACCTCGCCCGCCCGGAGACCCGCCGGCCCGGCGTCCAGCCTGCGGGGCGGGCGCGGGGGACCCGCTGCCCTCGCCGGCGGGGGCAGGAGCGGGGGGCGCGCGGTGCTGCCAAAGCAGGTTTGGGTGTTGGGTTTGAGTTCTGCTTCCACGGGCGGGAGGGTCTTGCTTCGGTGGAGGTAAGCCAGGCAAAACTTGGCTTTTTGGTTTAGCAGCAAGGGATAATTAAAAAGATTGATCATTCCCCAGGACTACTGGAGCAAATAAACTGCTCGGTGCCCAGTGCAGGATGAGAATGGCATCTAATGGAAGTGGTGGGTAGGTCAGCATGGCCGTAATTTGGCTTGATGAAGCATCCACATGGGCACGGTGTTAATGCGCTATTGATATTCAGCCAGGCAATTTCCCCTGCGCGGATCAGGCTTTGACTCGTTAGAGCAGAGCTGGGCACTGCAGCAGCAAATGAAGAGGAAAATTGAAGTAATGTTGTATTATAAATTTATGATTTCATCTGCCTGACCTAGAGAGCGTCGAGCGCGGGCGATGCGGGCGAGAGCCCCCCGGGCAGGGCGGTAGAAGGGACGGCACCCTGCACCGCATCGCCAGCCCCAAAACCGCCGCGGGCAGGTGCCATCCACCGCCGTGCCGGTCCCGCCGGGGCTGCACCCGCAGCCCCAGCTCCCCCCGGGGAGCTGCCCGGAGCGTCGGTCCCCGATGGTCAGGAGCTGACAGATCTGCTCCGGAGTCGTTCAAATCGGAATGCAACTTGGATTTTTTTTTTCCGCTTGGCGAGGAGAGCGGCTGCGGTCGGACGCCGCAGAGCGATTTTTCATGGTGGAGCTCACGATGGTGTTGATGACGTTACTTACTTAGCAAACAATCCATTTATCAATATTGTTGTTTTATTTAAAAAAAAAAAAAAAAAGGAAAAAGGGTTTGTAAAGCTTAACTCTGAAAGATCTGATTTAATGACAGAGGTGATTAATTTCTAAGGGAATCCAGCTGTTGAGCTGTGAAATAAATACGCAGGGGCTAGGCGGTGTGTACACACCGCTGAAAGCCGCAGCGTGCTGTCCGGGCATCGCGGGGCTGCTTTCCCCTGGCACTGCTTAATCCCGTAATCAAAATTCATCCAAGCGTTTTTATCTTCCTGTTTTAGATTATGATTAATAGTACATTATATGTGTATATATAAATCTAATCAGAGATGGAGGGACTTGCTGCAGCAGAGAAATAGCTGTGTGATGCATGAGTATATTAAAGAATAAAGAAAAGCAGAGATAGGAGACCCCCCCCCAGAAGGACCCTTTGGCTGCTGAACTTGTTCTCGGGGTCCAGCCCAGCTGCTGTCGTCACTGCCGAGATTCCTGCTGACTTCAGGGTGAGAGCAAACTTTTTGTGGTGGTTTCTTGGTCTGGAGAGGTTTTTCCTGGAGACTGGAGGTGGCCGGGCTGACCCGGACAGTCAGCAGGGACGTCACGCAGCATTTACCGCACCGGGATTGCAGGGGGTGGTTCCTGTTTTTAAGAGAACCGAGCAATGCGGTGCCGAGGTTACGATCTGAGGAGATCTCAGCGCACAGGAGAGCTCGTGGCACCGGCCGCCCCAAACAGCCACGGTGGGACCGGAGGGGACAGCTGGCTTGCATAGGTTAAAACGCGGCGGGGCCACGTTGAGGCGCTCGGGTGACGTCCAGCACACACCCAAACCCTCCCGCTGCCCCGAGCGGGACCCCCGCTCGCCCCGAGCCCCCCCCGAGGGCTCTGCCCCTCTTGCCCACACGGCCTTTCGCCCCCCCCCAGCGCCAGGCAGAGTTGCCACTTAACGCATTCACTTAAGCATCTTCATTAACAAAATGATCCCGAGCGGTCTTTTCCTCAAAACTTCCAAAGCTGCCGGAGGTTGGATGCGCTTCTGCGCGTTTCTCAGAAATTGCTTTAGGAAGTGGCTCTCATAGCTGGGTTTTACTTTCCGGAAAAATTAAAAGCTCTTTGACTCTGGCTCATAGCTGTTGCTGCCTCCAACTCTTTGATGTGTTAACTGTTGTCCTTCACACTCCCGGGATAAAGAATTACTACTACCTTAATCTCCAACTGTCAATAGCTCTGAAGCAAAGTACATTCATTGTAAGCTCTCCAAATGTCAGAGCAAACCCGTGTTATGTGTTTAGCCTTAGCATTTGGCATTTACTCTTCCAGCTAACAAGTATGCACAGTCCTTGGGCTCCAGATACCAAAGTGCATGTTAATTACTGGCGTGACAGGTCTCCCGCACAAAGCCGGGCAGGCCGGTGAGCAGGAAGGCTGCCCGGCTCTGGATGCTTCTAGTCAGGATCATAATGAAACCTTTGGGCCGTTTTGCATGAGCGGAAGAAATCTCGGGGTTTAATACCTTCTGTAAAATTAAGTCTCACCCATCCATGTCATTTTGTATTGTATTTAAAAACAAAAAGCCTTTATTAATCTTCAAATTTCTCTCTCTTTCTCTCTCTCTTTTTTTTTTTTTTTTTTTTTTTTTTCTTTAATACATTTCTGTGATCAAGGTTACCCGAATTTTGTTGCAACTTACGGCCGAGGATATCCTGGATTTGCCCCAAGTTACAGCTATCAGTTCCCAGGTACGTACTTTTCATTTGCAGACTTACTTTTTTTTCCCTTCTTTCCTTCTCTTTTTTTTTTTTTTTTTCCTTTTTTTTTAAATCCATAGCTGCAAGCTGAGACAGGCAAGTCTGCAGGGAGCATCTCACACAACAGCAATTTTTTTTTTTTTTTTTTTTTACTACTTTAAAATAGATATTTCTATATACATATTTTAAATACATTCTTACTAACGTGTAAATTGGTACTGGTTATTTGAAAACAAACTTCTGAAATTAAACCATAAAGCAACAGAGGTAGTCTAAGAGCTATTACCCTCCCGTTGATGGGTTTTTCCTTTCATATATATTATAGAGATATACACAGGCACACAGGCACTCAGACTCGCACCCACGTTCCCATGCTATCCTGCGGTAAGTGGCTGTTCATTGCAAGTGCAGTCTTGGGGTGGAAAGTCCAACCTTCCTGTGTTCTGTATCGCTCGCTCTGGTGTCCTTCGCAGAAATAGTTCCTAGCCGTGCGTTGATGCTTCGGTTTGGCTTCGGTTTGGTTCCCCCCCCCCCTTGCCTTGGCGCGGCCGCCGAGCGCCAGGGCGCAGCGGGGATGGCGGAAAGCCCTTTCCCCGTCCCAGCACGTCCACGGGTGGGGCTGAAACCACACGGGACCGTTCCCTTTCCTTCCACCCCGGGGTTTCCCCGGGGGCAGTTCTAAAAGGCTGAAGCGCCGGCTCCCCTATTTATGGCTTGCTGAGGGCTGAAGCCCAACGAGGGAAAACCGGCGTGCTGCGCGTGAAATCCGCGAGCGCGCTGGCGGCGGGCGTCGCGCACGAGCGGTCCCACCGGAAAAAAAAAAAACGTGTTGGGAAACCCACACACCCCCCCACACCCCCCAGCAGTGAGAGACGGGCGGGCGCGGGAGGGCAGCAGCTCCGCGAGGAGGGAAACCAAACACCCGCGGGGGAAGGTCCTTTAGGGTGGGTGAGGATGAGGAGGGTGCTCGGCGTTACCTGCGGCACGCGGGGGCGCGGATGGCACAGGGCGTTGGGATGAAGCAAGGCGTTGGAAGCGTACGGCCGTAAGACAGTGTCCTTGGGATGGTAGCTTCTGTGCAGCTGGTTTTTAGGACTAGTAACAAAGGGAAACGGTGCTGTTAGGGTTTTTTTTGGTTTTTTTTTTTTTTTCAATTTCGATTGACAGATGCGAGGGCTCTATGTAAAGCTCACCTGCCTCTTGCCCACCCGTGCTGCGCCCTCCCAAACCGAGCCAGGCCCGAAACGAGCAGGGTGTCAGGGCGGAGAGCGGAGCTGGCGGGGCGGCGTGCGGGCAGGGGGGTCAGCAGCGGTGGGTGACACGGCGGCGGTGGGTGACACGGTGGCGGTGGGTGATACAGCGGTGGTGGGTGACACGGAGGAGGTGGGTGACACGGCAGCGGTGGGTGACACGGTGGCGGTGGGTGACACGGTGGCAGTGGGTGACATGGCAGTGGTGGGTGACAACGGCAGCGGTGGGTGACACAGTGGCGGTGGGTGACACGGCAGCAGTGGGTGACACGGCGGCGGTGGGTGACACGGTGGCGGTGGGTGACACGGTGGCAGTGGGTGACATGGTGGCGGTGGGTGACACGGCGGGGGTGGGGTGGGTGACATGGTGGCAGTGGGTGACACGGTGGCAGTGGGTGACACGGCAGCAGTGGGTGACACAGTGGCAGTAGATGACACGGCGGCAGTGGGTGACACGGCGGAGGTGGGTGACACAGTGGCAGTAGATGACACGGCAGCAGTGGGTGACACGGCGGCTGCCCCCGGGGTGGCAGGGCTCCGGGCTGGCACCGTGGCCCTTAGTGGGGTGTAAGGAGGAGGCTCCAGAAGGCGTTCGCCTGCTCACACTTTCCTCCCGGATCCTCCCCATTCCTTGTACCAGCTGATTGGTATGAAGACAGCTAAATGAGAGACACTTTTGATAAGTTAAATGATGAAAATCAGCAGAGCTTAGATGACTTTAATTATAAACATGTCTAAAATGAATGTGTCTGCCAGCTGACAGCAGAGGTGCCGCTTGACTCTAGCCCTCATTATATATATTTTTATTAAGGGCCTGGTTTTTCAAAACAAGCCTTCCAGTTATTTGCTAGTGATTTTCAGTCTCTTGCAGAGATTGAATACGCAGAAGAAAATCAAAGTAGATTGTCAACCAGTAAAAAGCAGCGCAGCTGACTGCGGGCACCAGTTGTGCCTTTGGGAGCAGGGCAGCGAGGGGGAGAGATGCTCAGGGTCCTCCGTCGCCTTCCTTGGATTTCCCTGCCTTAAAGCTCTGCCTGTGTTGTTTGCTCCACTCCCCCTCAGGTAATTTATTCCTTAATGGCAATCAGAACCGGTCGTTAGGTGGTTTTTCCTCAGGTGGTTTTTCCTCAGGTGGCTCGGGACTACCGGTCTCTAGAAACACGACCCGTCGGAGCGGGACGGGGCGCGGGAGCCCCCCCCCTGCCCGGAGGAACGGCACGAGGGCTTTGATGCCCAGCAGCATCAAACAGGGGGGGTTCCCCCCCCTCGCCAGAGCCAGGGGTTGGGAAGGAGGAGCTGGGGGGGGCGGGCTGAGAGCCCCCGGGAGCACAGCTCAGGGCGCGAGGGAGCGTTTTGCCCAGCGCCCGCTCCTCCTCCAGACACCCCCCGGGAAGGAAAGGCGCAGGCGGCCTGAGCGACCAGCCGTGGGGGAAGGCGTTTGGTGCATGGTTCCAGCCCCTAGTCCTTCCCCTCCAAAAAGCCTGAACCCCCCCCCACGCCTCCCCACCCCGGCCCTTCCCTTGGCGTGTTTTGCCGCTTGCCAGAGCGGGGCCCGTGGTACAGCTGCGGCTCGGAGCGTGAGGCCGGAGCGCGTGCGGAGGGGAATCGGAAATCTGCTTTTTTTGCCCCGTAAGTTGCCGTGCCCAGGCGCTCGGTGCCGTGACTCGAAAAGACAAAATACTTGGCCGTTTCCTGCAGGAGCATCCCAGGCAGCGTGCCTGAGCGCTTCGCCTGCCGCGGCGGTGCTGCAGCCGCGCCGATGTGGATGTATAAATAAACCCCCAAACATAACGCACCCGACTGTCCCGCTGCGCTCCCGCGGTTCGTGACGGAGGAGACCCGGCGGTGCTTTTCGCTGCGGTACGGTTGTGTCGTGCAGCTTGCTCTCCCGCCCCGGTGCCGGTGCTGCTGGGGGGGGGGGGTGGGGGGGTGGGGGGGTGTGGGAGGGGTGTCCCGGATTTTGGGGGGGGTCCCCAGGGTGTCACTGCAGAGCTGTGCCCGGAGCGGTCACCTCCCCGCAGGGCCCTGCGCCGCCCCGCACAGCCGCCCGGCCTTACTCTGGTTCCTCCTCAGGTCACGCTTAATCACCTATTTACTTTTTTAATTACCCCAAAAAGAAGAAAAAGAGAAAAAAAAAAAAAAAAAAAAAAAAGTGGGGTGCCCATCTGAACTGAACTGTCCTGCTGGTATTTACCGTGGTGCAAGTGAAACGAGGCTACAAGTGTCACGAGCCACCTCTTTGCATTCCCGTTTCTGCGCCGGAGCTGCTGGTAGGGCCCCCGCTCCCCGGGCGAGACGCACACAACCGCTTTGGCGACTGCTCTATCTTCTCCCATCATGTTATTTTTTTCCTCTAGGCCTTTATAACTCAGTACATAGCCTTTTTGGTTTGGTTTGGTTTGGTTTTTATTGCAATCACTCCCTCCTTTCTGTGTTTTTTTTTTTTGTTTTTTTTTTTTTTAATTTCTGGGACTTATCTTTTCAGTTTAATCTATTAATTTCTGTTCTTATTTCACTTTGCAGACTATTTGCCGATTTCACAAGACATAATTTTTATCAACTAGTTCTTAAAGATGCATAACAAATTAATCGGGGTTTACTACAGTGCTAATGAGAGAGACAGAAAAAGCCTGGGTGGTCCATGTTTAATATCAATGTCCACTGAAAAATTGCTGCTCTTACTGGCTGGTTTGATTGACTGGACTTTTTATTTTATTTTTATTTTTATTTTTGTAAAGGCTCCATATCCTCACTGCTTTGAGTTTGCTTCCCCCCCCCGCTTTGTTATGAGTTTTTAATGCCCACTTGGAATGTAACTCACAAGGATTGGGGTTAGGGGCGTTATGAAGGCATGACTTCTCACAAACTTTTTCGAAATAATCTTATCGAGGAAGCAAAAACGATGATCGGGTCTCACGAGCAGCCCCAAAGAGAGAGAGAGATTGGCGCTTTTTACCCGACGTTTGGCGTAGCCCAGATCCGAACGAGGGTGTCGCTCGCATCGTTAGCCCGCCGGGTTTAATTACGCCAAGCGAGCGCAGCGGAACCCACGCGTGCCTTCTCCCGGTCCGTTCGCTTTGGCTCGGTGGCTCTTGCTCGAGCTGCCCTAACCGCGCCAGGGCCGTGCCCCCCCCCCCCCCCCCCCCCGCAAAGGGCTCCGGCGCCCCCCGCGCCCCCCGCCCCAGAGCACGGTCCTGCCGCCACCGGCGACGCTCTCGCACGGGCCCCGCAGCCGCCTCCGCTCCCCGGGCTTTGCTGGTAAATCCCGGGCAAATCGCTGCCGGTTTGGCCAGAGGGACGAGCCCCCCCCCCCCCTGCTCGCTTACGCTGCGTCACGCCTCTTCATCTCCGCCCAAAGCGCAGAAGAGCTGCAAACCCACGCGGTAACGCCTCATTCCATTGGCTTTATTTTTAACAAGACCAGATTCTGGACTTTCGGGTAGAAAGCAAGCGTCATATTTGAATTCTGCTCTTCTTTAAGTGTTTCTGCCCGTTTCATAAGTTTGTGAGAAGTAAACTGCATGCTTACAGTAGAACTGTAATGCATTTTAGTGTTTGTTAATCCACTTGTTTAAAATGTCAGTGTCAAAGGCTCTACAATACACGGCTATGCTGTTCATTTCATTAAAGATGCTTGATGTAATAATTGGTTAGTTTTCTTTTTACTTTTCTGCAGGCAATAGCTTTTTTTAATCTGTATGGCTTCTTATTATTTTGTTTGGGTTTTTTTGCTATGAATTGCTTTGCTTTTGTGAACTTGTCTTAGTGTGCATGATTTGCAAACATTTCAGCTATTGTGAATTTTCTCATTTTTTGTAAATAGTCCATCTGTGCTTTTCTTTTTTTCTTTTTTATGACTTTTTTCCTGTAAGTAACTGAGGTAGAAAATAATAATAATAAATTGTTTACAACGGATATGCTGTGTTGCTGCTCTCTTAGCTTGCAGTTTTAATATTTCGGTTTGGACGCCCCAAATAACCAGTACCAATGACAATTTAATAAAAGAATAAAACAACCATCACTCAACGTGTGTGACCCAGTGTTTGAAGATTCTGCAGATGAACGGTTGCATACGAGGTGTGTTTACAGCAGAAATTAAACCCCCCCAAAAAAGACAACGATGCACTTGTAGTTGCGGGGAGAGGAGTGACTCCGTGCGAAACTTGCGCTATTCCCAGCAGCCTGGGCTTCCACCACCGTGGTCAGCACGGTCCGTGCCAGCGGCCCGGGTGGGTTTAAGCATCAAACCCACGAGCGTATTAGAAACCCCCGTGGCAAACCCTCCAGCACTGACGGGGGAATCTGTCTGTTCGGAAAGGGGGAGGACGGTCGGGGGTCCCGGCGCGCGGTGCGGGGACCCTGCCATCGCCCGCTTCCCTCCGCTCGTCTTTCTCCCATCGTTACCCGGTGTTCAGGGATTGACAGAGTTACTCAGAAAGTACTTACAAAGTACTTAGAAGCCTTCAGCTCAGGAATTTAATTTTTTTTTTTTTTTTTCATTAAGGGTTTGTTTGCTTCTATGTTTGTTAAAGCTGATTAAAACCTTTGTATATGGGGAGAGGTGAGAAAAACAAATATTTTCACAAACTTTTCCGAGCTCAGAGAAATACATTTGCTTACTAATAATGGTCCTCCATAGTCTGCGAAGCCCAGCCGTGGGTCACATTTCCTGCAGTGCTGTGAAAATGCAACACAAGATCTGTTCAGAGTCTAAGCTGATGTTTTTCATTATTAATGAGAGCACTTTAAACCAACTTTCTGTTAATCTGTAGAGCTTAATTTAGTTTCTTTCCTGATACCAGTCACAAACCGTTCACTTGTGGGCCATCGGCGCTGGGCAGGAGGGTGTTCTTGTGTAAATGATATTTGTGATGCTTGCCTGGTAGGTCTGATAGTTATTTTCTGGGTCAGGGAAGGGAGATGGTACCAAAGACAAGAGTAATTATTATAGTAATGACATGCGTAAGGCTTCTTTTCCATAGTGTCTGAGAGAAGGAGGTAAGGAAGTTCCTGTATCTGTTATTTAGGACGCCCAGCAATATTAGGAAGCTCCTGCAGGTCTCACTCTTGGCTGACAAGCTCGTGCGGGGGGAGAGGAGCGCGTTTGCAGGTGCGGCGTCCTGCGGAGCCGGCCCTGCCGCCTGTCGCAAGCCGTGGTGGCACAAGGCGGTGGCCAGAAGGCTCGGGAGGTGCAGCTTTACCGCGCGGAGCCTTGGTAGGATCAGCTCACCCGAAGGAGCGTAAACAACCAAATCCCCAGAAAGGACTTGGCTGTAATTCCGGCGGTCGGTAGCAGCCGGGGTCTGGCTCCCCGCGCGATGGGCACGGTGCCTCAACCCCCCCCCCCCCGCACGAGCACCCAGCCGCCCGCTCGGGTGATGTAAAGCGGCTGGGAAAGTGGAGATGCTGCCTGCGTGTGGCTTCTTCGCCAGCAGGGAGTAGTGAAGCTAGCATTAGTAAGAGTCAACTCTGTAAACCACTCTTTTAAAGCACTGTCACACAAGTCTAAGACTTGTATAACACGTAGAAGCGGCAGCAAAGTTTGTCTGGTCGTGACACTTGAATGATCGAACTTAAGAAAGAAGGAGAAATTGCTGTCAGCTGGCAGCAAAATAGGAGGAGGAAATACAAACTGTACTTTAAATTGTCTGTTCAGCTAGTTGAGCCTTGTAACAGTAAGAGATGTGGAATGAAGCTGGAAATGTTTCTCGCTCCTTTGTCTAACCCTTTCTTAACTGTTTCAAATCTGCTCTAATCACCCCTGCACTGCATGCTTTTTTTCGCCTGGATCACCTTACTGCATCCGCATGGCATACAATGGTTTACAAAATGCATTTGAAACCTGCTAGAACCACCTTCAGACCCCTCCGTTTCAGCCTCCATCAGTGAAAACAAAGACTATAGACTGGACCTGTTTCAAAACTAAGAGTTTGAGTTTCTTTTGCTGGCGGAGGGCGGGCTGAAGAGGGACCAGTCACATTGCAGGTGCATCCCTGGAGCGAGGAGCAGCTGGAACTGCAGTCAGCAAACTGAGAAATTAATATAGCAAAGCCCATAAATTTCCAGCCAGAAGGTACTCCTTCAACTTCTGCTTAGATGATGGTAGCTTTTGTTTTGATGGTAGCTTTTGTTTTGAAAAAATGGTATCTCGAGCTGTTCCCTGAATCCGAGGAGAGCCTGAGCACCTTTGTCTTTTAGGCACAGTTTTTTTCTGAGAAGAGTTGCATTTTTTTGATGTTGCAAGGAATCACATAAGATGCCTTTTTCACTTTCCATTTCCCCCACCCTCTTAAAATAATCTCCTGGATATTCCATTTAAGGTGAGGTTTTCAGGAGGGAAGCTGCTGATCCGTGTCGGTGGTCCAGCTCCCACCAGTGTCCATGGCAGCGGGGTGTGCCCAGTAGACCCCCTGCCTGTCCCCCCTTTCCAGCCCCATCACCGCCGTGCCAGTGGGGCTGCTCTTACGGTTTCCCCAAACCACAGGGCTGGCTAAGGATCAGCCCGCCCAGCTCCTTCGTTAGATTTTTCTCTACTGATACCTTGAATAACTGCTCGAGCAATAAGAACGTCTTGAACATTGAACTGAAATGCTGATTGTCCTATTCTCAGCTGCTCGCTGAGCCACGCATGGAGTTTGAGACAGGCTTTAAAACTTCAGGGTCGTTGTCCTGAAAATGAGGGATCATAAAGGGACAGGGAGGAGAGAAAAGTCAAAATAAAAAAAAAAAAAAAAAACCAACCAACCAACCCAAATAACCCAACAGATCTACCAGTCTCTCGGGAGCTCTTTGCATTTCAGGGTGAATCTGCAGCAACAGAGCTCCCGCGCGATTGTTTCTGCTGCGAACAGGCCACAGCTGCAGCAACTGGGAAATGTAATGAGAATAATTATTCACAAGAGTAAAGAGGCATAACACAAACACACATGTATGGAAGAAAACGTGGATAACCCTATAGAAAGAAGAACGTGGTCTGGTAATGCCAGTTCTGGGAGGAATTCTGTGTGTCCGACTTAGCCGGAGCATGACATCGAGCCTCCTTATGCCTCTGTAGATACAATTTTTAACTGTAAAGCTGTTAAAAATTGGGAGCTGGGGGTTGCAAAGAACTTGAAGAGATTAATCTCCTTAAAGTACGAAAATATTTAAATGTGAATGTTCTTCAATGAGAATAGTAGGATTTCAAGCTGGTAATTAAGTAGCTTCCAAGTCCTCCTTTGCCCAGAAGGTATGCAGAAGGAGTATGTAGTCGCGGCAGAGATGCCCTGAAGGTTTCGGGGCTCAGCATCACTGTCCTCCCCTCTGACCATTTTTATAACGTGGATGATGAGCGACCCAGGGGCAGCTCCTCCAGCCAGGCAGCGGGCCGGGTCTCTCAGCAGAGCACACGGAGGTTGTGAAGAGCTTCCTACCCGCTGATAACCTTGTCCTCTGATTAATTATCTTCTCTTTTACATAGATGCCTCTTCTCTGCGTTGAATTTTTCCAGCTTCAGCCTCCAGACGTGAATTCTTTTTGTGCCTTTGTTCATCGTCGAAGATCTGTCTTTTAATGATACTTACCCAGATAGTTTAGATCATTCATATAAAAATCTAAGCAAGCGGTTTAACCAAATAACTCGTTTTCCACACCATCGAAGCAACTGAAACGAGGCTTGAAGCAAATCAGTGCCACTTTGCTGATCTTTAAATATAAACCTTAATGCGGTCCCATCTAACCTGCCCTTGTTCATTCAGCAGCAGGTGACTGAAATTCAGAGCTTCTGTGCTGCGTGACAGCTTGGGTACAGGGAGTTCACAGGTATTCCTCCCCCTGCAGTGATTGTTTCATTTATACTGACCTTGTTAAAAATCGATAAATGTTTGGCTTTGGGCTTTAAAATGAGGAATGCTTTCATCGGAGCGATCAACTTAGTATTAAACGGAATTACTTGCTTTAGGAAGCGATTTGGTTGAGTTTCTCTTTCCTCCCCATCAGCTGCATTCACTTGAAGCTCATAATCCCGTGTTTCACCAGTTACTAAATCCGGGAGAATCCAAATTACAGATTGGGTTCAAGTGTTGGATGGCGGGAGGTATAGTTTTCATAGGACACGTTTGAGAAGTGTAGGGGATGCCTTGAAGCTGCTGTAGGGTAGAGAAGTTTTTAAGTAGAGTAAATAAACTAAATCAGCTCCCAGTTTTTGCTTCTTGTTTTGCAGCGGGGTTTTTTAATAAATAGTTTTCTTAGAATAATCTGTTTGCCTTTGAGAAGTTTCCCAGTTACCTGTACAGAGAAGTAACTTCGGAAGGGTTATTGCACTTGAAACGACGCAGAATGATTATTTGGAGACAAACAAGGCTTTGTCTCACTGATGCAGAAAGTAATTACTGGGCAAAAGTGCATCATTCTCATTTTAAAAACTGTGGCCTGAGAGTGGTAAACAGCTGAAAAATGGGTCATTTACTGTACATAAAGTGGAAGTGCCAAATTTTAAATTAACTATATTTGGGTTTTATTGTTGTGTTGAAATTCCAAAGCAGAAATATTTGTTCATAATAACATCCATCTGCAAGCACGCATCGGGTGCGGAGCGCATTACGGGTGTCTGACGTTGAGAATTCCACAGAATCTCGCCACGCACCGTCCATTTTAAGCAGCAGATGACTGTGCCTTGAATAACGCAGTGGGCTGCTTAATGAGCTTTCTGTTATGCATGATGTGCTGTATCTGAAGTTCGCTAATTTTCTGACCTGGTGAAACTGATTTTAATAAGCTTGATGTAACGCAGCAGATAAAGACAAAGGGAAACACTGAATGGGGGCTCTCGCAACAAAGGCCTCGGAGCTGGCTTGGAGATGCTAAAAGTGTTAATAGAATTGATGAAAAGCTGAGGGAAGAAATTCCCCGTTTCCACGGAGGTCTGCCCGGCGCTGGCCCGCTTATTTACAGACAAACCAGGGTCACTGGTGGGAAACGCGAGACATTTCAAGCAGGGCTCGTAGCCGCCTCCGCTTCCTGCAGGCTTTGGGGGAGCTTCGGTGGAGTCTTCACTCAAATCCCAGAGAGTTAATTGCCGCTAAACCATGCTGGCGAGTTGTGAATGGTTTGGTAGAATGCCGATCTTTCATCAGTTCTAGATAAAACTTGATTTCTCTGGGTATATGTTCTTCTCTAAATATTGAGCTTTTCGTTGTTAGTCTAAAGCTTGAAATGGTGGCAGTTTTTTACTTTCTCATTCTTGTTTCTTTATAGAAAGGGAGGGGGAGTCCGAGACAGAGAGGCCTGAAAGATGAAGGTTTTAAACATAAAGGGATTGTTTTGGGATGGAGCTTTCCCTTGTGCGTGCTCACCGTTAAAGAATACATTTTTGTCCAGTAAATTGGACCCACGCCTGCCTGCCTTCAAAAAAAAAAAAAAAAAAAAAAAAGCTACCAGGCTCTTCTGCTTCATGGTTTTGAGTCTCTGATACTTTTGAAATGAAGCCTAAAGATCCTACAAAGAGGATAACACTGCCTAATGGAAAGAATAATGCAAGCGAGAACCCATTTGAAATGACAGCTGTGAGCCTCGTGAAGCTTTTCTGTGCTGATCAAAGCTGCCGGTAACGCTGTTTGAAAAGAGGGTATCAGTTTCCCCCCTCTCTTTTTTCCCACTCAACCTGCAGATGATTTTATAGTCCAGGCTTTGCACTTTTTTTCCTGGGAGATCAAGTGAACCTCCTAAGTGACTGGTGTTCAGGTCAGCGCGCTGGGGAGCGCCGGCGGCAAAGTGGTTTGGGGTGGGGCGGGGGGGGGATCGGTCCCCCCGGGCCCTCCGAAACGCCCCGCACGGGGACGCGGTGACTTTGTGAGGCTGAGCCGCCGTGTTCAGCTTTTCTGCCAATGTCTGCAAACGCTCCAAACAATCCGTGAGCAGATTGTGCTTGCTAGGCGCAGTTTTATGGTGGCTTTTATTTTATTCTCCACGCGTGTCCCATAATTTTGGTTATTTTATGAAGTTCAGTGCTGAAGCCGGGTGATGATTTGAGCATCTCGGCCTCTGGTTTTATTCTTGTTTTAAATTCCTGTGCTTACTGCTGAAGTCTAAACGTAGGACCTCGTGTGCCCCAAGTGCTTTAGCCATTAGAAGCAGAGAAAATTCTTTGCATGGTATTTTTTGATGTAAGGACTAATGTCATGATCTTTGTGACTTCTTTTTGGTTTGATTCCTATTGTCTGGCTGTTTGTAGGGGTCAGGGTCTTGTGTCCTTTGGGGATGCAAGGTGTTTGGAGTCCTCGGGGGCTGGGCAGAGCAGGTCTGGAGGAGTCAAGTGATTTCACATAAAGCCAGGGCTGCACGCGAGGGAGTCCTGGCAGCACGCGTGGAGGCAGGGGGGTGTAAAACGGCCCTTGTGCTTTTCGCTCCCTCCTGGTTGCCTCGTAGCCAACTTCAGGCTGAGGTAAAGGAAAAACGGGTGGTTTGAGAAGGGAACGGTCCCACTGGAGCAGGGCAGAGACCTGGGGAGGGAGCGTGCCCTTCCCGGGGAGCCCCTGAGCCCCTCGAGTCCCCCCGGCAGGCCTGGCCCTCCTCAGGCAGCGTAGCTCTCACCGGGTTTGCTCACAAAGCCCCTGGAAGAGCCGCTAAATCCCCGGGGGGTTCTGCTCGGTAATGCCGGGTGCGAGACGGCGGGGCTGGGCGCTGCCTGCCCAAATCCAGCCCCGCTGCTCCTGGGTGGGTGCTGCCCCCTGACCCCCCTCTCCCCCCCACCCCGGTTTGGAGAAGGCAGCTGCTCGCAGCCAGTCCTGGACTGAATCTGTGACCTCAGGGCAAAGCATTTAAAACCAGATGTGCCCATCTTCCCTCGCACGGAGCTGCTTCGGTATTTAAAGCGAAACTATTGATGCAGGAAGCAGAAAAATTTATCTGAAAAATTGAACTCCAAATACGGGCTTTAGCTCGTGCAGAGCAATAAGAGAGCATGAAATTGGTGTGAATCCTCAGGGCTTTCCTGGACGGTGTGCGAGCCCATTGCAAAACATTTATTGTAAAATATCTTCTAATTGCAATGCTTAAAGTGGGCACTTTTGTCCTTTTGAACAGCTTTGGTATCTTGTTTTCTCTAGGCAGCTATAAGCGGCGGATACACAAAGAAGGACAGGGATTGTTTCGGCAGGAGTTGGAGCGCCTTAAACAAACACGATGAATGAATTGTTCCCTCCTGCCACCCCTTTTGATTTTCCAGTTGACTTCAGAGAGCGGAGGGCTCAGAGGGAGCCGGGCTGGCGCTGGCTGTGCTCCCTGCCTGGCCGGCGGTGGGATCGTACTGGGAGTGGGACCCAGAGCACGCTGCGGTCGATGCTCCCGTTGACTCCAAGGCGCTCTGGCCCGGGCACCCATTCCTGGCACCCAGTTACCTCCAAACCGCCTGTTAAAAATGAACCGGGAACGTGCAAACCCCTCGGCAGCTGGCTCCAGGGTGCAACGAGCCCGCTGGTAGCCCACAGCCCTCCGTGGCCCCTGGGGTCCCCCACGGCCAGCAGTCCCGTGTCCCCGAAGCCACTGCTCGGTCTCCGGGCGAAGCCTGCACTTGCCGGGCACGCTGGGCTCTGCCAGCTAATGCCTCTCCTTGCCCCCCGCTCCGGGGGTGTCCCCAGTGCCCCGTGCCGGGGTCCCCGTCGGTCAGAGCGGGACTGGGGGTGGCATCCACCTCCGCCCCTGCCCGGGGAACGGCGCCCAGGGAGGTGCCACTGGGACCCAGCAGCTGCGTTTCGCCCGGTTTTAAACCCCGATGCCAGGGGAGGGGAATGTGCGCGGGCGCAGAGCCTCGCCGAAGGGACCGGCGAGAGGCTCCGTGGACGTGGCAGGTTCCTTCTGGGGGCCTGGAAACCAGCAGAAGTGCCTGCTAATGCTTTCCTCTTCACTAACGAGCTGCAGCTACCTCAGCTCTCAGGTGTTAATAAAATGGTGTGACAACACAGGCAGAAGGGCGATAGAGGCAGAAGTTTCTTACAGTACACAAAATAGGTTCCGTATTAATTGTACTGTCACTAGTGCTATTCTTTGAAGTCTTCACTGGTGTAAAAGTTTATAAACAATGGGGGGGAATGATAGAGTGTGACCAAAGTGCATAAATAATGCTGTAGGGTTGGTGCGAGGGGTACTGGGGAGATCAGCGGCGGAGCTCGGGTCCGGAACCCGCGAGAGCCCGGCTGCACCCTTGGCTGTCTGCAAATTTCTTCCTCAAGTCATTTTGCTTCTTTCTGCCTCGTTTTCTCCCATCCGTGACGCGGGGGACGGCGTCAGCTCCCGCTCGCTGCCAAGAGGTTCGGGGGCACCCAACCACATAAGTGCAAAAAGTAAGCTGGCGGAGTTGTGAGGCGTCGCACGGCGTTAGTGCCCTCAGCGCTGTGGTGACGGGGGAATTTGTTTCCAGCTGATCCCGCTGGTTAACGCGGTGCCTGACAAACGTAATTTCAGCGGGGGGGGGATTGATTACTTGCGGTACGTTGGATTGATTGAGGGATGGAGCCGGCCTGTGGGTCCGTGTTGGTAAGCAGGTTTTAGCCAATCTTGATAACCGATCCCCGTTTCCCGCTTCTGCAGCCGTCAGGGCCGTGCCGCCGGCCGCAGCGTTCCCGGGCAGGGCGCGAGCCCCCGATCACACTTGAGTTGTTTGGAGTGCCATGTCGCGCCGATGCTTTCATCTCAGAATTGGGATAATAGCTTTCTTTGGGGATGGAGGGATTAATTTTTCACACATCTGTCCACTGGAATGCAATAACAGATCCTTTGTTCTGGCTCTTTCCGTGGAGTGCCTTCCCCGCCCTTGTTATTTCATTCTTCTTTTGCATGGCAAAACTTTTTGTCCTGCATTTCAAATAGATACTGAGCGTCCCTGGCAGCTGAACAAGAGAAACAAACTTTCCAGCCCTGTTTTTTATGCTGCTTTCAGGGGATGCTTGGTGATTTGAAGGGTGTTTGATTGGTTTTGGCAGAGGCATTTCATTCCGTGGAAGATCCCCAGCTCCTCTGATCCCTTACAGACGGTTTAGGGAGCTGCTGGAGCCTCCAAATGAGAAATGAGAGGTGGCCAGTTGGGCCTGGACGTGCCACGGGAACTCCGAGGGCACAGTTCTTGGGACACGCGCCGTGGTGGGCAGGGACGGGAGGAGGAAAGGCTGGAGGGACGGTGCCAGCTCTGCTCCTGCCTCACCCGCCGCGGGGGGGCTCGGGGCTTGGCCTAGGCATGGCTCTGCATGAAAATGAAGCCCCAGAGCCTCAGCCCTTGGCCTGCAGATGCTTTCCCTGCTGTTCGGAGATCGGGTTGAGGCTAACACCGAGGTCTGCTCACTCCAGCATATCGCAGCTCCAGCCCTGAGTGTAGGTCGGGGGACCTGACCAGGGTCGATGGCTTCATCACCAGCCAGAGGGAATTTAGCTCCTGGGTATTCGGTTATAATATCCCCCAGTCTGGTTGTGCTTCCTCCTGCCTCCCGCTCCACAGAGGTTGTAGCAGTTCGTCAGCGTAATAGAAACAAAGGGATTGACATGGGCATTAAGGAACAGGATTTGCTGCGCGGTGCGTGGGCTCTGCGCATGAGGAGCAGCAGCAGGCAGCAGCCTGGGGTAGCTGTGCGTCCATTTACCTATACTATTTTTTTTTTTTTTCCCCAACAGCCCTATTACCATATTTAAATGCAAGTATGTCTTTTTTTAATTGATGTTTTAAGTAGCTTCAAGTCACTCTAGCCTAGTCGTTCTCTGCTCCTTTCCCCCTGGTAGATTCCCTGTAGCTGAGACGATAGCGCTAGAGGTAGCGGGCTTGTAGTCTGCTCATTTCTCTGGGTCTCGCTCTCTCCGTTCATCTAGCTCGCTGTTCTCTTTTGCTGTTGCCTCAGTTGTTGTTCTGTGGTTCTTCAGCATTGCAAAGCAGCTGTGATCAAAGTCCTGGAGCCCGCTCAGGGGGCAGGTCCCGAGGTGGCGACAACCCCCGGGGTTGTCCTGTCGGGTGCCAGGAGCGGTCGGAGCTCCCCAGAGACCGGGAACCTCCGAGGAGGCTGTTGACTTTGCAGCAAGGGGGTTTGGGGTTCTTGCTGATCACCTGGACCTTGCCGTTGCCCTCGTAAAATACATATATGTAAAGTCAGAGCCTCTGGCAGATCTTTTGAATATTAAATAAGTAAAGAATCTAAATCTGCAATCTTGCTAGCAGCATTGCATTCATCTGTGAGGGCTCGGTCCCCCTGTAGCAGGGTGTATGGCTTAAAGCTCCTTGATCTGCGGCTGTTTTGCTTTCAAGAGCTCTTTCTTTCTTTTCTTTCTTTCTTTCTTTCTTTCTTTCTTTCTTTCTTTCTTTCTTTCTTTCTTTCTTTCTTTCTTTCTTTCTTTCTTTCTTTCTTTCTTTCTTCTTCTTTCTTTCTTTCTTTCTTTCTTTCTTTCTTTCTTTCTTTCTTTCTTTCTTTCTTTCTTTCTTTCTTTCTTTCTTTCTTCTTTCTTTCTTTCTTTCTTTCTTTCTTTCTTTCTTTCTTTCTTTCTTTCTTTCTTTCTTCTTTCTTTCTTTCTTTCTTCTTTCTTTCTTTCTTTCTTTCTTTCTTCTTTCTTTCCTTCTTTCCTTCTTTCCTTCTTTCCTTCTTTCCTTCTTTCCTTCTTTCCTTCTTTCCTTCTTTCCTTCTTTCCTTCTTTCCTTCTTCTTCTTTCTTTCTTTCTTTCTTTCTTTCTTTCTTTCTTTCTTTCTTTCTTTCTTTCTTTCTTTCTTTCTTTCTTTCTTCTTTCTTTCTTCTTTCTTTCTTTCTTTCTTCTTTCTTTCTTTCTTTCTTTCTTTCTTTCTTTCTTTCTTTCTTTCTTTCTTCTTTCTTTCTTTCTTCTTTCTTCTCTTTCTTTCTTTCTTTCTTTCTATCTTTCCTTTCTTTCTTCTTTCCTTTCTTTCCTTCTTCTTCTTTCCTTCTTTCCTTCCTTCTTTCCTTCTTTCCTTCTTTCCTTCTTTCCTTCTTTCCTTCTTCCTTCTTTCCTTTCTTTCCTTTCTTCTTTCTTCTTTCTTTCTTTCTTTCTTTCTTTCTTTCTTTCTTTCTTTCTTTCTTTCTTTCTTTCTTTCTTTCTTTCTTTCTTTCTTTCTTTCTTTCTTTCTTTCTTTCTTTCTTTCTTTCTTTCTTCTTTCTTTCTTTCTTCTTTCTTTCTTTCTTTCTTTCTTTCCTTCTTTCTTTCTTTCCTTCTTTCTTTCCTTTCTTTCCTTCTTTCCTTCTTTCCTTCTTTCTTCTTTCCTTCTTTCTTTCCTTCTTCTTTCCTTCTTCCTTCTTTCCTTCTTTCCTTCTTTCCTTCTTCCTTCTTCTTCCTTCCTTCTTTCCTTCCTTCCTTCCTTCCTTCCTTCCTTCCTTCCTTCCTTCCTTCCTTCCTTCCTTCCTTCCTTCCTTCCTTCCTTCCTTCCTTCCTTCCTTCCTTCCTTCCTTCCTTCCTTCCTTCCTTCCTTCCTTCCTTCCTTCCTTCCTTCCTTCCTTCCTTCCTTCCTTCCTTCCTTCCTTCCTTCCTTCCTTCCTTCCTTCCTTCCTTCCTTCCTTCCTTTTCCTTCCTTCCTTCCTTCCTTCCTTCCTTCCTTCCTTCCTTCCTTCCTTCCTTCCTTCCTTCCTTCCTTCCTCCTCCTTCCTCTCCTTCCTTCCTTCCTCCCTTCCTCCCTTCCTCCCTTCCTCCCTTCCTTCCTCCTTCCTCCCTTCCTTCCTTCCTCCCTTCCTTCCTCCTCCCTCCCTCCCTCCCTCCCTCCCTCCCTCCCTCCCTCCCTCCCTCCCTCCTCTCCTCCCTTTCTCTCTCTCTCTCTTTCTCTCTCTCTCTCTCTTCCTTCTTCCTTCCTTCCTTCCTTCCTTCCTTCCTTCCTTCCTTTCTGTCTTTTTTAAATGACATTCCAGTGACTTTTTTCTGCTTGATCCCAGCAAATCTGTGATCTTGACATGAGGACCTCCTCGTATTTTCCATTACTGCTATGTCTGTAGATCGGCACGTTATTATCACTTGCAAATAAGCAAAGAAGAGAACCCCCTCGTTGTTTTGCGGCGCGGTCTGACCCGAGCCGTTGGAGAGTACGGAGACGTAAGCTGAGCGCTGCAGGCTCTGCCGCCCGTCTGTCCGTCCCGGCGCCTCGGCTCCCGCGGCGTGCCCTGGCCACGTCCCTCTTCTGCCGAGGGGATTTGGGCCACCGCTGTGCCGGCGGAGACCCGCCGGCGGTGGGCACCCGGCGAGGGCTCGGCTCTTCCTAAAAGCGGCGCCGGTTGATGGCACGGAGAGCCGGGGACGGCGGCCTCTGGAAACGCCGCGCCCTCGGCGGCCGCCCCGCAGAGACTCACGGTACCCGCTGGCTTCTTTCTTTACCCTTCTCCTTTTCTCCACGGCCAGGTTTTCCGGCAGCGGCTTATGGACCAGTAGCAGCGGCAGCCGTGGCGGCAGCAAGAGGATCAGGTAGGGGGGCCCGTGGAAGAGCAAACCCTCAGAGTGCAGGGTCAGGTAAAAGCTCTGTCGGTATTCTGTGTGGCTGCAGCTCTCCATCATTTTCTCTGATTTTCCTCACACTTATCCTGGGGACTTGAAAACAAACAATCCAAAAAAAAAAAAAAAAAAAAAAAAAAAAGATCTAAAAAATAAATAATCAATCCCAACCCAAACTACAAGCAGAGGCCACGAGGCCTGGAGCACCTTGCAGGAGATTGGCGTAAGAACTGCCAAAACCAGGGTAGATATTCTGATTTGTTTCTTTATTTATTCCTTTATTATGTTGGTTTCTTTGTTTCTTTGGTTTAAATTCGAGGTAATGAAGGACACCCCCCACCCCCCCAAAAAAAAAAATTAATTTGCGTTTCTGGAAAAAAAAAAAAAAAAAAAAAAAAAAAGGGGTTTAGTTTCTCATGGAAAGCCGGTGTTGGGTGGTGGCAGCAGCCCTGGGTGCTCCTGCCGTGTCCGGAGCCGCGAGGGTTGGTACCGACCACGAACGAACCCCGGCCCGCTTTCCTGAGGAGCATCAAAGCTTTTCTTCCTATCCCTCTGAAAACAGATTTTTTTTTTTTTTTTTTTTTTTCCCCTTAAGGGAAACAAATAAATCGTTGCCAATTCCCGCTGCTACCTTAGGTTTTTAAATTTAGCCGAACAGACGAATTGAGCGCTCTGCTCGGGCCACTAAGCGTTCAGCACAGCCACCAGTGAGCCCGGCGCGGCGGGAGGATGCGGCGCTGCCAGCGCCTTCCCAGCTCCCTGGTGGCACCGTCCTGAAATGAGGGTTTCTCGGTGGCTTTTCCGGCCGTCCCGGTGGGTTAACCGGGCTCTTCCCGGAAAGCCCCGACTAAACCGCTGCGTGAGGGGGTTACGAGGGGGGCGCAGGCCCGGGTGTGTCTCGAGGGTGAGCCTGATGCCGTGGAGGCCAAAGAAAGACACCAGGAGAACTCCGTTCCATGCAAACTGGCACTGCTTGCAGGCTACAAAGGATTATCTGTACCAGTTTCATCTTGTGGCATGTAGAGAGCGCCTAAGGGGTGACTTGCCAGACTGGTTGTGGGGATTCCCCCATCTCCCGGCTTCTCCTACTGCCCCTTCATGGAGGGGAGGGGGGGGAAAAAAACTAGGGGGGGGGAGGGGGGGAAAAAACAAAAACTAAAAAATAATTAAAAAAAAAAAAAAAAAAGAGATTGATTTTGCATATGATTTGGGGAAAACAGACTTCATTGTTTCTGCCTCTTCCTCATGTTTTGCCCTTCAGGTTTTGTTTTACGTGCAAACAGACCTGGTGAGTTGCCCCTTAGCAAGGCACAGAGGGTTTGGCTGGATTAACGTTGCTTCCCTGATTATTATTATTTTTTTTTAATCGGAGTGCTTTTGGTGCCCATTACAACTGAACTGAGCATTGATCAATTCTGTGCCTGAAAATCATTTGTCTTTAATTTGAGTGTTTTTTGCTTTTTCTTTTGTTGGGTTTTCCGTTTTGTTTTGGTTTTTCGTTTTTGTTTTTTTATTTGAACTTGCAATACGAAGCTAAATCTAACCCTAAATTAACAACACCCTTTCTGGCAAGTTTAAAGAGCAGTATGGTGTTTGGAAAAGTCTTTCAAGCCTCAAAATTGCCTGTGTGCACAAAACTGGCAAAACGCCCAAAACTGAACCAAAAGAGCCCCCCCCCCCCCCCCCCCCCCCCCCCCACGCCCTGGCCCCGAGATCTCAAGGAGGAAGACGGGTTTGTCCCCGGCCCGGCCCGACGGCCGCTCGCATTTGCAGCAAAACGTTCTCTGGGAACAGCGGTGTTTTACGTAGAGTCATTTCCATCCAAAGACGGTTTTCGGAAGGGACATCCTGGGTTCGCCACTTCCATCCAGCAACGGTAGTGAATTGTATTCAGGAGCAGTAAGAGTACGATCGATCTTGCGCTACAGTGTATGGGCCCGATTCATTACAAGAAAAAATGGTTGGGGTGTGTTGGTTTTTTTTGGTTTGGTTGTTTTTTGGTTTTTTTTTTGGTTTTTTGGTTGTTTGGTTTTTTTGTTTTGTTTTTTTTTTTTTTTGGTTGGGTTTTTCTTTTTCCTTTGCAAATTTGCACAGCCCTCCTTCACGCACGCCTAATGCGAAAGCACGGAGCGCAGCACGGTTGGCCCTTACTGGCCCCTTTCTGCCAGCGAACAGAAAAGAGCTGGGAAAAAACGCCCGAGCGGGCGCGTCCCACCTCCCCTCCGCTCGCTGGGGAGCGCTTTGCCCAGAGGCTGCTGGAGACGGCCCCGTCGCTCCCGCCCCACCGGCTCACTCCAAATTGACCTCCTCTGCTCTCCGGCCCCGTCCCGCCGGCTCTTCCCCCACCTTCCCGGCGTCGCCGCCGGCGCGGCGGCTCTGCAGAGGAAACGCGGAGAGCGTCCGCCTTCGGGTGTGCGTCTTGGTCTTCCAAGGAAGCCGCAGCCCTTTTCGCTCCAACCCCCCCAGCCCCGGGGCTGCGGTGCGTGGGCACCGACCACCTCGGGTTCTCCCCGGGGTGACGTTCCTCCTCTTAGCAAACCTGCGTATTTACTTACCAGCCAGCGAAAGGAGCCTGCGTGCACGAGGGCAGCGCCCGGCCCCGGTTCTGCCCTGCCCGGTCTTCCCTGCCCTCGCCCCTTCTTTTTCTATTGCAGCGTGTGAGGATGCAGTCACCAGTTTGCCTTGCTAGACGGACAAGTTCTCTTCTCTGTCACAGCAGAAAGGGACATTTCCCCCTGCTCGTGCTCAGCGCCACTCATAAATTCACACCTAGCGTAGCCGGCCACGTGCCGGCGGGGTGGACGCAGCAATGCTTCTCTTCCTAAACCACGTGCCCAGTCGACATCCCAGTGACGAGGCGATAGCTGAGGTCCCTGGAGCAGACCAGAGGGCTTTGGCCCCATCCATTCACGCCGGCTGGGGCTGCGCTGCCAAGTCCCTCAGCTGGTTTTGACAACCTCATCCATTCTTGTATTTTTTTTAATGAATTGGGACCTGAGCCACGGAAAACGAGCAAACTTAAAAGTCTGAATGCCGCAAACTCCTCCTAGACAACTTCACTATCAGTGTCACGTTTCTTTTCAATTCACCTGACATATTTTACGTGTAAAACATTTTTGTCGTGTAAATGCTTTTTTTGCAATACAGTCATGGGGGGGAGGGGGCACATTTTTATCTTGCATTCGACATGGGAGGGATTCATTTGGCAGGAGAGCGAGACAGGGAACATTCGGCAGGAGAGGGGTTTTCGTTCCTTCCTCTTTGGTTCATTGACAAGTCTGAGATTTTTCCAGTTCCCAGCCTGTTGCCACCGACCATTCCTCCCTGAGGACTGGAGACGAGCCCCTTGGGGCCACCCGTAATCCAGCCCCGTGGCCGCCGCTCGGCCCCGGGAGGAGCCGCGTGCCCGTCGGGGTGAGGGGCGCGGGCTCCCCCGGGCACGCTTTGCCCGCCGAGGCGGCCGGCCAGCGCGGTGGGACAGCCCGGTGCCACCGCGCCAGGAGCTGCTCCCCGTCCCCCCCCCGTCCCCCCCGACCCCCGGCACATCTGGATTTTGGGCACCAGTCCCGGCTTGCCAGTGCTGCCTTTGAGCCCCGACAACCCCTTACTGTACTTTATACTTGCCAGCTATAACAAATCTCGTAACGTGAGCTACTGACCTTGATGGTGAGTGTGAGCAGTTATGTTTTGTTGTTTTCTCTCTTGCTTGGTTGGGGCTGCTGTGAGAGAGGGTGTCTCTGAGGCATACTTTCCGGCCTCTCTTACACTCGGACGTGCACACCTCCTCTCAAACACTCTTCTGAGCGCTCTCAGCGGGAAGGTTTGTCCACACCTATTAATCCTCTCTCAGTGTCCAGCTTCTTGTTAGTAGCAGCTGGTTGCATGTTTTTTGCTTGTTCGGACGAAACGGTTCAAGAAACGACTCATATCAACTCTTGAGAAATGTCTCTATTTTTTTGTACACTTTCTTTCTTTTGATGTTTTTATTAATTTCCCTTACTTAAAAAACAAAACACCTGTCGTCCCGTAAAACATTTCACATCTCCCCTTGCCTGTTCTTAGAGTGTATGTATCTGTGGGACTGAACTAAATGCATGCACTGTAGTAGTCGTACTGGTAGCAGTAGATGTAGTTGTAGAACATGCATTGTTGAGTTGATATTATAGGTATCATCAACGTGAACTAGCGTGGCAGTTAAAAAGCATAGCCTTGGTCTGATTGAAAGCGTAGGGCTATCAATACAGCAGAGAGCTGCTAATGGCTTGGATCCATAGTACCACATTTGTTAAATCCCATTATCTGGAAGTTTAAATTGAAGCCGGCTGTAGGCAACCTACACCCTCTGTACAAGAACCCGCACATGCTGTTACGCTGATAGCAAATTTGTAATTTTTTATTTTTCTTTTTTTTTTTTTTTTTTTTTTCCAAATTAAAGCCCCTAGGAATTAAAATGCTGACTACAGCTATATTCTCTTATTTTTATTTTGTACTAAAAAGAACTTAAGATATTTTTTAAATCATTTTACAATCATGGTTTCTTCATCAGCCTGTTACTCGTCCATATTAGCCCATAGAACCATTCGTTGGCAGTCGTAGACCAGATGTGCCAAACGCCAATCACTCCATTTGGGTATCGAAATAATACCGCGTGTGGGAAGCAGCTTCCCGCAGACTGTCCTGAGACACACAGCAATTGCTTTTAGGTCATAAACCTTAAATCTTGTTATGCAACAGAGACTCTGAGCTAGCGGTAGGTCGTACTCATTGCCATGTCACCCAGCTTAAGGGAACATTTTTAAATGAAGATTTAACATTTCATAAATACCAGCATGAGGAGGTCAAGGCGAGTTCATCATCTTTGCCATCGAGCCAGCAAGTGTCTTCTCTTTTTGTGACCAGGTTTTTGTGCTAAACTTTTTCACAGATGAAGCCGCAGTCAGTAAATTTAACAGATGGTAATTGAGATCCTGAATTAGGCTTTTGTTTATTTGTTTAGTTTGCTGCTTGTCAGAGAGCATCCTGCTGGGAGTGGGAAAGACACTGCATGGCACGGTCACACCTTCCCTCCTCCCCGCGCCCCCGGCCGTCCCCGCAAACCAGATGTGCTGAGCTGGAGCATCTTCCCGCTCCGCCGGGGATAGTCAAGGCGGCCGTTAGCGCACTTATTCCAGCAAGCGCTTTCAAAGGAAATAAAATATCCAGAATGGGCTTTCAAAATGTAATTAAGGATTTGTATCCGCTCCTTACCTCTAATAGAACATAAAGTAAATCAAGCAAACAACCGCGCGGATGGGGCTGACGCGATGCAAGCCTGCGCGAGGCAATCTGAGCCACCCCTATTACTTTCCTTATTGCTCCGGGGGAGCTGGAACACTTGTGCGTCACGGGGGAGAATAATTTCCCCCTTAGATCTCAAGCTGCCAGGAAGACGGGGGGACCCACTGTTTAATGCGCCAGGCATATGACGAAGTGAGGAGTGTATCTAAAAGCCGGCAGAGCGACAAATTGCATGGGGTTTAGGAAGCCTTGTCTTACACTTAAGGAAGGTGCTCTGAAAATTTAATCTTGCCATTAGGCACCCATAGCGCTAGCAAATTGGGGCCATAAAAAGTGGGACCAGGGCCGGTCTGTGCGCGGAGGGAGAGGAGCCGCCACCGGCTCAGGGAAACGTCGTGAGGAGGAGCGGTTCAGAGATCCAGCGATGAACCAATTTGGGGTTTATACGGCCCACTGAGAGGAGTCCCTTGTGGCACGGCAGCTCTGATGGAACTGCTCTCCCTCTTTTATTCTACTATATAAAAGTACATAAAGTTTAATCCCAGCTATGGAATCTCAAAAGCCAGAACCTAACAAGTGGACCACTTGGGAGCAGCGAGCAGGCTGAAATTTCTCACTCCGCTGGAACCGCCGGTAATTACGTGACAGAGCCCGGTGGCTGACGCATCGCAAAATTAATGGCTGCATCAGATTTTACCTTCGGCGCATCTTCCCGGCGGAGGCAGCCTGTGCTGGAGTGCGGGGAGGGCGAGGCGGAGGGACCCCCCCCACGCTCTGGGGTCTCGCAAGGGGTGACCGCAAAGGCAAAGGCCGCGTGTTGAGCGGAAAGACGAGCAGCCGGGCTCTGCGGGGAGCACCCGCCCGCGCGGTCACTGCGCCGGGCGCCTCCGGGTGCGGGCACAGCTCGGGGGGGGGGGGCCGCTCCCGACTACTGCCCCAGATTAAAAACCAAAATAAGGAAAGGGGAGTCGTTGCTCTGTCGGTTCAGGAGTGCTGTGCTGGTCCAGGGTGGGAGTCACGCAGGTCCTTTCCAGCACGCAGGCTACGCGCAAAAACATCTTGTCTTATTTTACTGCAGCATGCCGCTTTTTGATTTTTTTTCCCATCCGCGAGGGACTGAGCTTCCCGCCGTGCCGAGTAGAAAATTCAGTAGATCTAAAACAATTTGGTGCTGCTGCTGTTAGGCCTTGACCGCAGCGGCGGTCGTTTCACAGGGCTCCCGGCTGAAGTCTATTGTGGTTAAAATACATCAGCGTTAATCAATAATTTTGTAATAGGAAATCTTGTGCGCTTGATAAATCATCTCCAGTGCAATTAGTGACCACCTCTGAAGTGCAGGCTCAAGTGCAGTGGAAGCTAATCTTCAACGAATTTCGCGGCTAACTTTTAATAGTCTTTTCAATCAGGAGAATTATTTTCAACGGGAAAACGCTCCTCAGCAGAGCTGGTCCCGCTGCCTCGTGCCGCGGGCAGGCTGGTGGCCGGTCAGTCCTGGTGCTCAGGACCACGCCGCCCGCGCTCCGGCCCCGCAAAGCCCCGCGACAGCAAACGATCCGTGTTTGATTTCCTCTCTCCCGGCAGAAGCGGGGGGACGGAGCTGTTGGCTGTTGTAATTAGGCTTCGTTCCACGCAAGACGCAGACGAGTCATTGTAAAGTTGGCACTGGGGCCTGCAGCCGGAGCTCTCCGGTGCAGCGCGATACTCGAGCACAGGAGCACGCCTCCTGCATTTGAATCACCAAACGTGTAAAATACTCGCTGAGCTGAGGGGTAACTTGCCTTTCTGGCAGCAGTCGCAGGCTGTTACCCATTAGTGGAACAGCTACTAAATGGGACACAGCGCACATTTTACTGATGTACTATTGTGAGTATTTTCATGCTGATTCTCTCCTCAAGTGCTTTAAAAGTAAATACATAATTACAGTTATTTTTTTTTTTTTCTCTCTCTCTCCTTTCTGAAATAGAAAACTGAAAAAGAAGCAGTGGAGTTTTTCCTTGCAGCAGATGTTAGCATGCATCTGGCTCTGGATTAGTTTGAGGAGCGCGGTGGATTAGCGGTTGCTAGTGAATGCAGAATTAGTCTGCAGGTATATAAACCTGAGCTATTTAAAAATAATAAACTCACGCAGCTGGGTCTTTTTAAGGGTATTTCCTGATAGTTCAGAGACCAGAGCTTTGAGCCATGCGGGCTCTCAGGTGTTTGCGCCCAAATCCTCCCCTGCGGAGGGGCCGGCTATCAGCTGCCGGCAGCGGAGCCGGTGCCCCCAGCGCTCCCCCGGACACGGCGCAGAGAGCAGCAGCTTCCCCCGGTGTTTCCTCATCCACGAGCTCAGTTTTTCCTTCGTGGGGGTGTTATTACCGGGCCGCTCGTGCCGCGGAGGACCCCTCGCTCCGCCTTGCTCGGACGTGACCTTGGTGCCTGCCTGGCCGGGCAGTTGCGCTCTGCGCAGCGCCTGGCCGGGCTCTCCCGCAGGAGGGGGTGGTGGCACAGAAAGCACCGGGGTTCCGCGGGCTGGATTTCCCTTCTGTTACCTGGATAAGCCACCCCGTGCTCCCGAGCATCCCCCCCAGCCCGCAGGGATCCCTCGGGCCGCTGGAAGGTGCCTCCTGGGCAGTGCCCTCCTGCCACGGCAACTTAAAATACGCAGCGAAACAAAAACCCGTTTTTGTTTTAATTTTCCTCCTGTATTGTCTGTTTTTGTACAAAAGGCTTCAATTTAAAATTAACAGGAGTGATAGCCAGTTAATGTGGTACAGTGGGAGGCCGGAGTTTCTGTTGCCATGGCAATGGAGTTCGGCTCATTTGTTTTGTAGATGAGTAATTACTACGCAATTAGAGTAGGCTAAAAATAAAGGGGCCTTTTGTTCCCTGTTACTCATTAATATTAATAAAAGACCTGTCCGGGCTGTGGTAAACAATTAATGCAGATGTGGTTGCCCATGGTAAAAGTAGCAACAGCTTTCGTGTTACCCAGCGCGAGGTGAAAGCGCCGGCGTCGCCTGGCTCAGCTCTTCCTTCATTTTAAATAGAAAAATTATTAGAGAGCTCTGCCTTAGCACAGCATCACGGGCTTTAGCCCTTATTTGCCAGTCGGGTGGATGGTAATAAGTGTTAAAGCTTAATGTGCAGACACAGACAGCGGGTACAGCGCTGGGGTCGCATCCTGCGAAGCAGCGAGCAGCCGCAGCCCTCCGAGTTGTGTGCGAGGGAGGCGCAGTGGCAGCGGTTCCCTGCTGCAGAAATCGCTTCATTTATCCCCGGCGTGGCCCGGGGGAGGCCCCCGGCGCAGGGGCTGCTCGGCGGCAGAGCCAGGGCTCCAGCGAAGAGCTGGCCCGAAAACCCGAGCACGTGGGAGCGCGAGCGTGGTGCTGCTGAAATGGCTCCGGGGCAGCACATCGCAAACGTCGAGCGCCCAAAAAAGAGTGGGAGAAAACACTCCCGAGCGCCTGGTGCAGGGTATGCAAACGGTGAAGCACACCGGGTTTTAAACTAACTGTAAAGCTAGTTAAATTGACGGGGAAACCTGTTAGGAAGACGAGTGATGGGACAGTTTATTTACCTCTCTGTTTTATTTGCTCGTCTCAGCGCAGGCGGTGAGCATCCCTTGCTGGCGGGGGGGGACAGTGGAGCAGCACAGAGCCAGGCCGTGGCCGATCCGGTGGGCATGGGGGGGGGGCTGTGGGGTGGCCACCCCCCTTCCCCGCAGCCCTGGGGTGCTCAGCACCCCTGGAAAACACCGTCAGTAAGGTGGGACCTCTCCGACGGGCAGCAGAGGCACCCGAGTGCCCCCAGCCCAAAACCCTGGAGCGCTGTGCTGGGAGGGGGGGGTGGAGAGAAACGGGAGCAACATCCCTCCCAAACTGTTTAACTAATGGAGGGAAACGTAGCACAGCCTTTGTAAGGTCGACATTTGTTTGTTGTTAAGGATCTAATTAGAAACATGAGAGGGAGCTGAATGGCTGCTTGCTCGGCTAATTAGCGACATGCACGAAGACCACTTTGAACTTCAAGGACACAAAGCTATTAGCGCTTACATCAAAAATGGATTAAACTTCTGTGCTTTTATAATGATTAAAGATGAGCCGCTCGAGAGGAAATCCTTTTGTAAGGCTGTGACAAGGAGCTGGCTCCCTGATTGCAGCTTCTACAAGCGATGCTTTGTGTGGCCTCCGTGCGCCACTCGGCCCGGCGCGAGAGTGACGCCACTAACTTGCAGTATGGAAAATGTGCTTGGGCAATAAATACTGATCATTCGCAAAAAATTACAGCCAAGCTGGAACGGGCATTTGTTTGTCTTGCTACCTAACTTCAGGACTTAGAAAAGCTGGGCTTGAACACTCTGAATTTTGTGTCTTCTGCAAATCGTTGCGCATCAACAGCTTCCAGCCGTGGCTGATGCTTGGGACGCGTTAGCCGCGGTATTTAGCAGAAGCAGGTGCTGCTCACGTGCCTGCAGCATGCACAGGAGGGGCAGGGGTGGCTTTTCAGAACACCTGCACCAGCTGAATTCTTAGCTGGCCCAAGCTTGTGGAAACCACCCAGCTCCTTGCTCTCTTCCCCATCTAAGGAGTCGCTTTTCGTGTCCGTGCCGCCTGCTCGGCGCCGGTGCCGGTGCCGGGGTGGAAATCCCCGTGCTGCCCCGCGAGGGGAGGGCGCTGGGGCCGCCTCAGGACCGCTGGCCACAAGATCCCCGTTGCCATTATCACACCGACGTGTCCAGCTCGGTTCCCAGCAGCTCGGGCTGCCGCCGGGTGCGGGTCCGAGGGGTGTGAATGATCGGCAGGGGCTGGGCAGCGCTCCCTCCCCGGGCCCCGCTCACTTCCAGCGGTAATTGCTGAGCCGGGAACCTGCTCGCCACCCACTGCTTTCCGCCGTTATCCTTGCGATATTTTGATGTGTGAAGCTGTTTCCGAAGGGGCTGCGGAGGCAGAACAACCTTTTAAAGTGTGACTGCAGATAGAAAATAACGTACAAATAGTACCTTGTTACGGCAGATAGCTGCTCTCGGTGTCGCTGGGCCTCATCACCACTTATTTTACTGATGAGCCCGACAGTTGTTTTATTTTATTTTTTTCCCTGCAGGGCCAATATAGCTGCAGGGGAGGGACAACTGCTGCCACTAACCCGGGGCTGCCTGGCTGCTCCCCGTTACATGTCAGGGGCAATGGGGAAGGCACAGAGCTCACGGTTTGATTTTCCAGAGTCAGGACTGAACCGGCTGTCATAAGCAAAATATCTACAGCTCTTAATACTTGCAGAGGAGCTCTGTCTGCCACAGGCTTCTTCCAGAGAGAGGTTCGCTTTTCAAGTCTGCTTGGGAAGAGCTGGAGCGAAGTGCTGCGCCTTGCGGGTCCCCGCAAGAGATGTACTAAATGGCACCTCTAATGGTAACGCTGGGGTTATTTGTTTTCCTGGTTTGTCTCGCACTTTCTGTTTCAGCTAGTTGGGAGCTATTTGTACATTGTTCTTCTCCAGAATTTCTGTGTGTTTCCAGCTCATTATTTCCGAGACGTTTTTGCGTTTGAGCATGGATCTGAATTTGAGGTGTGCCGCGTGCTGTCTCAAACATAAAACAACACTGTATGTAAAAGCGCAGATACAAGAAAGCGACGCTTCTGATAGTTCAGCCTGACCACAAACAAATGTGTTTGTGCCTCTAGCTGGAGCTGTATGCAGTGATTGGTATAGAAAAAAAAGAGCCTGAATGTGAGCATTTCATTCTCAGTGCTGTGCCTGTGCCCTCTTGCAGCCTGAACAGGCAAACCAAGAACCAGGAGCACCGTCTTACTTCAGACTGGCGTTAATTTGTAGATCCAGTCTTGGGTAAATCACACTGCGGTTGTTAGCATCTCTGAAAAGCAAGGTGCAGGCTCCCATTAGCTTCAGCCATGCATGCACAGAGAATTAGCTTTGGCCAAGAGATGGGTGCAGTGCTAGCTAATGACATTTATACGCTCTAAGCACTAATGATGTGAGATTTGCATGCGGTGTTGAAGTTTTTCTGCAGTCCATACTGGGGCTGGTTATTTAAAGTACCGGCATCACCCTGTGCCTGCTGGTCTGTTGGTCGTGCGCGCGACGACGTGGCCATTAGTGCTCATGCTTCAGGACACGTGGGATCCCCAGGGAAGGGCGAGATCTTCCCTGCACCCGTCGCCGTGGTTTCCCTGTCGTGTCCTCTGCAGCCTTCGTGCTTGGGCTGTTGCAAAGGCAGTACAGCAGGCTGGAATGCTCGGCTAACGGCTGATATCCCCCTCCGTGAAAATCTTCTCTTAAAATCCAGCGATAAATCCCAAGTGACTCAAATTAAATGCCTCCGGACCGGGGTGTAGTTCCCTGCCCCAGCTGGGGACCCTGCTTTGCCGCTCCGCTGAACCCCGGTGCCATCGCTCCCCCCGCCCCGGGCTGCTGCCAGCAGCACCTCCCTGCCCTGTGCCCCCCACCCCCTGTCCCCTTCCATCCCTGTCACCAGCGTTCAGCGGTATTATATCACTCACTCCTCCAAGCTGGAAGATGATGTTTGCAGCATGTTGTATGAATTTTTCATAAAGACAGAAAAACAGCCTAATCTTGTGAGCTTTGAGTCTTGGTAGTGGGTAATGGCTTTGATTTAAAGCATTTTGTCTTAATGATAGTTATATTGAAAATTTCCTGCTGCTTTCAAGCACGTGTAGTTATTATCATAAACATTGATGGTAGAAATGCCTGCCAAATTGTGCGTGGCTGTTTATGGTAGATGAGAGAGTCATCCAGAAATTAGAGCGCTGGATCAACAAGTTGTCAAGAAGCCCGTTTGTACTGTTTGTTTGAGGGTCTTGGAGGAAGGAAGTGCCGGAGGTGACGGGCCCTGGGTGTAGGCTTTGGCGTGAGATTAAAATTGAATTTCTGATGAGAAGGAGCTGCTTCAGAAGGAGTACGGAGGGAGGGCAGGTCCTTCCCAGGCGCAGGCAGGGGACGCGGGCCTGTGGATGGGGAGGAACTGGGACGGCTCCAGCCGGCTCCGCTCTGCTCTCAGCTGCTCTCTCAAGTGGAAAATGTGGTTCTGGCTGTGATGACGGGGCACTAGACCTCATCCTGAAGCATCCTGCCTCTTCTCAAAGAGGAAATCCAGTAAATCACGTCATGGTTTCTTTCAAACTTGAGGTTTTTCTTGCCCGGGCACTGTGGCTGGGAAGGCAGCCACGAGTTTCTCTAACTGTGTTTTGCACCATTCTTCTCCTTTTTCTTTTTTTTTTCTTTTTTTTTTTTTTTTTAATAATAATATCTGTTACGTGTTGGAAAAAAAGGCAAAACCGCGGTAGTTAATGGTGAAGAGACTGCTGGAGAGGCCAGTCCTCCCCCCGCGGTGGTGTTGAAGTCTTTGGGTTTTGGTGCTGTTGGAGCGGGGAGAGCGTTGTCGGCGACGGCTCCGCGTGGGCCGTGCGTGGGGGACAGCGGTCCCCGAGCAGTGCCTGTCTGACACCTCCGTACGTATTTCACCGGAATTGTTTCCTTTGAAATAGAGAGTACTTCAGTGGTGCTTGAAAGCGTTGCTTTCTCATCACGTCTAATTTACCAGGCCTTAAGGGACTGACCGTCAGACCGGTACCGTGCGCGTTCTCCTTGTAGGACAGTAATGTCAAAATCCTTACATTTCTTCTTCTTTCCCTCCCTCTTTCCCTCCGTCATTCGTGGCTGAATTGAGTTTATTCGGGTGGGATTCCAGCATCCAACTTGTGCTTCACTCAGCTGCCCTCTCCACCCCTGCAGCCAGGCGTTTGGATCCTCGTTACTGTAATACGCCCTTCGCTAAGGCAAATGTCATAATGAATCCTGACTTAGAAATTTCTCAAGAGTTCATCGAAGGAGAGTTTATCTTTCAACGGTGACCTTTCTTGTTGAACGCGGATTAATGTATGAGCAGGGTCTGTGTTAACACGGCAGTTTACAGGAGAAGGCACTTGATAAGCGAGCTCCAGCGAGCCCCGTCCCTGCTCCCAGCAGAGCATTTCGTAGCGCCGAGCCTGGGCTGCCAGGAACGTTTCGGGCTCCAGCTCTCGGCTCCTTGACATAAATCACTTGTTCTCCGAACGTTGCACTGAGAAGTGTCTTACACGCGTTAAATGTGGATGAAAACAGCTCTGCTAAAGGATGCCAAGATGAGTTAGTAATAAAATAGCCTTGCTCGTTGAAGCACTATCTTGAGGTTACGGACGCGTTTTAAATTCTCGCCAAATTCATATTTATCTTAGCAGAAAGACTTCCAGTAGATTCTCCTCTGAGGAGACGCAGCTTGGGCAGAGGAGAGGGTGCAGTAAATGCGCATGGTTGCACCAAACACGTCCCTGAGATGAGACCCTGCGTGTGGGCACATGCTGCAGCAGGGAGGTACAGCAAACCCTGGCTTTTGCCATAGCAAAACCTGACCGCTGTAAATACTAACCGCTGGCAGTGGTTCGTGGCAAGGCACCAAATCCTTTTACCCATTTCCAGCCTTGTCAACGATGGCATTTCTCTGTCTCTTCCCATCGTCTCTGGACTCCCAGCCACCCCTTCAGACAAGGCTCGGCTCGTGCTGTGCCAGCCGTGCACACCAGATCCCAATTCCACCATTGCCAACACTTTGTATTCGAAAAATGCCGGTTCTGCTTGATGAGCCCACGTTTGCTTCAGTGTCTCGTGCCCCATCTCGCTTTCCCTCGTTGCTTTTCAGTGCTCTCCAAGCCACCGTGGCGCTGGGCAGGGTAGAGCCCAAGGCTCCCCAAAGCCCGTCCCCCCTGGCCTGCAGGCAAACGTTCACTTACTGATAAAATTCACAGGCCCGGAGCCTTTTCTGTGAGCAGAACCACAGCAAATTCAAAGTGAAGCAAACAAGACATTAAACTTTCTTGTTCCCATCGCTGCCACATCTCTCGGCTGCTGTCTCTTGATCTCCGTAGGCGTGAGGAGGAGCTTCTGTAACCGGAGCATGGGGGATCGTTGGGGCTGAGGAAGATAAAGGTTGGTTGGCTGTGACTTACAGACACGTCTAATCTTTCCCACATCTCTCCTGACCTTGATCTGCCACAGGGCTTCCTGGTGACACTTGGGATTGCCGATTATGTGCAGAGGAAACCCTTGAATTGGAGGCACTTAGCTGCAGTCTCAGAGCCGTGAAAACGTCCGGTGCAGGGCGGTTTCCTGTGCAATTGGTTGGTAAATTGGACCTGAACCTTTTGGAGCATGTTGGAAGTGGGTACTTGGACTAGCAGGACTTCCTGAGTGCTGGCAGTCCTTGGAAGGGCAGGAGACGGCCCTGCCGACCCCCAGGGACTGCTGAATCAGTCCGATGGGTCCTCCTGGCAAACCAAAATCCGGAGATACTTGGTCAGCTCGGCCAGTACCTCTGCTGGGCCAGGCAACAGCCCGGGCTTTGCTCCTGGCCTCAAGACACGGTCAGTGGTTCCCTCCCCGCTCCTGGGACAGCACAATAATCCCCCGAGGGCTTTTCAGCAACGTGCCTCCCAACTTCTGCCCTTCGTTATTCCCAGGATGTCGGTGGCCAGGGGAGAGTCTCAGATCCCTTCCAGCCTGCAGAGCGTTAATCTTAATGCTCTGCCCTCCCCGCAGCTCACAGCCGTGGCTCTCGGGCAGCTTCTGCCTCCTCCAGCGACTGAGCTGACACCGGGAACTTTGTCAGAAAGGTACACACCCCCAAAGAGTCTTCAATTTTCTTTGAGGACCAAAACAATATCTGGAGTCTGGAGGATTTGAGGGATTTTTTCTTTTTCATTTTAGTCCCACATTATTCCAGGTTTATGTTAAATGAATTTGTTTCCAGGTATTTCCTACCAGAAAGTAAATGCATGTTGGGAAAGCTGTTCAAGGTCCCTTTGCTGGTGTTTCAAAGCGATGGTAGAAGTGCCTCTGGCTCCAGGGGAGCTTGGGTGGAGCTACTGTAAGAATATTTAGCAACTCACCATGGCCGAGTGACTCGTTAAAATACAGCTTTCTGAGGAGCGCCTAGCCTCCTAGTAATTGTGAGAGCTTTTCTGTTTCGTTTATTGGGTCTGGAGCAAAGTGTCAGCTCTGTAAAAGCTTCCAGCCCTTCCTACCCAGTTTTCCGGGCAGCGGCGTGGAGCGGTGCGGCGCGTCCCCGGCAGTTCCCGGGCGATGGAGCGGCCGGCGTGCCTTTGGCGCGCCCGTTTTTCTGCAGGCGCTCCTCTGAGCAGCGTGCAGTGTTCCACTGATGTTCAGTACGTAGAAAATCGCCTTTTTTCTTACATTACATAGCCACAATCAGAAGGACTTCCGAATAACCAATTGCCAGCTCTTTCTGCACCCGTGTAAGCCGGTATTTCCAGTCTTCATCGAGATGTAGATGGCAGTGGCCGGGGTGGGGTGTTTGAGGGCACGGAGCTCCCCGGCCCCCATTTGCTGTTCTCTTTGCGAGGTTTCCGGGCGCAGCCGTGTCCCCGTGTCACCCGTGCACGGTTCTGGGGCTGCGGGTCGATGCCACGGGGTGGCTCTGGGCATCCTGTGGGCATTTGCCAGGGGCCGAGGCCGGTCCCTGCTCCTGGCCCCAGGGCGGGTGGCGGTGCGATGGGCTCTCCTGGCGCTGCCGCGGGGCTTTGCAGGAGTATTTTACTGGCAGGATCCCCGCCTTTGCCTCACCACGTCCCTCTGCTGTGCTCCTGCCTTCGCTCAGACCGGCCAACTGGGCTTTCTGTGTGACTTGGCAGTAAAACTCGCATCCATTTTATTGAACCAGAAGGAAGAAAAGGGAAAAAAAGTGCTAGCTTATAGTAATAAAGGGCTTTTGAACATCTCAGCTGGATATTTTTCTTCATGAGTGAGAAGGCCAAATGTTATCTTGACATTTAATCTTTAATAATAAAAAAGGCGCTTTGTTTGCCAGTGAATTCCAAAATCTATTTACTCTCTGATGCCTTATTTCTTTTAACTTGCTAGCTTAGATGTCCTACTTACTTTCCCCTGCTACCAGTTCAGAGCTGCATTAAATCATTTATTTTGTAAAATTTACTTTCCTGTCATTGCGGAGCTGACAGCTGCCGGGTTGACTTTTTTTTTTTTTTTTTTTTTTTGACCAGTTCATTCCTTCGTTGGGAAAAAAGGGGGGGACCCCCTTGGGCGGGCGGTGCAGGGGGAAGGGGGCCAGGGCAGGAGAGGCGGTGGCCCAGCCGCAAAGCCGGGCTGAGCCCACGCGAGGTGCTGGCAAAGCCTTTCCTCGGGCCGCCCTCCCCGAGCGAGCTGGGCTGTGCCCCCCCCCGGGCTGGTTTCCACCCCCCCAGTACAACCCTGCAGGCGGTCAGCGCGGCTCCGGCCGGCCGAGGGTCACGGCAGCCTGCCAGCCTTCATCAACCCCCTTTTTTAAGCGCTTAACGAAGACCCGCGGGAACTTGCCGCCAGAGGAAAAGGCTGAAGAAACGTTGACGCAGCCTGGGAGGTGGCGGTGACAGGGCCCACCACCCCCGGGGGGGGCTGCGGTGGCCGTTGGCGCCGCGGGGCCGCGGTGAGGCCGAGGCTGGCGCGGGCGGGCACGTCTCCGTGCGCTCCCCCGGGACCTTGCGAGTACCACTCAGGCGTAGCTCCAGCTTCCCGCAAGCCATTTCCATCCAGCTCCTCCTAGTCCGCTAACTTTTCTTTCGCATTGAAACTTCCTACTCATGAATTCTACATCCAAGAGCAACTGTGAGAAATGCCAGAAGCCTGATCATCTAACATGCTTTAATATCTAAATTTATTCTTTAGTATCATTCTTATTTACATTGTTTTTCTGTCTCAAAAAAAAAAAAAAAAAAAAAAAGGTAGGAAAAAAATAAAATTTTCTTTTACTTCCACATTAGGAGGTGAGTTGTCCTACACCCTCTGGAATTCTTTTTTGCTTTTAATCTTTATTTATTTGTTTAATTTTGGTTGATGTCCCAAGCATGGTTTTGGAGACGAAGGTAGGTCTTCGCTCTCCAAATCAAAAGAAAAAAAACTAAATAAAACAACATTCTCCTTGGTCATATTAAAAAAAAAAAAAATTCCAAACTGTTCCATTCCATACCATTTAAAGAAAAAAAAAAAAAATTCAACTATTGAACTATTATTTCTACAGCTTACTGATTTAAAAGGGCGGGTTTTTTTGAAAAGTATCGAATGGATCCAAAATCGATTTTCCTAGACGCGATTGAAGTGATTTGCTATCAACATTTTAATATCAATATTACCACAATGTGTAGTCTCAAACTAGTTCCTTTGTAGTTTGCATGGGATGTGAATGCTGTCTCGGCGTGCCCAGACCTAGAGAACTTGTTACTACTGCATGAGCATCAAGTCAGATGTTGAAAAATACCTATTATATTTTGTGATAATTTGGTGAAAATGAGCACCTCCAGTCTCTGGTTGCAGTAGTGTGTTGAATGATTGTTCTTTTTTTTTTTATATATATCCATATATATATTTTTGGAGCTCTAAGCTTCGTAGTAGTACGGGCTGACTCTTATCCAGTACTTGCTCTCCTATCGCATGGCCTTGGTTAAGTGTTAGAAGTTGGGCCTAGGCTGTTTATTCTGGTGTTTGGCTTTGTAATAACGGTGCATGCCCGGCGTCTGGCCTCATACCCAGCTTTATTCTCTGCACACCAGTCTTGAATAGCTACAGTGCTCAACCGAATTTTGGCGCACCCGCTTCCCCGGCAGGCTCCAACCCAGCCCGACCCGGAGGCTTCCCCGGGGCCAACAGCCCAGGGCCCGTCGCGGATCTCTACGGCACGGCCAGCCAGGACTCCGGCGTGGGTAACTACATAAGCGCCGCCAGCCCGCAGCCGGGCTCCGGCTTCGGCCACGGGATCGCCGTAAGTACCGCCGGCCCCGCTCCTCGGTCGGGGGGGGGTGGGTTTCACTGTTTAGTGGCGTTGGGGAGGGGGGGGAAAGGTGGGGGGGGGGGGTGGGTTGCGTTGGCGTTTTTGTCCGTTTACGACCTGACGGCGAGCGTAGCGCCTTGCTGCCGTAGCCTGCGGGAGCCGTGCCCGACCCGCTGCCACTGCCGCCTCGGCTGGAAACGCTCGCCCGGTGCCTTCTGCCGTCCAGACTGGGCGCGTGGCAGAAAAAAAAAAAAAAAAAAAAAAAAAAAAAAAAAAAAAGAAATATTTCGGAATCACGGGCTTTATCGCAACCCCCCCACAACGCGCCCATTCGCGGATGACGCGCCCGTCCCGGCTCCCACCGAAAACGAGCGAAAAGCAGCTCGTGAATCCGGCCGGTGGGACCGCGGGGTCGCCCACGGCCACCCCGGCGAGGGGACGGCCACCCCGCCGCTGGCCACGGGAGGGGGACGCTGGCATTTCCCGACCCCTCCTGGGTGGCTTCCAGCCGGTGACGGCATCGCTGACGCTCCGTAAAAAAATCCGCAGGTTAACGGCGAGGAAGTCGCTTCCGTTCTGTTGTCGAGCCATTGGAAAATCACTACCCCTTCAGCGCCGCGCGGGCCCGCAGCCTCACTAATGACGGGCAATGGAGATTTGCTTAACAAAGCTGCATGCTGTTTTTCAGATCGCGCTGTTTTACCTGTGTGTGTTAGCATGAATGTGGTTGGACCTCTTTGGTGGCTGTCAGTCTCCCAAACAGAATAACTGCAACTGTAGTTGTGTCCCTTTTTGTAGTAAAAACATTAGAATTTTTTTTTTTTCCCTCTTGTACGATAAACGTGGCAAAATACAGAGGGCTTCCCCCAAGATCCCTCAAACGGAGCGGAGAATTTCACTCTCTGACCGAGTTGGAGGAGTGAGGGGAGCGGGAGCATAGTGCAGACAAAGTTGCTGAAATTGTGTTACGTTTATTGCATAAGCAATCCGTACCCAAAAAGACAAAAAAAAAAAAACAAAAAACAACCCAACCTGTTGCCTCCATTTGTCCCCACACACTCGATTCCCATCCTGGTCCTGCCCCTCCTGTGGTCACGCCGGGGGCTTGGCAATCCCTTCGCATCAATTCCAGCACCAAACGCGGAATATTATTGCTCTGCTAAGAGCTACATCAATTTAAACTGCCGTCTCTCACCACTTGCAACACCTCTTTTTTCCATTTTTCACCTACAGAAAAAGACCTGTTTGTTCTTGAAAACTTGGGCGCTTTGGCCTCAGCAACATCCCAATTTTTCAAGTAACAGGGTTCAAGGTAGAAGCCTGGCTATCTGGATTTGTCTGCACTAACTCTTCTCCAGAGAACGATTTTGCATTTGACTTGCAGATTGGCAGCCTCTTAATCTCCCCCAATAACTGCAAAGAATCCCGTAGCTTTTTTTACATATATATTTATTTAACACTCTCCATTTACTAACCCTGGTTTAAAAAGAAAGGAGGGAAAACCCAAAGCTTATTTTTGCAACTGGGGGAATGAGAAAATTACGGTCTTGGAAAGGTAACCAGCACACCGAGTCATCGGTGACCAGAACAGCTCTCGGAAATACCTATTCATGCTGGCAACACAGTCTTTCAATTCCTTTGATAATTTCTTGCCAAAATTAATAATCATCTGTTCCCATGTATAGAGCACTGATGAACTTAACAATTGTACAATTTTAGGGACCTTTGATTGCAACGGCTTTTACAAATGGATACCATTGAAACGTTACACTTGGTTGGTTGCCATCTCACTTGGAGGTATTACAGTATATACCATTTGTACTTTGTGCTAAACTACCATCTCCCCTATATTTACTTTAAGTGAACAATTTTTTATCTTCATTTCGTCTTTCCTTGGCCTTTAATCATTCCTTTCTGTGATTTATGTTATTCAAATCAATCTCACGGGTTGGAAACTGGAAGACCGATCGGGAGCTAAACCCCCCGAAAGTCACGTTTTCATATTTGTGACGCTTAGTGTGGTAATTTGGAGAGTCAAAAACCCCAGAGAAAACCCTGAGACCCCAGAAACTCCGGGGAAGCGGCCAAGGCCAGCTGGCGCCGTCGGGGTGGGGATTATAGATCTGCTACCCAAGCACTGGTCTAAAAATAGACAAGCCCCACTGCTTTATTACAGAGCAGCCATCAGTCTTAATTAAGTGCTGTACCAAATATTACAGCCAAAAGATAACATTGTAACTAGTAACCATAGAGCAATTATCAAGATTAAAAAAAATTAAACCTCAACAAATTAAATTAAAGACATTACCTGAGTAATGCATCCTTGGATCGCTGCCAGTTTCCTACCCTTTGAACTAAGCTCAAGTTAATTAAATGTTTAATTTTTTTTATTATTATTTTTATTGGCCTTTGGCATAGTCATCTTTGCAAACAAATACTCTTACACCAAGAATAGAATAGATTAGAAAAGTCAGTCAATGAAAAACAGCAGTTGCCCCCATGAAATGGCACTGGTTTACCTCTGGAGCTCTTAGTCCATACAAATGTAATGGATCTGACAGATTTTAGTTCTCTGCCTTTTGCCCAGCACTACCTGATCGGTGTCACATGTTTTACATTCAGAATCGCTATATGAAATTAGAATTACAGTTAGTCAAGGGGCTGGGAACTGGAAAACGTTTGGAGGCTTTAAATTATATAAAAATAGATTTATAATTAAATGCTACTGGATAAAGGGGTCTTCTATTTACTCTTCATCTACCCGCATACACCCAAGACCACCTGAAATTGCTCCGTCAGTTGATTTGCTCCACCAAGTAGTATTTTTTCTGGGAAAGAAAAAAGTAGCATAAGCACTCTTGCTTTAATCCCAGTTATTATTTGCACGTATCAGTGTATGTTCACAGATCCATTTGTCAGAATCCCTCACGTTTTCTGGGCCGTCAGCCTTTGTAATAACGAGGTGGTACACAACGCCGGCTGGAGGCCTCAGCAGACCGTCATAATTCACGCTAATAACGCCGCGATGAAGGCAGTTCATCAGATTAATGTATTGTAATCATTTTACACTTACCACAACACATCAAACTGCAACCATCATTTACTGGCCAGTATTAAGGCTCAAACCATTAATGACTTAAAAACAGAAAGTGCTTTTAATGTTGCTCATTACTAATTAAAATAGATTTTGAGAGGAGGAAACGAGCCTTATTGTGAATTCCTCAAGGACCACTGAGTTTGAAAGGTTTATTGGGGCGGCGCATCCCGCGGCGTCGGGCCCCTCGCCCGCCCGGGCAGGATGCGGCCGCAGGGGACGAGTCGGGGCTGAGCCGCGGGTCCCCGGGGGTGGGGATGGGGTTTGGAGGTCACCCCCAAAACCGGGTGACCGGGGTGGATTCCTCGGCGCAGCCAGCCCTGCGAGCGGCTGCCCGCAGAACCAGCCCCTCGGGATTTATTTCCGTCTCGACATGAAGCACCGGCAGGAACGGGGCAGGAGAAGCTGAAGCCTCCGCTATAAAATAAATCATCACCACTGCAGTGTGCCCGTGTAAAAGTTGTTACCTTTCAAGTACTTTAGCCGTGCCTTTGGAGAAAAAAAAAAAAAAAAAAAAAAAAAAAAAAGGATAAATTTTTACCGAAGCCGTATAAATTCCTGGCGTAACAGATGCCTGAGGAATGGGTTTTGTCCTTCCGAGATAGCAAGTCGCATTTTTTTGTTCCTAAGCCAGGCTAGCACGCAGCTGACCCCAGCCTGCCTGAGGTGCAGGCCCGCTGCTTTCCAGGGGGATGGAGCTGCAAAGCAAGAGCAGTAAATCCGTTAAATAAATAACGCCGGCGCACGGCGGCGGCAGTGCCCGGGGCGCCTCTGCACGTCAGCCGGGTCGCTCCGGATTCACCCTGGGTGCGGATCGAGCACGCCGCCGCGCTGCAAAGCGTTGGCAAACGTCGGGTGGGCTGGGGGGGGGGATGTTAAAATTCCCCGTTGATCTGGACTAACTCTCCCTCCCCTCCGTGTCCTGTGTCTCTGCCTGCTCCTCCCCGCAGAGTCTCTCTGGATGTCCGGGCAAGACGGGGCGAAGTTTCTGAACGGGCCCACGTTTGGGTGATCTCATCAGACTTGGAGCACTACATCATCACCGATAACGCAAACAAACTGGAGGTGGCACTCGACGGACTTAGGTTGTTTAAAATCTCTCTCATCATCTCATGAATCTGCTGTACTATAAAAACAACAGCTTTTAAAAGTATGTATATAAAATCCATTTCTTGTTCGTTTTATTTTCTTGATGGGTTCCCCCCCCCCCCCCCCCCCCCCTTTTTAAGCCTCTCCAAACCACATTTTTTCGTAGCATTTTGACATAGTCTCGTAGCCACGTAGTTCTAATTCTTTGTGTATCTAGCAAGAGCCTAACCATAGCGTAACTGTTTATATTAAGGGGTTTCTTTCGTTTTTCTTTCCCACCTCCCCTCCTTCTCCCTTCTGTTTTACGTAGTCGTTGTTGCTTAAAGGATGCTGAGATGGTGACAGGAGTCTCAGCCGCCGGTACCGGCTCTGCCACCGCCGAGGGCGGCGGGGGGACACGGTTTCGGGGTGGCCTTGCAGGGCGCGGGGGGCGCGGGTGAGCAGCAGGTTCTCTAGCCCTTCTTTTCGTTTGTGGCGTCTTCGTTAACCTAATTCTATCTATTTTCGGCAATAAGGCAAGGACTACAAACTTTTTGTGCGTCCTTTTTCTATAAGTGCTTTTTTTTTGTTGAAAGAGGTGATATAAGGTTTTTTGAAATTGTGAATTCTGAAAAAAAAAAAGAAAAAAAAAAAATACTGTAAATACAATTCCATTAACTACATATAAACTATTAAGAAAGAGAAATACAAACCTATTTTTGTGATGGAGTCAGCCTAAGGCAGTTTCTCTATGAAAATGGAAGAAAAAAAAAAAAGAAAGTTTTAGCCTTTTTGACCAACTGCCGGAGCTGGCCCGCGGGAGCGAGGCGCTGCAGGCGCCGGCCCGCTCGCGCCGGAGCCGGGCAGACCTTCCAGCTCTCCTAGCGTCATACCAGCATCTTCGCTCTCAGACGTGCACAGCTTACAAAGGAACAGTCTAGTGGTCTGGTTTTTGGTTTTTGGTTTCTGTTTGTTTTTTTTAAGTCAAAACCTGCTTTTCCCAAGACTGAAAAAGAAGCTACGGTTCTCCTGTTTAACGCATTTACGGTTCGAAGCACACCTTTTGTTTTTATTTTTATTTTTGTCTTTTTTTAAGTTGTTGTTTTAAACTAGATCAACTTGCTGTCCAGTCATTTCAGCTGCTCTGGGCACCCTGCGCAGCCCGGGCAGAGGCGAGGTCCCTCCTCCGCGCTCGCCTGCCGCAGGCAGAGCGGCTTCAGAGCTTGTGTGGTTATCTTTTTTATCCATTACTTTCTGTATTAACAAATTAGGAAAGCAACTTCGGTTTTGTTTTTGGTTTGGTTGGTTTTTTTTTTTGTTTTTTGGTTTTTTTTTTGGGAATACCTCAGTGCTACAAGTTTCACCCTAGAAGCAACGGAAGATTTTAATTTATTGTAGTTGTAAACAGAATTTAAAAAAAAAAAAATAAAGTATAAAACATCATTGCACTGTGACTGGTAGGGGAAAAACTGACAGTTTCCTATTTGCACATGTTTAATATTTGGCTGTTATATATATGGTCCTCTGTTGGGGGAGGAAACTTATGAAGGATATTTTTTAATTTAATTTTTTTAATATTGGTAAATAGGCCTGCAACAGCAAACTAGAAGTACAACATGGTAGGTGGCATTAAGAACATACTGTAGTGTGGATATATTTCTTCTTTTTTTAACGTAATATTGACAAGTTTTATTAATATTTTTTTAAATTGTTACGTTTATAAATTTGGTACTTTAGGTACAGCCAGTATAAGACACTGAATGCGACATTTGTTAAAAAGAGCTGCTGCACTCCTATTTTTGTAAATTTTACTAACAAGTAGACTAACGTAGACATTCAATAGACAAGGTAGAGCAAGGCATCTTTAACAAAAACAAGGCACCATACTGCTAACCGAAAGGAGAAAACCTTGTTTTTCTTGTTTTTAAAAAAGAATCATGCTTTTTATGTAATATTTTAGGTTTTTTTCTTATTTCAGAACAACCAGGTTTAAGCAAAATGCTGGACGCTTTTTAAATATTGAGACTTGATCAAGTAATAAAATAAATAAAACAATTCTTTAAAAAATAAAAACGAAAAAAAAAACAGCAAACCAAATTCCCTGAAATTCAATGTACCGTCAGGGAATTTTTTATTGATATTTTGTCAATGTTGATGATGTACTGTACTACCAGTTGGTTTTCCTCTCCATTCCCTGTCACCTCATAGAATATTCTTTGTTGATCATTGTTGTATGTTAATAGTGTATAAAATGGCTATCTTGTAAGAGTGCTGTCCTGATGCTAGTGTAGTGAATTTTCCCCCCCTCCTTCTCTCTTCCTCTTCTAGTACATAATGGTAGGTGTATCGTAATTAAGGTTAAAAATTTAGATGTAGTTATTCAGATTTAGGACCAGTAAGGATAGAACTTTCTCTTATTTAAGAATAAAATGCTAATAATTTTGGGAAGGTTTTCCTTTTTTTTTTTTTTTCCTCTTTTCTTTGTTTTTTTTTTTCTCTTGTTATTTTTTATTTTTTTTTTCTTTTGCTGATCTGATGCGGTTTCAACTAACCAAAGGTCTCACAATGTTAAAAATGCTGGCAAACTCCTAAGGCATTTGTAGATCCCCACCCTTGACTTTGAAAAGGGGATGTGCCATACTACCTTAAATGCTAATGCTAGATATGCAAAACTGGATTTTTTTAATTTATTTTTTAAAAGAGGGAGGCACGGTATATTAAAACGATTTTACTAAGAGAAAAAAAAAATATTTTTTTAAGAATGCTCAGAAGAAATTGCTAATCTGTGTGAATATGTTTTAGATGTTTATATACCTTTTGAGAAGTCCCAGTGGCCCATAGCACAAATGTCGTGGAATCCGATATGTTTTGATGTGGCTACCTAGACTAAGGTTCACGTTAGTCCCCCACTCATCTAGAAGTCCATTTCGAAGGGGTTGTTTTTTGGTTTTTGGTTTTTTTTTTTTTTTTTTTTCCTTTGTTCGTTCGTTTGGGGGGTGGTTGTTTTTTTTTTTTTTTTTTGGTAAATTTTTCAGCACAAAGGTTCAGCTCCACCTTTGTTTTAGTCAAGCACAGCGAGTGAAGGACCGTTCTGAGGGATATTGCCCTTCCCTTTCCAAACGGCTCACGCGGACCCGCTGCCCCCGCCGTGACCAAAAAGCGAGAGGTTTCCAGGTTTCCGTCCCGGCGGGTGAACGGGCCCCAGAGGGGCGGCGGGCGGGTTCGTGCCCTGCCCGGAGCGCCGGGCATCGCCCCCGTGCCGCGGGACGGGCTGCGTCCCAAGCTCCGGGTTCATTTTGAGCAGAGTTCTAGCAAGCCACAAGAGCTCGGGCACCCTCCCCCCTTCAAAAGTAAAAAAAGCCCTTTGCGATTGGCTGGATTAAAATGAAGCCAGATCTGTCCTTTTTTTATTTTATTTTTTTTTTTTCTTTTTTCCTTCATAAATGTTCATTTTAAGTTGAATTTGTAGCTTGGACTTTAAGGTAGCATGGCTCTCTTTGCTGTAAGTTTATTTTTTTTTTCCATTGTACAGCAGCGTACCGCTGGTGAATGTTACACATCTTGCTAGGCTAGTTAAACCATTGGGTAATTGTTGGTAATAACGACCTGAAAGGTGTTCGAATTTCTTTTCTTCCCTGCTCTGAAGCCTAGGATGCTGTTTTCATCTGTAGTGTGAATGAGGGCTAGCGACTCCAGCCACAGTTACCTTCCTGTTTCGTTTCTGCCATTCACTCAATGCAACATAATCAATAATAAAGCAATATAGTTTACTACATTTTTACCGAAGGCCAGCCATGGTTATGTATGATATTGCATATGAAACTGTTTACAAAAAAAAAAAAAAAAAAAAAACCAACACTAACTCATAGCTGTCTTTTATGCTATGGAAATGTCTCTTGGGTGGAATTTTCTGAATTATTTTTTTTAGTGGTTTGGTTTGTTTTTTTAAGCGAAATAGTTCAAACAGAAAAGTTAGTGTAAAGTGAAGAGACAGGATGCATCGAAGACACACCGGCAGATCCCGGTCTGCGCACAGACACTGTAGAGTTTCATACGTACAGAATCCAAGTCAAACCCATTGCCGCGTGCGAACACTACGTGAGGAGATTCTGTAAGCTAAGCAATACTTTAATACTGTAATAAAAATTACCAAAAAAAAAAAAAGTTTTAAAAAAAGAAAAGAAAAAAAAAAAAAAAAAAAGTAGTTTGAGAAAGTAAATCCTCGTGATCGGTTCTCGGTTCCCAGCCAGTCCGACTGTGTTGTCTCGAGAGCTCCGTGCCCGAGCAGGATGAGGCCCCGGCAGCCGGGGGGGCAGGACTCGGCGCTCTGTTCTGTACATACCCGTAACACCACGCGTGGGCTCGTGTGTCGCGTCGACCGTCGTAGGTAGCAAATCCCCGTCATTCTCTGTTGTACGAGGTCTGAACTCCCATCAGTACTAGGATGCAAGTCTAAGCATTTCAGGTGGTCATAAATGTACCTAAATAAACTATGGCACAGTGGCAGGCCTAGCCCTTCCTTTTATACTTTAGTATGAACTGATGAGAACTTTGGTAGTGACTTTTTTTTTATATATATACATATATATATGTATCTATATATATCAAGCATCTTTCAGGTCTCTGTGTATGGCTTTCTAAAGCCCTGTTGTAAAATACTATGTGGATGGGGGTCTCTCACATCACAGATGTGGAAAGTATAATTTTATATTTGTATTTTCAAATAAATAAGTTTGTGAAAGGTTTCCATCCTCTACTGTGGTCCAGAAATCAATGTGTTTGTCTGACGAAAAAATACAATAAACTGTTTTGAACAGATCCGTGGAGTCCCTTTCATTCAGGGGGGGGGTGAAACGTTCAGTCCTGGGGGAGGGAGCCAGCTCCTCCCTGACCTCGTCCCTGTCCCCGGGGACCCGTCCCTCGTGCCGTGCACCGCCCGGCACCTTTTGGGCATCGCGTGGTCCTTCCCTGGAGAAGGCGTGAGAGAGGGGGACGCGGCAGCACTGCTGTACCGCTGCTGCCGACCCCGCCACAGACGCATCAAACTGTCGTAAAAATAACCCAGCCCTGGAAACGTCAGGTAAAGGACGTCGGTGACAAGTGTCACCATTTTTAATGGCTTTCCGTCAACCCCACGTTCCTGACACGTGTCTGCCAGCCCGGATGGAGGGGGAAGAGCTTTATTCTGTGGCTTAGAAATATTTCTATCTAGGCATCTATCTGCGTGGCTATTTATCAATCTCACTGTGTCTCACAGAGACTTCGGGGGGGGGGGGGAAGAAAAAAAAAATCACCTGCTTTGTCCTTGCCTTCCCTTTGGGGGAGCAGCTTATTGTGCCTCGGAGGGGAGTGTCAGCTGGGAGGGGGACACGGAGCAGCGTGTCTTCAGAAGGGGAAAAAAACCATAAAATTTCTGTTAAACAGCAGCAAACCCATCCCTGTGCCTTCCAGAGCAGCCTGGGGGGGGGGGGGGGGGGAGGGGGAAGAAAAAAAAAATCACCTGCTTTGTCCTTGCCTTCCCTTTGGGGGACCAGCTTATTGTGCCTCGGAGGGGAGTGTCAGCTGGGAGGGGGACACGGAGCAGCGTGTCTTCAGAAGGGGAAAAAAAAACATCAAATTTCCGCTAAACAGCAGCAAACCCATCCCTGTGCCTTCCAGAGCAGCCTTGGGGGGGGGAGGTGGGGGGGGGGGGCCCTGCAGGAGGAGGAGGAGGAGGAAGGTGAGTCAGGACGGTCTGTAAATGCTCTACAGACGTGGGGTTAGGCTGTGCCAGATTTCAAGGTGCGGCGACGAAGGGCAGGAGGGATTCCCAAACTGCCTCCCTCCCTAGATTTAAGGTTTCAGAGCAACTTTTACTACCCGGGGAGGCTGGACCCAGGCTGAGCCCCGGGTCCCCCTGGCAAGAGGCAGCTGAGCCGGGCTGGGAGCTCCTCAGAGCCAACTCCCCCCCACCACCACCCCTTTAAATATTCACTTTATTTCACCCGGGAAGACACAAGTTTCCGCAGGCGGCATGGCTGGGCTGTCGGGGTACGGGTTTGGGCTGGGATGGAGGGGACGGTCCAGCCCCACCAGCACCCACAAACCTTCCCCCCTACCCCTGGCACCCTCCACCACGGGCATCACCCCCACCCACGCCGGGGGGTCCCGGGGGGGGGACGGCAGCGCAGGGGCTCGGCCGGGATGCTGCCGGTGAAGGTCAGCGTGCGGCAGGACGCAGGACGAGCTCCTCGCTGGAAAGCAGTCAACACATCAAGCCCTTAATGGGATTGATGATTAGTGGAGCACCGAGGGGAAAATTAGATTAGAAAAACAAATGAAAATAATTTCGGAAGTAGTATTTATTCAGGGTGGAAGGAGCTTCCACTGCGAGGGCTGCAGGAAACGATTTGACTGCAATCCAGAAGAAAAGGAGCGCAGGTCTGGAGTACATTAGTGTGGTGGGAGGCCGGGAATAGCAGCCACTTAACCCTGTCATTCAGCAAACATTAGTGAATTATGAGTGTATTATATGTTGGGTTATGTGTTTTGTGAAAAGCCCGGAGGCCCGCTATATCCGCACTAAAACGTTAGCGGGGGTCTGTGTCAAAATGTAAATTTTTATACCGACTCCGAAATAAAAATAAGATTTTGTGTTCGCCTCCCAGCTACTGAAATCAAATTGCAGCCAAAATCAGAGTTGTAAAATAAGCAAAAATTTCCCTTCCCTGTCAAATTAGTGCCCTGATAAAGAAAACAAGGGCTATAAATGTGATTTACTTCCTTTCCCTCCTGTCATAAACATTTATGACCGAGCCGTAACGATGGGTTTCAGGAGGCAGCCGGGGCTCTTTGGGCTTTTGCATCCCGGCTTTACGAACCGGCGGCGCAGCCCCAAGAACCCTCCGCCGTTTCGGCAGAGCCGCCCACCCCCCCCCAGGCACCTCCAGGTTGTGGCTCGGCAGCAGAAACCAGGCCAGCATTTATTAATTATGAGCTTAAGCACTTCTTTTCACGGCTAGTTACAACGGCCTCCTCATTATTAATAAAGAATAATAAAATAGAGGGGGTTTAAAGCTCCTTTGTTCCGCAGGGTACTGGTCTCCGTGGCGGGCGCAAGCCCGGATGGCGCCCAGCATGCGGCCCGAGAGCACCGAGCGCAGAAACCCTGATGATAATGACACTCTCACCCCCCACACCCCTCAAAAAAAAAAAACAAAAAAAAAAACAAACAAAAAAAAAACCTTTATACCATTGTGCCTTCAATTATTTTAAATATCATAACACACGCCCAAGGGCAGCAGGCTCCACATTTCGAGGGCGCCTGGCTGCGGCTTTCAGTTGGCCGCGAGGTGATGGCAGCTCCTGTGTCTAGAGATACTTGTAATTCATTAGCAGTTTGCAAAGGGCACCGAGACTTGACTTCATTTCTGAATCAGTCGAAGGCTGATTTCCCTGCTATTTACCTCCATGGCAGCGGCTGTAATTAGCGGCGGCGCAGGCTCCCACGGGCCGGGCTGGCGTCTGCCGCTCGCATCCACTCCTTGGGAATTTCTTATCTGCGGGGCAAACGAAGGAAATTAAAGTTTCTTTTCCGTGTGAGGGGAAGAGCCCGATCCTGGATAAAGGCGCTTTATCCCGGCAGGTCACCAAACCCCGCAGCGCCAGCCTGAGCTCACCAACACGACCGACCAAACCGTGCCGGGGCTGGCAGGAGCCTGGGGACCAGCCGAGGACCCGGTGACAGTGTCCAGCCCACACCGGGTGCTAATTGCCGGGACACATCGAGCGGCACCCGCCTGGGGAGCGGGCGAGAGGAGCCCCCACCCCCCCCACCGCTTCCCGCTCGCTAATAATTACTGATTAAAAACTAGTTAAAAAGGCAATGAAGACTGAAACGTGCATTAACCCCTGGCTCGAGCCGGCCGCGGGGAGACGGCAGCGATCGCGAAAGCATCACTCGCAGCGTCTCCGGACACCGACAGCGGCTCGAGTGCCCCCAGGATTGATGGTGCTGGTGGGAGGGTCGGCAGCGCCGCGGCTCTCCCCCCCCATCCACGCCGTGCCCATCCAGCTGCTTTTAAACCTGGGCCATCACACCCTCCGCTTTGATGGTTTTCCAAGCAGGCAAGGGCGCGGTATTAATCGCTCAGCTGGGTTTCACCACTGCCCCGCACCCCCCCCCCCCCGCACCCCCAAACCAGGGGCCTGTGTGGGCACCGCTGGCTGATTCGGGGTGATGACACCCCCCCCCAGCTATCTCAGGGCTTTGCTTCCCGTCAGCGCTCAGTCTTTTTTATTTTCCACAGATTTGAAGCCCAGCGGTGACAGAGCTCTGAAGAGCTCTCGCGTGGGATGGAGCTGACCCCCCACAACCCCCCCCCCGGGGGGGGGGGTCAGGACCAAGGGAGGGCTCTGGGATCCGCTGCCTCCGCGGCACCCGGGGAGGGGGATGGCGAAGTTCTGTCGTGACAAACCAACTCGACTGTGCACTTCAACGGGTAAAACCAGCTTCTCCCCCAGCTCCAGGCCGCCCCGAAACCAAGGCGGCCTTGGCCGGGGGTTCAGAAGGACAAGAAAGGTGGGAAAGGTGCTGCCGCCCGCCCCTCGATGCCAAAATAAAGCGAGAGGTGGTTGTCACTAGTCCTTACCCTGTAATTTTAAAAAGTCTACTGTGTGGCTTAGCAAACTGGGGGCGAAGGGAGGGAGACACTTCCCCCCGCCAGCCCCTTGCTCAGGGGTAAAACTCTGTTCTGCTCGGAAACAGCACCAGGAGGTGCCCCTTACCGGGTCCTGCTTTCCAAAAAGGAGTCTGAATGAAAATCATTTTTCCATCCCGGTTACCGCACTTCACTCGCAGCTCCTGACAGCTTTGAAAATGGGCCCAATTGAACTCATCATTTCGTATTGATTTGGGGTTTTTCTTCCCTGCCCTGACAGCTTTGCACTGAGGGTGTTGCAAATAATGCTGCGAGAAAGGCCACGCTCACCCTGCAAAGCCCCGCGGGGGGCTGCTCCGGAGCCCTCCCCACTCCCCAGCTTTCTGGGGCGTCCCAGGAGCCGTGGCAGCGGGATGGGGGGGTTATCCCAAACCTCAGGTCCAACAGCTTTAATTCCTCCAGCCTGCACACCCACCTCCTCAGGGCTGCACCGCAGGGATGCTCCTCCCCGGGGTCCCCCACCATCACCTTTGCACCCAACTTTTTCAAGCTGGCTTGTCACAAAAGTGGAGTTTTTCTGCTTCTGTGTGTTTGCGCTGGCCGTGACTCGGAGCAAGGAAGCTTGAATCAAAAATATTAAGTGTGCATCACAGGCTGGCTCGCCCCACTCCCTCCAGTCCCGGTGGATGGGGACACCCCAGCAATCTCACAGAGGTGCCCGTTGCAGGGCCAGCCCCAGCAATTCCCTCTCTCCCATCCCGCCAGCGTGGCACGGGCTGTCCCCCCAGTCCAACTGGGGCACCAGAGCCCCTTCCCCAGCCCTAAATCCCCACAACCCCCTTCACAGCCAGGCCGTGGCACCTCCCGTGTCGAAAAAGCACCTAGAGCTTGTGGGCACTGATGTAACATGAACATCAGCAAGAATAAAAAGCACGAGACGGTACATACTTTTGCCTTTTTTAAGCCTGCAGTGCATTTGAGCCACCAATAAAACTGCTTAGGATTTATACAGAGCTTTGCATCTTCAAAGCAAGGCAGCGTTTCGTTCCTCCTCGTCCCTTTTCATCCAAAGCTCCAAAGCGCTTCCTACCGTTCCTTCACCACCTTTTGATGGGTGGGGAATTCCTCTCTTTTATCTTGAAAGAGCAGAGCTGCGGGCTCCAAACTCTCCCAACCGCTCGCGGTGGAGCCGGAGCCACATCCCTGTCCCCCATTCCTCGCCGCCCGGACGGGCGCCCAGCACCCATTTGAAGGAGGCTGAGATGCTGATGGGAGATGAGCACCCTGCAGCACCCAGGGTTGGGCTCAGCATCACTGGCACCGGGCTCGAGCTTCTGGTGACCCCCCCCCGCTGCTGCAAGCACCACAGGGCTCAGAGCATTGGGGGGGGGGGGGCGCGGGGGGAGCTGCTGGGGCATTAATAACCCGGCGCCGACAGCACACGCCGAGTCCAAAGGGCACGCGGCCGAGCTGTCGATATTGACGGGCGTGACACTGTGTAAACGCGACCTCTCCGCTTTCTGCCGCGCTGGCCCTATCGATCCGCACGAGCGGCAGCGCCGGGAGCATCCCGGGAGCAGGGACGGGAGCAGGGCAGGCAGAAGAAGGTCACCAACGCAGCCCGGGAACAGGGATGAGAGCAGGGCAGGCAGAGGAAGGTCACCAACGCATCCCAGGAGCAGGGACAGGAGCAGGGCAGGCAGAGGAAGGTCACCAACGCATCCCGGGAGCAGGGACAGGAGCAGGGCAGGCAGAGGAAGGTCACCAACGCATCCCGGGAGCAGGGACAGGAGCAGGGCAGGCAGAGGAAGGTCACCAACGCAGCCCGGGAGCAGGGACAGGAGCAGGGCAGGCAGAGGAAGGTCACCAACACATCCCGGCCCCGGCGAGAACCGTAACCCTTCGCCGCACCGGCCCGAGCGCGGGTCCTCCCGGCAGCCCACGGTGAAAAGCCTCGCTCTGCCCATCCCCTCCCCGCGCATCGCGGTTTGCATCCATCCAAATAAAACTAGGGCCCCGAAACGCAGCCCGTAGCGAGCGGGGAGAGGAAGGTATTCCACCCCGAGCCTTCGGCGCCGGTGCCGAACAATGCTCTGCCATTAGCAATCAGCATATCGGCGTGGCATCGCGGCCCGCTTCATAGAAAATCAAGAGGGAAAATAATTGAGTCAATAGTGATATGAAAGGATTGCTCCTTCAGCCCTATTCTTGTGCTAACAATTCTTCGGCAGGGCTGAAAATTCAAAAGCTCAGGGAATCAAAAAAGAATTGATTTGATTCAGAGCTTCAGCCCGGGCTGTATTTAACACATCAATTTTGCTTGCTCTACATATAATAGAAACTGTTTGAAGGCAGAAGGGCTGCCTTCTGCGGCGGGGAGACCGGGAAGCACCAGGGCAGGAGAATATTCTCGATTTGCTGCTTTTCGAAGAGCAGCTGGGCCCACGCTGGCCCCGCAGCTGCTGACGGACCCCGGGGGACCCTCCCTGCGCCGTGACCCCCCCGGGCTCCGAGCCCATCCCGAGCATCCCCCAGGCACCGGCATCCGCCAAGCCCGGCTGGGCCGGCGGGTAAAACGGGGCCAGTGGAAATGAAGGGAGGCAACCAGTGACGCGGATCGGCGCTCCGTGTCCTCTCTGCTTCAGCGGAGACGCCGTCACCTCCATCCGTCAGGCTCAAGGGCAGCCGCTGTGGTTTAAGGGCACCGGACGCGGTGCCGGGGACGTTTCCCCGGGCAGGAAGGCAGAAGGTGCCTTTTGCTCCTTCCCGTCCCCGGGCCCTGGCACTGAGTCGCAAACACCTGCCTCCTGCAAGCAACCTAAAATGGCACTTTTCCCACCCAAACTGGTGGGGATGCTCATCACGAGCACGAGCTCCCCAGCAGGTCCGTGGGTGCTGCAGCACCGCGCCAGCACCCATTTTCTGCTCCCCCTCCCAAACCCCCCCACCTCCTCCGATGGCAGCAGCCGGCACCCAGCACCGTGACGAGCCTTACACCGGGCCAAACCGGGCTTTATTGAAGGCAAGAGGAGCAGGAGCGTGTCCCAAACCCAGAGGAAGCGGTTGCAAAGCACCTCTCTGCCCAGGAGGGCCGGGACCCCGCAGCATCTCCGCGGGAGCGTGGCACACCGTTCATTGCTCCCCAGAAAAACTTTCCGAGTTATTTAAACTCCTCACACGGGGAAGTATTGCTGACAGTTACCTACTTCTTGGCAAACACCCACATATAATTTCATGGCATCCGAAATCTTTTTTTTTTGGAAGCCCTTCTTCCCCTGATTTTTGTCTGTGGAAAAAGGCAGAAAAACCCCACCAGCATCCCACCTGCGCCCCGGTTACAATGAAGATGAACCAGCAGGTGCACAATCGCCCTGGATTCCAGCGAACGGGATGGCGGGGACCGCTCGGAGAGGTCCAGCAGCAAGAACGACCCCCCACAGTCCCCTGCCCGTGGCTGCACATCTGCAAAACACACGCACGCGGCTTGGAGAAAACATATAAACCATCAGCACCGCCGAGGCAGCCCAGAGCATCCAGTCCTGAGCACTTTCAGAGAAACCTAAATCAACTACAGAATAAAAAAAAAAAACAGGATCAAACCCCCCGGTCAGGGGAAGGGGCAAATGCTGAGACCAGCCCAGCAAAGCCCATTTCTCTGCTCCCCATGTAGCACATAAAGAGCTTTAAATTCCCCGTGCAGGAGCCCCTGCACTTCTAAGGCCGTTACAGCCCAACGCAGCCCGGCTGCTGACACAGCGGGGACACCCAAACCTCCACCCAGGCAGCAGATTTGATGTGTTGACGAGCAAGTCATGTTGCTATAATAAGAAGTGTTTATTTGAATAATAAGGTCAGAGAGTTAAGTAGTTGGTATTCCACTCGTATGAAGCAGTTTGCACAGTGTCACTAATAATTAAAGGGGTTTTTTGACTAATCTAGTTGCTCTTCCTAAATATACTCTACTCTGTTCAAGAAACTCATCAAAGCAGCAAAGTGATCTTCGAGGTTATTAATCTCCTTTGCTCCACAGCTGGAGCAAATTTATTTGCTTGAATTAGCATGTAATAAACTTATAATAAAGCTGCCATATCCCTTGCTTTAGAGATATAGTTTGTGTAATGGGTAGTTAAATCTAGGTAATGTAGCAATAGTCTTTAGGCTCTGAGATCAGAGGAAAGAAAAAAAGAAGCATATTGCTGTGTTATCACCAGTGCTGGGGTGGCAATGGGATTTCTTCCAGGTCAGGCTGCCAGGAAAATTCAGCTTTTTTAGAGACCACCTGGGGGAGGAGGGGGGGGGAGAGATTTCCTAGTGGGAATTCCTGGCTTTGGCACGGAGGCAGCATCGCTCCAGCCCGCATCACCAGACGCTCTGGGCACCGGTAGAAGCTGCTGGACCCCACCAGTGACCCCCAAAGAACCGGAGCTCAGGGATGCTGTGAACCCAGCCGCCTGTCCCAGCACCCTGTTTTGCCTCCTCCCAGCCAGAAAACCGGGAAGAGTTGCGAGCCATTTAGCCACTCCCTCAATATTGCAAAGAAGGGAACCCCTGCAAAAAGGGAGGTACCTTCCCTGGCCACAAAAGTAGAATTTGACCCCAAAAAGGCCCCTCGGGGCCACCCCCACAGTGCAGAGACCTGGCACCAAACCCGCTAACGCCGGCAAGACGCGGGGAGCTGAAATGTTCTGGATTGGGCTGAACTTGGCGCAGGGTGTCGAAGTAAGAGGAATTAATTTGCTCCAGTTCACTAAGTTGAGCCTTTATAGGTTGCAGTTTCCCTCAAACAATAAATCCTCTCGCTTCTTCTTCCTGCATAACCCTTGCTGCACGATCTTTCAATAAGAAGAAAGGGGCAGATGTAGACTAATGTGCGTAGATATCAAAGTTCAGTGGCACAGGGAAGGTTGGCCCCCACCCTTCCTCCTCAAAGGTTATTATTCACAGAGCCTAGGCAGTAAATAATTTTTCTCCCTCTCCATTTTAGCTCTTTTCTGTTTTCGCTAGAGCTGCTCTGCGCTCGAGAAGGGCCTGGGCATTAGCCAGAGGTGTCAGAGGTGTTAGACAAGGTATTAAGGAGGTGTCAATTTTGAAATAGCTGGGATTACAGTAAAGTCTAAATAAGGTGTAAAATAAAACCAAAGGTGATAAAGTCGTTGATAAGAAAAGCTGGAGAAAAATAGGAGTGCAATTATTTTTCATCCTGGTTGTTCACTCGCGCAGTGCATTATCTGTGGCTTTGCAAAGACTTAAGTGAGATTTTTTTTTTTTTTTTTTTTTCCCCCTAGTCTACAGCATTCTCTCCCGGCAGCACCGTGCCTCGCTGGCACTTGCACAGCAGCCGGCCCCGTGGCACAAACCCACGGACACCAAGGGGATGCTAACGGGCTGCGGATTCCCAGTAAGCCATGCTGGGTTTTCGGAGGGGGCTGCTCCAACTGGGCTTGTCCCAGCTTTCCTACACAGTTCTCCAGCCAGACAAGTGGTGGCCGGAGGTGTATGAAACAAGCACACGAGATTCCCACAGCCGCTTCGCCAAACCTCATCTGCCCCATCCACACGGTCGCAGGTTGTCTCAGGTTTGAAATAAATACTTGTTCCAGGCAGATTTCCCTGCTTTTTAGGTCTTGGAAAAGATCCCCTGCAGATCAGCTGGCTGTGGTCCCGCAGGGAGCAAAGCCCAGCATCAACCCTGTGATTTCAGGCCGTATTTTTGCACTCTAGCATTTATTTTCCCGTACAAGGCTCCTGTGGATGATCAGTGGGAATTGCTGATGTTTCTCCTCACTCCTCCTAATTAACACATTCCAAATTCGTAGCTTTTAAAACAATAAGCACTGGAGCATCTGTTCACGATATTCTCCAGGACAGATGCCCCTTCTCAAACACCATATGAGTTTCAAGAAGTGCTGAATTCCCCTTTCCCCACCCCAAGTATCGGCATTACCCCGGGGAAGGTCTCCGGCATTAACCCGAGGAATTTCGTGCCTTTTGCGCTTCTCCATAGCTCGATGCTCCCCATCTGCTTCCCCGCAGCTGAAGGCTGGGTTGGCACCCCCCCCACACACACACCAGCAGGGTGCTGCCCACCCAAAATAATATTTATGAGTTTCTGCAGAGCCACGGAGGCCGGGGAGGCAGCAGGGCCTTGTGCCTCCTCCTGCCCTCCAAGAATTGGGGGAGTTTTCATCGACCCCCCCACCCCCTGCCGCTGCCAGGGAGGGGGTGCAGGTTTCTCTCCTCTTTTTGCAAAACCCACAGCAGCCTTCAGCTGGGCTGCCACCCTCCCCGGGTCACCACGTCCCCTTGGAGCGACCGGAGCCCCCGTGCTCAGCCAACCCCAGCACCCGGGTGGCTCCGGGGTCTCGGGGAGACCCAGGCAAGGGGTCCCTCCCTGCCAGTGCACCCACACACACCCTGCACCCCCCCTTCCTACCCCTGCAAAGCAGCCTGAACAGTCCCCTCCTCTCCAAGCCCATCACCGTGCTGCTGAAACACTGGGAAATCTCCCAGGCAGGGAACACTGAGCATTCAACAGTTGGAAAAAAACATATATTTGTTATTAAAACCACCTCCAGTCGCACATTTGTTTCCCTCTGACATGTTTTTACGGCTCCGCCACCACCCTTTCCCACCCAGGACTTAAATATACCACCGGGATGTTTAAATGTCTATTTGTAAAGCGGGTGCCCCCAGTCTCCAGCCCAATGCGCCCTCCGTTTCCTCCCTTCTCAGCATGAAATGGAAACGTTTCAGGGCATCTCGGGAAGGCTCAGCATCTTCACAGAGGTTTATGTTCTCCAGCGAGAGAAGCACCAGGATGCAGAGCGGTGTTAAATGCTCGCCTTGCCCCAGGGCTCAGCCGCGGGGATGCTGGAAGGGCTTAGCCGGTAAAGTGAAGAAAAGCATCTACTACAAATATTGCCACAGCAAAGCTCAAGAAGATGCGGGGGAGTCAAATGATCCATCACTGAAGGGTTTTACCTTGGCTCTGGCCGCTGAAGGCCAAGTGCAGGGCTGACCTTGCTGCTCCAGGGCTCTCTCGACGCTGAGGACCCCCCGGCCAGCGGCAGCTTCGCTCCACAAACCAACCCTGCGGCACGATGCCCGTTATTGCAGAAGGGAGGCGGGGGGGGGGGGGGGAAACATCTTAAGGAGCTACATGCTGAGCAACAAAAATTATTCAGTTACTGCACGTCAAAGAGCAATTACTTTATTTCCATGTCAGCTCTGGCATCTGAAGTCCTCTCATTATTAAGAGTGCTCAGCCCGCTGCAGTTCAGCTCCATCAGCTCCTCCCTTTGGGGGGGGTGGGGGTGATTTGGACACCCTTATTTGAGTGGGCTCGGGCGATGCAGCCCCAAGTGCCTCCACCGAGGGTGGGTCATGTCCACCCCCAGCCCAGGGAGCTGCCCGGCTCCTCGGGGACCATCTCAGAGCACCCCGGGTTTGGCGTTGCGCTGACAGGGGATCCAGCACTGGGGGGCTGAGCATCTCGTCGTGCCAGAGCCGCCCCAGCGCTGAGGAGCTCGCCAGCCACGGAGGAGGTGCCCAAGCACGGGTTTCACCCCATCCTGCCCACCACCAGTCACCCAGTTTGATTTCGCAGCAGAAAGAAGAGCGAGGACTCGCAGCTAGCCACCAGCCACGGGCTCGCTGCTTGGGCTCAGAAAACCAACATCACCCTCAGGGTCTGAGCCATTACACTGCACCCACAGGCAGAGGAAGGACAGAGCCCTCGGACAGACAGAGCCCTGGCCCCTGCGGGGAAATCCCTGACCTTACCAGGGAGCTGCCTCCCCGCCAGCCTCCTCCTCCGGTCCTCATCCGGGGATCATAGGGGCCGTGACGAAGAGGATGCCTGGGTTTCGGAGGCTTTTTGACCTTCGCAGAGACACGTGCTGTCGCGTGGTGGAGAGCACGGCCCTCGTCACCGGAGCCACATCCCGGTATCATCCGGGCTGGGAAAATACAGGTATTTTAAGAGGGGGGTGTCAGCGAGGGCCGGGCTGTGCCTGGCTGTCAGACCCAGCTGCCACGGTGAAGGGACTCACCTTCTCCGGCAAAAATACATCAATCTTCCTGACAGCCCGTAATCAGGCAGAAGGAGCTCAGAAGCTCAGCAGAGGATGGAGGGCTCATGCCTCCCCCCCTGAAGATAGGCAGCAAATTGTGTAGGGGGAAAAAAAAATAATGCAAGAAATGATTCCGGATGGCAAATCAACAAATTAGCCTTGATTACCATCCGGGTCTCACAACCTTCTTTTTCTTCTGCTCGTCAGCTGTAGCTGTCGAACCGTTTTGCTCCCGCAGCGTTTGTTCCCGCGCTGGGCTGGAGCTCGATGTGGCAGCCCATGGGGGAACCACCCCCGGGGTCCCAGGCAGAGGGTCCCCCCCAGTGCTCCCGTGGGACCCCCCCTCCAGCAGCTGGAGGCTCAGCAGGACCACCCGAAAGGGCGGGGGGAGGTGCCTTTTCAAGCACCAAAATGGTGCAGGAGGATGCAATGCCAAGACTCCCCTGCTCTGGGCTTTGAAACCAGCAGCCCTTTGTGCAAGATACAAACCAAAATGAGGGTTTTTTTAGTGAAAACCCAGAGGAATCATTCGGGTGAGGGGGGGGGGGGGGGGGGGAAAATGTTATTTAAAAACATGTTCATCTGCAATTCTTCCACTGCCTTGAAGTGTTATTAACTGATTGGGTTTCATCACATCTTACTTTGCTGCTGCAGAGGCTGATTGTCCTGTATTTGCATTTCTCTTGGACAAGCAGCTCCGCTGAGCTCCCCCGCTCCCTGTCCCCCCTCCCCGGCCGGCCCGGGGCCGTGCTCCCCAGCCCGAACCCCGCTCCTGCGCCCTGGGAGGGCAGCGGGAGCTCAGCTCCAGCCTACCCCCAGCTAAGCCATCCAGAATAGCTCCGTCAGGATCCCCAGGGCCTGTGGTCCCCCCGGGGGGGCGGGGGGGCATCCCCTGGGGCTCCCCCCTCGCTGCCAGCCCAGGGGCTGGGAAGCAGCAGCATTCCAGGCGTGAACTTTTTGGAGTTGATTTGGCTTTATTCTTTTAAATGGCACAAAACTCCCAGGCAGGCTGACATCAACAGTGAAGACATTTTAAAAAATGGATGAATATAATCAATGGATGGATGTGCTGGTCAAGTACAACCAGGGCGAGATCAGGTACATGAGCTTGGCGTACCTTCCCTGGTTATATTCTTCATTAATAATGTCTTTACTCCGAAACTACTTCCATCATCACAGCTTTGCAATATATGCCACGGCGCAGCGCACCGCATCCCGCTGATATTTCAATCTTCTTACAGAATAAGCAGCAAAATAAGCGAGATTAAAAACCAACAGAAATGAACAGCCTCCCGTTTATTAGGAGGAGGGAGGGCGGGGGGAGTTATTGAATCGTATGTTAAACACTAAGACCCCAAGCAGAGGGGATGCGAGCCCCTCTGTGGTCACCACCACCTCTTACTGGGGAAACTGGAGTTTTACAGAGCGAGGGCAGCGGGAAAAGTGCCTCCTCCTTTTCCAGGGCAGCAGCGACGTGATACAAGCGCCGCTCGTCACCGGCAGCTCTTCCGCGCTTGGGGGGTGGTGTGAGCTCACTGAGATGTCACAGCTCCTCTCCCCGGTGTCCCCAGGGGGGCTGCTTTCATTTCCCAGCCTTGGAAACGGTCTTGACTTCTCAGACAAGAGGTGCTGGGGAAAAAAAAAAAAAAAAAAAAAAACCACACAAAAAGAAAACTAAAAAAAAAAAAAAATACACACACCAAAAAAAAAAAAAAAAAAAACAACCACAACAAAAACACAAGTTACTATTAAAAAGGCCAACGATGTGGTTGTTGGGCCGGATTTGTGCTGGCCAGGTCTCACACGCTCCATCACGACACGCGTGTGACCCACCACGGGCCGGGGTTGCCCCCCAGCGCGTCCCCAGCGCTCCCCACCCGTGGCGCAGGGAAGCGGCAATATTAAGTGGCTGATTTGCATAGTAATCTGCGAGGGGAGAAATGTTCGGGGCCGCGGCTCAGCCTTAATCATAACACTTGTCATATTTGTGCTTCAGTTTGCGGGGGGAGGAGAAAGGGGAAATAAGCCCTTGGTTTTTTTGCACGTGCTATTTGGTGTGAAAGCGGGGACCTGCTGCAGCAAGTCAGACCGCAGGGCCCCCATCAGTGCCTGCATCCCAACATCCCCCCCCCAGCACCACTGCAGGCAGTGTCATTAAGGGCCGACCCCATTGAGGGGGTCCCCCCCCACCCCCCCCCATCCACCTCTGCAGTGAGGGCCTCATCCTGCTGCCCCGGATCAGCACCTGCACCCCCGCGGGCACCCCCAGCCCCCCAGGGCAGCCGTAAGCAGCGAGGGGAGGCTGCGGGGCTGAGCAGAAAATTGCCAACATTAAAGTCTTCAAAAAACACAGGGCTGGGCAACTGAGGTCGCACCCATGGGTGCCCCCGCTCTCCTTACCAACACCTCTCTGATGGTTTTAGCAATGTATTTCCACTTTTCTTTTTTTTTTTAATATAAAAACATTCATATTTATGAACAGCTCTGTCACTACCGTACGTCGTGCTCCTTTTCCATATATGAAGCAAGCTGTTTTCAAGCTTTTTAATTATACAAAATTGAGCAAAGACTTAGTAGAACAATTAGATAAAGGAGAGGAAGGGAGATAATTTCTCCCTGTCATATAAACTATTGCGAGAGTTTCCTTCTCCTCACAAGGACTGCAGAGATGGGTTAAATTCGGGGCCAGCTCTGTGGTTGTCTCAAGAGGAAGGGAATAAATGTGCTCAGCACCCAGCAGCACTGCCAGCCCCGTGCTTAAAGCCTGGAGTCACCCCTGGGCTCTGCGATGCGGAGCTAAAAACCAATAAATTTAGGAGCTGCTGTTTTGCCTTTCTAAGGGCGAGCTTCCTGGGTAAGGGGTGCAGAGCTGGCTCAGCCACGGTGGGTGAAACCCGAATTTCAGGTGAAGCACTGCAGCTACCAAACCCGAGGGGAGCCGGGAGGCAGCGGGTGCAGCCCAGGGCCATCAGCAGGGCGGGAGCCACCACCTCATCCTGCTCCTGGCCCTTAACGATCTGGGCTGTGCAGTTTCTTTTTCTCATTTAAGCCTGAATTGATTTTGCACACACAAGTGCCAGGGGAGCTCTGGCTGCGGACGCGCCCCTGGACGCTTTGTTTTCGGTGGAGCCATCCCTTACAGCTCCAGCCCCGTAAATCGAAAAGCTCAACCCCACGGCCCCGGGGGTGGGGGGGGGTGGGGGGTGCTGTCGTGATTGTCGCATTCACAACCCGAATCAACACCCATCAGCTATTTCAAACCTGTCAGCTCTTATTAACGTAGCTCGAAACACAAGGAAACTAAGATAAACCCGGCGATTTCATTAGTCCCTGCGTGCGCGCCTCTTGCGTGCGTGCATCGTGTCCTGCCACCCCGGCCCCGTTGCGTTGGGAGATTAATAGATGTCAGTGAGAATTTTGGGGTGGGGGAGAGGAGGAAACCCAAGGGCTGGGATGGCAGCAGCCCCGACGGCTTCTGCAGAGCCGCCCCCCCCCCCGCCCCCCCAAGCATGGTGTAAGTCGTGGAGTCTCACCCAGTTTAAATATGAACCTCCCTAAATAAGCGCGCACCGATGCCCGCGCCGCGGGGGTGTGCACTGGGGGACGTCCCACCAGGCCGGAGCCCCCCAGCACGGCCAGCACACACCGGGGACACCACCAGACTCCGTTTCCCTCAAAGTCTTCTGTTCCTGGACCCCGGTAAAAGGGCAAAACCCAAAAGGGAGCTGAGCTGCGTCCCCGCCACGGCCAGCACCGGCTGCCTGAGCCCCGTCAGCCCAGCCCGGCACTGAACGAGCAGGCAGTGGGATTAATATCAAACATAAGCAAACAAAACAATTGAAAAGGCAACAGTTTAGGGGGAGAGAGGGCTGCAGCCGGCCCCGCAGTCCTAAGGATTATTTTAAGTGTACGAAACGCCATCTCTCTAAATAATCAAACTCTACTGCCACAACTCGGAAATTGCCACCTACGGCTAATGCTCCAATTTTAAATGCATCCTCGAGTCAATCTTTGTAAATTCCACATTAAATATTGATCAACCCTGGAGAGGGCTAATACCGTGTGTTTAGCGTAGATGTGCCAAAGTCAAACAGCAGCGGCTGAGCCTTGAAAGTTTGCCCGCATCCCGTCCCAGGCCACAGTGCCCGTCGTGGCAATTGCTCCGCACCAGGGAGGCAGTGAGTGGGGGGCAGAGGGGGGTCTCGATGGGCACAGGTGGGACCCCAGTCCTGGGCCAGCAGCTCTGCCTTTAAATGGTTTTCACAGAATAATTACAATAAGAGCGGTAACCACAAGAAAAATACCATCTGGGAGATGGAAAAGACAGGGGTGGCAGACAAGCAGAGAAGAAATTATCAACGTGGTCATCACGCTGCCAGAAACCTCTCGGGCCAGTGACCAGGAGCACCCACAGACCCCGACCCGATGGGAGACCACCCTGCCCAGCAGCCCAGAACAAGGCTCTGAAACTGGAGGACGGTCCCAGCAGCTCCGACGTTGCTCCTGGTTTTAACCCTTGGGGTCGGGGCTGCATGGGACCCCCAGGACCCTCCAGGAGGTGTTTGCAGTGTGGAGAGCGAGCGTCCCCTCCTGCCAAACCACGTTTCTATCGCATCGTCCCCGCGCCCAGCGGCACCGGCTCTGCCATAAGGTCATAAGCACAGCCATAAGGTCAGCCCTGCGTTAGGAGACCAGGGGAGGTTTCGGCCACCCCTGAATTTAAGAGACTTTATTTCCCCTACGTTTTTGAGGATTTTTCTTACCTTCTCCATAACCGGCACCCACAGCCACTGAAAATATTGCTGCAATGGAAATTCAAACATTAATATATGTGCACACACAGACACGGTGTGCAAACATTAATAAGGCAGTGAGCCCAGCCGTCAAGGCTGTCTTCACAGGCAATGAGAACATCCAAAGCACAGCGCTGCACTGAACCCACGGCCTGTCTAGTCCAGAAGTGGAACTTACCAAAACCAAGCCAAATTCAGTGAGGAGACTTCCACGGATCCCAGCGATGATGCCCATATAAAATTCCCCGTCTCATCTAAAGCCTCTAGAAAGAGAAACAACATCGTTTTTCATTTCATTTCTTCAGACACCACCTATCACCGAGCCCACCACCAGGACGTGTGGATCTCGCTGACTGGGTTGTTCTGGTGAGGGTTGTGGCAGCCCCCAGCGCGGCACCGGAGCGACAGCAATGCCACCAAACAGCCCCATTTTCCTGCAGGTTACGCGGGGATGTTGCCACCTGCGTGAGGCTGGATGACCGTGAGGCCACGTCTTGGTGATGCTTCATCCCACCAGGTTCCCAAATTCACACTGTAACCAGGGGGCTCACGAGGGTGAGGTCTGAGCCGCAAACATTTCCAATGATCCCAGCGAGAAGGGGTTTAAGGAAAACAATGGGTGTTGGGAATCGATCCCTTTTATTCCTGAACCCCCCAAACATCACACGTATATGTGCCTGGGGTATTATGAAAATTGGACTTGAAACCCAGAGTCAAAATCCATTTCCCAACAACTCATACAAAATTTTCATTACAGATTACTGCCCTGTAGTGGAACAGAGGGCAACTTTATTAGAAGACACAGCACAGCAGCCTGGCAGCAGGAGAATGAGCCAGTCAACAGCTCCAGATATTCCTCTGCGAGATACGGCAGAGTGCTGGAAATGAAACAGATTATATAAAAAAAAGTAATTCAGACCAATTTCTAGTAAAGAGTCAAAGAACCATATAATTCAACATTTATATAGACAAGGCTTCAAGAGAATGCTTAAAAAAAAAATCAGACTGGAGGTAATGGTAAGAAACCCTACCTTGATTTTTCCCTTTATTTTTTTATTTCTTGTTTAATCAGCCCTGCTGGTTTGTGCCACCCTTGGCCTGCAGCAGCACCCTGCAAGAAAGGTCTCAGCTCCCAGTGCCTGTTTGACTGCTGCTGCCTCCCCTCCTCTTCCTCCCCCAACTCCCTGCCTGACACAGGGGCAGGTCCTGCATTTCCTGAGGACTTTTGCCAGCCAGGCAGTAAAATCCCTGTATACAAGCCAGGGATGGGGTATGAGCTTCCCCAAATGTGCCCACATGCAATTTTCCTCTTCCTCATCTTCCCTCCCCTCATTTATCGTGCTATAAAAAGAACAGAAGAAAAGACAATCCTTTTTCTCTGTGATTAATTAAGGCCAAAGCAGGACCCTGAGGCACGGAGCAGAGGCAATACCTGTATCATTTCCAAGGTGCTGCAGCTGCGACAACGTGCTGCAGCCCCGTGACTTTCCCCCGCTGCCGTTTGTCATCGCCTGACACTGATAAAGAGCTTCTCCAGCGCAGTGTCTTTGCGAGGGAACATATCCATATCAAAGCTGCTTGGATCATCCTTTTGCAAACTATCTGCTGCTGCATTTCCTGGCCTAGTTTCCTTCCCGATCTCAAACTCTTGTTCTTTCCCTTCATGAGCCCCGACACCGGCACACACCTCCCCAGCCTGCCCCGGACCTCCGACGCTCCTCCAGCACCCAGGGCTTGAAGGCTCGTGGGAAACAGTACAGGGTCACTCAGCTTCCACACTGCTCAGCCTGACATCTTTGAAAAGTCAGATTAACGTAGTGCATCAGCCTCAGATGCACTCCTGCATTTTAGCTGCAACGTGCAGGATGCCTCTGGGGCACCCAGGTGCTCGCTGACTGAGGTGGGATGCATGCTGCTTTCCATACATCGTCAAGGTGGGATGCACACTGCCTTCCATACATCGTCGTAGTGGGATGCATGCTACTCCCTGTACCTCATCGAGGTGGGATGCACATTGCTCTCTGTACCTCATCGTGGTGGGATGCACATTGCTCTCTGTACCTCATCGTGGTGGGATGCACATTGCTCTCTGTACCTCATCGTGGTGGGATGCACATTGCTCTCTGTACCTCATCGTGGTGGGATGCACATTGCTCTCTGTACCTCATCGTGGTGGGATGCACATTGCTCTCCCTGTACCTCATCGTGGTGGGATGCACATTGCTCTCTGTACCTCATCGAGGTGGGATGCACATTTCTCTCTGTACCTCATCGAGGTGGGATGCACATTGCTCTCCCTGTACCTCATCGTGGTGGGATGCACATTGCTCTCTGTACCTCATCGAGGTGGGATGCACATTTCTCTCTGTACCTCATCGAGGTGGGATGCACATTTCTCTCTGTACCTCATCGTGGTGGGATGCACATTGCTCTCTGTACCTCATCGTGGTGGGATGCATATTGCTCTCTGTACCTCATCGTGGTGGGATGCACATTTCTCTCTGTACCTCATCGAGGTGGGATGCACATTGCTCTCTGTACCTCATCGTGGTGGGATGCATATTTCTCCCTGTACCTCATCGTGGTGGGATGCACATTGCTCTCCCTGTACCTCATCGTGGTGGGATGCACATTGCTCTCCCTGTACCTCATCGTGGTGGGATGCACATTGCTCTCTGTACCTCATCGTGGTGGGATGCACATTGCTCTCTGTACCTCATCGAGGTGGGATGCACATTTCTCTCTGTACCTCATCGAGGTGGGATGCACATTGCTCTCTGTACCTCATCGTGGTGGGATGCACATTGCTCTCTGTACCTCATCGAGGTGGGATGCACATTTCTCTCTGTACCTCATCGAGGTGGGATGCACATTGCTCTCTGTACCTCATCGTGGTGGGATGCACATTGCTCTCTGTACCTCATCGAGGTGGGATGCACATTGCTCTCTGTACCTCATCGAGGTGGGACGCACGCTGTCCTCCATACATCACGCACAACTTCTGCAAGTCCAGCGGCGTTGGAGGCTGGTGTGAGGACCACTGCCTGGGAGCTTCACCTTCTCTGTGGCAGCAGAGAGAGCAGCAGTTTGACTCAGAGTGGAAAACAAGTGGCCCAAGCAGACCAGCTCCATCGCCCTGCCTTGGTGTTATGGTTTGTAATGCAGGGTGAATCCTCCTTGTAGCCCAGGAGAAGATGCGGTCTGCATACCAAGGTCCGACCCAGGCACGGCCCCCGCCACGAGCGGCTTGGCTGGCAGCTCAGCACGTGGCCGCTTGCAGCAATTCGTGTTTCGCAGGTCCAGGCATCTCCATCCGGCTCACCTGGGTGACGTGGGATGCCGAAAGCTCCTGTGATGAGTCAGGAGCCAGCAGGATTTATGGTCAGACAGCAAGGTTGCACTACATGATGTGCTGGAAGAGTTAGAGATGCTCTCTGGATAATATTAATATTCCATAATTATTATTCATCTGCAAACACCGGGCTTAGACTGCCGAGGGGTCCCTGTCCACTCAACCTTGGGGTGATGGATGCTCTGCTCTGCCTACAGCCCCAGAGACTGGGGCTCCGTTCCCAGGTAGGCAACTTCTTCCTTCAACTTCTTTCGGGCCTCAACAGCTCGGTCTTTTAAACGCCATTAATAATGTTTCCATGTGCAATGAAGACTCATTGTCAGGCAGCATCTGACAGGATGTGGGGATGGATGGAGGTGCTGCAAGCAAGTACGTGGAGCCCCAGGTGCTTTGGGGGAGGTGCTCTTGTGAAACAGCATCTAATTCTCAATATTTCCTCCAGTCATGGTGTTTGCTTGGTAGAAAAGCAAATGCTCACCTCCCCTGAGATGCATCACAGCTATAGGAGTAAGTTTGTGCAGCCAGACCACGAGCAATGTAGTCACGGTCATAAGGAAAATCTTCTCCTGGTTTTCAAACGTAGCAAATTCCATCTGGAAGACCCGGGAAGAGAACAACGAGGAATTGCAGCATTTTTTTTGTTATAGAGATGATTTTCTCTTTAGGATGGCACTTTAACAAGAGCTTAATAAACAGCATTTTCTTGTTTTTGAGAGTCACAGACAGGCCAGATAAAGCTACCAATTCATTAGCATCCCATCATGAATCTAGCCTCCGTATTCCCCAGCCATATGGTCAGCACGATACACTTCCAAAAAACGGGGACATCTACAAAAGCTTTATTACCATCAGCCATCACGTTAAAGTAGCCTGTGGTTATCTGGAGATGAGGAACATCTTATTTCAGGATCTTTTGGGTGTGAAGGAACACCACATGGACTGGGAGGCAAGGTGACTTTGTAGGACGTGAGTATCCCTCTTACTGCAGACAGGATTTTAAGCGGGATCACCTCTCAGTCCTGAACAAAACACAGCCTCCAGAGTGGAAACACACCTCCAGGAGCTACCTACCCAGGTGGGAGACACAGCACCTGCTCCCAGACAAATTCCCCATGTGACTAATTAAACCTCCCAGCGGGCTAAACTGTGTGTCCAGCGATTAGCCATACCTGAGCTGAAACCTCAGCCAGCCATGGAAAACCGAGAGGTTCTCCCCCGTTCTCACTACACACGGGCCCAGCAACCAGAAGCAGCACCTGTGGATGGCGTTAGGTGGCCATAAATAGATTTTAAGTGACCGTATGCAGCTGCTGAAAGCAGCAATCTGTAAAAGACCCTCCTCACTCTCACCAAGGCAGGCTCAGCGCCATGTAAACCCGCCTGAAAAAGCACCCGAAGCCAAGGCAACAAACAGTGGCACCCTGAGATGACCAGAGACCAGGGGGGCTTTTACGGGCTTTCTTGGAGGAGCTGGCACCCCGCCTCCTCTGCCCACACACAGCCCAGGGACACTCGTCCTTGGGGACCCAGGTGGCATCTCCCACCCCTCCTGAGACCAGGCCACCTCCTCTTCTCTCAGCAACACCAAAATCTGCCTCTGGGTTCCTGGCACCACGCATGTGTTTTCTAACAAGCAAATAAGTTTTTCCTCACTCTGGAGCTCCGTTTGCAATTCAGTGAGACACAGCGGGAGGGTTTGCGCTCCTCCCGCATTAGCCGACCTGTGTCAGCATTTTATTCTGCAGCCCTGTAGGTTTTTTAGTTGAAAAAAAAAAAAAAAATCAGAGGAGTTTTCAAAGCTTTAATGGCTTTGAAAACAACATGGAGAGTTCTCTTTACTGCAGGAGAGGTTAATGATCTCCCTCTGCTACAGAACTAAACTGGACATCATAATAAATAATCATAATAAGATATAAAGTATCACCTGGAGTCATTCAACACAGAGAATAGGTAGGAGTTATGATGCATTTCCATTATTCAGAGTAACTGCTAGGTGTGAAATTTTCAAAGTAAAGGTAGTCAATTAAAAAATGAAAAGCCTACAATTAAAATATCACTTAAACAGAAAGAGATTATGTCTTGTCTTGCCTGGAAAGAGCGAGTGCTCTGGCTCCTGGCCGAACGGCAGCCATGCACAGAGGTCCCTTCTCCCCACCTCTCTCCTCCTCCCTGCAGCCCGAGCCCACACGCCGCGGCGGGACGCTGAGCAGCCCGGCCACCAAAGCCCCCGGGGACCCCGCAGGACCCCTCTGCATGAGCATCTCCTCGGTACCAGCCTCAGCTGGCAGCTCCAGGCAGCTCCGACCTCGGCATTTCAGGGCAGAGGAGCAGCGATGCCAGCCCACGGCTGCTCCGACAAAGCAGAGAGGAGCAGCCCCAGCACTTGGGTCACCACGGAGCCCCCCAGCAGTGCTGATTTTCTGAGGTGCCTCACCCGGGCTCTACCTGAGCACATCTCAGAGGGTCTGACCTTCAGCGGGCAGGCAGGTGCTCGCAGAAAAGTCTTTCAGACAGCTCCTCTCCCGGCGGGCCTTGATTTAGTACCACTGCTCTTGGAGGCGCAACTCCCTGGGCACACAGGTTTTACGCAGGCACAGCCAAAAAGATATTTGCATTGATTTCAGCAGGTATGGAAGAGCTCTTCCAGGAGCATCCCTGTTGGGGTTCATAAGGATCAGAAACGCATTGCTCAAGCTCCACAGCTACGCTGCCCCATCCCTACGCTAGACATCAACGGGGTTTTGCTGTTTGCAAAGCCTGGGGTGACACAACGGGTACCCGGACTCCAGTGGAAAGCAGGGTTTGAGCATGGACATTAAAAACCTCCATCAACGACATCAACTGCAGCACTGGGGTGTGACACGACCTTACAAACCTCAACACAAGTCAGGGGTGACAACCCAGCTGCCACCACCCTGCCAGCTGCACGGCGCGCGCGCGCGGACCGGGAGGCAGGAGTCAATCCATCACCGGCGGCAGGAGGTGCCCCCAGCGCGGTGTCGGCGAGGGGAGGGGGTCGGAGTTCATATCAAATGGCATTAATCACCTTTCCCGAGGCTCTGCACGTGCTGGACAGTCCTATTAATCAGAGGCGTATCAGCCCTCCAGCCCGGTCAGAGCCCCTTTGTGCGGGTCCCTTCCCATCACAGACAGATAAGATTATCAGTGACGAGCGAGACACCCATTGAGTAACACCCGACTCAAAGAATGGGATTTTTTTTTTTTTTTTATTTATCCCCCTGTCTCAAAGATGAGCTGTTTCTTGTCTTGTCAAACCACATCCTTTTCTTTAAAGAACCAGCTTTAAGAATCCAATTTGTCAAGCTGGACAATCATTTGAGAATCCATAAAAAGCCTCGGTGACTTTATCAAAAAAAATAAATCAGTAGGTTTTAAATGGTAACTGAAAGGGATTTGAAAATAGGTTGAGTGGCCTACATCAATTAATCTTCAGAGAGCCAGGGCTTTGTGAAGCTGAAGTGGCGGAGAAGTGTCAAAGGCTAGTTACTGGGCTTGAGGAGATGGAAGTTATCGATATTTTTCCTCTCCTTTTTCTCTCTTTTCTTCTTTCTCTGTCTCTTCAGAACATGGTAAGGCAATATCCCCTGTGACAGGGCACTGCAAAGCCAGGAAGAGTTGAGTGGCCAAGTCAAGAAGGGCTGGGTGGCCAAGCCAAGAAGGGCTTGGTGGCCAAGCCAAGAAGGGCTGGGTGACCAAGCCAAGAAGGGCTGGGTGACCAAGCCAAGAAGGGTTGGGTGGCCAAGCCAAGCAGGGCTGGGTGACCAAGCCAAGAAGGGTTGGGTGGCCAAGCCAAGAAGGGCTGGGTGGCCAAGCCAAGAAGGGCTGGGTGGCCAAGCCAAGAAGGGCTGGGTGACCAAGCCAAGAAGGGCTGGGTGGTCAGGGCCACACTCTCCTGGTGAGATTTTTCTGCAGCCATCCCCAGTGTCAGCCAACGGGGGCTGGACCTGCTCTCCCACCGCGGTTTCGGGTCCCTCACCGTCACTGCCGGCAGGTGCCGGAGCTCTCCTCCACCGCAGCCACGAGGCCAACCCTCGGCAGGAGCTGTCAGACACCACTGGCATGGACAGTTAAAGGCAGCTGGGGAGTCCCGAGGAGCATTATGAAACCTGAAGGTCCAGCTGCCTCCATCACCAGCCGGGGCTCAGCTCCGTCTGAGGAGCGAGGAGAGAACAGGAGAAAAAGATAAATAGCTTCAGTTCAACCCCAGGGCCTGAGCAAAGCATTGCAAACCAACAGGAGGACCTCGGGGTTTGCAAAACAAAATGAAGAAGCTGGTAAATGAGGTATTTGGCTGAACAGACACAGTCCCCTGGAACGGCGATGGGTTTCCTCACATGTGTAATGAAAGCCGACAGCCCCCATTGCTCTTCGCTTTCCAGCCACGCCACCACCCCGAGAAATACATGGCCGAGGGTCGGGGTGTAAAGATGCCGGGCCCCAAGGAACACAGCCAAGAACTATAGAGACTTAGGGGACACACGGAGGAAAACAACTGGCTGGAGAATTGACTGGAAAAAAAAAAAAAAAAACAAAAAAAAAAAACAAAAAAAACAAAAACAAAAAAAAAAAAAAAAAACAAAAACAAAAACAAAAAAAAAAAAACAAAAAAAAAAAAAAAAACAAAAAAAAACAAAAAAAAAAAAACCTTGGGAGGAATTGAAATGCTGCGTAGAGAAGGGATGCGCTGCCACTCTCCGGTACCAAGAGCAGGATGAGAGGAGCTCCAGGTGGCTTTTTGTTTTAGTGCAATAAAAAATGTAATCTGACAGGCAAGTATGGGGCTGGATAATAATAATAACACAAATAATTTCCTTAAAAAAAAAAATTAAAAGAATCTAACAGCTCAAAGTTGTCTTCATTTACTGCAAAGAGATGAGATTATCTGTTTCTTACTGCAGTTGGGAGCATGTTCACGAGCTTTCAAATGGTATTTTGTTGCAGAAGTATAACATGAGGACACTTTACTCGCTTTCCAGTCTGGGGAAATAGATCTGACTTGGAAATCTGCCAGGAGGGCTGTAAGTTAGGGCTCTGAAGTGAAGGTGATAACTTTGCCAATTAAATATGGATGTGATTTTTTTTTTTTCCCTCTCCTTCCCCTGAATACTTTTGCACTGTCATTAGGTGATGATATAAAGACATAGGCCTCCTGGTGCAGCTTAATTGCTCATATATAGAAAAATGATGAGCTCTGTTGCACTGCACAAGTACTGCCTCGACCACTTGCTGCCTTATTAATAGGTGATACCAACACAAGTTTAATTCTTCTGCCCAAGGTAAAACAGAAAGATAGTAAAACCCCTGCTCAGCGAAGCACTTCAGCACTCCCCAAACTGCTTTGCTGAACAGCAACGGACTTAAGAGCAGGCTTATATTTAATCACACAGTCAGTGTTTTGCTGAGTTGATGCTTGGTGCACTGGAGGCAGGGTGGGCTTCCTATTAAGTGATCTTTTATTTCCATATCCTTATAGTTTTATTTTTTGTTGATACACAGTGCAGAATATCCTGTGTTTTGCAATCTGCTGCTGAATGATTTCTAGTCCAGGTTGAGGCCTGGGCAAGCTAAGGACAAGAAAAGGCTGTTGTTTTAATTAGCATCAACCTCAGCACTTCAGAACAGGGCAGCCACTTTTAACAGTAATAACAGTCATAAGAGTAATAGTAGTAGTAGTAATAGTAATAATAAATGTAATATTATTATTGTTATTATTATTAGACCTTCAGGAAAGCAGTGTTACTCTCTATTTTCAGCCTTCACTTCCTCAGCAGCCAATAGGTCACTCCACTTGTATCTGCTTTGTAACAGTTTCTCTAGGAGAATTTTTTTAAAAGGATTGACCCTCCCCACAAAAAATGGGGACAGCCACCCTCCTATCTGCACGAAAAGCTGGCAGGCACAGGCTTGGAAAGCCTGGCTGCAGGGGCAGGGGGTTTGCATTTGCATCTGCCAAAAAATCTTCCCAAATAAGCTGTGGTTAGCACGGGAGGGAACGGAGCAGGGAGGGGAGGCTGCAACTAAATTGATGGCAACGGCAAAAGCAGGACGTACAAACGACTGGAGAAAAGGCGTGATGAGATGTGACTGCCCTGTGTCCTGGGACTGGAAAGAGCAAAATGGGAAAAGACCACCTGGATGAAGAGAAAGTGCTTCTGATTGCTCGGGGAAAAACGGAGCTAAAGATCATTGGAACGGACAAGGCAATCTGGCGGCAGCGCGGCGCTGTGATTGCCTCCGGCGCGGGCGGTGGGCTGCATCCCCCCGGGGCTGCCCGCTGCCGAGGCGGGACGTCCTCGACCCGGGGGGGGCTGCCGTGCCTGCACAAGGCTCCTGCCGACGTTTCGAGTCGGTGGCAGCCCCCATTTTGCCAACACCCCTTAGTCCTCCATGGAGCAGAAAGCTCAGACCGAAGTCAGGCGCTGGGGGAGGGCCGGGGGCCCCTCTGCCAAGCCCCTGGCTCTGTGCGGGAAGCAGAAGTGAAGCAAACCATCACGGGGAAGCACCCCATCACGGGGAAGCACCCCTTTAGGAGTAACACAAAGCCCAGTTTGGGGCAGACCCCCACGTCTCCCCCAGTCCAAGGACCTTAACGCCGAGCGACGCTGCTGCGCAGCCCGGCAGTACGTGTGCTCCAGGCTTTGGATTCGCACAGCCAAAGATTTTCTAAAGGTTATGCAAAGGTTGCCACACAATTAATGCGCTGGATCAGCACGCTAGCGCTGTTTGCCTAATTTCCAAAGTCTGAAGGCTGCTGGGCAGCTCAACAGCATGGCTTGAAAGGCTCCAGTTCCCCCCACGCCTTTGTTCTGATACTTCAGTCCTGCGCTGCATTCCACCACACAGGGTGATTGCGGCGATGAAGACAACAAGAAATCATGATGTATCCACTTCCTCTACCTTCGGGCATTTTTAGGTTGTCTCATCTCAGAAATGAAGCAATTTGAGCATTTTGCATGATGATCTGTTGGACTCTCTCTCAGTGACAGGCAGATGGCTGGGTTTGTGTTCACACAAAACCTCTTACATCGTTAGGCAGGCTGGTACCCCAACGACTGCTCTATTTTAAACTCACAGATTGCCTGCAGCCCTCCAAACTCCTGCGTTTCAATGGGGCAGGCAGAGCCCCAGGAAGACAGAGCACTGAGTTTGCTTTGGGTTACTGAATAAATCAGCAGCAGATTCAGGAGCTCAACCATAGTCTCTAGCTGTAGGGTTAACATTATGTGCAGTACATGCAGAAATGGATGGTTTCAAAATAGGCATAATACATATTTTTTCAAATGTCCCTACTCCTGTTATTAATTATATGTCTCGGGTTACTAAACACAACCAAATTAGGATGATTTCCTTCCCTGCATCACAAGCCCGTGATTTGCTATTCCCTTTCACTCAGGAGTTTCATTAGCCTTTCTAGATGATTTCCCTGTCAGGCTTCCCATGTTTGAGTTTCCCAGCTCCCAGCATTTAAATCCACCCAATCTATTCTCATCGCAACTCCAAGGGCTTCACAAACTCCTTTACTTGCATGGCAATTTCACATTCCTAAATATTGGGTTTAATAGCAGTAGCAGTGCTCCTAACGCTGCTTCAAAATTAAATGAGCCAGAAGAAAAAACATTCTGAAACATTTTCACTTGGGCGTTCATATTTTGAAGGACATTTTAAAGACAAAGAACATAACCTGGCTCCTGCTGGTGTTCATGAGGATTTCATCATTTATTTGCATGAGGAATAACAAGCGGGTGTTAGAGTGCAGCAAGAAAAGGAGGTGAAGTTTGATACAACATTAAGAAGATGCAACTTACTCAAAAGTAACCCCAGATGTCCCACAGAGCAGGGTGGGCTGGTGGTCTTGGCTGTACTTTTGGAGGTCCTGTATTGAGAAAATAAAGAGCCGTTAGCAGCAGAAGATGGAGACCAAGTAACCTTGCTTATACTCAAAAAATTGCAAAAGCTTGTACATTTTTAAAAAGCTGCTATTTTGGAGGGCCCCACCATAAAGCCACACGTGAAGTACCACAAGAAGCAGCTGGAGCACTAAGGAGACATTCCCAAAATAAAGAACAAAAATGCCACTGGACCCATGGTGGGAAGGACACTGCAGGCACATGAAGGCAAACTGGATCTCAGCCTGGACACCAAAGTTTTCTTCCCTCCCAGGAGGTGACACAGGAGAGCAGGTTTCCTTTCAGCAAACGTCCAGGGGTTTCACAAGCTGTGGAAGCCATGTAAACAGCGTGGGACTGAGAAGCAGCAAAAAAAAAAAAAAAAAGAGATGCTGAGTAAAAGAGTTTGCAAACATCCAGTGGTCAGCCTGATGCGAAATCCAGACAGAACACACAGCAGCAAGAACTGCTCTGCCTTCTCCAGCTCGCCCACGGGAATTCACACACGTGCACAGGCACCTCTTTCTTAGATACTGCTTAGATATTGCAGCTGGTTGATGGAGACATTCATGTTGGGTACTTTTGGTTTCCTCCCAACGTCGCTTGCTAACAGCTAAAAACTGGTGGGTGCTGGGGTCCACCCCTGCCCACACCCCGAGCCCCCGGGGAGCCCCCCACACACCCACCCTGCCCCGCAGAGCCAGGAAGGAAAACAAACACCGGTAGAAAGTGGAGTAGAAAGTGGAAAACTTTCTGTCTCTCTCCTGTTAATTATGATCTTATTTTGCACAGACAACCTGTCATTCAGCCTCCTGTAATGGATAGTTTCTATTTCAATTCTCCTTCCACCCTATTATCTTTTATAAAATTCAGCCGGGCTGGGTGATGGATTGATAAGGGACGGTCCCGGCGGGAGCTGGCTCGCTCAGAATGGCTCTCACGTGCGCCCAACTTCTGTATCTTTTTAAATATTTCAGTTGTTTGAGATCTTTATTTCACATTTCGATTTCCTGTAGTACAGTAAATTTATCTTAGTCACCCAGTCAAGTTCTCTCCAAGCCCCTTATCTTCTCCTCCTCTGTACAACTGAAAGCACCTACATTATCTGTGCTGCCGATAAAGCCAGCGGTGGCAATCCACGGATCGCGCCGATCGGGCGGCGCCCCAGCCCAAAGGAGACCTTGGCAGCCCCGTGCTCGGCACCAGCTGGAAGCTCAGCACTCAAACCCGGCGCTGCCAAGGTGAAAAGCATCTCCTGCTCGGCCCGAGGGGCTGCCCGCGGACCCGAGGGATGCGGGGGGCAACGGGCTGCAGTCCGAGGGGTGCTGGTCCCCGTCCCAGGCACGGCCAGAGAGGCCAAGCTACATCCTCCTCCTCCTGCTGCTCACGGATACCTGCCACATCCCCAGCCCCCCCGACCTCTGCTCGGGAACGGCTGCAATGCCTCATTCCTCACCCCGATCATTCTGCAAGCAAACACTGCCCTCGGTTTTTAAGCATATCACAAACCTCCGCAACCTCTTCCCGATTTTGCTGTCTATTTGCATGACCAGACACGACACCAGAGCTTCCCTTGGGCTTGGAAGAACTGGATTGGGCCCTGGGAGGGGTTCTCGGGAGGCCCCAGCCAGCCACCAGCTACAGAAACCGCTGCGGAGGAGCAGCGCAGCGGGGCAGGCTGAGGGGGTCTGGTTTGGGGGTGCTCGGGGGGGGTCCAAGCACAAGGCTCTCAGCACTGGGACACCCTGGAAGAACGGCACCGCAGCACCAGGGCTGCCCGCCCCGGGGAAAGGGTTAAGGCGGCTTCTCCCGTGGCACGGGGAGCATCACAGCGCACAGGTGACATTGAGGAGTCTCTAAAAATCCCAAGATGTGTGGGCTCCTTGCCCAGCGCTCGCCTCCCCCCCCCAGGGTCCCACGGGCAGCTCCCTGCCAAGGGCCCAAATAAGGAGGACACGGCGACCGGGACGCCAGGCTGAGCCTTCCCCTCCCTGCTGATGCCCGGAGAGGTTTGGCATCACCTCCGAAAAGCCCAGCTGGGGCCATTTGGGATGCCTGGCAGGCAGAGGTCACGGACACAAGGATGTGTTTTCCCCCCACTGGACCACAGAATTTTAAATATCTCAAGATCAAGGAGAAGAGAGAGCATCCTACATTGCCATGGGAAACCCCTTCCTAATAGCATCTTCATCATGCCCGGGATAGGAGTTGGAGGCGATGAAATAAAAATAATAATTAAAAAAAAAAAAAAAAAAAAAAAAGGCAATGAACAGGTAAAATAAAGTCACCTTCTTGCTATTGCCACTTCAGCAGTGCCGAGCCGCGATCAGGCAGCACCCCCTGGTGCCATCGCCACTGCCGGGGGCCAGCCAGCTCCACTCTGCCCGTGGGGCACCCCACGCCGCGGGGAAAGGTGCTGGACCAGGCGGGGGTGCGGGACCGCAAACTGGGAAACCGCCTGGCAAAACCTCAGCGTGCCGTAAGAGGAACTAAACCTTCTGTTTGCTCACACACAGACGTATGCCCAGGTGAATGCTTCAGAGAGGTGCAAAGTGATGAATGGGATGAGGCAGATCTTGCCTGCCCAGTCCCAAGCATAAAACACACTGGTTTGGGACCGTATCCACCCCGGCTGCCAGGATCCAGGAGATGCAGGTGGATTCTTTCCCGAGGAAGAAGTGGGTTACGGGTCCAGCGGTGCCAGCTCCCACCTCGCTGGTTACAGCAGGACAAAGAGCTGGGGTCCTGTCCTCACTGTGCCTCTGTGGTCATCAGCAACCCGTGCAACAGCACTGGGTCTTTTATCCAGATTAAAAAAAAAAAAAAAAAAGATGCTCAAATGTCCTCTGACAGCATCACAGGGCGAGTCTGCAAAGAGCATGCTGGAACCTGGCAGGTTACAGAACAATAAAGTATTACTGTGGTTGTTGTACAGGGGTTTCTACACACTTTGAGATGTTTGTTGCAGTGGGAAGAGGCAAATGGACTTCACTTTCAGTCTGCTAGTGGTTCTCTGTCCCAACACGGCGGAAATGCGGAGAGAAAAACTGACCTCGTCCTAATCAACTGATGCTAATTAGTACTTAATAAGGGAGGAAACCCGCCCTGACTCCAAGAGGCTGTAATCACCAGCCTCCCACCTCCCTAACGTGTTAGTCCCTGCCCTTGGACTCCATAGGAAGGAGCATTCGGGCTCGTGCCAGCTGGGGCTGCAGCACACCGAAACCATCCCAGGAGAAGGCTAAAAAAAGGGCTCCTGCCTCGCTTGCCCGAGGAACTGTGAGTGCTTCTTGATGCTCACTTTCACCAAGAAAAAAGCTTTTTGAAAAACAACCCCCCCTAACCTCGCAGGCAGTGCAGTGCCCAACCTTCAATACTCACAAGAAAAGAAGCTGAAAGAAGCAGCAGGAGGTCTGTATCCCAGCCCCTGCTCTACACTTAGTTGGATGCTCGTCTCTCATACTGGCACCCTTCTGCCCAGCCCGTCCACCAGCACGAGCTCTGGGGGTGACTTGAGGGAGCCCTCAGAGACTCGTGGGATTACAGGACCAGGGCTAGAAACTCCTTGCACACCAGCCAGCAGCTAAACGCAGCTCTGAGGCAGGCTACACTCCCAGGAGCAGCCTAGACACGAGGGGCTCGCCACCTTCTTTCCAGCTCTTGGAGTGATTTTGTCCCCCGGGATGAAACGCAACAGCAGGGCACCCGATAAATAAGTCTGCAGAGGGGTGATTTATCTGTAGGGGAAGCCATGGAAATTCCCAAACCCTCTTAAATATCTGCTTCCTGGCTCTAAACAGTCAATAACTTGCCAACTGGGGAATGTACTTGTCTGCTCCCCTCCATATATTTTCTGCTTTTCATTATAATTTGCTAAATAATACATTACAATGAGTTATTTATCACACTCGGCAGCTTCGCGATCTCCCCTCCATCCGGAGGAATTTCATCCATAAATCAGTCACACAAATACCTGCTGGCATCGCCGCAGTGCCGGTTCCCCGCGCGCCCAACACCTGCCCCAGCCAGATCCCACGCTCTGATAAGGGCCATCTTCTGAATTAAATGACATTTTTTGCCCCAGGACGGCCATCTCTCTGTTGCTGCTCTCCTTGGGGTCCCCCCTCTGGACACCAGCCAAAGGGGGGACAGAACTTAAAAAAAAAAAGACACAAACCCAGCAGGTAAAGAAAGCAGAGGGGGGAAGCTTTGCTGGGAGCTCCGTTTCTCCCACTCCTGTTGTTGGGATGATATTGGTGGGAGAAGCAAAAGTGGCACCAAGAGGTAAAAAGATTAAAACTCATTGAAATAAGTGCTCTGAGGATGTAAAGGCAGCGGGCACCTCTATGCCCAAGCCAAAACTTCTGCCAACCTCCAGGCACCCCCCACACAGCTCCCGAATTGGTGACCCCGAGAGAACGGTCCCGCCAGAGACCTTCGCACCCCACGTGCCACCGGACCCGCCGTGCGCCCGTCCTTACCCCCCCCCACTTCACTTTTGTTTTGCAGATGGCAACTGTGGGAAAGGAGAGGCCAGAACCACGAGTAGGACACAAGCCTAATAATTCCTGGTCATGCCAAGTAGCTGATAAATGGGCTGAGACTTGATCGTTTTGTTTTAGTGCTGCAAAGCGCGCAGGCGTTGGCACTCGCCTGCCAGGCACATAGCAATGGAGAAAAATCCTAGACACCTGTAAAGATGTAGATACTTTAAATGCAGCTCTCCTGCAGCAGGGCAGTACTCTGACAGCCCCCAGCCACGCACTCCGGCGTAACCGATCATGAGCATTAACCCCTTGAACGCTCGTCTCCAAACCGGCACCATCGCCTGGCAAGAGTCCCAGGAATAAGCGAAGGGAACCCGGGATGGAGGATTTGGGCATGCGGCGGGGGGTCCAGCCAGCACGAGGGCTGTGCCAGCCCCCAGGCAGGTTTGCCCATCCATGGGACAAGCAGCCCCGGGGTCCAGGAGATGGCTGGCACGACGGCAGGCATGACATGAAGGGATGTAAACCCGACGGAGAGCCAGGAAGAGAGAAAAGTAAGGCGGGGAAAGGGAACCTGGCATTGAGGCCGAGCCAACGGCGGAGAATTGAAGTGTTTGCAAATGAACCGGCTGGGCAGGAGCGGTGGGAGCCCAAGAGCCGCAAACGTGGCCATTTACACGTCGTGTAAGGGTTGCAGAAGGATCCACGGCAGGCAGGGAGCTGGTAGTTTTCCAGAGTGGGTGGCTGGGGAATTCCAGCCTGAGTCACGCAGCAGGAAAAAAAAAAAAATCTGTTTATTCAAATTAACGTTACTCCCTCCCCCAAGCTTGTATGAAGGGAAGACTCCTCTTTCTCCCTCTGCCTTGCAAAGCGATGCAGCACCAACCATCTGCCCAGGTGCCCTCAGGACACAGCAAAGGATGAGCAAGAGCCCGCACACGTATCACCTATAGCAAGGAGAGAAGCGAGCAGATGGGCGCCCCTAATCCCCCCTTCCAAACCGACACCCAGCCCAGGGAAAAGGGCAAAATGCCCACAAGCTTCACTTATTTATTTACCGAGAGCTCCTGGTGCTCTTGGGCAAGAGCAGCAGCGTTTGGGTAACGGGACAAGAGGTGCTGTCAAAACACTATTTACATTCTGGTAACGAGCCCAGGCCGCGGTTCGGAGCTCAGCAGCGCCCGGCAATTCTTGACCCATTATTATTACAAGCTCTTCTGATATAAAAAGGAAATGCAATTTGGGGATGGCGAGAGCGCATCTTCCATTTTTTTCAGCTAAGCAGCAGTGGAACTGGCCTGTCAGGACACATTACCCTCCACAGCAGCCGAGCTCTGTCCCCACCGCACCCCCAGCCCTCCTCGCAGCTGAGCAAGCTGAACTTGGACCCAAACTGGTCAGAACTGCTGCTGTGGAGCTCCTGCAAACCCAGAGCACTCTGACCTCCCCCGAACAAGCACGAGGCTGTCCCCTCGGCACCGGTGATTTTTGTCAGACAAAAGCTGCTCCTGTCTCCCCGCAACCCAGAAAAGGGCAAGAAGGAAGAAACCAAGTTTTTAACTCACACCACTTTACCACCTGAGATACTTAAAACGCTTTGGAAACCTTTCCTGTGAGTTGTTGGCTTCCCAGGCTGTGCAGGTCCCCGCTGAGAGGGCTGCGACCCCGAGCAGCCCCAAGCCCGGGCTCTGGTCCCAGGGCTCCCCGCTTGCCCTGCAAACGGGCACAGCCACAGGATTTGCATCCCCCGCGAGCCTCGGCTTTTGATTATAACTTCCATCGCAGGGGACAATACCTGGTAAGTGGCTGGTGATGCACAGGACACCTTAGGAGCCTCCAGACCTCCTCCTCCTGGTGAACCGAGGGGAAGAACTTGGCAAACGTCAGGTTTCCACTGCTGGGAAACAAGGAACGGCCAGCACTCCACTTCAGTCCCAGCGGGGACACGAGGAGGGAAAAGTTACAATTCCTGAAGCTTAACCTTCCTTTTCGAGTTGCAGTACTCTACCTTTGAAGCAAATCACTTTGCAAATACTGTTAATTTAACTTTACAACACCCATCTTAAATAAACAACATCTTGGCTTACAGATGGGGAAATCAAGGCATGGAAGGGAAAAAAGGCAAAACCAGGAACAAAACCCTCTCTCTAACTACAAAATCATCTTTCCTCATTAGCAGCTAATCAGAACTACCAGAGGGGAAGAGATTACAGACAGGGTGGAGAGGGGAGTAACTGAAAGAAATACAGACATCAAAACAGATTTTCATTTATTTACTCATTTATCACAGTGAGTCACAGGTTTCGAGTTCATTCGAGTCTGCCTTAGCTTTGCAGGATTTTGGGATGCTGTCTCCAAAATCTGAAAAGTTAATAGGTCACAGCCACACACCGTCTCAGGAAGGAGAAAAATCTGCAGTTCTGGGTTGGTCTCGGGAAGTTTGATATTGCTTTGCCTGCTAGATTATGAGAAACCACTAATCTTCCCTCGCCAGCCTCCTAATCTTTATGGGAACCCAGATACCTTATCTGAAACTTGCTTATTGAAAAGCACCCCGGCCTGCGCGGCGGGGGCTGGGGTCAGGGTTTGCGGCGGCTCTCGGGGCCGGGGAAGGGTGGGCAGGGAGCCAGGGTGGGTTTTGGCAGCGGGCTGACCCCGTGCCATGCCGTGCCGTGCCGTGCCAGCCAGCGGTGCTGCCGGCGGGAGCAAAGCCGCCGGTGGGGAGCAGTTTGGGGAAGGCCAACACAGATGTCAAACACCAGATGTTTGTTCTTTATCTCGGCTGCTGAGCGGAATGAGAGGGTCCAGCTGGGCTCCGGGTCCCGGGGCAGAGCCCGCACGTCCCCTCTGCTCCTCTGAACGTCTCTCTGCACACCCCTACCCACCTTCGCATATTTAGACACCAAAATAAACCATCAGTGGCTTTTTTCCCCACCCTTTTTGCCCAAAAATTATTTGCAAGGAGCCGAGTGTTTTATTTACAGCAGGCGGAGAAGGTCTCAAATTTCCCTTTTTCTCCCTATTTCATTCCAGAAGTGAGGAGACAAACGGGGCCCACGACTCACCTGAGCACAGCTCACAGCCACCGCGCCGGGCGGGCTCTGAGCTCTCCGGAGGGCACGAGCCTCCGTAACTCGCACCGGCCCCGGGATGCTCAAACGGATCACTACCTGCACAGCTCATCTCCTCCGGCATTTCCAGCCTCACACACAAGCCCACGCTGGGAAATGAGGAACATATTTTTAAATAAGAGGAGGAAATGGTGTCTTTGTGTCAGGCAAGTGGAAGAAATCCAGGACCAAGAGACTGCAGAGCCTTTCCACTTCAGACAGCAGGTGCTCTCCAAGATGTGGTTATGGCAACAAAATAAATGATGGATAATTGCTTTTGTGACAACTTGCCAATTAAATTAGACTCAGCAGAATAACATAATGACAATTTGTTATGCTCTGGTGGGCACTAACACACCAATCATAATTAAATGCTATGACTGAAATAGAATGCTGCTGTACACAGGAATATATAACCCCAATTCCCTCCCAGTGAAACATTATAGGTTCAGACTTGATTTCAATTTCTGGAGGATAATAGCATTAGCGCACATCAGAATGAGCTTGCAATATGCATACAGGCAGCAGCAGCACCGGGAGACAGACAGAGCCAAGGGCAGCTGAGCTGCTGGGGCTCCTGGGGGGACCCTCCCCAGCATCGCTGATGCTCCGGGTTTCAAAGCAGCGGGGGACATCCCAAATCACTGCCGTGTCCCGGGAAGATTTCAAATCCCCGGCCCGGGGCAGCAGGAAGGGGAGTGAGTGGCCCCACGGGAGCTCACCGGGATGGGGCCGCAGGGGTTTGAACAGCCTGTCCCTCCTTGAACGATTATTAAAACGTTCATTAAAAGAAAAGGTACTGCAGCGCCCAACAGCATGCTCGCCCCACAGCCGGGGTCCCTCTGGGGCTCAGCCCTTCCAGCTGACCCAGCCACAAGCCAGCTCATTAGCCCAACTGTCAGGGGTTTGCATCAACTGATCAAAAAACTGAACAAGGAGTGGGTCAGGTCCTGCAAATACATCAAATTTACTGGTAAAACAGCAGCCGGCTTCTTCACCCCAAGCCACTGCTGAGGACGCTCCAACCCTCCCGCTGCTCCTTCCTCCTGCCCTGCTCGGGGTAATTGTCCTGCACCTTACTCATCCCAGAACTGTTGGGCTGGGAATTACTATTATATGGACATTTCTGGTGCTGCAGAAGCAAAATGCTACAAAGAGTACCAATCCCCATTCGTTAAAAAAAGCATTAATTTAAAAACAAAACCAGGCAGATGGCAGGAACCGATGCTGTCACCGTTTTGCAAACCGCTTCCCCCCCCGGCCCCGAAAGCAGAAGCCACCTGTGTGCCATCCCCTCTCCCGGTGTGGAAATCCCACATGCCATAACCTCCCTTGCTCCAATGCCACATACATTTTCCTGAGAAATGAGTGTAAAATGCCCAGCTCGTCTGCCTGGCTGCCCCAACAGCCCCAGGCCCCCACCGTGACCGGCTGCCCCAGGGAAGCAGCACCAACTCCTGCTCCAAGCCAGCAAATTACCCAAATAAAAGCTTTCTAAATTCAGGTGATGCAAAGATGGCTATTGCCTCAATTCCCGTGCCAAGCAACGAGACTGCCTCATCCCAGGGTTACAAAGGGCATCATACTCCTCGATACATCCCAGCATATCTTTTATCAGGTGTTGTATAACAAGGGAAGTATAAAAACACAATAAATTCAAGCTAAGATCCTAACAGATACAGATTTCTGGAATATTCCAAAGATCAAAATGGGGCAGATTTGAAGACCAAACGCGTGTGTGCAGGCAAGGGGGAGCAGGGGTAAATCACACAAGAATACTGCACCGTGGCGATGCCAACACTTTTGTATCTTACTTGGAGCCACATTCTTAAAACATTAAACGCTTTATTACCTGCCTCAGTGAAGTTTGGCATTGGCAAGGTCAGATCTCCTGGTTTTCCAGCAAAGCTGATGAATTATTTTGGCTGCTCCAGACGTAAGCCCTGATCCTATTAAATCCTTAGTTCCCCTGCCCTCAACACGTAATCTGCCCACGCGTGACCAGCGGCGTGGTCGGGGGTGCGTTACCGCACAGTGACACGTGCCCAGCTCTGCCGCGAGGGGCTTGTGTGCCGCCGCGGGGATCAAAACCGTGCCCAAGTTCACCCTAAAATTTTCAGGCAAGGCCCACAATTTTAGGAATTGACCTTGGAAAAACTTCAGCTTTCAGAGCTGTAGAAGGGGTTACTGACTGCCGGCGATTGTCTTGTCTTTTTGATGCCTCCAGGAGTAAGGAACCTTGTAACTGATACTTTGGCATTTATTGTCACTTAAAATAGCCTGGCAATCGGAGGGAGGAACTGCCACACGCACCACTCATCTTGCAGGAGGAAGGAGGTCGGCAATTTAGCCCAGGAAAGGTCACCCGGCTCCTCCGTAATTTGGGGGGGCAGGACTGCAAGACAGCGAAAGCTTCGCTCCGAGTCGTGAACAAGTGTCAGAAGGGCAGAGGACGGGTTCGCCGGGGCGGAAGGGAATTACGTGATTGCAGGAGCTTCCCCAGACGGCCAAGGGCGGGTGACAAGGTCACATCCCTGTCCTTCGCCTACAAAGCCCGGGAGCAGCCTTTGCCTTTGCCTTCCCCAGCACGGGCAGGACCGACGGTCAGCGCTGGGTCTCCCCGTACCCCCCCCAACCCACCTCCCTGGGTGCACCTCGTACCCCACCACCCGCGCACCCCGCTCGCTCCCCGAGGGGGCCGGAACCCGAGATTCCTCCTCGAGTCTTTTTGGTGAAAACTCAGGACTTCTCCCCAGCATCAGCCGGCAGGACCGAGCCAAGGTCGAGGTTACCATCAGACACATTTTTCACGCTGCTCGGTGCCAGCACCCCCCTCCCCGGCTCCGGCCAGAGCAAACACCCCCCCCACACCCCCCTTGCCACCGCCACAGGGGTAGGACCAGCCGGGGACGGGGCTTGGGGGGGGGACACCGGCCACCACCGGCCACCGGGAGCTGTCACCAGCCGCGGAGCACGGCTCCCATCTAGCGGGAATCCCCGCCACAGCCGCCCAGTGCCAGACTGGGGAGGGGGGGCACCGCGGCGGGATGGAGCCCCCACAGCCGGGGAAGGGGGGGTCCTGGGTCCTTCTCCTCCGAGCTCCCCAACAAACCCTCCTCCCACAAAGCTGCTGACCTTTTGCTGGCGGCTGGAGGGTAAATGGTTGATAAATAATAAATCCCTCACCCCAGGCTCTTGCCCAGATGCTTTTAATTACGGTAGTTGAGTTACTCTTAAGGTCACAGTGATTGGCATTTCAAGCCCAGCCTGGCAAACGCATCCAGTGAACAAACACTGTCAAAAACCATCATCTTAATTGTGTCTTCTCCTAACCGCACCAAATACTTACGCTCTCATCCTCTCCCCGATACTTCCCCCGTTACCCACCAGCTGTAACAAACCCACAGTGCAAAAAAAAAAAAAAAAAAACAAACAAAAAAACATCTCTAACTGCTTCTCCATCCAGAGCCACAACACTGGAAATGTCCCCACTGCCACGGCCAGCCAGCAACCTGCCCGAGCCCCAAAGGCTCTGCCCTGCGAGCTTCCAAAAAATAATTCCCTGATTTACACCATGTGAGGGCTCCCACGCAAAGTGTACGCTCCCTTATATATTTCCAGGTTTTACGAGTAGTTTAGCCACATACCTGATTCAGAAAAATAGCTCGTATGTGTCAGTGAAGTACACAACTGCTTCATGCAGGAGTTTGGCAAAGCGTGGAGCACACCTACACCCTCCCAGCTGACAGCAGGTTATGCTGCTGCTGCACGAATCCAAATTTCTTTGCACTTTCTACATCGCAAGCTTGTCTTACTGGGCATGCCAGGCTTGGGCCACGAGCAGAAGGGCAAGTTGCAACAAGCTTCTCACATGAAGTCATGAAAACTAAGGGTTAAGAAGCTGGACAGTCGCCCCCATTTCAGACTTGGAAGGGGAATGAAAAACCACGAGGGTCTCTTGCTCCCAAGCCCTCAGCTGCTCGGGAGGGTAAATCCCATCACTCACCCCCAGTCCTGGCAGAACGACTGGTCCAGCTGGGAGTGCTCTGCCCCAGGAACCGCCCCAGTGACTTTTTCCTAACACAAAATAAAAGAGAAAATTAATTCCAACTTTCTGCCTCCCTGCTCTGCGCAGGAACTCACTCGGGGCACATGTACAAGGCTGCTGCTCCAGTCTGTGTTCTAAATTTGTTACGGCTCAATATGCTTCAGATGAGTAAAGGAAGACATAGCCAAACTCAGCAAAGATGCAAGGATGAAACAAGTTACAGCAGATGATAGAGCAAAAAGCTCTGGAAGTACTGTTGGCAATTTTTTAGAGAAGTGACAATAAACAGACCACCGAACTGTGAACGAAGGGAGCGAGAAATCTCTCACGTGTTATTGCATTCAATTTCATAGCGCTTCTCCTTTTTAAAGTACTTCCATTTATAATTTTTGGCAAGCTAAGAGTATCCTCCACAGTTAAAAATGCAAAGCAGGATGCTCAAAATGAAAGTTTTTAACCTCTGTAAAAATCCATGAAAGGCAAAGACACAAAGCTACGGCGCTGGAAACGTGGAGCTGTCGGTCTCTTCCCTTGGGTTGGCAACAACCGTTTGGCCCAAGCAAGAAAACGGGGCACAAGGAGGAAAACTCACATCCCCGCTGCCAGAGATCTCCCGAGGAGGGCGGCTCGCCTTGGTCCACGGCCTTGCTGCCGCTTGCTCTCGTGACACAGCTCCTCTCCAGGGCCCTTTCAGACCCAATCCCATTTTAATGCGTTTTTGACGCCTGTTTACATTAAAATTTCTCTTACCCTTGACCCAGCACGGTGGTTCCGACACCTGGATACTGGAGGTGGGCTCCTCCGTTCTACTCCCCTGGAAGGGGCTGCTGGGCGTGGGGTGAGGGCAGCGATTCCCACTCCCCGGGGAAGAACCCCAGAGCCTGCAGCTACGGCAGCGCCGAGGCAGTTACTCTGCCATAAAAATCTTGCGCTCCTCTAGAATTACAGAGCAGAATTAGGAATAAAGTTTGACCTTCCAAGGATAACTGAGTAATTCTGCTGTAATTACACTGCTACCAGGGGGTGAATCAAGCCACACAAAACCAAACCACTGGCATTTTTAAATCCTCCTTCTCGATGCCACACAATACAGACTTGTAAGAGGCTTTTTGCAGCACACAGAGCAGCATTGTCACTGAATTGTGATGTGGAGAACGTGTCTGGGGGGGTAAGTACGAAACCAAAAGGAAATCTCCTTTTCCTTGTAGGGAAGAATGGGACAAGGAAGGAGAGATTTGTTTTGACATGAGTTACACCTGTTTGTGGGGGTAGTTTGTTTTTTTTAAAAGAAAAAAAAAAAACACAAACATACAGAAAGAAAAACCAAACAAGAAAAAAAAAAAACTAAACAAAACAAATGAGAAAAAAAAAACAAACAAACAAAAAAAACACAAACAGTAATTGTTTTTCACATAGCCCAAAGCCAAACTCTTTAATAAAAAATAAGCTAGGCACTGGAGTTGGCAGGCATGGCAAGAATGACATTCTAATCGGCTTCAGATCCTGGTAAAATGGATTATTATTCTCTTATGCTGTTCCATGCCAGAGTTCCCGTGACTGTTTCCGCAGCAGCACACTACCTTCTCTTCAGCAACCAGCTGTAATGTCACATCTTTCACACTTCTGAGCTGACCAATTTCATTAAGAGTCACTAAAAAATTCCAAAGGTCCAAATTATCTGGTATTGTTACGCTTTATCTAAGTAAATGATAGAATAGGAAGAGCATATTATTACATTTACATAAATAGCAACTCTCCTCCATTAGCTATAAAGAGATGCCACCACAGACAGCTGTTAGAACACATCAGGCAAGTGGTATCTGCCATTTCAACAGCAGGACTGCCAGACCTGTACCACCAAGTGCAAGAAGCCAAGCAACATCTTTACTACTGCAAATAGCACACCTGAAGAGGCAGAACTTCCCATTTTTACAGAAAATGTTTATTTTTCCAACTATGTTTTCCAACTCACAATCTGAGAGAGCAGTCCTGTACCTCAAAAAAATTTATCATCTCCAATAATACAACTGGGGAGATGGAAGAACAAGAACGCGTGCCACACAGGCGATCACAGAAGGCACTCGAGCCGGATAACCGAGGCGCATTCCCCCTAAGAAAATGTCTCAGAAGCACCAGGCTGGAGGCAGAATCGGCGGCTCCACCACAGCCAGGGCACGGCGGGTGGCAGAGCGGCACAGGCAGCGGCACGGCTGTCAGGAGGGAGAGGGGTTTTCCTTCCGCGCTTCTGCCAACCCTGGCGTCTGCTCCTCCTGATCTTGCTTCTTTTCCCGCACCTCTTCCAACACAGGCTGAAGCTGGGGGTGTGGCGCAGAATCCCTGGTTTCAGCATCTTGATGATCCTGTTGTGCTACCTACAGTTAAAGACAGGCAACTGCTAAAAAAGAGTGGTAAAACGTTTGCCGAAGCGTGACTGAAGACGGCAACAGAAAGCAACAGCCCCAGTTTGTACATCTGAAAAAAGCTGGCAGAAAACTTCTAACTCATGCTTAGATTTTTAAGGTACAATACAGTGTTAAGGTATCACCAGGGCAAGAAATTTAAAATGACACTGCTGAAATCAAGCTGAAAGATGAAAGTCAGTGATTTCATCTTTTCACATGCTCGTGGGACAGTGCACTTCAAGCAGAACCAGTTGCTGTTTCTCTTCAGCCTCTTTTATTGGGGAAAGCACTACGGCCCAGATATCACTGGATAATGAGAATGGAGAGTGTATTATTACAAAAGAGAATAATAAATGAATCCAGGTAACGGAGTTTAATACTGCAGATTTTAGAAACAGCCCTTCTCCCTTCTTTTTGGGGGTGTTCAATTACAAGGACAGCCTTCTCAGAAGAAATGGCATCAGTTAGTCGTGAACAAGGTAAAAGATTTCTAACCATCACAGAGCAGCCGTGTTCTACTCTACCTGACGTGCTGTTGTAGAAGCATCTTCAGTTTGGTTTTTTATCTCACTCTGTGTTAAGAGTTACATGACAACTGCCTGAACTAACTAGACAAAATGTGCCCAGGAGCCACTTCCTCTCTTGTATATTAAAGAAAACAGAAAGCAGTAACTTTCAACAGTTCTTTTGGACAGTTATTTTCTTGCCAAAAACACCAGACTATAAACCTCTAATTCAATAAAACATGGAAGGGAAAAAAAAAACAACCCAAACCAAACCACAACATCCAAACTGCAAGATTTATGCAAAACACTCCAGTTTAGGATCAGGATTGAAGAACAAGAGTGAAAGTGCATTAGACTACCGAAAAAAAAAAAAAAGAGGGGGGGTGGAGGGATGGAAAAATGTGTTAGTTGTCTTCAAACCAGAAGAGGTTCTCATTTACCCCCTGCTACCTTATAGAGAGAACATGTATATGGTAATAGGTGTACGTATTTCCAAATGGTTTATACAAACACACCAACGGATGATTTGAAAGCACTGAAGACTTACATATTTCACCTCCAGAACAAGTACTTCTCTGTCCCGTCCCACAAGAAGTACCTTCTTAGCCTTGCCCAGTCAAGTTCACGACTAAGGGAAAAAGTTTACTCTGCATAGCAAAGACATTTTATTGCAAACATCAGGCGTGGGACTGTTTCGCTGAGAATTTAGTTTGGACTAAGTCAACATTAAGGGCCTGAAAGTGAAGTTTTCTGAATCCACTGTGAATATTTAATACTTACTTTCTCTGTTGCTCTTCTCTGCAAAATTATCCCACTGGCTAAAAGAGCTTTTCCTGTTTCTTCAAACAATTTTTCTTCTTCAACTTTTCCTTCTTCCTTCAGTTCATTGTATTTTTCAACAAACCTAGATTTCAAGATTGTACTTTTACTCTCACAAATAATGTTTTGCTCTACTGACTTATGAGGGGAAAGGGACAAGTTTCATAAATATTTCTAGTTTAATGATAAATAAACCTTACCTCTGGCAAGTAGATTTGTAGTTCGATTTTGACAGATCAAAAGGTCTTGGACCACTGCCATAAATTCTGTAAAATCTCCTATTTAAAAAACAAAACAAAACAAAAGAGTTTAATTTTTCAAGCCATCAAATAGGGATATGTCTTGGAATAAATAAACAACATCAGAGTCAGTTAGTTTAGGCTACAACAAAAAGCATTCACATCACTATTTCTCCTTTTCCATTGGTTATTATGCTATACAGAGAAGTTTGATCCAGCGGTTTTAATCATTTTAACAAAGTCTTATCAATCTCCACCACCACCGGTGAGCCAGAGGAGCACGGTCACCTCTTCGCAGAGGGTTTAGGTTGGCCCAGCCTGGCCACCCAACGCAGTTTTGTGAAGTTTTGTGTGGTGTGAGCACCTGCCTTTGCTATCGCGAACGAGCCTCCCCACCGGCGAGCGCAAATACACGGGGGATAACATGGTGGGAACGCTCAAGGGTATGAAAAAAAGGAGAAAAAGCTGCTGGAAGGGCCGGTGAGGGGCGGGGGGCCGCGGAGGGGGTGCGGGGGGCAGGCAGCCCTCGGCGGCAACTCACGCTCGCACTTGGTCCTCCTCGTAGAAGATGGGAGGGACGACGTCCTTCACCTTGCCGTAGCGCGGCCGCGGCACCCGGTAGACGGGCTCCCTCAGCGGGGGGAAGGCGGCGTAGACGTCGAACCACAGCGGCTTCTTGATCACCCCGATGCGGAGCAGGTTGCGGGTCCTACCGGGAGGGAGAGAGAGAAAGAGCGGCTCGGGGTGGCTCAGCGGACACCCGCCCCACCCTCGAGCCTCCCTCCTTCCCTCCCGGCCCCCCGCACCGGCTGAACACGCTCCCTATCTTCTGCATGCGGCTGCCCGCCATGGCGGCGCGGGCGGCCTAGGCCTCCCTTAGCAACGCTGCCCCCGCTAGCAACAGGCCTGCCCTCCCACCCGGAAGCGGAACCCTCGCGGAGCTGCCGCTGCCAGGCCGCGCAGCCGACAGCCGAAGCACGGCGGTGAGAGGCGGCGCCCAGTCAGCACCAGCCGATGACCGAGCGAGGGCTCAGCCGGATTGTGGCCCCCCGCCTCTCAATTTAAAGGGCCAGCGCCGCCGTCCCCCCTGTCCTCAGGCTCGGCAGCGCATCCCTCCTGCCTCCCTCCTGGCCCGGCCGCGGCTCCCGCGGAGGCTGAGGGACACGGGAGCCCTTTCCTTGGGGCGGCTGTCCCCTGAGGGGGATGGCGGGGAGGAGCGGGAGCCCCGGGGAAGCCGCGTCCCCTCAGGGACCTGCCGCCATGTCGTGTCCACCTGAGGGAGATGATGGCGGCGGCAGCGCGGGGACCCCCCCACACACACCCACCCCGGGGTTTGTCCCTTTCGGCGGGATCCACGTCCCCAGACAGCGCCTGGCAGCCCGGCGCACTGCCCCAATGGGTATTAATTACCTCCATTTATCAAACCCAGCAGCCTTTCCCCAGCCAGCTTTTCCAGCCTTTCTAGGGAGAGAAGTGCGTGGCAGCGAGCGGCTGGTCACTAGGTGCAGCCCTTCGCTTGGGAATGAGCTGATGGGAATAAAAATACCTCTCTCCTTCCATCTTCCAGCCTCGGGAAGGAAGGGGGCAGTAAATTTCCACCGCAGCCTGGCAGCCAGCAGGTACCCGATGCCAGTCTATAAAACACCTCGAGCATTCATCGTCATCTGACCGCGGTTTTCAGTCCTGGGCTTTTCTCAGCTGCTGGTTTTCTTAAAACGCGGGTTTGAAAGAAAAAACCCTCGCCCCTGTAGAGGGAAAAAAATTCAAAAGGGAGTTGCTGGGACTGTTCCAGGGCTGCATCTGAGCTGCTCAAAGGACTGGGCAGGCCCGGGTCTTTTCAGCTGTTTGAAAAGCCCTGGCTCCCCCGCGGGCTCGCCACAGCTTGCTTGGCCTCGGCGGGAAGTCAACAGCCAGGGTTTCTCCAGCATTTCGATGCTTTTGACATTTAAGGCAAGAACACCTTGACTTTTTCCAGCATCTTCTTTCACAGGGAAGGTCTCCAAGCCACACGTGAGGCTGGGGAGCTCTAATCCTGCCAGCAACCGAAAGCTGCTGCCGGAGGGCAAGTGGACTCAGGCCCCATCCCCGCAAGCGAGGGGGATGCTCCACATGTCCCCCTCCCCGGCCCTGCCGCTGCCCCCCGGGGCTTGCCCATGAAATGCCATGTCCCACCACCGGGAAATAACCCTCCTCCTGCCCACGGCGAGGGGAGGTAGAGGGGTGGAGCGGTCCCCTGGTTCACAGCCCCTCCGGCTGCCCCTCGGGGGAGCGTTTGTCAAGGACAGCACAGTCTGGACAGGCTAAAAGTCCTACTCTTCCCCAAAATGAAGGGCTTGAGATCGAGGTTTTGGGTGCTGGCTGGGGACATGGCAGGGGCAGCTCCTCAAAGTGGGGCTTGACAGGAACCTGCCCTTCCCTCACACCTGGCACAGACCCCCCACACACCTCATTTTTGGGTCCATGTGCTGCTTTTTGAGCCTCTGAGGAGCTTCTCAACAAAAGTTTTCCTCCTCCAGCCTGTTGCAGAGCACATGAAAGGAAAAAGGAAGCCAAGCCCAGCACCAAACAGGCAATTCCCTACGGGAGCGATTCTGACAACGCCATCCAGCTCCGCACTCTCCAGCTTTGTAGACCCAGCGATCCAGCCAGCTCAGTGTGGAAGTGTGCAGGGCTGGAGATGAATAACACGTTACTTCAAAAATAATTCATTATAACAACATATTTCCATTCCGCCAGGAGATAACGTGAAGGAGCCAGACTGCCTGCTTGACAGACGTGGAGGAGTTACTGTGCGATAGCTAATGAAACAGCTTAAAGAAATCTCACACGCCCCGTCCCTGAGAGGCTTGTTATTTTCAGAATGAAGCGGGTAAGCCACAGCATTTTTCCTTTTCCGCTCTTTCCTGAAAGGCAGGTCCCCACACTCGTAGCTGGCCACGGGCGTGCTGGGAGCATACACAGGGACCCATGGGCACAGCCGCCCTCGCCAGCGTGGGTCAGCGGTTCCTGCTCCCCGGCACGCTGGGTGCCAGGATGGTTTCCCCGGTGCAGAGCCCACCCTTGCAGCCTCTGACCCCAGGGGAGCCCCTCTGCGTTGGGCCCCGGCTGGAACCCCGGCGTGGGGACGGCAGAGGGGAGCAGTGGGCGCTCCACACACCCACCGTGCTTCGGGGTGATGTTGCTTTGCTGGCTGAGGTGGGAGGAACGGGGCCGTGCCAGGGCTTTCCCCGAATCCGGGGCTCCTGAACCAAACATCCTGCCGCGTGGAAGCAGGAATTTCTCCTGGATGGAGACAGGAGCTCGCCAGCGATGGGTCTCCTGCGGCGCTCGCTTTCTCGAGAAAACTGTCGGATGCAAATTCAGCATGGTCAGGAGCAGGGAGGCAACGAGCCGGGGAGGCTTCTGGGCACCTGCAACCATGAGGGACACAGCTGCAGGGGGCATGAAGGGAAGAAGCAGTTCCTTCCCCACCCCTCTTTCTTTTTTTGTCCCCCTGTAAAGAAATGGGAGCAAAAAAGCAAAATACATCCAAGCGTTAAGAGTACAACAGGACTTTATTATATGAATTACTATTAAACATCTTTAAGAAAAAAAAATCACTTATGGAAATAAATTCTAAAATAGCAACACTCACAAATGTCACAGATTGGTTTTCTTTTCTTTTTAAACCATTTTGTATACAAGTGATACAAATGTCACTGAGAATTGTACGTTTTTATGTAAGAAATGCATTTTGGCTTCCAAGCCGGTTTTAGTGGCCTTTCTACTCTTTAGACCCGATTTTATTCTTTCTTTTTTTTTTTGTAGGACATAAAAACAATCCCTCTTCATCCTCCATTAAAATGATGCTTTGTGCCTCCAAGATATTTTGAAATGGCTACAGAGTGACATCATTCAGAGAGGCTTCGCTTCGCCTCGGGTATTTAAGGGCAAGTTGTTAGACCGTGTTAGCGAAGACATCCCCAGGCCCCTGCGGAGCGGCGGCTGCCCGCCCGCTGCCAACCCTGCGCGGTGCCCGTTCGGGGCACAGCCCCTCTCCCCACAGCCCCCACACTCCAGCCCGCAGCCCCCCCCCGGCAGCCCCCTTCTCCTCTCCCCGTTTCCTCAGGGCACCGCAGCGGTGCTCCCGGGAAGCGTCGCAGGGAGCGGAGGATGCCGGATGCTTTGGGGATGCGCTCGGCCAGACCGGCCCGAAGAGGAAACAGAGGCAGCCCGTTAGCCCCGGGGCTCCTCCAGCAAACTACGGCCGGGCTACAAAGACGGCTCGGAGGCAACGTGTCAACTCCTGCACAGGCTGAGCGCGCAGGGGAGCGGAGGAACGGCGGCATTTACCACCGCGCCGCTTGCTGCTGCGAAAGCCAGCGCGGTTCCAGCAGGACTGACCTGGGACGTGATGCGAAACGTGGCTTGCCCGGCCGCCACAGAGAGCTCACCGCCATCCCCCCCAGCCACGGCACGACGAGGCAGCAAGGAGGAGGAACGAGGCAAACCCTCCGAGGGCTCGGCAGCGGGAATTCGTGCTGCAAGAGCCCGGGCACAAGCGCTTCGCTGCCTTCTCCTCCCCGCGCACCTGAGCAGCCCTCCAGCAACAACCCCCTCGTCTGGGAGAAGCGGAATTTCCTTCCCCCAAGAGCTCCTGCCCGCCTGCCTGCCGGTGCTTCCTGCGTTCATGGAAACTTCGCTGAAAGTTAAGCCCTCGGTAGCTAAGAGGCGCTGGAACATTGACAAGCTGATCCAGTTCCAAGCTTGATTTTCTTCCAAATATGCAGAGAGCTGCTTTGGATGGGGAGGGAGGAACGGCAGCCTCCTATGGACCCCAGAGCCAGCGGGAGGGTAGGAAAGGAGCCCCTCCTCGCTCTCCACCGCTCTCAAGCCGGGAATAAAAGTCACAACCAGGGACTAAAGGACCTTCTGTTCCCAGTGGCAAAGCCCCAGCTTCACACTTAGTCCCTCACACCCGCAGCCACCGAGCTGCCACCCGAGCCAGGCGGGGACACGCACCCCTCCAGACACCCCTCTTACCCCCCCACGCTGCGGGGCACCAACCTCCGCCTGAGAGCTGGGCACAGGGCAGGGAGCAGGGTGGGCTCGGAGCCTGCACGCGTCAAGGCAAGGCCAGCGTGGCTTGGGATGCCTCTAACCCTCGGCCGGGCTGCCACAACTCCGGGGGATGCTCCTCGACCCTTCCTTCCAAAGGAGCAGACACCGAAGCCGGGATCAGCTCGGTGGGGTGGCTCTTCTGCTGCTTTGATTTTAGGAAAGCTCGCTGGCGTCGCAGGGCGCTTCCAGCCCAGTGCCTCCTGCCCTCGCCCCCAGCACACCGAGCTTTGGCCGAACCCCGGTGCTGCCGGGAGCGCTTTGTGGGTGCTCTCAAGACACTCCCCAGACCCTGCAGCCTCAAAACAACCCCGGCTCTGGCCAGGGACCAGGAAGAAGGTGAAACACACGGGTCCCCGCTGATTCCCCAATCGCAGCTGCGAGGGCGACGGCACCGGCGCTCAACAGGTACAACGGCTGAGCCACTCGCAGGGAAAGCAAATCCTCGGCGTCCACTTCAAAGGCACGCGGGCTCCGGGCGGATTTGAAAAGGAGCCTGACGGGAGCCACCGCCTGCAATGTGGGCTTTTGTTACCAAACCCCGCGGAGAGGCAGGGAAAACAGTTGCGTGTGTGTTTGATGGCTGGGGCTTCTGCGTCTGCCGCCTTCGCAGCTCCAATCTTGCAACATTTGTGCTGGTTCACAGGAGCCAGAAAGTGAAACAGGCACGTCTATAGCCACCTCCTGCATTTAGCAGTAAACAGATTATGCTGATAAAGGAGAAGAAAATGTGCTGGCGGGAGCGATTTCTGACTTTACGCTCGTCACTCGTTACTGACACAGGGAAGGAATTTGTTTACGTAATTATTTTTAGCTCGACAGCATCTCCGAAAGCTGCGATGATCCAAGCGCTGCCTGCCAGCCCCCCAGCCCCCCCGCCGCGCTCCCCGGCAAAACGGGGACCCCCCGCAGCAGCACGGGGAGGGCTGCTCTGCCCCAGCCACCAGCCAGCCCCGGCCCCGCACCGAACCCGGCAGCGCTCACAAGCCCTTGTGCAAACCCTCCGTGCCAAAACCGCCGGCCTCAGCTGCAGCCTCCCCCCCCCCCCCCCCCCCGCCTCGAGGCTTGGGCTTCGCATCTTACCGGCGGCGGGGGCATCCCCGGGACCATCCCCGGGACCACCGGCCGGCGGGCACGACGTGTCCTGCTTCGGCAGGCGGGGATAAACGGATGCGAAATCCAGCCCTTGGTGCTGCCCCGCCGTCCTGCCCCGCGGCGGCACAAGGCATCCGTGCTTCAAGGCAGTTTTAGCAATGCCGAAGGCAAAGGTTTAATTCAAAGTGAAACGCCTATGAAAAGAAGGCCTTTCCTTTTATAAACAATTTATATTATTTGACTATTACCTGATCGGAATCTCTGCTCATTACTCCTAGCAATAGTAGACAACAGCTGTTAGGTTCTCTCTCTCATGTGTTTTTGTTTGTTTGTTTGTTTGTTTGTTTTTTTTTTCCTGTGTGCGCAGAGTAAAGTTACATCAGATCGCTACAGAGATACGTTCCGGAGCGCCCTGGCCAAGCAGATCCCACACGTGAATGCATCCTCGTTAGTACAACTGATTTTCATTCCTCCTGCGACGCCGCTCGGACCGAGAGGGCAGGCGGGACGCTGCTCCTCCCAAGTCTGAGCTCCACTGGCTCCTCCACAGCAGCTCACATCAGCTGCTCTTTTTTTTTTTTTTTTTCCTTTTTTTTTTTTTTTCTTTTTTTTTTTCTTTTTGGCTGATTTGCTAGATAGAAGTTGTTTTCAAACCGCTGGTAAGAAAACATTGTGCCTCACTTCAATACTTGTACTTCAGAGGAGTACAACAGCAGAGGGGAAACAGCCAAAAAAACTGCGTTATTTGTTGGGTGTTTTTTTTTTTCCTTTTTCAGCCATCTTCTCGTGAAGCCTTGTGCACGTTCTGTGCCAGCAATAAACCCCAGCGCTGGGACCTGGAGGAGAAGGGGAGGGAAGGAGAATGGCGTGTGCTCAGCCTCGCTCATGCCGTGCCCGGCACCGGGCCGGTGCAGCACCCGGGGCTGTTACCAGCTCCAGCACCCGCAGCCGCTGGGACCCGACCCTGAGCACCCGGCCCCCTCCTCCAGCCAGGATGGACGGACGGACAGACGGGACCGTTCACACGCTCATCGGGAAGTGTTCGTCCCCACCTGCCTCTCACCGTTTACTGCCCTTCCTTTGGTGTCTCCTCCTCCTCCCGGAGCTGCTGCCTCCGCGCTTGGAAGTCTTCATCTGGAAGGAAGAGGCAGGCGGGGGCTGGCGGGGGCCGCAGTCGCTTCCACGCTGGGGGGCTGGCCCCCACGCCACGCTCCCAGCCCCAGCCCCAGCGCGGTGCCCCCAGACAGGGATTTCCTTGCCCAGAGAGACGACTCCCAAGGGACTGGGACTCTGCCAGGACACGCCTGACAACACTGGAAGGAGGTTTTGGCCCACGGGGAGGGGGGGGTGCATTTCTACCACCTGAGCCAGCCCCGAGGTGGCAACAAAACCCACCGCCCAGACCCACCTCTGGGCAAATCTGGCTGACGACCAGGACTGTGCCCCAACCCCAGGCTATGCATCCCGCAGGGCTGCAAGCCCAGGAGGCTGCCCCAAAAGAGGGGATCCCGTCCCCGGCCACCCCAGCAAGGCCACGCCGTGGGGGACCAGGGGCGAGCCCAATGCGTGGGTGGCCGGGACCTGACGGGAACCATCTCCAGCGTGGTGATGGTGTGGGGCAGGACGGGGCCGGGCACCGTGGGACCCCAGGTAGCCCTGCTGAGCACGGCACACACGGCACACACGGCGCGGCGCGGCATTTCTTACCGCACGAATGTCCTTCGACATCGTCGAGAAGATTCGCCGTGGAAGCCGCCGTCCCCAGCCTGCGCCCTCCGCTAAGGAAAACCAGTGTCGTGGGGTCGAGACGTGGCCACAGTCGCCCTTCCCAGCCCCCCGCCCACCCGTGAGACTCCAGCCAGACCACGGCTTTGGGGGGTCCCTGCGAGCACCCCAGCGAGGCCACTCCGACAGCCCCACAGCCCCACATCCCCCCCCCGCAGCTCCCCAGCCCCTTTTAGGATACACTTGGTGTTTCAACAAGTGTTTTCTTTTCGATTTCCTCATCTTCGTCTTCTCGGAGAAGGCTCTGGCAAGTTCAAACAGCTTCTTGCGCGTGGCTGGAAGGAAGCAGCTGGGTGAGGGTCGCACCCCAAAACCCTTCCCAAAGCTGCCACGGGCGACACGGCCACGGCCAGCGCTGCGAGAGCCACCCGCGCCCCGACACCCCCACGGCAACACCCCGGGTTGTTTCCACACCGGGGTCACGCAAAGCTGCCAGGCTCGGCGAGCCGGGTCCTGCGACCCACAGGGACATGCTGGTGCGCGGCGGGAGGTGCTGACGTTTTTACCCTTTCACTGGGATTTTCGTGACCTTCCCTACCCACGACTGACCCACATCTCCCCAGTGTCCCAGCTGGCTGCAGCCCAGTTCAAGCTGCCCAAAGATCTCGGTCTATTTTGTGACGGGAGAAGCGGGCCGTGACTTGCTAAGAGGAAAGGCTTGGAAAAGAGTTGCGGCGAACCCTTGGCTTGTTTTTATCGAGGATTCACACAAACCCTGCCCAGAAATTCCTCCGTTCCCCAACACCATCCGCATCCTCGACTCACGCCACGACCCACACGTGCGCCAGGGACAGACGGACAGCGCAGAGTGCTGTACAACGCCAGCGAAACTCAACCCCAGAGCACTGGCTGCCAGGGGCTGGGCACGACGTGCCGAACACACCAAAACAAGATCCTTCTCCATGCGCTCTCCTTAGACGCTTAATCAATCCCGATATTTTTCCTATCCTGGTCCTACAACACAGACATGGTGTATTTCTGTCCGGGACCTTCACCACTGGAGCATCCTCAGGTGAAGGTTCCCCCCTGGAACCCAGGATAGGTGGTGATGGCAATGGGGAGAGCTGAGCCCCTGCAGGTGACAGCTCCTGCTCCCCTTCTGATTCCCTCTCCCAAAGGAGCAGGCTGGTGAGCTCACCTCCTGGATCAGAAGAGGAAGGTTCCTCACACACCTCCAGCAACGTGGCTGAACTCTCAGTCCAGGTGGATAGATGACTTCCCTCCAATCCATCCGTACCCGAGTTAAGAAACCCTAATCCTCTCAAATTTATCCACCGATTTTATGTGGCCTTTGATAGCACTAGCGACCACCTCGTCACGCGAGTCCGAAGGACTCGTCTGTGCGCCCACAGGTACGAACGACAGCCGCCCTCTTCGACACCCTGCGCGCCGCTGTGCCAGTGCTCGGTGTGACTCCCAGGGTCACGGGGACGCGTGTGCCCGGCTGGGAAAGAGGTGACAAGAAACACCCCCAATACACACACACACACACACACACACGTGTGCTGGCAGGCGTGCACCACGCGTCCACACGCGTGCGCTGAGCGGACACGCTGCCGGCTCGCTCCCCCCGCTCCCCAGGCTGCCAGCGCGGAGCCGGCAAACCGACTCACATTTTCCCATGTGTTTCAATTTGTCTCTGAATAAGGCATCGTCGGACACGGCGCCGCCGGCCTCGCTGGGTACAGAGGGGGCTACGTCACCTGGAAGACAAACATCTGGTCACCGGGAGCGCATGGGCGGCGAGGGGAGGGGAGGCTCGAGACAAATCATTTCCGTGACCCAATTCCAGCGTGGACGAAGCGCAGCCCTGCTGCGAGCGGAGCTGAGCGAGGACGAGGGCGCCGGCACGCCGGGGCTGGCTCCGGCCGAGGACCCTCTTGCGGATATAACCCCCCCACACCTGAGACCGTGGGGGCAGAGACATCGGTTTGCCGCAAACCCTCAGGCCCGTGGGGCTGCTCCCCTCCACCAGACGTGGGGCGAGCAGAGCAGGAGGCCTCCCTCCGTGCTGCCCCAGCGGCAGCAGCCCCAAATTCCCACTGACTGCACTCGGGGCATTAGATGGTGCCCACTGCTCAGTTCCTGGGATGGCAGGGCCAGAAGTTCAGGCAGCCCAGCGACTTGGTCAGGGGGGACCAGAGACCCCTGGAGCCACGTCCCAGTGCCCCTTCCCCAAGTCTGGGTGCCCTCAAAATGCCGTGAGGCCGGCTGGAGCTCCGCCACGCCGCCCACCGCTGTGTGTCACCCACCCGCTGCGTGTCACCCACCCCTGCGTGGGGCCATCGATGGGCACCGGCTCTAATTCTGCCCCCGGGGCAGCTGCTCTGCTCGCTGAGGTTAATCAGGATTATCCAGGAACAGTCATTATGCCTCCCAGGCACAATCCTCTAGCTTCGGCCAAGACAAGGGAGGGCTTTGTCTCCCCTGGGAACCGGATCGAAGCTCCCACCCGCGGGGTTGGACTGAAGGAGGACGCAGCAGCACCTCCACGTGAGGAGGGCAGCAGCACCCATCCCCATCACCCACCACCCACCAGCTCCCTGGGGGGCAGCGGGGAGGGATCGGCTGGTTTCTGACCCCCCCGCAGCCACTTCGGAGGCGGCTGGGAACCCTGGAGCTGGGGGGCACCCCGCTGCTGAGGCGATGCTCATGGGCATCTCGAACGTTACCTGATATTACGGAGGAGAAACCAAACTCGTTGCTGACAGCAGCACTGGTCGACCTGGATTTTTTTGACTCGTATTTCAATCGATCTGAAAAACAAAAAGCCCAGCACCCGGCTCGATCAGACCCTCCAGGCAGCGCACGCACTGCGCGGCTCCTGCTCCCCTCTCCCCTCCCGGCCCCCATGGCTTTGGGGGGACGGGCTGATGGCAAGGGAGGGACCTGGGGCCTCCCGACGTCCCGCAGCAGCTCAGCCGCCGCAGGAACGGCCTCACCCCCAGCGAGGGAGTTTCTGTGCAGCCGGGCCAAGGTGTGGGACAAGATGTGCTGCGCTCCAGGTAGAAATGATCTACCAAAAAGCTGTGAAAGCTCTCCGGAGAGGCGCTCCTCCCCGAGGACACACCAGGGATAAGAAACATCTCCCCCGCTACAGGTGGGGAATGAGGACGCGGCCAGGGCCGTGCACGGAAGGAAGGCAGCCCCTCGCCCGGCGCCGAAAGCCCTTCGCTTCAGCGCGGCGAGCGCGAGCGCTTCGGTGGGAGCCCGCAGCAGCGGGCGGGAGCGTTGCCCTCGCCGCCGCAGAGGAGCCGCCGAGCGCGCCGGTGGGTTTCCAACCGCGGCGGCTGGGGGTGAGCCCTGCAGTGAGGGTGCTGCCAGGACCCTGCCCAAACCACCCGCGAGACCTCGGAGGGCGACCGGAGGGATTCGGAGCCGGCTGGCGGCGCGAGGGAGGGGAAGGGCAGCTCTTTGCTCAGCGAAAAACACACTTTGCTCAGCAGCGAAACCACCGACACCCTCGAGCCCTCCCCGCAACGCCGGGCGAGCAACCGGCTCACCGGGAAGGAGTGCGGTGGCAGGGATGGAGCCATCACAGCAAAACCCTTCTCCGGTTCAGGCCCTGCCAGCATTTCTGAGGCTCCTCGCTCTGGATTTTCCTGGGCTTTGCCGGAGATGCCACAGGAAGGTGGGCAGGGGGAGGAAAGCCTTGCGGGAAGCGGCTGAGCACCAGGAGCCTGGGGAGCAGCTCGGGGCTCGGTCTCGGCCTGGCCACCAGCCCGGCCGCATCCTGCGCTGGCTCTGCTGTGGCAGGAAGCCACGATGCCACAGGCAGGGCAGGCGCTGCCGCCGGTCAGCATCACGGCGGGGGGAGGCACGCACCCTGAAAAGCAAAGGCAGATTTTTCCGAAGGCGCTTCTCACCTCTCTCCAGGGCGAGGAGGAAATCCCGGTTCCTCTGGAGCTCCTTCATGAACTCTTCGTTCTGCAGGAAGAGCGCGATCCGCTCGTCCTCCAGGTACTGCTTCCACCGCCGCTCCTGCTCCAGGGAGCCCTGGCCCCGCGGGGCGAGCCCCCTTGGCACGGGCTGCCGGCACCCGTGGGAGCCCTGGCCAGGAGGCAAACATGACAGAGGTGGGTCGCTGGGCTCGGAGGCTCCCGGCAGCAGCTCCTCGGGCTGAGCTCGGCCTTTTGCTCCTCCGTCACGCCACTGCACCCCCAGCCCTCAGAGCCACCGTCTGCTGCTCCCCAGAAGGGTCCTTCCCTCCGACACCCAGCACCCAACAGCCCAGGGCACCATCCCGCCTCAGGAAAAAGGGGACAAAGGGGGACAGGGCACCCACGCGGGAGCGGGGACCTCTCGGTCTGGGGTCGTGGCACGGGGAGGAACCGGTGCCTCTGGAGGGAGCTCCTTTGCAGAGCGCGGACTAGCAAAGATTTTTAATTTTAAACCAGTGGGGCTGAGCCAAGGCAGAAGCTGGTGTGGAGAGAAGGGAGAAGGGTCTCAGCCAGCGTCGCTGCTTCTGTTTCCCCCGATCTAAGAAGCAGAGACTGCAAGTTCTTGCTGACAAACGTCCCTGCATGAGGCACCTCGCGCTCTGCCCCGGCTCCCCGTGCAGTCGCAACTGGGGAGCAGCAGAGCCGCTGCTCTATAGCCACAACTTCATCCTCGCCTACAATATTTGTCTGATTTGTAGCTGCTCTCAGAGCGCCAGAAAACGCAAAACTACACCATTACCGGGGAAAGAAAAGGGCAGCTGCTCCTCTCCTACCCCTGAGCCCAAGTGAGCTGGCACGTTCCTATTCCCAGAAAGGTAATGCAGCCCGCGAAGCACAACTTCCAGGGCAATCATTTATGAAAACATGGCAGGCTGCCGTTGGGGCCAAAAAGGGAGGGAGGAGCCGGGCCGGGAGGGCTCTAGCCCCGTTTTCAGGCCAGCTCCTTGTTAGCACAGGGGCCGCGGGACACCCTGGGGATGCGGCGTGCCCGGAGCTGAGCCAGGTGCCCAGCACCATCTGCGCTGGGACTGCTCGTTCCCCACGAGGTGCTGCCTGCCCCAGACGGGCAGAGAGGCAGCCTCAACCCCAAACTTTGCAGCTCCAAAACTGCCACGAAGCACACAGGGACTGTCATTTCCCAAATCCTCTGGTTTGCATTAGATTTTTCTACCCAAGTTCCACTGTACCAGTCCCCGAGCGCCCTGGCAGTGCCACTCTCCCCAGGAGCGCGTGCTGGTCCTGCTGCTCCTCACCAGGGTCGCAGGTAAGATTTTCAAATGATTTAAAATATTGCAAGTGGCATGTCTGGGCTAGTGGCAGGGAAAACCATCGAAGCCTCACTGGAAGGTTCCCCTGTCACATCTTGCTCACTTCAGTCTCTCTTTGAACAACAAGACGCACTCCAAGGTTCAGTTTAGTCCACACCCGGTACCCAGCTGCTTTCAGAGCGTTGATGCTGCAAGCTCCGGGTGGCCAAGGCTTTGGTGCTCCACGCCACACCGTGGAGCCGGAGGGGACTGGAAGGGGCAGTGAGGCTCACCTGTGTGCCAGCGGTCTGCTGGGGCAGGATGCGGAGGAAATCCTCGGGGAGGTTGCCCAGGAGCGGCGGGTTCCAGTTCCTGTAGCGCCCGGGCGCTGGGGTGCCGCCGGGCCCCGGCACGTCGGTCCTGCGGGGCAAGCACAGACGGTTCCTTGGGCGAGGGAGGAACCCACCGACGGCTGCAGCAGCGGCGGGACACAGGGCCTGGCACAGCAACCCCCTGCCCGGCGGGCCTGGGAACCCAGAAACCACCGCACGCCTCCCAAACCCACGGCGTTGGCATTAGCTCCGGAGGCTGAACGGCTTTCCTGGCCAGTTTGAAATCTTTGGGAGCTGCGTTTCAAGCCTTAACCTGCAACTGCGCGGCCTGGATTTCCCTTCTCCTCCCCGTTTTGCTCAGACACCCAGAAAACAGCCCCGTGGGAGCCGGAGCACGGCAGGATTGTGCTCACGGAGCTGCTGGAGGTCTCTCACCAGATGTCACACCCAGCCGGCGGCGCCTGCGTCCGAGGGGGCTGGCACAGAGGCAGCCAGGGCCACTTGCCTTCCCCCAAACCCCGAGCTCCCAGCCGAGGTGGTGCTGCTGGGGGGAAAGCCCACACCCCACGGAGCCGGAGACCCCCGGGGCTCGGCGGCCCGGCAGCAGCAAGTCGAACCGAGCCGTGGTCCCCGGTGCCGAGAGCTGCGGGGAGCCGGCCGCCCAGCACCTGGTGTTTTCGAGCGGGGGCGAGCGCTCCCCGCCCCCCCCGGGGGGGTAGCTGATTTTTGCCATTCCACGCTCTGCCGGAGCAGCTTTCCAGCCCCTTCAGCTGTTCGTTTTTGCAGGGCCTCGCAGGGATTTTTGAGCCAGCTGTGAGCTTCATTCATCCCCCCCCCCCCCCCCGCCTTGGCTTCGTCGCACCCGACCCTAACGAACTGATGCCAGGTGCCCCTCGCCAGGCCCAGCTACGGCGCAGCAAGACCCCCCCCCCCCAGCTGCCTGCAGGGGCGCTTTGCCGGCCACCACGAGCGGCAAGCGGGGTGCAGCCGTGGCACGGGGTTGGGGTTGGGGGGCTCACCTGGGTGGCGGGGTGGGCGGCGCGCGGGGGTACCGGCTGCCAAACTCCTGGCTCTCGTAGGCGGGAGGGGAGTAGACGGGAGGGGGCTCCTCATCCGAGCTGTCGGGCTCCAGGGTCCGCTCTAAGATCTGCCGGGCGAGAGGACGGGGTGAGGGTGAGTGGGGGAAACGCTCCCCGCCTGCAGGCGGGACGGGACGGGCTGAACGCAGCTGCAAAAAAGGATGGGGAGGGGGCACCCTCCCGGCACCTGGGGGGGGCTTTTGGCGGGGTTTGGGGGTGCTGTGTTGAAGGCACTGCATTTTGGGCGGGTGGGTAAGCCTGTCCCTGGGTGCACACAGCCCTCGGGGATCCTTGGACAGCGGCAGAAGGGTCTCAGTTGGGTTTTGGGGAGGGAGGGAGGGAGGAAAGTGGTTTGGCTTGAGCCTCACGCAGCATCCAGGGCGAAGCAGCCGGGCTGCACGCTCCAGCTCAGCCGAATCGGGCACTCGAATCTCTGCCCGTCTGCAGCAGCCGAGTAGCACCATGCCCGGGCAGAAATGAGGCAGGATGAGACCGAGCTGCCCGCTCGCCATGTGCCAGCCGCGGCGGCCAGGAGGGCAGGCAGGGGACCCCCCCTTTCCATAGCCACGTGCCGGGGACCACCGGCGGGGGCTACCTCGGGGGGGATGCTGTCCTCCGAGTCCGAGCTGTCATCGCAGCCGCTGCTGTCCAGGTTCATCTGCAGGAGCTGGTCGATGGTGGCGTCCACAGCGCCGTTGTTGGCCCTCAAGACGCACTCGATGATGTCGTAGTCCATGTTGGGGAACATGGTCTTGAAGTCCTCCATGGCCTGGTTGAATTCCAGCCGGCGGACCTGCCTGGCGGGGCGGCTGTTGTTGAGCTCCTGGGCGGAGGAGCCGCCGCGCGAGCTGCCGTTGCTGCTGCTCCGACGGAAGAGGCTCGTCATGGCGGGGCGGCTGGGCAGGGGGGGGGCCGCGGTCCCGGCTGCGGCGAGGCGGGTGCCAGTCGCCCACTGGTCACGGGGCACTGCCCCCACAGCCGGCGGGGAGCATGGGCGGGCGCCGGTGGGAAGTTGGGGGGCGGCGGGAGGGGGGGGGGTTGTCCCGCTCACCGCGCGTCAGCCCCCAGCGCGCTGCAGCATCCTCCCACCTGCGGAGGGGAGAAGGGGAGAAAGTCACTCACGGGACGGAGCACCCAGAGACACCCCCCTGAGATTTCCCCCCCCCCGCCGCCCCGTCTTCACTGGGGGGACACACACACACACGCGGTTCCAGTCGACCCATCCCACCGCGTCCCCCCAAGGGACCAGCCCGGCCCCGCAGCGCAGATGCGCTGGGCCAAGTGCCGTCCGAACGAAATGCAAGGTAAGAAAAACGGCACTACTTCCACTGCTGAGGGCTCCCCAGATTTAACATTTCCAGGTTTGACGTGCATTTATAAACACGGCAAAATCTCTCTTTAAAATAAAAAATGCGGTCGGCTCAGAGAGTTTCAGAGCAGGGGGCTAAAATGCTCTGCAGCACGGCAAATCGACCCTTGGGAAAAGCCACCAAATCCAAGATTAACATTCACTTTAAAACCATAAACAGATTATACAGCTACTGCTTCTCATTTGGAAATGCAGGGAGGGCCAAATTCAGTTCTGGATTAACTCCGCTGGTGAAACGGAATTACCCCAGGAACACTTCTGATCCATAATATCATTTTCAAAGGCTTTTTCCTAAGCGGCAGGCGGAGAGTTCAAGATAACTGTCCCCAAAGTGGTATTTAAGTCAAAAGAACGTGCCAAGCACATTTCTTAGCGAAACGGGGTATAATCAGATTCAAAGCCATTAAGCGGAGCCGTCACCTCTGAAGGTCACCCGGGCTCTCCCCTGCCCGTGGCGAGGCCGTGCACGACAGCCACGTCCCCCCCGCTCGCCCGGCCTCGGCTCCAAGGGGCTTCCAGAGGCTGCCGAGAGCGAAACCCGCTTCCAACACCTGGGAAACTTGGCACGAACTCTGGGAGAAGGTTTATTTTGGCGATGCTGGTTAATTCCTGTCGTTGTCCCCAGGGACAGCCCTGCTCTGGCTCAGTACCCAGAGGAATCGCTGACGTCTCCGGAGGCCGGGGGGATGATTCCTGCTCCGTGGGCACGCTCCGCTCTCCCTCCCTGGTTTGGTGGGTTTTGGTTTTGGGTTTTTTTTTTTTGTAATCCTGGATGCGTTTGCACTCAGATGTACCGAGCGTGCCACGAGCCAGCCTGAACACCAGCCCCGTGCGAACACCAGCCCAGGCCCCGCGCTTTGCCGAGCGTCCCGGGGCTGAGTCCAGTGCCACGGGGCTCTCCAAGCCGCTGTCACCTTCCCCGTGGCACCCGCCCCGCAGGACGGGACCCGTGGAAAAGCAGCAGGAGTTTCACCGCCGGGCACGAGGGGCCATTTCCAAACAGCAGCGGGAACCCCCAGTTTGCTCCGCGCTCCCTAACAAAAAGCATTTAAGAGATCGCTCGGCCAAGAACCGTCTCCGTCCCCGCAGCCGCTCTTGGTCCCCGGGATCGGCTGCTGCTCGCCAGGAGCCAGGCGCGGAGCAGCGTTGTGTGAGTGGAGCAGGAACAATTCCGACAGCCCTGCCCGGCTCTATTCACCGAGGACAAATAAATCTGCTGGAGTCAATTAACAAAATACTGCTTCTCAGTTCCTCCTCTGCCATCATGACTCATTCGGAGCAAAAAGCCAGCATTGTTCGCACCTCTGGTATTATACTTTAATTGCAATATTGCATGGCTGGTTTAGTCACATATTAAATTGAGTTATAACACATTCACAGGGTACACACACTCCTTCAAAGATCTGGCTGCTTCAAGAGGATGGGGAAAGAGCCTGGACATCAAGGGGAAAACAGGTTTCGTAGGATACACTGCAAACACACCCATGACCCTGTAAGGAGCTGAAAGAATTGATGCCTCCAACATTGCTCCTCACAGAAAAGCCTCAAGGACAAGTTGTGGCCTTTGTGATCAGCCTAAGGAAGCTGCCCGGGGTACTGAAGGGTGCACGGCTCCACTCCCTGCGGCTGTAGTGCCAAATTCCTCAGATAAGACTCGAAGGAAACTATATATTCAGGCCAAAAAGACTGATAAACTAAAGGCTGGACAATTACCCAAGAAGAAAAAAACTGAGGAAGAAGTAAAGGTGGTAGGAGGGCGCACAACCACCCCGTCTCTTGTGGAAAGGAGTTTGTGGAATACCTGCCTCTCTTGGTCTACTACGTTAATCAGCTGGTAAAGTGAACTTAAAAAGCGACAGAAAACTTTGCTGTGTGTGCACCCACCACCCAAGATCACCGGATCTGAGACAACGCTGGAACCTGGGGTGGTGACCAGACTCTTTTCCTCTACTTTCCTTTTCTTTCTTTTTTTTTTCTTCTCTTTTATATATTTACCAAGAAGAGACCACATTGCTTACGATCCTTTTCCAAGTTTAAGTTGTCTCTACCACAAGTGAAATATTTTAACTGGTCGTTTGGTGTCATTTCACTATAATTTAACCCGAGGGGATCACAGAACCTTTATGACTCCTTGGGCTCCCAGTTTGGGTTGTAACAGACTCAGGTATGAAGAAGAGAGCTTCTGCAGAGAGCCCTTAGCTCAGCAACGCCATGCTAGCCCATAAACCTCAAATAGTAAAATCAGCCCCCCAAATCAGGAAATGGGCTTGGAAAACCCCAGATCTATTTAAAAATTGTGAGGTTTATAAAGTAACAAGAAGCTCCTGTGGTTGGGGATCTTGCAGGAGTTGCTGCAAAGGGCACGCTGGGCAAAACCGAGGTGCAGCCGGTGCCCCCAGCACAAACCGGGGCGGCTCCGTGTGCCCGGCGGGCAAACACCGCTGCGGGCAGAGCCGGCGGCGGCCAAACACGGCAAATTTTAAACCCAGCTTTGAAAGTCCTGCTGCTCGTCCGGAGAAACGCAAACCACTACGCTGACATGAGGTAAAAACCTGAGAAACGCAAGTCAGCGCGTCTGCGGGAGTTGATTTAAAAGATAAACCGGTATTTGTCTTTGCGGGATCCTCCCCCAATTCCTGCTCGTCTGCATCAGCGTCTGCAGGTGAGCAGTGGGGAGGGCAGCGGGACCCCCAGATGCCAGCGCGGGGCAAGGGGGCTCAGCACGTTTCTGGCCCTTATTTCCACGATGTCAGCGAGGGGCTGGGAAGACGCCAGGAAAAGCAAAATCCTTTGGATTTCCCAAAAAGGAAAGCGGCAAGCTGGTGCCCGACTGCCAGCCCAGGGGCGAGCACGGGCGCGCTGGGGGCACGGCGGGGTGCAGCCTGGGCTTCCCTCCGCCTCGTGCCCCCCATTTGCAGAACCAGGCTGCGATGACTCATTTGGCTGTTGCCCGATCAACTTTCTTTCCTGCCTTAAAATAGCTCTTGCTCTGCCACCCCGCACAAAGGACCCTGAATGCCGTTATTCATTCATCCCAACCCGGGCACAGGCGTAATCCTTTGCCCTTCTGCTGCGCCCATCACAGGAGGAGCTTAAAGGCTTTGCAAGGTCTGGGTGCGCATGTCCCCGTCCCGCGGGTCACGGGGAGCAGCGAGGTGGCAGCGGGGACCATGGTGGGGCTGGCACTGCCCCCGTGCCCCCCACCAGCCTGGGGTAAAACCTCCCGTCCCAGCGGTGCAGGGTCCCGGCTCGCCCCGGGGACACGGCGGAAGATCCTGGCAGAGCCACCTGCCCACCCGGCAGCCGTGGCTGTCCCGGCACCGCGGAGAAAGTCCCGGGTGATGTCCCAACGCCGGGCTGGGGACCAGCCAGCACCGGCCCTTCAGCACCAAACCCGCAGGGCGGGCTCCCCCGCTGCCACTTCCACGGCAGCTTTCAACCGAGCGGCTCCGCGCTCCGGGACGGGGGGCTTAGCACCGCAAATGCCCACGCAGGTTTTGCCGTCACCTTTGGGTCCAGCTCCTGCCCCGAGCTCACCGCTTAAAAAACATAAAATAAGACCAAACAAAAGCTGACCTTTGCGGGGGGGCTGGGGGGGAGCGAGCCCGTGGATGCACCCTGCCTTTTCCCCCACCCGCGCCGCTAACGGCTTGCACAATTCAGATCCGCCCTCACCTGAGCCAGAGCCAAGAACAAGACCTTGGCAGTCGTGGAGAAACCCTTAATTACGCTCATTGGGAGCAGATAAGGCGTGCACAGCCTGGGGGAGCACATCCTCCTGTGCCGGCCGGCATCCCGCCTCTACAAAGCTGATTTTCAGCCAGCCCTGGGCCCTCGATACCTCGCAGAAATGGACTTTTCACATCGAGGGACGGCCCGAGAGGCTGCCGGTGCTTTGGGTCAGCTCCAGCCAGGAGCAAGCAGAGCGCGAGGCGCGGAGGAGGCTGCCTGCAGCTCGGCCGTCAGCCATCCCGGCACGGCGCGGACGAGCAGCTGGATAATCCCGAGGGTCGGTCAAACTGGTCATGTCATGCTGGAAACAACAGTTGCTCGGCTCTGCGAGGAAGGCAGCTCGCCCGGAGGGGAGAACAGCTGTAAAAGCGCTAGGACTGATCGCTCGCAGCCCTCGCAGCTCGGGGAAGAGCCTTGGCACCAAGCGCAAACGCGAATGTTCCCTTCCCCAGTGTCTGCCGCGGCTCAGACAACAGATGGGATTGCTCAAACACTGCTAAACCAGCCCAGCCCTTTTTCCCCCGCTATTGCCATGCTGCAACTGTAGATCCTCCCCGCAAGCACGCCGGAGCTGTGACACCCCCCCCCCTCCCCGTTTGCAGCCAGGAGAGGGGGTGACACCATCGAGTGCTCGTCCCCCCCCAGCCCAGCGCTCGGCCGAGGGCACCCATCGCTCGCCGGTGGCCGCAAGCCCAGACCTGTAATGACTCGGCTGGGGGATGTGGAGCAGAAACACAGGAGGCATTTCCACGCACGGGATTATCCAGAGACAAGGGCTGCCAGTGCCCCAGCTTCTGGATGGGAAGTCTCGGAGGAAGTCTCGAAACTAGGGAGGTTAAACCCGAAATAACAGCTTCACCCAGAGCAGATTTGCTGAGCTCTGTCTGCAGTGAGTCCCCTGTAAAAGGATTGCTCTACACACCAGAAGTCCAGGAACGTGACTGCTCGGCGGCTGCAGGTGTGACTATAAGAGGATTGAAATTTTGATGAAAAGTAAATGACCAGGAACAAAAATGACAGTAGGGTCTATCAGCAAACTGAAAGGCAGGGCACATGCCAAGGATGTGCAGGATGGGGCCTTATTGCTCTCTCCAAAAACTCCTCCCTCACCTTTCTGTCCACTTCAGGGGGGGGGGGTGTGTGTGCACACCCCAAGGCCCACAGCCTGGGAAAACTGCTCGCAAGCAAATCCTTTTCCCCAGAAACAAATAAGCACCTGAGGATCCACTTTAACACTCGTTCTACCATCTACTAAAAGGGATGGGTTTAAGCCCTTTTTAAAGGAAAAAGCAGTCGGGGAGGAGAGCAGAGTTAAGCCCTGTTTGAGAACCTGTGCAGCACGTACCTCTCTGCAAACCGAAATTCCCCTCTGGGCTCCAAGAGCAGCGTCCAAAGCCGGAGGAGCAGCCGGGAGGGGACGAGGCAGAGCCAAGGAGCCGTTCTGATCCTGCCGCCCGGCACCGTCAGCATCACCACACCTGTGCTCTCACCTGATGGTTTTACTGGGGAGCCCTCCTCGCCCCAGAGCAGCACCCAAAGCACCCACCTTCCCCCCCCCCGCCCAGTGCCAGGACACCCCCAACCCTCTCTGCCAGGCACTGTGCCGCCCCAATCCCCGGCTTTCACACATTTGCTGTGCCAGAATTACAGCCCCATCCCGCCCCAAACTAAGCCAATATTAATGAGGTAGCACTTGATCTTAATCAAAAAGTCGCCTGCCTTGCACTGGTTTCATTGAAGGTAATTTGATCTTGGTAGGACGACATTCCTAAAATAGTTGAGGGAATTCAGACATGAAATAAGGTTTCCAGGAAGGGATTAAAAAAAAAAAAAAATACAAAAAAAAATAGGTCAAGCAAGTGTGAGCGATTAAAGTAACCCAGCATCCCTTTGTATGGTTTAACTGCATCTCTGTTCAACTCTACCTTGTACCGACATGCAATAAATTAGATGCAAGAGGTTGCCTAAAGCAGACGGGCTGATATAAGATTATTCCACGAGGTGGCTGAACATCGGTGACCTTTCCTCCTCCGGCTTTCACTGCTGACATCAAAACGCGCTTGTCCCAGCTGAAAAACCAGCTTAGAGCTTGTCTGAAATGGCTCGGAGGAGCGAGCGCTGCCCGGTGCAGAGGCACACGCGACGGCAGCAAGGTCTGGGTGCCAGCGCTGCCTCCGTCCCGCGGGGAAGCCCCTCGCCCAACTCCCTGCCTCAGTTTCCCCATCCATCTCAAGCCTCGCAGGAGGGGAGCCCGGCCACCCCCGTGCCCGCTCGTGTCCCCTCCGGCACGCAAAGCCCTCGCGCCATACGTCGCACAAACCCATCTTTAACTGCTTATCCCCTTCTCCTTTTGTGCTCCCGGCTCGGCACAAAAGCACCGGGAGGCTGCGGGGAGTTACAAGAAAATAAAAATTCCTGCAGAGACAAAGGTGTGCGGCTCTCCCCCGGGGCCAGACCCAGGTCGGGGCACGCGGAGGAGTCACCTCCGGGCAATTTTGGGGTTAGATTTGGTCAGCGAGCACCTAACAGGGAGCAGGTGAAAGTGAACCCAGGCTGGGGGCAGGGTTGGCCTCCCTCCCTGGCTAATTAGCGCAGCTGATTCACAATCGCTAATTTGCCATTTTAGGTCACGGGTCAAAGAAATGAAAGGACAGGAGGGGGAAAATGGATAAAGAGCCTGAGCGAGAGGTAGCCCCCTTCCCCTCCAGCTCTTTGCATAGCAGGAACATACTGGAATGGACTGGGATCAGCCTGAGCCTGCCCCAGCCCGGAGCAGGATCCAGCCCTGGGCATCCCGGGAAGCCAGGCAGCCGGGCAGGGACAGACTAGGACCAACGCAGGAAAAAGGCAACACCGAGGTGCTGCCCAGCCACCAGCATCTCTGGCTGCTGCTCTCCTGCCGTCAGGGTTTAAGGGCCATCGCTTAACGTGCAAAGGGAACGAAAAAAAACAAAAAAAACAAAAAAAAAAAAAACAAAAAACCAACCCGTATTGATTTGCCCGAGGCTCCGTGGAGCAGCGAGACCGCACGAGTTTCTATGGAAACAAAATTAGTCGAGTAAAACTCACTGATGGCACGGTGAATTATTTACCAGGACAGGCCCCTGGCTGTTAGGGTCTGGTAAAAAGATGGAAAGGTGATCACTGCACGGGCGGCTGGCAGCCCCTTCCCATGGGGCACGAAACCACAGCCGGGGAGGAGGAAAGCCCCTGGGTTTCCACACCAGGTGCGTGCGTGGTGAAACCCACGGGGGATGCTGCGGGGACCCACGCAGGGAGGTCCTGCACCTCCGTCACCCCGTCTGCAGCTTCGGGGGTCCCCGGGGAGGGGATGGGGGGGGGGGGCACAAGAGGGAGGGGCAGCACCGGGGACATTGTGATGAGCAGACAGGAATAAGGTGGAAGAGGAGAGCCGCAGGCGGCCCGAAGCCGTCGCTTTCCCGTGATTTTGCTTTTTTAAGACAAGTGGATTGTACCAACGAGCAGGAACGCAAGCGCAGGGACTCGGCCGCGCTGGTCATCGACCGGCTCCTGCCCTGCCCTCCAGGAGGGCGAGCGGGGTGGGAGAACCTCTCCGGGGCATCCGAGGGAGCCCCGGGGCCGTCCTGCGGGTATTTTGGGTGCAGAGGTAAAGCAGAAGACACGAGTCTGCCCTCCCAGGCGGGACCCTTCGCTTCCCCCTTCCTCCCCAGCCCCTCGCTACGTGGCACGGCAGCGCGACGTGGCATAAAGCCAGCGAAAAGGCTCCTGCCCGACGCGTGCCTGCCGCGCCGTCGCTCATCCCCCGGCACCCAGGATGAGCCCGCGCTGCCCCCAGCCCCACGCTGCCTCCTCTCAGCACGGGTCGCTGCGAGCCAAGACGGAGGGGAAGAAAGGGACTAATTAAGTTGCAAATGGAGGAGCTCTGGGTTTTGGGTTTGGATTTTTGGGGTGTTTTGTTGGGGTTTTTTTTTGTTTGTTTGTTTTTTTAATGAGTCACTAAAGCCATGTGGCTGATGCAAGCTATCCCGCGAAAATGCCGAGCCGACAATTCGGGCGCTGCCGTACCCTCGTTGTCCTGGGACACGGCGTCACACTGTAATTGCGTCGGTCTTTTGTCCTCCCTCGCGCCGGGTGACATTGCTCAGCGGAGGAGAACCTGCCTGAAACGCTACACCTCGCCAGGGACAGACACTTAATTAACACCAATACGTCAGGCCCCTCCTGCCAGCCTCAAGAACAGGCTCCTCCATCCCCGGCACAACGGGGCTCGCGGGGGAGGGAAAAGCCCTCGACAGCCAAAATACCGAGTTTGCTCCGTTCCTTCTGCTCCGTCGCATCAGAGGTTTATACAGAAATTATACGGGATGCTAACCTGGATTTGAAGCCAGGCCAATGCTCAGAGAAGCTCTCAGTCGCCTTTCCAGCTCAGCAGCAGAGCCTGCTCCCGCGCCAGCACAGCCCTGTTTCTCGGGGGCTCGGGGCACCCAGAGCCCCCAAGCAGCACCTCTGGTCACTGCCCCCTTTGCTCACCGGCCACTTGCTGTGCCCAGCCACCAAACTAAGTCACGTTCTTCTTCCAGATCCCATCTCACTTCTGTTTAGTTACTTTTACGCCTGCGTAATTAATTCAAGTACAACCCCATCACCGTCCCGTCCCAGCTGCTCTGCACTGGCCTGACCGTGGCAATTGCCACCCACGGAGGTTAAAAGCCACAAGGATTTTATAAACAACAGTTTAGGCTCCAGGAGCCTGGGAATCCTCCCCGAAGGCTGTCCCCTGTCCCCACCACTGCCTTACACCCCCAGCACGTGTGGCCCGTCTCCATCAGCCAGAGTTCCAGCCACCATTTGCCCCTACCCATGCCCAGCCTGGCTGCACGGAGGTGCAAGGAGGAGCACGGGCAGGGTCCTGCCCAGGCTCCTGGTCCTCCTGTCCCCTCGGAGATGGCACCTGGAGGTGAAGGCAGGGCTGTGCCCCGTGGAGGAGGATGCTGGTGCAGCCCACGGTACCTCCCCGCGCTCCCCGGCTGCTGCAAAGGTTGCGCTCGTGTGCGTTCAACCGCTGCCCAAAAGGGTGGTGGCAAAAAAAAAAAAAAAACAAAAAAACCAAAAACACCAAAACACTGTTTTAACGGACTCCGTAACCGAGGCAAATATTAAAATCAGCTTTGAGCCTGAATGTCACTGTAACACAACTAGCAGCGTGCCTCGTGCCATTTTCTGGAGACGACCTGCCTGTTTTCCCCCTGTTGAAGCCCTGCCTTCCTACGCCAAGGACAGCGGCAGGGCTCTGTGGCCGGCGTGACCGCGGGCCCGGCTCCGTGCGCCTTCCCCGGGGAAGCGAGCGAGGGCAGGGATCGAGAAGCTGTCAGGCAGAAGGAAGAAATACCACTTCCAGGAGTCAGAGCTCATTTCCCAGCAATAAAAGCAGGCTTGGGGCTGGGGGAAAGCACCGCTGATGGGGACGCCCATGCCGCACCACTTCAGCTGCCGATCGGGACGGACCTAGGGGCCGCAGCTTGGAAAAATAAAAGCCACCAAGAAATGCTTGGTTTTAAGGAGCATAGCCCTGGATTGGGCTCAGAGGGGCACGTAAACGACCTGCCCTTCCCCACAGGGATTACTGCTGTGGATGATGCCCTCCACATGCCAGCCTCATGTCCCCGGCTTCTAGCTACAGCTCCTCCAGCAGATGGGAAAAGAAAATGTTATTGCTTCCTCCGAGGGAGGGCAATTGCTCAGATCAGCATCCTCCTTTAATCTCCCCCACCCTCCCCTCCATCCTCTTCAGCCCCGTCATCCCTACTCCACCCACACACCCTCCTCTGGGGACCTGAGGAAGGGCCAGAGTATCCATCACTCATAAATGCCACCTAGAAACGAAGACCCAAGTTGTGCTTCCCGGAGTTATTTGCGGGTAGATTTTTATCTCCTTTTTCATCTATTCTTGGTGCGCTTTGGCGAGAAGGGTCCTTACCGGCGAGCTGACAGCCTGCCTTCCCTCTGCCAGGCTCACACACCACGGCGGCAGAGGATGCGAGAAAGACGGTTTTTCTCCCCAAAACAAACCCCAGAAGACACAGGCAGAAGCGCCAGCGATGGGGACATGCCAGAGCCCAGCCCCGCACAACCGTGGCAGGAGGGGACGGTTCCTTCAAGGCAGTTAGTTTGGGTTTTAAGACACTTGTTTGTTTGCTTGTCGCTGGGCAACCAAGAGGATGGAAAAAAATATCAATGTCATATTGTCACCTATGAGTCACCGTTCAGCACGGGCCGAGATGCCCCGTCCCTCCCGCCACCGAGCACGGGACGGCCAGGGAAGATCCCGAGACACCCCAAAAGCAGCTCACCCCAGCTCCTGCTGCCTGCCCTGTCTTGCCCCAACGCCTTTCCCAGCCCTGCAGCTGGGGACACCGATGGCCCGGGGACATCGGTGGCCTAGGGATAACTTTCCAGGCCTTGGAAAGCAGCGCAGGAATTTGCATTTCTATTTGCATTTCCTAATTACGCCTGCGGGTTTCCTGGGGCAGCGGCTGGCTTTGGTTTCCATGGCAGGTTTTGTGCGGACCCCGAGAACCGAGCGAGGCACAAAGGGGCCACAAAGGACCTGCCACTCACCCGCATCAAAGGCGGCCAGCGCAGTGGGACGGGGGCACCGCGGCTGGGGACACCGCAGCCTGCCCACCCCCCAACCCCGGGACGGACATGGGGACCCCCCCCAGGCAGGGGAAGAGGCTGGACACTCATGGGACACTGGCGGTTTTGGCACTGCCGGAGCAGCAGTGGGGACATCGTCCAGAGGTGACAGCCACCCCCGTGCCCATCAGAAGTGATGCAGGAGCCAAACCCAGATGTTCCCCCTGTTCTGGTGTCCCGTTATTTTCAGCCGGCTTTCCATGCAGCTGGCGTGGGTTTCTTTCCCCTTCCAACTTCCCTATTTCATTTAGGGACTGGCTTGCCGGCGAGGCTCCCTGCCCCGGCTCACCTCGCACGCTGCTGTGCCCACCCAGCTCCTGCGCTGACCCCCAGGGAACCGGCAGACCGGCCAAAACGGGGACCAAGGCCTGGGAAAACCTGGCTGCTGAACCGCTGCTGCGAGCCCAGCGCCACCGAGCAGAGGCGAGGCTCCAGCCGACACCCCCCCCGTACCCCGGCGACGGTGACAGAGACGCTGCCACCCCGGCCACGGCGCAAAAGAGGGACCCGCTGCCACCCCGCGCACCCGCGAGGGGCTCCGTGTTATTACTTCAAGCATTTTTCTTATTTTCTAATGGACAATTATCATTATTAACTCACGCTGCCCAAAAGCTTCCCAGCCCTGACCACGAGCACCCCGCGACACCAGAGGGTTATGGCAGCAGCCCCCCTCCCTGCCGGTCCCACCCCAGGATTTTACCCTCACGGCACAGACACCGGCCACGGGTGACCCTCCAGCTCCTCTCCCGGCCATCCCCTCCGAACGCCAGCGTCCGCAGCACGCTGCATCCCCCGTTATCTTCGCCCCCGCAGAGGATGTTTGTGCAGGCAGATAAGTACCGAGCGCTCGCTATCGCACTGGGAAGCCCTGCTCGCTCCCCACGCGCTCTTATCAGCCCGGAGCGGAGGGGGAACCACAGTGCCCACGCCGCCACAACGGCAAAGCCCACTCAGCCACGCCACGGATCCGGTCTTGGGAAGAGGTGAAGTGTTGGTGCGCAGGTTAAGACGCTGTTTTGTTAGGCTTTTTTTTTTTTTTTTTTTTTTTTTTAATTTGAAAGCTCTTTTTTAACAAAACGCTGAAAAAATCAAAACTTCCCTGGGAACTTTGTGGCTGGGAAGAGGATGGGGCGCCTTTGGCCTGTCTTTGGAGGAAACACTTTTGGCAATTAGAGGCTCCAGCATCGGGAAGGGGCTGCGGGCACACAGGGATCGGTGTGAGAGGCTCTGCCGGCATCAGGCGCATCCTCACCACGGCAGAGACAGGCACGGCCGGGGGTGGTCCGACGTCGTGGCGAGGAAGGCCACAGGAGCGGGGCACACAGTGACAGGGAGCGATGAGAAAAGGACAGCGAGCTGGCGACGAGCTGGGTGTCCTCTGCCGTGAGGGCTGCCAAAAGCTTTCCTCCAGCCCCAGCGCCGGCCCATCTCCCCTCCCAGACGTGCACAGCTCCCCCGGGGTCTCGCTGCCCCAGGTGCCGGGCTCCGGCCGGACGCTTCCGTGGGAAAAATCTTCGTGAAACTCATCAAAAACCTTCGCAGAGGAGCAGATGCCGCTTCAACCCGCATCGTTAGAGATGAAGGAAGAGGAGGAGGTGAGGAGAGCCACGGTTCCCCCAGCCATGGGGCAGCCCCGCCGGCCAAGCCCCAGCCTCAGGGGTCAGCCCAGGATGGCAGCTTTCCCCCGCAGATATCCTCACTGCTCCGTCCCCCATGTTTGTTGTCGGTGGCGGCAGCAGCAGGAGGTGTGAGGAGGAGGTGCGATTCCGCTGCTTTTTTAAAAAAAAAGCTAATAAAAGGGAGACTTTCCAACCCGCCTGACGAAAGAGAGAGTGCATGAGAGCACTTGCTCTGAGCAGGGGCTTCCACCGGCGAGGCAGCTCTCCTCCATCGCCCTTTGCCGGTAATTTCAGCGCCGGTTGGGGACCCCAGGCGGGGAGCAGCCTGACGGGCCGCTGCCCTCCATCCTCACGGGGAGAAGCGACTGGGCACCTGCCCGGGGCTCCCCAAGTCACCCCGAGCCCAAGAGGTGACCACCAAGGAACCCGCTTTGGGCGAGCCAGGGCCCTGCCGCGGCTCCCACGGCGGCAGAGAGGCGTAAAGCGCGTCGCCCCACGAACCGGGGGCGAGGGGAAGAGGGTGACATCCCGCAGTGGGGAAGCCACCCAAACCCCAAACCCCAACCCTAAAAAAACCCCCAAACCTTGCCCACGCACCGCCGCGCTCCGGAGGAGGGTTACGCTGCCGGCAGCCCGCTCCTACCCCACCACCCCGCTCCCGGCCCCACGCTTCCCCCTGTACCCCCCCCCAACCCCCGGCGGGGCGGCGGGCGCACCCCACACCCCTTCCCTCAGGGCTGTCGTCGTCGTCCCCCCGCCACCCCCGGTTCCCGGCGGGAGCGGGGCTCCAAGAGGGACCGGAGAGGAGAAGCGGCGGAGGCCAGGCCCTGCCGGGCTGCGGGTTCATCCAGCGCCCGGCTCCGGGCGGGGAACGCCGGGGCAGCCGCAACAGGCGCGGCCCCCGCACCGGGCCGCGGTGGAGCTCCAGCCCCGGCGGGGCCCGCCGAGCTCCGCGGGCCGCGTAGGCCGAGAGGCGCGGCCCGGCCCGGCCCGGCCCGGCGCACAAAGAGCCCCGGCCCGCCTTCCCTCCCCCCGCATCTCCCCGCTACCCCCGCTACCCCTTACCGGCGGTCGGCGCCGCGCTGCGGGGGCGGCAGGCACCAGTCACGCCGGGAACCATGGAAAAGAACCGGGACGGGAGACGTACGTGGCGGGCGGGGACGGGGGCGGCTGCCGTACCCGGCAGCTGGGGGCGGCGCGGCGGGGCCGGGGCCGGGGCCGGGGCCGGGGCCGAGGTGGGGGGGGGGGGGGGGGGGCGGTGGGAGCGGGGCCTAGCGGCGGCCGGGCCGAAATGCAATGGGGACAAGGCCGGAGGGGGGTCGCTTGCGGCCGCCCCCTCCCCGCTTGGGGTTTGGGGAACCCTTTTCCCCGGGCTGGGGTGTCCCCGCTTTGGGGGGGTGGGTGTGGAGGGGTCGGCACTGCTCGGTCCCCTCTGCCCCCACGGAGGCCTGACCCGCCACCACCCTGGGTTTCCCCAGCCGTGGGGGAGAAACAGCCCCAATTTGGGGTCTGGGGAGTGGGGGGAGGATCACACACGCACACTCAGCCCCCCCAGGCCATGGCTGTGCCTTCGGGGTCCAGCACCTCAGGCCCTGGGCAGCCCCAGCACGGAGCAGCCGTCCCCCCGGGGAAAAGCTGTTTGGGTTTTCAGCCTCCTCCACACCTTTTGAGCGTCCCAGGATCCCGGATTTTGGACCACCAGCCCCGTGCATGCCTCCGGTAAAGAAGAGGACGCACCACGCCTGCCCCAAGGGCTTGAACACGAGAGACGGATTCTAACAAAGCATCACTTCGACCGCAGATAGAAAGCAGCCGTCTCCGGTATCCAGCGCTACAGCGTCTGACAGCTTGCAGCCATACCACATAACAGCTCAGGACGGGAAGTGATCTCCTCTTACAAATTACAGGAGCCAATTTACACAGGGCAAACACTTCCCATTTCGCAGAGACCAGAGCGAGACCGCGAACGGCAGCGGGTCAGGGCCTCCGCTTCTCTCGTAGCTCTCCAAACCCTTCCGGACACGTTGCGGGGGGAATAGCACACCTCCGGGCACCCACGGCCGGTAAAAGCGGCTGGGAAGCACGGCTGTGGGTGCCGGACCCCGAGCAGGCGCTTGGGATGGTCCAAAGCTCTCGCGGGACGGCCCTCCGTGCAGAGGTTTTTCCCCACTCAATGGTTTCATCCGTGTCTGGCAGCTAAGCGGTCCTTAGCCTGGGTAAAAATCTGAAAGGCTTTGACAAGGAACACAGACATCAGTAAGAGTGAAAACGTTCGCGGCAAACCTTCGGCTTCCAGGGCGTACACGTGCCACAGCATTCGCTTTCCCAAAGTTAAATGCGGATCAGCATCTCTTCCCTGACACAGCGCCTTGCCGTGCACTTTGTTGACTGCAATCTCTTTTCCTAAGCCAGGCTTTGGGGGGAAAACAGGTGATGTTATCAAATGTCTTTACTGTCCTTTGGTATGGGTCTTAGCTGCTAATGACGCTAGGAAGTAAAAAGAAACGGGAATAGAAATACACAACTATGAGGAATTAAAATAGTGAATTTAATTCAGCCAGTTCCAACTAAATTGGCAATTCCCTGAAAAACAAACCTTGTGCAGAAAACAGAACACGTTTTTGTCTTGACAGCTGGTGAGAACAACTAAGTGAAGAGGCTAATGGAGTATTCCTGCCTTCTCTAAAAATCAAAAGGTTCCACACATTCTGAAAATGCCTCATTTTTTTCACTAATGGGTTGATTTTGGAGGTAGCTATTGGAAAGGCTCTGCAAGGAAAGCAGAGGTCTGCACTCTTAATACAAGCAGTAATTTCAGATGCCCACGTTGAAATGTTTTACACATACCTGGTTTTCGAAAAGCGTGTATGCTTCCTTAAAGAAAAACCCAGGGCTTTTAAAAATGGCTCAAATTAGCCCAGAAACCTAAAGAGCCAAAAAAATCTATTATTATTTTCAAAGATTCCTAAGCCCGGCTTCCCCAGCGGTCTTTACCTGGGCTTCAGGGAAATGCACTGTTCAACGAAACGATGCGACGTTAAGGCTCTCACCAGCCCACGATGAGGGAGCTAGCTGGACAGCCTGGCTCAGTTTTTCTTAGCACTGAAATACTTTTTCCAAACCAATACCAAAAAAGGTTCGTTTCTAGGTCAAGACCTCAGTACTAAATTTTAACCAGGGGTTGACAGTCAAATCTGAACACAGCTGTAAAATGGATTCGCGATAGCAGCTCAGACATTCTTTTTCTAATTAGAAAACAGTCATCGAGCCTTGCGCGTCTAAAGGTGAAAGCTATTTTTGACATAAAAATTAGCACGTAGTTCCTCTGTCATCCTTCAGTTGCTGCTCTGGAAGCTGTGAGCGAATGATCCAAAGATAAACAAGTATAAACACACTGAATTAAACAAATAGGTAGAAGGGGATCGAGTTCTAAGTTTTATTCTGCCTGACAATTAGAGAGGAAGAGAGTTATTGTTACACTTACTATTTATCCTAAAAAGCACCAGTAAAAAAAGGTCCACTTAAGCACTGAGACAGACCTCAAAAGCATTTAAAATCTTGGAAGTGCTTTTAATAGCTGCCTTTTGAAAATACTGTTAAATCTATTTTTGAGATGGATAAACTAAGCCACCGATAAAACAAGGCAGGAGTTTTCAGGAGGAGCCAGTGGTGAGAAAGTGTAGTCCACTTCTCGACAACTCGGCTCCCATACAGGGACCCTAAGTGGCAAGATAAAAAAATATCCCAGTACTGGATGGTTTTAAAAACCTGGGCATTCTTCAGATCCAAATTTTCCTTCCTTCCTTCCTTCTTAGGTGGGAATCTAACCCCGAGAGTCTTGAAAATTAACCCCAGGCAGTTTTCAAAATAGTCTCAGAGTGACCATTTCTAAAATAAATGTGAGCGAAGAGCGAGCAGAACTTGGAGGGCTTATCACCACCAGTAATGCCTCCCAGTAATCCCTCGGCAACCCCGGCCCCTTTATGTAACCCGGGATTGCTGCAGCTCAAACAGCTTATTGGGGTTTTGGTGTTTTTCTTTAAACCTCTTGTGGACAAATGCAAACACATTAAATACTTTTTTCTTCTGCTAAAGAGAAAGTTACTGTAAGAGGGGAAAAAAAAAAATCTTTTATTTGTGAACAACGGCAAATCGAATTTAACTCATATGCTGAGAATAACACACGTTTCTCTCTCTCATCTGTTATCTTGACTGAACAGCAATCTTCCCAATTTACAATACTCAGGTATAACTCTCCAACGGCAAGACATAAAAGGTCGAATCCCAAATTTCTCCTCACCCCAAGCACCCTCTGGAAGTGGTGGGCTCTTGCAAATAGAGAAAACAACGTGCCCAAGGTAAACCATTTATACAATTTCCTGGCAGCGCGGGTGGCTGTGCCATCATACTTACTTCCCCGTGGCCCGCTCCCCCGCAGTGCCTCGCCAGCACAGTGCCAGGCACCCGGAGGCTCTCCTTGCCCGGAGGACGAGTTTTCGTGCCATTGATCTGACTGTTGTGACTTTCCAGGGCACAAATCCTTCCAAGGCAAAATTCAACTTTAAAACTTTCAGTCGGTGCTAAGCCATTAACCTAATGCTGAATGCTTATGGAAACTTAAGTAGAAAAAAATAAAACCCCTATTGAACCACTTGCAATCGGAGACCTGAATGGGCTCGATATAAAACCCACTCAAATCAACGGCAGCAATAGGCTTCCCTGGATGTTGGACTAGATCCAGCTTAAAAGTTTCCATGTAATAAACTAGGCTAAGCGCATCAGCTGCATAGAAACTAACTCGGTGTAACAGGAGCATCTGTTCTTCACATCCACCATTTTCTTATAGTCTTAACTCCCCCAGTGCTGCGGTGACATGAGTTGCCACACAGATCACTCATCGCCGTCGCGCAACTACACGTCGTCTCCTGACAGCAGCTGGCCTTACTGCCCCGTTACACTGCGGACGAACCACCGGTTATGAGGTAGCATGCATGCCGTATAAACTTGACCAGGTAGCTTTCGTTTGTCAGAAAACAGCTTAATGTATTTCGTATGATGGCATTACAAAGTGAAATTAATGTCTGTATTGAGACAGCTGAGGAGCACACCTCGGAACCATTTATACACAGTACAAAGCAAATGTTTACCCAAGTACAAATGAAACAGGTTGACAATTAGCTAATGTAGCTTTGTGGACATAAACCAGGTACATTCGAGCAGAACCAACATAAAATAAAAAGGAAACAGCCCTTTTCCTATCCCACGCTAAGAGCACCATGGTTAGTGGTTTGGGAAGCCTCTGTCACGTTGAAAAATTTCCTTGCCGGTGTTTAATGTGTTTATTCTACTGCTACTCTGCTGGGATAAAAATAACATCAGCAGGGCACGCTAGCTGTACGGAGGACCCACTGTCAATACTACAGTAATTGACAACATACAATTAAGTCTCACACCTGTTTATTGTAAGTAATTCATAGATAACCACTTCTAGTACACATTTTCATATTGGCTTTTAATGCTTTTCTTTGTTTTAAGCTCAGGGACACCCAAACTTCATCTAAGGGTCATCTCTGCGATTTACCCAAATCCAGACCCGCTACACCTACCATGTCAAACCGGTGCAAGTTGGTATCGTTGCCACGGGTAACAGAGATGGCTTGGAAACTACACATCCCAACATGCAACGCCCCGCCAGCGCGGGCTGCTCTACGCTACGGGAGGAAGGAGTTCTGCCGGGCTGCGTTCGCCTCACATGCCTCGTTTTGGCCGCACCGGCCTAAGTCATGCAGCTGCCTGCACGCGATGCTCTACACAGTGCAAAAACGAAGACCTCTACACATCTGGAGTCAGAACAGTGGTAACAAAGTCATAGCTACATATTCTTCTCTACATTTTTGTTTATTGAGACAAACTAATTAAAAGGCACAAACATAGGGCATATGTTTACATGGACATTATAACAAACATATACATTAAAAGTGTAGGAATGTGTTTCCTTTCTGCTAAACAGAAAGTTCCTAAGCTTTTATATATACAAAAGTTGTACAATTTGATGTCCTAAAGTACAAAAGATCATTTATAAAATTATTTTACACTAAGCTCTATTTTTTTTTTTTGTTTGTTTTTGTTTTACTATGTAGTCCAAGCCCCTAGAACAGTTTCACGTAATGATACAGATACCTGTCACCTGAGCCAGCAGCCTGGCAATCACTGCTTGTACTGACACGGCAGGGTAGAAACGGAAGCAGTCCATTTTGACTAGTCAGTCCTGCTAGCACTCTGTGAAAATGCGCACACGCTAATCTCCATAGCTTTCAACTTCATTAAGATAAAAACATCTCAACTGTAATTTTATTTTTTTTTTTTTTTAATGTAGAGTCTTGGGTTTAGGGTGGTTGTTTTTTTTAAACAAAGTTTTAAAAACGTGAATATGTGACATGATAGTCTAAAAAGTATATCTGTTTCCCTAGATTTTGCTTTCTACTTTATGTACAGATAAACAGGTTAAGAAATAAAAAGCACATGTAGCTTAAACATGTGTGACCATTTGTGGAGAACTTCTGGGCTGGATAGTTCAAACCATCATCCCAGAACTCCCACAAACTGATAGAAATGTGTTAACACAATAGAAGAATAACGTAAAAATGATGATGTTTGCAAATATTTACAAAGTTGAACAGATTTGCACAACACTTGATTAAGAAATAGGGGAGAAATTAAAAGACGCTCTCTGCTTGTCCTGGAGGGGCATCCTACCTAGTTAGTGGTTAGAATAAAAACTGTATACAATTTAATATAAGACAAAACTTCTAGTGAACAACTAACACGTCTGTCCCCTGCTGTAACACCAGCAGGCTCTGATTGGGAGTCAGAGGGCATAAAAATCATACCCAGTGACTCCATAATCTTCCAGCTTAAAGCAGTATTTCTTAAGTTTCAAAGCACTCCTTTTGCTCCTAGATAAGAGTCCCATAGGGGTCTGACTGTTCAGAGACCATGTTTACATACATTGCGACTCCTCTTCTGTCAGCCATGGCTGTTTCTCACCAAACAGTAACAGTTTTTTTTTTTTTAAAAAATGTTGACTACAATGCTATATTCCCTTAGGGTAATATGTTGGGTAATATTTACATCTCCAAATATCAGGTCACAATCCCTATTATATGTTGAAGTTAGAATGATAAGTTATCATATGCTTTGCATATCAGAGCTGGTATCACCTTTCCCATAGGGAATGCTGCCTGAAATTATCATATTCCCAAAGGTAAAATGCATATTTTCTCCAAAATGCATTTTTTTTTTTTAAATGACAACATTGTAATGCATTTACTTATAATAAAAAAAAAAAAAAAAAAAAAAAACAAAACATCAACACAGACAAAGATTCTACACTAGCTCAGAAACAGTGGACTTAACGACTGGCAAATTAAAATTAGCCATCCACCCTGTTAAAGTTACAGAGGGGTCTTTGCTAGTGTTTAGATTAAAATAATTCTCTAAGTTATAATTTGGGGGATAAAACATAAAACTGTTTTTTAATGACCTTTTTTTTTAAAAAAAAAACCTCTGGCAAATAAGTATCTGCTCTAATTCATCATCAGTCAGCTAAAAGGTAAAACTTACTTTAAATGAAGTGCTCCAGTGAAACTCAAGTTTGAACCATATGAGCCAAATCAACAGGGGAAGATGCTACTATGGTCTCTGATGGTGCATGTTGCCCCAGTGTCTTAGTCTGAATTTATTATTAACTAAAACAAAACAAAACAAAACAAAACAAAACAAAAAAAACCCAACAAAAAAAAAAAAACCAACCAAACAAAACCCAAAAAAAGAACTGCTGGTAAGGATTCCATTTTAATCCTTTTTAATACTGTTTAGAAATTCTTTACCAGGGAGGAGACGTGGGCAAGGCCTGGGGCAGGAAAGGCATGCTCTCTACCGGTCTCATCGCTATATTTAACGGACCAGCTAACGTCATTGGTGTGGGGAGGTTCATGGGAGATGTTATAGTGACTGGATGCGCTATATTCACTGGAGCGGTTACTGGGGTAGGTAAATTGACTGGTGTGGTGAGCGTTAATGGAGATGTCATGGATAATGGACTTGTTATAGTTACAGGATGCCCTAGGTTCATCGGACTGGATATATTAACTGCACTTGATACATTTACTGGACTTCTCATGCTCATTGCAGCTGCCACTGTGACTGGGTTTGTGATAGTCCCAGAAGCCACAGAGGACGTTATATTGAATGGAGTAGTAAGAGTCACAGGCGTAGTAGCAGCAGTGGAGGTTTGGCACAAGTTAGCAGCTTCTAAAAATGAGACATAAAAAGACAAAAAGTTTTTAACACATAAAAAACCATGGACAAGATTTAAAAAAAACAAAAACAAAAACAAAAACAAAACCCAAACAAGAACAGATACAAATTCTGGAATAATTTTCTTTAGGAATTATTAGTAAGTTAAAACTGTTAACATTCTATAGCCTACAAGAAATACAAACTCTCATGCAGTTCATTTCAATTCAATATTTTTTTCCTGAGAAGTCAAGCGAGGTTGTCTTATAAAGAGGGTTTCGATGTTCATAAAAACAGTATCGTACAATCAAAAAAATCCTCCCAAGAGGAACATTATAAATAGAGGAGAGAGTGTACATACCGAATGGTACGTACTCTATAGCCTTCTCAAAGGTGAACTGACATTCTGTGAAGGTTTTAAAAAGTAGTTATTAGGGACTGATAAGCAAAGCTCGTTTCAATATTTACCTGCTTATTTCAGTCTTAATTATTAATACTAAATTGTTCCACTGATCACAGCACTTCTACTTAGCAATTTCCAAGGCTACCCGGTCAGTACATCTTTCAACCCCCATTATCTCCTCAGCTTTCACATAAGCTACAGCTCCACACCAAGTTGTTCTGTTTCCTGGGGTTTTTGGGTTGCTCGGCTTGCCTTTTTTTTTTTTTTTAACTTTCCTCTGCAGTCAGCAGGAATTAAGTGCCGAACTGGGCAGACCCAGGAGGCCAGTGCCCGGGCTTGCTGCCGGAGGGCTCCAGCGGGGCTGGGCCCGGGGGGAGCGGGCCCGGGGGGCCCGGGACGGCGGAGGGATCACTAGGCATCCATCAGCACCACCTGCCGGCTACCCATACTAGAAGGCTCCAAAAACAGAAGCGGGTCGGTGGACGCGGGGAAAGGGAAGGGATGACTGCTAGAGAAACCGACAAAAATATATTCTAGATCAACGTTACAGCACTTCTAAGTCGTGTCTTATTCCACATTTGTAGGGTAGGACACCAAGCTCAGTCTACACCCACGTTTCAGGAGGTAAGCCAGGAGCAAAGAGTCCACTCTTGCCACTCGGGCAATACAAATGTACCAAGACAGAGTTAACTTTGAAAGCAACATTAGCCCCATTCAAGGGTTACTGTTGGTTCTTCAAAGTCCATATCTAGGAGGGGTGGAAAGGGAGGGAAAGAGTGAAGAAAAAAAAAAAAAAAAAAAAAAGAAAAAAAAATTGTGAAAATAAATCATGTTAGACTAAAAAAAATCCCATCTAGTGTTGTAAAGCCAACGCAACAAGTGGCACTAGCACAGGAGAACCAGCATGGGAAGAGTAGCACGGAGGCATGGCACTGACTGCTCTAGCTTCACCTTCCGAGCACCGTCAGGGGCAAAGGCACATCCCACCCCCCGCCCCTTCCCCAGCTGAGTTAAGCTAATACCAATCTGTCAACACCTCTACCCACCCACCTCCCTCACCCACCATTCTGTCCAAACCCACTGTTCCTGTTAAAGCATATTCAATGACCTCAGTAAGAAAGGAAGGGAAGAGGGAACAAGACATAGGAAGGAGCAAGCGGAAAAAAAATTCTGAGATTTTTCTAAATCTGACATCCATTTGCTTTATCTATTTAGTGGCCTGATGATATATAAAGTTTCTGTTATCGCTACACTTTAACATGAATAAGCTGTTTCTACACTGTCTGATCACGGAATTCAATTCAAACTGGAATAACAGTCAAGGTGAAAGTAGCTAGCAGCCTAATACACAGACAAGACCTAGAAAAGAAAAAAAGATTGAAGAAACTGAAAGGAAGTTTAGGAGAAAAGAAAAAAAGGTGAGTCAAAACCACTTATTACTAAAAACAGCTAGAGAAACACGGTAAGTGGTCACTAAGTATTTCTTCTAAAACATGTAATCCACAAGAGTCACATGATAGGCATTAGAAATCAAACTGTTGTGAAAAGAATAAGCTGGCAGTAAACGGGAGGCTTTAAGCTACTACACTCCTAAGGACACTAAATTGAAGCAATCTATTCTTTACAAAACTGACACATTGACCAACAATAGGAAGCTATTCAACTCCAATTACAGTAGCACAGGTATTTGTAAGCTGTGAGCTAGCAATAATGAAAAGCACGATCACTTATTACGTTAATTTTGTAATGGAAAAAAAAAAAACAACGATAGAAGAATCAGTTCTATGAGTTCTAGAAAACTTTATGCAAAGGCAGTTATGTGATGATAAAGCGAATGGAATAAATTGGGAGGGAAAAGACGAAAGGGACACAGAAAGCACCCACATGCAAACTGGTGATGATGCAACGACAGAGGGTGTTGTATGTGTGTGTATATATATATATATATATGCACACAAGTTAACAACTGGTAAATATGCATAAACACAGCTAAAAACCACATGCATGTCAAAAGCAGAGTCTTGCCTTGGAGCAGACACAAACATCCCTTTATAATTGAGGACTGCTACGTACACATTCAAGCAGAGACCAAAGGGAAGCAAGTAATAAGGAGTTCATTTACAACAGTGTACTTTTGGCTGTGTTATCCTCCTGCTAGTTTTTAGCTACTACTTCTAACATTGCGAAATTTTCATGTAAGACATCCTTTTCTGACATCTTAAACTCCCTACATAACTGTAAACTCTAGTATCTTATAAAACCAAGACCATAAGTACTGTTTTGTTTTACCTTTCTTCCTTGCTTTGACAGCCTCTTCCCATAATCTCAGGGTCTCTACCTGCTTTCCAGGCCAACTTGTTACATGTTGCTGCTGCTGCTGCTGTTGCTGCTGTTGCTGTTGTTGTTGCTGTTGTTGTTGTTGCTGCTGTTGTTGTTGTTGCTGCTGTTGTTGTTGCTGCTGCTGTTGCTGCTTCTGATTGCTGGTCTCTTCACTCATGCATGCTATGCCAATCAAGTAAGAACACAAATTCACCTTGAAAAGTTACCATTTTCTGCTGAGATCACAAAGGCTTCTTCCATGAAGAGCGTGTGGAATCTCACAGGATTCCAAGAGCAAAAATCACAGAGGTGTTTAAAACAGTGTAATTAATTCTGTGTTTTATAAAACTACTTTTCCAAGGGCTAAAAAACAAATTGTATGTCAGGAATATCTGCTTTCACTGCCAAAAATGAACTTCCTTTCTGATTATTTTGTTTGTATTTTAGGAGTAATGAAATAAAAGACTACAATGAGACTCTAGAATTCAAGCTGGTTAGCTGATTCCACTTTTTCTAAACCTCAGCTCTTTAAAACCTCGGGTTTTTTTTTTTTAGAAAAAAAAAAAAGCCTTTCTACTTTTTATCTCAAGCATGACTTAAAATTTTCAGTTTACCATTACATCACAGAACAGCATATTACTACTCTCTGGCCACATTACAGCTCGTCATTTCCACCTCTAACAAATGCCTCAAGTGAACTGACTTAGCACCACCAAACTGCCTTGGGAAGCCAGGGCTGTAATCCTATACCTTGGAAAATATTTCGCATCCAAATTTCGTATTACGCTCAACAATCGGGCATTTTAGACATTCCTGGTACCTTCAAATTATCCAGAAGTAACAGGAACTGAAAAGATGCTCTAAGTCAATACTGTTTAAAAGGCTTGAAGGACAAAGTTTCCAAAGACGTTCCTTACTTCTCCCTCCTGATTCCTCTGAAAACCCATTTTCTATCACTAACCATGCGGGTTAACTGAAGTTACGGGTATTTTAATAGGAAAGATTTGAAAGTCAAGTCTTCGTTTGCGTACTAGGCACTCCCTAGGTTCAGGCTTCAGCACTTCCACAGAGTTTAAAACTAGAAGGAACTATTACAAACGTCTCGTTTGAACTCCTGCACACCACCAGTCAAATGCCAGTAATGCCCAAAACAGGGCTGGATTTAAATGCTTTTCTTGTCAGCTACTGCCAGAGGGAGGAATCACTGAGCCCCAGGGTCAAAGCTCAGAGAAAGCAGAGAAATCTTTCTCCTGATTTTGATGAGCTTTAGATGAAGCTTCAAACCTGAAACTTGGCAGATCTTAGCAGTTCTTAGATATTCTAAAATTTCCAGAATTATCTCTTGGACTTTTAGGCTGGGACAGTTCAGGAAGGAGCACTGGAGTTAAAGATGATAAAACCTGGGAACTCTTTTCTTCAAGAGATGGGTTTTTCTCACAAACTGCAGGGCACTCCTAGGGGATAAGAGCACAGTCTAGCAGCAAACCAATTCCACATATGCCAATTCTTGAGCTGAAGAAGATCCTGTTATCAGCTACCTATTTTTAATAGGTGTGAAAACCCAGACTGATGGGTATGATTTTGCATCTTAACGCAATCAAAGGCAATTCCCTTTGCAAACACATTGTTATTATAAATGTTTTTAAAACGTTCACCTACTTTTATTGATGCCTTGTTTACAGGTATTACAGTTGATACTTTGGCTCTGCCCGTGTGTCTTTAAGTGGCTGGTGATATATGCTGCACTCAGAAGTTTACCACAGATATTACACGATACCTTTCCTTCATGGCGCACCATGTGTGTCCGCAGTCTGTCTTTGGTGGCAAAGGCAGCAGTGCACGTCTATATGAAGGACAACAGTTACACTTGAAGTGCAGACAGCAGCAGTACAGTAAGAATTACATGCCCACTGTAAGCTATTTTACCTTGTGGGTGCAAACAGTATCCTAAGTATATTGACAACCTGAAATTTTACCTGTATTTATAGAGAAACCAAAATCAAACTACTGAACAGAGGTTGAAAATGGAAGTTGGCTTCTGAGACAATTAGGGCAAAAATCATACTCTATATTACTTGAGCTTTCATAAAATAGCAGGTTGCCTTACCTACCAAAGCAAGAGGTAACTTGTAAAAAAAGCCTAGAACAGGCAAAGCTGGGGGGTTTTGACACAATTTTTACTGTACAAATATGAACTTGATATCTTAAATTGCTCAATTATTTCTGTTCCCATCCAAATCAGAACAAGGAAACGAAACCTTTCTCTAACGCTATTCTTTTTACACAAGACTTTTATTTAATGTGATGAGTCACTAAAAAACGAGTTGGAACAAGCATGGGTATTCCAAGCAAAACAGTTAATTGTTCAAGGGCAGTCAAGTTATTTCTCTTACACTCAGTCATCAACTTACGACAACTTGTTTTCACCTTCCAGCAAAGTAACGGATCCAGAATCAACTATTCCAATCCATTTTAAATGGATATACTGAGAAACACATTTAATTTAAATATGCTGAGAAACACATTGCGCACATTACTCCAGTAATCAGCCCTGAGCTGAGGACGCTGTTACAATCCTACTGCTAAGTTAAGCGTATCATAAAACAGAGTACCTACGTTGTTCTCCAAGAGAGCAAAAAGCCTCTAATCTTCCTAAAAAAAGTAGCCACAGCATCCTTTTAAACTGCCACCACACTTACATCACAACTACAGTGCTGCTGGTATCTAAGGCGGATGCAACTTATTCTTAAACTTGCTTTTCAAAGAAAAGTAAAGGAGCAAATACAGTTCTGGAAAGTGTATTCACCCAAGATTCTAATGATACAATAAGGTACTGTTCTTAATAAATCATTTTAGCCCTTACTTGGCATTTGAAGGGTCTCTCTGTTGAGTGAACATGTTTAACGTGACAGCTTAAATGATCAGGCCTGCAAAAAAGAGGAACAGAGAAGAAAATGCATACTGTTACAAATACATAGTAAGGACACCTCGGATAGCGGTGCTGAACACTGCGCTGATGACCCCTCGCAGCCCACATCCCTCTGCATGGCAAGAATAAACACATTCCCCTTACCTAGGCAGTGGCTTTCAGCTAGAGTAAGTAACACATAGTTACGCTGAGACCCAACCTGCAGTTTAAAACTTAACCGTGTTCTTCTCACACACCAGAAAATGGTACGTTTGGTCGTACCTCGTGTAAAGGTGACAGATCAACAGCTCTAAAGGTTGAAGTTTTCTCTGTTGCAAGCACAGATATAAATACAGCCAGCAGCAATGCAAGCTCCCCCACAATGCTCTGTCAGTACGCCTCAACCTCGCTGCGAGACAAGGAGACGGTTTGCCTGCCGTGCCCCATTCGGTCACCGATCTTTGCAAAGGCTGGGGAAGGGGCTCCGTGGTCGCCACCGGTGACACGGACACGTGTCCTAGGGGACCCGGATGAGGTCGCGAAATCATTTCACAACACTCTCATAAAAGAGCGACCGCTTTTGGCCACTGCCAATCTGGCTCAGACCGAGACCCACGCCCTAGAGGTAAACAAGGCTCTTTATCCCCTCACCAATCTTCTAAGATGTCTGGTTCTCCTAGCCCCTCGCTATGATAGCTTAACCCTTCTTGGTTATGAAAAGCCAATACTTGAGCTCGCCTGGGATTTTCTACATGGTACCTCGAGAAGCCTTTTCCACAAACACCACAGGTGTATGGTTTCGTGATGCCACCTTCGTGAGACCTCACGTGGTAGGTCATGCGATCCTTTCTCTTGAAGCGCTGATTGCAAATTGGACATTCAAAGGGTTTTTCATCTGAGTGGGACAGCTTGTGCCGGTTGAGGTGGTAGACATCCCTGAAGGCCTTTCCGCACATCTCACAAGCGTGGTTCTTCTTAACGGGCTTGCTGGGCTTCTTCACCGTCTGAGTCACTGCCATAGCCGTTGCGCCGGCACTACTGCTGGGGTTGGTGGCAGAGGAAGACGTAGTGACCGTGGACAGGATGCCTGCGATAGTCGAAACCAATGAACTTCGGCTGTTGTCACCAGCGATGGTCGAGATAAGGGGCACCATTGTGGTGGGAGTTTTCTTTGGCCGTGACACTAACTTTATCCCTGTGTGGCAGGACTCGTGACGCCTCAAATGGTAGCTGTCCCTGAAAGCTTTGCTGCAGTAAGTGCACACAAAGGAGGTTTTAGGTTTTTCCTTTTTAATCCCAACAATAGCATCCTTTAACGTTTCTGGTGCAGGCTGAGGTTTCTGCGTTATTGGTAAGGGCAGAATCGGCTTCTGATCGGGTGGCTCAACAGCAGAGCTCAGGAGAGGCAACAAACTGTTCTGTGCTGCCTGCTGTTGGTGATGTGAGGCTTCGTGTGCCTAAAACCAAACAGTCACACTTAAATTCTATTGATGGGTGCTCACTCTGACACGGTGAGAACATTTACAAACTACAGGAAAGCACATTCTAGACCAAAAGCCATTGAAAGAACAACTGGAAAAGGTTACATAATTTTGTTTTTGGACAGGATAAACCACTCGCGCTTTAAATGCATTCGCTGTGCAGATTCTGTGGTAAGTGTAGGAAGGCACACATCATAACAATCAAATAATTATTAAGTTTCCGGAGGGCAACATTTCTTATGGAAAACAACTAGGTACATGTCAGATCTCTTACTAACACAGCGTTTGATCTTTACGTAACAGATAACTTGTTTTGCTAACGATCATATCAGATGCCACCTTGGGACTATCTTTGGAGCGTACGAATGCACTGATGGGAGCTGCAAAACACCGCCCCACCTTTAGGCCGAGCTTAGTGCACGTTGACAATTAAACTGCAGCCACAGAAAGCCAGGATGCGATAAGGTGTCTTATTTAAACAACGTGTTCATACCAGTGTGCGAGCACTGAAACCAAAGCAACTTGAATCGAGGGGTGTCTAAAGCCACATTTCTACATTTAGCAGGTTCCTGCTGCATTTATAACACTGACCACAGTGCTCTCTGCGTCTGGAAACTAGTAATAGCAGCAACATGTCATTTCTCCCTTCGTCAGCAGCTACTTTGTGATAGGAAGAGAAGCTAATCGATATGCACTGGCAGACACCTAGAGATGCGGGAGAACACAGTTTGGGGAGCAGGGAGGGTTGAAAAAAGGACCTGAAAGCTGTTTCAAAACAGCCAATACCAACTGACTCTGAACTCCGGAATCAGCGGGAGAAGCTGAAGGGAAGAGACAGAGGGGGACAACCCCCCCCCCCCTCCGCCCCGAGTGCCGCAGCCAGCGCCGCTTGGCTGAGCTGCAGCCTGTCCTACAGCGTGCTTGTGTTAGGAGCTGTTTATTCTAAGCCAGAAAACACTGTTACTCAAACTCATCCAGTCAGACTGGGACAAAACCCTAGCAGATACTATTTTAAAGTGGTTTAGAAACCACACAGACCAATTCAGCCTAATGGAGCATTAAAATAAATCGCTCTAGCACCTTAAGCCAGTTTAAGCGCATCTGTATTCAAGATGTGCCTCAGTCTCATCAGACCAGTTTTAAATCAGTCTCATTATTAACGCAATGTGCCAGGTCTGAAGCTGAGTTTGGGGAAACTTGTATTCCCATTAGGTCGGTACCACAAGCCTTCCAGGACTTCTTCCCTATGGTTTCCTTCACAAAATAACAAGAGTCGAGGCTGCGAGAGCCGAGTTAAAACGCTGTGCTGGCTCGCGATCCCCAACCTGTCTACTTCTACATGGGCTGAGGACGGACAGCGTTACGAAGCGTGCTCAGGCTAACACTCCTCCTACTTGAATCCACGCCACTGCGTCCTTTGGAGGAGTCAGTATTTCTAGAAGCTCACTTGGGGACTTCTTCTCAGCTGCATCCAGGCTCCAGGCCGCTTTGCCTCTCCCGACAGCAGCAGCGACTACAGCCACCTGGGTTGCAACTCGCCCTGGGCTGCGGGGGCGTCCCGCCTCCTCCTGCCATCGCACAAGCCCTGCATCGCTCCAGCCACTCATTTTTCAGGAGCGAGACGCCGGTGATCTTTGGATAAAAGCCACCGGTGGATACAAACACTAACCCACGTGGGTAGGAATACGTGCTCCCTAACACTGCGAGCCTATCTGACAGGAAAACAGCTCACGGGAGAGAGCCCGGATTCGGTACAAGAAACGGGAGACAAAACCTGCGGGAACCAGGCCAGCCTGTCCGTCTTTATCTGCGCGTTACGTCCCACCGGTGCGGAAGCTTGGGATGCAACAGGTAGGCTGAACATTGCCACACCGTGCCCGGCCACAGCAGCCACCTCAAACAACAGCTTAAGGGGCTGGTTTGCAGAAGTGCTCGCTGAAGGAGTCGAATGCAGAGCTCTCCTGGAGGCTACGCTGCTTAAATCAGCGCCCGGCCCAAGCTCTGGCATCTCCATTAAACTTTTGCCTGACTTCAGTGACAATTGTGGATTTTCAACCATTTATTTTCCGTGTTTTTAAAAGAGCCATTGAGACATCTACATCGCATAAAAAGAATAGAGTATGTACAATACACATCGAAAGTACAATATTAAGCAAGTTGGGTACTTAAATACAATTTTAATTTTAAAAAAATTCTGAAATGTTTTACAGCCAACTTTAAATAAGCATTAAACAATGTTGTTCAACTGCATCAGAAGACACTTAAGAGCACCTAAGGATAGCTCCAGAGATACAGTTTCAAAGGCAGAGCTAACAGATCGGATAATAGAGCCCAAATCCTTTGGACAAGGTTCAAACTCATGCAGTTTATGGATATTTTTAAGCCTTAAAGAATCGTCAGCACTTCAAGGTAATGATGCACTTATTCCTACGGAACCGAGAGAGACAGTGGACATAAAACAATGTATATTCATAAGGCTACAGGCTACGAAGCCACTGCTTATATAAGTCTGCTTATCTTGGTTCCCAGATAGCCAGTGTTATTAGCAGCGCTGTCTTTCTAACAACCCCTCTTTGCAACAAGCGGTATTCCTCAGTTTCTGAGGGCTGCCTGCATTAAAGCCTTTTAAAAAAGGATCAGGTAGTACTTTTTTTTTTTTTTTTTTTTTTTAAACTCGCTGTTCAAGAAGGGAAGACAGCACCTGCTGCATGCCTCTCGCAAGTCATTTTTATGCAGGCACAGACCACGGTTTTACTTGACCTAGCATTAATGTCAAGTCAACATTTTTGTGATATTTTGGTCACCTGGGACAGGCTCTCATGCAAAATACCCTCGTCCTATCACTACTTTTTTCTTTCCTGGGGGGCAGTAAACAAAAAAACCCTGCGATCCGTGACCCGGAGTGGTAGGATGTGGCACTGTGAACTTCCAATGCCAGAGGCTAAAATATTTTTGCGCTCCAGCCTTAATGTGAGAGCAACAAATTAGCATGAGTCATATCTTGAACACTCTGTTTGATGGATGATTCCTCCTCACATTAACAGATACAACTTTCACTTTCCCAGCAGATACTAAAAGTGGGTTTCAAAATACGCATTTCAGGGACTAATAAGATCCAAACAAGAACTGCTTATTCAGTATCACAATTGTTTCTTTTAAAAGAGATACAATGCATCAAAATGCCACCTAAACACAATCAAACATCTTTATTTGGACAGAGCAATTTACAGTCACATATCCCATTGCTAGCAAGACTAAAATTAAGACATTGCAACCTCCACTAAAAACATTTTGCTAAAAATTACAACTTTATACACCGCGTGTTAAACTGTCCCTTAGAAATCCTGTCACAGCTGAGACACAGACTTGGTAAAACTCCCCCTGCGAAGAATGAGCATGTATATTCAGTCACTTGCGTTTGTTATTTAACTGATTCCGGGGAGGGGGGCCGGGAGGGGCTTTTAAATCCACTTTTTGTTACTAGTTTTACCTAATCAGTTGGATCTTGGCTGACACGCTGCTGGTGAGAACGGGAAGAAGGAAAACTAAAAAGTCCCATCAGGAGTATCTTAACAGTGCTGGGTGCGTCAGGATGCTCGCACCCCAGTTGGTTGAACAAAATGACTCAAGAAACAATATTCAGCATTTAGTATGAGGTCTTAAAGCTTTATTATATGGGGGGAAAAAAAAAAAAAAAATTTCCACGTCACTTTCATGAAGACGATTCCAAGTCACAGATAGCTAAGTACGTTAGGAAAGTGAACTGCTGACTCCTTAATTAAAAGCAGCAAAGCCTACTCCTAAATCAAAGCATGACATCGCTATTTCAAAATTCAGTACCCTTCAAAAAAAAATAAAGATGGGCAGCAAGAAGCTGGACACGTACTTGAAAGTATTACTTGGCATTTCTTCCAGCGGTTGCTGCAATACCGTATTGCCAGCCTGCAAATAATTTCCCCTCGACAACTCTCATCTGCGAGCCTGAGAGGCAGGAAAGCGATAAAACGGCCCCAACTCGGAGGGAGATGGCCCTAAACTAAGGAGATTAACTTCTTAGCGTGAAGTTTCCTATGTGCGAATCACAACTGCCCACTAGAGTGAGAAATAATTCACAAGACCTCAGCCAAACGCGATGGCATCACCCGCATTCATCACGAAAAGGCGGAAAACCCAGCGCCCAGCTCCCGGTACCGGCTCCCGGAACATTCCCGGCGTGTTTTCGGAGGCAAGAGCACCCGAGCCAGTGACTCACCCCTCGGTACTTGCAAGGGAATAATTTTTCCTCTCTAAAGGAATGGTGCTCGCTCTTGGCGGATTTATTCATTCAACTCAGGTTTTCAAACTCGTGTCACGGGTTGGGTTTGGGTTTAATTCCGAGGAGGACAGTGAGTAAGCGAGTGACCGCCGCTGGGAATGTGCAAAGAGGATTATTTTACCTTGAGAAAGGTGATGTGTGGGGCTTTTTTTTTTTTTTTTTTTTTTTTTTTTTTTTTTTTGCTGCTGTTGCTGCAATTACACATGTTATGTTTTCAAGCTCAAAAAGAGCAGGAGGCATCAGAAAACAATCCGGCATGAAAGGGCTCAGCTCACAAAAGCATAGGGAGGATTTTTTTTTTTTTTTAATTTTTGTTTTTGGTAGCCCGGATTTTCTTCAGAATTACATAAACAGCGGTGTTTTTAAGTCCTTCTTTCGCAGACAGAAAGGGGGAAAATTGTGACTCAGTTGGCAAAGGGAGGGGTTGCACGCTCCACCGTCCCTATTCCTATTACCGTTAGCATTTCGCCAATTTTTACAGAAATCCAGCCCGCTCGCGTCCTATTTTAAAAGAAAACAAGCTCCCTCGTCACCCGGCCCCTGAGTCAGGCTGTTTAAAGACGGATTAATTTATTCTCCCAGACACGGTGTTTGTTGCATCGGGGTTTTGTTAGAGCTCGGTGGAAGGTTGGGTTGGTGGGGGTTTTTTTCCGTTTTTTTTTTTTTTTTTTTTTGTGGGGGGGGGGGGTGGTTGGTTTTCTTTTTGGCGGGGTGAGAGAAAAACAAACAAATAATAATAATTATTATTACTATTATAATAAAAAAGCTGTTTCGGGAAGGAAGGAAAAAAATTTTTTAAATTTAAAAAAAAAATAGAATAAACATTAGAGGGAGGATTGTTTGTCTGCTTTTTTGGGGTTTTTTTTTTTTTTTTTTTTGGCAAAAGGAAAAACGCTCCGGGGCGGCGGCGAAGCGCCGTGCGCGATCAGCCCCGGAGGAGGCGGGCGGGGAGAAAGTGCAGGAGGGAAAGGAGGGAAAGGAGCCGGCGGCGGGCGCGGGGCCGGAGCAGCCGCTGCCCCGGGAGGGCCGGGCCGGGCCCCGCCGCCGCCGCGGGCCGGGCCGGGGGAGGCGGGCGGGAGGCCGGGCGGCGGCGCTGAGTGACAGCCCCGGCCTAGCGGGGAGCCCGGCGGGCGGCCGCCCGCCCGCGGCCGCTGAGGGGAAAGAGGAGGGGGGGGGGGGGGGGGGGGGGGCGCGGGCAGCGCCGGCCGCCGCGGGGCCTCACCTGAAAGAGGAACGCGGTCCAGTTGGCCTCCATGGCGGGGGCGTCCCGGCCCTCGGCGGGCGGGCGGCGGCGGCGGCTCCGGCGGCGCGGTCCCCCCCCTCCCTCCCCCGGGCCCCAGCTACATGGAGCCGACAACAAAGCGGCGGCGGCGGCGGCGGCTCAACATGGCAGCGCCGAGCGGCCGCTTCCGCTAACCTCCGGGCTGCACCACTGCGGCCCAGAGGGGGGAGGCGGCGGAGCGGCGGCCCGGCGGGGCGGCGCGGGTCTCCACCGCCGCGGCGCCGCCCCCGCCGCTCCCCTCGCCTCGGAGCGGGCGGCGGAACCGGAGCGGAGCGGCGGAGCGGCGGGGCGAGCGGCGGGGCCGGGGCGGCGCGGCGGGCCGGCCGCCCCCCCCCCCCCCGCGGGGCTGGCAATGGGCCGGTCCCGGGCTTGGGGAAGCCGAGGCGAGCTGTGGCGAGAGAAGATGGAGGAGCGGGCGAGGTGTCCAGGGCCGCCGCCGCCTCCTCGCCGCGCCCCGCCGGGGGCCGCCCGCCGCCGCCCAGCCCGCCCGCCCTCCCCTTCTCCCCTCCCCGCCCGCCGCCGCCCCCGCCCGCCGCGCAGGGAGGGAGCCGCGGGGGCGGCGGGGGGCGGCTTCGCCCGCGGGTGCGGGCCGGCGGCCGCACATGCCGCCCCGCCCGCCGGCGGCAGCGCCGGGACCGGCGGGGGCGGGAGGGAAGCGGGGGGGGGGGGTGTGTTCGGGGCGGGAGGGGGTGTGTGTGTGTGTGTGTGGGGGGGGGGGGGTCGCCTGGCTCCATCCTTAACCCACTCACGGACCGTCCTCAACCCACCCGGGCGGCCGCTGCCGCCTTCACCGGGCTTGGCCCGGGGCTCCGCCGGTGCGGGGCTGCGGAAAGGCGGCGGGGGGGGGGGGGGGGGGCCGGTCCCTTCATTAGTACCCCGGAGCGGGGCTCCGCCATCCCCCCGCGGGCACGGAGATGCTCCCACTCGGGTTCCACCGGGCTCTGGGCTCGCGAGGCTGGGGGCCCCCCCACTCCCCCGGGCAGGCTTCCCCACACATGACAAAGTTGCAAACTGACCGGGTTTCCTTCTATCGAAAGCATCTTCAGCGCAGCACCTGAATGCAAATCAAAGCCACAAGCAATTAAGTATATACTTACCGTTAATTACGTGTTTACACACAGCAAGCACATCCCTGACAGGCGGCAGGACGGGGGGGGCCCCGAGCTTCCCCGCTGCTGCTCGCGCCTCCCCCCGGTGCTCTCGGGGGGGACGGGGAAGGGTGTGGGGGGCACAGGGTGGGTGCAGGGGTCCCTCGGGTGGCATCTGCGGGCAGTTCTGCCCTTTCTTCAGCAAACACGGCGGGGGAAAAACCGGGAGCGCGGCGGCTTAAACGCTGCTGCACCAGGGAGAGGGGTGTTTTAAAACCAGGCTGCTCACAAACAGGGACCATCTTCCCTGAGGCCGGGGGAGATGAGAACAGGCTTACAGGACTTTATTATTTCTTTTTTCCCCTGGCTCTGTTCAATCCTCTTTGTTTCAAGCCCGGATCGGCGCTGAGCCGTGCCGCGGACCCGAGGCCTCGGCCGCTTCGCCAAAAACACCCGGCGGGTCCGCGCAGCTCGGCCTCCGTCAGCGGGGTTAGAGACGGCTCACGTCGATGAAATTTCCCCTATTACTTCCTCGCGGGAGAGCCGGGTGGTTTTTCTTGCCTCCTGCTACAGATAATGCAAAGCCTGGTCCCAAAGCCCCAGCCCAGCGTAACGCTGGTGCTGCAGCCCTGGGGAGCAGGGACCGGCCGTGGGCAGAGGACTCAGCGGGGGTCCTGAGCCCACCCACTCGGCCGTCGCCTCGACCGATCTCGGGCGAGTCACCTGGCTCCCTCGGCGCCGGTCCTCGGCCCTCCCTGGGCGTTTCTTCACTTGCCAAGGGCGTTGCAAAACAGTGGTTGTTCTGTTTGGAGTGACGCTGGTGGTTGTTTCACACCTCTCGGGCTATCTGCTAGCTTTTCTCCTCGAAACCCCAGCGCCCGAGTCGAGTGATTACGTCAAAATTGGGTTTGCGTTTTGTTTTTTTTTTTTTTTTTAAAAATGGTTTCCCGGCCTTGTGACCCCAGAGGAAAGTTTGTGTGTCCAAGGGGGCTTGGCTGCCTGGAGTGGCCCAACCTGCTCAGGGGCACGCGGGGCTCTGAGAGTCCGCCTGCCTCGGGGAATTTGGAGCCAGCTTGTTTTTGACCCCCCCCATCTGCACCGCGGTAGACCTCTGCAGCGCTGGGAACGTGCAAAACATCACCCTTACCCCCTGCAGAAGCTCCGTATTAAGAAAAAACAAAACAAAACAAAACAAAACAAAACCAAACCAAAACAAAAAATGAGTCAAAGGAGTTTGCTGGTGCACGTGCACCACGTGCTCTCGGCCGCTGCCGGGATCGCGCCGGCCCAGCTCGCCCGTAGACGGTTTGCTCTGCTCGGTGGAGATGCTGGTCCCAGCCGCGGCGCAGCCACCGGCGGAGCAGGGGCTGCCGGGGAGCCGAGAGAGGAAACCCACGCTAGTGGAGAGGGGGACACCACTGCCGCTCCTGGTTATTTTCCTCCCGCTCGGTCAGTTATTTTTGTTAACGCTTATTAATGAAGACTTGGGAGAGCTCTCTTTGTTAAGGGCTCACACTCACTTCAATTAACGGCTAAGAAAACCACCCAAGCGTATCACTGAGTCATCGAAGAAATCCTGATGAGCACGTAGGAGGCTAAACGCCACGTTCGTCTTGTTTTTACAACCAAAGAACCAAGAGGGGATACGGGAACGAAACCTAGGAGGCTCAAAGCCTTCTTCCTAAGTCGGAGGAGAGGGAAACAGAGCTGAAGCCCGCTGTCATCTCGACGGCGTCCGGCTGAGCCCTCCCAGCCCCACTCGCACCCCGGACACAGCCCGCAGCGGGGCAGCGATCGCCGGGAGAAAAGCTGCGTTGGGAGCAACGCGAGCCAAGGCGCTGCAGAGGATCCCCGGGGGGAGAAGGAGCTCTCAGGAGCTGTATTTATAAAGGGCAAGTCTATGCCAAGCCTGACGAACTTTCCTTTACCCAGAATTATAACTGGAAATACAAAAAGCCACAGTGTTTGAAAACACATATTTACATTATATATGCCCCAAAGCAGAATAAACAAAGGTTAGATTTGTAAACTCTCCATCTTAATTAAAGCAGCACTGCTTTGGACAAACCCACATAACAGGTGGCTCGGAGTGTTGTGTTTTTTAATTTATACCTTCCAGCTCCCTTAGTCATCAAGCTGGGACAGCGATAGCATCAGCAGCCACCCTGCTGCTGCTCTGGTCCCCACGGCGAGTGTGCAAAGGGAATTTCTAGGACACCGGGAACCGTGCGGCCCATTTACCACCGTCCTGAGGCTGCTCCTCCCTGCCTTTTCAAACAAAAATCTTCCCTCCTTTCTTCCTCAGCACTTCCCACGTTGTTGGGAAGGATGGAAACGCTAAAGGGGTGTCCCCTGCCTCCAGCACCAGTGCCGAGGCCGGTTGCAGGGAGCTTTGGGGGGGAACAAGGGCAGTGATGCCCACGAATAATTTGTCAAACCCCCCTCGAGGAACAGCTCGGAGAGAGAGGAGCTGTTTCCTCCACCATACTCAGCCACGAAACAGTTAATAAAGTGCTTATTTGCTCAGGCGCCATTAGCTGTCCTGCCTGCCCCGGGAAGCCAGGCAGGGCAGGGGGATGCAGCTCCCCTCCATGAACCCAGCAGCCCTGCAGGGACCACCTAAACTCTATCCATTTTACCCCGTTATCCTCACAGAAGCCCCCCCTGTGCGTCAGGACCTGCGGTGGGACACCAGCGATAAAACCATAACCTGCTTTCCTGCTGCCTGCGCATCTCCCACGGTCCTGGAGCGGGTGAGTTGGGTTGGGCGAGGGGCACCCACGCACCCTCCTCCCCCAGGACCTCCACAGCACCTTCCCCCAGCCCCTGCCTGCCCGCCTTGCTGCCGCGCCGTGCTCCGATTTCGCTCGGCGAGCGTGTGCTTGCATCGCTAAGAATAGAAAACGTTGTCAAATATTTCAGCTTTAGAGGAGCCCCATTCTGTTTGTGCTCTGCTCCCCGAGCGGCGCGGCAGGCTTTGAATTTCACAGCTCCACGGGGCTGAAGAGCCCTCGAGAGTGTAAATAAGCTGCGACATTACTGAGAATGTGCTCCCCGCAGGCAGTTTCCCTTTAGCTGCTTCCCAAGTTTGTGTCTTCTCTGGTTTCTCTCTTCGCAGCCTCGACTTCCCCCTCAAACTGATCAGGGAAGCTAAAAAGAGACAGTGAAATACGTCAGCGGGAAGCACACACTGAAGCAGAGCGTGCGCCCGCTGCGAAGGCTCAGCCTCCCCGGCAGCACGGCCATCCCATGCTCCCAAGAGCATCCCACCAAAAAACATCCCACCGCATCTCTCTGCCCAGCGCCCGCCGGCAAAGCGCATCCCTGACCTGCAGCAAAACACGGGTGGCAGGTGCCACGGGGCAGAAAACCCTTTTTCTAGGCAGAAGGAAAGGGAAAACTCTCAGCAGCCGCCTGCCCACAGTTGTTATCTCCACTACTGCGTGAGTCTGCTGCCATCCCTCCCTCTGTCCCTCTGTCCCTCCATCCCGTGCCTTCGGGCAGCTGCTGAAAGCACCGTTGCCTTCCCGTAATTAGCGGATCTGAAAGATCGCTCCACTTTTTCAAAAGAGGAAAAGAGGATGGGGGAAATTACCAGCCAGCTTGGCTGAATCGCTGCAGAAAGGCACGACGGCAATCAGTGGCGAAAGCAGCAAGAAGCTGCTCAAAGGGAAGGAGCCTCATTAGCCGGGCTCAGCAGGGATGGCTGAACGCTGCTCAACTCTCCGTTTTCAGGGTTTTAGCACCAAACTTCGAGGTGCGCTGCTGCAGCGGCGGTGTGTGAGGAGGGAGGGTGGGAAACAGTGGGAAAACGCGCCGCGCCCGCAGCGGTGGATTCGTGGTGCCACAAGAACCGCCCGCTCGCCGGGTCCGTACGGTGTCAGCTCCCACCGCACCCTCGCCGGGCCAGGGTACCCCAGGGTGGCCGTGCCCCCCGGCCAGGCAGGAAAAGCCTTACGGCTACGCCGTGCTTCCAGGCATTCCCTGGTGAAGACATTCCCGTGCCAACTCCTTCCCTCCACCCGTGGGACGGTGGCCAGCGAGCCGCGGAGGAGCAAGCGTCCCTCTGTTTAGCCCAGCCGCCGGCGGGCAGCGCGCCGGGAAAGTGCCGTTATCTCTTCCCACCTCCTTGTCCTCAGCTGTGCCCGGAGCTAATCTCCTCTTGGCACCTTGAGCGGCGGAGCTGCCCCGCATCGCGAGCACCCACTGTCCTTTTGTCAGGATTTTGTTTATCTCCGCCACAACTTTTTTTCCTACGGAGCGGGCTGCGGAAGAGCTGCCCTCCCTGCCGCTCGCCACGCTGGCCCTGGGGGTGGGAGGCGGGCTGCTGGCTTTGCCACCGTCCTCAGGCACGTTCAGAATTACTGAAAATAGGGGCCGCCCCTCTCTGCTGCTGCGAGTACACGTCTGGGGTACCCCCCCGGGGCGGCCCGGAGGCATCTGGCACATGGAGGGGGGCACAGTGCCGGGGCACTGATGCCATGCCGTGCGGATTGCCCGTTCTTAGCATCAAATACTCAGTTCTATGCATATATATCATTTATATGTGATTTACACAGAGATACGCGAATACACAGCGTTTGCTGTTCCATACAAGGACGTTTCGGAGACCTCCTGGTGAGCCCTCGCCGGCACTTTGCCTTTGAGCGACTGCTGCTCTCCAGAAAAGCATCCACAGTTTGATGTGCAAACTTCACGAGACAGAGCGTGTACCAATTACTTAGCAGCGCGCTCCTCCGGTTAATCACCAGTGACCATTTTTAGTCATAATTCCTGCAGGGCCAAGGACTGCAGGGAAAGATCCGCTCCCGCCTTGCTCCTCTTCCCACCATCTGCCCCGGCTCCTCCTGGGCGCGGGATGTACGGCAGCAGGCACGTAAGGTCAGTGCATTTAGGGAAAAACACGGCCACTGAATTAGAGCAGCCGAGCCGGCGAGGAAATCCTAGTGCTAATCCCTGATCTTTCACTGACACACGGCAAAGCTTGGGCGAGCCGGCTGCCTCCCTCCTCCCCAGCCACAGCTGGAAAACATGGATAATGCTGCATTACCTTCCCTGCAGGGCTGCTGCGATTAACAGTGGTGAAGAGCTTGGAAATCCTTCGGGGAAGGGAATGGGGATGGTGGGGATTAATACCCGGCTAGATGGCCATGGTCCCCCAGGACACGCTCATGCCTTTGTCAACACCGTGTTCCATTTTCTTTATTCTTTGCTATTTACTTCTTTTCTGGGCCCTGGGTGTTGTTTAATCTCATTTGGCAGCTATGGATCGTCTCCAAAATAATCAATGTTTGTGCATACGTCTGCATCGCTCAGCTGATCCCGCGGGGGTGGGAGAAAGCGGGGATGCTCTGCCCGAGGCTCCCGCCAGCCAAGGAACCAACTCAGCACCATGGTTCCAAGGGGTGAATAAAACCTTTGGTGATACCCATGGACTGCTGCTGAGCCAGGGCACAGGCACCCGGGCAGCTCCAGCTCAAAGGAATTTTGGTACCGCTGGGAAAAGGTCCCGCATCATCCTGCAAGACAGGCAGGGGATGATGCTCCTCGCGCCCTCCCTCCGGCCTGCAGCTTCGCAACGTGCACTTTAAAGATACACACGTGTGCGGGGATGGAGAGGCAGCGTGGCCAAAGGAGGCAGAGTCAAATCCAACCCGGAGCTGCGCAGAGGAAGTTTTCCCCATGTTTAAAACAGTATTGAAAAAAGCGCTCTAAAAATACAGACCTGCCCTTTGTTGGGAGAACACCCAGAGTTCAGCAAACTGCCAAGTTTTTCATTTTTAAATTTCCGCTGGCGTGCTGGAGGCAGCTGCTTTCTGCAGCCTCTTGGCATCCCGGCGAGTAAAACCCCCCGCACCATCCCCGCCGCGGGAGCCAGCCCGGTGCCGGAGCCCCGGGTCCGCACTGGGAAATCGTCCCAGGTAGACATCCACGTGGTCTGAGCCCGGCAGGATCCGTCACATCATCCGCTTCGAGGAGTGCAGGAAACGGGTATTTTTTAAAAAAAAAATATTATACCTGAAGCGTGAATCGTTGGCTGACTCATAGAAATATGAAACTCACTTAAGGGATGAATTAGAGCTATTAGAATACATAGGTAATTACTCATGCGAACAATGCCCTTCTCAACTCTTTAATGATTACACAAATTAGTGCATAAAATTATGTTAATAGCACTACAACTGTTGCGTAGCCACGCACCCTCTGGTCGGGAGGGGATGAGCAGGCCCAGAGCCGGGGGTACGTCGGGCTCCGCAATCTGACTCACTCGCCTTCTTCAGGCTTGGGGGAGAGGGATTTTAGGGAACATTTGTTACACAGGGAACTTCCTGGAATCTTGATTTTTTTTTCCTAAAAATTCAACTTTCTCTTTGAAACAGCTTCGGCTGCAATTCAAGATAAACTGCTCTTCACTGTGCAGGTGCAGCGAGGATTATTTTGCACCCGGCAGAGCGGACTCTTACCAAAGCTGTAGCTATTTTTAGCCTATTTAGAAATTACTATAGTTTTGCTGTACGGCTAAAAACTATCTGCTGTTATCAGGAGTAAGTAATCTTGGGCCGCGACTAACACGAACAGATCAATGAATGAGTCTGCTGTTCTAAAGCAGAAGTTTCTGTTCAAGAAAACCAAACCAATCAAAACAAACAAACAAACAAAAAAAAAAACAAAACAAAAAAAAAAAAAAAAAACAAAAAAACCCCAAACTGTGGTTTCGAGGAGAAACCACAAGTTTTCTAACCATTTCTATTTCAGCGCTAATGTTGGGTTTATTAAGCACGCTGCTATCAGGATGATGTGCAGTGAAGGAGGGACAGATTCCCGCCCTCCCCGCACCCTCCGCACAATGAAGGCAGTATCGGGTGCTGCTGCCGCCGGGCAGCTGCGCCGGCCGAGGGCAGGACGGCAGCCCCGGGACACACAATTCCCCTCAGTTGTACCAACAAAGCGGCACTATCGGAAGCGCAGGGTGGGCTGAAAAGGCCGAATCCACACGCAGGGACGGCGGAGAGCAACGCGCCCGCTCGCCACCGGGAAACCGGCCGAGGAGCCCGCCCGCCCCTGCCCTCGCGCTGGAAAACGCGAGGAATCGTTCAGCAGAGGGGGGGTAAATTTGGCTGCCCCCCTGCGCTTCAACAATTTTCCAATCCCTACGCCTTTCCGTCTTCTTCGGAGCCAATGGACTCTTGGAAAAAAAAACCAAAAAAATACAAATGAGTTTTGGGAAGCACGCGCTCATAAAAAAGACGCTTGGTGCCTTGGTTTGAACTGTTAAAACCCTCGAAAATACATTCCTGGCACAAGCGCCAGCAGAACAGCTAGCGTGGTCTGCCTGCCTGCCTTCCAGCAGAACCTGTTTCCACTAAACGCATGTGAGACATTAAAATAAATTGAAGTTTCACCCAGCAGCCACAGCTGGGTGAGCGGACGACTCGCGCCGTCCGTGCCTGGGAGCCAGCATTTCCCACGAGGGAAGCGAAGCCGGTGCTGACTCGGGTTCATTTGCATCCAAAATTCAGCCTAAAGGGGGAAAGAGGTGGCGCAGGGCTCCCGGGCCGTGCCCGGCAGGAGCGACGCCTCCCAACACCCCGCTGACTCCTGCCCACCTCAGTAACAGAGTTAACGAACTCGGAGACACGTGGTGTAATTAAAAACTGAGAGTATGGCGCAAGGCACGGCCTCTTCCACCTCACCTTTCCTCGTGCTATCGAAACTGGTTTCCAGCACGTTTCTGAGATATTAATTTAATTCCTCCGTGTGTAAAGTCCACTGTGTCAATCAGAGAACGTGATACTCCCCCTGAAGACGGCGAGCCACGCCGGCTGCTGCGGATCGGGACCAGAAATTCAAAAAAACCAAGGCGCTTGGAGAAAGCCTTGGTTCACCCAGGAGAGCGGGCTTTCCTGCTCCGTCAGCTGCGCGTCTGGCTGTCAACAGGACGACGCCAGAAAAGGTTTTATGGGAAAAAAAAAAAAAAAGGTTGAGAGGCATGAAACACAGGAGAGCTCTGCACCGTGAGACGCTTTACCAGAGGACCTCGCAGCGCTTCACAAACACCAGAGCGGAGGGAGGACGATGCCCGGGGCGGCTGCACGGCGCCACGAACCCGACCTCTCTCCCCTCGGTGCGAAAAGCCGAAAGGAGAGCAAACTTCAGGACTGGTCCCTTTCCTTTCCCTTTTCCAAGCGACACTTAAAACGCAGCGTTTCCACTTGCACCGGGGAGGGTCGGCCGCCCGCCAGGTCTTTAAAACTCGACGCCAGCTTTGCGCGGGGGTGGCACGGCCCGCAAACCCCGGCGCGGAGGAACGCCGGCGTCACCCCCTCCCGCTCGGCGCAGGGGCCGGCGACGTTCACCCCGCTGCGAAGCCCTTTGAGATAAATCTCTGCCGTAAACGCTCGCCGGGTATTTCCGCAGGCGGGAACCCCTCGGTGCTGGCGCCAGGGCCAAGCTGGACGTTTTTAAAGCCCTTCCTGCCCCTCCAACCTTCCAGCTCGCGCAGGCACCCCTGGGTCTCGAAATCAGCTGAACGACCCTCGGCAAATTAGTGCTCCAGCGCATTAATTAGCTCCTCGTGAACTTGTTTAGAAGCCCTGGCTCTGCCCCGACGCCCCGGGTCAGAACCCAGGGCTTTGGTATTTCAGAGCCCCCTTGGCTTCCCTCCCCCTCGAAGTTCGTTTTCTTCCCAGACCCTGCGCCGCCGAGCGCAATCCACTCCGACCGCCACTTCGGTTCGAACCAAACTCTTCACCCGAGCACACCTGTAACCTTCGCTTTAAATCTGCTCCTATTTCCCACACCAGTGATGGAAACCAACGCCCGGGCGGGTTTCGGGGGGTTTTTTGGGGGGGGGGGGCAAAACTCCCCCTTGCTTCAACAGCACGTACCTACGTGCAGTCGAGCAGGCGCTGCCAACTCTGCTCCCTCGTTTCCCACATCCTGATGAACAATCTTTTCTGGCAAGAGCCGCCCCACCTTTGCTCCCCCACAGCTTTTCTTTTCTTCCCGCCTGGCCCTGTCCCACAGCCACTCAAGAACCAAAGTCTGTTCTGTGCTAACGTGGCTTTTACTTCCCCCCCCCCCCCCCCCCCAAAATTCAGCACTTCGCTACCAGGATTTCACCATTTTGGGGAAAAAAAAAATATATCTCCTATACAAATCTTCGACAATACAGTATTCTGCAGGGAAATGCTTAACCCCCAAATCTGCTAATCCCACCCCAAAACGCAAATCCCATCGCGCAATCAGGCCTCTGGCTCCCTGCGGGACGCGACGTTTCCCTGCCATACGGAAGGGTCGAGGACAGGGAGGTCACTCTGCAATTACCTCATGGGTGAAACAGACTCAGCTTGGGCAAAATTAATTTATTACCAATCGTATCAGAGAAGGGTAATGAGAAATGAAGCCCCAAAACCCCTTTCCCCACCCCATCCCTTCTTCCCAGGCTCAGCTTTGCTCCCCCTTTCCCTCCGGCCTGGTGGCACAGGGGATGGGGGTTACACTGTCCAGCCCCCCATCTCTGCTGCTCCTTCCTCCTGGGGGGGGCGGGGGAAGGACTCCTCACACCCCCCCCCCGCTCCAGCGTGGGGTCCCCCCCAGGCTCACCAGTCCCACCAGCAAACCCGCTCCAGCGTGGGCTCCGCTCCCCACGGCTCACAGATACTGCCAGGAGCTGCCCCACCGTGGGCTTCCCCCGGAGTCCCAGCCGCCTTCGGGCACCCCCTGCTCGGGCGTGGGGTCCTCCCTCGGCTGCATGTGGGCGTCTGCTCCCCCCCTAGCCCAGGAGGGGGTGTGGGGGGGCTTCTCCCTGCAGCCCCCCCCACGCTCAGGCCAGGAGCTGGCAGTTACACCTCGCTGCTTGAACTCGTGGCAAATTAAACCTACCCCGGCCTTGGGGCGCGCAGCCCCCCAAGGAGCCACCTACTTCCCCTGAAGCGTGGGAACAGGGGGCTTGGGGTGGCACCCACCCAGCCCCTCGAGCCCACGGGCACCTTACACCCACGGGCTCTGTCCGCCGTTATTTTTGAGAGGATCAGAGGGGGAGGGGGGGGAGGGCTGAGCCCGATTAATCTCCCGTTTTCCCTGTCCTCTCTTTAGCACAGGATCATTAGCAACTACATTAATATTAAAGCATCCTCTTCTGAGCAGTCAGAATTCTTTCTTTGCCCCTTTTCACCTACTCACATAATAAATTCCACCCATTTCCCAGGGAACTGATCCTTTATTTAGGAGGAGCTCAAACATCAACGCTTCCTGTGAAACACTACATCTCTGTTGAACACAAAAGCCTTTTGTCTGCAAACTTGCGATTTAACAATGCTACAGTGGCAAGCAAAGACTCTTAGCAACAAATGATGACAACCATGAGTGGGTTTTTTTAAAAATTTTATTTGTCAAAGAAAAAAAGGCAATAGCCAATTGAAAACCTACTTAATCTTTAACTCCAATTTTTCATCTTTAAATTTAGAGAAATGACTTATTTACTTTTTTTTTTTTTTTTTAAACAAACCCCCCTTTTTCCCCTTTAACGTTTACCATCTACTCGTGCTGAATCCTTCCAAGGAGATTGCTCCAGCGTACCTCTCCAGGTCCTCGCTTTGCTCCTTTTACCAAAAAAATGAAAAACTCCATCGTGCATCTTAAGGGCTCCAATCGTCAAAAATAGGAAAAAAAAATCTTTGGAATAGCCAATTGAGTTGAATAAAAAAATCCACACGAATGCGGTTTGGTTGGGGCAGGAATCCACTCCTATGTTCCTGGTAATCTGATCCCGCTCCATGAATCCTTGTAATTCAGCCTCCCTATCCTATCCACATTATGATTTGAATCCAATGATCCAGCTCCAAGGATTGGGATCCAGTGAGCCCTCTCCAATCCAAACCTTTATAACCAGCAAAACCAAAAAAGAGGAGGCAAAAAGTTAGATACTGTAATGAAAAAATAGGATTCTGGGGAATGATCAGTTATGTTTGCCATCAATTAATACAGATGTACATTAATAACTATCAATTCCCCAAAACAAACTTTTGAATGGTGATGCTCAGATAATTTTCAGAAATGTTAATTACTATTTGGAGGAAACATTGTAATATTTACAATATGTCAACTGAAAATGCCAACATACTCATTGCTCGTACGGTGGTGTGCTACAGGTTTTGTGGTTGCAAAAAATGTTTATGAAACTGGAAAAGTTTACTGCTACCGCTATCCGCCTACTGTATGTCTGAGCTACAGCTAGCACTCCCAGCTGGAAGGTAACAGAATTAACGAACCGGAGTTCTCAAACATATCGGTGAGTCAATTGCGAATTAGTCTGAGGGGGCAGGGCTGAGACTTAAGAAATTACTCCTAGCTAGGTCTCCTATTTTTGCTTTCATTCTGATACTTTAAAAAAATGAAATAGCAACGCTGTATCAGTCACACAGAGGACATGCAGATTTTAGCAGTATTGATATTATACTCTGATTTAAAGATACCCTTGATCTACTACAAGTGTACAAATACTACAGAACATTAACACTTGTAACCAAATGCTGCAGGACAAAGTAAACCAATACTCCCACCCCCGTCCCAGTTTATTCCTTCAAAAAACTAGAATGGAATAGAGAATTACAAAAGCAAGTATTTAGCCACAATTGCCCCCCCCAAAAAAGTTTTAAAGAAAAGAGCAATTGTAGCCTGCGGTAACTAGAACATGCCTGAAGTGACACGTAGGTGCACGTACTCAATTAACCTGTCTTCTCAGTATAAGGTCAATACTGCCAAGTTCATCTGTGACAATAGCACTTGGAGTCATACCATTGCCTCCATTATTGATCTGATCCTCCTCAATCCTCCTTTTGACAATCCTAAAATGATTGACATGTGCTCCACAATCCTTTAATCCAAAGCATTCTTAATCCATCTCTTCAGATATGTCTACAGAAAGACACACGAAAAGGCAAGATAAAATATAAGATCCCCCAGAAGAGACAAGTTAGCCACAAACATCCCAACATCCCCAGCTCGTATAAACCATAGCTGAACACTGAGACATTTACACAGCAATACCACAGTTCGAAGAATGTTGGTATTTAACTATAACTAAATTGAAACAATCCTGACTGACATCAATTAAAATACAATTTACCAAAGACATGAGGGGAATGTTGATGTTAAGGAGCAAATACTCACTAGGGATTTTACACAAGAATGCAATTCAACACTTCAGCCAATTTGAATAAAACAGTTTGAATTAAAAAAAAAAAATGAAAGACTGTACTAAGTAAAGGAAAACTGTGTACAACATGGGGTTCTACAAAAAGATCAGAGCTAGTGATCATTTATGTACGAGATCGGGATCTGCTGTGGCGGGGAGAGTAGCGTGGAGATCCTCTGCTTCTTCTTGGGGAATAACTGCGGCTTCTGCTGTTGCTTCGACTACGGCTTCTGCTACGACTACGGCTGCGTGACCGAGATCTTCCATAGCTTGGACTTCTTGGGCCATCAACTTTAACACGGATGTAGGCAGTTTCTCCCTATTGAATAGACAGAACTTTCGATTGAAAAGTCTAGGCTTTAGGGCCATCTTTTTAGGCATGCTGACAGACTGAAGATACCGTTTACTACAGCACGGAACTAGACATCAAAGCTTTAAAGTCTATCTCCTGACAAACTGACCGCAGACTTATTTAGCTGCTTTGTATCTGGCCAACGAACACCACACGTTCCTTACCTTCAAATCCTACTGTTAAGCCCCTTGTATCCAATTCTGGCCAAAGAAAGTAAGTATGAAACCTACCTCATGAGATCTAAATTTAGTGTTATCCAGTTTTCGCACAGCGTAGGTCATATCTTCCTTCCGTACAAACTCCACGACACCAGTGCCATCTCGGAAAACATCAGCATAACATACATCACCTGCTTCACGCATGTGATCCTTTAAATCCTGCCAACTTCCACTTGGAGGCAGCCCTGTAGAAAAAGCAAGACTTTACTTTAAAACCAAATTATTGTCTCACCTCCTGTAGTTATAGCGTCAGCCAGCAGCAAACAAAACAAACAGGCTATTTAGCAAGCAGACAGGCTGCCTCGAGGAGCTGTTTGCATCCGACGGACAGCGTTCCTCCCAGGCGATGCTTTTTAAGAAATAACTTGGAGCCGCGTGTATCCCCCCCGCCTCCCCTCCCCATCGCTGGGAAGCTTGCCTGGAGGACCCCGGGGGAGCACTTGGGCTAAAAGAGAGGAATGACTCACCCGAGACGATCACTCTGTACTCCGAGCGGCGGGACGGGGGGCCGTACCTGCCCCGAGGGGCTCCACCCCCGCCGCCGCCGCCGCCTCCTCTGCCGGTGCCCCGGCCGCTCCGAGGGAATTCCACGCGGAGGCGATACCCATCGTAATCGTAGCCGTCCCGCCCGTAGACGGCGTCCTCCGCGTCCCTGCGAGACGGGACGGGGCGGTGAGGGCGGCCGGCTGCTCCCCCCGCCACGCCGCGCCCTGCCCACGCACCGCCCGGCCCGCCCCACCCCCACCCCCCCCCGCCTTTGTTCCCGCTTCCCGCCGGCCCCACCCCGCGCGGCCCACGGCAGCGGGGCCGCCACCCGGGGCCCGTTAGCGCCGATACACGCGTGGGGAGAGGGAAGTCCCGGGAGGCTGCCCCCCACCTCAGGCCCAGGTGTGGGGAAGGGGGGGGGGGAACGGACCCACGGACACCCCATGGGCCGCGCGGCCTCTCCCAGGGTGCTCACCTAGGGTCCTCAAACTCAACGAAGGCGAAGGGCGGGCCCCCGCGGCGGTTCTTGAGGTCGATGTCGCGGATGGCCCCATACTTGTAGAAGACGTCCTCGATGTCCTTGGTGCGGATGTCGGGGGGCAGGTTCCCCACGTAGATGCGGCAGTCGTTGTTGCCGGCCGGGCCGCGGATCACGCCCCCTCCGGACATGGCGAGGTCGGCAATGGCTGCGGCGGTGGAGGGGCCGGAGCGCGGAGAGCGGGCGGGCGGGCGCGGGGCCGGGCCGGGCAGCGAGGAGCGCACACACCGCCTCCCCCAACAACCGCTTCAAAATGGCGACGGCGGCTCCCCTCACGCTCCGACTGCGCGCAGCGATTTCACCCCGGGGGGGGGGCGCAGCGCCGCGGTGGCGACCAACGCGGTACCAGCACCTTCCGCCGCGCCCTCAACCCCTCCGTCCTGCGCATGCGCGGCTCCGGTGGAAAAGTAGTCCCTCGGCTCCTCGCCCCGACTAAAAAGCCGACCCCGCGCTGGCGGCGCGGCCCCGGTGTGCGCGGGTGCGGAAAGCTCGCCTCCCCCGCAGATAAAGCCCTGCGGCGGCGGAAAAAGGCGCTCCGCGGCCGCGGGTTTTACAGCGGCAGGCCGCGTGGCGTCACATCCGGTGCGGCGACCGCGCCAACGAGGCCCGGCCCGGGCAGTGGAGGGGGTGGGGGGAGTGGGGGTGGTGTATCCCACAATGCACGGCGGCGGCGCTTGGCGCCAAGGCGTGGGGCGCTGTCCCACAATGCGCTGCGCGGCGGGCGGGCCGGGTGCGGCGGTTGAGGGGGATGGCGGCGGCGATGGCGGGAGGGGGGCGCGCTGTGCTCCGAGCCTAAGGGCGGCGGCCGTCACCCGGGGCATAGTTGTGGCTGTGGCCGGTGGTGGCCGTGTCCAGGGGGTGTAGGGAAAAGGGATCTGCCCGCCTCCCGGAGGGGTGGGAGGGGAGCGAGTATTGGTTTGTACCCGTTGAAGTAAAATGGCTGTCCTGAGGGCAGAGGGAGCTCAGCTCAGGCCCGAGCCAGCTGCTTAGCCGTGCAAGCACGCAGCTTACGTATCTCCTTAAACGTTAAAATTAAATTTTAGGGATATCGCAGGTTTTTATCCCCTCACACTGCTCACCCATTTCTGAACATTTCATCGCGGTCCTTCGGGACTACTTTCACGATCTCTGGAACTCAAATGTGCTTTGCAGGCTGAGCATGATGACTGGACAAAACAAACCTTAAGAATGTATCTTGGTTTGTATCTATGTAAGTTAATAAGAGTGGAGGAACAAAACATCTGTGGTTGAGGCAAAATCACATCTCAAGTGGACACACTGGTGAAAACATTGTCTCTTGAGGGTGGGTGTTCCCGCAGAAGCCTGTGCTCTGGTGTCTGCAGAGGTGTAATGTAGAATTACATGAGAAATACGTATAAAAGACAGCAGGAAATGGTTTCCTGGGGAAGAAGCAAGAAAATAATGTAGAACTATTGGTATGTTTATGAGATTATAATTTAATAAAGTCACTTTAAATAGCCTAGAGTGTTGCAAGGCCCCAAAAGATGTGTTCAGGCAGTAAATGGAGCTCTGGGTGGACAAAGGGCTGTAGCTCTTCCTTGGAGTGATCCACCTCGCCCAAACCCAACGCGCCTCATTCCTTCACTCACGCCTCACTGCTTGGTCGCAAGTTGCTTTTGAAGTGAGAATTTTTTGCATGATCCACTTGACAGAGCAGAGGGACACTTCTAAAGATGTTTGAAATCATTGTACTTTCACAGTCAGGATGTCATTTATCCCCTGGTATCTCTTATATTGGCACAGGCGAATCCACGTGGTTCTGGAAAGGGTGACTAACCACTGTGATGGGGTTAAAGTAGTATCTGAGTGTGTGTAGAAAAAGCCTTTAGGCTCCTAAGTTAATTAAAGGATTTTGAAAAATGTGTCTTGCCTCTTCACTGGAGTGTCATGTATATTTCATTTTTCATGTGTTAATTAAAAATGCATATTCCTCTAGAAAAACAGCAATCCTCATGACTTACAATTAGAAAAATATTTTCAGTATAACGTCATAATGTGGTTGACTGTTACAAATGCCTTTCATTTTTCTCTCGTGTAGGTTAAAGTACAGTAGTGCGCTCTAGTGATTTTTAACATTGGTAATATCTATGTTAGATTGCTAGTGGTTTAAATAAAGACTGCTATTAATCACTGAAAGATGTTATGAGAAAGCCCGTCTTCAGAAGTGGTGGTTTGTGAAGTATAAACTACGGAGTATCTGGGGATTTTCTACGTCTTTGAAAGAGTATTATGGTTTCACAATTCTGTTTGTAGCGGAATATGAGCTGGCGAGGCGGTGACTGCAGTGCCCCTGCGGTTCCAGCGTTGATCTACATGACTTCAGTGGGTGCTTTTGGTTAGATACGTTTTTTGAACCATCACAATTTAACAAGCTAATTCAGTTATTTGCCAGCTGAGTAGAAATACTTGTTGTGTATAAAAAGAAAAAAAAGAACAACTCCCCACAAAAAAACAAACCTCAAAGACCCCGTATGTGCTTTTCCCAGGTGCAGGGAAGGCTCCATCCTTTGCCAAGAAATTAGTCTTTATTTTCAAAGGCTTATTAAAACTGCTGAAAGTTAATCTTAAAGGCATCATAAAATAATGGTGAGTCTGCCTAGTTTGCAAAAACCCTATTGCGTAATTTCTTTTGTGTGTTAATAATCCTTATAACTGCTTTAAATGATTGCCTTAATTACCTTAATGAAGTGTCTCTTTATAGAAATATTGAATGTTTTCTTCCTCATTATCTTTTTTAGCCCTGTGTTACCAACAAAGTGCTTAAAACAGTTGGATAAGCTGCAGAACATTTATTTGTTTTGTCAGAGTCACTTTTGGCTTTCTGGCAAAATGTATATGTGTAGAATCATTAAACATTAATTATGTAGAAAATAAATTACTGGGAAGGAAATGGCAAATAATCTTGCTAAAGAAAAAAGCCAACTACTCTAATATGACAAGCTTTCGTTCTCAAAATGAAAGTAATGAAAAACAGGGCTTTCCAACTGATAATATTGATGAATAATGCAAGTATGAACGGTGTAAGCCAGTGTGGGAAGTTGTCCAGGTGCAGATGTGCGGGAGAGCGCTTTGGTACAGCCGCTTTAGGCCTTCTCACGTAGCGAAATTAAAACAACAACTGTGGTTTGGCCCTTTCTGGCATTTTCTCAGCTTGCCTCCGTCCCCAGCCCTCTTCCTGCCGTGTTAAAACGTGCTCTCCCTCCTTGCAGATGCCCGCCCCGATGCACAGGCAGGGTCTTTCCATGCGAAGATACTAAAATGCTTTACAATGAGAGTCACGGTTCATTTTTCTTTATGACTGAACAGAGGCTTTGGGAGCGAGAGCTTTTCCCCAGCGGAGCCGGCAGAGCGGGGGCCGCAGTTCTGCCCGCTGCCGCGCGCCTGCCCCCCCTTTCCTGATCCTCAGCACCCAACCATCCAGCTGGGATTAGTCGTGACTAATCTTTACTCTGTTGTAAAATAACAGTTCATCAAAGCTCGGATTGTTTGGAAGAAAAGGGTCATTTTTAAAACGCTGTCCTAAGTTGTAACATTTTTTTTTGGAGAGGTAAGCTTTGACTTGTCCAAACTTGCCGTTTCCTCCCCGTAACAGCCATTCTGAATATGCTGCTTGAGGGGTTTCTGTTGGCATTTCAACAGCAACACGGAGTCGCAGCATGGATGGTGTCTTTGGAGCTTGAAATACAAAGCTGATATTTTGGTGCCCTTCTATTTTAACTGGTACTTCAATGTTATCCAAGTTATTAATTTGCACGTAAAAAAAAAATGCAAAAATACACCCTGTGATTTTTGTCAGAGAAACTCTCGAGGACATCGATAAGACAAGGAAAGTGTGTGTGAGTTTGAAAATATTTCCCATAAAAGCAGATGGTGGCAGAGCTCGTTTTATCTATGTGGATTTGTATGTAAGCAAAAAGATTTCATATGCACATGCTGTAGCATGTCCTGTTGCAGACAAAAACCACAACACACTCTGACAGGGTGAATTTTTCCTGAAAGCAGCCGGAAAGGACACACAGAGGTAGGGCTTTAAGGAAGAAAAGCCACCCAGAAGAGCAGGCGGCATCGACAGGTATATTCCACAGATGACACTTCCCAACTTCATATCACGTCTAGAAGATGTTGTGAAAATGCTCGGTTTTAGAAATATTGTAATGTTGCTCTTTTTTTTCTTCATTTGAGCAGCTACACCGCTACAGCCGTTACGCACGACGTGCTCGGGGGAGCCGACAGCCGAGCGGGACCCCCGGCACAGCACCACCAGCCCTCGTCATGCCGGCCTGCCTGGGGGCACGAGGGAGCAGAATCTAGTTACGTCGTATGTGGTTACTTGTCTTGCTAGTAGAAATGAAAGGTGAATTTAAAAAAACAAAAAATAAAATAAAAATTGGGGGGGTTGATGTGATTTCTGCTGTCTTGTTTTTATGTTACTCTGATTTTCAGTGGCTGGTTTCACCTTTGATTCCCACATCTGGGGGTGGGGAGGGGAACAGGCAGTGGTTAGCACAGACTGAGAAGTTTAAATGAGCCCCCCCCCCCCCCAGCTTATTTTAATTAATTTCTTTCCCTGACAAAACATTTGTGTCCGTACAGGGCTCTGCAGCTCCGTCTGCCCGCTCCCCGTCGCTCCCTGCCTCCCGCTCACTGAACGCTGCAGCAGCCGGTTTCGTTGCTCTTCCCTTTCCCTGCCTGGCGGCATCCACAGCCTGACGTGGACGGAGGAAAACGAAAGCAAACTGTTAAAGAAAATAAACCTGCTAAGGAATACGTAAGTGAAAAGGAGTGTAGCCCTTGGAGCTGCTCATTTCGGAAAGATCCGTGTGGTTAGGCGGAGAGTGGCTGGCGAGGGTTTCCCCTGCAACCGTTCCCTCGCTCCTTTTTCTTTGCTGTTTTTATTTCTCTGTCCTTTCCCCTCGATGCCTTCGCGCGCCCCGGCTGTGCTGGGAGCTCGCCGGCCCCGCTCGGCACCTCCTTTCCCACCGCTTGGTTCTCGGACTCGGAGCGAACGATGCTGTCCTGACACAGGGAACTGGAACCCTGGGGAGGTGACGCCAAGCGAGCCAGCCCTGGCAGCACGAGCCCCGTGCCGCAGGGCTTATTAAACCGTCAGCATTTTCTACGTATCCAATAGAGCGGTAGTTTCTTCTTTGGTGTGTGGTGTCTGTCCCCTTCCCCACGTGGAGACCGCAGGGCCGTGGCACAGCCGGGCAGCGAGAGCTCTGCATTTAGACATCCTGGGGGACGTCTTCGTGGCGGCCGTGCCACCGAGCCGAGCCTTGGGAGCATGGGTAGAGCTGAAGCTTTTTGTTCTCCAAAAATAACCCCGATTTGCTAGGCCTCAGTGGTTTTTAAAAGGAGGTTTTCCATTAGCTGTCCATCGGAGAGCCGCTGGCAGCGCTGCCGATGTCCCCGCTCCCTCTGAAAGGCAACAACGGGATGCAGCCCCCTGTGGCGTCAACACGGGTTCGCTGATTTTTTTAATACAAGGAAATAGAGTAAGTGAGAAATGCATTAATATTTGTTTCAAGCAGACTATTTTTAAATACAAATAAAGTTTTAGGAACTGTTTCGTTGACATGCATAACAATGTAAACATGTGAGAAAGGCGAGGGATTGTGATAACCTCTTGAATGCAAGAAGTCACGCAGACCAAAGAGTGACACCGCACCATATATTTTTACTGTCTGAGCAAAATTAAGGGCAAACAAATGAGGAAAAATAAACTAGACGTTTACAAAAGGCCCAGGGTGGGAGCAGTGGCTGAGTTCCCGAGGAGTTTGCCGAGCCCAGCGCCCCGGCTAAAGGGCCTGTTCCTGCTGGAAATCCTGCTCCACAGCATTTTATTACCCAGATGTTCCCCGTTTAGGAAACCTCACAGTTCATATCCCATTCTTTCTTAAAGAAAGTGAAAGGTACAAAATCAACTGCTTTTAAATTAGCAAGTTAAACTACATAGTCAGAAATTAGGAGTGGAAACACCCCGGCTATCTTCTACCAGCAGCGGCTGTCCTTCACTCAGCTGTGTGGTGCAAACTAAAAATGGGACAGTTTTCATTTCTCGTATGGTACCTGACTTACCAGTACCGTGGTAGCCCAACTAAATTGTGAAATACAAAGAAGAAACCGGATTATTTTCTTTTTTTAAAATATGTCTTTTAGGTGCAGTTGCTTGAGGATACAGTAAATAACAGTAGCAGAAGATCATTGGATTTCACAGGCAGCACCCAAGCATGAACATCGAATATTATTTTGATAGCTTCCCAGGAAGCATATTAACATTTTTATTTTCTGAAATACCACACATGAGCAAGAAAGGATCAAAGGAGCAGCGAGCTTCATGGGATGAGGAGGCCTGGGAGAGCTGGGCTGGCGAGGGCGGGGAGCCGCAGCACCAGTAAAAGCCGCGTTTCCTCCATGGGAACCAGTTAGCTGTAAACCCAACGCTTTGGGTAACGTTGTGGTGTATCAGAGGATTTTACTGCTTCCTTCATTCGCCTTTCCATAACAGAGGTTTTCATTAGACATCGGAAGCGGCGGCGATGCGTTGCTGGGATGTGCACACACACACACACGTTGCTTTGAGGTCCATCAGATTTCCATTACGGCCCGTGAGGCTGCAGCTCTCTGCCCAGGGCCATCCCCTGAGAGGTTTTTTTGCTGTTAACAGCAGAGGAAGGAAAAAAAAAAATATAAATGTGTGCTGCCGGTCCTAGGGGAGAACATAAAGCAGTGCTTCCATCTACTTTTGTTTGCTTCGAGAGCATCAGAGACATCAGTGAGTACTTTTTTTCCTCTAGGGCTTTTTTTTTTTAGTTAATTATTCTCCTTTTTATTCCTCCTCACCCTCCCAAGCAGAGGGCAGCTTTTCTCCCTAACCGATTGTTTGCCTGTTTGGAATTAAACACAAGCTGAGCACCATGATGGACTGGGGCTGAAGTGCCCCCCTCCCCGAGCACCGGTGAGACTGGGCTGAACTGGAAATGCACCTTCCAGACACCTGCGTTGGTGGTTTCTGCCAAGGGCACGGGTTTGGCTGCAGCTCCGGCAGCGGCACGGCAGCCTGGGGAAACCCGCTGGCTTCTTGGTGCTCCATGGCAAAGGCGGACGTGTTCGACGGCGGTTGACGCGCAGGCTCGAGGACACGTACCGTCTGCGCAGAGCTTTGCTCTCCTCCCACAGATCTTTCCTTGCCGTGGGACCTCAGCAGCTGTTACGCTCCCTTAAAAGCACCACCACCTTGGCAAACTTTGGCAACGTGTATTTTGTTCGCTAGAAACCTCTAGTCTTCCTTCGCCATGAAATGCATTCCTAGCACCTCCTCCCCGTATCGCCGGGAATAACTAGCACCCCTCAGACTGGGGAATTCCCCCAGGAATTCCCACCCCAGGGGGTGCCGGGCAGGGGATGGGGTGCACTCACAGCCCCAGGCGTGAGTTACACCTCAATAAATCATGTCTGGGCGTGTTTCACTGCATGCAGGAGAGGAAACCCCCAGCCCCGAGGCCAGCCTGCACCAGGCTGCTCGGGGGGGCCTGTCCCGCTGCGAGGGGCTCCCCAAGGTCTGGGTTGTGTGCTGGAAGGATACCACAAGATTTCCTAAGTGGTAAAATACCAAAAGCTGAGTTTTCTTCCTGCCTGGAAACTGGAGCTCTGTGCTTTTTGAGGAGGTGCTGTGGCATTTAAGGAATATCTCCCCAGCGTGGATCTGTTGTGGTGGGTGATGTTCAGATACTCGACCCTTCTTACGCAGGGTATCGCTGCCAGGAGGAAGAGCCACATCACTGGCAGGAAAACAGGAATATTCCCTGCATCCCAGCAGAAGAACCGCCTCGCACTTAGGCTGGAGATGCAAGCAGGGTTTCAGCTGACTGTTTATAAATAAACCTCTTGTGCCTGCAGAAGGCCCTGCCGCTTTCCACACCGGCAGGCTTGTGGCAAGAGGTGAGTCGAGTCCAAAGGGTGGTGGGATCAGAGCCACTCCGGTTTAGCATCGCTTACTTTCCTGGCTCGTGCTGGAGGTGGATACGGGCTGCGCTCCGCTCCGTCGCCCCAGTCCTGCCCTCGTGCTGTCGCTGAGCCTTCGGGGTGCTGCCGGCGAGGAGCTGGGCTGTGAGCAGAGCTCCGCGTGAGGACAACCTTTCCCCCCGCTGTATTTCCGAGGCAGATTAAGCGCTAGACAGAGTAGTCTGAAGCATCCCTCTAATTAAAACAAAATCCCTTGTGGCCTCTTATGTATAGAGAGATATTACAGACTTAAGGGATGTATAAAATGTATACTCATTGATTGGATCAACTGTTGCAGCTCCTTCCATATAGTCCAGTGAGAGCATTAACGGACGACTGACCGGGCTGGCAAGAAGAGCAGGGAAGGGGGGTATGGCCAGTGCTTTCACAGATGTCAGCTCACTCGCCTCCTGGCCCACCACCTGTGTCACGGCAAGTCCGTGAATACCTGCCTGGGGTATATGCATAAAAAATTTCTATACATTGCTACCTAGGTAGGCATCGCCTCCAGCACCCGTCCTGGGAGCCCCTCGTTTCTGGTCCTGCTTTGCCAGGCTGGAGCTGGCTGTGGCGCGGGACACGCGGCCGGCGCTGGGCTCCCACCACCGCCCGTTTGCCGGCTGCGGGTTTGCAGAGTTGTGCCCACGGTGGGTTGTTTCTGCCCGATCTGCTTCTGCGGCCGCTTGCGATGGCCGTTTTTCCGATCGCGGGAATGCAAGATCATTTCTGGTAAAGCCTCGGTAGTGATCGAGGGATGTGGTTTTCAGTGAGAAACAGCCAACCACTTGAAAGCTTTTGCAGGCTGAGATTTTGTGCTTAGCAAGTTGCTTCACCACAGGCTGAACCCCAAGAAATGTGAGTGTGTAGTAGAAATGTCTGCAGGCCTGGGTAAAAATGGAACTGGCAGATGATGCTTTAACTTCCACAACGTAAACATTACAGAAAAATAGTGTAAATACGGGGGATTCTATTTTTTTTTCCCTCATTTTTTCCCTCACGCAGGCCAGGAACTACTAGAGCTTAAATAAATCACTGCAGAAGTGAGACTGACCTAAATCGTTTTACACAGCGGAGACCTTGTCTCCTGCTTTTGGAGCTTCTCGTATTTATGCTGTGCCAGAACAGAGTTTAAGTTGTCTGTACGGCAGTAGCTGCTTCCTACGCCACGGGGAGCTTGGGGGAAGGTGTGAGATCGGCTCGCGTGTGGCAGCAAGGCTGCTGGGGAGATAAAACCACCAGCTCACGCGTGCAGGGTATTTTTGGTGCCGCACCGACCCGTTCTTGGCACTGGCAGGTTTCCCTGCCCCTGCGTGGGGCTGCCGCTCTGCATGGCTCTGCTTTGCCTCTGCATGAGCACCCAGCCAGGCCATGCATGAGTGCCTAATTAATTCAAGCGTTAACTGTCTAATCAGTGAACACAGAAGCGCCCTGTTACTATACATTTGAGCGCCCAAGGAGTTCGTGCATCAGCACCCAATTAGTTCATGCATGAGTGCCCGCCCAGTGCACGCATGAGCAACCCAAAAGATCCTGCATGGGCGCGCAGTGGACCTGCACACAGCTTCACAATCAGTTCACGCACGAGTGCAGGATCGGTCCACGCATGAACGCCCAGTTAGCGCATGCATGAATGCCTAATTACTGTACACATGAGCCCCTAATTAGTACATGCATGAGCACCCAAGTAGTTCATGCATGAGCGACCAGTTATTTTGCATACGAATGCCCAATTAGTGCGTGCATGACCGCTCAATTATTTCATGCATGAGCACCAGGTGATTTACATGTGATTTCCCACTTGGTTCACCTGTGAGCACCCGGCGTGTTCCGGAGCAGGGACGCCCCTGGGGACTGCAGCCCGTGGCTGACCCGCAGCAGGAGGAAACCCCTCACCCTGAAACCAGTCCAAAGCAACCTGGCACCTCCGAGTTCAACTGAGAGCAGAGCAGTGCTCTGCTCGACCACAAAAACCCAACCCTGGCCAGTGTTGTGGCTCACAGGAGAGGTGGAGGAGATGATTAGAACAACCCTTCCAACCTTAAAAATGTAGGAAGCCTTTGACCTGCACGCAGGGCCCCTTGCACGTAAGCCACCTTGGGTTTAGGGCTTGTGGTGGAGCACCCAGCCCAAATGAGAGGAAGGACAGAAAAGAAAAAATGGAGAAACTCAAGGGAAGAAGTCAAATTAACACTCATCCTTAACCTGGCCCTGCAAGCACATCGAGCGTGTGTCCCAAAACCTCCCTGTCTCGTGGTCAGACTGGGACCCTGCAAATCCTGCTGCAGGAGCGAAGGAAGCCACAAGGCACACAGCATGTGGCTTCGACGTGAGTCTTCCTCTGGTGTTTATGTTGTCTCCAAACCTGTCTTTCACTTCGGGAGGGATCCAATTAAAGGGAGTTCCCAGCTCTCTGCATCCAGCTGGGCTGGGAGCCTGGGCTGGGCTGCTGGGAGCTGGGAGCAGTGGGCTGGCCAGCTCAGCCCAGCTGGGCTGCGTCAACCCCTCGCCCCTCCGCACGCACAAAGGCAGTTGTTATGTTCCTGTGCTAATATGACCCCGCCAAGATTCCAGAGAGATGTTTTTATTTATGGATCCTGCAGGAACTGCACACCACAAGTCACTTGCAAAAACTTGCAGAAGGCAGATGACCTGAATACATATTAATAAGGCTCACAAGTCGTTTAGTATTAGTTTTTTCTATCACGCTTGCGGGATGGCAAGGAACACACTACCTCGTGGAAAGCAATGTTTAGACAAAACCCTGCCTATAGCTTGTCACATTTTTAAGCCCATTTGCCTTGGAGATAAGCCCAGGCTGCCCTGCCACGGCGCCGTGCTGCAGCTGCCTCCGCGCCGGGACAGACCCAGGGGAGCCAAGACGCGATAGCTCCATGCATGCCAGAGCCACGAAAGGGCTGTGCCAGCTTTGGGGCCTTGCGTGGCCAGAGGCCGTGTTTGGGGGTTTCAGAGCCCCAGTGTGTGATGCTGATGGGAAATGTTTCACCCAGTCCTGGGTGGTTCTTCCGATGAAGGAGCATTTCTCCCTGTGCCTGCTGCCCCACTGCTCCCGGCAGCAATAATGGGTGGTGACCCCTTTTCCAGCTAGGGAACCTGGGGGACAGCCCCAGGTCTGGTATTTGTGCACTCCGGTCTCACTCTGGACTGAAAGCCTTTGCAGATCAGGCGTGGGGACGAGCTGCTCAGAGCGCCTGGTTCCTATTCCCCGGGGGATGTGAGAGGAACTCATGGGAGACAGAAATGCGCCCAGACTGGATCTGTGCAGTGAAAAGGATGGCAGGTAGTGAAAATGCTTTATCATCCCAAATTTGTGAACAATAAACTGGGGGACTTGGGGTCTGATATTGATGTTAACAGACTGCTTATGGTGATCAAACCCTCAGCATCAGCAGTGGCAGCTCCCCGCTGGAGTTTTATAGAGCATTTCCTTTTATAGGGCATTTTCTTTTTCCACGGGATTTATTCAGGTTCTATAGCAGGGATTCAGGGAGATAATAACGTACATTAACCAGGGCGCTGAAACTGCTTCACAAACAAGATTGATCAAAGCAGCCCCGGACTGATAGCAAACCCCTCATAATGCAGTTTTCAAAACACTTGCCAAAACAATTGACTCTCGGTAAAAAATAACTCATTGGGCAGCCCCAGGAGGGCTGTGGGCAGTAAGGGACCTGGCTCCAGCAGCTGGAAAGTGGCTGGGGACTGCAGTGACGATCAAGGACCAGATCCAGCTCCCCCTCACCCAAGGCAGGGGCTGGGTCTTGGTATCGAGGTGTGAGCACCCGGGAGGAGCCGCCAGCCAATCCTGCCCCAGGGCCGATGTAGGTGCTGGGGTTCCGCTCATCGGGGTGCCCAGCTGTGTGCGGACCCGGCCCCCAAGGAAAGAGCTTGCCACCCCATGGGTGCCTTGCAGGTGGGCTGTCACTTGCCAGGGAGAACGACGTGTTTTACAAGGGGTCAGACTTTGCAAGGCTTCCCCCCCTCCCCGGCCCCGGCAGAAGCTTGAACGTGGGGTTTTGCCGCTGGCAGTGCCTCCCTCTCACTACTTACGTCTCATTTCTGTGCAGTTGCTTCGCAGCACGTCTCTGCAAGATTGGGAGCTGCTGGCTCTTCGCTCGATGCATCAGCCACAGAAGGATGATTATCAGTGATGGTGATGGCACTAGATGAGGAAGAGAATCTGTAGCTGCCCTGGCTGTGATGTTCATGCTCCTGCCACAGCAGGTGGGACCTGATGGAGAGAAAAGGTTTGTGTTGATACGATGAAGTGGCCAAATCCCGCTTTGTGTGGAGCAGCAGCCCTGCTCCGGGGTGCCCGGGTGTCCCTGCTGTGTCCACCCCCCCCAGGACACACAGGGAGGGCAAGGAGGTGAATTAATAAAAGAAAGTGCTTTACTGCTGCTGTTATTTTTATTGATTATTGGCAAAAGAGAGAGGCTGATGGTAGAGTGTGGAGAAGAGGAAGGAGGTGAGCAGGGGTGCAGGCGACACGGGGGAGGAGGAGAGAGGAAAGGAAATCCTGGAAGGAGAGGAGATGAAGGCAACATTTCTACGGTCATCTGCTACAGACACGCACTACAAAATACATCAGTGTGCCATGCAGATGGCGGGGCAGAGCAGAAGTAATGGGCTGAGTTGTAGCAAGGTGGAGTTAGGTTAAATAAGAAGAAAAATCCCCAGTGGGGGATGTTACTGAGGAGGTGCAGCATGGAAGCAGAGCTGGTGTCATGCTGCAGCTGTGCTGTCAGCCCAGCTTTGGGTTTCCAGACCTCTGCGTTTTTTAGGGCAGAAGTGCACAAACTCTGTGGTTTTTGACTCAAAATCGCCTGGGATTTGAAACATGTTCTGTGGGGAAGTACGTGGCCATGGGGCAGGAGGAGCACAGCCTTAGATGGCAAACTGCTCCTCGCTGCCAGGCCCTTTTCCTATTAATCCCTGTGAAGTGCCTTATATAGTGCACTCGGAGGAATTTCTAAATAAATGCTTTTTGTCACTATTTAGGAACGCATCTCCCTCCATGGCATTTGAAGCACTTCCTTCTGTCAAGGCCGTGCTCCTTCACGTGCAAAGAGCAGAGCTGAGCCTGCAGCGCCCGACGGCGGCCGCAGCCGGGGTGTGCTGGGCAGAAGCGGGGCTCCTCCACCTCCTCCTGCTGCTGACTGCTTTGGGGAAGGAGGCAGGACGTAACCGGGATGGGGTTACACTGGGATTACAGAAGCAGCCACCCACACTGGAGCCAGAGCTGTGGACCACTGGTTGTCACCGTTTGGGTTCAGGGCAACCATTTTATACCTCGTCCCTTCGCAGCCAGGTCCCCGGGGCAGCTCCCTCCTGTCCTGGGGTGTAAGTGCCCGTGGGCATCCCCAGGACAGGCAAGGCAGGAGGGAGGCGAGTGCTCCTTCTGCACCCGCTTGCACCGGGAAAATACCAGGAAGTCTGGGGCATGGGAGTGCTCATGGGAAAGCCTGGGGCTCCCATTGTGCAGGACAGACAGGACAAGCATCGCTCAGCAGCTGCCTCTAGCCTCAAAACCTGCCGAGCCCCCATCATCTGCCCCGGCCCCAGCCCAGGATTAATAGTATAGTAAAACCAGACTTTGCGGTTGTCGCTCTATCGCACACGAGGATTAAGCAGAAACTCATGGCAGCAGGAACAGAGACCTGATTTACAACAGCTCAGATCCCTCCCCACTAACGAAGCTCCTTCATTAGTAGGGGATGGTTTAGCAATACAGGCTGGGCAACCTGGCTCCGCCGAGGGCAGTGGTGTCCCTCATCTGTGGCAGCAGTGCTGCGAGCCTGGTGTGGTGGTTGCTGGATATCAGAGCTCCTCGGACGAGAAAAGGAGAGGGTTTCCTCCGCAGCTCAGTGCTGGGGAGGGAGGGAGATGCCTCCTCCAGTGTAGCCAGGTTGGTTCCAGTGCCTGCAGCAGGGCCGTAGCGGGGCTCTGTGCCCGTGGAGCTGCCACCGTGCCTGATGCAAACCATGTCTCTGTTCTGGCCCGGCAAGGCAAGAGCCGAGGCTCTGAGCCTCCCGCTCTGGGATGCTCATAAAAAGATCCACAAGACTCAGAGATTTGTTGCCTCAACAGAGACTCGGCAGAGCTATAAATAGCCCAGCCAAGTGTCGTGCAGCGAACCTGAGCAGAGCTGGCTGTCCTCGTGGCCAGGAGCTCTCAGGAGCCTTGCAGGGACAACTGGCTCTGCCTGCTCTGGCCAGGCAAGCCTAGAGCATACCACAGCCTACAGGGATGTGGGTCTTCCCCATCCCCACTCCCTGGGCTCCTCGTGGGCTCCCCGTCCCCACAGGCACCCCACGGGACTCCAACCTCCTGCCTCTCCCCAAGCTGGTCCCTCTTTGGCAGCTGCCCACCATCTCTGCCCAGGCATGGCTTTTCCTCCACCTCAGCCCCAAGATTGGCACCTCCAACCCCCTCCAGCCGCATGGAGCCTCTGGAAACATCACCACAAAAATATTTACTCCTGCTGCTGCCGAGATGGAAGCTCATAAAGGGCTGTAGCTAAGCCTGTTACTATATTAGCACTGGCATCCAAAACAGAGAAAGGCAGGGGCCTGCCTGGGGGTGGCCTGCAGTGACCCGGAGCACGTTGGTGGGTGCAGGGCATCGCCTGTGTCCCGGTAGGATGGGCACTGCCCGCTCCCCCTCCTTGCAGAGGGAGCAAAAAAAGCCAACCTGCAGAAGCAAGCAAGAAAAACCTCTCCAGGGGTGCAAAGAGACCATCAGTTATCTCCCACAGCAGTGCAGAGGGATCTCAATGTTAATAAGGGTGAGGCCTGAGGCTGTAATTTGATGGCTATGGCCCAGCCCTCGGCTCTGGCCACATATTTATTAATGGACACTGCTGCTCCGCCAGAGCAGCTCTTCGTGCAGCCCCAGGACCTCTGCAGCTCCTGTGTGTGTGGTGTTGGGCAGACAGCAGATGACCTGCAGCCATTGCCTGGCTGATGCACCCAGGTTTTGAGCATTTGAGCTCAGAGGGAAGGCTGCCACCCTCAAATCATCCATCTGAAGGCTGGAGATCAGGTCCCATGCTGCCAGCTGTGATCTTACAAACTTAGTGCCATACAGCCCTGCAGCATTAGTCCTCACTTGTTTTTCTGCTGCTCATCATAAACCTGAAGCTCAGGTCTGGACCCATTTGGGAACGGTGAATATTTTATTTGCTGTTGGGAATTTTGACCAGTGTCTCAGAGGCTGCACCAGGAAATATCCACTTCATTAGCAAAAAGGATCGGCCCATTCCTGGGCTGCCTGCTCACCAGACAAAAGCACAGCCATGGAGTGAACTTCAGCCTGTCCCCCGAGTGCTGTTATCAGCCGTAGGCTTGTCTTTCTTGAGCAATCAAATTAGATAGATTTCAGTACCCAGAGTGGTCTCCCTGGTTCTCAAGGCCACGCACACAATTAAAACCAGTCTGATTACAAGCCAGCTCAGCCCAGGCAGCGCTGCCTCTGTCTTGCTGAGTGTGGGAATGGGGACAACAAGGGAATGGGGACTTTTTTGGTTTGCTGGGTTTTTCTTCAGGTGGCTTCTGCAAAAGGCTTCTTGGCACCTCTGCTCAAGTGAAACGGGAGCAACCAAAACGGGAGCTGGCTGGTGGCCAGCCTGGCAGATGGGCCCGCAGGGGCAGCTGGCGGGGCAAGTGTATGCCCAGAGCACATTTATGGTGCCAGGATCCAGCGCAGGACCCTGTGAGACTTCACAGGTGGGTGCGTGGGCACAAGGCAGCTTACAAGTGGGAGTCTCCTCTGCTGTTTCCTACCCTGAGATTTGCACCCCTCTGCCCCCCGCCAGCCCCCCGGACCCCGCTGCAGGGCTGCTGGTGGCAGGGCTTAGTGTGTTCCCCACCAAGGCACCGCCACACCGCATCAGCCCTTCATCCCACTCCAACAGTACCGGTAGCTGCCGAGTTGCTAAAGCTGAGCTTTTACCACAGCTTTACTCCAGGGAGAGCAGTAATGCGAACCAGGGCATCACACTGCTGTGACAGGCCTTTTCCTGCACTTCGGAGTGAACAGAGGGTTTTTATTCTCCCCTTTGTCCTTACCTTGGCTGTCACATGTAAGTGAAGCATCACGTGTTCTCACGGTGAACGTACGATGGAGCTGCTCCAATGGCCACGTATCACCCCTGAGCACTGGTGCAGGGCCAAGTCTCGGTGGCGCAGTACCCGGGCTTGGGATTTTATCGGCTTTCCCACACGAAGCAAGGCTGGACCCGGCAGGAAAGGGACCTGGAAGGAATTGCTGAGACACGCCTGGAGAAAAGCAGCAGCTCCCACAGGACATGAGGCTGGTGGTTTAGTGAAAGATGCTCCCACCTTTGCTGGGCATTCCCCAAGCTTTGCTGCCAGTATAAAAGCAGGAAAACCCCAAGAATTGAGGGAGCCCTCTTGATGTGTTCAGGAGGGGGAAATCTGCCTGGCTTTGAAGGACAAGGAGAAATGCTGAGTCCTGCGGAAGAAGCTGAGTACCTGCCTGCAGCAGCCTGAAAACCTGAACATCTGTGGACACTGGAGGAGAAGGTTGCATGGACCTCTAGGAGACCTGGATCTGTTCCTAACAGGGCTGCTAATGGCCTCAGGGACCTGTCGCTGTTCACTCTCTTGCCACTGCCTTAGTTTCCTCAGCTGTAAATACGAGAAGCTGCAGCAATGCCAGCCAGCTTGGGAAGGTCTTGCAAGGCCCAAGTGGTCAGTGACCACCACGCGTTTGAAGATCTCAGGTGGACGATGCCATCAAGGTGCAAAGCTGCAACTCCTCACCACCGACAGAACTGCTTTTTCGCTCTTGGGTTGAGCTGCCCGCGCGCGCGCAGCTGCCTGGTGCTGGACCCAGAGCCCCGCGGTGCCCGCTGAGGGGCAAAGCCTGGGGAAGGAGTGGGGGGCACAAGCAGGCCCTGCCTGGCTCTGGGGTCTATCACCAGAGATATGTCCCTGCCCGGTGTGAGGGCAGAGCCAGGCCCAGGCAGGGTCAGGGTCACCACAGCAGCACAGCCCGCTCAAGAGGGGCCTTCCCCAGGCAGTTACCCCCCCAGGGGATCAGCTTCTTCTCCCGAGGGGATGAGGGTCCCCAAAGCGGCGGGGATCCCCCCCAAAAAGCATCGCACCCCCCGCCCCCAGGCCGCGGTCCCTCACGGCACCGGGGTAACTCCCCCCCCCCCACCCCCGCGAGGCACCGCCCCGCCCCGCGCTCGCCCCGCGGCATTGTGGGATGAAACAGGATGTAGGCAGAACAGAGCGGGCGGACAGGCCGGGGCGGCGGGCCGAGCCGCGGCGCAGCCAATAGGGGCGCGGCGTGCCGTGCGGCTCAGCCAATGAGAGGGGAGACGGGCCGCGCGCCGCAGCGGGCGGGGCGGTATTTGAGCGCGGCGCGGCGGCGAGGCGCAGAGCGCTCGGCGCGGCGCAGGGAGCGGAGCGGGCTGGGGCTCAGCGGCTGCGGGCCTCCTCCTCTTCCTCCTCTCGCCTTCCTCGCTGCCTTGCCTCGCCCTCCCGGGGTGGCCCCCTCACTGTGAAGGTGAGCGACTCCCTTTCTTACCCCCACCCCCCGCCTCGTCCGGCCCCGCGGTCACTCCGTGGGTGAGGGTGGTGGCGGGCTCCCCTTACACCGGGGAAGGGGTTTTGCGGTTCTGGCCGACTGAGCGGGCGACTCCAGGTCCCGCTCCCGGCGGCGATCGGAGCCCGCCCCGCCCCGGTGCGTTGTTGGCTTCGCTCCGGGCAAGGTCACCGCTGCCTCGGGCTCCCCCGGGGCTCCCCCCGCCTGCTGAAGGTCACGCAGGGCTCCGGCCCGCACAAGCGCCCGGCTCCTGGCAGCGCCTGGCCGGGCTCCCTCCTGCCCTGCTGGGGAGGGGGCTGTGCCGCACCTCCCTCTCAGGACCCCTCTCCGGCCGCGGTGGGTGCTGGGCTTGGGCCTTGTCCTCATCTCGGCCTCCAGCCTGTGCTGGTGGGGAAGCAGCAGGTGCTGGGCTTGGGCCTCGTCCCACTCTTAGGGCCTCATCCTGCCTGGGGAGGGAGGGGAAGAGATGATTTGTGTCCTGTGCTCGTCCCAAAGCTGCATCTTGTCCTGGGGAGGGAAGGAGTGGGTGCTGAGCTTCAGCATTATCCCCCTCCCAAAGCCCTATCCTGTTCTGCTCGGGGAGTGGTTGGGTGCTGGGCTTGGGCCTTGTACTCCTTCCAAGACCTCATCCTACCCTGGTGAGGGAAGGGTTGGCTGATGGCTTGGGCCTAATCCCCCTCCCAAGGCCTCATCCTCCCCTGAAGTGGCTGCTAGGGCTGTGGTCTTTTCTTCCTCCCTCAGGACCCCATTCTGCTCCGAGCTGGGGAAAGGTGGCTGCTGGAGCTGTATTATTATCCCCTTCCTAGGCCCACCCTGCCCTGGACTGGGTGCTGGGGCTTTGTGATTTTCCTCAGAGAAGGCCAGACCCTGAGGGCCAGCTGTGATCTTGTGGCTTAGGGATAAGACATGTATGGGGTGCTGCTGGGCTGCCTTGTGGGGAAGATGCCTCTGAAACCTCCCCCCCCCACGGGGGAAATGAGCAGGGAGTGGGGCCCTGCTCTGTGGTGTTCAGGTGGGTGGATGGGGGGATGCTCAGAGCTGCTCCCTGCCTCACAGTGGGTGCAGGGGACCCTCTTTCCAGGCACAGCCAGTTGCCAGCTCCTGCTGTGGTTGGCCTTTGAAGGATGTTGTGCCCCGGAGCTGAGGAGGGCAGGCTGGCCAGTGCTTGCAGCTCTGTTGAGAGATAATGGTGGGGTTTCTTTCTATGGCGCTGTTGGCCCTCGGCAGCACGGGCCTGCACTGAGATGCTCCTTGCCTGAACAATGAGGAAGGAAGATGCTTTTTGCAGGTCGCTCTGTGGCCGATTACGTAATGGCAAATACCCTCTGAACTCAGCGTGTGGTGGGGGTGCATGAGGGCATGCTTGTCCTCTTTTCCTAAAAAGGGTTTCCTGGGAGAATGACCCACAAGTGAATTTCTACTACTTCCCTTTTCTGGTGGGCTGGACCCCTAGAAGACTTTCCCAAGGGATTAGCAGATTCTTGGATAGTGAATCCAAACCTCCAGGCAGTTGGTTGGGCTGTTCTGAGCCATGTTTTGTCCTGCCAGGGTTTCTGGGCCACAGGCTAACACCCACTGGCTTAAACCACAACGCAGAGGGGAACAAACTGCCTGGAAGTGGCTTTTCCAGAGCTGTGGTAGGGGTGTGTTCTCTCTGATGTTTGAGCTCAGTTCCTGTCATTCCTCCTGATGCTATTAGTGTATGTTAATAGCTGTGCTTTATTAAACATTGTATCAAAAACGTATAAATTAAGGTTGCAACAGAAGTCTTCAACTGCAGGCAGAGTGAAGAATTGAAGTATTGTAATCATAGGGTTGCAATTATGCAACTGGATTCTCTTTCTCTCTGGATAGCAGGCTCCTTTAATTGCTGTAACAAAGCTACTCCTTCAGTTTTCTGGGACTGTTCCAGGAAGCGATCGTTGCAGCAGATTTTCTTCACTCCCCAGTAGAGCTAAAAATGTGTAGTTTCACTATTTCAAAACATGCTTGGTAGTATCACTCAAGACTTACAGCACTGTAACAGGATTTAGGAAACTTAATGGTGCTCTGCAGGCTTAATTGGAGGCACTCCTTGCCATTAAGAAGCTTATTCCCACAAAGTTTTAATATGCTCTGGTAAGAGCTGCTGCCAAGGTGAGCAGCTGTGGGCCTTCTCAGCGCAGACCTTCGCTTGACCGGGCCTCACGTGTGGCTCGAGCGAGGGGCCTGGTGCTCAGCGGGGTCTTGGAGCGTGCCAACCAGCAGCAGGGCTACACGGGGCTCCTTCCCAGGGATCCTTCCCCCGGGTATGTCGCAGCCTTTGCTTGAAGAAAAGCTGCAGGGCTGGGATTGCCAAATCCCTGTTTTCTAGGATAATATGAATTGCACTAGAAACTTCTCAAATGCCTCCCTGGGAAGGCCATGGCAGATCTACATGTAAATGGAATCAGTGACTGCTGTGAAGCACCTGAACTAATTTAAAGGGGGGCACACACTCAGCTCCAGCATACCACCTTCTAGTTTCTTAAAGGCCATGGGCAGCACTAGTGTGCTGGTTTCTAGCATTTGTGTTGTGGCTCACAGGCAGGGTTGTGGGGAAGGGAGGCCGCTTTGTTGGGCCCTGGCTGTGCTAGCTCAGTCGTGGGGCTGGCCTCCCCTTCTTTCTAGGCTGCAGCATGGTATTAACCTGTTTCTGGCTTGTCAGACCGGCTTTGTCCCATGGGAACAGCTGAAGTCTGGGTTTCAGTGGCAAAGCAGCGGTGAGGTGAGGGGATGATAGTAGGCTGAATGTGGAACAACACTCCTTCCGGGCTAAACTAGCAGCAGTAACTCTAACTCCTGGCATGGGGTGGAATAAAAAGCACTGCTGCTGTTAACATGCTTCGTGAGTTTCCCTGCTGGAGACAGGCAGTCTGGGACCCGTTGCTTGCAAGGCTCTGAACAGATAATGCTCTAAACCACTGGTGCACCTGGAAGGCAAACTTGGCTGTAACCTATTGATGTATAGGAGGGCTGTGGTGCTCTGCAGATGCCGTCTCCTCCCACACAGTAAGCTTTTTCTGCATGTGTTTAATGCAGGTGATGTTGGGCTATCTCTGATCTATCCTCCAGACAGTGCCAGTGCTACAGTGTTCCAGCTGTAAGGGGCACCCTAGCCTGGGACTACTGTAGGCTACCCTGATAAACTCAACTGGCCATAACAGGGGTTTGTAGTATTGGCTTGTGACGCAGCCTGCCATAGAAAGGACAACCTCTGCACAGGAAGCTTCTCTCTTGGGAAGGGATTAAAGGAATCTATGTTCTGCCTTAGGTTCACGATGTCTGACAGAAAGGCTGTGATCAAGAATGCGGACATGTCCGAGGACATGCAGCAGGATGCTGTAGACTGTGCTACACAGGCAATGGAGAAGTACAACATAGAAAAGGACATTGCAGCATATATAAAGAAGGTAACTATGGGATGAGGGGGCTGCTCTGGCTGAGACTTCCTGGAGCTCTTAAGTATGTGTGCCAGTTGTGAGCCTGAGTGTCTGAGACTTCGTACTTGTGTGTTTGGAGGGTGAAGATGCTTCTTGGTTTCACCACTGTTGCCAAGAGGCTGGAGTGATTCTTCCAAGGTCAGAGGAGGGCTGTGGCAGAGCAGGGCCTGGTCTGTTGCTCTGGCAAGCTCTGAGGCAAACAGTGTGAGTGCTGTCCCTCTGGATTTGCCAGCCTAGAAAGAGCTGGCTGCAGTCTCCGTTTAGGACTTGCTTCACAGATGCTGCAGCTTGACTTGCAGTACCAGTGCAGGGTGGGATTACACTCTTTCACTCGAGGGGGGGGGATCTGTGCATGTGCAGTTCTGTCCGACTGTTCCTGGCCCTGGGGTGGGTGGTGTGGAGGAGGATGGGGCCTTGTGCTGGCTGGCAGGGTTGTGAAAGGTGCTGCTTTAAAACCAGTACAAGCAGCTGCCCTGACCTGTGAAGAGGTGTCTCCCCATTTGCAGGAGCCCATTAACTTAAGTCTCGTGCTCGACAGCATCTGGGGAGCTGTCGGTTCCCTCTGTAACCACTTCTCCAAATGGTCAGGCAAAGCGCTTTTGAAAGGGGGAAACTGTGACTGCATAGGCACCCGGGCTGGCTTTTGGGCCTTGCTTGTAATCTAAGCTTGAATGGAAAGGAATCAAAGGTGTCTCCTAACCTCTCGGATCACTTTGAGGCAAGATTTACCTCAAAGTGCTTGGGGCAATGCAGCCTGTAAAGTGAGTGTGTGCAACAGAAGGCATCCAAAAAGAAGTTGGCCTTTATTTTCTGCGAGTGTGTTGGGAGGAGGGAAGCAATTTGATGCACCTTCATGCTTTGGCAAGAAAGCTTTTTCCTTACTTCAAACTGTCTTGTTGCTGTCTGAGGACTAACCCTTGCTTTAATCTTGAATGTTGAGTCTGTTCTGGCCCTGTCTCAGGGGAGGGAAGGGTGTTCTTGGGAGATGGGTATTAATTAGAGGGAGGAAAATGGTCTTTAACCCTATCTTACCTGCTAAGTGGAAGACTTAAGCCAGCATTCAGCTTGCTCTCCTCCAGCTTCTTCAGTCTCCATGTGCTGTCTGGCCTGTGAATTTACCTGCATGTTTTCAATGCAGATTTTTTTTTTTTCTCCCCCCTTTATGTGAAGGAGAGTCCCAAACAGCAGAAGCCAAACTCCTCCTTCCTTTTTTTAGGTGACCTTTAAGCTCAAATGCCTTGTTGGAGCAGACATGCCAAAATCTTTTTTTATTTTTTTTGTGAGTGGGTTTGGAATGGGAGAGGAGAAATATTCCCCTGAGCTAGCCTACATGCAGGGCTTGACTAGCACTGTGCCAAGGAGAGCTCTTGCATCTGCTTTCTGCCCAGGGCCGATGGGTGCTCTGGGTCTGGGGAGATAATTTGCTTGTGTTGGGTCTTTCCAGCAATCCACTGCAGAGGTCCAGTTGTGTCCGTCACTACCTTAATATAATAGTGTCTTGTAGTGGGGAATCTAAAGATGCTGCAGGTGGGAGGAGAGGTGATAGTGAGTGAACAGAACCAGCTAAGAAATTGTGCTTAGAACTATTTTCATGTGGGCTTTCTTGGCCTTAATGCCTCTCTTCTCTTTCTTCAGGAATTTGACAAGAAATACAACCCAACTTGGCACTGCATTGTTGGCAGAAACTTTGGCAGCTATGTAACACACGAGACAAAGCACTTCATCTATTTTTACTTGGGTCAGGTTGCAATTCTTCTCTTCAAGTCTGGATAGGAAGTAGGAGCAAGTGAAATTTGGACTGTAATGCACTGATGGCTGAAGCCACGACTCCCTTTAACATGGCTATGCCGCTGCATGGACTGTATACTATATTTAATGTGTATATGTTGCAGTAAAAATCTACTTCTGTTTAGTTGCCTGGGAAGAAGGCGGCATTTTTTTGTTACTGCTTTTTTTGGTTGTATTGCACTAGGAAACCTGTAAATGCTTAAACAATGGCCTTTACGTGGGAAGAAATAAAACTATTCCACAACAGCTCCCTCAGTGGTAACTCCTTCTTTGAGGCTGGGAAAACTTCTTTGGGCAGGCCAAAAGACCCTGACTTCCTTCCTGAGTTTTATTAGACTGTTAATCTTGTAACGAGGAGCAAAGCCAGTGTAAGCCTCTGTACCCACCCCGCAGACTGTAGAGAGCTGGCTCTCCCAGTAACCTCAGAGCAGGTACTTAGACCTTCCCTGAAAGCTGGTGGGGTGGCTCTTGATTACGTGGCTTTCACACACCAGTTGAACTCCACCTCGGACTGTGATAAACAGACTTGCAGCTGGCACCCTTGGTGTTCTCTTTCAGTGCCCATCACTGTATTTTTGGCTCTGCTGAAATGTTGACCTAGACTTGTAAGCAACTCAGCCTGGTCTAGAAGACTTCAACAGACACCCCCCTGAGTTGCTGCTTGCTGCAGAAAGCAGCATCCTGTGGCTGAAGTCTTTAGACCTCGATCCTGAGATCTAAAGCCACGTGGCCTGTCCCCGAAATGGAGTAGGATATCAAATTGGTGACTACTGACAACAGCTCTATTTGGCATGTTCTTAGCCAGTTGTCTCAACACTGCCTTAACTTGATGCTCTCCTTAAAGCAAGCTAGTCATGTGGAAGACTTGTAAGTGGCCACTGTCTCCTTTTTCTTATTTTCTGTAGCTGATAAGCTATTTCTGGAGGACTGTCCTCCATGTTCTGATATCTGCTTTTGTTCTTAAAGCACAGTACCAAGAAGTTAAATTTACATGTGATGTTTGTGTGAAGGAAACTCATGTGACATCTGCTTCAAAGGCAGACAAATGTCTTGGTCTCCAATAGGTTCAGCAGTGATGTTGTCTTAGTATGTACTGACTCTTGGATTACACTGCAGGAAGTTCTTTTTATCTGGGTGTGGAGAAATGCTGTGTGATGGCAAGTAAATACCTGGTGCTTGTCATAAGGTCTATTTATTGGTTTGCTAACTAATGCATAGACGATATGACTGGGCTGGTGAGCCTAATTTGTGTCTCTGAGATGACTTTGGTAATTAGTCACTGGGGGGAAAAAGGGCAGAGTGAAGGGAGCTCTTCATTGTGAAATGACTTGATGACCCAGGTTGACTACTTCCTGAAGTAAAAGTCCTTCTTGTCTCTGTGCAAAATCCAAAGTATGCCTAATTTTGTAATATTGATAGAACAATGTTGTAACTAGAAAGAATGTAGCTGTCATAACTTCATGTTGATGGAAATGTCTGCACTGGGGTAATGTGCCTTGGGCTGTCCGGGGCACTCTTGTGGTCTTGTCTATTCGGAACTCCACTCTGGATCTGAAAGGAGAATGTTTTGGGCTTGTTTTTTTTCCAAGCATGAGTCTAATGTGAACCTGTTCACAGTCTCTCGTGGAGCAAGATCTGTTCCCTTCATAACTGCAATGGCTCAAATACCATTTATTTTTTTCAAACATTAAAGGTGAATTGACACATTTAAACAGCCTCTAGTTTCTTCTTCGTTGCCAGCTGCCCCAAGCAAAAACCGTGCTTGTCCAGAGAGGGTGAGCAGTGAGTTCTCTACCCTGGAAGCTGCTGATGACCCGAAGGAGGCAGGTCTGTGCTGGTGCTGACCCAGCCTGGCTCCAACCCCGTGCCAGGAGGCGGGATGCTGTCCTGCTGCAGCCCTGATGGGATGCTGCTGTGCCAAGTAACCCCGGGGACGAAGGCCCTGGGGCAACATCTTAGTGACTTCAGACAAAGGGGGTGGTGTAGCGCCTGGGGTCCTGGGTTCTACATGCTCAAAGGTGTTTCCCTGCTTTGCAGGGAAGCAGGTTTACGCTTCAGGCTTCTTCCCTGTGCTCGGTAGAAAGGGGAGATCTGAAACTCTTGCCGGTTGCCTGAAGCTGGTCTGTGTTTAATGCCTCTCGCGCTGCAGGGGCTGTGGGCTTGCCCTTAATCCCCCTTCAGCTTGCTGTCTTGTTCCTGCTGCAACCTAAATTTGAGGTCGTGGCCTTCCCTGATATTTTGGAAAAGCTGTGGGCGCTTCCCAGCTACAGTAGTGTAACAGCTATGCTGGGGGACACCAATGCCAGCGTGAGAAACGAGGGGAAGCTGAGCTGCTGACAAACATGACTCATGCTAAGCAGCCATAAAATGAGCTGATCCCCAAGCGAGCAGCGCGGTGGCTGTTACGCACAGGCAATCTGCTGTAACCTAGACCTGGCAGTGCTGAAAAGCAGGGGTGGTTTCTACTTTAGGAGGAGCTGGGGGTGACGCTCCTCCCTCAGTAGTCCTCACCAGGTTTCTAACTGGAAGTGTAGTTTTGAGGTTTAAGGGGCTCTGCGCTCCTGGCCTGGGTTAACGCCGCGGCTCCAAGAAAACATTTGCAGCCTTGTGGGGCTGGGGTGGTCGAGCCCCCTTGGTGCTCCTAGTTGGCAGAGAAACCGGCTCCTGACTGCCAGCTGGAGCCCGGGAGGTTGCTCATCCAAAACTTTTCCAGCCTGAATTCTGCCTGCGGGAAAACAGCCCTTCCAGCCACCTCTCCAGGGGCTGTGGTGCTGGTGGAAACTGGTCGCAGGTGGGATGTGGAGGCCCCGCCAGGGCTGGAGGGACGGCGTGCCCTGGAGCTGACGCGCACACCTAGAAAGTGGGTTTGATGCTTCCTTGGATGGGTCACTGCGGCAGGAATCCCGCTGGAGGCTAAGGAAAAGAAGCTCTGGCTCATACCTTTAGCAATTAGGCAGTGAAACCGAGCCCTGCTCACCTCTCCGTAACCCTGCACCGGACAGTGGTATTGCAAGTCCTCAGCCTGCCCCTTAAACCATTTTTTGCATAGCACTGGGGCTCGGGAAGGAACAAACTGCCTCGAGTTAAGCAGCGCTTCCCTCTACACGGCTGAGAGCAGGGGGAGCTTTTAACGTGGAGCTCTCTGGCCGCGCTGCCTTCCCCCCCCTGGCTCCCCAGCAGCTGCCTGACACAGCTTTTGGCTTTGACTTTTTCCATTGCTGGGCTCCACTTTGTCTCCAGTTTCCACCAGGCGCAGGTGTCCTGCACGATGCCTTGGAGCGTTAACTGTTTCCGTGCTGGAGAGGCCAACCGCATCCCCAGGACGGCTGCTCGGTTTCAACAGGGGCCTGAAGCTATTTGGAAACATCTGGATCTGGGCAACGGAGTGGAAGGTATGTGGGGGGGGGGAAACATCTGGAGAAAGAAACTGCTTCCAGATGTGTTTGGGCAAAAATGGTATTTAAATGTAAGCTCGGTCTAACTGCCCTGCCTTACAAGCATTTAGAAAACGTCTGACTGCAGGGGAGTCCGGGGTGCTGGGTGCTGCTCGTGGGTGCAGGTCTGGGTGCAGGACAGCGTCGGCAGACGTTGTGTGCGTTCGCTGTGGGTAACGGTGCAGCTCGCGGCTGGCGGGAGCGTCACATTATTTTCTCTTGTACAAGCCAAGTTCTTCAACTCCTCGTGTCGACTCTTGCTTCCAGATGTGGCCTTACAAAAGCAAAGCTTTGCGGCACTGAAGGGCTGCTTTTTGCTAGCTGTGTGTAACTACTAGACGTTACCTAGGATTCATCCTTCTGCAGAGGGAGCGTGGTGTAAAGCCGCAGGAGAAGGTGCGTGGCTGTTCGCAGGGAAAGCTAGCCTTGCTCCCTGTTCCACAACGTTCTTCCCCTTTCTCTGTGACCTCCTGGGACTCCGGGAAGGGACAAAGTGATGGTGACAATCTCCCCCACCCTGGGAATTCCCCCCCAGGGACCAGGCATGGCGCCCTGCTCCCCTGGGGACACCCCAGCTGCTGGTCAGCGCTCTCCGTCCCTCGCAGCCAGCCCGCGGCACTGCCGGTGCAGTGTTGTCTTCCCCACGCACGTGGAAGCAGAGCCTGGCCCTGCTCCACCCGGTACCCAGCAGACCTGACCCTTCGCAAGGCGCTTTTGCGGGAGATTTGAGATGAAGAGAGAAAACGTGGAAATCCTTTTTATCTCGCTTCCAGTCTCCGATGGGTAAATCCTTAGGAGGCCGGTGGCACGCGGTGAAGGAAGGAGGGCTGTGCCATCCCTGCCCACCAGAGGTTTCCCTGCTTTGTTCTATTTATTGAGCAACGATTCCGACGCCCTTTCCCAGACTGTGACTCATAGCAGCGCTGTCTGTGCATAAGCCATGCGTCTCAGAGTGCTTTATAGATACAGGAGCTGCAGGAGCCTTGCAGGAGCCAACTGTGTTTATTAAAAGATGATCAGATGTTTCCTCCCTTAAGGCAGTGTCTAGCTGAGGCTGAGTAATAACTCATTACCAACGAGACAAATAACTGCTTATCAGCAGGTCAGCGACTTCACCAGCCCCTCTGCTAGCGACGGCGGGTGCCATGTGTCTCCTGCACCAAGCACCGGTGGTCTCAGCACCCAGCACGGGGGGTAAGAAGGGAGCAGCCCTGCCAGACCCCGCTCCGGTCCCCGTCAGTTCCTCGGCCAGCAGCCTGAGCAGGGGCAACCCCAGGCTCCGCTCCGCTGCTCAGCAGGGTTTGGCCCTGGGTTAAGCTCGAGGAACAGTTTTATCCGGCCCTGGTGTAGCTCGTGTCCTCCTGCCTGTGGAAGCAGGGTGCTGCAGTGGCCTCGCAGTCCGCCTCTTTCCAGCCTAGTGCTGGGGACTCGGGAGAAAATGCAGCAGGGCTGGGCTGGAGGGGGGATGTGGCGGAGAGCGGGGCCAGCGCTCGTCCCCTTGCTGGGCGTGGGGCTGGGACCCTCGCAGGCTTGGCCGGAGGCTTTCCTCAGACGCCATCCTCCGCTGCGGCCCTCCCCTGCCAGATGCCATGGCATCTCTCCATGTCCTTTGTTCCCTCCCTTGCTTACGCGTCTCTGTTGATTTATGGCCGTTGCGGAGCAGCCCGACCGCAGCTCAGCTGCTTGCCCAGGCCCCGGCTGGGCTGCCTGGCCTCACCCCCAGCCTACCGAGCAGGGAGGCTTTTGAGGAGAGATCCAAGCCCCCAATGCAGTAGGGGCCCCCCCTGCATTTAAACATGTGCATGCCCTTTTCTTTCACCTCCTTCCAGTCTGGGTGTGAATGAAGTGCTTTCAGGGGGAGGAGATTCCTGGGAGCTCGGCTCTCCCTGTGCAATGGTTGCAGCCCATAAAAGCATCCGAGGAATTCGCCACGGCGGTCCCTGTGCAGGGTGAAAGCCGCCCTTTGTTCCCGCAGCCCGGGCAGCTGAGTCCCACACAGGGATGGGGCTGGAATCTGCAGAGCTGGACGCGTGCTCCCGCCGGCACGTCGCCTTGAGCAGCCCCGTCGTGGGTGCCACGCTGCACCGGGGTTGTCGGAAAAGGGTTTTCCCGTGTCTTACCCCAGGCAGGGTGAGCGGTCTGGGGTGAGCAGCACTGCCAGGGCACGATGGAAGGATTTCCCCGGGGTTTACCAGCGGGGTTGAGCGCCTGTCGGTACACACGGTGTGACCCGAGCTTTAGCCCCGTGCTGCTTAAGCTGGGTCAGAGGAACGGAAATCCCTTCTTACACAGATATTTTTCTACTAAGTGTCTGATTGCAGGTTTGGGGGGGGGCTTAATCTCGCGCCCATCTCGCGCAGTTCCCCGCGCCGCTCGCCTGCTGCCTGCCGGGGCTGCTCCGGCAGGAAAGGACGGAGGGCTGACACCGAGCCAGGACGTGCCTCCGCTGCAGCCTGCACACAGGCGGCTGGCGCCCAGCCCAGAACATGGCTCTGGAAAAAAAATAAATGCCTTTTTTGTTTCTGAGGAAAGCCCAGAACGCTTTGAACAAGGACAAAACCTCTTCCTAAATCCGGTTTTAAAAGTCCTGTTTTCTCTAAGGGTTCAGAATGAGCTGGCCCAAAGGGTCTGCTCCTCCGTGGTCCTGGGGTCAGCTTGGATGGGATAAACCTGGGGACCCACATTGCAAAGGTTCCCTCTGAAAGCACAGCTTGCAGGGGGACTGAGGGGTGGCACCCATGCAGCCCCCTTCCTGCAGGGTCCCCACCCATGGGTGCTGGTTGTCCTGCTTGGGTCTCGTTTGCGCTGTAATTAGCGGAAGAAAACCACTGGGTGACTCAGCAAGGGTCAGATGCCAGGATAGGGCTTTGTCACTGTCCTCTAGCAAGACTGACACGTGCAGTTCAGGCAGAGCCTGGGCTGGCTAAAGATACTGTGTTACTTAAATATTTTATAGAAAATCATTAAGCAATTAAATCTGGCGGATCTCGCATCATAGAAAAAGCAGCTTGAAGTCTGTGCAGCAAAGAGGGCAACGCTTCCCCGGTCATTTGGGATATCTTCTTGGAGTCTTAACTCCAATCCTTGCTCAGAATAACTATAATTATCTCTTAATTGCCATTATTGTTTAACATTTTTAGCATTTGCCAGTGCAAAGTGTTACAGTTTTCCATGCAGATACAATCAGTAGCCAGGGTTCACAATGAAAGCAATTAAAATCCCGTGATTATTACAAGCCTGCATGTCTATACAACAGCTTCAATCTGCATAACTTGCCAAGATGTAGGCTAGAAACTAGACAAATTTAGCATTTATTTAGTAACCCAGTGAAGCTACAACCTCTCGCTGCCTCCAATGATTTGCATCTACAGCACTTTTTGGAAGGACGCGAGCATTGAGGGGAGGGGAAAGAAAGCATTTTCTAGAATACATCCCTGGAGAATATACAGCCAAGATAAAATTATGCACATGAATTATGCATATGAATTATGATTTCACTCCTATTTTTGTTGGGATTAGCTCATGTTTGGTGTGCATCCCTGGCAGGTTGCTGGCGGTCCGGCAGCTAGCGGAGCGCTCGCTCCAACTCCCAGCAGGTCACTGCAGTTTCGGGTCCCGCGTTCCCCGCTCCGTGGGCTGGCAGAGCTTCCCGGGGATCCAGCCCCCCCGGCTAACAACGGCAGCCCCTGCTCCTTCACCCCTCTCGGGTCTGGGCAAGTAGTTTTTTTCTGTGCTAATTTATGGCATCTCTTCTGAAAACACACAACGGCTGAAAACAGATTTAGGTACAAAACTGACAAAGCAAGTCTGCGCTGTTTTGTGTAGAGGGGGAGGTGTTTGCAGGCTCCGCTGCCACCAGCCAGGCTTCGCCGGTGTCCCCTGGGTCCCCACCATCTCCTGGGAAAGGCAGATGTGGAAACATCCCAGCCTCTGCCAGCTCTGGGGAGATAAAGCCCAGGGAGAGGGGCACGAGGGGGAGGCAGTAGCAGTGTTTCCAAAATCTCCGCACCAGACTCAGCTGCGGTCCCAGCACACGGGCAATTAAAGCCACTTTAAATAAAACCAGCAGTCCTTCCAGGAGAAACAACCTGAGAATCCTGAGCCCCCGTTTCCAGATGGGTAACCCCGGCCCACAGGTGTTTCCCTGTGAAAGGAGGTTTAATGATCCTCCTTGCAGGGGAGGAATTATCCAAATTAGCTGCATCACCAGGGCACCTGCACCCAGGGCAAGGGGCAGGCTGGGCCTGAGCAAGTGGGGCTCAGGGAATGAGGTGGGGGGTCCAGGCTGGGGTGGGTGCAGGCACGGGCACCCATCGTGGGATGGGACCTCACCAGGGGGCTCGGGGGGCTCCCCAGCTGGGTCCTTCCCTCGTCCCATCTCTGCTGCTTCCTTGCGGTAACATCCCTGACAACACAGCAGTCCTTTGCATGAGAAAATGAGATTAGGAAAATATTTCAAGCATTTGTGTCTGTTGTTCAGCGGCAAACAAGCCCGGAGCCAGCGTTTGTTTGTCGAGTCAGCTGGCCGGCAGCTTGGGAAAACAGCCGGGAGGGCAGTGGGAGACACCTTTGGCATTTGCACATGCCTTTGGGGAATGGGAAATGTGCACGTTTGCAGGCAGCCCTCTGTGGCCGGGGGCTCTCTGGGACAGCCCCTGCTCTACCTCCAGTTTAGGGCAAGTAGTTTTTCTGGTTGGCCACTCTCCTGCTCTCTAACCTGAGCAACTCGCCTGAGAACCAGCGTGGCTCAGGACGGCACAGCTCGTGACACCAATGTGTAACACCCAGCGGTGCTCCGCAGGGCGCAGGCAAAATGCAGGCAACTGGTGCAGCCACGCGGACTTCCCCGGACGGACGAGCATGTCAGAGGATTGGGGATTTCTCTGGGTTCGCATGTTTCTCATCTGCTTTGAAATGCTGCTGATAGGAAGTGGGAAGTCAGTAAATTTGGACTGTCCCAAGAAAGAGGAGCAAAGGCAGGACTGACGGAAACAGCAGTGTCTGGGAAAGCCTGGGACTGAAACCCCCCAAAATTCCCATCTGAGTTTTGGGCCAGTTATGCTCTCAGAGCAGTAAGATTAAGATGAACTCTCTCCGTTTTGCCTTTTACAGGAAGAGACACAGCTGACAAATCTGAAAGGCGAGGAGGAGGCAGGGAGAACTGGCAGCAGCTCCCAGGTCATCGCTTTGTCAAAATCAGCAGGTATCTGCCGTGCCCTTGAGCTCTCTATCGTGGCTCCTGTTTACTCTGGCTTCCCCATGGCAGCTGTCACCATCCCTGCATTATCAAACCACCCGCCTGAATTTCAAGGATCTCATCCATATATTCAACAGGAATATCAATTCCTGGGAGCTCTTGGGGGCCTTGAGATCAGAGCAGCTAAACCGGGGATTTCTGCTGAGCTGTGCTTCCACCACCGGAGCTGGAATTCCTCTGGGCTGGGGGGCTGCAGGGAGCTGGGGTTGTGTTTAAGCTGTAACCCAACAGGGTTGGCAAAATGTTGTCAGCGTTTGCCTGGCCTCAGCCCTGCTCCCTGGCACGTGGAGGAGTGTGGAGCCCCCCACATGAACCCCGGGGGCATGGCGTGGCTGGTGGGACCCGGCCCGGGAGAAACGCGCCCAAGGGATGCTGCCCAGGGAGGACGCCTTCTCCATATGTTTTTAAGCCAAAGGTGGCTCTTGAAGTCAACAGAAAAGGCGATTCCTCTGCAGCCTGGGGAACCATCCTGTCCACTTTCTTCCCTGAGACCTTCAAAGGAGCTGAGGAATCCAATTCCCACTAATTTACTTTGAAAACACCAACATAAAATTGTAATTATGGCATACTGTATTACAGGGGAGGAAAGAACTGACCAGACTGTAGCTACCTTGTTTTCCTAAGACATCAGTTTTGATGATTTATTAAGACTTACATTTTTAACAATATTATGTTGGTTAATGCTGGAAGATGTTCCTACAATTAATGAAAATTTCATAGACTGACTGGGGAAGAAAGAGACCATTTTATGTCCCCTACCAGATGGCCTAAAACAGCTGCTCATTTTTTTCTTTGAACTGTGTTTCTAATGACTCCTCTGTCCTTTGAAGTCTGCCTCTGAGCTGCTGAACCAGATGTATTTGCATGATAGTAGCAGAGCACGTTTAACAGTCCAGGACTTGTGCTATTTTCCCTCATGGCCACTGCTGGATACTCTTGCTCCTGTTTGGGGGTTTTGAGGGGTGAGTAAATGCGAAGGCTTACCAGGCGCTGGTAAAATGTGTCTTGGTGTAACATCACTGGCTTCAGTGGGGTTATTCCCTAAACCCACAGCATCTTTACCCAGGTCTCAGCTAGTTTCATTCCTTTCTAAACCCATGCAGTGGTGTCAGTCTGCTTTCAGTTGCAGATTTATTGGGGCCTCGCAAAAGCGGGGGCTGCTGTCAAAATGCACATTTCAGCACCATTTGAAAAACAGAGGACAAGAAGGAAGGAGTAGCTTTAAATATGTATTAAGAAGTTTTAAAAATAATAAATCACAAAATAAAATCGTGACAAAAGGAACAAAACCAAAAAAAGGTCCCCGAGCATGGGTTTGGTAGAAATTCATACCGAGCAGGGAAGACTTGGGAAAACAATGATGAAAGAGTGATGGCTGGGCTGGGAAGGCAAGGAGCTCCCTGAAATCATCCTCGTGCAATATTAATACGTGGCACTGCTTGACGTTGCCTCTGCTACTTGTTTCGCCGTGCCTGCCTCAGAGGCCTGTTAGGGGCTTTTGGGGAACAAATAATAAAGAGTAAACGGAACGATAAAGGTGAGAAGCAGAGCAATTAGCCATAACCAGACAGCCCAGGGCAAAGAAGAAAGCCAAGGCGATGATGCTGGTGGCACAGCATGTACTTTTCTTACTTGAGGTGCTCAGCCTGATAAGGAAATGAAGCTAAAGCGAGGTAAAAGGGCGGTAAGACAGTCTCTCGAGTGAGGTACCAGACCTTGGCTTCGCCTGGTTGTGACCCGGGAGGAGAGGGGACCGTGCCCGGACCTGCAGCCCTCCCGCTGCTTCCTGGGTTTTGCAGGTCCCTGTGTCGGCAGCTGGCCCTGTGCAGCAATGCAGTAACGCTTGGCTCGGACCCATTCAAGTGTATTTCCCCATCAACTGGGGCTTCTCAGTCCCTGGCCCCTCTCCTGGGGTCCTATTCACAAGGAAACATCAGGAAACTGTCACTTAATTTGATGTTCCCCAACAGCAAGAAATTAATTCTGGGTGAGGTGCAGATCAAATTTGGAATGACATCCTTAAGGCAGGTGGGTTTCTCTTCCCAACTGCCAGCTTCATGTGTCCCCAGTGCTGAAATTTGCCATGTCCTGGTGCCGAAATCTGCCGTGTCCCGGTGCCGAAATCTGCCGTGTGCCAGTGCCAAAATCTGCCATGTCCCGGTGCCGAAATCTGCCATGTCCCAGTGCCAAAATCTGCCGTGTCCCAGTGCCGAAATCTGCCGTGTCTCAGTGCCAAAATCTGCCGTGTCCCGGTGCCGAAATCTGCCGTGTCCCAGTGCCGAAATCTGCCGTGTCTCAGTGCCGAAATCTGCCGTGTCTCAGTGCCAAAATCTGCCGTGTCCCAGTGCCGAAATCTGCTGTGTCCCATGTCTGTGCCTGGGACGGGGCAATGGGTGTGGGGCAGGAGCAACCCGTTACGGTTCCGCAGTCCCAGACCGTGGTCTTGTTTCAGGTTCCATCCAGCACTCGCTGTTGGTTTTAAGGAAACGCCGAGTGTCTGTGGTGGTTAAAATCTGCGGAGGCCTGCCGGCACGCCGCGGCCAGGCCCAGCGCTTCTGCCGCAGCCAGGGATGCTCGAGCTGCGGCTGGGATGGCCACAAAGACGGACGGGCAGTGCCACCTACCGCGGCCGGCCCCGGCACCGCTCCGGCCCCGGGACACGGGGCCTGGCCTCGGGCGGGAGGTGGAGAGAGCGGGAGCGGGGCCACTGCCCGTGGCAGGCGTGCGTGCTGCCCCGCCATCGCGAGATCTTCCTGCCGGCTGAGTGCTGAGAGCGTGACACGGGTGTGTGACACGGGTGGGAGAGGGACGTGGATGTGTGACATGGATGTGAGCTGGGACACGGATGGGAGAGGGACATGGATGTGTGACATGGATGTGAGCTGGGACACGGATGGGAGAGGGACATGGATGTGTGACATGGATGTGAGCGGGACACGGATGAGAGAGGGACATGGATGTGTGACATGGATGTGAGCGGGACATGGGTGGGAGAGGGACATGGATGTGTGACATGGATGTGAGCGGGACACGGGTGGGAGAGGGACATGGATGTGTGACATGGATGTGAGCTGGGACACGGATGGGAGAGGGACATGGATGTGTGACATGGATGTGAGCTGGGACACGGATGGGAGAGGGACGTGGATGTGTGACGTGGATGTGAGCTGGGACACGGATGGGAGAGGGACGTGGATGTGTGACATGGATGTGAGCGGGACACGGATGGGAGAGGAACATGGATGTGTGACATGGATGTGAGCGGGACACGGGTGGGAGAGGGACATGGATGTGTGACATGGATGTGAGCTGGGACACGGATGGGAGAGGGACGTGGATGTGTGACATGGATGTGAGCTGGGACACGGATGGGAGAGGGACATGGATGTGTGACATGGATGTGAGCGGGACACGGATGGGAGAGGGACATGGATGTGTAACATGGATGTGAGCTGGGACACGGATGGGAGAGGGACGTGGATGTGTGACATGGATGTGAGCTGGGACACGGATGGGAGAGGGACATGGATGTGTGACATGGATGTGAGCGGGACACGGGTGGGAGAGGGACATGGATGTGTGACATGGATGTGAGCTGGGACACAGATGGGAGAGGGACATGGATGTGTGACATGGATGTGAGCTGGGACACGGATGGGAGAGGGACGTGGATGTGTGACGTGGATGTGAGCTGGGACACGGATGGGAGAGGGACGTGGATGTGTGACATGGATGTGAGCTGGGACACGGATGGGAGAGGGACGTGGATGTGTGACATGGATGTGAGCGGGACACGGATGGGAGAGGGACATGGATGTGTGACATGGATGTGAGCGGGACACGGGTGGGAGAGGGACATGGATGTGTGACATGGATGTGAGCTGGGACACGGATGGGAGAGGGACATGGATGTGTGACATGGATGTGAGCGGGACACGGGTGGGAGAGGGACATGGATGTGTGACATGGATGTGAGCGGGACACGGATGGGAGAGGGACATGGATGTGTGACATGGATGTGAGCTGGGACACGGATGGGAGAGGGACATGGATGTGTGACGTGGATGTGAGCTGGGACACGGATGGGAGAGGGACATGGATGTGTGACGTGGATGTGAGCGGGACACGGATGGGAGAGGGACGTGGATGTGTGACATGGATGTGAGCTGGGACACGGATGGGAGAGGGACGTGGATGTGTGACATGGATGTGAGCGGGACACGGATGGGAGAGGGACATGGATGTGTGACATGGATGTGAGCTGGGACACGGATGGGAGAGGGACATGGATGTGTGACATGGATGTGAGCGGGACACGGGTGGGAGAGGGACATGGATGTGTGACATGGATGTGAGCGGGACACGGATGGGAGAGGGACATGGATGTGTGACATGGATGTGAGCGGGACACGGGTGGGAGAGGGACATGGATGTGTGACGTGGATGTGAGCGGGACACGGATGGGAGAGGGACATGGATGTGTGACATGGATGTGAGCTGGGACACGGATGGGAGAGGGACGTGGATGTGTGACATGGATGTGAGCGGGACACGGGTGGGAGAGGGACATGGATGTGTGACATGGATGTGAGCGGGACACGGATGGGAGAGGGACATGGATGTGTGACATGGATGTGAGCTGGGACACGGATGGGAGAGGGACATGGATGTGTGACATGGATGTGAGCGGGACACGGGTGGGAGAGGGACATGGATGTGTGACATGGATGTGAGCGGGACACGGATGGGAGAGGGACATGGATGTGTGACATGGATGTGAGCGGGACACGGGTGGGAGAGGGACATGGATGTGTGACGTGGATGTGAGCAGGACACGGATGGGAGAGGGACATGGATGTGTGACATGGATGTGAGCTGGGACACGGATGGGAGAGGGACGTGGATGTGTGACATGGATGTGAGCGGGACACGGGTGGGAGAGGGACATGGATGTGTGACATGGATGTGAGCGGGACACGGATGGGAGAGGGACATGGATGTGTGACGTGGATGTGAGCGGGACACGGATGGGAGAGGGACGTGGATGTGTGACATGGATGTGAGCTGGGACACGGATGGGAGAGGGACGTGGATGTGTGACATGGATGTGAGCGGGACACGGATGGGAGAGGGACATGGATGTGTGACATGGATGTGAGCGGGACACGGGTGGGAGAGGGACATGGATGTGTGACGTGGATGTGAGCTGGGACACGGATGGGAGAGGGACATGGATGTGTGACATGGATGTGAGCGGGACACGGGTGGGAGAGGGACATGGATGTGTGACGTGGATGTGAGCTGGGACACGGGTGGGAGAGGGACATGGATGTGTGACGTGGATGTGAGCTGGGACACGGGTGGGAGAGGGACATGGATGTGTGACATGGATGTGAGCTGGGACACGGATGGGAGAGGGACATGGATGTGTGACATGGATGTGAGCGGGACACGGGTGGGAGAGGGACATGGATGTGTGACATGGATGTGAGCGGGACACGGATGGGAGAGGGACATGGATGTGTGACATGGATGTGAGCGGGACACGGGTGGGAGAGGGACATGGATGTGTGACGTGGATGTGAGCGGGACACGGATGGGAGAGGGACATGGATGTGTGACATGGATGTGATCTGGGACACGGATGGGAGAGGGACGTGGATGTGTGACATGGATGTGAGCGGGACACGGGTGGGAGAGGGACATGGATGTGTGACATGGATGTGAGCGGGACACGGATGGGAGAGGGACATGGATGTGTGACGTGGATGTGAGCTGGGACACGGATGGGAGAGGGACGTGGATGTGTGACGTGGATGTGAGCTGGGACACGGATGGGAGAGGGACGTGGATGTGTGACGTGGATGTGAGCGGGACACGGATGGGAGAGGGACGTGGATGTGTGACATGGATGTGAGCTGGGACACGGATGGGAGAGGGACGTGGATGTGTGACATGGATGTGAGCGGGACACGGATGGGAGAGGGACGTGGATGTGTGACATGGATGTGAGCGGGACATGGATGGGAGAGGGACATGGATGTGTGACATGGATGTGAGCTGGGACACGGATGGGAGAGGGACATGGATGTGTGACATGGATGTGAGCGGGACACGGGTGGGAGAGGGACATGGATGTGTGACATGGATGTGAGCGGGACACGGATGGGAGAGGGACATGGATGTGTGACATGGATGTGAGCTGGGACACGGATGGGAGAGGGACATGGATGTGTGACGTGGATGTGAGCTGGGACACGGATGGGAGAGGGACATGGATGTGTGACGTGGATGTGAGCTGGGACACGGATGGGAGAGGGACATGGATGTGTGACGTGGATGTGAGCTGGGACACGGATGGGAGAGGGACATGGATGTGTGACGTGGATGTGAGCTGGGACACGGGTGGGAGAGGGACATGGATGTGTGACGTGGATGTGAGCGGGACACGGATGGGAGAGGGACATGGATGTGTGACATGGATGTGAGCTGGGACACGGATGGGAGAGGGACATGGATGTGTGACGTGGATGTGAGCTGGGACACGGATGGGAGAGGGACATGGATGTGTGACGTGGATGTGAGCTGGGACACGGATGGGAGAGGGACATGGATGTGTGACCTGGATGTGAGCTGGGACACGGATGGGAGAGGGACATGGATGTGTGACATGGATGTGAGCTGGGACACGGGTGGGAGAGGGACATGGATGGGAGAGGGACATGGATGGGAGAGGGACATGCATGTAAAGGGTGACAAGGATGTGTGACATGGATGTGAGTGTGACACGGCTGTGAGCGTGACATAGATGTGAATGTAACATGGATGTGAGCAGGACACAGTTGTGAGCAGGACATGGATGTGTGACATGGATGCAGAGGGTGATGTAGCTGTGAGGGTGACACAGCCGTGAGCGGGACATGGATGTGAGAGTGGCATGGATGTGTGACATGGATGTGTGACACGGATGTGTGACATAGCTGTGCGAGTGACAGGGCTGTGAGGGTGACATAGATGTGTGACACGGCTGTGAGGGTGACACTGCTGTGAGGGTGACATATCTGTGAGCGTGACACGGATGTGTGACATGTCTGTGTGTGTGACACGTCTGTGTGACACGGCCGCCGGCCCGGTGCCTGCCCGCCCAGGCCCGCAGCCCCTCGGCCGCTCCCCGCGGGGCCGGGACACGCTGCCCTCCGCCGCCGGCCCCGGGGGCTGCCCCTTCGCTTTCCCCACGCTCCTTCGCGGGGAAAAACTCGCCCGTGGGCCGCGGGTGGCGGCGAGGCCCGCGCCCCGGAAGCGCTCCCCGTTGCCATAGCGGCGCAGCCGGGAGGGAGCGAAGATGGCGGCGGCGGCGGGGCTGGAGGAGCCGGAGCCCGGCGGCTCTTTCCGCCGGTACCTGGCGCGGCTGGGCGCCCTGCGGCCTCAGCCCGGCGCGGAGCGGCCCGACGGCGGCCGCCGCACCGAGCTCCACCTGCTCTTCGACCAGCTCATCTCCGAGAGCTGCGGGCCGGCGCCCGCGGCCGGGCCCAGCCCTCAGGTACCGGCCGGGGAGCGGGGCCGGGGATTCCCCCCCCCGCCCCCTTCCCGCTCCACGCACCGGCGCGCACACGCGTGTGTGTGTGGGGGGGTGGGGGGGGGGCGGTGCGACGCACGCTCGAGGGGGAAAAAGGCGCTCGCACGCGGGTGCGCACGTCACGGGGGTGCACGCATGGCGGGAGGACACACACACGCGCGGGCGCTTTCCCGGGTGGGCGCCGGCTCGCGTTGGGGGGGGGGGGCACCTCGCTGCCAGGCCGTGGGTTTTCCCCGCGCGTTTTCCACACCGCTCCCCGCGGCCCCGTTCCCTCCTGCCTTCGCCCCGGTCCCCTTCCCCACCTCCGCGGGTCACCCGCGAGCTCTGCCGCCGTGGGCCGAAACCCGGCGTGGGCGGGCGGCGGGTGGGACTGCAGGCACGGGGGACCTGGCGGTTTTTCACAGTCTGCTACTCAAACAATTAAAAATTTTGGAGTCTTGAAGCAAGCCCGTCAAAGCTGCGTGTGGGGAACACGCTGCCCTTCATTATTACACGGTGAAGATACATTTTATTTCCAGAGTAGGCTTACTTTGCACTTTGGAATTAATTGACTCTTTTGGACAGTGCTCTTTTCCCCCTCCCCCAACCCCCCCCCCCTTCAATTCCTTGACCTAGCTTTGCATTTTTCTTTTGCCATTATTATTGGCTTTGATTTTGCTCCAGTGTTTAAGTGGTATTGTTTGAGCAGCACTCCTGCAATTGGAATCCGTGTCAACATATCCCTGCATTGGGATGCAGGTCTGTGGGTAAATGAAGGGAAGCTCACTAGCTGGAGTTCCATTCATTTTGTTACATTATCCATGTGTATTGATGTTAGTGGTATCCACACGCAGATCTGGTTGTGTGATCAAAGTCTTAGCTGATGATGTGGTTTCCACCCTAGCTTTGTAGTTTCTAAATAATAAACCGAGGCTTTCTTTTCCAGGATGTTTGTGCGCTGCTTGTCCAAGCCTGTCAGCTGGTTCACCTTGATCAGGAACATCTTGTCAGCAAAGTTTGTCAGCTTATCCATCACTTACTCAACAAATTTCAGGTACGAAAAGTTTGGCTTTGTCCCTCCTTCCCCTGTGTGCTGGATCCCTGGTCCCCCACTAAGCCAGGGTGGCCTTCTGTCTCTTTTTATGGGGCCATGGAGCCAACCTTCGTGCAGAGTTTCCTGGATTTTCACTGTATTTATTCTTAGCTGAGGTTCTGATCTGTGGCTCTAGCACGGTTCCTCGTGTCAAAACAGCTGTCAGTCAGAAGTGATACACCATCAGAAATACTCTTGGCTGTAGGACGCTTGTGTTGATTTATGCAGTTCTTAAGCGTTAGCTGATTCTGTGGTTGGGTGTAATTTTAACAGCCAGATCACCTGAGTCTGTAACCAACATATCTGTGTATATTGACTCCAGCAGTGCACGATGCTGTTTTCTTAACCACAATCCTTTTCTGTTACAACAGGTGATGGTTGATGAACAGAACTTGAATTTTCTTCTCTCCTACTGCGTCTCTGCTCTTAAGCAGTGCAGCTCTTGGACACACGTTGAAATTCTGCAAGCCTTAGCAGCTCTTGTTTACAATAATGGACCTAAATGTCAGAAGGTGAGTTTACAAGCCATGAGAAAGTAACCGCAAAAAAGATTTGCACCCTTTTGCTGTTTCTACTTTTTTATATATTTTTTTTTCTCGAAAGAAAGAAAGAATAAAAGAGGGTTGTGTTCCCAGATTGCCTTGCCTTTCATGCTAAGATTAGATCCCATTTAAACAGTGACTGATATTTATGGAAAAGTTGAATTTCAGCTGTGATAGATGTCTATACTAATAATCAAGAGATAGCAAGATTCTTCCCATGCCAGATACCTCTGTACCTGCAGGCTGCAGCTGTAGGGAGCACCTATGATCTGGCGTGAGCCGAAGGCACACTATTACAGAAGGGCACCAGGCTTAGTCTGCAGACTAACCACCCCGGTATGCCCGTGTATCGGGCAGGAAGAACGCGGGGAGCTTCAGGTTTCACATTACTCAGCAGGCTCCATTGAGGATCCTGCAACCGATCCCGTAACCAGACCGGGTCTTTAGTGTGCGCTGGGCTCAAAGCCGTTTCAAAGTGGAGACGATCAGGTATCAATCCTGAGCTCTGTACGAAGCTCCTTGTTGCTGCAGTGTGGCTGATAGTGTTTGATATGTTGAATTCTCCTGCTGTCACCAACTCTTGGCAGCTTGCAGAGCAGTTTCTGCTGTTGGGCTGAAGCACAGTGTGGTGATGCTAGCAGTTTTGGAGCTGCCAGCTTGCGTGGGTTTATAACCTATATAACTGCAGCAGTTTGGTACAGCAGTTGTTACTAACTTAGCTTTATGTCTGGGAAGAAAGCATAAGCTGGGACTCAGTCTGAACTATGCTCACGCTTGATGCTTTTTAAATATAAAATAAGAGAACTTCAGAAATTAATATTTTCATGTCATTGTTTATGAGCATAATGCATTTATGGAATCTGAAATCGCACTTGACAAGTCTTTTTTTGTAGCGTAGATATGTTTAGTTACCAAACAGAAGAACCAGGAGGCTGAGGGAAGAGCACTGACCCCTAATCACTTTTGGTGGTTTGTTTTAGTATCTCCCGGATTTGCTGGGCAAGACTGGGCTCTTGGTGCAGTTCAGCAGCTCTGCTCAGCCGGACGTGGAACTCAGGAGGGCAGCAGTACGCAGCATGGCAAACCTGTGTCTCAGGTGCGTACAAGCCTTTTCAGATGGTGGAGTGGATGCTTTAGAAGATGTACATCTGACAGCATGGACAGCTGCTCTGCTCTGTTTGTGCTAGGAACAGCAAATTCAGGAGCAGAAAGGTGTATATGCATGAGTTTGAAATGTAGAACTGTAACGCTCCAAGATACTGTATCATCTGTGGATAAAACCATAAACTTGGTCTTCCAAAAATAATGTTGCAGAGATTAGTTTAGGGAAGAAAAGAAGTGTTGTGCTGTCTGGTTCCTGCAGTTATTCTTTGGGTTAACTTTGCATTAGAAATGGTCAGCTACAAGTTTTTATAGGGATTGTCAGTTATTCTTTTGCAATTCATCCATTTTCCCATTTCGCATGTAAATATGCTGATGTTACAACAACATCAAGTCTTCGTTAGCTGCTATATGGGAAGAATTTTGACTAACCAGGCTCCGTAGGCGAGCAAGCAATTAATTAAAGCAATAGGTATTTGGACTTGCTGTAAAGGGGTTTTTGTTTAACATGTCCGCTGAACAGATGGCTTGATTTTTATTAAACAAACAAACAAAACCCAAACAAACACAAAAGCTTTGAATTGCAGCACTTATAGATGAAGTCTGAAGAACTGCTTAATGTAAATAAATGCAACATCTGGCAGTTTGGGGCATGATGATTTTTCTGTGTGGAGAGTTGGGATTGTTTAGCCTGGAGAAGAGAAGGCTCAGTGAGGATCTCACCAATGTGTATAAATACACGATGGCAGGGAATGAAAAAGGCAGAGCCAGGCTGTTCTCAGTGGTGCCCAGTGAAAGGACAAGAGGCAACAGGCATAAACTGAAGTACAGGAAACGGTGATTAAATGTAAGAAAGGAAAAAAAAAAAACCTAAGGATTATCGAACCCTGGAACCAATTGCTCAGAGAGGCTGTGGAGTCTCTGTCCTTGGAGATATTCAGAACCTGACTGGAGACAGTCCTGAGCAACCTGCTCTGGTTAACTCTGCTTCAAGCAAGGGGGTTGGACTAGATGATCTCCAAAGGTCCCTTCCAACCTCAACTATTCTCTGATTCTAATTTCAGAAAAATCACTTGCAATATTAGAGTTGTCCTGTGAGTATTGTCAGGCATGCGTTGGTGGCTTGAAGTAATTAAATGTGTTGGAACCAGGTGCTTAGGAATCCATTACAAAAGAATTTGTTTAATGACTAAATCCACTGCAACAATAGCCAGCTCCTGCTAAATGGTACTCAAGGTAGCAAAGACGAAGTGATGGAGTTGCCCTCTCCATGCAGGAAGTCAAGTGGATATTAAAATGTTTCAGCACATTAAGGTTGCCCAGACTTCATGGAAACTAGGGAAACGGCAGAAATCATTCCAGGCCCTTCTCAATGCCAAATTTTGCCTAAAAAGCATTTCTGAGCATGACAGCTTGTTAAGCTATGCTTGGAGAGTTGTTGTAGTTGAGAAGGTGGCCACAGAGGCAGAGTGGGTGTAAGGCACACTACGATTGTACTAATTCTTTGTGCAGAAGGCTTCATTTTGTTTTTTATAGTGGTAGAGCTGAACCCTTTCACAGAGCTGTCCATCCACCTGGGGCCGCGCTCGTCAGTCCAGCAGAGCTCTTGGATCTGTGCTTGTGCAACTTTACAAAGCTGTGGGACAGGCTGTAAACCAACCCTTTGTTGTCTCCTGCTTTAATTTTAGTGTGCCTGGGCAGCCATACTTGGATGAGTCCTACAGAAGTGTCTGTTTTCAAACTTTTCTTAGTGTTCTGCAGTCTTCAAAAACCCCTGATGTAGATGACATCACTTTTTGCATGGTAAGTGTGAATCTAAGTATCTAGAATGCTCTAATTAGAAGATTGTGCTGCTGGAATCTTGGAATTTGGAATATATGAAATTTGGAATATTGTCAACTGAGATTTTGCTTAAATAGTCTGAATTTTTTAATAAACATAAGTAACTGTCCCAGTAATTGTATTGAACAAAACTGTAATTGCCTAGAAGGTCACTTGAAAGATGTGAACCTTCAGTGTTTCGAGAAGGAAAAGTAAGTAATTCTGTGTTTTGGTTTTCAGTTACTGCAAAATGCGCTGAAAGGTATCCAGTCGCTTCTCAACGGTGGGAAGATGAAACTAATGCAAACTGACCAAATTGGAGCTCTTCTTGCAGTATTAAAGGTAAATACTTAAATCCACCTTGAGGAAGAGGCAGGCACTGGAAGGTGCATGTTCCGGCTGCTTGTTAAGTGGGAAACAGAAGATGAGAAAGAGGGAGCGGAGGAGCCTGAGCGTGGGGAGAAATGTTGTGTGAGATAGAGAGACACTGAGTTTCTCTCACAGTGTCTTAACTGCCCGTCCCACAAAAGAATGTGAATGATGGGAGGCTCATTTGTTTGGACCTACCGAAAAGCCTTCTAGATGTAGCTGAATGTCGGATGTTGCGTAGCTGTTACACAGCATGGGGAGCAGCCAGACGGGGGGGGGGAAGGATCACAAGCCCAGCTGCAAATTGCTGAACACCTGAGTAAATATACAGTAAATCTTGGTGCATCAAAAAGGGAAAGAACGCTGACGGCTTTGTTCCTGTTCTAGAAATGTATGTTTCACGGACTGCCAGGACTGAGCATAGAAGTGCCCGCAGCCTTGTACCCGGCTCCGTTACCCCAGTATGATAAAAGGTCGCCCGTCAAGCAGGAGCAGGCAGAGCTGCCCGCCTTGAAGCAGACGGGGGTAAGCCGGGACGGTGCCGGTCCTGCTGCGTGCTCACTGCGCGCACGTTTGCTGCGGTTGTACGCTGCCTGCCGTGACATCAGCGGCCGACGGGCTCTTCGTGTTCGGAGCGTGGGATACCTTTCACGTTCTTTGCTTTCAGGGTATTGATTATAAATCTCTGCACCGAGTAGAATCGCTCCGTAAACTCGGATGACGAGCACGAACGGCTCTGCAGAGATTGGCTTTCCTGAGTTAAGCTGTGTCCATCAGTTATTCATCTATAGCCAAGAATTCTTGGCCCGCAGAGATGGGATTGGTGCGTGCAGGCTAGCCAAGGCTTTTTATTTTATAAGTTACGTTTTCTCTCCTAACACTTGCGCAATTGTTTGACTCTTTCTTAGGGGAGTCAAGTTCATCTAGAGACTGATTTCCTCCCCCCTCCCCCATCCACTCTGCTTAATCTTTCTACAGGTTATTTTTTAACCCTGTAAACATTTTGGGTTACCAATTATCTGAAAGACATTAGAGAAAATAAGGTTGTATAGTCATGTTGACTTGTTTCTTTTTAGATGCTAAATACCTACTGTAAATCTAAAAGAACTACAGAGGTATTTACTGTCTCCCTTCTTTAATTACTTTAGTATGAAATATGATAATATGATTTTTAACTAGAAGTTTTCTTGGAAATCTTTTGCTTTACTGATGAAGAGGCCAACCCTTAATTGTTGATGCTATTCAGATACAAACTGCTTGCTTACACTATGGTATTACTGCGTCGATGATACAGTTGCTTCTAATAAGCAGAGTTTGCAGCCTCTCAGATACTAAAGTGTTTCTGTATGTGCAGTATTGCACGTACATATAGTTGCACTTATCTGCTATATTGTTGCGTCAGAATATGCTAAGTAGCTGTGATAACTCTTGGTTAAACTAAATCTCATCTAAAAACTCATTTAGAAACTTGTATAATTTGATGTGGATTACAGAGGGCATGATTTATTATATTAAACTCTGCTTTTATTCTGGATTAACAATTAGTTTTGTTTTCAGATGAGACCTTTTTCCCTTAAATTCACAACTAAAAAAATGTTTGCACATCTTCCTAGATATTAGATCAAAAGATTTAAAAAAAAAAAAAAAACAAATACCAATTTTTGTCTTAAAACAGAACCGAAGAAAAAAGTCCAAAGGGAAACAAAAGAAAGGAGAGTTTGGGGAAGAAGGAAGAGAAGATTTGGGTGATGCAGGAAATGGCCTTGGAGCAGACGTGCTGAAATTACACTTGGGGGATGTGCAGAACAGTCCTTGTTCGGATCCTCGGACTCGTGCATCAGACGTTGCCCACGCGCCTGCCGGAAAGGATCACTCATCTTCACATTCTGCCAGTTGGAAACGAATCAGCAGCAGCGAGTCGGAATATTCTGATGCTGAAGGTGGAATACAGAGCAAAATGAGGTGATGGTTGTGATATGTGTAAACGTAACGCGTGGTAGCAGAGCGTACTGTCGTTCATAGCAATTTCAGCTCACGTGTCGTGTTAAAGCATACCTTTTGTTCCTGTAGATCTGGCACAAATTTTACATGTGTGCAAACTCTTACACTCCCACAGGATCCTAGCGCTTTGTTCTTAATCAAAACTGTTGAGGAAACCACTTTCCCTTTTGATTTATGTGGTGATACAAGAAAATCGGAAGGCAGTAATTCGTATTGGTTTGAAAGTAAATTGGTTCTCTCTCTTCCTCTTCTTGTCTAAAACATTTCTCACAGCTAGCCACTAATAGAAGTGAAAGAGGTTAAGTCCTTTACTTTTCACTGCTGCTGTTTCATTAATCTTTTTGTTTGTTTTTAAGATCTTATCAAGCCAATGTTCGTCAAGGGGCTCTAGCCTGTTTCCTCTCTGCTATAAAATCAATAGAAAAAAGAGTTCTTTATGGCTACTGGTCGGCGTTTGTTCCTGATGCGCCTGGCATCGGCAGCCCCCAGTCAGTGTCCTTGATGACTATTGCTTTAAAGGACCCTTCTCCAAAGGTGAGGCGCTTCTGAGTAGAAAAAGCATTGTATTTGTCCCATATTAATCTTAAGAGTCGTCTTCTCTGGCCTTCAGTATGCACTTTGGCTACTGTATCTGTGTTGCTTGGTCACTGTACTGCAAGAAAAAAAAGGTTGTATTGGTTAAGGAAACAAAGGATCGGTTGTATGCTGCTTAAAGTTATGAGAAAAGGTAGTTGGAGTTGAATTTTCTCTTGCCGGAGAAAAGAGACTTTCATAAATTTTACAGTTCTTCATCAGCTTGAAGGAGGTGTTAAAACTGGGTAACAGAAACGTTTTATCATTTCAGACCCGTGCCTGTGCTCTTCAAGTTCTCTCAGCCATCCTGGAAGGTTCTAAGCAGTTTCTTTCTGTTGCTGAAGACGCTAATGATCACAAGAGAGCTTTTATTCCCTTCTCTGTGACTATTGCTTCTAGCATCCGGGAGCTGCACCGCTGCCTGCTGCTAGCCCTGGTGGCAGAATCCTCTTCTCAAACACTGACACAAATAGTCAAGGTAACTGTACTGTAAATGTTTCAGATGCTGCCCAAGAGACGATCTCTGCCTCTAGATTAAGTCACGAAGAAAGATTGCACAGAAATTATTGTAGCTGTTGAGGATTAAGGTGGTGGTGGGAAATACTGTTGTCGTCTCGCAGGGCTTCATTGACTGAGTCTTTCAACCAAGTCCTGGGTTTTTTTTTTCTCGTTAGTGCAATTCTCTCGTTCCTGCATTTCTTTTGTGTCGTCTTTTTGGAGCTGAATGAATCTATGAAATGATTCTGAAGACTCACATTGGCTTTAAAACTGGAATCTAAATTGGCAAAAAAAGCTTTCCATGGACTTCTGAAATTCCTTGGTCTTTATGCCAGGTCACAGTAGTTAAATGCTTGTTCTTAGGAGCCAAGTTCGTAACCAGTTTTCAAACAGCAGATAATTGTGGCGTTTGTTTTCAGGTGCCCTCAGATAATTAGCTGTCTAAATGACCGAAACTGCAAATGTAAAAACAAATCTGTTGGAGGCCAGGCTGACATTGTAACGACCACTCCATGTATGTTCTTTTATGTTTCAGTGCCTTGCAAATTTGGTTTCAAATGCACCGTACAGCCGTTTAAAACCTGGGTTGCTGACAAGAGTTTGGAACCAGATAAAGCCGTACATTTGTCACAAAGGTTTGCGTTCTGTTTGGCTGGAGCCTCTTTGTATATGTTGTATCTTAGTCCAGCATTGGTTATTACAAACTAGTTGTGGATTTCCCTCCCCACCCCCCCATGCTTTATAAGTATTTAAACATACGTATTGCTATGGAATTACATGTAATGATCTGTCTTGTCTGAAAACTGCTGAAGAAGGATGCTGACGTGTCAGGGAGATACTAATGGATTGGCTTTTTCTCCCCCCTCCCTGTTCTTTCTTGCAGATGTTAATGTGCGAGTTTCTAGTCTCACATTATTAGGGGCTATAGTATCTGTCCAAGCACCTTTACCAGAGGTGCAGTTACTTTTGCAACAGCCCAGTTCTTCTGGGCTAAATAATAGCGGTAGCACAACCCCTCACCGTTTTAATTCTGAGCAGCGGAGAAAAGCGCTCCCCTCGGAAGGGGAGCCTCCAGATAATCCAGCGGGATGCACGTCTTCAGAACCATGCTGGCTTCTCCGTCTCTGCGTTTCCATCATCGTTCTGCCCAGAGAGGATTCCTGCTCTGACAGCGACGCTAACTTTCCATCGTTTTCCAGCGTTTATGAACCGTGTCCCCTCCGACTGGAATCCTTACAGGTGGGGATGAACAGCTAGCTTGTGAAATGAACGGCTTGGTACAATATCAGATTGCTTCATGTCAGCCAAGCCTCCGTCGTGGGTTGCCTTTGCTCCTGGTTCCTTCAGTGAGATTTAGGCTAAAGCGTTTGCTAGCGCAGCCTGGTCTGAGCTGCTGTGACTGAAAGAGCAGGAACGTTTTGATTCCGTGCCTGTGGCCACAGCATAACTGTCCCTGCAGCAAGCTCATCTGCCTGTGATTTTTTGTTACCGTCATTATTTTTAAATATTATTTAGTAGTGTGTTGGCATCCGGTGAAGGCTGTCAGTCTTCTCCATGCAAACCCCTCCATGCCGAGTCTGAATTACAGTTGTGCTCGAAAACAGTGGGGAAGAACCTTGCAGTCAAAGGGACGGTCTGCAAGGAGCTATGGAGTAATGCTAATACGACTGAAGCAGTACCTGTGAATGTTGAGACTTGACCTTGTTTTTCTTCATGTAACCACGGAAAGTAGTAAGATTTTGTAGCATGCATCCCAAGGAATCTCGCTCTTTTCCTGCAGCAATGAATATTTGTTAAATCCGCAGATTTAACAGAACTCAGCAGCAGTATTGCAGGAGATACAGAATGTGTTGCTCTTACAGGCACTCTTGCTTAGTTTTTCAGTTACAGGAGACCTCACTTACAGTAAATAATTCATTGTGTTGCTACCCGATAGTGCTTTTGTGGCCTTTTTTTTGAACAAGATAATGGAATAGGGGGGGTTTTAATTAGCTGTAGTATTCTAGAAGTTGTGCTGCCAGGTGTATCTGTTACATCAGAGTTTAGTATATGGTCCCAGTGTGGATTAGCCCATTAACATCCTCTCTGTGTGTATTTGAGGTATTTTGGTTTAATAGAAGGAAAAAACACTGAACGGAATTTCTGTTTGTATTTAGGTGTTGGCTCTTCTTGTAAAAGGTTATTTCTCTATGGCTCAGAGCTATTTCCTAGAACTTGGAGAAGTGGCTTGCAGATGCATGGAGGAAATGGATCCATCCATTCAGCTTCATGGAGCCAAAGTAAGAGCATGAGGAAACATCAGCTTTGTTTTACGAAGTCAGTTTTATCTATTAGTGTGCTTTGCAAATACAGATGAGTAGTGATGAATATTCGGAGCATCTATGTGTGTGTGATGTAGCACACTGTTAGGAGCTGGTGCCTGCTGTATCTGTTTGGGAGATGCAGTACCCTGACACTTTGAGAAATGCACCTTCTGGTTCCAATCTTGAATTCGTAGCAGAATTTTGTTGCTCTGCTGAGTCACCAGGAAGCTTGGGAAATGCAAGGACTATAACACTGGCCCTTTCCTGATTTAGCATCAGCTGGTGCTGGAACTGTACTATGTCATCCAAAGGAAAGCTCAGAGAGGTTTCCTCTTTGCACAGCAATTTGTTATGCTGTTGTAGCTGGGGAGTTTACATAAAAAAGGCTTTTCTTCGAATTTCTTCACTAGGAGGGATGGAATAGAGTCCAAAACAATACTGAATCTTTTTTATTTTTCTTCCCTGGGTAAGTAAGTATAGTCCTAAGTAAAGGTTGCTATAGTTCCATAGTACTTGGGTCATCTCTGATAAAGACCTAGTTGCTTTTTGTTTCCCGGCAGCTTCTGGAGGAGCTGGGCACAGGGGTACTACAGCAGTACAAGCCCGATTCAGCCGTTGCCCCTGATCAGAGAGTACCTGTCAGTGTGGTAAGTGTGTGGGCTCCCTCTGAGACTCCAATTCACTGAGCTTCCTTCCTTGAACTCCGCAAAGTCACTGGCATGGATACAGATAAACCAACTGCTGGAAGGCAGAAAGGGACTCGGTACCCTGCGACTATATAGGTGCTGATATGTACAGGCTTTGTAGATTTCTTGCATTATTTTGGCATTTATTTTTGGCTTGCAGGCAGGTGTGTTGTTTGTTTGTTTTAATTTTTACACGATGTTACAGGCTGTGTCTCTGCCTTTCCTCACCCCTGCTCTTCCTGCCTGCTCTAAGTCAGAAGGCTGGAAGAACAGTGCCAATTTTGCATGCATCATTACTACTGCATAAAACCTAGACATACACTTTTAGAGTTTTGGTGGGTTTGCGTTGTTACAACAGCCAGCCTAGATGTTCTGGCTGCTCACAAGTGCAGAGAGAGTGGCCAGAACTGTAATATATGTGATTTCAGAAAAATTCATTGTTAGAGGCTGGCTGTTGGGTAAGTTTGCGGAAGCTGGGGAGCTGGCACTTTAGTAGTAACATAGACCTGTTTAAGTCTTGCTTCTGTGAATAGAAGGCAAGTTTAAAAATTTATTTGTACTATGGTAAGTTTTGTGCTGGTCACCAGTGACCCTACAAGGTAGGAAATGTGTCCAGTAGCACCGGGTTCCTGTTACTTGATGTGAATGCAAATTGTCAGGCAAATGAAAATACCCAGCTGTGTGGATTCAAGAATGGAATTGTAATTCTACCTAATGCAATCTAATCTGAGTCTATGTGCCCTTGAGAAGGAAACAAACAGAACTCAGTGAATAAGTACTTGATAGCCGTACTAAAATGTCTTTAAAATGTTTCTGAACACTAAGTATTTTAGGCTTCCAAGCAGTTGTAATCACTTTCACATGTGATTATGCTATCTGCTCTAAGTATGTCCTCAAGATGATCGTAGGAAAAGACAATCTCTTATAGGACTTAGGCATAATTGATGAGTTTAAATAGATAAACCTGGCTGCTTCTTCTGTAGGTTGTAACTTTCTGGACTATGATGTTAAATGGCCCTTTACCTGGCACTCTTCAGAACTCCCCGCACGCGACTCTTCAGACAAGCGCCTGTGATGCCCTCTCCTCCATCTTGCCAGAAGCTTTCAGCAGTCTGCAGGTGAGAGAGCACTCCTCTAAGTGCTCCATTTTTACCTATTGAGGCTTTGTTCTTGTCTACCAGACTACAGTGGTGTAAAGCCTTTTAAAACTTGTAAGGAGAGGGTAGAGAAACCTTCCAGAATTATTTATTTTTTTTACATTCTGAACAAGTTGTGACTATTGAAGACTGGAAAAGGCAACGTTGGGAGTAATTAGTCTGTCAAACCAATTAAATTGTGGGTCACAGGAGCTGTTTGGCTCTGCCATGAATACTCAGCCTTGGTGATGATGCACAGGAGATGGAGGGCAAGAATTTCATTGCATGAGGGAGGGGTGAAGGGTTGTTATTTTGCTGGTTAAGTCTTTGAAGAGACAGCTGAGCTAACAGCCATGGACTGATGTTGTTCACCACTTCGCATGTTTTTTCTTTTGGCTGACTTTTAGAACACTAAACTGCTGTGATTGCCCTGGCAGAAGCAAACAAATGTGTTGGCCTTACTCTCCTTTTGCAACATGAAATATGCTTTGAAACATGAAAGCCTTGGCAGTGTATCACCACTGCATTGTGCAGCTCCTTTTGTGTCACTGTGCCCTTCTTGATGGGGAGTACTCTGCCAGACCTCATTTGCCCAAGAATTGCTAGTACAGCAGTATCTCTGGAATTCTCCATCTGGTTTCTCCAAGTACAGCATGTACTTCATCACCCTGTACTTTGATCCCATACACTCTCCTGTCCCTCTGGCCGTGTGGGGTCAAGTCAGTGCCCATTCTGACCCTTTGCTCTGATGAAACAAAGATCTTTGTCATGGGTTGGTAAACTGACAATCTGTCCAGGGTGAACTTAATCTGCCTGACTGTCCTTGTTATTGAAGGGGAAGGAGTGAAGTAAGACAGGAAAAAGCAACTGATCCAGCCTGTTTTACCTCTGATGGGCCATGCCTTCTGCATTTGGATGATAGTTAATATTTTGGTTTCCTTTGTGGACTTATTTAACAGCAACAAGATGGTGTCTGCTGGAAGCATTCCAGTTTCCTGTGTGGCATTCTGAAATGCCAGTCAATTTACTTTAAAGAGTACGCTCCGAATGGTAGCTTCTATAGATTCCCCATGTTAGGGTCTTTCAGAGTATTTGTCAGTTGTCTGTCTCTGTGGGGTGGAGGTCTCTCCAGTTTCTCTCCGTTGCCACAACTGCTTATCGTTGCAGAATGACCAGCAGATACTGTGCGTCACTCTGCTTCTTGGCCTGAACCACAGTGAGAACCCCCTGGTAAAAGCTGCTGCCGCGCGTGCGCTTGGAGTCTACATCCTCTTCTCTTGCCTTCGGCAGGTCAGAACTGGTTCATTTTTCTTATTTTGAGCCACTTTATAATGGGTTTGACGAACCTTAAGATGTGGGACATGAGATCTTTTGGAATGAATTGGCCTTCCTTACTTTTCCTGTTTCCAGACCTGCTCTTGCCTTTTGTGTGGTGAACAGAACTGGTGCAGTTTTAAGCGAGATGAAGCAGAAGCCAGAGTGCTTCATGAGTGATAGCAAAAGGAGAGAGGTCAGGGTCTTCCCTGAGCTCTCGGGGACAGAAGTGGGAAAGGCTAGGTTGGCACAAAGGAGCTGCAAGAGATGAGGTAGAGCTGGGAAGGAGGGAACAGCTGTACGATGCTCTGTAGAGCTTATCGAATTATTAATGTGAAGGCTTCAGTTTTGCTTTAAACTGAATAGTAAAGCTTATTTAGAGAAAAATGCTGTTTTGTTTCCATAAAAAACCTGACCTTAGCTTGGCTGAGCTGGAAGACACGAGTTTTTGCAACGTAGCCTTAAATGAGCGATTGTAATAAAAAAATCATGCAGTAGCTGACATTGAGATTTGATTCCAAGTTATTTTGAAAGAAAATCCTTTACCATAGGGAAGGGAATGAAAATGGAATGTAATGTGCCATAGAAGAGAAGGTTAGACAGGCAGTTCAGCAGGGAGTTTGGAGAAGCAGTTACTTTCTTAAGAGTCGGATTTGATGAGTATAAGATTGGCAGTCCAGGTAATTATGTTCAAATCCAAAGTAACTAAAGCACCAATGAAATTAAATAATACATTGAAACCTTTCAGCAACAGCTACCCAAGAGAGTGGTGAACTTGGTCAGCATGCAGGCTTGGACCGAAGCTGTACAGAGAGCACCATAAACACGTTAAAAGTTGTTGCCTAAAAAAGAAGAGTATATGAATAGAGCTGCTCTATGTGCAGGTATCATTTTCCCTAGAAAGGCCAGAACGTATGTGTTACTAAGGAAATCACCTGAGTTTTTTAAAACTTTCTGACTTTGCAGCAGTTTTCACTTTTATAGGATGTGATGTTTGTGGCAGACACAGCAAATGCTATTCTGAATTCCCTCCATGACAAGTCTCCGAACGTCCGTGCCAAAGCAGCTTGGTCCCTGGGCAATCTTACAGACACCCTGATCATCAACATGTACGTAAGTGCGCCTTGGCCGGCGGAACTCCTCTCTCTGCCCATATTCCCAAAGTGTCAGACAGAGGGTACTGATCTACTTTGTATGAAAAAAGCCAAAATTTGGCTGGGATGCTTCGCTTTAACCAGCCAGATTTTCAGCCTGTGTGTCTAGCAGTGTATGACACTGCATCATAAGGAACCCGTATCCATCTGGGGTTGAGTTCTACTAAACTGCTCGGGTTTAGGTCTTTCTAATCATCAGTTCTGGAGTATATTCCAAGATCACTTTCCAGATTTCTGTTTCTTGTATGTTGCTTTGTGCAATTGCATGTTCCCTGGTTACTCTACTTTCAGCATAACACAGAAGTAAAATTAATAAATATCTAACACTTCCTCAAGCCAAAGACTGAAGGAAGTCTAACCTACTGTTACATGTTTAACAGGAGATAATAGTTATCATATATTCCTGCTACAGAATTGCCTCTGAGCAATTCATTGCCCTCTGTTTTTTATTACAGACTTAATGCATTGCTAACCAGCTTTCTTGCATTGATAGTTTGGTTTTAAATTAATAAACATAGTGGTCACATGTAGTAAGGTCTGCCTTACATATTAGCCTTCTAAAGAGTGAAGGTTGTTCATACGGCTTTATAAAGGATTGTATCACATCTTTGGGGATGGATCATCTGAGCTGACCTTTCACGGTGGGATTCTTCTGCTAGGGAAACGATGGGACAAAGTTTTCAAGAGGAATTTTCTGATCTTCTACTGTTGAAAATGTTACGATCTGCGACTGAAGCATCCAAGGACAGAGACAAGGTATGACTGAGGGGAAGGAGCGGGGAGTTATCATAGTGTAGTTAACTCCTACGTTTTTATTTTGAAAAAAGCAAAACAGGTACCAGTTAGTTCGGGGCGTTTTGCCCCAGCAGGCAGGGAGCTGCAGCTCAGCATCCCCTCTTGAGGGCTGGTGTTTGGAGGTTTCCCATGTTGTTTGACCTGCAGGGCATTTGATGGCGCTTTGCCACAGTGCAGGGGCTTTTGGGGGTTTGTTGATTTGTGGTGTTTTGTTTTGTTTTGTTTTGTTTTTTTTTTTTCCCCCACAGTAACCATTTGCAGAGAACAATCGTTCTGGTGGCATTGAGGAAGTTATCATTTGATAAGACCCCAGTCTGATTCCAGATGAGCTCCTTGTTGGCTCTGAGCATGATTTCGTAGCAGGATTGACAAAAGCTTTGCCTACAAGCTGAAAGCCAGAATGTTTTTTTTTGTGTATGTGTGTTCCAGGTAAAGAGCAATGCAGTCCGAGCCCTTGGGAATGTGCTTCATTTCCTTCAGCCATATCACATAGCAAACCCCAGGTTTAGGGAAGCCATTGAGGAATCTCTTCAGGCCCTTATTTCTACTGTTCAGAGTGAGGCCACTATGAAAGTGCGCTGGAATGCTTGTTACGCGCTGGGGAATGTATTTAAGAACCCTGCCTTGCCACTCGGTGAGTAACTTGTCCCACTGGCTTTGGATTTGCACAGCAGGTTGTGGTTTTGATAAGGAGGTCTCTGTTTCCAATGTGTTGGGGAAGAGGGGAGAAAGCAAACTGAGCAGAATCTTGCTGCCATAGCTTTCCCAGAACTCTTGCTAGTGAAATAGGCTCAGATCCTGCTAATACCTGCAGTGCTGGGGCCAGCTCGGGGGCCCCCAACAGCAGAAGGACCCGGAGCTGCTCGAGCGGGGCCAGAGGAGGCCACGGAGATGCTGGGGGGGCTGGAGCAGCTCCCCTGGGGGGCCGGGCTGAGAGAGTTGGGGGGGTTCAGCCTGGAGAAGAGAAGGCTCCGGGGAGCCCTTCGAGCGGCCTCCCAGGGCTTAAAGGGGGGACAGGAGAGGGGGGGAGGGACTCTGGGTCAGGGGGTGGGGATAGGATGGGGGTAATGGTTGTAAACTGAAAGAGGGGAGATTTAGGTTAGATAGAAGGAAGAAATTGTTCCCTGTGCGGGGGGCGAGGCGCTGGCCCAGGGTGCCCAGAGCAGCTGTGGGTGCCCCCTCCCTGGAAGGGTTCAAGGCCAGGTTGGACGGGGCTGGGAGCCCCCTGGGCTGGGGGAAGGGGGGGGCACTGGGGGGGCTTTGAGGTCCCCAGCATAACTGTGCTGTATTCCGTTGGATCTGTCATGTTGGAAAAGAGTGTGAGAAGGGGATTATAGCTGTGAATAAATACAAAATATCACTTATCATCTTACAAAACTTCAGATGATTAACTGTTTTTTAACAAAATTGTAATTTTATAACCCCCGATTCTCTCATTTAGACCAGCAGAAATACAGTAAATGTAAGCCCATTAAATATTTAGGAGATACATTTACAATTTTGTATATTTTGACCGATTGAAAAGGAGGCTTTGCTTTTGGGGATTTTTTTTTTTTAGGAGAGGCTCCTTGGACCACACAAGCATATAGTGCACTTTCCTCAGTAGTGAAGTCCTGCAAGAATTTTAAAGTCCGAATCAAATCGGCCATGGCCCTCTCCATCCCTAGCAGGAGGGAATGCTACGGCTCCACTGAGCAGTTCTGCCAAATCTGGAGTGCCTTGGTGGTAGCCTTGCAGAAGAGCGAAGACACTGAGGACTTTCTGGAATTCAAGTACAGCGCCAGCCTCAGGACGCAGATCTGCCAGGCTCTGCTGCATTTGTTAAGTCTGGCAAAGAGCACAGACCTGCCAGTCATTTGGGAAACCATAACAGCAAACGGGGACGCAATCAGATCCTATGTCTTGCAATATCTGAAATCTGGAGTTGAAGAAAACGAAGCGGGAATGCACACAGACTTGTGTGAGAGGGAGGGAGTATTAAAAGGAGCTATCGAACATCTCGGTGGGATAGAGAAACAGCTGGAGGGCAAAGCGAGGGTAAGAGTGTCTGATTATCTGGCAGATGTCTTGACAAACCATGCCAATGCTGCTGAACTAACAGAGGCTTAGAAAGAAACACCTCTTTTGGTGACCAATGACTTCCAGTCTGTCTGGGCACAGAGAAGAAACACACTGCTTTCACCTACACAGGGCATCCAGAAGGGAAGTTTCCTGTTGTTGGTATTAAACAATTTATTTTTTTTTTTTTTTTTTTAATTTTTAAAATGTTTTTTTATTTTTGTGTTTGGTGAACCCTTAAGCTGTCCTCACTTGGTTTTGTTTGTACACTTAACTGTCACAGTGTTACCAGTTGGAAAACAAATGCCTTTTCCTCCTTTGTGTGTTTTATAAAAACAGCCTCTTCTCTCAGCTTATCTAAAAGCATTTTGTTACTATTGCTGCTGTATTCAAAATCATGTTTGTAAAGGAGGGGTCTGGAAGAATTCTGTTTTTCTGAGCACTGCAAATGTTGTCACTCCTGTGTTCCTGCAATAAAGCCAAATATGCCAATATTTGATTAATAGCATAGAGCAAACACACTTTGCCTTTACCTGTCTACGTTCCTAGTGTCCTACAGCTGGCCTGTGCCTCCTGGCTGCCTGTGCTCATCCTGTCTTCCAAAAACCCCAAATTTCTTATTTCTGGGTGGATCCTACTGTGTTGTCTAAGCTAGAAAACTCCGAGCAGGTCGTCCGAGGCTGGAATTTTGGCTCTTCCAGCACTGCTACCCCTGGGGCTCCGTCGCCTTTCTGTGGGAGGTGCCGTGATGTTCTGAACTGCCTGTGGGTTTGTTTCCATTTCTGAAGTTCCGTCCCCTTCCTTCGTGCTGATGTTCCTCGCTCTCTGTTTGCTCTGTGCTCACTCCGCTGATAGCCGGGGGAGGACTGAGCTCTCTGATGTTGCTGGGGACAAAGCAGTGCCTCCAGGAATGAGCTGCTCTTTGAGAGCTAAGTGCCTGCCGTCCTAACTTCTGCCTGGGTGTTTGAACAGAGCTCAGTGCAAGCCCTGGCTGCCATAAAAACTCTTTGGGATACAAAATTTGTCGGACTTTGTTTGTTTCCATCCTCGCCGCTGGTTTCAGGAGGGCTCGGGTAGCGCGAGGAACCGAAACCCCTCGGGGAAACGGCGTCCTCCTCCCACGGGCGCAGCTCTGCCCGGGCCTGGCTCTGTGCTTTGGGAGGCTGAGGCAGAGCTGAGCATCGCTGCTGGGCCTCATCCTGCCCAGGAGCACCCCCGGCTACGCTTTAAGTTACAGATTCTGCCTCTTGCTCCTTTCCTCCCTCTTCGGCTGCTGCGACTGTACCTGTACCCATCTCGGCGCTTCCACCACCTCCAACAAGCCGGCGGTTTTACAGCCGTGTTCTGCCCCTAGAAGAAATCTGTCCCCTTACCATTGCAAACACAGCTCTGCCCGGATTTCTTGCCCAGCTTTGACGTCTCTAGAGCTGCCGACATACTTTACTGGCTGAAATAAGGGCAGCGAGGCAGCGCTGGGGCTCGGTATCCGGCAGCCACAGGGTCTGCCCGCGCTGAGTGTCTGCTCCAGCAGCCCCCATCCCGCACCAGGGCGTGCTGAAAGGAGAAATCGCTGATTTTATGCGCCTCAAGAAGCGGGTGGGAGCTGCTGGGATTTTCGCTAGCGTGTAGCCAACCTCTTTGGTTTTAATAAAAGCTGCTGTGAAGTCTCGCCTGGCTCCTGAAACACCTAAGGGCTTTTGAGGAACTGTGGGCTTGTACTCTGAGAGAAGCACTAAGCGAGCGATAGAGGCAAACGAGCTCGAGGGGCTGGGTAGAAAAGAAGTGATAAAAAAGAGCACGGTAGCAGCCTGCCTGCAGGACCCTGCCTGCTCGGTGTATGAAGTTCTCTAAATAATCACATCCAGGATTTCAACCCATATTGGGGAACCTACAACTTTTCTCAGGCAGAAAGGTAAGAGTATCATTTCTCTTTGGGAGCAAAAGCAGTTTCTAGGTAGGCTTGGCCGCAGGCAGCTTGAGCAGTTTTCTCTGGGTGAGCCATTGGTTTAACAAAGAGCCCAACTCTTTTTCCAAGCAGAAGGGGTTCAGCTGCTCTCTCCCTCGAGGCCAGCGAGGCAGCGTGTCTCCACGCCAAACGGTTCATCTGCAAAGGAACCGAATCACTTACGGGCTGGGCTTGGTTGGTTGGTGGTGCCCGTTCTCCTCCGGAGCTGTTTTCCCCCCGGGACACTCACAGACGGAGAGTCCCAGGCATCGACTCGACCCATCACCGTGTTACAGCGAGAAGCGCTGGGATGCCTGTTTGGGTAGAGTCTGGATTTTGTGGTCTCGCCCCACGCGCTCGTTACAAACCAGCCTGCGAGGAGGGGAACGTAAGACGGGTCTCACGTTGGTACCGACGGTTCCCCAGCTCCTGGACCCCCCGAGCTGATCCTCTGGGGAAAAAAACCAGCACGTGCACAGGAGAGAGCGCAGAGGCACGAACTGGTTTTCACTCGGGCTGGCGGAACTCCATCCAGCATCTCCCAAAGATGAGACAAAGACCTCACTGCCCCTGGGTAGCCAGCAGCCCCATTGCTTCTCCCACCAGCACGTGGGTGTTGCTGGGGAGGCGTGTGACATCGAGGCCTAATTTAATTTCAGTGGGCAACAGCTGAAAAGATGCTGGGTGGGGACCCCGGGTCAATCATGGGGATCAGCTGTGCCCGGCCCCAACCCCACCGGCTATTTCTGGTGCTTTCACCTGGGTGCAGTCCTGACAGTGCTGGAGCTGAGCTGGGATGGCTTCCCCTGCTCATTCCCGAGGTCAGTGATGATTTTCTGTGTCGCTTTGGGGCTGGATGCTCCTTTTTGGTGCCCGAGGGAGCAGCGTGGGCCGTGTGTGCCCTGTGCCGCCCGTTCGCTCGCCGCCAACCGGAGCGGCAGGGGCTGACGCAGCCTCTGTCCTCGTGAGGGGACTGGCAAAACGAGGTGCTTGGGGCTGGCGAAAGGCAGCACCTTCCCCACCCCAGCCAAGTTTTTATTGTTCTGCCTCTTTATTGTTGTGTTTACAAGCCAAGCGCTTTATAGGTTTTCCTATGAATAGTTTCAAGGAGAAGGTAATTACCTTATCACATGCGGGATGATTTATAGCCAAGGTGGCAAGGGACATTCAAGCTCCACATCGGCTCCGTTTGAAAGACAATCCACCCGTTCTTCCGCGCGGGGTCACTGGGTGGGTGAAAACAAAAGGGTTTTAGTGCCCGGCCCGCCCGGTCCCAGCACGGGGATGTCTCCTTCAGCCGAGCCCCGGCGGGGAGCATTTCCCCGGGGCCGTGCCGATGGTGCTCGTGCCCACCCGCAGCCCCGTGGGTTTCCCTGGGGCCGCCCGTGGTGGTGGGCTCTGCCCAGAGCAGCCCAGGGTGTCCAAAGCTCAGGCTGTAAAACCTTTTTTTTCTTTAACTGCGCTACCTGGCTCAGTAAATACGCAGCGTGCTGCCCGAGAGGCTGCGTGGCCTCGCACGGCAGCGACATGACCACGCTGGCGTGTGCGGTGATGTCTTGGGGAACTGAAGAAACTGCTTTTCTTGAGCAAAACTCCTTGCTGGCAGCGCCAGGCCTGGCTTGCAGCGGCTGTGGTGACTCTTATGCCATGACTTCACAGAGCGATTTTGATTTTTCTTTTTTTTTTTTTTTCTTTCTTTTTTTCTTTTTTTTTTTTTTTTTTTTTTTCCCTTCTATGGACTCGCAGCAAAGACACTAATTCACTCGTTGCCTTGTGGCTGTTGAGCTCTGAGCATCCGGATGCAGCCGCTGCCGGGCTGGGGATGGCGGTGGTCCGGTAGCCCCGAGGGCGGGAAGGGGCCGCTGGCCCCGGGAGCAGCCCCGGTAGCCGGGCCACGAGGTGGCACCACGTCCCCGGCCACCGGCGGGTCCGTCCCGGTGCCACCGGCTCCCCACGCGGGACGGCCACGGGCACATCCCCTCACACAGGGCTCCCCTTTGCAGGGTGCATAGGGGTCGTGGGGGTCCCCTGGCAGAGCGTGGGTGCCGCCTGCCCACGCACCCACCGGAGGGTCCCCCCGAGGCCGCAGCACCCACGGGACGTGGCAGGGATCTGCCCTCGAGCGGCGTGATCCCAGCGGGGCGCGGGCGTGTTTTTCTCCACGGAATAAACCCAATCTTCCTTCTCCCCCTTCACAACCCCGAGTGGGGCCGATCGCTATCGCCCCAGCGTTTTGGGGACCAGGGGACCGGGAGGGCTGCGATGCCCCTTGGGATGTGGATGCTCCGTTCACCCCGGGCGAGGAGAAGGGGGATTTCTCACCGAGCCCCTCCACGGGATCGGGGCGGTGGGGGGGTGGCCGAGCACCGCGGGGCCGGTGGCACATCGGAACGTGAGCAATGGGGGTGGCGAAAGCAGGGGTGACTTCCAGTGGCGGGGTCAGAGGGAAGAGGCTGATCCTCAGTTCATGCCCGCTGTCTCTCCCGTTAAAAAATGGCTCCACGCTATCTTGCAGGCCGTCCCTCCCTAGGACCCTCTAATTCGGTGATTTTTATCCTGTCTGTTTTCTTTTGCTCCCCTCTGCCCTGCTTCGACCTCCCTTCACTCCTCCTCGGGGCAGCGCCGGGGTCGTCGCTGATGGATGGAACCCCCCCCCCCACCCAGCAGCAGTGGGCGAGGGGGCTTTGGCACGGCCAGACCCCTCCGGCAGCTCCGACCCTGCCGTTGCCCCAACCTCTCCTCCGAGGCGATGCTCTACCCCGGGGCTGAAAGCTGGTTGCCTGCAGGGGGGTCACAACAGGAGGGGTGCAGAAGAAAACCACGAGGTGCCTCAGGCACGGGCAGAGCCAAGCGGGGATGGAGACAATAAAGGGGCTGGGAGAGCCCCGGGGAGCAGAGGGGTGTCCTTGGGGTCATGCCACCCCTGGGAAAACAGAGCCCGCGGCGCCCAGGGGGGGTCCTCTGGCTCCCTGGGAGCCCAGACTGGTATTTCAGTCTAGACGTGCTGGTATTTTTTCAGTCCAGCAAATTTCCTTGATGGCCCAGTGGTGAAGCACGAGCGCACCCGGCGCGCTGGCACCGGCGGCTGCTGGAGGGTGGGGGGGTTCCCGCAGGGGCACGGGGGGCACTGGGCAGCCGTCCTGCCGCGGCGAGGTGCCCGATGCCTGGCGCCCGGGGAGGCAGGAGAAATGTTTGCACTGGAACGGGAGGGGAAAACTATGCGAAACTTGAAATTTGCTCGTAAAACCAGGCTGGCTGGGTGGAAAACTTGCCGCATCTTGCTCGAGCGTTGGGCCGGTGTGCAGGAGGCTGCGCCGGGCTTGCGTGAAAAGCTTGATTCAACAGCCACCGCCGTTCCTGCTACCCCTGTTCTGCATGCGGCCGCCCGGTCCTGGGTTGGGCTGGGTAAATACTTTGGGGGGGCAACGGGCTCGGCGCTGCCGGAAACATCGCGGTGACTCAGGGGTCAGTCCCTTCCCCTCGACGCTGCCGGCATCAGGCTGATGCTTTTACCAGCCTGCCCGCCCCGGCGATGCTCCTCCTCGCCCCGAGGGACCCCCGACACTTGCCCCGGGGACCAGCTGGGTGGACAAAAGCGGCTTTCAGGGCCCCGGCGGGACCGGCCGTGCTTGGGCGGCCTCCGAGATGTGTGAAATTCGGCTTTCGCCCGGCTCCTTCCTGGAGCGGAACTGTTCTCAGCGAAACCGTCCCCGCCGCCCGCCCTAATGGCTTTTCTCTGTGCGCCCGCATTAATGAACGCGAGGCCCAGCCTAATCGGAGGGAAGCCATGCAAGTAATTGCTTGAATTTTTAATTCGGGGTTATGATAGGGGAATCAAAGTCACACGGCAGCCGCTGAGGCCGCCCGCGGCTCCGCGCCATTGACTCCCGCAATTTGCTTTTGATTTTTGCCCTCCCGGCTCCCCCCACGGTCCCGCGGAGACCCCGCTGGGGGCCGGGGCCAGACCCTCCCAGGGAGGGCACCCGGGGGGGAAATGCATTTGGAGTGGGGGTCCCACCTGTGGTGGGGGCAGCCGTGCCTGCGGGGGGGGGGTTGTCTGTCTTGTTGCAGGTGCGAAGCCATTTGCAAACCTCCGACGGTGTTTGCTTGTCTCCAAAATCCCTCTCCCAGCCGCGGCCACAGCCGCCCCTGCCTGCGCTGCCTAGGGGGAGTTGGGGTTTATTTTTTTCAGTGACCCCCTGCCCGGTGCCACCGTCCTTGCACGAAGGGGCGAGCAATGCCGACGGGCACCCGTAACCACAGGGTGAACACGGGGCGGTGGGGCTGGCTGGGGTTTGGGTTGGGGTACACAGGCTGGCGGGGGGTCCCTGCAGTGCAGCCGGGGCTCGCACCGAAAACTGACGGGACCCCCATCAGCGGGGAACTCCTCCAGCCCCGAGCATCTCCTCCGCGCTGCCACGCTGCTTTTGTTTTCCCAGAAGACAACCCCACCTCCCGCCCTGGTTCCAGCTCGCTTCCCTCCTTTTTTTTTTTTTTTTTTTTTTTTTTTTTTTTTTTTTTGTCTTAAAATTAATAAAAAAGCCAAAGGACGCGCGGCTGCTCGGTAAAGCAGAATGGCATCTGCGAAATGTCTGCCCTGCGTGGGGAGATGGCGGCGGGCGAGGCTGCCCCTGCCTCCCTGCCCAGCTCCCGGTTGGGGCCGGGGTCTCGGGAGCTGGGCGTCCTGGGAGAAGCGGTGCCGGTGCCGCCGGCCGGCACGGCCACGCGTGGGACGGACCCCACGTACACGGGGGAGCCGCTGGCTGCCGGGCTCTGCCCCGTGACCCCCTGTTTGGGGTTCAGGCCGCTGTTGTGGTGTTCTTTGTGCCGCGATTCCTGGGCAGATAGCATTGTTTGCCCTGACACGTAAGCCGGTGACAACCTGCAAGAGCTCTGGCATGGATTCCGGCTACGCGGCTTCCAGGGCCTTTTTATAGCCCAGCAAAACTTGTTTTGCTGTGGCAGCGAAGCAGAACCCGAGTAGGGGCTGGGAGCTGCGGGGGGACACGCGTGTGGCTCACGGTGGGTGCTGGGTCACGCTCGCAACCCCCCTGTACCCCCCCCCAAACACCCCCGTGGTCGCCCAGCTCGCCTCTGCCTCGAGACTTGGTGAGGTTGAGGGAAGCCCCCAGGCTCTGAAAATGAGGGATCTGGGGGGTTTGGGGGATCCCAGGGAGAGCTGAGCGGGTGCTGCCAGGGATGTGGTGGCAGGGGACACGTTGAGGTGGTGCTGAGCCCTGAGCAGCCGCAGAGGGGTCCTGCCTGCGGGCGAGGGGCCAGCACCCCTGTGTGTCGTGTGTCCCCCCCCCCCCCCCCCCAGCGCAGCAGAGCCTCAGCAAAGGACGGGAGGTGAAGCCGGATTATGAAAGTGTTTCTTTGCTTTGCTTTTGAGAAAGGAGAACTTCAAAGGGGCCATTTATCACCAGACAAAGAGAGTTGCGAGTTATTTGCAAAGTGTAAGGGAGAAGCATTAATTATCGGAGTGACAGACAAACGCCGCTGCCGGGTGTCCTCCTGCCCACCCCTCCGCCCCGGCCCGGCAAGCCCTGGGGGACACCCGCCCTCCTGTCCCCAACTCTGGCCTCGTCTCCCCTCCGTCCGGGGCTCGGTAGTGCCGCAGCCGACCTGCCCGGCTCTGTGGGATGGGATGGGGGCCATGGATGTCCCCAGCGTGAGCTGCCGCAGGGGCAACACGGAGGAATGGGGGGGGGGGAGTGTCCCCCATTGTGTCCCCCATTGTGTCCCCAGTGCCGACGAGGCTGGGAGCTGCCAGGAAAACCAACCCCGTGTCCCGGGTGTGCTCCTGTCAGGAGAGACAAGACCACGGTGGGAACCAGATGGGAAGAAATCCGGCGCCTTCGAGGCAGCTGAGCAGCCCGGGAGCATCTTTCCCCGCGGCAGCGCGGCTCACCCTGCCTGCCTGCGAAAAACGGGGTTCGCCCCGGGGTTTGCTGTGCTTGGGGCTGGGGGCACGTGGGTGGAAAAAAGAGTTATTTCAACACCCCCTGCCTCGGTCTGTGGCTCAGTGACTCCTTGGGCGCGTCCCTTCCCCGGGAGCCCCTGGGCTCGTGCCGAGCGGGGTGCGTGGCACGGCCGGTGATGATGGTGTTGGTGTCACGGGGGGGTGTGTGTGTGTGTGTCTCTGTGGTGGGGACCACAGGTGACAGCTGATAGCCGTGGCCAGCAGCCACGCTGGGGGACAGGGACAATAGGGCTCAGCCCAGAGCTGGGGCACCAGACCCCTACAATTAACCCCCATCCCAAAAGCTCTGCAGGGGGGAGAGCCCACCATCCCAGAGGGAGAAGATGAGAAGCAAAAGCACTTGTATCCCAAACCAAAAGGCCAACAGACCCGGCCGAGCGCCCTCAGAGGGTGAAAGCAGCACCCATGCCACCATCCCTGCCACCTCTGCGATGTTGGAGGGCTGCAGATATTGGGGTGGGCAGGCTGGGGTGCCAGGGCTCCCCGCGGCCCTGCCGAGCGAGCCCCGGGCAGGGAGGGCAGCTCTCCCTTTCATGTCTGATCCCTCCCGAAACCACAGCTTCCCTTCGCCCCGCACGGGGATCAACCACGGGTCATATTTAATAAAGGTGGGGATGGGAGAAGGCTTCAAAACATTACGTCACCTCGGTGTGGGGGAGGCGGAGGCAGGCAGGGAATGCGAAAATCTCGGCGCAAGTGGGGGTAGAGGAGAAAAAATATCAGTGAGGGGATTTAATGGCCCTGTTTTGGTGGGAACTCTCTTGCCCACTGCCCACGAGGTCAGAGGCGGTGTGTCTGCACGCGCTCAGGCGTTAAATGAAACTGTAAGAGAAAAAAATAGGCATATACGCAATGTGTAAGCGCGTCCGTGGCAGAAATCCCCCGGCGCTGGGTGAGTCACGGCGCTTGCGGCCGGCCAGCCTGCCGTGATGGCTCGTGGAAGAAATCCCCACTGGTCCCCGGAACGGTCCTTGGGGACATGTCTCCCACGTCCCCACGCTGCCGGGGGTGAGGGTGGGTGTGCGGCCGCCCCAATGGGGCAATGGGGGTGCCCTGGGCAGGGTCCCCCCACCTTCCTCTGGCTGAGATGCAGCCGCACGGTGCCGGGAGCAAAGTCCCCCGTGCCACAGCTTTGCCCGTGCCCGACCTCACGGGAGCTGGCCACGAGTGACTTTGCTGCACGGGTGAGAGCTGCTGCCTGTGCTCGGGGAGAACGCCACCGGTCCCTCCATGGGTGATGGAGGGGGCTGTGGCTGCAGGCCAGGGATTGCCCGGTCACGCCGGGGCGGTTATTCCCTTGCGGTGATTGTGCGGGGATGGGCTCCCAGTTTGGTAGCGGCGAGCGGGGCGCGGGGCCACCGTCAGCCACGGGAGCTGGTGGCCAGCACCAGGCACCCAGATCCTCCCGTGACACGCGTGGGGTGGCTGCAAAATGGAGGGCTGGGGGGCCTAGCAGAGCATGTTCAGCTTAAAAAAAAAAAAAAAAAAAAAAAAAAGAAAACAAAGCAAAAAAACCAACACCCTGTGCAGCCATCCTGTGTTCCCAGCCGCAGTCACCTCCTGGTGAAAGCTCAGGCTGATGCTCACGTCGGGCTGGTGCCTTCCCCCGGCTGGGAAACTATGTGCTCCCAGCCCTGCGGGGCACCCATCGGCCCCCCGAGCCGTAATGACCACGCTCTTCTGCTGAGAGGAGTTAATGAGCTGTGCCGGACAACGATGGGAAAAGGCTGATTGCTGTGAGGCTCCTGACACCGCTCGGAGGAGCTGGGCGTGGAGGAAGGGGGAAGAGCAATAGGGTGAGAGAGATGGACCAGAAAACGATATCCACTTCATTAGCCAGGTGGTTCCAAATGTGTGGAAACAGGACAAGGTCCAGGTCACCCACTGTGACAGAACATTATTATCATGCGATGCCATGAAGCCTGTGCAAAGACCAAGTCAAAGCTCACCAGCCCACTTAAAAGGGAGAGGGGACCCTCTCGGAGCAGGAGCCAGGCTGTTCCCAGGGTGGGGGGGATGCGCAGGCGGGCGCAGCCCGTGCCGGGGGGGTCTGGGTGCTCAGCCAGGCTCCCACTCACCCCCCGCACCCATGGGGCCACCCACAAGCTCTGCCCTGGGGAGGAGGCAGCTCCCCCCTTGTGAAGCCCCGGGGGGGGGGGGGGGGAGGAGGGGGGCACAGCGGGGGCGAACCCACGTCCTGGTGGCAGCGGGTCGAGCTTTGGGGTGATCAGAGACCCTCTGTGGTGTGAAGGATGAGAGCACCCATGGGTGCAAGGGACCCGGCGGGCGCATCCTGCTTGCCCTCGCAGGTGGGAACGCCGAGCAGAGCCGGGGGGGGGGATGACACCCACCCAGCAGCCTGGTCCCTGCACCTTATAGACATTTAGGTGCTGAACTCCTTTGGAGGTGACCTGAGCAGGGCTGGCGGTGGGAGAGGACCAACGCGCCGGTGCTGGGCACCGCAGAGCCCGGGAGCCCCCCTGCCCCCCCCCGCCATGGGCGCAGCAGAGCAAGGAGGGGGGCGAGGGACCCGCTTTCGGCTGAGCGTGCGGGAGCAGAGCTGGGGGAAGATGCTCGGCCAGGCTGCAGGCTCCAGGCTGGGAGCTGGAGGGAGTTTGGGGTGGGGCGAGGGGGGGAATTTTTTCACTCCTCTCTTCTATAGGTCGTGCTCAGCCTGCCACGTGCCCGTGAGAAACCCTGCGTGGCCACCGCGTGCTCATCCACAAACCCTCAAGCACGCGGAGAGGTTTCCCGCTCCCTTTGGGATGCACTTGACCCCCAGCCCTCCTGTCCCCAGGCTGTGGCTCTGTCCCCCCGGCCCCCCCCCAAAGTGACCCCGAGCCCGGGCTGCTCCCGCGCTGCTCCACAGAGCAGGAATGGTTTCATCTGTCTCCACAGCGGTGTGGGCAATCCGTGCAGGTCCCAACAGTCGCTCCCGCAGGCAGGTGCAGGATGTTCCCAGTTTTTCCCTTCTCTCTGTCTGGCCCTGCTGGAAGCCAAACCGCCACCAGCACCCCGGGGGGTTTTGCTGGGAGGGGGGGACCCATGGCTAGGGGTAGCAGAGCCCCATAGCCGGGCTCCCGCGGGGTTCTGGGGCCATGCTGCAAAGCGCTCGGGGTTATTCTGGTGGCTGGCAGGATTTTCTGGGGGTTTTTGAGATGGGCAGGCAGCTACAATACTGAGTAACCTGTAAAAGTCTGAATCTGGGCTGGAAACGCAGGATTTAAAACCAGCGTCCTTTCCCAGGGCTGATGTCCAGGTGCCAGCCAAAAGCAGCAGGGAACTGGGCTACCAAACTGGAAGTGCTTTGGCGGGGTCACAGTTTTAGACACTGGCCCTGCCTTCCCCTGCAGGGTCCCAGGCCCCTCCGCGCTGTGCTGGGCGTGTGATGGTGCCTCCTGTATTTGCACCCTCTTGGATTGCAGTGAATTTGTTGATTTTTGGGACTCGGTGCGTTTACAGTGTTAGGAAAAGCAGGTTTTGTTCAGATTCCAGAGCCCAGCTTGGATCTCTTCTTCCCGCTTCCAACCCTGTTCCCACCCCTGGCAGCTGCCGAGGTTCAACGGGGGCTTCGCATCCCCCCCGACACCCCTGTCCCCACAGGGTCCCCTTTGCTGGTTTGCTGACAGCCCTTCCACACCGTGCACAGTGAAATTGCGGCGAACCTGTGCCCCCAAAGCGGGGGCCAATACCCCCCCCATTAGAAACCCCCAGTTTGGGGGGTGCTCTCTCAGGGCCTGGACCCTCTCTGTGCTGGGGCTTGGGCAGCCAGACCCGCACTCTGGGTGGGGGATGCCGGCGAGGGGGAGAGGAACTTGCCGGCGAGGGGGAGAGGAACTTCCCTGCGAGGCCTGGGCTGGTGGTGGTGGGGTAGTTTTCTCAGCTTGCCCCCCCTTCCAGCGCAGGGCACAGCCCCGAGGGAGCTGCACCCACGGCTGTGGGCGGAGGGGTGCCCGTTGGCACCCTGGGGGTGCGGGGATGGGTGCTGGAAGGGGCGAACGTGTCCCCATGGCGATGGGGTACAGCTGGCACCGGGACAGCGGCCGACCCCCCTCCCCCTACTCCCCCCCCCGAGCTTCCCCCCTCTTCCCAATCCCCCCTCCTCGACGGCAGCCGCGGCTCCAGCCCTCGGGGCCGCTGTCCCGTCCCGTCCCGCCTCACCGCCGCTCCTCCCGGCTCCCGCGGGGCAAAGTCCGTCCCAGAACGACCGATAAGGGCCGGACCGGGGGCGGGGGGGGGAGCCGGGTGGAGGAGAGGCCTTGCCGGCGCTGATTTGCATAAGGTATATTGCCTTATGGTGGCGGTCATGGCTTGTTAGAGGGCGGCCCGCGCCCCGCAGCAGCCCGCCGGCCGGGGCGGAGCGGCAGGGCGGCCGGAGGGAGGGCGGGAGGCCCGGGCCGGGCGGCGGGGAGGATGGTGTCCCAGCTGAGCGCCCTGCAACGGGAGCTGCTGGGCGCCCTGCTCAGCTCCGGAGCCACCAAGGAAGGGTTGATCCGCGCTTTAGAGGACATGGTGCCCGCCGCCGGTTTCGGCGTCAAGTTGGAGAGCCTGCCGCTCTCTCCCGGCGGGCCGCCCGACGGCAAGGCCGCCTTCCCGCCGCTGGCCAACGGGCACGGCAAGGGCAAGCTCTCCGGCGACGAGGGCTCGGAGGACGGCGACGATTTCGACACGCCGCCGATCCTCCGCGAGCTGCAGGCGCTCAACACGGAGGAGGCCGTGGAGCAGCGGGCCGAGGTGGACAGGATGATCAGGTACCGGTGGGGACCGGGACCGGGACGGGGATGGGGAGCACCCCGCAGGTCCGACGGCCCCGGCCCCCAGCGCCCTGCCCGCTGGCGGGTCCCGGTGCACCTTTCCAGCCCCGTGGTTTGTCCCGGTGGCGGGTCCCGGTGCACCCTTCCAGCCCCGTAGTTTGTCCAGGTGCTCCCTGCCCGGCGGCGGGTCCCGGTTCTCCCTGCCCGCCCCGCGGTTAATCCCGGCGACGGGTCCCGGTTCGTCCTGCCCGGTGGCGGGTCCCGGTGCACCCTTCCAGCCCCGTGGTTTGTCCCGGTGGCGGGTCCCGGTACACCCCGCCTGCCCCGTCCGTGGTTGGCGCCGGTGGCAGGTCCCGGGGAACCGGGCGGGCTGGCAGCGGGCGGGGAGAGGGGCGAGGACCGGGGCAAGGCGGGTCAGAACCCACCGGCCCCCTCCCTCCGCCCCGTCGGGTGCTGCCAGCCCGCCCGTCGCGGCGAGACCCGGGGGTGCCGGGACCGGGGAGAGTCGGAGCGGCCGCCGGCTCCGTCCCTCCGCGCCGGAAGATAAAACATAAACTGCAACACGTGGAGCCCGGAGTGTTATTAATTTATTTCTATAAATCATCAACAGAAAGATACACAAAGGGCCGCGATTAGGGCGAGCGGAGCGGCGGGTTATTCATTGCCGAGGTTGTAAAGCGGCCGGGGAGGGGGGGAAGGAGGAAACCCCCAAAGGCGACGGGTCGGGCTCCTGCCCCTCCCGGGGCTGCGGCTGCGGCTCCGGGCCAGTCCCGGCCGTGCTGCGCCGCCGGGAGCGGGGCCGCCGTCGGGGCTGAGCGGGCACCGGGGCGCGGGCGGTACCGGCTCCCCCCGGGGGCCGCTGTTAAGCGGGTGGGGAGCCCCGTGGGAACGTCCCTGCGCGCAGCCGGGGCACCTCGGCGGGGGTGTGCGCCTCACCCTGAGCACAGCACCCATCCTGCCCGCTGGGCTCAGCCCCCCGTGCCTGCCTGCACCCTCTGCCAGCCCACAGAGCCCGGGCTCAGCCCCCCCGGCTCTTACCCCCCCGAAACAGGGCCCGGCTGGGGACGGGGACACCGCCGGGGTCGGTGCGGTGGGTGCAGCACCCTGGTAGCAGTGGGACAGACGGTGCCTTTTGGGGACGGGGCTGGGCGGTGGCATCTGTGCCTGCCGAGGGGCTTGGCTGGGACCTTTTCCACTGGGTTCCCACCCCTCCTGCATAGCACCGTGCCCTGCACCTCTGGGTGCCCCTGCCTGTCCCCAGTCCCCCCCCTTCTTGCCGGTGGCATCCATCCCCAGGGGTGCCCAGGGTGGCAGTGGGGGTGCAGAGAAAGCTCAGCCCCGGGATCGCTGTGCTCCCACAGGTGTTTCTGTGCAAAGTTTGCCTTTGGTGCAAACAAGAGCAGGCACATGTCCCTAAGGAGCCTTTGCAAAGAGCTCGTGTTTGCTCTAAGAGAGGCCTTTGTACTTGGAGAGGGAGTCGGGAATCATTTATTGCAGCCACGCACGGGGGCTAAACCCCCTCCGCTCCCCCCAGCATCACCATCCTGACCCCAGGGCTGGCTCAGTCTCGGGCTGTTCCCGCGTCCCCTCAGCCCCATGGCTTTTTTGGGGACCGCGCTGCGTGGGCGCAGGCCGGAGTTGCCCCGTCACGGTGCCGTGATCCCGAGCGGTTCGCCCTGGCCGCGGCCCCTGGGCAAGCAGCACCTTCCTTGGGCCCGTTCAGGGCACCCAAAGGGCTTCAGCTGAATTGGGGGGGAGAGGGGCGAGTGCTGCACGGCGGGCAGGCTGCCCCGACGCCGGCGCGGCCGTTCCTCGCAGATCCCGCTCAGGGGCCGCACACAGAGCCCAGCTCCGGGGCGAGATGCCCCCCGCGGGTCCCTCCTTGCCCCATCCCACTCGCCGGGGCTCACCCAAACCCCGCTCCGGCAAATAATCTTGCTCAGCAGCACCCAGGTCCCACGGGCCTTGGGGACAGCGGGAAAGCCACCCACCCCGGGGGACCCGGCTGGAGACGTCCCGAAGCCGCCCCGAAAGGTGTGGGGGGGCGGCGGGCGCAGGGCACTGCCCCGCGCCGATTCCCTGTGTGCACAGGGAGATGCAGATTAGATAGATCATTTCTGTAGGGAGCCGGGTTTATAATCCATCTGTATAAATTCTTGGCATATTTTTCCGAGGATGTGGAGGGTATTTACCTGTTTTCAAGGCTGACAAAGGGGGGTGAGTGGGGCCGGGAATCCCTGGGGAGAGGAACGGGCTTTGCCCCCTGCCTCTGCGTGAGGCTGGGGTGGAAAATGCCTCTTTTCCAGGCAGCGTTAGTGACCAGGCTTCGCTGAGGTTAATTTTGTGCAAGAAAAAAAACACCTTGATTTCGGTGGAGAAGGACCACAGCGCCAGGGCTATAAACTGTTTCTCCAGTATTATAAAGCACTCATGGGTTGGGTTGGTTTTTTGGTTTGGTTTTTTTTTTTTTTTTTTTTTTTTTTGCGTGTAAAGTCCTGGTGAAGATTGGACAATTAATGTGTTTTTGTTTTTGTTTTTTCATTTTGGTGACAGAATCAAAAAAAAAATGTGATTGTGTTGAATCAAAAGGTTTTCCTCTCTGGCTTTTTAGGTTAACCAAAGGGGAAAAAAAAAAAAAAAAAAAAGGCCAAACAAACACTCAAAGGTTTCATTTTGGGTCAAGTCCAAACATTTTGTTTAACATGAAACAAAATGTTTGGGTTGGTTTCAGGTTGTTTAACCCTTTTGAATACGGTCCAGTTGATTTGTAAAGAAAAATCACTGCTCAGAAATGAAGAGCTGAATAATTGTTTTGAAAGTGTAAGCGTGAAACACGCTGGAAATATCAAGGTGAAGCCTTTCTTAAAATAATAAAATGGAGGGAAACTCAAGGACTTTTTTCCTAATTCTCACGCATTTTTTTCCAGCCAAAATGCTGCCAAATTTTATTTAAATTCAGAAGTCACATCTATAACCCCCGAATCACTTGTTTGACATTTTAAAAGTGTGCTCTGTTGCACTGGCTCACGATTTAACTCCGGGAAAACGACGCCCTTGGTTTAGTTATGAACCAAACGGCTATTAGAAATGGTAATGAGCTCTGTTCCATTAACTTATTAGCGATCAGTAATTAGTAGGATCAGTTAGGTGACATGGGCCGCTCGTGACGGAAGCCGTCGGGAGCCCCTCGGCTTGGGCACGGCGGCCGGCGGGCTTTGCCCTGCTCGGCCGGGACGGAGCGTGCGGAGGGGAGCTGCGGCGGGAGGACGTTGTCTCCTCATCCTTCTTGTTGGCTCCTGGGGCAGCACGAAGACCCCAGAGCCCCGAAACCCCGAGTGCTGCGGCTGTCCCGGCAGAGAAGTGCCCCTGCCCGCTGCCAGCACCAGCTTTGCCACGGGGGCTGCCGAGCCGACGGCCCGCCCGTGCCGTGCCACAAGTTTTGGGGGACAGAAGCATTTTTTTTTAATTTTTTTAAAATTTTTTTTTTAATTTTTAAATTTTTTTTTTTTTTTTTTTCGGTTTGCACCATGCTGATCCCAAACTGGGATCCGGGCTGCTGGGAAAACTGGAGTCGGTGTGCCCGTGCGGACGTACAGCCCCGCAGGTTTGCAGTGCCACGCGACCGCCGCTGTTTCGAGGACACCGTATATACAGTGGGGTTCATTCCCCTGCCCTGAGCGTGCGGGACTGGGCACAGGGACAACGTCCCCGGGAAGGCTCCGTGTCCTCCTTCACGCGACAAAGCCCCCGCTGCCGTCAGCGGGCCGGCCCTGCTCGGGTACTTTTGCTTTGGATCCAACCAGATTTGTTTTCATGCCGCATTCAGGACAAAAAGTAAGAAATCTACTTGTTGTTTCGGGGGGTTTTTTGGTGTTTTTTTTTGTTTTTTTTTTTTTTTTTTTTTCCCATGACATGTTGAAGGATCCAAAGTCAGTAATGAATTGGGAAAGCAGTCGGACGGTTATTCCAAGCGCAGCGTTAGAGTATTGCATTATTTGAGTGCATGACTGTGACCAGGTTCAGGCTCCACACCAATTTTTCAGCGTTAAAGCACTTCCTTTTAGTCCAGCGTCCTCCTGTAGCGCAGAATAAACCCAGGGGTCTTGAATACAGCGAAGGCGTGTTGGCCTGTTCCTCTGTCATCATGTTGTGCTTTCGTTAGAGCTGAAGAACGCGGACAGCATTCTGATTTTTGGCTGTAATTTTATTTGTTCCCTAGATTGGTGTCAGCTACCCCAGGGACACCAATGTAATGCGGATTTAGGAAAGAGTCATTTTACACCTAGATTTTTTGCAGGAGCCGAATTCAAGTGTTTAAATATATTCAAGAACGACTTAAAATTATTGGGAAGTGTTGGTTTTGGTTTTCCATTCGGGGACTTGCTTGGGTTTGTGTGCCTGGTTTGACTTTCACTTCTCAGCCTTTCCCATACGGCCCGTGTGCGCACTCCGCTGTTGTGGGAGCGTGGAAATAGGGTCTCTCTTAAGTGAATATTGAGATTTTTAGATAATTATCCCGGTGGGAATGGAAAGGAGAAGATGAAGCAGCAAGCGTGGCAGGTGGGACTCAGTGGCTGTACGGGGGTCTCCGCCGACACGGGGCACGGTGCGGGTACCACACCTGGGAGCGGGGGCAGGAAAAGCATCCTCATCATCTCCAAAAAAGAGCTTTCTCTTTGGAGAACTATCCACATGGGCTTCCCGTATCCACGCGTACGTGCGTGGGTCCTGTTGTGGGTGCATATCTTCAAAGGGATAAATTGCAGCGGCCGTAATAGCGGCAGCAGATAGAATAGAAGAGAATCAATCCAGATCCCTGAAGGATCTGGAGGTGCTTCACCAACATTAACGAGACCTCGATGTGCCCCCTCAGGACACCAGGATCCTCTTTCCTTCTCCCTCCCTGAGCAAAGAGCCTGGTGGGCACCCCCGGGGCGGCCGTGGCACCCCGCGAGCCCCCGTCCCGCCAGCCCCTGCCTCCTGGGGGTGTTTTGGGGTGCCAGGATGGCAGTTGGGGAAGGATGCATGCCCGAGGGATCTTGCGTCCTTCTGAATGATAATTATGGGTTTCCATCACGGGAAGAAGCAAACGCCGGGGTGCTTTTCCCCCACTGGGAGATATTAACCCTTCATTTCCCTCCTTCCCCCCCCTCCCTTCTCCAGCGAGGACCCGTGGCGGGCGGCGAAGATGATCAAGGGGTACATGCAGCAGCACAACATCCCACAGCGGGAGGTGGTGGACGTCACTGGGCTCAACCAGTCGCACCTCTCCCAGCACCTCAACAAGGGCACCCCCATGAAGACGCAGAAGAGAGCTGCCCTCTACACGTGGTACGTCCGCAAGCAGCGGGAGATCCTCCGGCGTAAGTACCCGCACCAGCGCTCGCCCGGCCGGGGGGGGAGAGGGGGGTCCCCACGTCCCCGGCCTGCCCGTGGGTATCCAGCACACCCGGAGCTGGGCAAGGAGCAGCCCCCTGCCCTCTCCCCTGGCAGAGCTCCCTGAACCCAAACTGCCCAGCATCTTCCCCAAAAGTTTTACAAGTAAAATGAATTTAAGGTACAGGAAAACCAGGCGAGAGCCCCTCTTGGTCACAGTAACGCTGCGAGTTCCCCCAAGCCCATGCACACAGCTGAGTTGCTGTATATTTATATTCATCAGAGCTGGGAAAGCAATTAATGATTACACACAGTTAGATGCCTTTCCCATCTCTGCCCCCTTTTCCTCTCAGTTTCTCAAGACTGTTCATTTTCTGCACCTACTTGCAAAAAAAGTAAAGAAAGGGAGAGAAAAAACCAAAACAATACAAAACAAACAACTGTAAATTGCTCCTATCTGTAGTGTGGTCTTTGGGGCAGCCTGTGCTATTTAAAATGCAGATAATTTTGTCCGAGAACACAGGCTTTTGTCCACCTCTCCCACTGACCCCGGCCCCGGGTATCGCTCCATTTTCAGCCGAGGTGCAGGTTGGGGCACCGACACCCCCCCTTAAAAGGGCTCTGCCTCCCTCCTCCGAAAGGATGCAACATCCAGCGGATGGGAAGTGCAGAAAAGGGTTTAGCACCAAATACCATCGCTTTGAAAACACACCTTGAGACGTTAGAGCAAACAGAGCCTGCTCCAGCCTTGCCCCGCGTTTCCCCCCTTGTCACAAGGGGGGGGGGGGGGGAAAAGCCATTATGAAAAGAGGGAGAATTCCCCTGCAAAACTGAGAATAATAAAACCCTCCCATTAATCTCCCTTTACTGCCGCGGTGACAAGTGCCGGGTCTGAGGCGGGCCGCCGGGGAAGGTCACCTCTGGTGCCTGCCCGCCCCGGGCACGGGGCCGGCGTCCCACCGCGCTGGGACGGGAGTGGGAGGCGGAGGGGAGCTCGGGGCGAGCAGCCTCACCCTCTCGGGGGGCTTTGCAGTTGTCCTGCCTGGCTCCTAACTCGCAAAAATCCTCCCGAAACAAGTGCTGGCCAGCAGAGCCCCTGCCCATGAATATGCATGTCCTGAACATGCCTCCCCATTAAACACCGTCCCCCCCGAGGGATGGTAATAACTCCCCCCGGCAGCGTGCAAGGCTGGCCCCTTCCCTGGGGCGGGTGGCAGGGGGGCACCCAGTTTGCTCCAAAGTGTGCTGGGGCCGTGGGCTTGGGGTGCTGCGGGAGGGGACACGGGGTTGGGGACACCGGCGCGGGACGGTGACTCCGAGCAGCGGCTATAGGCCAGCTCACGTCTGCTCCTTTCTCTTTCAGAGTTCAACCAGGCAGTCCAGGGTTGTGGAAATATGACAGACAAAAGCAGTCAGGATCAGCTGCTGTTTCTCTTTCCAGAGTTCAATCAGCAGAACCAAGGGGCTGCCCAGCTCGACGACGCCTGCTCCGAAACCCCCAGCAAGAAGATGCGTCGCAATCGGTTCAAGTGGGGGCCGGCCTCCCAGCAAATCTTGTACCAAGCCTACGAACGCCAAAAGAACCCCAGCAAGGAGGAGCGCGAGGCTCTGGTGGAGGAGTGCAACAGGTAAAGGTTGCTCCTCCAAAGGTCTTTCCTCCAAAAATTGCACGCGATGCCAGGCTCCTGGCTCGCAGCCCCGGCTGCCGGCTTGTGGCATGGCTTTGCTGAGCTGCCGGGTCTCTTTTTGCTTTATTTTCTCCATCTGGGTGATGTTTGGGGCTGAGTGAGCTCCACGCTGGGGTGGGGATGCTGCAGGGATGGCTCAGGGATGGCACGGGGATGCTGCAGGGATGCTGCAGGGATGCTGCAGGGATGCCACAGCGTTACAGCAACATCAGAGGAAGGGGGGATGGCTTTTACAGCATGGATTTAGTTGGAAAGAGCAGGCGGGCTTTTAGGAAGGGCTTAAACTCCCCCAAATTCACCTGCCCTCCCAAGACCCTTGCCCAGCAGCGCTGGCAGAGGTCGTCCCCCCCCCCCCCACCCCGACCCCCAACAAGCAGCACCCTTGTTCCAACGTGTCCCCTTGCACGCACAGGGCCGAGTGTCTGCAGCGAGGGGTGTCTCCCTCCAAGGCGCACGGGCTCGGCTCCAACCTGGTGACGGAGGTCCGCGTCTACAACTGGTTTGCCAACCGGCGGAAGGAGGAGGCTTTCCGCCAGAAGCTGGCCATGGACGCCTACAGCTCGGGCCAACCCCCCCACAGCATGAACCTGCTGCTGTCCCACGGCTCCCCCCACCACAACCAGCCCAGCGCCTCGCCTCCCAGTAAAATGCCAGGTAAGGCCTGGCCGAGGGTGCTCGGGTGGTGATGTCGGAGCAGTTGCAGCGCTGGGTCCCGGTTTCGCTGGGGGAAGGGGTGCTGAGCCCCCGGGGCTGTGCGTGGGTAGCCTCGAGGAGGGGGAAGATGGTCACCCAGGTCCCTGCCGCAGCTTCGAAGGGGGGGGGGGGGTGGTGGGGAAAGGTGCAAACGCCGTCTCTGCGGTGTTATGGCCCGGCGAGCCACGTGGCGGGGGGCTGGATTTCCATCCTGCCAAGGATAAATCGGCGTTTGCTTGGTTGGTTTAATTCCCCGGAGTCCCAGCGCGGGCTGGGCTGGGCAGGGCGGGGAGGTGGGCTGTTCTGCGCCTGCCCTACCGGTGCTTGGGATGCGGCCCACTGGTGAGCGCTGGTTTTGGTGGTGGGGAGGCGGAGGGGTGGGTGCACAGGCAACGCTGCAAAGCCCGCAGGAAGATACGGCAGCGTGTCCTGCGCTGGGTGCTGGGCTGGGTGCGTGGTCCTGCACCGTCCCCGTGCGTGAGCGGAGGGAGGTGGATGAAAAAAGCTGCTCGGGGGGGCGGGCAGGGCTCACCCCAACCTCTCCAACACCACAGTCCCAGCCCCGCTGGGCATAGTCAGGAGCTGGCTGAGGAGAGCAGACCCGCCGAAAACTCGGCGGGGGGATTTAAGTCGGAGATAACGCTGCTGGGGAGGGGGCTAATCAAGGCAGGCGGGGGCGGCTTGGCGAGAGGCATTGTTGGGAGAACAATCCCCATTGTCCCCTCCCCACCCTCTGTGCCAGCCCCCGGCAAGCAGGAGCGGGTGCTCGGTGGTGGGGGGTCAGCACCCCCCAACTTCCCCACGTTCCCCCTCGGCTACGGCACCGGCACAACCCGGCCAGGGAGGTTAAAACCAGCCACCTCTTGGAAATGACCCTGCCTGGCTCGTTACACACACCCAGCTCGTTACAAAGGCAAATTAAAAGAAACTTGTGTGGCGGAGAGTCCCTGCGGGAAGGGCAAGGTGCCTGGGGAGAGGAGGCTGAGAGTTGGGGAGGGTGCCTGTCCGCAGCTGGACACCAGTCCTTGGGTGCTGGCAGCCCCCAAAGTGGTACCTTGGGGGGGGGGGGGGGGGAAGGGGGCTGCACCAGCCCCGGGTGGGCGCGCAGCATCCGACCCACCTCCCACCCACGGGAGGGACAGGCAAGCACCCGACCGGCTCCCGGGTACCGCTCTCCCCGGAGGGCCGGCCAGCGGTGACCAAAATGTGACCCTGCCCCAGGAATGCCCCGCACAATGGCGGGGACAGGGAGGACGTTTGCCCTCCTGTCACCGGCTGATTGCTTACAAGGTGCCCTACAAGCACATTGTCAGCAAAATCAGCTGTTTTCAGTGTCGGCGCGGCGGGCTTTACAATACCCCACCAGCATGCAGCCCCGCGTTGTCATGGCATTGTCCCCCCCTGGTGCATGCTTAATTGTCAATTAAGCCGGGGCTTTGAACGAACCCCGCTGCCTTTGATGTGCCCCTGTCCTGCCAGCGCGCATGCAGGCACCCCGCGAGAGCCTTTGTTTTCTTCTATTAGGGGACGGCAATTACTGTAACCGCGGGCATTTATCTCGGGGTTGCGGGGCCGTTAAGCCCCAACCTTTATTTTCCCGTCGGAGCAGTGGCCAGCAGGAGCCGGCTGCGGCTATAGGGCCGATGACAGCCCATTCGGAGGGGCTTTTGAGCAGGGCAGGAGTGATGGCCGTGGCGGCGGCGAAGGGCCCCTCCGGAGGGGTCAGGAGGGCTTGGCCGCGGGAATTTGTTGGTGGCCGGCGCTCGTATCCATCGGCCTCGCCGAGGAGGAGGAGGAGACAGGCGCGGCGAGGGCCACCGTGGGGTTTTAGGGCTGGTTTGGGGGCAGGGGTGGAGCATCAGCCGCGACGGCTTCAGGGTCACTCAGGCCAAGCCCGGCGGCTTCGCGGCTCCCAAACCATCGCTGGGGTCCCGTCGCTGCTTCGACCTCTTCCGAGAGATGTTTGGGGACGCGCTGCCTCGGCGGGACGCGGGGCAGCGCTGGCGGGGCCGGCCCCGCTGCTGGGCTGACCCCATCCCGGACTGGCCATTCTGGGATTTGGAACTGCCCTTGCACCCCGCGCCCGGCCGCTGGATCCTTCAACGCCCCAACGGTTTAACGACGGCGCTGGGAGGCCGCTGCCCGTGTCCTCCCCCCAGCGCGGCCCCGGCCCCTCCCGGCACGAAACGATGGGGCAGCCGCAAAATCGCTCCCGTGCCCGCAGACAAAGAGGGATCCACGCTCCTCGGGACGTCGGCGGGGTCTTGCGAAAGAGCGTAATGACGGCCAGGCAGGGATAAGAGCTGTAAAAGTCAAACATCCTCCCGGCCTCTTCCCGGGGACCCATCTGTCAAGCCTCAAGCTGTATTTTTTAACTATTTGGAGGTAAATACTTAAAGCCTACCTATTGTGGAGGCTTCTCTCAGACTCTGGACTTTTCCCTTCCTCTGGGGGATTATCAGCGATCTTGGTTCCCTGTTTGATTTGAAGGTCACTCAGGACTTTATCTCGGTGCCATGCCGTAGACTCTGGCTTATGCCATTTTTATCTTCAAGAGCCCCGAAGACAATCAGCGCATTGATGAGATTAGGTGACGCGCCACCCGCCCCCCCCCCCCCCCCCCCCCCCCCGCCTCCCCCCCTGCATACAAAGGGCCGGCCGGCGCCCGTCGGACCCCGCAAAGCCCCGGCCGGGGGTCGCAGCATCACCTCCAACCCAGCCTGGGGGGGTCCCGCACCGAAAAGCGCGTCCGTCCAGCCGCCCAGCGGTACCTACGCTGCAATATCAGAGTATCAGAGCAATATCAGAGCAATCACGTACACACACACATATATATATACATATGAGTGTACATTATTTATATATATTTTTAGATATCTCTACAGAAGTAGATAAAAATAACTCAGTACCACCCCTGAGGTTCTCCCTAAACCCAAAGGGCAATTTAAATGTTTTAACTTTTTCTTAAAGAAGAACCTTTGGTCTAAAGGTGCTTTGGTTTGTGTCTGGATCCTAGATGTTGTCCCTTGGGGTACGTGCTGGTTCTGCTTGCGGACCCGGTGCCAGTGGTTGTAATATTTTACTGTTGGGCGCATTGTGGGGCTCGGTGGGTACAGTGCGCTGTTAGGAGCTTTTCCTGGTTTTATGGGGGGTAATTAGAACTTTATGACAGCAGCGAAATGGGAGGGTCCAGTCCCCATAAAGAGGTTTATAATGGATATAAACTATGCACCTCTGTAACTTAGCAAGATTAACACTTTAGGGACAATTTGAGTGGCAGCCCAAAAATCAGAGCTGCCCTCGGCGCTGCCCGGCCCCTGTGTTTGGGAGGGTGAAAAGGTCCCGCCGCCCACCCGGCTGCTGCCATCGTGTCAATAGGTGCAGGGTGGCCGAGTCCAGCGTCACCCCCAAAAAATCCCACTTTGACTTTCTCACCCCACGGCCGGGCACCAGGACGACCAGGCACTGGGGTTGGGCATCGCCGGCGATTTGAGGGATGTTTGTGAAGCTCCAGGCAAAAACTCAGCAGCCTGGTGCCGGGCGCTGCTGCCGGAGGTCAGGATGTGCCGTGCGTTGCATGGGAAATACATTTAAAAGTAGAAATTTTTTATTTTTTTTTTTTAAAGTACAATTTAATTATATCAATATGACTTAAAGCAGAGGAGAACCAAGCTGCTTCATTGATTTTGCCTGCCAAAATACTGGTGTGTACGTAGAAAACGGCACAAGCCTGTGATGAAAACAGGAAAGATATGGATCGTTGCCCTGAACCCCCCCATTGCTCTCCCCACCCCAGAAGCTGGGGCGGGGCGGGGGCTGGAGGGTGCTGGCGCTGACTGCAGAAAGCTGTGGGAGCACAGGACCCCCCACACCCTGGGGGGTGTGGGGTGTGGGGGGCTGTCACGCCGCCCGTCCCCACCGGCTGAAACACAGGGTTAAGGCTCTGGGAGCCGGACCCCGCGGCTTGTCTGGAAACATGGGAGAGCTGTAAAACATTTCACGGGCTGTGCAGCTCGGGGGCCGCACAATAGCCAGGTCCCATAAACAGACTTTTATATTATGGCTGTAGCTCCAGTAAAAAAAAAAAAAAAAAAAAAAAAAAAAAAAGCCTTAAAGAAGGCAGACTCCATGGCCAGGCCTGTTCCTGGGGATCCCCATCCAGGCTCCTCTCTTGGGCGGCTGCGGGGAGAGGCCGAGGGGGAATAAATACCTTTGCACGGGGGTTGCTTCCAGCTGCAGAGGTGCGGGAGAACAGTTGTGCTGGGCTTCGACGCCCGTCTGAGCCCCGGCTCACAAACCCCAGACGGCAGCGAGCCCCCCGCTCGCTCCGGGAGGATCCCTTCCCATCCCCGGGCGAACGGCCGGAGCCATCCCCGGGCACTCACCGCGGCCGGCGGGGTCCCGGGGTCCCGTGGCAGGGTTTGTGCTGCAACCCGGGGGATGGCTGGTTCCCCGGGTTTGGCACCCCCCTGCGATGGCAGAGCGTGCCGAGGAGGGTTTGGCGGGGGGGGGTCGGTGGCGCCTGGGGATGGGTTACCTGCCGGGCTGCAAAAACGGGGTCCTGCTGCTGTAAGGGGTAGAGCCCAAAAGCAAGAAAATGGGAAAAGGGAAGGTGGCTGGGCACCGGGGGACAGCCTGGAGGTGGCTCTCGCCCAGGTAAGATGCTTTAGGCTCGGCTGGGCTGGGAACGGGGCGCTCCGAGGAAAGGTCCTCGCCACCACCGGGAAGCTCTGGTGGTTTATAGCAGTGACAACAGCAACAGCGCCTTGTGCCGGTTTCCCAGTGTTTAATTCTCTCATCTGCCCCAAAAAAAGCCCAGCTCGGAGGGCATATAAATAACAGTAATACCCGTCTTGTTCTAGGAACAGGGAAAAAAAACAAGACAGCCAGAATAGTTGGTGGCTTCCTAAAGGTAGCCACGGCAGAAGGCTTTTGTCCTGCCCAGCAAGTGGTTTCTGGGCAGACCCAGATGCCCGCAGGATTTGGGGATGCAGGAGCCCCCCCCCCAGCCCTGGAGCCCAGCCTCGTGCTCCTTAGGAGAGTTAATCTTCATCAGGACTCAAAGTCTTCAGCGGTTTTATCTAGAGACCCAAAATCTCAGTCACCAGACTATCTGAAAATCTCATCATTGGTTTTTGTTTCTCAAACAATAAAAGTCTTGTCTTTAGGATTGCAAGGAAAAGCTTGAAAATCAGCTTTTAACCTCTTATACTTTTTAAAGACAACTTCATGACTTTGGGTGTCTTGATTCATGAGTTGCAAGCATCCTCAGCTGGGCATAGCATGATTCGGGGGTTAGAATTAATTTTTTTTTGCTCTTACTAAAAGCTTCACCGAACCCAAAAGAGATTGAAGATTGAGCAGAAACTCTGATTCTCCTTCCAATAGGAGCCGTCTGTGCTCCTCGTCTATCTTTAAGATCGCGCTCAGAAGAAAGGGCTTTATTTTATCTCCCCTCCCATTGTTTAACCAGCGCCGCAGGATCTCAGACCGGCAGCGGCTGAAGCACACTCTGCACGAGGCCGGGACCGCGGGGAAGAATGTGTGTGACAGTGCCCCGGTTGAGTAATGTTTACCCTGTTCACGGCAGGGACGTCCACTCGGACCGGCAAATATCCACCTGCCAGAGGACATTCTTTTATTATCAGGGATAAAAGGGGTTTGCTGGGAAATGATCAGGAACCAGACATCGCGGGGAGATTCCTATCTGTGGGACGTGTTTAACCAGCTGATGGGGGAAAATTCGGGGGCGATTAAAAGAGTGACTTTGCCGTCGTTTTGGTGGAGGGTGCGGGTAGCCGTCTGCGCTCTGGCAGATGCTTTTGGGGCTCAGGGAAACCTCCCGGACTCTGGTTATCATTTCCTTCCTTTTCCTTGATTCAGAGATTTTTAGAGTAGCCCTTAGAGCATCCTTTGCCGAGCCAGCCTGCATCAGCTCTTCCCCTCAGGCGCTTGGGAGAAGGAGATCCCGAAATCCCAGGAGGAAGATCCTTGACCGGGGGGGGTTTTGTAGCTGGGGGTGTCCGTGCCGTGCTGGGACAACCGAAAAGCCGCCGGCAACCTCCCCAGGCTGAACCTCTCCAGCTGACGGTCCTTTTGGGGAGCCACCCCCAATGTCCCTGTGCAGTGGCTGGGGGTCACGGGTGGATGATGCTCTTGGTGGGCTCAGTTGGGAGGGTGGGCTTTGCCTCTGGGGTTTTCCTTCCCAGGAGAGCTATGGGCTGTCTGTCCGTCCGTCCACCGCTTCGATCCCGGGGCAGGTCAGTGAACCCAGCCGGGAGCACGGTGCCGGACTCCTTGTAATAAATGGCTTTTCGCCGTAGTCGTCAAAGCAGCCTCGTAAAAGACGCTTTTGTTTCCCGTGGGTTTTCCTCGGTTAATTATTTGTGATCTGTAGATGCCTTTCCATGACACATGGCTGATCATATGGTTATCAGTGCAGGGTGTTTTAGCCAAATTAAATATATTTATATAGAAGACCTGTGCTCGAGCCAGATTTCCCTCCTCGGCGGTGGTGGTCTGTGGTCTGATTTGAAGGTTTGTGCATGTCTGGTCCCTCTGTCTCCCTGCGGTAATCTGTTAATCGTACACTTGTCGAGAGGGAGTCGTGAGGGAAATCGGATGCAGAAAGGCCTGAGAAAAAAAAAATGAGAGCTGTCACTGTTCAGAGCGGGGCAGCGTGGGGCTGGCCGGGGGCTGCGAGGAGCCAAGGGAAGAGCTGGAGGATGCAGAGCTGCTCCCCACGGCTCAGGGCCGGTGTCCGAGGGCCACGGGGCCGTCACAGGAATTTGCACGACGGGTGCAAATTAAAGCACAAGGGATGCAGATGGGGGTCCAGGCTGCTCGCCCGGGCTGGGTTCCCTTTCCACCCCGCGGCATCGGGGCGCGTCGTGGGCACTCAGCCACCCCTCCCCATAGATTTTTCATTAGAATTTCAGAAGATGGGGTTGGGGAAGAGCTGGGAAGGGGCACGTTGTTCAGTGCCATCCCTCCCGTTTATCGTTCAAGGGCGTCACTTAGGAGCTTGTACACGTTTGCATCCTCGCGCCCCGCATGCCGAGGGAGCCAACGAGGGGTCGGGGATGGAGGCGGGGAGGGGGGGGGTGGTATTTCCCTTCTGCACGGCCGCTTTCAGAGCGGGGTTGGCACGGCCAGGGCTCCCTCGCCGGGGTGCCTGTGGGTGACACCAACGCCTGACAGTTTTTTTTTTTTTTTTTTTGCAGGGGTCCGGTACAACCAGGCGGCGAGCGGCGAGGCGGCATCCTCCGGGGCCATCAGCCACCACGGCGGCGGTGCCATGGTCACCACCAGCCAGGCGGTCCTGCAGCAGGTCTCCCCGGCCGGCTTGGACCCGGGCCACGGTTTGCTCTCGCCCGACGGTAAAATGGTGAGTACACCTGGCCTATTGTGGCGGCGGCGCTGATAAGATAAGAGGGTCCACAGCGGGCAAAGCAAACACGCTTTCCCCGGGTTTCACACGCGGCCCGGGCGGAACAATGGGGCATTGTGGGGCCGGGGCCGCGGCGCGGATGCGCGACTGTCCCCGCCGCCCACCTCAAAGGCAGCCCTCAGCCCCCGGCGGGCGACGGCGTGTTTTCCGAGCGCGGCCCATAAATCTGACAGAGCCCCCCCCCGCTCCGGTTTTTTTATCGATTGCATGCCTTGCAGATTGAATGCGCCCTGGGTGGATCGCTGTTTGTTTTCTCCTGCCGATGACACGGGTATCGATAAAACGCTCGTTCATTATTTTTTTCCCCTCAGCCCTTCCCTAGTTTGGAGCTGCGCTGGGGAAACGATTTCCTTGCAAGCGGGGACCGACGCGTCCCAAGGCATCTAACGGAGCTCCTGCCTCTCCCCGTCCCCCCTCCCCACGTGCTTCGAGGGTTTTGCTGGGCAGAGCTGCAAGCACCAGCGGTGGCAGGCAGCAGGGATGGGACATCAGCGTCCCCCCCGGGTGCCTGACACCTCCCCACACTGGGTGCTGCAGGATCAGTGGCAAAAAAAAAAAAAGTGGTTGTAAATGCAAGGCTGGGCTGGGTTCCCAATGCCCGGGCGCTTGGGCTGCTCCTTTCTGTGCACGCCGGGCTGGTGCAAAGCCCTTTGAAGGAGCTGGGGGTGAGGAGGGGGTGTGGGGGGGCCGGGGCAGGCCGGGGCAGGCCGGGACGGGAGAGCACAGCCCTTGCTCGGAGCGGGCTGGCAGAGGTTTGCGTGCAGCCGCCGCTCTTCCGGATGGAGGTTTTTGTGCTGAAAGTGAAAGTCAAACATGGCAATGGGCGGCGGGGCCGAGCCCGCTCTTCCTTGGTTTTCACTTCCATTTTCAGAGGGTTGGCCCTCTTGGGCTGACGCGTCGCTCTCCTCGCGAAGCTGGGTGGCTGCAGGGGGGGGGCTCGGCACCCCCTCCCTCAGCTACGGCGCCGTTTCATTTTGTCTTTCCTTCTGCCGCTCTCTGGCTCGCCGAGGGTCTCCGGGCAGCCCCTCGGATGCTGACCCTGCAAAGCCGAGCGTTCCCCGCCAAGCAGAGAGGGGGGATACTGCAGAGCCAAAAAAAAACCCCCAGCCCTCCCAGTGCGCTCCCTCCGCCCCGAACACACCCGTATCTCCCCAGGGGTGTGGTGAGCCTTACAACCCTGAGCCTTGAAGTCATAAAATGAATCGGGATTAAAGGCGGCGGCAGCAGGCACCGAGTCCCCGAGGACGAGGCGATGCAGAGCTGGGTGACGGGGGCTGCCAGCACCCCCCTGCCAGCTCCTCTTGCAGGGGCCGTCTCTGAGGAGGGGGGGGTTGCCAGGGGGTTGCCCGGCGTGTGGAAATGCAGCGGATTAAACTGGGAAAAGCAACTTGCTGACGTGCAGTAGGTGCTGGCGTGCAGCAGAAAGAGCCCTGCTGAGTTATTGCACCGTCTGGGACCGCTCAGCTCCTCAGCAGCATGCGGCTCTGCCAGCTTATCTCTGATCTTTAAGCAGGGCTAGCTAGTGCTTGCAAGTGATTTAATAAAAATATGCTGTAGGCTGTGGTTTCTAGTAAGTAAACATGTGCCTCTAATACCCCACATGAAACCAAAAGCTGCCAAGGAAGTTGCTGCATCTGAAGGAAATGGATTTTTTTCAGGGAGGAGCATTACTGAGGCTGCAGAAAGCTTTGGCGGTTCACTCTCTCATGCTCCAGTGTTGCCCTTAGCCATGGCAGTGCCAGAGGGTCTCCCTTGAGGGTCCAACGTCTGGAGGGTCTTTTCCAGTCATTCAGCCTCCAAAGGATTTCTTTTGGGTGCAGTGCTTTGGGTCTAAGGCCCCGTGAAAGGAGCCCGGGCTGCGGGCGAGCAGCGGGCACTTGCCATGAGCTGTTTGACTTGTGCACCCAAGTGTGGCGTAACCTGGCCTTGAGGAGACTTTGAAAGTGGAAAATACCGGATCAGGAAATATGAGTCACTCCCGGGCTTTGGAATTTATTGATGGATTTGTTTCAATTGCAATGGGGCTATCTCCAACTCACATGTGCAAAATAAACAAGGTGCTCAGAGTGGTGATCCGAAATGTCACATGAAGAGCTGAAAGGATGGCTCAGAATAGGGATCGAGGTTGCTCAGAGCGAGAATTGTAACTAGAGGGATTAGTAGAACGTGCAGCAATTAAAGAAATCAGGCACTTAGCCCCCGGTTTGTCCTGGGGACCAGCTCCAGTCCTCTCGGCACACTCCAGGAGCCTTTGTGTGAGTGACCCTGAAATCCTGGGAACTGGCTCTGGCCGAGTGTACCCGGCCCATCTCCCCGGTACCCTGCCTATCTGCAAAAGCGGTGACTACCATCATCACCGTGAAGCCCTTTTCATCTGATTTCTGCCCTTTTTTTTTTTTTTTTTTTTTTTTTTTCACTTCCCGAGTTTATATTTCCCACTTTCCTCTACGACCGTGAAAGTTAGAAGTTAATGAGTGTTGAGAGTCCTCAGCTATCCCCAACAGCAGGAGCTTGGATTTAGAGGACAAAATGGCAAAGGCTCGGGACGCGCGGCGTGCCGGCGTGGTGCGGTGCTGTGCGCGCCGAACGGAAGGTGCCCCAGCGAGCCTGCAGCCCGCTTGCCTCTCGGGAGGGGGCTTTGCTGATCCCCCCACCCCAAATCTCCCCGCTGAAGCGGGCGGGTGGGGGGGGGGGGGGGGGGCTGGGAGCATCCCCCTTGGCTGTGTCTCTGATGGTGGCTGCCTTGCCTCGCTCCTTGGCAGATTTCCGTTTCGGGGGGCGGGCTGCCCCCGGTGAGCACCCTGACCAACATCCACAGCTTGTCCCACCACAACCCGCAGCAGTCCCAGAACCTCATCATGACGCCGCTCTCAGGAGTCATGGCCATCGCACAGAGTAAGCACACGCCCCGAGCTCACCTCCCCGTCCCCTCCACGGGCACCCCCCCTCCCCTCCGTCCCGTGACGGGGAGGGGGACGCTCTGCCTGCTGGCACCGGCACCCACGTCCCCGTTCTGCTCTCTCCCTCCTCCCAGGTCTGAACACCTCGCAGGCGCAGAGCGTACCCGTTATCAACAGTGTTGCCGGCAGCTTGGCAGCTCTACAGCCAGTCCAGTTCTCCCAGCAGCTCCACAGCCCGCACCAGCAGCCGCTGATGCAGCAGTCGCCCAGCCATATGACGCAGCAGCCTTTCATGGCCACCGTGACTCAGCTGCAGAACTCTCACAGTAAGGGGGGCCGGGTGGTAGCTGGGAAGTGAAGGGTCCAAAAAAAAAAAAAAAAAAGAGTCCAGATGGAAAATAAGCTTTTGCTCTCTTCCTGCTCTCCCCTGCCCAAGCTCGCGCCCTTGGCTGCCGCCTCTCTCCCGCGGGTACCGGCGGGCGGGATGCACGGCGGAGCGGGGTGGCCACATCCCACCACATCCTCTCCTTCCCTCGTACCATCGCCAGTACCCCATCTGCTGTACCCCATCTCTCATGCCCCACCATCTCTCATACTGCATCTCTCGTACCACATCTCCCGTACCGCTCCGCCGCTGCCCCGCGGGTGGGATGCACGCCCCGGCCCCAGCGGCGTTTTTGTACAAACTTTCTTTTTCCTTCCACATCCTTATTGCTAAAACACACGCTTTGCCGAAGGAGGTGGCCAGGCCTATTGTGCTCCCCGCAAAGCAAACGTTTTGCCTGCGTGCCCTGAAGGGATCTGGCTTCGTCCCTCAGGCTCATCCATCATCCCTGGCTCTGCTGCAGGGGGGTTGCAGAGCTCCGGCGTCCGGCCCCGCCACGGCCCTTCAGTCCCCACGGATTTCCCTGGGCGAGCTGCTCCCTGAGGTGGCTTAGAGGCGGGCGGTGGTTTCCTTCCACGGCCGGTTTTACCTCATTCGTGTCTCCACGATGCTCGTCCCCGCTGACCCGCCGTGACGCAGCGCTCGGCTGCTCTGCCCCGGCGCGAGGGCTGTGGGGAGGCTTTTCCGTGACGGCTTCTTGTTTCCCTCCTCTCCCGCAGTGTACGCACACAAACAGGAGCCTCCCCAGTATTCCCACACCTCCCGCTTCCCCTCGGCAATGGTGGTGACGGATACCAGCAGCATCAGCACGCTGACCAATATGTCTTCCAGTAAGCAGGTAATGGCCAGGCAGACGTGGGCGTGCGGAGGTGGAGCGGGGCTGTTTCTCCCCCCGAGGTGGGGCTGGGAGAGGGTGTAGCAGAAACCCTGTGCTGCGCCCACATGAGCAGCTGAGGATGAGACTCGGGGTGCTGAGAACCCCCAGTCACCGAAAACCCAGCCCGGAGATGGCAGGGTGATGGGGATCTGGGTCTGACTGTGCTGGATGAGGACTTGCCTAACGCCTGGGCCACGCTCATCCCTGGGGCAACTTCATCAGAGCAGGAGCATCCTGCTGAGGTACAAATTGGGCTGAGAAGGTCAGGACCGAGCAGGATCTGGTGCCTCATGTGTCCAGCATGGGTCCGATGTGCCCCGACTTCCCCCAGCCCATAAACCTTTATCATCTGCCCCGTGCTGGTGCAGGTGTGAGGTAGGATTTATCCTGGTTCAAATCAGGTGTGTGAGGCCTTCCTCAGACAATAGTCCCTTTCTAAAAGCCAGCTCTGGGGACTGTGGGAAATATGTGGCCCTTATTGATTGCTAGATAAATAAGAGAAAGCCTTGAACTTGCATTCAGATAAACTTTCTTACCGAGGTTTGACAGGGGAAAGGAAAAAAATGTCTGCAATGACCACAGAGTAAATACGGTGTGGGATTGCTGTGAGACCCCCCCCCCCCCCGCCGTGGATGCCCGGCGGGGGGCAAAAGGGGGCTGCAAAGGGGAGAAGTCAGGCGAGGGGCTGCCCAGGGCGGGGTTTGGGGTGCCCGGAAAGGGGTGATGAACCCCACCGCCCCCGGCTTGGGTCGGGCTCTCACGCTTTGTAGTGCTCGGGGTGACGATTTATCTGTGCCCGCACGTCTCGGTCGGGGAGGCGGTCAGGCACGGCCGCGCTCCTCGGGAGCCCCATTTCCTCTGCGCGGCTTTATCAGCCCATCTGGTGTGCGCTCAGCCCGAACTCCCCCTGATTAATTGTGCTCTCCCGCTCCGGGCTGCCTTTGATGCTGGGCTGGCCGAAAGGAGCCCTTGGGCACACAGGAAATATCCCTGGCAGGGGGATAGCGCCCGGCCAGCAGCACTGCCCAGGGTGCTGGGGGCTACCCTTGGTTTTTCCCCTTCCATCACGCTTTTGCACTTTTAATTAAAGCGGGAGGAGGTCTCGCGGCTGCTGCGACGGGCGGATGCAAAATGCCGAAGGGGCACGCACCCACCCCCCCAGCCCCCCATCTGTGATAAACAAGCACAGGCTGGTCCTGCATGCTGCAGGGGCAGGATCTGGCCCCTGTCCCCCCCTGTACAGAGTGGGCACTGGGGTTGTGTCCCTCCCAGACCCTGGGGCCTCTTTTCCTGCCAACCATTCGATGTTCAAGCTAAAGCTGGAAAAATTTATCCTTGGACATTGATTTTTTTTTTCTCAGTGGTCGCCCGTTTTGCTAGCCAAGAGGTAGCAAGAGGCAGCATGGGTGTCCCGTGAATGCTGCTCATCCCCCAAATGGCTCAAATGCCTAAATGTTTTTGGCGATTTGGCTTTCTGTCACTGACTGGGGCTAACAAGGGCCATTCCTTGGCTCTTCCACACTTTGCCTTGGCATAAGGCAGGCACTGCTGGGCACAGGGATGCCTGGTAACGTTGGACTCTTCTGAGGTGGCCAGAAAAGACTCGGATCCGCAGGGAATTGCAATATTCGGAGCGCAGTTTGCTGGGCGAGGGCTGCGTGCTGCTGGTGGGACCACCGGGATGAACCTGGGGGTTGCACAGCCCTCATGAAACCTCATATCTTGGGGTGGGCTGCGCTGCTGCTCCCTGAGCAACCCCCCCCCCCCCCTCTTCGCAAGAGAAGAGGCATCCTCGTGCGAGGCGAAGCCCCTGTCATTCCCCAGCAGCTCTCCTGCGCCCCGCAACCCCCCACGCCAGACCCCGCAAACCCGCTCCGTGACAGAGCCCGGCTGCTCCCGGTGCTGCCGGCACGGACGGAGGTTGGAGAGACGTCCCCGGTCCCTCCCCGGCTTTCCCCTCGCAGATCACTTATCAGATGTTGTTATTTAGACCTGGAAGGGGCAAATACCTCCCGGTTCCTTTGACAACGCTTGAGGCCGAGCCACCATTTTTATTACGTTAGCAAACACCTGATAGCCCCGGCCCGGCCCTAATGACATGTCACGGGAGGCTCCTGGCGTCGCCTTATCTCCGCGTTACGATGTTTGCCGTGTGCTCCAGCCCACAAGGTCACCCGCTCCTCCCAGACCCCCCCAACCCACCGGTGACCGGGGGGACCCCGGCTGTGGGGGGGGTGGGGGGGGTGTCTCCCCCAAGGGATGGAGAAGGGGCCGGGGCGGTGGGATGGATGCGGCGGTGAGGGCTGCTCAGCTCCTTCCCCGGAGGTGACAGCAGTGCTGGGGGACAGCAATGAGCCGGCCACGCTCCCGCCCGAGCACAAGCTCCCTGCCCTCAGCCTCACGCCTGGCTGCTCTTGGCGTTATTATTATTTTTGGGATGGGGGGGGGGGGGCTATATGTGGCTCAGGATGTATTTTCCCACTGCCTCCCCCCTCAGCGGGGCGGGGGAAGGCTCAGGGCCAAGCAGGGCTTGTGCAGCACTGCCAACGTCCCGGGGTGGCGCAGGAGGTGATGCCTCCGAATGCTTTGCGATGCCCCCGGAGAGCCCCCCCGCCCCGCCACCTTCACCTCCTGCCCTGCCGGTCACTCTGCTGCTCTCTCTCTCTTCCCCCCCCCCCCCCCCCCCCCCCCCCGCAGTGTCCCCTGCAAGCCTGGTGATGCTCCACACCTCGCTGCTTTTGCACATAGCAACGGGATCGTATTTTTCCGCAACATCCCGGCGGCGACCCGCGCGCCGAGCCCGGGGAGTCGCCAGAGCGAAGCCCAGCACCGCAGCGAGGAGCTCAGCAACCCGAAACGGAGCCGGAGGCTCGAGACTCCCCGTCGCCCTTCCGCACCCCGCCGGAGACGAGCCCGGATTCACGGGGTGCCCACCCGGGCCCGTGCCTCTCCTTCCCTCCACGCAGTATTTCCAAGACGTGTCTTGGGGACTTTTTTCTTAAGTATTTGCCTTTCAAGAGGCTGTTGGCTCTCCCAAGGAACCAGGAACAAGCTGTACTGGGAACTGGCAGAACGGGAAGATGGATAATATTTAAGTTATACTCCTACACCCGACGGACTGAGAGGGACTTGGGTCTGTTACTTGGCGTTTGGAAGGAGGAATTGCATGTGCTGTTGAACTGAGCCAATTAAACTGTAAATATAGGTACAGTCTGCTCCATCCTCACCCTTCCCCACTCTTATACATAGAGATTTATATAAAAGAAGTAAATTTTGTCCAATGGATGTAAACTACTGTAATTAAGTGCAATTCCCCCATCTGTATATATTGTTCCCAAATCTCTTCTCTCTCCCCAAGTCTTTTTTTTTTTTTTTTTTTTTTGGTAAAGGTCAGAGTTGAGGATGGTTTTGGTTTTGTATTTCTCTTATTCCTTTAAATGAGTTAATTCCCAGAGCTGGGCCTAGGCAAGGACCGGTCTCTGCTCTGCAGGAGGACGGGGACCCACGTGTCCCCTGCACGGTGACGTCCCACGGGAAGGAAGGGCACGGGGCGAGCCGAGCAGAGCCCCGGCAGGGCCTGGACGGTCCGTGTAGGGACAACTGCCGCTATGGAGACCTCAAGGGACTCTTCTGCTTTTGGGGACTCTGAGATGGACTGGGGTGGGGTGGGGAAGCGCTCAGCAGCCCGGTCGATGCATCCAGACCGCTGGGAAGCGTTCGGCATCGGCAGTTTTCAGGTGAGCCTGTAGTATTTGCTGCTACAGAATGAGGCTGCAAGAAATTCTGGTGGGATCTTCCTCAAATGGGGTTCAGAGAGTGTCTCCCTTTTTTCCCATCCTCGGGGCACAGAAGGGACTGGGCGCCCAGTTACCACCTCGTCTCCTGCCCAGCAAACAACCAGTACAGGTGGCTTATTTTCCATCATTAACAGGTGGGTGATGAGCCTTGCTGGGCTCCACCCTTATCACGAAACACGGTGCTTTTGTCCTCGGGGTGTCACCTCCTGCCTGCTCTCCCCCTCGGAGGAAAAGCTTCCTAGCAAGATCTCCAGGTTGTGACTGAGCCCTCACCCCTGCGCTGAGGACACGTCCCAGCTGGGCACCCACTGGGGACACTGGGCTCCTTCCACACCCGCCAGAACCCTGAGGGGGTTTAGGTGCCCAAGTCCTCCCTCCCAAAGCTGCGGAAGCTGTGAAAGTCATCGTGAGACACGAGCTCCTCCACACCCGCGGCCCTTCAGAAACGGATCTCATGCTCCCCAGTTGTGCGAATTTTTCACGAACTTTGCAGCGCGTGCCAACTGCTGAGAGTGATTTAGAGGTGGAGATGACCACTGCTAAAAAGAAAAACAGGGGATGCTTGCTTTGGGGCAAGAAAAGGCTCTTTTGCCCTGTGTTTGTACAACATCTAGTGCAGTGGGACCCCAACCCTCGCTGCGGCTAACGGGGGTTGCCCTACAGTGAATAAGTCATCGTGAATTGGAGACCAATATTCAGAATGACATTTAATTTAATGTATACCATAATTAAATACCATTTCTTCTGAATCGCTGCTGCTGTGTGGTCTGTAAATTCCGCAGTCATCATCTGCTGTGGTTTGGCAGAGGTCGGTCCGGCAGGCAGGACGCGGGCTGGTGGCAGTGACATGTCCCTCCTGCTGTCCCTTGCAGCGCCGATCTGGGTTTCTACCTGCCTGAACTTGGTGAGTCAGGGATTTCATATAAAGCCCCAGGTATCAGCCAAAAATAGCAAGAGGCTCTAGGAGGTCGGGAGACCCGTGTCCTCACCCTCCTAATGATGCACTAATGACGCTGCCCTTAGTCCCACACAGTTTATTCCTCATCCTCTGCTAACTTTAGCAGCCAAGTGTTAAGCAAACCAATTAGGAGCTGAGTGCCAGACAAAGCCAAACCCCATCCCTTGTGGATACCGAGCCCATGGGTCAGTAAAGCACGAGGGGGAGGCGGGAGGGTGGGCTGTGCTCCCTGTAAAGCTTTTGAAGATCTTTGATTGTGATGAGCTAACGTGGCTGAGCAACTTGGAACATGTCAGTAGGAAAGGGTGGCCCTTCAGCAGGTGCAGTGCAGGGCTGTGGTTTTAATCACCTTCAAAAATGCCTGGTTTTGGTTTGGCACCTTTTTTTTTTTTATATATATATATATAAGTTAAGTGCAGACTGCTTTGTGAAAGGTTTTCAGAGCCGCAATGTGGTGCTCATCTTTACAGCTGGAGCAGGATCACCCTGATAATAACCTTCCCACAGAGTTTCCTTTTTTTTTTCTGTGAATTTTAGCTGCCCCAGACAAAAACTGGAAGTGCCAAACTGGAATAGGACAGGAGGCATGGAGACTGCTTGGCCCCTTTCATGCAGGCTCAGAAGTGATGCTCTCTTTTAGCAAAAGTTGGAGAGAACAGATGCAGGTTTTGTTCCAAGATCCCCTTTGCACCTCTTTACTCCGCAGGTCCTTTTCAACACACCTGAGTGCCAGGCTGAGCCCTTTTCAAATTCAGCTCCCAGCTATTGCATTCCCATGGGTCAGGGTGGAAATTACTTGGATTCTTCTACTTATGCTAACTATGTTTTGCTCTGAGAGTGGCTCGTGAAGCTAAATGGGCTAAGCTTTCCCAGTTGATGCATATCCAGCATCAGGCTGACTTGATCCTGCAGCAGAAGGGGCAATCCCATGGGAAGCAGGGGGGAGAAGGAGGTGTGAGATGACCTGCTGTAGCTGAGCTGGTGCCCCAAGGGGAGCAATATCTTTTGGGGCTTGGTTTCTGCACCAGCTTTAAGACAGACACAAACTGAGAGGTATGGAGCTTGGTGTGTGAAAACTATATGTAAAGCACCATTTGGTAAGTGGTCCAGTATCAGTGCTGCTCTCCAGAAAGCCCTGCAGAGAAGGTAAGTGAAAACTGTGGGGAAAAGGGACTCTGAGATGCAACCCCACCCGAGAGGGATCTGGTGAGGGAAGGGGGGACGGAGCCAAAAGAAAACTAGGGAAAAAGGGCACAGGACACATCCAAACAAAGACACAGATGGAGAAGGTGACTACCACGGAGCAGAGAGTGTGTGACAGAGCAGGCAGGATAAAGTCAATAATATGAATAGAACAGATGATTAAGAACAGATGGTATTTACCCAAGAGGTGTGAATTTATGAAGTTGCCAACAGCTCGTTGTGTGCTGTCACCTGCCCCTGGGTGGCAGGAGACAGGAAGGTGGAAAGCAGGACGGGTTGCCAGAGGATGCTGCAAATGCTACACATACCAATGCCTTCATGAGGAGAAAGGTTCCCTTGACTGAGATTTAACCTCTGGCTGAAGAAACCTTTCTGCCCAGGGAAATACCATCCAAAATTGCTTCCCTGAGCAGCCTCTGCAGCAGCTGAGCTGGGGCTGTCCCTGCCCACACCTCACCTTGCACTGGAGAAGCACTGGGTGGGGGGTTTGCTCCAACAGCCCCCCTGGCTGCCTCATTAAGTTGTTGGAAAATGCAAAGTAAAGTCAAATGGGACTCCTGGGAGACATTCTCTTTTTTTTCTCCTGTTGCTGTTGGGCACATTGTGTTTGTCCATGATGCAGTTGTTACAGAGCAAAGAGACTAGCAGAAACATGACAAAGTTCATTTATGACCAATACAGTTTTGCAGGGCTGAGTGATTATTTTACAGTTCAAAGCTGTTCACAAGGGAATTCCTTGGCCATGAGGATCAGCGTGTTGCCATGAGGCTTTACTGGTCACTCCTCATATTCATAACAAACTGCAGCCTCCTTCATGGCAGAGCACAGGGATGCTGCTGCATTTCGTTTGAAGTGCAGGTGTGGGTGCAAAGGAAAAATCCCCCAAATCCCAGCGTTACCGAGGCCGGGGGGGTAACACCCAGCCTCAGGGCTGTCGTGGCTCTCTGCGATGCGAGGACTTGCTCTCTCCAGGGAGGCCACCGTGTCTCGGTGTTCCTTCTCCAACCGGGATGCTCAGGGTGTGGGGCAGGGGAAGGGCACAAGAAAGCCCTGAGAAGTGTGGAGGTGGGATGTGGGAGGGCTGGGCAGGAGCCCGACCTCTCCTTTACCTCCCGAGGAGAGCGCAGCCCGGTGACGCCTGCCCAGATGTGTAAATCCCGTGCCCCAACTGCCTCCTTTTGTGCTGCAGCACCGGTGATGCTGCCAGCAAAGTCACCGGGTCAAAACCAGCTTAATATCACCCTCACCGCCTGCCCCAGAGCCACGACAGGGCTTTATCAGAAATCCAGCGTGAGTCCTCAGCATGGGGCTGCGGCCGTCACCGGGGACCAGGGCTCCTTGGCACTTATCATCTCCATATTTGTGGGGAGGGATGGACCCAGGGAAACCCCATCCAGGTCCAAGCCCTGCGTGCTGGCTGGAGGGCTGGAGCACCCTAGTGCTGGGCTCCCCATCCCCAGGTGCATGACAGCAGCCCAGTACTGGCTGGGCTCTGGCCCTGCTGCAACCAGTCCAGCTCACATCAGCCGGCACCGAGCACTCCGATTGCTAAGGAAGTCCCAGGTCGTCCCCGCGGAGGAGCAGACGTCCCACTGGCCGTGAAGTCAATGGCATCTCCAGGGATACCGAAATACAGTCGAGCTATTTCAGCATCTTTAAAAAAAAATGTCGTTCGGCACGCATGTGAACGTTGCACAACAGCACCCGGCTCCAAACACTCCGTCTTTCCAGACTTGTTCTGCCAGTCCAGCCAGATAGCCGGATCTGCTGGAAATTTCGGCAGGAAAACCAGCAGCAGCGGTGTGGAGCTGTGCAGAGCCTTGGCTCTGCGGGGGCTGTGCTCCCCCCCAGTACACCCCACACACCATTGCTCAGTGGTCGCAGCGCTGCCTTCCTGGGTCAAAAGGGAAAGCATTGTCAGTCCCCTGCGGACAGCAAACACATTCTGCCCTTTGAAGCCCTTGAGGGGATTTGGTTGAGCTGGTGGCGGAGTCTGAGGAGTACACAGAGAGGAATGCAGAAAGTGCTTGCGTTGGGAGGCCGGGCTGTTTGCAGGCGTTGCTGGCTCCCCGCTGCGCTGCGGTCTGGCTGGAGGAGCGGGGATATGGAGCCAGAGGAGTCCGGCAGCAGCTTCGGGCAGCAGGCATTGACCCCATCTCCTGCTGACGTGGGGTTTCCATGATGTGTTTGCAGGAGGTCTTCACAAGGCTGAAAATGTGAAAAGGTTTGACAGGAGGAGGCACGTGAGTCACAAAGGCCAGCAGCAGCAGAGAATAGCGCTGGAACAGTTTACTGTCCTAAACCAACACGCTGCTGTCAAGCACCTGCTCTCAGCAGCCAGAGAAAACCTTGCTCCCTGCCTGCTCCAGTGCATCTCCGGTTGCTCCTGCAGCTCCGGGTGCTGTGATCTCCACACCCGCTGCTGCGCTGCCCCGCACCGGCCTCCCCACAACAGCCAAGGGACCTGCAAATGAGGGGGCTCACCGGTCTGCAAAGATCTCGGGGAGCCTTGATATCCTACCGTGACAGGTCAATGTGTGCAATGCCCCACATCCCGCGGTGGAGCAGCCAGGGCAGCCTCTCCAGCTGCAAGGCCCATCTCCACACACCCACCACGGCAGAGTCCAGCCAGCACACCTCGCAGGCTGCTCTGCAAAGGTCCTTTGCAGTCAGACTCTAGAGCTGTTCGCTTGGCTCCTCACTGCGAGCGCTACGAGATCTCCTGCACGGATGAGATGGGCAAGGCGCTGCCCCGGGTCCTACGGGAAAAAAGGCCGGGTGCTTTGCAGAAGGAGTCTGGTTTCGCTGCGTGTGGTCAGGTTAAACATTGGGTGCGAATAGACAGAGCCACGGACTGTATTGCATGGGGCAGGGAGCTGGGCTGCCTATTCTTTGGTGCAGAGAGCTAAATAAACAGCAAAATGAAAGCTCAGAGTCAACCTTCCCAGAGGCAGAGCCCCATGAGCACCAGGGCTTGGCTGCTCAGCCGGCACAGGGAGCCCGGCTCCCCTCGGCGCTTGCAGGGTGCAGCTTCGTTTAATCCTGACGGGTAATTTCCCCCCGCTGCGAGTGGTGGAAGGCTGGCAGGTCCTGCAGCAGCACCGGAGCAAGGGAGCGGTACGTGCTGCCACGAAGGGCTCGGTGGAACAACGGGAGGGCTGTGGGAGTCACCAGCGTGGGGGAGGGAGAGGTCTCTGACCCCCTGGACTTTATTTCTCTGACCCAGGGATAAAACTTAAAAGTCAAAAAACTGAAATGTGCACTAAAGCCAGTATATGAGTGATACAGAGTTACACAAAACACGAACCTCAGACATTTTACATTACCTTCTAATTAAATGAACTTTGATTTTACTTTTATATTCAGCAAAATTAATTCTCTCTGTAATTAATATGCTGCTCAAATGGATTCTTAATTACAGATAAATCACAAATCTACACACTCAACTGTTCTGCTTTTCAAGTAATAAAAGAGATCATTTGTCTTCCTCAGATGAACAGAGACCAACTAGCTCACCATTTCCCTCTTTATGAAGAATTCATTTGCCTTAGAAAGAAAGTCTTTAAAAAAACATTGCAAGGGTTTCTTGAATAGGGGATCAAAGCTCCCACACTGCTGGAAACCATTTTTGCTAACTAAGATGTGGGTAAAGGAAAAAAAAGTAAAAGTTTTTTGATAGTGGTTGGGATTACGGGAGGGAGAAGGACGTGGGGTCAAGAAGTTGTGACCAGGTTACCAACACAGGGAACAGAAGGGGAGGACAAAGGAACAGAAAGTGGAAATGGACAGATGAATGAGGAAGCATGTTTCTTTGCCAAAAGAGAATGGATGCTACATCAATTCATACTGAGAGCTAAAGGATGAGGGCCTGTTAATGGATTGGGGGACACAGCAGGGATCAGAGGTCATGAGTGCACTCAGCTAGGCTAATTGACTGTTATGTGCATATTAGTGATGATAATGTAGTGGGATAGTGGGACGTGGGGAGCAGATATGCAAAAGTTGCACCGACAAGCGCTGTCCTGTAATTCCTGTCTTACACCTGCTAAACAATTGCGGACACACACACGTGCTATTGGCCTTCGCTGGCTTTCTTCGGGCGGGGAGCCCCCGGCTCCAGGTAAACACCTCTGACCTGGCTGTGTGTGTGATGACATAAATCTGCTCACCGGATTTGCTTTGCAATCTCAGGGGTTTTTAGTTCAGTGCCACGTTTTGGGCATGACCCAGTGATCTGATCAACGCACCTCACCTGGGCTGGTTCTGCACCCCTGTGGGATGGGGGGCTGCTTGGGGGTGGGGGGTCTACCCTGCTCTTAACCACCTGCCCGTACCTGCTGCGGTCCCAGGGACTGTCTGCAAGAATAACAAATGAAAGGGGAAAACCATAAAGCCTGGGCTCTCCCCCACATCCCAGTGCAGTCCGCGGGCGCCCTGCCAGAGACACCAGGCAGAACAGGGTAGCGCTTACCCTCCTCTGCTATCATTTTATGCCAGCCCTGGGGCGTCGGAAGCGCTGTGTTCCCCAGCATGTACAAGCACATAAAGACCATGAGCTGATCCAATAAATACTGCGTTCACCCCATCGGAGTGTGGCTGTGGCTGGGGAGGGGTGTTGATGACCCCCTTAGCTGGCACAGGCGGCTGTCTCTTGTTTGCTGCGGTGCAGATGGAGTGAGAACTCCCTGGCAGGAGGCACTGTTCTTTCTCTTTACTGATTTGTATCAATTATAGGGAACAAAGCAAGTCATCCTTTGCCTTGTGGGGTTTCTGCAGCATGCACCTGAGAGGGGTCCTTCACTGTGAGGCTTTAGGTCACCTTGTTCAGCAAAGCAGGAGCAGCACAGAAAAAGAGTGAAATCAGCTCCAGTCCCAGATACGGGATCAGTTTTGGAGGTCAGGCACAGTTTTGAGCTGATTTTTGTGGAATTGAGATCCAGCCTGGCGAGCACTGCTAATAAACCAGGATTGCCTGGGTTACACCAGGCTGCTGGGGCATTAATCACTGCGTCCGTGGCTGGGCTGAGCTGAACGGCCTGCGCTGAACGCACCCGGCAAAGGCCTCGCTGGTCATCTGGTGTCAGCGCTGACTTGGCAATTAGTGCCAAGTAATTGATAGCGCAGCACCGGGGAAGCAAAGCTAAACCCGGTGCCGTGACAAGGGCGGTTTTGCTTTGCGTTAACTGAAGCTGCTCCATTTTTGTATTTCACCGACTTCTCCCTTTTACCCCCGACACACGATGTGACCCCTCGCAGCCCAAGTCCCGGTGCTGGCCCCTCCGATCGCTCCAGGGAAGATCAACTTCCAGTGGAAGGTGGCTCAGTCCCCGGGGCCACCGCTGGAAGATGGGGACGTACCCCTGGGGACTGCTCCTGCCAGAGGGTCCCTCGCTCCTGGCGCACAGCACTGCTGCCTCAGAAGCAGAGCTCCTTTACTCCTTACACAAAAGGATTTCCCATTCGCCTCATGAAGAGAATATTTCCCGTTTCCTCACTCTTGAATCTGCTGACAGCATCTCTTGGTGAGTGATGGATATTGGAGATGATTTATAGTTCTTTGTTACACAAATGCCTCCACATTCTTCCCCATCCTCTCACAGCAACCATTAGTCACTTCTCCCAGTGGAAAAGCAGGAGCTGAAGCCCGGGAATGGCTCGAAGGACACGGCATCGAGTTTCTCTCCTGCACAGCTTTATTCGCTGAAAACACAACATCGGCGATGGCTCGGGGATACAAACGAGGGAAGTGTCAGCATTGTGGTGTTCTGTGCCCGTCCAGGTCTCCGTGCGGCTGCTTCCACCCATCTGCTGGGAAGTCAAAAGGTTGGCAGAGAAAAAGTGCTATAAATCAGGCAGATAGGGGCTGCGGGGAGGATTGCGTTCGTGCAGTTTTTCATCTCCAAGTTTATAATTAAAGTAGTGGATGTTACAGGAGGAACAGCCGTTGCCTGTATCTCTCAGAGCTCTTGGATTTCAGCAGTGTAAACGTTTAGCACTTGTGACTTTTATGACATAAAATAGTTTTTGTAATGCTGTTGTTGCTTAATTGGATTTCTGTTTGTTTTACTTCAAGAACACCAGGGAAAATATCTGTATTGTTTGATCTGATACAGAGTACTAAGAGACTTACCTGTACTATTGGGTCTCACAGTTTATCATAATGAATAAATACGTGAATTAAATAAATTCTGATCTTAATCTATGCAAAGTTCCTTGATTGCCCTGAGCAGCTGAGCCACTTGCTGGGTTGTTCCTGCCATTGCCTCTAGCATTTCTTTCTTCAAGCACAGTTCTGAGGCTGGATTGTATCAGTGGAAATCAAGGATTGAACAAATTAACTGGGCACATTCCTGACTTTAATTTAGGTGCCACTGGGACTGCTAAACAGCTTCACAAAACACACACTGAAATGTTCTGTCGATGTGGGTCTTAAAATCAGGAGGGTGGTGCAGGATTGAGGCGTAAGTATTTTTTAACAAAATGCGTTTGAATCAAACCAAGTGTGACCATTCTTCCGCTTCCACATGGAAAGGCAGAGCCACTTGTAGATCACAAAGGGATTTCCCTGTCAATCCACAATGAGAATATAAAACAAGGGATGATCCGGGCAATGGAAAGTGCTAATATGCTGCTGTTTTGCCTCCTCAGAACTATCTAGGACTGAAGTTTACATCTCTAAGAGGCAGAGTGGTTGTGCCCAGCAGAGCTGATAATCTCTACTTGCTGGTGCTGTGATGGATAGAAGAGAGGTCAGTCCTTTGAGACCAGCTAATGATACTGTAAATCACCAAAGCCCAGACACGTCCCAACAAAAACTTCCCACAAAAGCTTTTGTCCTCTTATTCAGCCGAGCCGTTCCTTAAAAATAGCTGAAGCAGTCAGCGCAATTAACTTGCCATCAGGAATACACAAAAGGACAAAACGCTGTGATCGGCCTGTAAAGATGTTGAACAGTTTTATGGCTCATATGCCGGATCTGGTATTTCTGATTCGTTTAGACCTCACGCAGATGATGAAATATTTTTTTTAAATTTTTTTTTTACTTAAAAAAAAGAAAAAAAAAAAAAAAGGAAACAGGGCATCAACAACCACCACCCTGCTGTGGGTCCCTCCCGCCCGGCCCCTTCCAGCTCCTGGGTCTGGAAGGGGCCGGGCGGGAGGGACCCGGAGCTGTCCCGGAGCCCCCCCACAGGGCTCCAGCGGGGACGAGATCGCCGCTTTCCGCTGTCAGAGCGGCTCCTCCCGGTGCCCCGGGCCCGGTGCGGCCTAGTGCGCGTCGCCATGCTACCCCCGCGGGGTGGTTGCTAGGCTACCGGGCCAGGCCCCGCCCCGGAAGTGCCGGCCGCTTCCGGGGGGCGCGCGGCGGCATGGAGGCGCGGGAGCTGTTCCGGCGGTTGGGCGCCGGCGCTCGGTTCGATGTCCGGCGCTTCGGGCAAGACGCGCGGAGATTCGGGGTGCGGATCTACCGGGGGGTGTGAGGGGGAGAGGCTGCGCCCCTTTCCCTCCGCGGGACGGGTCTCCAGGCCCCGTCCCTCCCGCGCGGCGCGGCCCCGGGCCTACCCGCGGCCCTGTGGGGCGGCCGGGCCTTTCTCACCCTTTTCCCTCCGCTCTCCCCCGCCAGGTGATAAAGAGAAGCGGCGTCGGCGGCTCGCCAGAGAGCCTTGACTTTTTCGGGCGCAAGGAGGAAGCCTCCCTGGGGTCTGCTGAGGAGGGCTCGGTGCTCGCAGGGGCCCGGGAGGAGGTAAAGGTTGGGGAGCTGCAGGAGGAGGATGGCGCGGGGAAAAATGACGGAGAGATGGCAGGGAAGAGAAAAAGAACTGCAGAAATCAGCGAAGGGAAAAGGAAAAAGAAGAAGACACGAGGTATTTATATACATGTACATGCGTCCTTGGCAGAATATGCTGATGAAGTTCATGCTTGTTTCAGTTTACTTTAAAACTATGGGTGCTGTAGCTCATTATACCAGGAAAAAAAAAAAACAAAAAACAAGACAGCTGTGTTCTTTGGCTGGCCTGGGTCAGAGGTGATAAAATAATCAGGCCAAGATTTGGTGTAAAGGCATGAGGATGTGGTTGCCATCCTTCTGGAGTCTTCATTAACTTTAATGAGAATGAGAGGGAAAAAAGGCTTTGCAGTGTGCTTTTTAAACAAATAATTTCTGCCTGGATTTTACTAATGGAAATTTAAATTTTTTGAAACTGGCAGAAGCAGCATTAGTGCCAGAGTTGTCAGAAAGTAATGGAATAAAGTGGATGTCCTCTCTGGAAGCAAAATTCGAAGATGCAAAAGACAAAAAGCCTACTGCAGAAAAACTTGAACGCTTGAGAAGAGAAAAGGTGGGACTGTGGAATTCTAATGTAGCAACAGATTACTTTGTTCCTGTGGGTGTTTATTCTGAAAATTTGGGTTTATTTATGGTAATTTCTCTTGGGAGGAGGGTGACCGAGCATGGGGAAAATAACCAGAGGATGAATCCATTCATGTTTAGTTTTATGCTTTTAAAGATAGAAAGAGTTTTGTCTTTTGCCTTTTAGATCAACCGCTTCAGAAATCAACACAAGATTAACATTCAAGGAACAGATCTTCCTGACCCAATCGCCACATTTGATCAACTTCAAAAGGAATACAAAGTCCACCCAAAAATCATGGAGAATATTCAAGCTGCTGGCTTCCAGGTCCCAACACCAATCCAGATGCAGGCTATCCCCGTCATGCTTCATGTACGGTTTCTGGTGTTGTGTTTTATTACCGGGAGTGTGGCAAAATCTAGAGAGTGGCCTCTTGATAGAGTCAAGACAGTAGTTAGTTGCACAGCTTTAGACATATATCAGCTGCACCAGAGTTCAAAACTTAGCCATTACAATATTGCCTATTTTGGGTTAATTTGTAACATTAATATTTACGTGAATGTGATTTTTGTTTTGTTTTCTTTTTTCTAGTAAAATATTAACACCCTTCTTGTTTTTCTTACAGGGCCGGGAACTTTTAGCTTCAGCTCCTACTGGGTCTGGAAAAACACTGGCATTTTGTATTCCTCTCTTAACACATCTGAAACAACCTAGGAACAAAGGATTCAGAGCTCTGATCATATCACCTACCCGAGAACTTGCTAGCCAGGTGTGTGGTGAGGGGAAAGGGGCTGTTGTCATGTTGATGCACTTAAAAGTTTTTACTCTGAATCAGTAAAATAGCAGCTTAGTAAATATTTTTTTACTTTACTGCCCTCAGATAAAAGTAACATTTAAAATAGCTTTTTTTCTGATAAGTCTTTTGTCTTCTGTGAAATAGCTACATATCTAGCTAGTATCTCTTAGTCTAATCTAAATGATTAGATTAGAGGGTCAGGATTCTTTGATCATATTTTAAAACTGCCCAATGCTTAGGTGCTCTTAATACGTACTTTCATATTTGAGATTGCTACAAGAGACTTACCTGTTTGCCCCAAACACAGAATTTCAACAATTAACTTTATATTGAAGCTTTGTTATTGAACCAAAATAAAAATTACAACGTTGGGCAGAGTTCCATTTTTATTCAAATGGGAGCTACGTCTTTAGAGTCCGAATATGGTAGTCAGATCTATGAGAACTTTCAGGTGAATAATACATGTTAGAAAGCTGCATTTTGTTATGCTAAGAAAACTAGACAGCTTTCTCTTAACACTGAAGTCAGGGTGATGTTTGAAGCTGTATCTTCAGGACTGTCTGCAGTTTTTCTGGTTAGAAAAGCTAATCAGCCCAGTTTGAAAATGTGATCTGTGGTGCTGCCTTTTCAGACACATCGGGAGCTGGTGAAGTTGGCTGAGGGGACGGGCTTCAGAATACATATGATCCATAAGGCAGCGGAAGCAGCAAAGAAGTTTGGGCCCAAGTCTTCTAAGAAATTTGGTAATTGTTTTAGCTACTGAAGTGCTTCTAAAAATTTAAAAAGCTTCACTGACCTTTCTCTTCTGGCCTGTGTGGTTTTAAAGAGATTGGTTAATACCACTCAAGATGTGCAGTCTATTGCTCAACGCTGAAAAAGTAGCTGGCATGGAAGAAATAGGAAGTGAGTCTGACAGTGGACCTTGCTAAATTGTACTTCTAGCAGATGGGATTGGAACTTGTGTTTCCCAGGGCTCTGGTTTATTTTGAGCCTTTTTAAATGTTTTGCCTTTTTTTTTTTTTTTTTTTTTTCCCCTTTCTGCAGATATACTAGTTACTACTCCAAACAGACTCATTTATTTGCTGAAACAAGATCCTCCAGCAATAGACTTGTCCAGGTACCGAGATTCTTCTATCAAATCTGGCTTTGCTGCTAGCTTTGCCACTGAAAAGCAGATGCGTATGCGGTCCTTGCATCTGTGATAGTCTGTTAGAACTTTTGCCTTCTCCGCACGCGACTCTTACTGAAAAAAAAACCTCTCTGTTCCTAGTGTGGAGTGGTTGGTGGTGGACGAGTCAGACAAACTGTTTGAAGATGGGAAGTCAGGGTTCCGAGACCAGCTGGCCTCCATCTTCCTGGCATGCACGTCCCACGTGGTGAGGAGAGCCTTGTTCAGCGCAACCTTCGCGCATGATGTAGAGGAGTGGTGTAAACTCAACCTTGACAGTGTTGTTCTGGTGTCTGTTGGAGCAAGGTAGGTGTGCAGTTGTACTCTGACTCTTTTTTTTTTTTCCTTTCCTAGGCAAATTATTTGTTTTCTTTGCATCATTGATCTGCTTGGTTTTATGTCTCTGCTGTTAGTACTGCAGGTTGGTTGTCTCCAGAAAAAACTCTGTAGGCATATAGATCTTTCTCATATATTGGGGAAACTATTGCTTTCCTTTACCCATTACTTTATCATCAAATAGCCATTAATCTTAGAAGCATGTGCTGGTGAAATAAGTTTGTTGTGCAACATTTCTCATTCAGGAGGTAATATTTTATGGGTTTTGTTCATAAATCTGTGAATTCTAACGGTAGCACACTTTGGATTTCTGATTTCAGAAACTCTGCAGCGGAGACAGTAGAACAAGAGCTGTTGTTTGTTGGATCTGAGACGGGAAAACTAACAGCAATGAGAGAGCTTGTTAAAAAGGTATTTTGGAGAGATTGAGCATGTTCTGCTTACTACTGAACCGAGCTGTGTGTTCTGTCAGAGGCTTGTGATTTCCTGGGGCACAGACTTCTCTGACACATTAAATCGTTGTCTGAATCTGCTGTACAAGAGGAAAACTGAGAGTGTTCCCCATTCCTGGTTATATATTTGAGTCTTGCTTGGGAGCAGTTTGTATTGAGTCTGTTTAATTTTACTTGGCAATGTGAGTTCTTTGCACTGGGTGGGGAAAAAAAAAGTCTATTAATTTTTATGGATTAAAATGTAGCGTGATGCTTAAATTGGGAACCATTCCATCAAAGGCAGTGGAGCTGAACTTGCTTTGTTCTGACTCCCAAAGATTTAGTAAGTCAAAAAAAAAAATATCCTCTGAGTTGTAAAATACTAGGACTGGTTAGGTCTCTATAGTAACTCAGTGTCTGCAGCCAATAATGGTAGGAAAAGGACTTGAACCTTAGACAAGCTTATTCTTTTGCAGGGTTTTGCTCCTCCAGTCCTTGTTTTTGTACAGTCTATTGAGAGGGCTAAAGAGCTTTTCCATGAACTTATTTATGAAGGCATCAATGTGGATGTCATCCATGCAGACAAAACTCAGCAACAGGTAGGAGGATATAATTTCTTTCCAAGGAACGCTTTCAAAAGAAAGGTAAAAGCAAGAGTGTTGGAATGTAACTTCAGGTAACTGGCAATAAATCACTGCAGGCTTTCCTTCAGAGGTTTACTTTTATCTGTTAGCATCATGACAACTTTCAGGGAACAAGTTCACCTCCTTTCTCAAGTTGCTGATTAGGCTGTTTCCAAGTACCTTTCTTTTCTTTTCCTAGCGAGATAACGTAGTACACAGTTTTAGAGCTGGGAAGATCTGGGTGCTCATCTGCTCAGCCTTACTGGCTCGAGGGATTGACTTCAAAGGCGTGAATATGGTCATCAATTATGATTTGCCAACAAGTGCAGTGGAATACATCCACAGGATAGGTGAGTGATTGTTCACAAATTATATCCTTTTTCTAATTTCCTGGATCTTTAATGTAGAGGCTTTTGTGCATGAGCAAAAATCCTGAAACCAAGCCTTCTCTGTTGCTTCCAAAACACTTGAGACAGTTTATATCTGGGCTCAACTTTGAGTAAAACTGTGTTACTTTTTGTCAGTCTTGTATGAACCTTAAATATTTAGATGCTTCAGACATACCCATGCTTTCTTTCAATAGGAACAGTTTTTGGGCATTGGCTGCTTGGTAGTGTGCTTAGTATACTAACACATACAAGGAGGCTGGAGCTATAAAGAGAAATAAAAGGAGATATTTAAAGTAAAATCTCTACTCTTTGCCAAATTTGTTTTACAGGTCGTACTGGAAGAGCAGGGCACACGGGAAAAGCAGTCACTTTCTTTACAGAAGATGATAAACCTTTATTACGGAGGTAAATTGGAAACATGACATAGCAAAAATGGGTTTTGTGTTTTGTAGAGTGTACTGCTGAACCATATGGCTGTGTCTGGTACCACATACCTCAAGCACAGTACTTCATGCTCTGGAAACCCTATGCTGCTGTAAAAAGCTCTTACAAATAGAGAGAACTCTGTTTTGAGATAATGGAACTGCAAGGTGGTACCACAGTATGGGAAAGACTTGAGAACGTTTCCATTTTAAGGTTTCTTTTTGAAGCCTTTCACTAATGCAGCAAGAGAGAAACTAGCGTCCTTTCAGTCTTTCAGTAATGTTACTGGTAATGATGACGTGATGGCTTACTTGGGGGAGCACCTTTCAGTGAACTTGAACCTTGCTAAAGGGCAGATTTAACAGTCTTTGTAACTAACTTTGCTCTTGTTCTGGTTTTCCTGAATCATTTGCCACTTAGAAAGTATGACTACTTCATGCCGTGCTTTAGATTTTCTTATCCGGTTCTTTAACTTCAGTGTGTCCACAATTACTTGGTAGGATTGTCTGTTCTGGCTTACTGCTTTTTCTTCATTTCCTTGAAGACTCTGCTTGCCTAGAGTTTCAATTTGTTTAAACTATCTAAATGGAGTCATTAGTTTCATTTAAGCCTTTTATGTCTTCTTGTTTCTTCCTCGCCTTACTTCAAACTCACTTTTGTGTCTTTATTTCTTGCTTTAAAAAAAATACAACAAAACAAAAAACCAACAACAGAACAACCATTTGTTAGGGATTGCTGTTTTCCACAGAAGATGCTTCTCTCTTCTCCAAGCACTGACCACCAGGGTTAATCTCCTCCCTCCTCTCTTTTCCAGTATAGCCAATGTCATTCAGCGAGCTGGCTGCCCTGTGCCAGACTACATAAAACACTTCCCCAAACTGCAAAGGTATGTTAATTTGAATAGTTTACCAGTTTGTTTCTCATTCCAAAAGCCTGCCTGGGTGGTGCTGGGGCTATAAGGGTTACAAAAGATCTAGTTTTCGATATAGCTGCAGTTTAGCTGTAAAAGGAATTTTAGACAGATTGGGGGTGGCAGGTTTTTTTACCCGGATAAAAATGGAAATGGAAAGAATTCTTGACTTGGTTTTCCTGGAGTTAACTCTTTTTCTAGGAGTTCCCTGAAATCTGCTTTAGACTTCCTAGGCCTGTACTCATGAATTGGGCTTCTGATATGTGAAGGAAAGTTCTTTACTCTTTTGAGTTTTTAGAAAAATGGATGTATGGATATAGATAGTTCTTTAATTAGTGCTTCTTTCCATGCTTTTTCATAACTTCTAATAGTTTCTAAAACTAGAAATCCTTATATATACGTGTGTGTATATATATATATTAGACATATATTAAAATAAAGTTTGTTTGTATGTTTGGAGATAACTTGGCTGAACTAATCTTGAAATAACACTGAAAATACATTCAGACCCAGACCCATAAATCCCTAACAACTAGTAAAGGTTTTCATTATCTGTTTTATTTACTTTGGATATTAATTTTTGCCCTTTAAAGTAATTTAATCCTTCTTCACTAAATGTTGTTCTCAGCAAACAAAAGAAGAAATTAATTAAGAAACCACTGACAAGAGAATCCATTTGTACCACCCCTCAATGCTTCTTAAAAAAAGCTAAAAGAAAAATGTAAGTAGGCTTTTCTCAAGAGGAGGTAAGAGATGCCTTTTATCCAGAAAATGCCCAGCAAGCTTCCTCCAAAATAACCGATAGCTTGTTTGGATGGACCACTCAGTCCTAATGGTTTTAGTGATGATGAAGTTTTAGTGTTAGTATCTGTCTACTGGAAATTGGATTAATGCCAGCAGTTTGCCTCACACGGTGCCACGTATCAGGTGATAGCAAGCTGAATTTAAACTGTTGGCTGTAGAGCTAGCCTTCAGACTAGCTATCATTTGACAGAACGTAGCTGCTCCTCTTCTGACTAAGGGACACATGGAATATTAATACAGGAAGCAGATCTTAAATTGTAATGACTGCAGCTCACAGAGGACTGGTGTGTAGCAGTTTGGTATAGCAGAAGTGGTCATAAAGAACACCGTTACCCAGGCTTTCGAGTGTTGCTACTAAAGGATATATGTTCAGCTGCATTAGTATGATATAAAACAGCTAATGTCTGTGTCCCTGCTATATACTTCATCTGTTATGTTCAGGTGACTTGGTCTCCAATGTGTTTCTTGTAGGAAGACTACAAAGAGAAATACTAAGGAAAAAAAGGAAGTTAAAGAAGATAAAAATGGCAGTAAACTACAGACTGTTTCAAAAAGTTGAATAGCAAGAGATTACTCCTGAGCTGGGGCTGACACCTGTGTCCATACTGAAGAACAGAAGAATGAAGATAGCAGCAAAGGGCAAGAAAGAGAAGTATTTCTTCTGTTTCTTTCTGGGTGAGGATGGATGTTTACATGCAAGAAAATCTCTACTGAAATGCCCATAGTGGATTCCTGAATGCTTCTCATAGAAGCTGAAGCATGTGCTCTTGCAGTAAATGCCTTGTGTTTCTGAACGATAGTTCAAAAATAGCATCTATTTGAGTTCCTATCATGCAGCTTTATATTTCCTCATGGAAATACTGTCAGTTCTGTGTTCAGATCACCCCTACCATGTTTGTCAGACTTCCAGAAGATTCAGTGGCAGAAAACACACAAAGCTTACTGTTAGGCTTGATAAATGCAGCTGTCAAAGACTTCCCTGGACGCTATAAAAAAAGAAGAGAAAACAAGCCAAACCTACTTGTACTGTATGTGAAAGTAAAGCCTTGCTTCTACTGTTTTGCTTCTATAAAATGATTTTGAAATAACTAATATTTTTGTGTGTCTGTAAACTCTAATAACTTTGTACTGTTTCTTATTTAAGCCTTGAAGCAGAATAAACAAGGTCACAAAAGAGTCTTAATAGACTTGCCTGTCTATACAGCCTTGATGGAACAAGTCTGCAGGCATTATTTACACGAAAAGGCCAGGCTCTACCTGTTTTCCACCTCTTCCTCAGTCCAGTTGTGTCAGAATTCTGGTCATGCAGGAATAGCTGCTGCTTTGCAACTGTAATCCTATAATTCCTGTACAGGATCGTCTTTTTGCTTTGTCATACCTAATCGGATTTGGAAATGGATGCCAGGTCTGTATAACTCACAGCAGAGCACTGTTAATTGCTCTGCCTGGCTGACAACTGTGATATTTTGTGAGAAACTGAGGAAGACTTTGCATCCTGTTTTATTTATTCCCAAGGTAGACTGAAACTGGGTGGTTTCTGCTTTTTTAGTGGAATTGCATCCTATATTTGGGTTCTATAGGAAATAATGTCTTCATTTTGACATCTATGAACATATTTGTCTGTATAATTTAATAAAAAATGAAGTTGCTTGTTCTGGTAAATAAGCTACCTGCTGTAAGATACTGGTGACAGATACAATGTGGAATATGTTTAATAATTTGAGTAAGAAATTGCTGATACCTTTAAAGGCACTGTTAATATGTAGAACAGACGTGCTTATTGTGGTAGCGGTATCAGGAAAGAAAACAGCTTTTGATCATGATCAGCTTTGTGCAATTCTAATTCTGAAGCAGAAGGTGCCACAATTCTCTTTTTGAGCAACCCTATTTTAAAATGAGACCTTCAATTTCATTCTAGCTCTTTCAGCCCAGGTTGGATTTTAATGTGATTTGTGACCTACTGCGAAGTTTGAGCAGTGGCCTTTCTCAGGATTTACTCCCCTGGGCCGTGCTCACCCTCTTTGCCTGAGGGCAAGGGCCTTCCAGGCTTTGTCCTGTATTTCAGCAGGCTTTGCCCGACCTTACCGAGGAGCCGCTTCTACGCAACTGTATGACCCGTCACACCGCACCTCGCCAGGACCACTTGGTTTACAATAGTGAGGTTTTTGGCTGGCAGTTATCATGTAATAAAGTAGTATTTCCAAGGGCGTGCTCAGCTGCAGCTGTGGGGGGAGCAGCCCTTGGGGGGATGTATCCCTACGTCCCCACGGTGTTTGGGCAAAAGGGTGGCGCTTTTTCACAGAAAGAGGTTTTATTTATTTTATTTTATTTTTTTTTTTAGGCGCCTGCGGTTGACTTTGCCAACACCCAGCCTCGATTTTTAAAAAGAGGGGAGGCACGGCCCCCTCTCCCCGCTCAGGCCCGCGGGGGCGGGCCGCGGCTGGGCCCGGCCCCGGAAGCCGCCGCCGCTCAGCTGACAGGCGCTGCCGGGGCCGGAGCGGGAAGATGGCGCTGCGGCCGGGACCCGGCGCGGGGGGTGCCGGCGGGGCGGCGGGCGGAGGAGGAGCAGGAGCAGCGGGGGCTGCCAGGTCTGTGGTGTTGGGGTCGGGGAGAGGGGCTGGAGGGCTGCGGGGGTGAGGGGACACGGACTGAGGGGGGGACAGAGATGAGGGGGAGGCTCATGGGGTGGGGGCTCGGGGTGCAGGTGGGATGTAGGGGCGGTGGGGTCGGGGTGCGTGGGGTCCCGGGTGGGGTTATAACGTGGGGGGACACAGCCATGGTGGATCCACGATTCGCTGGGATGTATTTGCCTTTTGGGGGCCCACCTTATCCCCCAGCTCACCTGGGCTTGGGCAGGTGTAGCCCGCTTGCCGTCAGGCTCCGCGGCCGCAATCTCAAATATTGGGGCGGAAAGGGGTTTGGGGATTTTGCCAGCCCTGCTCGGGTGCCGCTGGTGTCGGCAGCAATAATTGTTGCTTATCGCCACCGGGCAGGTTTGTGGCTGCTGTGGGATGGAGCCTCTGCTCGCCTGCCGCTGCTCTGAGGGGTTTTCTTCTCCCCTCCGTCCCACAAAGGGCACTTCAGCGAAGAAGGAGGACTGAGGAATAGTGTCAGGGGAAAGAAACAGTGGTAAAAGAGATGTGTGAACATGTCATTGTGGTTTTGAAAAGGCTAGAAAGCTGTATTTTGCTACCCTTGAAGACTTAGTAATTTTTTAATTTTTTTTTTAAACATAGGCTCTTGCGTGCTGTTTATCTGTTGTCCTACTTCTAGGGAGACTGGGTAAATTTTGCCTTTGACAAAATAAATTCGTTGAGTTGTCCTGGATATGTGAAGCCTAAGGTTTTGTCAGTGTTATTGGGAACGTGAGGATGAGGAGTTTGTGCCAGGGTGACCTTCAGGGTGCGGGTCTGGGGTGTCCCCATCGGCTCTCTGAGCCAGGTCACGGCTCTGCGCTGGGGAAGAGGCATCCAAGAGGTCCGGAATACTTGGGAAGAGAAAAGCTGAAGCGTATATGTCTGCCTGTGCATGCTGTGGAAGGGATGGGACTCTGTCTTTGTGTTTCCCCACGTATATAAATCTGAAACAGTTCTTGTGAGAGGCTGGATGGACCATGTAACCTCTTAGAGCAACACTACCTGCTCAGCAATTTAATGGGAAAGTAATGAAAATGCTGCAAGAAGACTATAGGTTTTTAAAAAATAAAAGGATTTAAAAATCATTGTTTCCTATTGTTATTATTTTTGTTTCTTTGAGAATGAAATCTGGAGGTAGAGGAAAAGGCCCGTTCTCTGTGTCTGTGTGGGCTCTTTGGCTTGTTTCACTTTAATTTTTGTGGATTTCTCATATTCAAAAAATACTATGTCAGTGTGTGTTGCATTGATAGAGTTGTACTGACTGGGAATTAAGGGGTTTAAAAATCCATTTTAGATAGGAAAATGTTATCTGTAGTTTGGAGCTTTTATAGTGAAGTATGAATACAGAAAAGGAGTTGCTTCATCCCACACTCCTGCATTTTGACCGAGGCTGTGCGTTGTCTTGTTTCAGGTTTTTTTTGAAACTCCATATTTAAAATACTTACCTGTTAGGAATTTACAGTTTTATATTGCTACTTTAAGAGTTCTATTGTAGGGCAATTTCTTAATTTTCCTTATTTTATTTTGTGCAGTGTATCACATATATTACACTTTCTTACTATTTTACCCAAAGTATTAGGGCTAGTTGCATGAACCTAGGTGGTAAAGTGCTTGAGAACAACAGAAATGTCTGCAGGTGCATTTAAATCCATTGTGGAAATAAAAAGAAGTTGTATTAAAATAGCATGCCTAAGAGTAGTCATCAAATCGATATATTTTAAACATCTGGGGTCATAAAGGTTTCCATTGTCTGGAAAGTGCATTTGGTCACTTTAAAACATACAGTCAGCTGGCTATAAATGTTCTTTTAGCCCCTAAACAGCGTACTGGTCCTTACAGACTGCTTAATTTATCATGCTTTTTTTTTTTTTTTTTTTTTTTTAATGAGACCATTCTAATTTAGCCTGTTTATTCTTAATTTGCCTGTCAGTGGTGTTATTGTAAGATAACTGGGATGAAAATACTTTCTTTAAAAGCAAATTACTTGTGACATTGTTTCTATCTGTACATGGTTATCAAGTTCAGTGGTTTTCTGTAGTGCTTCAGTTAATCTCACAAGTGACTGTGCCTTAGCTTGCTTTCTCAGTGATGAGAATCAGCCGCTTTAGCTAGATGCATGTGGGCATTTCTTTTGCATCTCGGAAAAGTAGTTTAGAAATAAAGTTCCTGTTGCTTGAATAAAGAAGTTGATGGGGGTTTATGTACGTGCATGTGTGGCTGATGTGGGCAGTTGCACAGCTAAATCTTGGAGCAAGGTCCGTGATGAATCCATGCTGCATGTGCAGAGTGCTGTGCTGCAGGAGCTTGCTTTACTACTTTTAACTAGCTCTTCTTCCAGTGCCCTCTAATTAGCTGCAGGTTTTTTTGTTGGTGTTTTTTTTTTTTTTTTTTTTTGAACAGAGACTTATAAATAAATCAGGAGCTCTGTAGAAAGGGATAAATATTTAATAGTCTGGCCTTTATTTGCTTCCAACAAGCAGTGGTACCTTGCAATGCTTGTTCAGTTGATGTTACGTTTGCTGATTTGGAAGAATTCTTGTTGACCGGATTCCCCAGCAAGAAGGGAAACCACAAAATTACGAATGCTTTTCCATACTTGTGAGCTTTTCAAAAATAACTTTTAATATTTCATCATTCTGACTAAACTAAGAATGGTGTACTTTTATGATGCCTAAGATTGCTGCACTTGCAGATCTGGCTTACGATAGAAGCTCTACACATCTGAGCTCGCACACGTTTTAAGGGGCATATTGCTGAGGAGGCACTCTGTACTGACAACTATTTCCACAGGTGAAACCAAGTGCAGGCAAAATTCAGTTGATTCACTGAGCTTCAGCTCCTGAGCAGACAAAACAGCTTTTCTGATCAGCACCGGAGTTCAGTTATGGGTTTCTCTGTGGTTTTTCAGTCAGCTGTTTGTCTTCATGATGTTAATATTTGTATGCTAAGAAGTAGATTAAAAATGACTGAATTGAACACCAGTCAGTTGAATCGACCTTGGCTGCAGGGTGAACTGAACCTGATCGAGAGAAGCTCAGCATGTGTTTTGAGATGAGAGAGCCTGTGTCCGCACAGCGCTTCACAGAGAGAAACCAAAAATCGTGGTGATTGAGGATGGTAAGACCTGGACTTGGTGGAAGGTGTAGGTGTGTGTTAGTTGTGGAAGGAGAAATTAGCACATAGTGGTCAGGGTAAAAGAAGAAGCTTCTGAGTTAGAGGATGAAATGAAGAGTAATATGGGTTGTCTTGGTGACCGTGTAACCCGCTGTCTGTATAGTGGGTAGGTGCAATTTGCTCCTGGATAAATGCATAATTTAAATCCCTTATTTTATCTTAGTACTCATATTACACAGCTCTTTTATATTTATAAACCAGGTTGGCTTTCGGAACTTCCTGCAGGTTTTGAAGAACTGTCTGCAGTCGTTTATGATAGCATTTTCTGCTTTACTCTCAGGCAGTTTCTTTTACATCCACCCTCTTATGCTGAGGAATATTGAATATCTGCAAGCGTGTTTCTCTTTCATGGCATTTTGATGTAATAGCTGCCTGGGACACTGAGTGAGGTTCTTGTTTGGTAAATTACTGCTGACATAGGTTTCTGAGAGTTGCTTGCAAATGAGACTTTTAAACTAGGTCCTTTTCTGCTGTTGGCAGCACAGCACATGCTTCCGTTTGAAATCGAGGGCTAGCAATTTCCATTATGATTTCAACTGAAAATTTAAGAGTTCTTCCTCCAGGTGCACTTGGCCCTTGATACTGGAATGAATATTTATTCCCAGGCACTGTTTTTCTTGTAATTAGATGTAACTGAGAAAATGGAAACTCGATTATTTCGTGATACTTAGTGTTTCAAAGAGGGCAAAAATGCCTAAGTGATGGGGTTTCATGGGTAGTTTATTTCTCTGCAGAAAAACTGTTACTAAGCAGCTGAGAACTATTGTCTGGTGCAGTTAATGGTCTTGCTGAATCAGATACTTCTACCAGGAGATGCTTATTCATTCTGCGGTGCTTGAAGGCCTAGCCTACACTAACAAACTGACCTGTTACCAACCTGCGTAGGTGCCAAAACTCTCTTGTGGGCGATGCCGATGAGTCAAAGCCATTTTTGTGCTGCTGTGGAGGATAAGATCTATTTCTTCCTGGCTTTGCAGGCTGTGACAGCACTGCTGGGACTCTCTGGTGCTTTGGGGGATCCCTGGGAGGGGTGGCCTTTTCCTTGAGGTGGGGTTGGGTTCTGCGAGTCCTGCAGGAGCAGGAGAAAGTGCTGAGCAGAAGGTGGGAGGCTTTGGGTGGTGGTGTTGATGTGCAAGTCGAGGTAGCTTTTTCATTCATTTATATTTGCACTAAAATGATAGACTCTCATGTACCCTTTTTTCCTCCTCCAGCTTCATGTTTCCTGTTGCCGGTGGTTTAGGGCCCCCTCAAGGTATGTATGGACTTAACATTTTGAGCATGAAGGTTCTTTTCTTTGTTTAGATACATTAAACAACTTAAAATAGTTCTGCACTGATGCTCAGAAACGTGATTATTAACTGAACTCCATAGCTGTTTTTTCTTTTGAATTCAGTACTGCTAAGCTGACTCTTGCAACTCTGTAAAATCTTCTATGCGTTGCTGAAGCAGCAGTGTTACTAGAATCCTAGATTAAAAGACCTAGGGAAACTATGGCTCTATTTTTAACCTGAATTTGCCTTTAAGATTTTTGTGTTATTTTGAGTGTGGTATTTAACCTCTTTATGCTTCATCTACCAGCTGTGTATACCCATATTGTGTGGGTGTTGCAAGACCTGGTAAATATTTACAAAGCACAGCAAGACCCTGGGACAAGAGTCACAACCTGTGTGGAAAGTATTAATACAATAGGAGAGCCTCAGCCTTAAATTACCTTTGTTCTCATTCCTGTTGCAGTACTGTTTAATTAATGGAAATACAGAGAGAACTTGTAGGGAAAGTGGAGAGTTTTCTTATAAAAAGTGTCGGTGACTAATTTATGGGTTATTCCTTATTGTGTCGAGTCCTTCCTGGAGTGCTTTTGTGTGTGATGTTCAGTTATGCACAGTTATAATTATCTCACAGTGTGCTGGTAACAAATGTGTCTTAGTGTATGTATCCCAAGATAGCAAAATATGAGGTATGAAAATACTGAAACATAATCCACTTGAATTTATTCAGTGAATTAATACATTCTGACTTGAATTGTCCAGTTTTGTTGAAGTCCAGCTTTTACTGACAAATATTGTAACCGTTCTAATACATGTAGCGGGCTAATTAACTTACAGACAAGTTATCCAGCCAGATCAGAGTGTGAAGTTGCATTGTGAAACGATGAGTTTATGTCTTACCTTCAAAAGCTGCCAGTTTATAAGTTTTCCCTTTTACAGAGAAATGGACAATTATCAGCACCAGTCAACCTGGTTAGTTAAATCTTTGTAATTGGAAGTGACCCTTTCAAAAACCACATGAGAAGAAACCCACAGAGAATCCTTAGGATGGTGGGAGAATTCATCAGTTTAGTTATCGGGAAAGCCCCATAACACATCTTCCCTTAGACTGATCTAAACTAAGGAAATTCAGTGGCTGCCTGCAGTGTAGCATATTTTTTTATTTTTTAAATGGTCCCACAAGACTGGAGAGTTTTTAGTTTTTTCCTTTCCTTTGCTGTTTTTTTTTTTTTAAAAAAAAAAAAAAAAAAAAAGCTTTGACACTAACTGGGAGCTTACTTTGTTTAATGTTTCATTGTAGGGATGATTCCTATGCAACAGCAAGGATTTCCAATGGTTCCTGTCATGCAGTCCAATATGCCAGGCATGATGGGAATGAATTATGGTTCTCAGATGCCTCCTGGACCCATGACCATGCAGGTGCGTGGCAATGAAATGTGGACTGAAATGAGCTACCTTGGGGCTTGTCTGACTCCGTAGTCCTCTCACAACTGCGGTGGGGCAAGAGGGTGGAACTTGGCTAGAACCTGAACTGGGGGTATCAGTCCGTAGTGGGCCATCATATTTTGTAGTATTCTCTTTGAAAATATTTCTGATAATTTCAGGAATCCTCCAAGTTTTGTTGGGATCTGGACAGGGAGAGTGGGGGTGTTTCACAAACATTACTCACTGTTGTAGAGAAGAGAGAAATGAGGGTGTAGTGTATGGACAGCATCAGTAATATTTGAAGTAACTTGGACATTATAGCCCACTCAAAGATGTGAGAAACTGAACTTTCATTTCATTATATGTGTTATGACACAAAAGTGTGATAAGAGAAGCATGGTTTCTGAACAAGAAAGGAAACAAAAGCATCAGCAAGATGTTTCAAAGCTGCCAGGTGCCACCTACTCCAAAGTAGGTTAGTAATAGTCTTGAATTGTTAAGTAACTATAATTCAAAACTCCCACAACATACCTCTTCTGTCTTTTTAATTTTGCTTCATGCTTTTTCTTCTTTTACTTTGGTTTTATGTACTTACTGTTAAGGTGGTGTACTGTGTAGTATTTTAAATGAGACCTTTATAAGCTGATAAGAAGTGAGTGTGTATACAATCTGATACATCATGACCAGTTCACTGAATTGTGTTATCCCTTTGTAACTCAAATGCCGGAGTTAACAGAATTAAATTTCCTGAGTTGAGGTGGCAATTCATAAATTTTCTTTTTAAATACCTTGTTCTGGGGAGCAAGTAATCTCTTAAATGTGCTGTATTTTCTCATGTGACCTGTTTTCCCATTTGTCCTACTTCCTGTGTTTCATTCTCATTCTTTTTCTTGCTTAAAGTAACTTTGTCTTTAACTCTGCTGTTGTTAATTGAGGACTAAAAATGAAATACAAGTAGCTAATATTATGTTTTCTCTTTTTTTTTCCAATTGGCACCATATGTGCTTATGTACAAATTTGCACTTTGCTGAAATTTAATATTTTGGCATGGCTTTGTAGCTAAATTGCTATGTGACAAACTGAATTTATTGTATATTGCCATCTCCTTACACTTCCCTCCACCTGGAATTTATTAGATTAATTTTTATAAAATTTACAGTGGGAAGATGTTTTTATGAGAGCTGATCTAAATATTATAAACAACTTTTGTTCTCTTCCTATGTGTTCTGATACCAAATATAAAATGAATGGTAAGAAAAGTATATTATTTTCTAGCCCCTTCTATATTAGGCAAGCTTTGCTTCTATAACTGTACATTTCTCAGCAAATGTTTCCGATACTGATGCAATTTATTTAGACAGATCTCCTCTTGGCTGTTGTCGTATACAGTCTCCCTCCCCGGGACCCCCAGATAAGCTATGTTTGCAAAACGACCAGGCCACGTTTTGCCAGCATCCATTGTTGGCTAGGTGTGTGCACCTCCAGCAGGGAATTTAAAAATATTATGCAATCACTTAGAACAGGAAACAAAAACCTCAAGAAAACCCAGAAACGTGGTACCAAACCATGTGTAACACTGTAGGGTGCCTGTAACCTTCTTCCTCATGAAGCAGGTTGTATGGATATGAAGTCTTGATTTTTGCATTTGACCAGAAGAGCAACCTGTCTGCTAAAATTCTTTAAGAATTGTAGCTCATTATTGAGAGGGAAGGGTGCCATCTACTGAATGCTCCGTTCTGTAGCAGCTAGTCCCTGCTCAGATGCTGCTCATCCAACTATTCTTAACGCTCTTAATTTTACGACTTTGGCAGGGTGCAGTTGCCTTTTGGTAATTGGTTTGGCTTTTTCTATGGAAAAAAAAAATAATCTTGGAGTTTCGTTATTGATTTTGTTCTAGGGTGGCATGCCCCTGGGGCCGATGCCAGCGACTGGAATGCCTTATATGGGACAGGCTTCTTTCTTGGGGATGCGCCCAGCAGCCCCACAGTACACCCCTGACATGCAGAAGCAGTTTGCAGAGGAACAACAGTAAGTGACACTTTGCTGACTCTTTGGAAATTATTCTTTTTCAAGGGGCAGATGTAGTCTGGAGGCATGGTCCACACAGTAAAAATATTGATAGTTTCTGTAGCAAAGTAGTCCATTTAGGGCTATAGAATATTGTTGAGATCATTCCATTGCATTTAAAGGCCATCTATGAAGTTAGTAGTGGCTGTCATACAGCTCTGAGAAAAAGTAGAAATGTGTGCACCAAGCGTCAGAATTTGAGACAGAAGAAATGGAAAAATCAAGCCGAAGCTCGCCATGAAAACTGTGGTGAAAAATTATTTTTAGATTTTTTTTTTTTTTTGTAAATCATTTTGCTTCAGGAAGAGGTTTGAGCACCAGCAGAAATTCTTGGAAGAAGAAAGAAAACGGCGCCAGTTTGAAGAGCAGAAACAAAAGCTGAGGCTCCTAAGCAGTGTGAAACCTAAGGTATGTCCTAAATAATAAGGGAGGTGTGTGTTTCTTCAGGTTTGTTTTTTTTTTTTTTTTTTTAATGGCTTTTAACGGGATGGTCTCTTTCAACAAGCAAATATGTGAGGAACTTAATATGAGACATCAGATTACATCTTGAAAAGCATCTGGAATAGTCACTCCTTTACACACTCTTAATGTAAGCAAAGTCTGGTGTTGAAAATGAAATCAGCTTTTGAAAAATAAACCAACCTGGTGTGTAACATTTAGGAACAGATTGAGTTTCTGAAATAGAGAATGTTTGGTGGCTTGTTTGTTGACTGTCCAAAGTTTTGAACACTTACAATGAGCTCGAAGACTCTGATCTACAAGAATACAAATAGCTGAGTAAGGTTTCTGTGTTGTTCCTGTGCATAAAGCTTTGCCTAAAGACTGAGAAACGCTGTTATGGTGTAGTGTGCAAAATAAATGCTTTCTAAATATGGGAGTTATTGTTGATATGCTTCAGGAAGGCACTGCTGGAGAAAGAAGGGTTTAATCTAAGAGCAGGCATTGCTAATTTTTGTATGGAAAAAGTGTGGATATTGAAAGAAAACTGAACTGTTCCGTGAATTTTTCCAAATGTGTTCTGTGGTGTTTCAGACAGGTGAAAAAAGCAGGGATGATGCTTTGGAAGCCATTAAAGGAAATTTAGATGGTTTTTCCAGAGATGCTAAAATGCACCCAACACCAGCATCACATCCAAAAAAGCCAGGTTTGTAATTTTTCTCATCTTCCAACTGAAATTAAAACTCGTAATATTTGAAATCCTCAGCAGGGGGAACTAATTCCACGAAATATTTTTATTTGGTGGTACAAAGTGAGTGGACTAACTGTTTTGTAAAATAAAGTGTCATTCCAGCAGCTGTTTGCTTAGTCAGGTTATGAGGGTGAGATATTAGATACCAACTTCTATTCAAAGACTTGAAATCTTTAAACACAGCACATTCAGCTTTCTTTTACTGTGAAGTATCATGGAAATTGATAATGCGTGTGTTCTTTTCTAGTCAAAGCATTAATTAATGTTTAGCAGAGTGCTTTTGAAGCTGAGAGGTGCTATACAAGTGCTAAGAATGATCAGAACGTTGTATAATGACTTCAGTGTCCTGTAACAGCTTACTTGTGTACCACTGCCTGGGCATGGTCAAACCAAAACCACCTGTATTCTCTTCTCAGTAATTACTACATTTGTAACAGTTATTACTAAAGATTTCCTACGGGTTGTAATATAGTTTGTTCTGCATCTAGCCTGAAACAAAGCTTATCTAGACAAGTTTTGTCCTATATAAAATCTTTATCTCTAGTATGGATTTGTTCTTTGATAGTTTTGAAGTTACAGGTGGCTTCTGACAATTTTTTGTTGTCTGTAGGTTTGCCCATCGCACATCAGTGCTGTTAAAAATGTTAAATGCTAGGGATCAAACAGCAGATTGTCTAATTTACTACACATTTCTTACACATTTTATGATATATTATTGAGCTTTTGAGGATAAAACACTCCTTTGATGGAGAATGTCCCCCCGTGCATACCCTCATTATGTCCAGTTTGAAGTATTACTTCTTGATTTGTTTTCATCCGGTCTATTTAAAACAAACAGAATACTTCTATAGCCAGTGTAAGAAATCAAGTTTCAATCAAAGTGTTTACATCATAAAAACCTGGGAGAGAAGATGCATGGTTGGAAGTGGCTGCTCAGTTTTACCTTAAGTGTTTGTTATGCTGACAATAACTGTTCACATCTCTGTCAAATAACGCATTCACTGCTGTTTCCCCTTTCCCATTTGCTATGTATACCTAGTATTTGCCACTTTTCCTACCTTTCCACCTGTGAACCTTTTTCCTCATCACTTTGCATTGTGTGTTCATTCCATTTTTGCAGATCATCCCACACCATCCCATTCTGCTGTATCTGTTTCCCACTCTGCTTTTCTCGATGATGAAGAATTTAGTGACTTTATACAAGGGCCTGTTGAAATCCCCAAACTGGTGCCTCAACCCACCTCTCAGCCTTTTCAGCCTTTCCATTCTGCTACTGAGGCTGGGCAACTGCTTTCAGAAAAGGCTGTGGTCCAACCTCTCCCTCCAGCCCAGTCTCCAGTGTTATCCATCCTGCATGGTACAACTGGGCAGGTTCCTTATTTTCCTACCTCTGCATCTTCACCCAATATCCATAAAACAGGTAACGCTGAAGTATCTTTTTTTTTACATGTCACCTTCTGTCATAGAGCTACACAGAGTCTTTACTTATTTTGCTGGCTTTTTTTTCAGTCTGGCTGAAAGAAGTAATATATAGGCACTTAAGTAGAAACCTGCTGATCCATGGGGAAAGGTGATTTAAGTCCCATTCTTTCTTCCCTTAGAACTGTACTGTAAAAGCAAGTCACATGTGGATCCAAAGATTGCTTAATATGCATATGGCTGATTTTAAGTGAATTAAGTCTTATGTGCTAGCATCTTCATAAGTCCATGTAGTACAAAAAGATACAGTTGAGATGGTGATATAAAAAGTAATTATGCTGATGTGGAGCACTTGTGTGCTTCCTCTCTCGGAGGCTAATTGGATGTTGGTGAGATTAACATGAAGAATTTTGCAGATGTAAGTAGATATTGGACACTTCTGCTATTCATGCCTAGATGATTGTGCAACGGTAATCCTAATATAGAAAATAATTTCATGTATTCCTTCTCCTAATTGTTGCCTTTTTGTTGAATTTATTGTGTATGCATGGTAAGTAAAGGGCAGAATCAGGCTATAAGTGTTTGAACAGGGTGGTGCTATTGGTCTGAGCTGGGATGGATACTCATCTTGATAACTCATCAGTGGTACCAATAATACTTTTCCTTTGAAAGTGTGGAATTGCAATCTGGTTGTTTAATAACAAAATACAAATAATTCCTCCTGCTGTTTATTCAGGCTCTTCCTTGGAGGAGAAAGTCTTAGATAATGGCTCAAATGAATCTGAACAAGAGCAAACCAAACTTAAAACATCTGAAGTTGGGCACAAAGCCTCGGCTGCAAGCCAAGTTCATCCCAGTTTAACCATCAATGACTGGGATGTTGTAGGTGGACATGAAAGTGGTACCACTGCTGCAGAGGTGCACAAGGCGTCAGAACAAAACATAGCAGTTGAAGAGTGTGGTGAGCAAATGAAACGTTTGACAGAATTTGAATCTAATAAGGTGCTGCTTGAATGCTAACACTCTGTACACTAATTCTAAGGCCAATCCTGCATAATTTTGCTCTGAACGCCTGCTTGAATAATATGTCAGTGCCTCCTGCTCCTTGCTAAAAGTATAACAACTACGATTTTGCGCTGAACTTTTTCCACGTGAGTTTACTGCTGTAATCACTTTTTAACATGTTTGTTTAATCAGGTCTGTTGTTGTAAAATATTCTATCCTCTTTCTTGGGGAAAAAAAAGATGTGCTCTCTAAAGAATTTTTTTTTTTTTTTTTAATTATTTAAGGAAATGTATTGCTGAAGATGGTCAATCTCATGGTGGGTTTTCATCATTTAACTTTGAGGGGATAAAATATTGTTAGGTTAAAACTCTTAGCTAGTTAATACTTGTTTCCAAGACAACTTGCCATTCATATGCATTATGTCTAAAGCTATTTGTGCTTTAGGGATCAAAATTTCCAAAGCTGGACTAGATGAAAACTTTATGCAACTTTAGTTCCAACTTGGGTTTTATTTAAGATCACTGTTGATTGATTTTGTTTTATTCCAATCAAAAATAGATGCAGGTTCTCTGGTGCACCTTGATTAGTGCTCTGATGTTGTACTCAAGGTTTACATGAAACGTGGGCTCCACTGTAGTCAAGTATGATAATACTACATGTAGTCCTTTGTGTAATCTCACTTTATTGTGGGGTGAGAGGAGACGGAGGACGGGGAGGCAGCTCCTGGTCTGTAGGTAATTGAATTGGGCACTTTCTCAAGGAGCTATTTCTTTCCTAGAAGTTGCATAACTTTTTATGAATAAGCTTATGTGTTTCTCTCCTCAGACATTGGATATGTTGCTTTCAAGTGTTTTCGTATCCAATATATTTAAAAACCATTATTGGATGAAATTAAATGGTCTGAAGGGACATTTTTAAGTGGAGGGGCTTTGTAATACACACTAAATTGCTAGAAGTGACTTAACTTTAAAGAATATACAGCATGAAATAGGAGCTATTCATTTATTCATAGTTTAGTCAGTTACATTGTTTATTTTGTACAAATTCAGCACAATCTGGTACCTGATTAAAAAAAAAAAAAAGGGGTGGTGTGGAGCGGTGTGGAGGGAGGCAGGAAACTGTCCTTGTTTAAGAGCGTGAGACAGCGAGTTTAAATACAACCTGCAGATGAAGGTGATGTTGGAAGTGATTATGTAGAATAACAATAGTTAAGAATAGTTCCAAGTGTAGTTAAGGGTGCTTTGAAGGATGAGCTGAAATACTTTGTGAGCAACAGAAGTTAAGTAAATGATAATGCGGAAAAATGGCAGACCCTTAGTCACCTGGATATTATCAAAGGTTTGAGTAAGACTCTCCTATCTTTCAACTAAATACGGCTGAGGATTCTGTTTTACTTCTTATATTATTTAAGAGGCTGAATTTTATCAGAGAGATTCAAGGGTGAGAAACTAGAATAGGTAGGATGCAGAAGTGTATGGAAGGATGGTTAAAGCTGAAGAGTAATGAGACTGGAGGAAGTAGCAAATTTATTTTAATTGGCTGGTGAAATGGAAGGAATTGCTTATATTAAAACATGCTTGGAGTTGTGGGATGATTAAAAATTAGACTGCAGTCAGGAGGAATCCATGTGGAAGATGAGGAGTTGCAAGGGTGCTGGGAAAGACAATGAAATCTGAAATTATTCTGATTTTTGTCAGAGCTTCATCTGAGATGAGCATAAAATCTGCTCAGGGAAGTTAGCTAGGAAGTCGAACCGTGAGACTGAGGAGAAGAGTCCGGACAGAGGAGGAGGAGTTCACCGGTTCACAGGGAGTAAAGTGTGGCAGGTCATGCTGGGAGAGCCTGTAGCAGTGAAGGCAGCTGTGATGTCTTCTGGATCTGAAGACTAGGAGCAATGGGGCAACAAATAGGGGTTTGTGAACATGGGATAAAACCTTGCTGAGATTAAGTCTAATGGGCTGTTTGTGTATTTCTCTGATAAGGGTGTTTTGGTGGAACATTGTGGTTCTTATGGTAGGTGTGAATTTATTTATTCCACAAGTAGCCCTAATAGCATATAGTTGATGGGAAGACCAAATTTGATATGGCACAGAACTCCTGCTGTGAAATTTTAAGAGAAAGTGAGACCTGAGCTTCTGTACAACTAAAAATTAAGAGGGGGGGCAAATGAGGAGCTCCTTATTTCATTATGTACGTAACTATATTCTTGCTGTTACTGCCAAATCATTCTAGTTATTATGTTGAAATACTTATTCTTGCAGTAGCTGTTTTTCCTCTGAGCACAGTGATTCCTATCTGAAATCTTTGCCTGAAATGCTAAATGATACTGACCAGCTATGTTCTAGTCTCTAAGATCTTTATACTCCGAATCTGTGTATCCTAATACAACTCTGTCTTTTTCTTACTGAATGGAATACGTTTAGGCGTTGGAGTGTTCCCTTCACAGGACCCAATTCAGCAGATGATGCCTCCTTGGATTTACAATGATACCTTGGTCCCAGGTAAACAAGAAAGTGGGCATTTAGCCAAGTGGGCAATGTAAGGTGTGAATGTATGTGTGCTTATGCTGCCATTTATTTATCAAAGCATTATTCTTCAGCCGTCCAGTGAATCCTATATCTTTGATATGTTACGTATTTATGGTGGCTTTATCTGCATTTGAAGCAATATGGGTTTTATTCAAGCATGATAAATGTTTAACCTAGAATTTGTTATGATGGCAGATTATGCTAGTGGAGGTTGCATTGCTGATAATACCGCTTTCATGGGTAGTCTGGTTTTTGGCATGTCTTATAACTAAGCAGGCTCATTTCTTAAGGCTATGTATCTTATATATGCGAATACCACAGTAAATAGAAAATGAAATGCTGGAGTAAGTATTGATTACACTGGGGTTTAAATATATAAAGTTGTTACAACTATCTTTTTATATGGATTATTCTGCAATTTCATTGAAGAAACATGTTTTGAAATGGAGCACTAAGTGTATTTTATATAAAATATTTCTTTGCTTGTGTTAAACTTGTCTGTAAAGACCATCCAATAACGCATTTAGATGAAATGTGATCATACAGTACAATGCCAGAATGCACTTTGAGTGTTAGTAATTTGATATAATGTTGAGTTTGAAACAAAATAGAAAAGCCATCTTAAATTCACTTGAAAACAGCAGTTGTCATTGTCTAATACTGACTCCCTCTTAACAGACTTGTATAAGAAGATTTTGGAAACTACTTTGACGCCTGCTGGAATAGATACAGCTAAGCTCTATCCCATACTGATGTCGTCTGGATTGCCCAGGGAGACCCTTGGGCAGATATGGGCATTAGCCAACCGTACGACCCCAGGGAAGCTCACAAAGGAAGAGCTCTACGCTGTCCTGGCTATGATAGCAGTAACTCAGGTATGACTAACACTCTGGAGATTAGCACAGGAAGGCAGCTCGCTTCACTAACCTGCCATAGGCTGCGTGCTAGCACAAGCGGCTGGTGGAGCACACCTGTAGTAAAATACCACTTCTGCTGAAGTCTAGAGGAGAAACTCCCCTTGTAACTTCAGTGGGATTATAATTTCATCCCCAGCAGCTACATTTCAGTTACTCCTTTCTTTTGTGTCAGCTGAGGCTAGTTCTTAGATACACCTACCAAGCACGCGTGTGTGTATTTCTAGTAGAAAATACTGGTGGCTTTTCTTCTACTGTATACACATCTGTTTTCCTCAAACTATATGGTTCCTGTATCCCTCAGTCTGCAAATATCTAGACTTGCTACCTCTCTCCTGAACCAGTGGAGTGTTAATTTTAGGCTGCCATTCCTTGTCACCGTCGTGTTATCTCTTAGCAGTTTATTTCTGAATACCAGCTCTGTATGAGAACTAAGGCAAGAGCATCTCGAGTGTTGAAGATCGAAGCTGAGGTGCCTCGTGGGAGCGGTGTGTGGGAAAGATGATATAGCACACACCAGGTGCAGTGTAGCTTTGCTCGCCGGTGCTTACTAGGCTGGTGTGCTAAAAGCCAAACAAGAATGCTGTCGTATACCTCTGCCCACCCAGGCAGGTATCATTACCCTCGGTGTAACTCCAGCAGTCAGGGGCTTGAATAGGATTCACTTATAGAGGCTCCTGATAGTATGTTTTTCTTTGGAAGGTTTACCTGAAGCTTGACCAGTCCCCGGCCCTTTCATGATTTCAGTTATACAAGCTAGAAACTGGACTTGAGACTGCGGTAAGCATTTTTGCTGATGCGTATATGGTTGTGTTTGCTTTTCTGCCTTTGCAGAGAGGAATCCCTGCGGTGAGTCCTGACGTGCTAAACCAGTTTCCAGCTGCCCCCGTTCCTACTTTAACTGGATTTCCGCTGCCACTGCCTGCCGCGGTGAGCCCGCAGCCCCTGATGCCCTCGCCGCCGGTCTCCGTGCCTCTCAGCAGCATCGGGCCGGCTGTGATGGGGATGAGCATCACGGCACCGGCGGGCGGAGCTGCAGGACAGCCTTCCGGAGGCTTCGTGCCGCCCTACCCGCCCAGCCAGGTTAGCTCCCTCTTCTTGCCTACCAAACCTCCCTTCTTCTGGAAGGAGAACGAGCCCGGCTCTTTCAAGGCCACGTAGTGACAGCAGGCTTTTGAGTGAACAGCAGAAACTGGAGCTGAAATCTGACGCGTGACATCTGAAAATGTGAAGTCACGCCGCTAAGGATGTTTATTTTTTTTTTTTTTTCCGTTTCCTTCTGGTGGCATTAGAAGAGGTACAAAAGCGTTCTCCATTACAAACTAATTGCACTGAAGGAGGATTTTAGTTGTGGTTAGGATTTTGTAATGCACATAAAATGGAATTTTAGCTTAAACTACAGAACAGACTCTATTAGCTGGTAAAGTGAGTGAGTTTTCAGGAGAAGCTGAGAACTATGAAAACCTTTGCTTTACAACACTGTAAATCATGTGGGGGATAAATTTTGCTGTTTACAAATATGGTTCATCCTTCTTTGGAAAATATTTCTTCTGATGCTTTTGCTGTGTCTGTTGATTTTAAATTATTGATTGAATTAAATTATTAATATTTGTCCTATATTAAAAGATTACATGGCTATGATCAATAATACATTTAATGTGAAAGGAGCAGAGTTCCTTATTCACCTGTTCTTCATGCATACGACTTGTAATCCTGTACACCTTGTGTGTGTTTTGAGTTGGGTGAGGTGCAGGTGATGTGGAAACACTGACCACACCACTTTTGCCTGCTAACGTTGAAAGGTTTTTTATTTTATTTTATTTTTTTTTGCATTTTTTTTTTCCCCTCTTAAGTCAGTCACACTACGTTGAACTGCTTTCATGCTACATGACAATTTGAAAAGACAGCAGTATAGCAATTTACATGCTGTTTGTAATTCAGGTAGTAAAAGCAGAAGATGACGACTTCCAGGAGTTTCAAGATGCTTCAAAGTCTGGCTCACTGGATGACTCTTTCACTGATTTCCAAGGGGATGTGGCTGGCTCCTCCAAAGCAGCCAGTTCACAGCACCGGAGCAGGTAGCAGATCTTTGATTTCCACCCCTTCAGTATTTTAGAACTCTCTTAAGAAATGAAATGTTTTCCTCTCTTGTGGGTAGCTTTCTAGCCTGTAATTTTCTTCTGTCACCTGACTTCTACTCTGACAGTTTCTTTTGAAGGTTGTTACAAGTACAATTAGGCTTTCTGAATCAAAAATGACATTTGATGTGCCATAGGTGGTTGGCCATTCTTTAGCATTCTAGTCATCACGCTGAGGTAAATTGCGTTTACAAGGTATGGGGATAGGTTTTCAAGTGTTTATACTACTGCACAGGCAATTGAAAGTTACTTCATACTGTGCATTCAGGCGAAAATCTTACATAAAGCTATTTGGAAAAAATACACTGGGACAGAGGAGTTCTGCATTCAGTGCTGTGTGCTTCCATTAAAAGTGTGACCCCATGTTTGTTAGAGTTGATAGAAACCATTTGCTGCCATCAAGGTCTTTCTTCAGGCCTTGAACATGGACCCCAAAATTCATGCAAAGAACATGACACTCTACTCTTAAATGACCGAGAGCTCCAGTGGACAGGGCTTTTATTTCTATCGTTTCTATGTCCAGTGCTTAAACATTTGATAACTGACTATAAATCTCAATGGAAATCGCATTCAGACTTCAGTAATCTTGGCTTTTCATTTGGGAGACTGCCAAATGTAATTCTGGATCAGGCAAATTTTATATAACAAAATAAGTAAGCATGTTTACTTCCTTTGAGAGTTTACAATTAATCTTTCAAAGTCCTGTGATTTCAGAATTTCAGTTTTGTTTCCTTTTAGTGCACATGGCAAACTTTTATATACTTCCCAGGTGTCTAACTGTGGACATACAAATTTTCTGTGTATTGAACTGACTGTCCTTAGTTGCAAATAGAACTAGTGCTTTCCAGGTAAGCAGTGATTACCAGTTGCTTCCTCAACAGTGACGTCAAATGGGAATAGTAAAACAAATTGTTCTGTTACACCGTGCCTAATGGCATTCTGTGTAGAAATTAAATTTTGCTGATGTAAATCAATGCCACATGCATCTGAAGATGCTACATTTTCAGTGTATCTTAATTTGTATTAGATGTCATTTTGCAATTAAAGCTATTCTGATACTGAAAGTTTTAACAGAAACATTGTTTGTAAATTGCACAATGGGAAGTAGAGGATCATAAAAAAAAATTTTAAAAAAATTAAAAATGGTGTTTCTTTTTCACTGCAGCAGTTCTCTTTATTCAGTTGTAAAAGCATTCAGTTTTGAACAGAATGTTACAATGAGCTATAATCTAATTGCTTATGGAGCTTTATTTAAAAAAAAGCCATCTGTAGAGTACAGATGATTAACCATTACATTTGCCAAGATTGCATATCTAATAGCCTGTTTTGCAGTGATGTGAAATTTAATTATATTACCATAAGCTATATTTTTCTGACATTGTACTGTCTGTCTGCAAGCATCACAGACCATCATTAGCACGTGTGTGCAAGTGCTAGGTTTGTATGTTGCTTGTAGGCTGCTGATAAGGAGATTTAAATGGCTCTGGAAAGATTCTTGCTTCAGGCCAAGGAATGCCATAGAAATTCATTCACGTTTTCAATGTGCATAGTATTGAATGACATAAACTAGAGGTAAAATGCATCATTCATATGTAAAGGATGTTGTTCTGTAGAGCTGCCAAGGTCTGATAAGGGGGCTTGTGTGGAGGGCAAGCAAAGCTCTCGCAGAACGTCTTCTGAATTTTACAGCAGTTGCTAACGTGGTGTTAGGTTATTGTGATGGTTTTACTATATAGAGTGGAGTGTGTTTATGTGCAAAAAGATTTGCTTGTGTAACTGTGGACCAATCCTTATTTTGCTGATTAGATAGCTACCTAAACTCACTGATTTGCACTGACAGAAATTCAGTTACCCTTTCCTTCCTTTTGAACAGTCATTCTGCTTTATTCTCTTAATTTTGCAATGTGTAATGACATATAATCAAAAGTAGATAAACTGAAAGTATGGAGCTGGCAAAATCTTGTGCAGTTTTAACTCTTTACTATATGTAGCTCTCTCAGGGAGAATTGTCCTTATGCTGCCCTGGGCAAAGTGATAAATTAAACTGCAGTGATTCCTGGGGTATGTTTGTGTGCTTATTCTCTCCTGGGCTAAGAGTTCCTGCGGCGTAAAGTTCTGGAGTGCTTTGTTCATGTTTTGGTACAAATTAAAATCAAGAAGGGTGAAAATTGACTTCTGGCCTAAAGAAATACAATTAGGGGAGATCAAGTGTGAATTCACCCATCAGTTACCCAGCTGCCTGTTTACACGCTCTTATTCTTATTAGGTATTGAGGTAGTTTACATCAGGTTCTTGATTAAGCACTCTTTGGGGTACAAGCTTAGGTTTAGTGATTCTGGAAATGTAGATTTCTTATGGATAATTTAAAGATCTTTGCTTAGATCTTTGCTTTTATCTCTTTTGTTTTTAGTGTTCCTTCTTTACTTATGCCACTCCCAGGTAATAAGACACTCTCATCAACTGATAAGTATGCTGTGTTTAAAGGAATTGCAGCTGAGAAGCCTTCTGAAAGTACAGCTACTTTTGGAGGTAAAAGGAAAAACATACAACCACTATGAGCAATTTATTGTAATATTTTCTATGTCTTGGTTTGGGCATTGATAAGATATTAATACTTAAAAATCAGAGAAATTACGCCAATATAAAATTTACTATATGAATTCATAGTATCTTGATGTAACTGTATTTATTTTCTCATATTCACTAGATTGTGGAGACAAGTATAGTGCTTTCCGTGAATTAGAACAACCATCAGAGAGCAAATACTTAGGTAAGCAGTATGTTTTTTGGAGCTCTTTCAACATATTTTCATTATAGGTTCTTTTAGCAGTTCTCTGTGAGCTGCAGAATTTCCATTGCTAGAATTGTAGAGTAATGATGCTTCTGATTCTCTAAACAACTTAGCAGGAAGTATCCTGAAAAAATGGTGCAATATACTATGGGAACAGCCTACAGATTTTATTTCTAGGAGACTGGCATTTCTTCTGAGTGCTTCTGAGCTTTATTTAAAAAAAAATTATATGATTGGCATTTGTTCAGTTTAAGTAAGGAATCATGTATTCTTAGAAGACAGAATAAGATACTTCAGGACAAAACTGCAACTTTTTTCCTTTTTGAATGCAAAGGATTTAAACTTTTCCTATCTCTGGTGCTCTAAGGATAAATCTAATCACTTATTTTGAAAGTTGTGTTTAACTGCTTTTGATTGGGAAAAGTAAAACCTAGACGGCGTCTGAGGTTAAACATCTGCGTAATTACGAAAGCAGAGTCTCCCTAAGCCTTTTCCAGAACCATCTATTGTCTAACTCGCTTATGCAAAAGAATTGGTAATCTCATCTTTTTAATCAGATGAGGGAAATAAATCTCAAACTCTACTAACTTTCATATATTATCAGTAGACAGATCAGAAGTTAAACATATTGCTAACTTAACCTGACTGCTACAGAGCTGTGTTATACCCGGCATTTTGTTTCGTTGTTAGAGAACGACTTCAGATTCTAGGATAAAACTGCTTACCTGGGAACACTCTTACTCCTTATTTTTCAAAGATGGGATTCTGAGTTTCAGAAACTCAGTGCCTGAAACTCCTGTAATGTTTTGTGAGGTTTTCATGCTCAATACCTCTTCAGGATTAAATGCATGCAATGAAATGAAATAACAACATTTTATCTCTTTCTGTACATGTTCTAAAATATAGAAAATTACTCTATTTGCCTGCTATCCCGAGCTGACCACTCTTAACCCTTTCACCAGCTTCCATTTCTAATGGAAAAGTTTGCAATTCATCAGTAAGTTTAGTTTGCTGTGATGTTTTAGTTTTGATCAATGAATGGCAATTTCATGAATATTTGTATTGTTGTTGGGCCAAGTGAATTGATTTGGAGGGGAGGGAGAATGGAAGAACGTGTCAGGTGTAGTTGTGGTCCCTTAGTACCATTATGAAGAGCATTCTTTTAAATCTTGGTTAAACTAATTGAAAGTATGGCACTCTGTGGTAGTTTAAGAATTAAATGTTAGAGGTGTACTTCTAAAATAGAACTAAATCTGTTTATTGGACATTTCTCTTAAAGTATGCATCAGTACTTTAAAACTACAAATAGTCTAAGGCTGTACATGCTGGTGAATGGGTTAAACAACTCAACATTTTTTTCATGTTCAAAAGAAATTGCTTTATAAAAAATAATTACGTATGAACAGGAAGAAACTGACAAAATTAGTACACCAAAATATTTAATGGAAATTCAATGAAAACACTGTTACCTGATGTTTAATCAGGTTTAAATTATAAACCTTACGTAGCACAATCTTGCGTTCAGTAGGCAGCTGAACCAGAGATTTGCACATCTTATGATTAATCACGCTCACTTTCATGTGAAAGTCTGTCTCCAAGCTTCTTAGTAAAACTGGAATCAGTCTTAGCAGGAGCTAGAAGATGCCCGAGTTATATTGCGTTTACCGAAGTTCTGGTCACTTAACACTCTAGTGTGTTTAGGTGAATCTGGCAGAAGGAAAACACGATAGATTGAAATGAGAGCTTTAAAAATGTTCTAAAACAACACGTTAGGATGACTGCCATGCATTATTTCTTGTTTGGATCTTTGTCTCTTCCACCCGTTGGTTCCCCACTATGCCCAGTTGGATAGGCTTGGTGGCTGGCTGCCGCCTTTCAGGTGAGCCTTCTTCAAAAGTACCTTCAGCCACCAGGCAAGTCTGGTTGGTCTCTGCTCTGCTCCCCTTTCACTTTATCAGCAGGGTTGCTTTTGTCTCTACTCTCTGCTGATGCCCCATGAAGAAACTGCATGTGGGCAGTATTTCAAAGGGAGAGAGGGGGAGGATTGCTTCTATAAGAGGGCAAGTACTGGATCGGTATAAGTGAAATTCCAGATTGCATTCATTGCTTGGCAAACACAAGAAGGATGAGGTGAAAAGAAGAATTTATGTAGAAGCTGAATGAGACAGTACTGATCACCTTTTGCATCTGTTGGTCACGGTGGCTTTTGATATTAACTCAGTGTAAAGGGAATTTAATATGACTTTGAGGCTATTTGAAAGACTTAAGTGTTTGCTGGAATGAATATTAGAGTCGCTGACCTTGAAACTTGTGTGGTTCATAGAAGTTGAGTTTGCAGTTCTACATGCATCCTGAGGTCTTAATTTAAATAGTTTGCATAAAAACTTCTGACATTGCATGAAATAATTTGCTTGCTTGCATGGTGTGAGTATGATGTATTTGTTGTCACTACAGTATCTTAATATTGTCTTTTCATTGTTTTTATTCTCAGGAGATAACCTTGCAGAATTCAAGCCTTCAGGAACCGATGATGGTTTCACAGATTTTAAAACCGCTGACAGTATCTCACCATTAGAGCCACCTACAAAAGACAAAACTTTCCCTACATCCTTCCCTTCTCTGCCCGTTCAGTCAAAACAGCAAACACAAGCAAAGACCTCTTTGAATCTAGCAGACTTGGATCTCTTTTCCTCTACTGGAGAAAACAAGCAGCCGTCCTTTCCGCCTGCATTTAATACATCAAAATCGGGCTCCTTTCCTCCACCACCCCTTCCATCTACCACTGCCCAACCAGCACCCAGCAAAAGTTCAAGCTTAGCTGATGACTTTGGAGAGTTCAACCTTTTTGGGGAATTTTCTAATTGCGCATCAGCCAGTGGACAAGATGACTTTGCCGATTTTATGGCTTTCAACAATAGCAGTGGATTTTCCGAACAGAAAACTGATGACAAATACAATGGACTTAAGCTAGAGGCCGGTCCTGTTCCTCAGTCTGGCTCATCTGCCAGCACGGTGAAGAGTGGGCAGAGTTCTACCACCGCTGCTACGCCCACCAAATACGATATCTTCAAACAGCTTTCTCTGGAAGGCTCTGGAGCAGGCTTTGAGGAGGTGAAGGACAACACGCTTTCTTCAGTGAAGAGCGATGATGATTTTGCCGACTTTCACTCTAACAAGTTTTCTTCCATGTGCAGCAGTGCAGATAAGTCCCTGGTGGACAAAGTTGCGGCTTTCAAGCAGGCCAAAGAAGATTCTGCTTCGGTGAAGTCTCTGGATCTCCCTTCTATTGGTGGCAGCAGTGTCGGCAAGGAGGATTCCGAAGACGCGTTGTCTGTTCAGTTTGACATGAAACTGGCTGATGTGGGAGGAGATCTTAAGCATGTCATGTCTGATAGCTCTTTGGATTTGCCAACAGTTAGTGGCCAGCATCCACCAGCAGCAGGTGAGGAACTGGTTAGATTGCTCTGGTAACGTAGGTTGATGGAGATTTTGGTGTTCTTCTGTGTGCTAAATTACAGTATTATGCACTAGTCTTTCAGTGGTGGAAGACTTCTACATCTGTGCACCCGCTAGTCAACAGCCCCTTAGCAGGGCAGTGTTTATTTTTTGTCTTAGAAGACTATAAATAGATTGAACAGTTTGAACTCCATGCCAGTTTATTTTTGAGATTTGACAACATCCTATTACTGGTACCTGTTAGCTATCGTCACTTAAGGGATTCAAGTGGAAAATTTTCTAATGCAAACAATGTCATTCCATTTATATTAGCAAGATGAATGGCAGAGAGTCTCACTTTAATCTCTTGGTTTCAACAAAGCATTTGGCTTGGGGACTTAACCCGCTCTGCGCTTCTAAAAGGGTAGGCATAACACTAATTTGTGCCGTTAATGAAAAGCTGTCTAATCAACAACACTAGTATATTCCCGTTATGGTGGGGCTTAATCTGTGTAGCCAGTGTTTTGCAGGACTGCAAGTAGAAGCATTGCATACACTTCTTAGAGCTAAAACCTTCGCTGGAATAATTGTGCAAAGGGCCTGTAAATGCTAGTCTCATGATTGGTAACTCTTGGACCTGAATTTAAAACCATGGGACTTTTACTTTACCTGGTTTTCACCTTCTTTAATTTCCCTTTATGGAAGTACTCCTGAGAGAGCGAATTGACCATCTCCGATCTGATCGCGTATCATAAAACAAATTTCCCAAGTGTCCTGCTTTTTTTTTTTTCATATGTACATAGGAACATTAGATATAGTTACATGTTCTGTGGCCTTCAATAACACGGGAACCAATACTGTGTTCTAGCGACAAGTATTATGCAGTCAAAGGCTTTTCTGAACAGGGGGGAGCATACAAACTGTAAATGTAAAAGCTGTTACTGCAAAAATTGGTTACTTCCATATGAAATATTTCTTCCATTTTTGCAGATATGGGTAGAGAAAATACACAGTACTGTAATTTTGCATTATATGATATTTTTAAGTAGGGGAGAGAAGAATTAAGTTGGCAACTTTGACATGGAAGATGTTCTATAACAGGGTACAAAATATCAGGAATAATTTATTAGCAAAGACATTTAATTTTCATATTACTGCTTGGTAGAATTCCAAGTTGAGTGAGCTGTCAAAAACGTAGCACCTACAGTGTATTCTTGAATGTTTACTTTGGTTTTGAAAGCACTTTTTCCTAATATTTTTCTAGCCTCTTTTGGTGGTAGTTTGACTTATGTAGCTCTTCTACAGGATGTGAGCTTTTGCCACAGAAGTCGGTGAATAATAATTGCCATTTGTGGCAGGAGCGACTTTTTTTGGTTTGTTTAAAGGGGTTAGCTGATCATGTGCTTGTTGCTAAACTTTTGAACTCTGAAGTATTAATTAGAAGCTATTTTTATTAAACTTAAACAAGTCTGTATTCTCCTATGGTGCCAAGCTAGATGTTTTTCCACAGGGAGAGTTTTAGTCCATTTAACTGTTTGGATTTCGTAGCAGAGCGTGCTCTGGACGATCTGTTACGCATACTTCTGTGCTCATGTGCTCCTTCATGTATGTTTGATGCATTTCAAGCTATGAACTGCTGATGTTCAAGTCTTTTTCTTTTTTTTTTCTGTTTACATAAAGTTAAAAAGCAGATTTTTTTTTTTCTCTTAATTTTCTTCGAACTGTAAATCTAATGTCAAAAAGGGACAGTATCCCTTTGTCATCCTCACTGCTGAGAAATGGGAGACTAGTAATTGGGAACTCTATGTTTGCAAGCACTGTGTAACATCTTCAGTGAAACAGCAGCAGGACAGAGGTGCTGATAAATGATTTGACTTTTCTGACATACCAATACAGAGGTCTTTATCCTTTGGCTACTGAGAGTTCACGTTGCATAGCTTCCAGGTATGGGCAGGTAGGTTGCTTACGCTGGGAATTAGAAAAAAAAATCCTTGAGTTGCTTCCCATACGATGGACTTTGGTCTCTGAGGGAAGAAAGATTTTCAGTTTTGCTCTCTCCAAAGGGGATACTGTCTCTTTAAACTTTGCTATAATTCTCTGTGTGGAAGGTAGATTATACTAATGTTGCCTGATTTCTCTTGCATTTACTTCGTATAACCCTTTGAGCACTGGCTGCATGCTGTTAGTTTCAACCAGGCTGCTTCTTTTAAACCAAATGTATGTTTCACTCCAAGATGAAATCATTTTAATTAACACCTAGTCGTGTTATATGAACCTAATTTGTTCTGTGTCCTGCCAAATGTTGCAGCGAGCGTACCCTCGCCCGGGTATTCTCAAAGGGTTATCCATTTGCTGCACTTGCAAATCTGTAAAGTACCTTTTTCTTTGGCATTATTGGAGATCTCTGTATATTTTAATCAACTTCAGGTTTTTTGCTGCTTTTCTAATGTCTAATTTCAACTAAACATTTCCTGTGTGAATGTGCCTTCTCCAATCTGCTTTGATATCTCTCTTCTGCAAGTATTGACCTGCATGCTTTATTCTGATAATGCCCTTACGAGCTCCTATGTATCACTATCTTTTGTGATCTGTAAGTCCTGCTGTGTTAATAAATATTATCTTGGCATATTTTGAAAATGTGGGGATGTGTGTGATTTGTTGCAAACCAGCAATGTATCTCTTTTTCCTGAAAAATACAAAGTTTAAAGTTATAGTATCCCCTTCAGCTGGCGGGCGCCTTTCTCTTGCAGAGCAGCGTGTGGGTTTGAGCTTCTTTCTCCTCTTCCAAGGCTTTGACCTCGCTCCTTATGCACTTCTGAAACTTTACATATCAGGCTGAATAATAGTTTTCAAAAGCGCAGTTTTTGAGGGGGATTAAATAGAGGAAATGTGTGGATGGCAGGGTTGTTTCTGTGAGCTGATTTTGAGGGTATGATGGCAGTTCAGACTGAAGACAGAAATAATGTTTTCTCTGTCCCATTGCCTTCTCATCTGAATTTCCCTGCTGACAACCAAGGTTATGATAAGCCTTTGTGAAAGGGACCAACTGGAAAATGTGTCGCTATCTAGGCCTTTATGAGTAGGAGCCCATTAAACAATATTCTGATATTTATTTAGCTAATCTAGAGTGAGTTAATCAGTGCCCCAAAGTAAAGGGCCCAGCTTCCTTTTTCTGTTTGGGAACTCCTGCCTTTCTAAATATGGAAGCTTTCAAACATGAATGACAGCTGCAAATTTGTGTCACGTAATTATGTCACTTCAAATTCCTCCAAATCCTGGGCTACTAACAGATTGGGATTAACATCAAATTAACAGACAAAGTAAAAAGCTAAAAATAAGTGAGATGTAGAATAAAGTTGAAGCGTTATCCTGGCTCAAACTGGGTTTTTGTAGTTCCTTGCCATAAGAGCGAAAACTAGACCAGAAACCAGAATAAGTTTTTATTTCTTTATACCAACCTTGAGAGACTTTAAAAGAAAAAAAAACAAACCAAAACAAAACAAAAAACCCCCCACAAAAACAAAACACCACCCCTCTTTCATTCAGGAGAAGCAGTAGATTATGCCTAGCCCTAAAGCTTTTTAAACTGAAGGCTTGAACGTAAACCTGAGACACTTAATTCTGCAGGGCTTGCGCTATTAGTATTTGTTCAGCTAATCATAGCTGGAGGAGGGAGAGTAATGTTCATGACTCCATACTTTATTACATTTTTGTCCAGACTTGACAGTCAGATTCACTCACCTGCTCTCATTTAGTATAATTCTGCAGATAGAAAAGCTTGTCAGCACTTAGGTATCCTGCGTAGGGCTGTAACAGCGCGGGTGCGTCCGTGCTCTCTGAACACCGCCCAGAGCCCAACCGTCTCTCCGCTCCCCATGCAAGCTCAGGGGGTCTTCGTTCTGCTGTGGAACATTGTTTGTCATGATAATTAAAAAAAATAATTAGCAAATTCTTTAATTCCACAAGGTTTGAAGGCTTTTCTCTCCTTTTTTCTTCATTTTAATTTATCTTACAGTCAGCATTCTTGATGGTTTCCACCTTAGCAGTGCCAGGTACTGCCATTCTTTAGTGAAAGTAAATTGGAGTGACTGCCTTGTCGTTAGCCCTGTTCCAGACTTCACCAGCTGAGAAATGGGCTTTGAATTTGTCTGATTGCTGATGGGCACGACACAGATCACAGCAGTACACACAAGCTCTGTATTCTTCCAGCTTCATCTCTGCCTTTATCAGGTGAAGCCCCACTGGAAGCAGTAAAAAGGTGCTGCCTGTCCTCATCCAGTCTCTGGATGGAGACGTTCCCAGTGTAACAGCTCTGGTTTTGGTGCATTGGTGCTGTCCCACTGGGAACAGAACTAGCTACCACCTCTACCACCCTAGCAACCAAAAAATGTCACAAGAGTTGTATTTATTCACTAGCATTTAATATAAGCTGAAATAAAAAAACTTGAAAGTCTCCTGCGTTGGTTAAAATCACTAAATATATTACAATCTTCTGAATTGTCTTTTTTGGTTTTCTTTAGAATATCACTAATGCTGTCAAGGGTTTCCCTTAAATGATTAAACTGTTGACATTGAAGGCTCCGGCTTGTAAACTGCCTCCAGCCATAACTTAATCCTTGCTAGTTGCAATAAATTGTTAGAGTTGGCTCAAATGAAGGCTGTCAAGTTTTTCTGTAGATGAGATAACACTGGGAAACAGTGTTTTAACTGTATTTCCTCCTCTTTCGGTATTTCCTGTACCTTCCTTGGCAACTCTTGCTTTGCCTCCCTCCAGCAGCTGCGGGGCTGGCTTGTACAGCTGTAGCTGTCCCCAGGTGATATCAGGCAGGTTGGACTATGGGCTTGGGAGTTTAAAAAGGATGGAAAGCAAATGGTAAATATTTTAAACCTTTTGCTTTGGAAGAAATACAAATTAGGTTTGGTTTCTAAAGCTTTTGGAAACTTACTGCACTCCAGCATGACACTGTGAAGGTCACTTTTTTCATTCTTGGTCCGCTAGAAAATATTTTTAAGGAAAAAAAAAAAACTGTGGTTACATGATATTTGAGTGGATCTGACTTTGATTTTTACAGACAGACACGCACCTGTGCCACCCTGTTCCCATCTGTAAGTGGTTTGAGAATTTATATCCCGTGTATTTAATATTGGGTGTGTTTCGTGGTCTCATCAGTGCAAAGCTGATGGTGCTAATGACACGTGGCTTTAACTCAGTTGGGAGTAAGAGCTTTTGGATTTTTATAACAAAACTAAACGCAAATCTCTTGTGTCATTTCTGAAAGTCACCACAGAATTGCTACCGAGATTACTAAGGAATACTGCTTAATGATGATATTTTCACTGAAATATATTGATATATCTCTAGTGGTAGGATTGTAGGCTTCCTAATGCATGATCAATGCAAGATTTGCCCTGCTTCAACAGGGAGTTTGCTGTATGCTCTCCAAAAAATGCTAAGAAATCATTTTCAACCTTACAAAAAAAGACTGTATATCCCCAAAACAAAGCATTTTCATAGAATTTTGAATGGGTTTGGTCTTGGCTATTTTTTTTTGATAAAATTTGATGCTTCTCATCAGTTCAGATTCTGTTCTTACTAAAAGTGTCCTCCAGGAGCAAATGGCCATATCTCTGTAGCATCGGTCTTTACTAAGTGTGATGCTTAGTTAGAAGTAATTAATTTTTTTTTTTCCACTTAATCATCTCTTGCTTTGAAAAAAATATTACTGATACACATGCATTTTTTAAAATTTTGAATTGCCAAACCAGCAAAACTAAGCTTATATTACATCATAGGCTAGAACTGCAGCATTGTAACGGGGGCTTCTTTATTCATTACACATATCTGTGGTCTTTAAGAAAAAGGCTGTTGGAGGAGCAGTTCTTAACACTGCTTAATAAAACAATCTTTTAGCCAATAATAAAGATGCCCACATCGTGAAGAGTTCTCTAGGGTCAGCCAAGAAGTGCTTTTCACATGTAAACTGCTGTTTTGTTTATTAGTCTGGTGGCGAGGTGCTCTGCTACCTGTCGGAGGGGGGTGGGGGGGAAAAGCTCCTCTCTTCATTATGCAGTAGATATGCTAAGAACTCAGATAAGCCTTTAGTTTTGCTGTAGCTATGGCAAAGGTTATGATTTTTACTTCCTCTATTCAAAACCATCTAACTTGTGGCAAATGATTCTGTGAAGTGCAGTGCATGGCCCGGCAAAATGTTGGGGTTTTTTGCAATAGAATAAAAATTCTTATGAAAGCTAGTTTACCTTGGATTATGAGCAGTTGCACATACATTCTTATTTTTCATACTTTTCAATAAATTGTTTCAGAACTGCTTTAGCTGTAAGCACTTTGTCTCTGAGCACAGTATTTTTCCTGTAATGGAATACTCCTAGGAAAGTTTATTCACCAGAGCAATCCTTTTGTAGCTATCCAAATAAATAAAATGTACAGAATTGAACTATTACACTTCATCTCGGCTCTTACACCTGTGCAGATGGGTTTTCATGTCTGCAAGAATTCACGTGGAGAATCTTGAATCTTAGCCTGTGAATAATTAAAATCTTGTTCTGCCTTCCCTGCCGTGACCTATCGATTGCAGGCAAAGCAGGGGGGGTTCAGGATTCCCACCGAAGCCTGCTGCTGGTTCCCCTGTCCCGGAGCCAGGAGCAGATCAGGAGGAGTACACTGACCTGGGCCTTGAGGATGTGTTTTCGGCTCAAACTCTTACCAGTTCTCAAAGAAATCATTCACAATAGATTGTGCAGATCTTCACAGTAGGATCATCGCTCTTTCTTTTCATTTCCTGGTGAGCACCGAAACAATAGCAATGCTTAAATCTTTGCTGGGGTTTGGAGTCAACACAAATTGAAAAAAAGAGGTTGCCTAGTACACTGTGGTATTTTCAAGATCCCAGGATTAATTACAGTTGGCTAACATTTTGTAGGTTATCCTGGCACTCTCTTTAATGCTAGCGAAGCTTTCATTTAACTTCTTTAAACAAAACCGTATATTTGAGAGCACAAGGTGTGGTTTCTTGTGATAAATTACTGATCCCTTGCAAGTCAGCTTCTTTTTACCTCGGAGCCTTCTTTCTATTCAGTTTTGCCATAAGCAGGTGATTTCATCTCTTGCCTGTTTACCCTTCTGTAAACTGCTTGCTTTACAAATTTAATATTCGAATGGCTCTTTGAAATCTTGCTGTATATATGCAAGGTGCTAACGTTTGTTATTGAGATGCTGTCATGTGCAAATGCAGCAGCTGCAGGAAGACTATCCCTTAGGAAAATCTGATAGATGACGCACCGTGCCTCGCTGGCCCATTGCAAAGGGCCCTTTATTGTAGTAGCCATTAAACTCTATCATTACATTGTATATTTGTTGGACTTTTTAATTAGTCATGTATGTGGGTCATGCCTGGAAAGCAGCCTGAAGCGTAGTGTGCTCTCCCCTTCCAGTAAAATGAGTAAGTGAAGGCAGAAATGTCTTGTTAAAATGGCTTAATCCTCAGGCTGCTGTGGCCAGATTGAGTAAAGAAGGCAGCTGGAAAGTCAGCTTCTTCCCACCCTGGCTGTATTAAACCCAGGTTGCTGCTACTGTGTGCCAGCCAGTTAAGACCATGATGTTTATCAGAAGAGTCTCAGCTGAAACAATGCTAAGAATATATTTTCTGGTTTGGGTTTGCTTTACCTCGAGACCGTTTGACCCTAGGCACTGAGCAGCGGCTGAATGTCTAATCCAAACTGACAATTGTTAATGCTGGAAAACAAATGCCAAATGTAGTAGAGTAGGGCTTTTTTTTTTTTTTAAACGCTTTAATGAAAACTACCCAGCCCCTGGCTCTCGGTGCCTTCACTATGGATCAATCTCAGTCTAAATGTGAAAGATCCGTTGAATGAATAGCGGACAAAGCCCAGCAGACCCTGGTCACTGTGCAGCTCCTTTGCTGCTCTAACGTAAGCAACCAGGCTATATCTCATACCTGCTCATGGCAGTGAGAAGAACCTATTGGCCCATATAATTGCCAGGTGAGTATAAATGTTTGGAGCTCTCTGCAAAATAATTGGATTTTCTCTATACTTAACTGAATGAATAGTTTGTAAAAACTAAACCAAGATCTTCACAATATTCGTGTCATTCCTGGAACCTGTAAGTTTGAACAGTCGGCTGTGCGGCACTGCAGTAGCTGTGATAAGCTTAAACAGGATTTCTATTTTTCAAAAATTCTTGCAGCACATTTTTATACATTATTTGTATCAAAGCATGAATATAAAGTATATTAATACTTTATCAGAGGGAATGGAAAAGTTAGCCCAGTGTTCTGTGTGGTTGGTTTTGATAAGATGAAATAATGCGATAAGATGTTTGAGTTGCTAATGTTTATATTTTGATTGTAGATTCTGCAGCCAGCATCAGAAAACTGAACTGGTGATCTGTGCAGTCTGTACTGTCTAGAAACAATTATTTTTAGTGTTTCTTCACTACCCGTATGGGAACGGTGACTTTCAGCTTAAAATATAAGACAACACTCAAAGGTCAAGGCTTACATTTATTAAATTGAGAAGTTTTTGTATTAAATGCGTAGGTATTTTTCAGATTATTTTTGTGCATACTCTAGTTTAAGCCTTATTGAAACAACAATTCACTGTGTTTGTTCTTGCAGTTCTTTAAGACTCTTAGCAAGTTGCTATTGTTTTCATACAGTGTAGAGAGATTAACGTTTGAACTTCAGCTTCTAATTGTAGGGGTTTGTTTTTCTCAGATATAGATGACTTAAAATGTGCCCCATTTGGAAGCTGTAACAGTGGGTCTGCAGTCAGCAGCCTGGCGAGCTATGACTGGTCTGACAAAGAAGACATTCATCAGGGCAAGAAGCTCTCCTCCTTTGTCCAGTCTTCAGGAAGTGGATCCTCTGCGGCTACTTCTGTTCTTCAGAAGAAGGAGACCTTGTTCGGCAGTTCAGAAAACATCACCATGACAACGGTTTCCAAAGTGACAACCTTTTCTAGTGAAGATGCTTTACAGGATGTTTCCTTTGCAGCCTTTGCAAACTTTAAAGACTCTGGGCCAATATCCAGCGGTCCAAGTGATGATGACATTGGAGACTTTGGTGATTTTGCACGACCTGCATCAGAAGCACAGGATGCAGCAGCAGCTGACACAAATCAAGAGGCAGAGTTCCTTGCTAGTGGGATCTCTTCCGAACTGCAAAGAGAGTCCACAGATGACTTTGGAGAATTCCAAAGTGAAAAGCCAAAAATCAGCAAGTTTGACTTCTTGGTGGCGACTTCTCAAGGCAAGGTGAAATCTAGTGAAGAAATGATCAAGAGTGAGCTGGCTACCTTTGACCTGTCCGTTCAAGGTAGGTCTGCTCAGGGTGGAGGAAGCCCATAATGCATGTGCTTATCAAAGCCTAATTTTTCTAATCAAATTATAAATTAGCCAGTGGGGCTTGTTCCAAAGGGTACTGGAAAAAAGCTAAATCTTCTCATTGATTTCTGTTGCGTTTGGAGCAGGTCTCTTTATAGAAGAAAAAAATTTTTGTGCCAAAAAATGGTAAGAATTGAGGAGCCGGGGAAATTTGCACCAGTCATTGAGTAAATAGAAGGTTTTGTTGTTCTGGAGTAGTAGTGCATCCCTTGCTATTATTTTATTAATTTTAAATAGTCTGTGCTTTTATAAGTGAAAGACTAACTTGTTTATATCCTAACTTTTTAGGGTCTCATAAAAGGAGCTTAAGCCTAGGTGATCGAGAAATAAATCGCTCTTCACCTTTACCAGTTTTGGAACAGCCATTCAGAGATCGTTCAAATACTCTAAGTGAGAAGCTTGCTTTGCCTGTCATCAGGGACAAATACAAAGACTTGACTGGGGAAGTTGAGGTAAGGAATTATCTGGAATACAAGCAAATTGGCAATGGCTCTCATCAGTGTGATACTGAGGTTGTTCTGTATCCCAACTCTTTGGGACTTTAGCTATTTGAAACCAGGGTATGATTCTAAGATGGCGTCTGGGTAGGGTTAGATGTTTTGATTGGAAACTGCTCATAAAGGAGGTTTCCTCTCTCCTGCCTTTAAAGTCTTGTGAAGTGGAAAAAAAATGCTGTTGTCTGAAAGTCAGGCAGAATCACTTGACCTTGCAGTCTAAGCTTGTAACTGGAAATTAGTTACGACTTAAATCTCATCCCAGTTTTGGCACTGAGACCATTGGCTTTGGGAAATGGCTTAATATTTTTGGCTGCGTGGTAGTTATTTCTTTTGCTCATCCTGAGAATAGATGGTAAAAGGACTCAGATTAAATCCTGCTAATGCCCATTTCTAGAACAGCAGACCTGTAACAAATGTGTCGGGAGTAGGTATGTGCAGTGCAAACTTTTTACCCATTCTCATATGTTCTTCCTTTTGAAACTAGTTCTGACTCACAGAAATCAAATATCAGAGTTCAGGTGCAAATAGGATTTTGAAAGAATGGGGGAAAAGTTAGGAATAGTTATGTTGAAGGTTTACATAGCTAATCTGCAAATACGTCTCTTAAAATACTTGTCTACTGTATGTCTGTTGTGATAGGAGAAAGGGAAATGCGTGCAGGAACAAGATTCAGACTGTCCTTTTCTTTCAAACAGGAAAGTGAGAGGTATGCATACGAATGGCAAAGATGCTTGGAGAGTGCCCTGCAGGTAAGTGTATAGCCTGGTTCAGTCTTTAAGACCATATAGGCATGGAAAGGGTGTGAATCAGCCCAAGTGGATTACAGTTTTTAAAGCAAAAGCTGTCACACAGCAGAAGCATTACCTGCTCGGTGAAAGATCTTATACTAATCTCCCTGTCATTTGTGATTAGTTTGGCTTTTGCCTAAATTTTCAGGTTAACTAGTTAGTGTGGTGTTCCTGTGTTTTGGGTGCCCAGTAAGACACGTTGTTCAGGGCACTGGTCCCAGCGTCTGGCTCGTCAGTCCTTAAGGAACAGCCTTGTTTAATGTGCTGTGCAGAGGGGCCTTTAGTTTTCTGGTAATGAGTGTCAGGTGTTTCACAGCCAGATCAGTTTTCCTTAAAATTTCTTCTTTGCATTTGAATATTAGACAGCCAAAACTGTAAATGTTATTATTAAACTAGATAGCAATGCATGCATCCCCTTCAAACTATTATTTTGGTAATGAAAACATTTTGGGGACCATGTTAAGGTTTTAAGTGTTCATACTTTTCCCCTGATCTACTTATACTTACAGCATGAATATATAAAACCGTGTGATGGAGTATGGCAATTATTTCTTATTTAATTTGCCTTCTTTTTTGTATAACAGTTTCTGTTGGGGACAATCTTGTCAGTAATAATTATTTTAGGGTAGATAACACCATGATTATATGAAATTAATTTCCACCAGGTCATAAAGAAAGCAAATGATACCTTAAATGGAATAAGTAGTTCATCTGTTTGCACTGAAGTTATCCAGTCTGCTCAAGGCATGGAATATTTACTAGGTATGTTTTAATTTACCATGTCTCTTACACTGAAAGTTCTCCTCTGAAAAGCAGCAATATATAATTCCTCTTTCCGAAACTGTATTATTTTTTAGATTAATCCTTGCCTGCACTGAAATAATGAACGACTCTTCTGCTAAATAAATGTAACTACTACGCTGAAATAACTGTCCATGACCACCACCTGTGTGCCATGGCTGTTTTGTGCTATTTATGAGTTAAAGTTTCAGGAACCTGTGCTGGCAGTGAGTTCTCTGCAGTCCTCCACTCTGTTTTGTATCAACAGGGGTTGTTGAAGTGTACAGAGTAACAAAGAGAGTTGAACTGGGTATCAAAGCAACTGCTGTTTGTAGTGAGAAACTCCAGCAGCTGCTGAAGGATATTGATAAAGTGTGGAACAACCTCATAAGCTTCATGTCACTTGCTGCTTTAACGGTAAGACCAAAAATAAGCTATGTCTTTACTAAAAGAAATTGTCATCATTATATGTAAAGTGACTTCACAGGGTGTGCTAACTTTACGCTTTGTATTTTTCTCTTGCAAAATGGAAACGCGCTTATTTGTGAAATCCAGTTTAAAGCTCTCTGTAAGAAAACTGTTCCTTATGTACAAACCTGAGGTTATCTTACTTAGTGTCTTCATGATTTAGATGATAGCCTGTGTGTCTCTGGGCCTCTCCAATAAGGGAAATTTACTAATATTTAAATAAGCCATTTTATGAAGCCAGAATAACACGGACATATCTTGTCTTTGTAATATCCCTGCAATTAGTTTTAACACTCACAATACAAGAGCACACGATGTAGCAACACAGGAGTAACTAAACCGTTTTCCCTTCCATCTGCATTTGGAAATGCCTAAGTTTGTTTTGGTTCCTGCTACAGACGAAATAGCTTTTCCTCCTCTGAATAGAACTGCCAGAAAAAGCTCAATTGCTCTGAAACAGTCTGGTAGGAGCTTGAGAGCTTTCTGCTTAACTGGGTGAGTCTTACAAGGAGGGGCTGTCTGAGGGGTGACCTCCAAGAGAAGGAGCACCCCATGGGAAGGGTCTGCAAAGCAACTGGGGAAGAGAGGGACACACTGGGGCCAGGTACAGAATACAGACAATGAGAAAGCAAGAAACTCCCCTTGCCATTAAATACCTTGCACTTTTTTTGTGTATGTATTTTGCAGGAAATACAATGTGCAAAATTAATTTCTTTAACCACGGTGAAACTCCTACTTTTAGGGAATCAGCCATCTGTAGGTGCTTGATATTGTCATGCCTAATGGTTCCCTTTAACTCAGTATATACCTGTGGAGCCTTTAACTCCCTGTAGGAGCACATCGCATCAAGCATCAATAAGCAGATCATTTCCATGGTTATGTTTTCACTGAACATTTTAATTTGTGGCTTCCTTCTTGCAATGCAACCATGGCCACTAAAGAATTTTGCTTCCCAATAAACTCTCGTTTATAAGTAAGACCCAGAGTACGTGGTTTCTGCTTGAAATAGCCACCTTCAGCTCACTGTCGTCCTCTGCAAAAACAGGTATTATAAATGATCGGTCCCTTTTTACACATTTACACACCTTTTACACATTTTAAACCTCTCCAGTACAAACAGCAGCAGCAAGCAGGTATTTTTGGTGATGTCCTATGTTGCACAAAGCCTACCATAATATGACATTTACACTTTCAGTATTTTCCTGCCTGGCAGATGAAGTTGATAGACTGAGATTCATCTGTTTGAACTCTGGCATCGTTGATAGTAACAATCTAAAAAGCTATCAGGATCCTCTCCTGATTTAAGCAAGTGGATTAAAATTGAGTTCTTAAAGTGCTTTTCCTTGAAAGATTACAGGGATTACCTTAAAGTCCAAAGCTTGGCCACGTGTTCTCCAAGCTGCAGCGGTCCAGATAAATTTTAAGCATACTAGGAGCTGTGAGTAATGATTTCTCATACACACACCGTACCTCTGAAGTTACACCTCTAAGAGACAGGGACTCCTGTAGCTCTCCAAATCATCCCTTCCCATTTCTCTTCTCCACCTGGGTCACTGGAAGGTGTGGAACCTGTACCTTCTGCCCCTGGTATTGCAGTCACAGATCCCAAATGATGCAGAAGTGCCAATTAAATAGAGAGAAGTATTCTAGCTCAGAGGCATGTGCTTGGAAAGGTTAATTTTATCTTTTAAAGGATTTTGTTACAAGGTAATTTTATGCACAGCCTTGTGGTTTTTCACTGCAAATTACAGGATGACCTTCTCATTTGCTTCACTCTTGCATTTGGTAAACAAATATTAGAGTGCCTTTATTAATTTGATTGATCTACTTAAAGATTAAAGGGTGTTTTTTTCAGGATTCCAATTATTCTCCAGCCATTCAGCAGGGAAGCGTGATCAGCATACCTGGAGTGTGGATTACGAGTACACATGTTTTAGGATCACACCATTTTTTTTAAGCTTCTTGCATTTCTAGTCATTGTTTTTATTTACACTGCAATCTTCAAGCGAAACTTCAACAGTTTTATACCACCCTTACGCAAAGTTATAAATTATCATTTATCTTGTGGCTGAAATGTAAGACTGTGTACCAGAAAAGTGACTATATTAATTTATTGCTTTTTTTTCAGGCTTATGCTCCCAACCTTTGCCTCTTTTTAACCTGAACTTGTGTATGGCTGGTGACCTTAATTCTTAACTATGGTTTGGTTAACCTTAATACCCCATTTGTACGGCTGTGCCATATTCTAGCTTCAGAAAAACCTTCAGAAAGAATAACGGCTGCCCTTTTTTATCGGGCAGTAATACGGAATTCAGGACAATAAACAGAGATACAGACACCACTTTAAATGCTAACTAGTGAAAGCTGTGCTGGCCGATGCCTCCTCTCCTTGCAGCTGCACAAATAGTTGTTGCATACCACTGTTTATCTTCGTCCAGTTCTTAATACGCTGCAGTTGAAATGTAGCAGCCGCCGCCTGGGCGCTTTCCTCAGAAGTTTCTTCCCCTTTTGATGTGGGAACATGGGACTTAAGAATTCTTTCCTTTGTAGTCTAACCCTTTTTCAAGAGCTGGAGTGTTGTAAATTAATGCTGATGGAGATTGCATAGCAGGATTGCAAATATGTACTAATGGCTTTGATTAAATCACACATCGGTTTATGAGGAAATGTAATATGTCATCCCTGCCATGTTGCCGGTGTGATACCGTGGCTCTCGGTAGCAACCAGATTGATAGTTTTTATCGTGATGTCTGAAACTTTTTCAGTTACTGAAAACACCTAAATTTTATTGTCTCATTTCTTTAGCCAGATGAAAACTCACTGGATTTCTCTTCTTGTATGCTGCGCCCAGGGATTAAAAATGCCCAAGATCTCGCCTGTGGAGTGTGTCTCCTAAACGTGGATTCAAGAAGTAAAGTAAGTATAAAGGCCTCTGCTGTTAAACTTATTTTTAATCTACCCTTTGGACTTTTGTTTAGGCCTTGGGTATATTTAAAAAAATTTCATGGCTGTAATTTTCTACTGAAAGTGGCGAAGGCAAAATCTGACCTATAGATGGGACTGGAATAGTCAGTGTTCTGTATTCATTGGGCTTTGGGTATGACACATGTGCATAAAGGGTTGAGTTAAATTGTTCGTAACGGGGAAGAAACTGGGATGCTAAGATTTAAAAAGTATATATATCTATATATCTATATATATCTGTGTTTTAAAATAAAAGTCTTGTAATGACTTTTCTTTATGAAATGCATCTCTGAGGATCACCAGGAGGGGAACTATTGCAATTAGCAGAGCTGGGAGGGAATCCCAGGATATGTACAGAGTAATGGCAACCCATTAACATATATCGGCAGTTTTGCTGACTCTTTGGTTTCAACATTATTTCAGAAAGAAGAGAAACCTGTGGAAGAGCTTCCTAGAAAAGTATGAACCTGTAAAAACCATATTCTTTACAGAATCATTCTCAGTTGAGTGTGGAAGGCTGAACTGCTAACTGGCTTTCAGCTGTCATTCTCAATTGTGCCAATCATTAATCCTTTTTCTTCTAGTCATTTTTTGTGACTGTAACACTTGATCTGATCAACTAACATGCTCTAGAGCCACCCCTTTGTCTTGTCTGCATGCTTGTATCTTGTGGAGAGCTTTCTGGTTTTGTGCTACTTCTGTTGTGTGGTAGAAAATTCACTGCAGTGAGTTTCTGAGCTCGTAGCCTGTGTCTGTTGCAGAAGAGGGGGAACTGTAGGGGGTTTTTGCTACAAATATTGACTTTTGGCTATATGTAGTAGGCAGTGGCGTCTTTAGAGCTCCCTGCAGGAAATCCTTGGTGTGGGGAACAGGGTTAGAATATTTTTTTAAATAGGTAGCTGTGAAGCATTGGAAAGTATCTCCTAGCAACCAACATCGAGATGTTTGAAGCTTGTTCGTGGCTTCGCACGCTCTGTTCAGAAGCTTCTATTGTAAAGCAGATTCAATTAACAGCAGAAAGTAGATCAAATTCAACCTGAAATAACACTAATACCAAGAACCGCACCTGCCTAAATCACAGCAAAAATTGACCCAGTGAAATAAATGCAGTAGTTATCCACTGGCTGGCAGAACAGGCTTTTCTCTTGCATGGGTACATGGCAGAAGTAGAAGGTGCATGGAGCAAGGTGAGTGAGGTAGTGATGGGGCAGCATGCGGATGAGCTGGCTCCCCTCGTTCGGGGCGCCGCCGGCAAAGTGTGCGGCAGGGGTGCTGGCTGAAGTTTGTGTCCACCCGCCAACACTTTGCAGACTAAAATGCAGTATTGTTTCTTGGGTGGTCTGTTCAGAGTGAGAGGGTCCCACCGTGCTGTGCCATTCTGGGGTGATACCTGGGCAGTGTCCATTTTCCACTCGAGCTTCTGCATCCTGGAGTAGATGAGACGGTCACACTTGTTTCAATTCTTGTTATTTTAGGCCTTTAATTCGGAAACGGATAACTTTAAGCTGGCGTATGGAGGGCACCAGTACCATGCGAGCTGTGCAAATTTCTGGATCAACTGTGTGGAGCCAAAACCACCAGGTCTCATTTTGCCAGACCTGCTGTGAAAGCGGTTGCACTGAAGATGGGAGTATCAGGTCTAATAATGCAGGACACTTGGGGTAAATGGTGTGGTAGGGGTAAGGGGAAAGGCCCGAGGTCTGGGCACTGTTTGAAATGTTTCAGTTTGATTTTTGTACCCTAACGGATTAAAGCCACTGTCCCATACGAATTGCTCATGAAGAATTTCACTTGAAATGGCCAGAGTTTCAGAAATAACCAGAAAAAAAAATGCAGTGTGGCAAAAAATGCAGCATTTCAGTCTTTCTCAAGATGAAAGTGGGTCAGTCTTTGTAACAAACCAGCCTGCATAAATCTCTGAGAGAGGACAGCACCTAGCTTCCAAGAAAAACTGAAATGCTAGACTGATTTGCATAGAAGTGGCCACTTAAATACTTGAAGTATGTATTTGCAAACAAACCTTTTCTTTAATGTTTTTGGTGTACGGATCATCATGGTTTTCTTTAAATATTTGCTGCTGTACTATTACAATGCATACAACGCACGCGTCACAGTAACTTTCGGGGCAGAATGAATTATTGACTCAGGAGGAATGAGGCGGCAGAGAGCCATTGTATATTTATACCTCCACTGTTCTGTATTGTAAATTATACTGTATTCCTATGCATAGCTGGTTAGTACTGGGGGATAAGGACTTGGAGAAATGGTTGACATTTTCCCTATCATATCTGGGTTTTTTTAGCACAGGCCAGCTGGATTTTAAAACTTGTAGTCTTTGCTACTCTGTTGGAAATGTAGATAAACTCCTTCCCTGGCCTTGTCCCGAGCTACAGGTATGATTTGTTTTGTTTCACCCGACCCTTTGGTAGTTGTGTGGCTGCTTCACTGTTGAAAATTGGACTCCACTGATACAGCGTGTCTGCTCCTGTATATATATTTTGTACAGTAATACACGTTTCTTGATGGGATGCCTGCGTGGAACGTGTGCAGTCTAGAGCTCTCTGTAGTAACACGCTTCTCTGACTCAGAACTGGCAGCACAAGATGGCCCTCAGCTCCTGCTACAGGTGGGTGGGATTTAACACTGGAAGTTGGCGCTCTGAAGCGGGCTGGTTTTTGAAGCAGGGTGCTGTGCACCTACCCTTTTGTTGCTTGTGGTAGGTACACCTGTCCGGGCAGGAGGAGGTCAGTATAACAGACTATCACAAAATGTTAGCCCTACATAAAGCACCTGATTCTCTCCTCAGATACAACATCCAGACAGCAGTGCAGCCAGCTGTAGTGCTCGTTATAGAATTTTAAACCTAGTGGGAGCTTCACAGCATTATTGCAAGAGCCTTGTCACCGTACGGTCTTGCTCGGGCTGCAGTGAATGAAGCGGGGTGTATACCCGTCGGGTACAACTTGCTGCTTAATTATTTGACTTAAATTTCTCAGCTCTCTAGAAAATCTCCCTTCTCTTCAAATATATCAACAGCTTTTCCAAGTGAATCTTGCCTCCATTACAAGCAGCTGACACTGACCGGTGGTCATTTGCTGAAATAGAAATTACAGTGAGGAAAAGTGATGCTTCGTATTAATAGGAAAAAAAAGGCTCAATTATGCTGAACTATTAATTATACCAAATGAAAGAATCTTGGCTAATAGGAGTGCTAGGTGTCTGGCCCCTTATTTACACGAATTAAAATAAATCTTCTTGCTGCCTGAAATGAGCTCATTCATAAAATAAGCAACTTGTGCCTCCAGTTGGGAGCTGGAGCTAATCAAGTGGTAGATTTTCAGTAGCGTGACGGCGACCGCCTGCCTTCTGTTGCCCAGTAATTATCAAAAAAAGGGGAGCCGCTCATTGCTTCCTCATGATTGCACTTATTAGGTGTGAAACAGTTGCGGCAGTCAGCACCACAGCTCCTGCCCACCTGCGTTGTTTCTCTGTACCTCGCCAGGGCCGGTGTTCCCTCCGGTCTTCGGGGTCTCCTGGGCACGGTAAGCCAGCGCTCACTTTTGCATCCTGAATTACAGAAACACTTAAGCATTGTCTGGCTTCAAGCAAACGCCTCGTCTTGCTGCTAGCGAGGGGACTTCTCGAGTGGTTTTGAGTATCTGAGTGACGCAGAGGCTGTTGCTTGTGCAGTGCTATATTGGGAAAAGGGAGTTTATCGTTAGCTTGGGTTTCCACCACAGTTCCCAAACGGTTAGCTAGATAGGATTTTTTTCCTAATTAAAAGAGAATGCTGCAAATAAAAGAGGCCACAGTGTGAAACGTAAAGCAACCGGTATTTCAAATACAGTACCAGCCATGTTGTCATAAAAGCATTTTTCAGCGATCTTTTTCTTGTACTTGTTAACGTACTTGTTAAGCAAGTAAGTTCCCACTCTGAGATGTATCCAGCGTGTCTTTGGCCCCATAAAAATAAGGAATTGACATTTACAATTAGAATTGCAGCAGAGCTTACTGAAGTATGACACTGCTGCCTGCTCGCTCCCTACAGAAGGGAAAGCAGCAGGCAATATTCCTGCGTTTGTGGCGAGCAGAAAGCGTTCTGCTGAACTGAACACCTTTACGTCATGGGAATACACCAAATGTTTTGCGTGTAGATACCCTCGATAAAGGCATTGCACAATGAGGATCATCTCGCTTACTTATCCCAGGCATTAAAATGACTCACTGTTGCATTCGGCATCTTCTCGGATAATACGTTGCCAGCCAAAGCCCAGTGTCCTTGCAATCTGTATCCAAGGTTACAGTATTTTCTACAGTGCATTGTAACAGGCCGCGTTCCCCCGCTTCCTTTGCATCCAGGCTAATGGACACGCTGCCTTTCGCTTTGGTTGTGTTGAATTTTGTAAACGTAACTCCTTTTCCTGCACGCATTCTTTCACTAGAAAAGAGAAATGGGATTTTTTTCTTCTTTTTTTTTTTTTTAATGTGTGTGTTCTCTGGAGAGCTGCCTTGGAGTTACTTATGGAAAGTGATTTTTTTTTTCTATGTCTGTGTGTATATTTGGAATTCGAAGAGATTTTCCGCCGGGTTATTTAAGGTACCTCTCTCTTTGCCCGGGCGCGCTCCGGATGCCCCCGTGCTCCCTTGGTGCGCTGCAGTTTCCCGGGGCGGGGGGGCAGGAGCAAAGGGGCTGCTCCAGGCTCTTCCCCTGCCCGCCCGGGGCCGCGTTTCGGTTCGAGCGTCTCCCCCAGCTCCTGCCCGGCGCGCTGGCAGGTTCTTTGTGCCGTGGGAGTCGTTAGGCTCCGCGCTCGACCGTTCCGCTCACTTGCCCTCTCTGGCAGCTGCTTCTCCTCGCCTGGGTTTGTTTTGGGCAGCTCCTTCCTTGCAGCTCGTGCAGTACATATAAAGCGATAGTGAAGTTCAGCCTAAGGTTGAGAAGCAGCTCATGAAAACCCAAGGAATGCTCCGATATCTAGTTAGCTACGTGTCAGATTAATTACACTTGAAACAAAACCTGCCTTTTCAATAAAAGCTGCCACTGTACAAACTACTTTTTCTGAAAGATTTTCTTTTTTTTTTTTTTTTTTTTTTTCTCTCTGGACCAGCCTTTAATCCTAGTTCTCAGCATTATAATACAAATGTCATAATTTTATGAAGAAAAGTGGTCAGAAAACTTCCTCTTTATATTGTGATGCTTTGTTCTGCCCTCTGGGCAAACGTTATTTCTCTTCTGGTGGTTTTGTGATTAGTAGTTGGAGCTGTCTCGGTTTGTGCTGTGCCGGAGTCACTGCTGATATTTTAAATCCGGTAAGAATAAGTGTTATTAATTGACTTTAGTGCATGGTTTACACCCTTAATTCTTGCAGTGATTTATAAACCCTTTGTTGAGATTCAAACCTTGTACTCAATAAAGAGCTCGTTTCGTATCTGACCAACCCGTGAAGTGGCTTGTTCCAAGGTGCAGCTTGAAAAAATAATGTTGCTTTTGCTGCTTGCTGGTACCACTGGTTGTCACCTCCCGTGAGACCCACGCGGGCACGGCCCCGGGGGCGGCTCCTCAGATACACGGGCCCGGTGAAATCTTCCCCTTGGCTCGGGAGCTGCCGCGGGAGGTTGGCCAAAAGCGCCTTAAATGTCGTGAGGCTGTAAAAGTGAAACCTCCTCTGTGGCTCGTATTTGGAAGATGTCTTACTGAGTAACGTGTGAAGTATTTTTTGTGCAATTAAGATACCGACTGTTTGGAAAAAACCTGCGGGGAGCAGGAAGAATGATCTTCCCCTCAAATCCAGCTGGTGTGCCTACAGCAACCTGGAGTTAAACTGTGGTTCTCTCTCTTCTTTGGTTTCTGTAGATGTGAGGATGCGTGAAAAATGGGGTTTTGAGGGGGGAAAAAGTGCTCGTGGAAAGTATCTTTTGTTGCAATGTGAACACAAGAGGAACTTTTGCAAATACCTACCTACAAATATTCCTACCATTGCACTTCTCCATGACATAATCTCTAATGGGTATTTCAGGTGAATTCTTTATTTCCTAATGTGCTTTATTAGGCAATTACAGTTTTTATAGGTCTAACTTTCCCTTTCGTTTAAAAGTCAGTCTTGATGCTTTCTTGGCTGAACACCAGTATCGTCCCCTCCCCTAGGTACTGGGGCAGCATGTGTATAAAGTCTATACAGTATTTCAAAGTGGAGAATTTTTACCTTCCAGTTTTTATATCGAAAATACTGTTAAATTATACACGGTCCGTTTTTTAGGTAAAGTTTAATTTTGCAAGCAGATTTCAGCTTTTAGCATTTTTTTTTTTTCCCTTTGAAATGTCATGCTTTCCGAATGTCTCCAAGACTAATGATTAGTCTTGATTTTGAATCTCTGGCTCCTTTTCTCACTTGCCATTTCCCTGGTTGCAGCTTAACTCATGATAAAAATAGAGAGATGAGTAGAACGTATTTTTTAAATGGACAGTGTCCTATGTCTGTCTGTCACCGAAACCAGGACGCAACCGTGAAACCCGAACTGCGCGCAGCTGATGGCAAAACTCACTTTTTATTTCAGCGGGCCAAAACTTTGTTCTTGCTCATCTTCAAAAGCAGGAGGGAGACCTCCCTCTGCCAGCGCGGGGCTGCGCCTTGTGCTTGTGATACCCACGTGTGGGGTATTGTTGGAAAAACTGGCGTGTTTGGGGGGGGGGGTTTGTCAAAGTGCAGCCTGGACGATGGATAAAGAAAGGGTTTGCAGGGGGGTGGGGGGAACCTGCGTGTGCACGCAGGAAACTTTTGGGTTTGGGATGCCCTTGCAGCACCGAGGAGTTCACAGCAGCTCCTCACAGCGGTGCCTCCGTGCGCAGCTGGCTGAAGCTGCGGCCGACCTCCCGCCCGGCCCGTCGGGGCTGGGGGGGCTCTCGCTCCCGCGTGGCGCCAGCCCCCCCGGGAAGTGGCCTCGGGCCTCATTTGAAGTCTGTGAGCTTCGGCAGCACTGCCTCGCTCAGCCCTGACCGGAGCCCGGCAGTTACGGAGCACCGTTTCCTTCCCCGGGTGAGGATGAGCAAGTGGCCTTTGCCCACTCTGGTAAAACCCGTGTCTCTGCAGTAAATTTGAAAATCTTGGGTCAGAGCTGGTCAAAGCCTCTGTATCGAATTCACTCTGCTCTAGACTTTTATTCCAGCCAGGTCTGGTTTTACTTGTGAGTCACACAGTTTTGTTTCAGCGGTAACTATTTCAGCCCTGGTGGCTTTTAGTCTGGGGAAACCAGAAACCTACTTGTGCTGCAAACCTCGCGCGGTGTGGTTCAGCCTGGAGAAAACCTTCACCCGGGCCAACTGTTCCTTCAAACCTCAGCTAGGCCTTCAGGAGATAAACAGTTTGAAATAGCCAAACTAATTGTCTGGCTTTTGCGATGCGGACCAGGAATTGCAGGACACCTGCACGGACTGTAAGCTGATGAGTCGAGTGACGGGAACAGATCACAGGACTTTTCTCGAGACTGAGGTCCAGATTTGTTTAAAGCCACTGCTCGGTATTACACCATGTTCTCGCTGTTGCTTGAGATGCATGAGCACAGCTCTGAACAGGAAACCAACACATGTTCTTGTTTTAATCTTTATTGATTTATTTTATTTTTTTTTTTTTTTTTTACAAGTATAGAATCTCATTTAAATCAGATAGCTATCTCGGCATCCAGCAATCTGCGTATTCCTCCTTCAGAGATGCAACAGAGGACGCAGATGTCTCATCGAGGAGCGGACTTGCCTTGCTCTCCTGTTACGCTTCGACGAAACCAGTCCCTTCCCGTCTGCGGGGAGGGGAGCGCCGGCCCGGGGGCAGCGGCCACGCCGCGCAAAGGCTTCTCCCACCTCTTGGGTTGGAATCGTTCTTGTCACACACAGAACAAGGCAAAGCCTCCTCCGTAAAGCCATCCTCGTCCGGGAGGTCGAGCAGATCGCCGTTTTGCACAGAAGAATTCTAGAATGCAGCATAACCTTGAGGACGTAATGAAGTGATTTAGAAATGGGCTAAGGCAGATCACGACCATACTTAGAGCTAATCAAGCGGATTTACCTACTTCCAATTTACTGGTTGATTGAAAATTGGAAAACACAGCCCAGCCCCTTTGGAAGGTGGCCCCGGACGCGGAGTTTCCTAAACGTTTCTTTGGCTGTCCAGTGCGGGGAGGGTTAACCTCTCGCTTCTGTCTTGAGCCACATTTGGACAAGATCTCTGTTTCCTTTCCACCCAGAAAAAACACCAGCATTTTTCAGTAGTGTAGGTGTATTCCAGGACTACTGCCCTGGTATGGGATGAGTGAAAAAGGGTCTTGTATTTTTTTTTTTTTGGTTGGAATGATTCAAATTTTATTTTACTTGTGGCCGACATGGACTGACTTCACTCTGGTTTTTTTTTTCTTTTTTTTTTCTTTTTTTTTTTTTTTTCTAAAACTTTTTAATACAGATTAAGAGCTGACTAAAGATCTCAAACACTATATACTGAGAGTCACTACGGATGTTAAAGAAAACACCAGCACTAGCACCACAACCCTGCACGCCTGCCTTCCTGGCTCGTGGAAAAACCCACTGCCGTAGAGTAGGACCTCGCTCGTTCTGTGCTAGTGCCGCTCCCTAGCCACTACAGGATTTTGCAAGGAAGCAAACAAGCTATTAATGAAATATCCAGGCTACCGCATCACAAAGCGCACTTTGTTCATTAACTCTGCCAAATGCCTTTTAGGCCTTTCCTCACAGGATACTAATAAACTGACTGAAAAAGAGAGGGAGGCTTTATGAAAGGAATAAACTTATAAGGAGACCTCATTCTGCTAAATCAGAGAAATGCGGATGGGGGAATCCCTGTAGAGAGAAATGCTTTGAAGGGAATCGTTGGCCTTGCAGGTTAGTGAGGTGAGAATTCGTTGAGGTTCTGCTGTATGGTAAAGAACCAAAGTTGGCTGTAGAAGGAGAAGGGAATGTCTCCAGTCTGGTCGACTCAGAACAGCGAGTCCCTTCAGTTGTGCTTCCTGTCTGCAGTCACATTAAATTCCCCAGTAAGGCATCAGGGGTCTCCTCTCTCTCTCATAAACGTCTGGGATGATGCCATATGGTGTCTGTACCATTTTAACCGTCGTCTTCCCAAAGAGCTTCCTCTCGTAGTCTATCAGTTGCCTCCAGAAGCCCACGTTGGGGCGTATAACGGGGCGCCTCGATTTGACCCAGTTGTAAGCCTCAAAGAGGGTCACCTTGTGGTACTTCATCAGGTAGGCGATGCAGAGGGTGGCTGACCTGCTCACGCCGGCGGCACAATGGACTAAGGTGGCCCCGTGCTTCCGCGCCACGCTGTTTATCTTGTCGGCGACGCTGTCGAAGTACAGGGAGATGGGGGCGTTGGGCATGTCAGCCAAAGGCACTTTCACGTATTCAAACTGGGGCCAGTTGAAATTGGGAATCTCGATGGTGGCATTGATGATGCAGGTGATTCCCCGGGAGAGGAGCAGGTGCCGGTTGGAGGCGACGCTGCCCCGGCTCAGGTACAGCGAGGGGGTGATTTGGGCGATGCCCCCGAGGGCACCTTCGGAAAGCATTCGCGGAGCCATCAGAGTTCTCGGTAAGGAGTTGTGGCTTCTGGAGGTCATGGAGGATCTTGGCACTCACGCTTCCATTATGGGAAGAGATCCAACGGGATCTGCAGCCAAGGGAAGGATGGTCTGGCCTGGCGGGGCTCGGGCAGCGAGAGCTTCCTCCGCTCGGTCACTGCAAAACACAAGCAACGGCACGTGAGCGGGGCAGCTGTCCGGCGAGACCACGTCTGTGCAAGAGAACAGAGAAACCCAGCTCGCCCTGCTGCAGCCTGGACAACCTCCGTGGGGTGAGGTGGTTCAGGGTTTGCACAGTGCTTATTACCGTGAGGGCCCCCAGGCATTGCCAGGACAGATATTAACAAAAAAAAAAAAACAACAACAAAAAAAAAAAAAGCAAAAGCTTCCAGCCTAATTAGCTCCAATTACTCGTCAAGGGTTTAGGCAGCCTACCTGTGGGCCTGGACAGCATTTCACCTGGACTAGCCTGTGGAAGATCAGCTACGCCTTTTCCATGCTCAAAAGCAGCAACTTCACAACTGGCCAGAGTCCAAAGGGACGGCGAGAACCAGCTCGCTGGGGCTGGATGCAGATGCCAGCAATTTAGATTCCCCTGCCCTCTCCCCAGTGCCACCCTCCTGCTTTTTTAGGGATATGAAAGGCCCCGCCAAAGTACATAAACAGAGGAAAGTTGCTCATTAGAAAAAGCAGTGAGTCATGTCCATCCAGATCAGTCATCGGCTCTCATCGAGGCTGGGGAAGTGTGGAAAGAGTGACCTGGTTATGTCAGAAGCCGCGAGTAAAACCGAAGCAGAGGCTGGGACAGCGGCGGCTCTTTCCCTGCCGCGGTAAGGAGTGGCTAATGCTTCGGAGAAAGACCCGCTCTGCCAAGGCTGGGGTCCGGCTGCCTCTGCTGCAGCCCCCAGCAAGAACCCCCGCTTTTATTTCCCCTGCTCCTTTAGGACTTCTCCGAAGCCAGGGGAGAAGCTGCAAGCAAGGGGATGAGCCCTGGAGCGTTCCTGATTTGCCAGCCCCTTTTAGCTCCAGTCAGCATGGGCTGGGGAGGCCCAGCCCTGCCCAGGTACGTCTGAGCCCACCACCGTGTCACTGGGTGCCGCGCGGAGGGGAGCTCAGCACCTTGGGTGAGGGGGTGTCTGTCCCTCCAGCACTTAACTGGGTCACAGAGTCCTCGAGGGGCTGAGAGACCCCGACGGCGGCTTCCCCGGCCCCGACGTGACAGGGCAGCCGTCTGTCTGCATCCTGCGCTCCGGGAAACGCCGGCAGGTCTCAGCAGCGGCTGGTAACGCTGCCAGCGGATTTTTGGCACGGCTTTGTGGTACGGTAACTTAATGAGCATAACATGGTCTCCTCTGTGGCTTGTTCCCTGCTGGCAGCTACTTGAGCAGCTCCTGAAACCGTGGGCCCAAAGTGCCGGTGCTGCAAGAGTTCATGCCCCAACAAGAAGATTTTTGCTGCAGCTGTGAGCGCTCGGCTTCCCCTGCGGACACCCCCACCGCAGTCACCCAGCTGGAGCTGCCATGAAAGGCATGTTTTTTCAAAGGAATAAAGTCCTTTGAGCAGGGGAAATCCCTGCTCTCAAATAGCTGTTACTGACAACACAAAGGATTCAGGTACTTACGTTTGGTAACAATCTGTCCTACTCCAAATCACCGGCGGGCACACGGATGCTGTGGGCTGCTGAAGCTGGGATGTCTCATAGAGCGTGTCCAACGCTGAGCTGGGGAGAGAAGAGAGCACGGGGCTTACTGGGATGTGTGCTGGACCCAGACGGGACACCGGGCAGCCCCCTCTGCTGAGGTAGGTTCAGTTAGGTGGCTGCCCGTGAGCTGGGAGGGAGGACGACGGCTTCTCTGTGGGCTCCCAGGGGAGAGGCAGAGGCTTCGGGAAGGCGCTTGCTGCCGACAGCGTCCTGTCACCAATAATTGCTGCCAAGACAGCATTCGGAATCACGGTAGGCCCAGAGGAATCTGAGGCTGGCCCAAAAGTCATGACTTCCCCCCCTCCCCCCCCCCCCCCCCAAAAAAAAAAATTTAAGTAATTAATTTGCTCTAATGTCTCCTTCAGCATCCGCCAAGACGCTCGCCTGGTCCCAGCCAGCCGGTGCAGGTCTGTGTTCCCGCCGTGCTGCCCGGCCCCGCTCCCCGCGGCACTGCTGGAGTCACGGGGCAGAGCTGGTGCCGTGAGCCACGCCATCCCGCTCCCGGAAAGCGGGGGACGGGGGCAGCATCCCCTTCTTTTATTTCCCCGGCCAGACCCGAAAGAAGTCTCCGGAGCGCAGCTGGGAAACGCCGCTGGACCGCGGGGAGTGGGAGTAACGCCTGCCCCCAAAACAGCTGCGGGCAAGGCAGAGCCTCCCTGCTGTCACACAGCTCATCCCTCGGCCACTGCTGGGCCGACAGCGAGGAGCTGGGGGCTGCTCCGTGCCCCCTCCCCGGGACGGGGGAGCGCGGGGTGGGGCAGAGGCAGGGGAAGGACTCGCTTTCCCCGTGCGTGGCTTTAAAATGATGAAGGAACCTGCACGCTGAGCTCCGGAGCGGGAACCGGGCTGGCTTGGCTTTGGAGCCGGGATGGGAGAAGGGCAGGCTGCTGCTCCTGGCGGGTCGCGGAGCTTTGGGCAGGTTGCTGCGAGGCAGGGCAGGCCGAGGAGGCTCTGGCAGGCGCTGGGGAGCTGAGACAAGCTGGCCGGAGGCCAAATGACAAACCCAAATGGGATTGTTGCTTGCCTTTTTGTTTTTTTTTTTTTTAAACACCGCACCTCCCTTGAGGACACCTGGGAAATGTTAGCAGAGGGCGACCTGCAAACGTGCCGTGGGAGAAGCCGGTGCCTCGGGGAGCAGGGCAGCAGACCGGGGCACCCCAACCTCCACCCCGGCGGGGCCCTGACGTGCTGCTCGGGGGTTGAGCCCGCTCGCCTGCCCCTGCCGCCCCCACCTCCGCGCTGCTGCACCTGGGCTCCGGATTGCTCCTCGGGGCGGTTTGGGAAGGGCTTTGCTGTTTTCCATAAAGTGGTTCCTGTTTGCAGGCACCAACTTATCCGGGTATTTGCATGCGACAGGCTGGGCTCGCTCTGCAAACCCCGCCGGCGTGCGGCCCGCTCCCCAGCAGCCCCCCGAGGCTGGCCGTCAGTCGGCCCCGCTACGGGACACGCTGCTCCCCGGCGAAGAGAGGAGCTGCACAAAGGAGGCGTCCGTCTGTCCTCCCTCTCTGCTTGCTGTCAGCAGCGGCGGGGGGGGGGGAATGGGATGGATTTGGGGGCGCTGGGAAGGCAGGCGGGTGCCCCGTGTCCCTGTTTCGCACCGCTTCCCCGGCGCTCCAAATGGCCGACGCCAGGCAGCGCTGCCTCCGCTTGAACCACAGCAGCTCTCATCCTGAAAGAGTTAATGTTTTGGCGAGGAGCTGGTTATGTAAGGGAGAGATAAGGCTGCTGTGCTGTTGGACCAAATCCCTGGTATCGAGGAAGGGGAGAGGTGCTAAGGGAGAGGGGTAGGTGCCAGCGTCCCTGCCCCTGCTGCACGGCTCCCGCGGCGGGAGCTGGCTGGGATGCCACCGGCTGCGACGCGCTGGCTCAGGCATGTGACAAAGCCGCGGTCTTCCTGCCCACACACACCAGGCTGAGCAGCTGCTGGCTTGCAGGGAGCCTGAAAATGGAAGGGGCCTCGTCTGCCCGGGATGGCAGAGGCTGCATGCTGGGTGCGGGGCCTTCGGCTGGCCATCAGGAGCCACCACCCGGCTCGCAGGAGCGAGCCTTTATCCGTCCCGGTAGCTGCACCTTCTCTCAACCCTCCTGCCCGGCCCCAGCCGGCTTCGGACAAAGGCTTGCCTCAAGTCTGCTGTTTCGCTCCTGGGAAACTCCATTTCCCTTTCTCAACACACCCGCTTTATCCTGCCCGTGTCCCTGCTGTAATCCAACACGGTTGCTCTTCATGCAGTAGTTCCTGTCATTGTGCTGGGGCAGAGAGAGGGGCAAGGAGTGAAAAGCTTCTTCCCAGCCGTTGCTGTGTGCAAAAAAATAAAAAAACAAAAACAACAACAAAAAAAAAAAAAAAAAAAAAAAAAAAAAAACAACCAACCAAACAAAAAAAAACAGAAAACCCCCAGAAAAATAGCTGAAGATCAAGTGAGGCACGCACACAGCTGTGCCACTTGTGCTCCCTGCAAAGGCCAGTGGCAAACAGGCTCCTGGCACAGGGAGAGGTGCTGGCTGTGGGTCCAGCTGTGCCCCCGTTCAGCCTCTGCCCAGAGAGCTGCACTCACGCAGCCAGGCTGCACCATCTCGTGGGAAAAAAAAAAAAAACAAAAAACAAAAAACAAAACCAAAAAAAACCTGCATCTCCTCCTGTTTCTTCTTGGTTTGAGTTTCTGAGTGGTTGCGTAGGCTGGGGGTGGTCACACAAGCCTGAAGTCGACGTCCTCGGGGTGCTGGAGCCTGGCCCTGCCACGGGCGCGGGGCTGTCTAACGGAGCAGCCGAAAGCCGCCCGCCGGAGGGGACGGGGCACGCTTGTGGGCTCCTGCAAAGGGCTGGAATTTGCAGCGCGGTCCTTCGGGTGAAGGCTGGCTGCTGGGGGGCTGGGAGCAATCAGGTGTTCCTGCCATCGCCTCCTCCTCTGCTGAGCTGACTCCAATTAATGGATTGATTAATCCTGTAACAGCCCTGACCCCCAGCAAATCCCTTTCTAGACTCTGCCTTGGTCTTCCCCGTGCACTGAGACCGGCTGTGGCTGCGTGCTCACCCCGCTGGGGAGGGCTGGGACCCCCCCGGGGTGGCAGGGGGTCCCCGGCCCTGGTGACACAAGGAGGGGGATGGGTGCAGCCTCCTCCCTCCCCAGCTGCTGGGTGGGTTCTGCCACTTCTCTCATCTGCATAATCAGGGGTGAGGGGAATCAGGTGGGTAATTACAGCCCGGAGATGATTCTGGTCTTCAAAGCCTCCAGGTCTTTTCCACACCGCTCCCGGCCAGCACCCTCCTCGGGTGCAGGTTTACAGCGAGGGGACGCTCCTCCAGCACCCAGCGTGGCCTCATCCTGCACCCCCCAGCTCTCTGCAGACCCGTGGCTCCCAGTTCAGGTAAGCCTGGCTGGCTCGTGTCGGGCACGGCGCGTGTTTCTGCTGCGCCCCGAGGCCAAGCCGTGCAGATCATCTCCCGCCGGGAGAAGGGGCAAGCTCTTCGCCCGTCGCAGCGCGTGCCTTCCCAGGGCTCGCCGGTTTGACACCGGGTTGTAGCCCACCTGGGCTGGATTTCCTGGCATCAGAGTGGCTCCTCTCCAGGCAGGAGGGTTTCAAAAGCAACACACCGCCACCGACGCGGTGGTGCGCGTACCGGGTGGTGCAGTCCCTCGGAAAGGTTGCTGCTGGCGATGCTTATAGCTTTGTTCTTCCAAATCTTGTAATAGCTGGAGTTTGTTTCTCTTGCTTTCGTTCCTGGGAACGCAGTCCTGCTAACAAAGGCTGAAATTCCCAGAGGAAAGCCTTCCTGGTTCCCGGACCTCCTGAGAAAGGCTTGAAAACACCTCCGAACGCTCAAAAGATAGAGGCAAACAGGCAGATGTTAAATACACTGTGAGCTCTAGGACAGGAGGGGAGCGCCTTGCTTGTTGGTCTCTAGACAATGAGTTGGCAAGTCTGAGCTTCTGGTTTCTTATTCTGGTGCTGCTGGGTGGTTTTTGCTGATTTTTTTTTTTTGGGGGGGGGGGGTGGTGGTTTTGTTTTTTTTTTATTTTCTTCTTGTTTTAAGGGCTTCTCTGGCTTGAGAGGAAAGGCTGTGACTTGTTCCTGCAGGACCTGAGTAAGGCTTGCAGTTGGTGTTGAACCGTGTGTCTGTAACACGGCAACACAGCTGGTACCTGGCAGAGGTGAGAGCATCTCCCAGGCCCTTCTCCCCGTGGACCGCGTGAAATTCCGCAGATGTGCGGCTCGGTAGCCGGCTCGCCGGGTGGGAAGGGACGGCTGGTCCTGCTCTGGCTTTGCTGCTGCTCGCTGGGTGCCCCTGGCTTTCTGGCAGCCGTTCCGCTCCTCTCGCCCCGCGGCTGCCGGGAGGGCTGGGCTGAGCAGGGCGGCGCCCAAGGGGTACGGGGCAAGTTTAGTGTGTGGGGAGGAGCGGGTGCGTCGCGGGCCCTGCTCTGCCGATAAGAGCAAAGACACCAAAGCCCCTGGTTTTATTCCCGGAACATCATCTGGGATTCAAAGCAGGTTTGTGGGCAGGGTGTGTGAAATGTCAGTACTGAAGCAAGCCTTCTCCCCCTTCCCAGGAGAGGGAAAGTTATTCATTTTGGAGATGACAAATGCTCTCTAATGCTGCAGTAAAGAGAAGAGTCAATACTGCAGGCACTGAACGAACGAGCCTGCTCAGGGCTCTTCCTAGCCAGGCTGAACAGCAAATTGCTTCAGAAATGGTCTTGGAGAACAGCATTTAAAATAAATTACGGCGGAGAGCACAAACTGCAGCCATTCTCAGGGTCAGGTCTTGCTCGCGCCGAGTCCGCGGGAGTTTGAAGTCGGCTTGAGGCCATCAGCAGGCCTGCCTCTCCCGGCCGCCACGGCAGCGACCGCGGCTCACGGCTCCGCTGGGCTCTCTGCTCTCCTGCCTTCGGCGGTCGGGTTTGCGCTCCTGGAGCGGTTGCGAACTCCTCTCGGGCGCGCGGTTCAGAGCCGTCAGCACATCCTCGTGATGGAAAGGACGAGCAGTTTGGTTTCGGAGCAGAAAAGAAGGAAGGGGAAGCAGGAGGGGATGGTGGGTGGTTTTGGGCTGGGCCAGAAGATGCCTTGACTGAACCCTGATTGATTCCTGCTTGCAGCTTGCATTACCCTCTCAGGCGAGCACAGGATGGAAGCTGTCAGACATTAAATCAAGATAATAATCTGTCTACCCGAAGCTCTGAGCAGGCCTGGCTGCTCGTACAGCACAACTGGGTCTCCTGTGCTCACAAGAACACACTGATAATTTCCCAAAGGTTTCAAGGTGCATTTCGGGCACGACTCGCCTTTACGCAAGAATCGCGCGGGGTCTGGCTGTGAAGGGTCCCAGGTTTGTCCTTGCTCAACAACCCCAGATCAAACACATCCAGTCCGTAAGCACAAAATCTTGTTTCCCCTGGTGCAGCACTGCCTCCTCCACACACCTGGAATTCAGGCTGCTCCCATGACTAGAGCCAGCTCTCTAGGCTGCAGGGCTGACGAACCCTAATTAGCCTGTCCCAGCCTGCTGTGACGCTGCCTTTGGAGGGGTGACAGCAGATGCTCCTGCGTCACAGCTCATCTCCCTTCCATGGGCACCGACGGCGTGCCTGGTGCTCTGGGCAGGCTTGGGTAAGGCTGGGACTTTGTAAGCCTCACCCAGCTGCCTCCTGCAGCCCCAGGAGCAGCACCCTCACCCTTTGCAGCCACTCTCTGCTCAGGCTGCAGGCACATCGCACCACCCAGCCTCGGTCCACGACCGGGCTGCTGGGGATAATACACTGAGCAGACTTACGAGGGGTTAACGAGCATTTGCAAAATGCACGGGTAGCGTTGCAAGCGTTTACAGACCACCAGCGCGTGCCTTATGGTTGGCAACTTCTAAATCGGCCCAGTGATGAGCTCCTGGAGGTCTAGCGGTGCTCTGCCAGCCCCTCGGCCCCTCCTCGCTCTGTGAGCCGAAGCCTGGCTCCCTCACCTGCTCTTCTCCCTGCACCAAAGGAGCAGGAAAAACGGGTGGTGAGGTTTTTTGGAAGCATCCATCTGAGGATGCTTTACGTGGCCCATCGGCCGAGCTCCCTGGCTGCCTGCGTGCCTCCCCCGGGCAGGGGGAGGGAGGCAGCTCTCTTGCTGCACGCTGCCACTATTCCCTCGGCGAGGCGGCAGAGCCTGCCCACGGGCACGTTACGCGCTCCCTGCCACGCAGCCACCCCCTCCTCGCCGCTGTGGAGTGGGAACAGGCAGGGCTGCTTCCTCTCTGCTCGGCACCTGGATCCTGCCAGCAAAAACCTCTCGCCACGGGGAGAGCTCCCGGCCGGCGCGCGGCAGCAGGGATGGGGCGAGACAGGGAGCAGGCGCAACCGCCAGCACGCTGATATTTATAAATTCCTGCGTGATACAGCTGCTCCGCTCCGGGAATGAGCTTCCCTCGGCAACCAGCGAGAGGATTTTAGGCGAGAAAAACAAACCATCTTTCTTTTTAAAGCAATGCCTGTTATTTTGGAGCCGCCGGCTCCAACGCGCCACGCTCTGCGTGCCAGTCGCTCTGAGAGAGTGGAGGGGGCACAGGGCTCACCTGTGGAGCCCCAGTATACACCAGTAGCATGGCCATCTGCCTTTTACTTAAAAACTCACTGGTGAGTGATGAAATGCTCTTTAAAAAACAGAATTAAGCCTTGAGGAGGCATGAACGGGATCCTGCAGTTGCGTGCAGCATCAGTTCTGTACTCAGCTGAACACCACAGGCTGTTTTCAAACCCCGAGTGGAGACAGTGTTCTGTTCTGAAGCACTGCAGCTTATTTCGGCGCCCGCTGACGGCATCTGGATTGCAGGTGGAGTTTAGAAAAGCTCCCCTGCTCCATCTCCCCACTCCCGAGTGTGCGTGGCCCTGGGGGAATGTGGATGGAGAGAAGCCAGGGTGCGCTCGGGGAGCAGACCCACGCCTGGAGTTGGCCCCCCGGGGTGCTGCAAGATGGGGTCTTGTTTTTCCTGGGGACGTGCCCTGTGCAGTCACAGCTGACAGGAGGGACACAATCTCCTCCTTACTAGTTGAGCCAGAGGGACCTGGTGTGTGACTCTGCTCGCTGCTGGGCTCGCCCAGGTCTCCGCTGTCCGGGTTGTGCCTCTTCCTTATGCAGCAAGGCTGTGCGCTGGGGCAGCAGCTCCAGGCTCTGCCCCGTCCCCGCCAGCCCACCTCAAAACCCATAAAAGCCAAGGCAGCTGCAAATTCACTGCAACGTGCTCTGGAAACTGTCCGGTGCTTCCACGCTGGTGCTTACCCAGACCTTTTCCAGGGGCACTGCCAACTGGTGCACACTCTGAATGCAGCCCGACTTCTCAGGGGGTGGGTCTCAAAGCCTGGTACCCTCCCCCCCCAAATAAACCTGACAGTGACATTGTCCCACTGGAAGCCTCCCTGGCAGGGGCTGCCCACGCTCTCCAAGGCCAGGCAGTGGTTGGGCACGGGGCAGAGAAAGCAAGAAGCAAGAGCTGAAGGGAGAACAGCAAGAAATCAGGATGGGAATGGGCTGGTCGGCTGCGCCCGGCTGCCTGCCCACAGCAGCTGTAAGGAATGAGGTCACCTTCTGAGCACATCGATGGGGTTGCTTAGGGTAACAGGAAGGGAGGCTAATTTTAATCAATTAGTTGGAAATCAAGTTTACATGCAGTAGCTAATGCTTCCCATGTAAGCAGCGCAGGGCCAGTGCCCCTCGCCTCCCGGTATGCTCACGGCTTGGTGAAATTGCATTTTGCTCAGCAGTAGGGACACTGAGCAAATTCAGATTTCCTTCATGAACCAGGACTCCTGCTCCTGTGTGAGCTCCTGCTCAGCCTCCCGGCCCAAGGGGAGGGGACCCTCCGTGCTGCAGGGTGGGATGTTGACAGAGGGGAAAATTAAGTCTCATCAGTCCAGGTCACCCAACCCACCTGGCTGTGGGGTGCAGGGCTGGAGTGAGTGCAGCAGCACCTGTTGAATCTTCCTGCTGGGAAACTAAAACCTGCCTGATGTTTATTATTTTTCTTTTTTTTTGCTTAAAGTGGGGGAGTAGCTGTGTGAGACTAACCCACAAGCTGTAGTGCTGGCACTCAGGAGTGCTCCACAGCCATCCCGGCCCTGCGGTGCCCAAGGAAGGGTGGGCAGTGTGTTTGCCTTCCAGTTTAAGGCTTTATTTCCAAACAGCTGGGGGGAGCTGGGGCTGCTGTTCAGATATTTCTCAGCTGTTTCCAAATGCCAGAGCCCTATCTGCTAGATGTTTGCATTATGGCTGCTCGGTGTGTCCTTTTTTAAAGCGGTAAATCGGCGTGCGTGTGGTGAGGGTTGTGTACCTGGAGAGGAAAGGGGCTGTGAGAAGCTCCCGTACCTGGTTTGAGGCATTACCCCCCTTGCTTCTAGGGAAAACCACCCTGGCAGAAGGGTCCTGCAGTGGTGGCAGGAAGCCTGGAAGGCTTCTCCGCTGCGCTGGTGAAAAGCCTTGTGTAGAGTGTGGTGAGTGGGAGCGAAGCTGCTCCCGGTACCCACTGCCTTGCCCAGGTGCCTCTTCCCTTCTCCTCATCCCTGACTTCTGCCTGGATGCCCACATGTGCTACATGGCCTGGGACAAAGCTCTACCAAATCTCAAAACAGAGGTCTTTTTGAGACTTTCTTGCGTAGGCTTCTCCATTTCTTTCCTCCTTCCTGTAACGTCTGGTTTAGACAGGCAGATTTTTCCCCCACACCTGGTACGCTTCTAGCACTAGAGCAGCATGAGCTCTCTGCCTTTCCAGCTCCGAGATTCCAGCTGGGATCAGGTATTGAATTAAGCCATGCAAATTTCCATATTGCCCTGACTGACAAGGAAGCGGTGCCAGAGCCTGCAGCAGACCCCGCAGAGCGGCGAGGGCTGGGATGAAATCCCTGGGATTTCACCTTTGTTTCTGGAGGAAGGATGGGATGTGCACGCCACTGTCCAGGACGCAGGCGAGCTCTCGGGGGGCAGGACGGACAGGCAGAGCTGCACATTCACACCTGCTCGGCATAAATCGATTAAAACCTGCTGCATTACTGCTCCCCTCCTGACGTTCACCAGGGCCATGTTAGCCAAGTCATGGCAGCAGATCTCTGCCGGGGGGGAATGGCACGTGCTCCCTGAACTGGGGACTCTTGTTTTTCATTGCTTGGGAACTGGAGTGCTACAGAGCCTCCCCAGCCACCGGCAGCGCGGCACACACCGAGGTGGACGGGGAGGCCTGGGGGAGGAATCCGCTCCCTGCCAGAGCGGGGACGGCTGATCTGGTGTATCGTAAGAGAAAACAGTGTTTTCTCAGTGCTAATCCCTCCACCGTTCCTGTGGCAGCGGCATTAGGGATAAACTGAACTTGCAACATGATATTAGGACATCTGTCAATACTCCGAGCTTCAGAATAAAAGACTCATTTGCTGCCCAGTCGAACAGGTTATAATCCTCCCCGAGCTCCCTGCAGCCAAACACCGCTCGCTGATGACGAGCGTTGCTCCGAGCAGCTACTCCGGAGCTGAGTCAAGGGCCGCGCGCGCGGCCGGTTGGGTTTCGGGGCCGGCCGCAGGCACGCGCCGGGGTTCGAGGGCACCGGGGTGCTGAGGGGGGGGGGGTGGGGGGGCAGCGCCCCGACATCCAGCGCTGGGGGTTCCCCTCGGGCGCTGCGCCCGCTGGGTGGGCTGAGGTTTGTTTCCCCGTCGAGGAAAACAACCCGACGTCCGCGCTTGGCTATTCTGGTGTTTGGTGGGAAGCGGGTCGCTTTCTACCGGCCGGGCTCGCTCGGGGGTTTTACCACCCGCGCCCAGGTTTTGGGGGCTCGTCCTGTTCTTTTCGGGGGGGGCACCGCTCGGCGCTTTGCGCCGTCCCACCGCGGCCAGCACCGTGTCGGGACAGGCGGGACTGTCGTGACCCTGGCGCTGAGCGCGGCAGCCGGACCGAGGGCCGCATCCAGCCCCACTGCGCCGGGTTGGGGGGGGGGAAGGGGGGTGCTGAGCCCACCTCCCCCCCCCGCTCTGGTGACGGCAGTGGCGGGGAGCATCCCCCGTGGGGGTGTGGGAGCCGCAGACCCGAGGCCACGGCGAGGGGCTGGGGGGGGGGAGGCCGGTGGGTCTCCCAAGCAGCGCCGGAGCTGCCCTGCCTCCCCGGGAAGGCACGATTTACCTCAGCGAGCCGTCGACAAGCGGCGTTGCAGCAGCCACCGGCCGGAGCGGCCCTGGCCGCCCGCCCCGCGCTCCCCCCGCCCCGCCTCGCCCCCCGCCTCCCGGCCCGCTCTCACCATGGCTCCTCCGGCGGCTCGGCGCTCCCTCACGGCCGGGGCCGGGCGGCGGGGGCAGGACTTTTATCGGGCGGCAGCCGCGCTCCGTCTCCGGGGCTGCTGCCGGGGCCGCCCTCCGCCCGCCGAGCCGCGGTTACCAGGCTACGGCGGGGCCCGGCCCGCCCGGCTCTGCCCCGGGGCGGAGGCAGCTGGCGCCCGGCCCAGCCTTAAAGGGGCCGCTGCCGGCGGGGGGGGGGGGGCGTGTGGGGATGGGGAGGGGGGACCCGTGGCGGGGCGGATGGGGCAGAGACGACGGAGGGATGTAAGAGGGTCTCCCGTGGGGGGGTGGGGGGATGTGGCGGGGCGCCTCGGGATGGGGCAGGGTCCCTGTGGGGATGTGAGAGGGTCTCTATGGGTCTGTGGCAGGGTCCCCGCGGGGGGTGTGGGGATGTGGCGGGGTGCCTCGGGATGGGGCAGGGTCCCCGCAGGGGCGTGGGGATGTGAGAGGGTCCCCGTGGGGTCGTGGGTCTGTGGCAGGGTCCCCCGCGGGGGTTGTGGGGATGTGGCAGGGACAATGAAGGGACGTGGCGGGGCGCCTCGGGATGGGGCAGGGTCCCTGTGGGGATGTGAGAGGGTCCCCGTGGGGTCGTGGGTCTGTGGCAAGGTCCCCGCGGGGGGTGTGGGGATGTGGCGGGGTGCCTCGGGATGGGGCAGGGTCCCCGCGGGGGGTGTGGGGATGTGGCAGAGACAATGAAGGGACGTGGCGGGGCGCCTCTGGGGATGTGAGAGGGTCCCCGTGGGGGACGTGGGTCTGTGGCAGGGTCCCTGTGGGATCCTGAGGATGTAGCAGGGTCCCCGTGAGGGCATGACAGCGTGTGGGGGTGTGGGCAGGTCTGTGAGGGGGCATGGTGGGGTCCCTGCTAGGGATGGGACGTGTCCCCCCGGGGACCCTGCCAGAGTGTGTGGGGACATGTAGGGATTCTTGTGGGGACATGTTGGGGTCCCTGAAGGGGCATGATGGGGTCTCTGCTAGCGATGGGACACGTCGTGTCCCCATGGCGACCCTGCCAGCGTGTGTGGGGACGAGGCAGGGTCCCTTTGGGGATGTGTCCGAGTCCCTGTGGGGACTAGATGGGTGCCCCATGGGGAGGGGGACAGCCCTACGAGAGAGAGCCAAGCCTGGGTTTTGTGGACTTGGGACATCCCTGAGCCGCAGCCACTCCTCTCTCCTCCCCGTGCTGGGAGCCAGCGAAAAGGAAGGAGGGTGGCCCAGGGGCCCCTCGCTCCCACCGCCGCTCGTGGGGGCCAGGTTGGGTGGGCTGGGGGCCCCGTGGAGGGACGGCGTGGGCAGGGGGGTCTGCACGGCCAAGGGGAGAGTTTGGCTTCGGCTGGAAACTCTCAGGCTAAGGTGGAAGGGTCTGCTCCCACCCACCCACCCACCTCACCACCATGGCGGGGATGGGACAAGGCTGCCTGGCACTGGGGAGAGGAGGAAGAGGAGGAAGGCAGCCTCCACTTTAACCCCCCAGCTGCTGGAGCGAAGCCTCACCACCCCAGCCTGCTTTTGTTCAATTTCTGGTTGTGTTGTCGCACGTTCGGACCAAAATAGCAAAAATCCCTAATAGGAAGCTTCCCCTACCCCGAGCCCTCTGGCTTGTATCTCACTTCAGCAGGTTTCATGACTCAGCAGCCCAGATGGAGCCATCCCTCACAGCCCTCAGCACCAAATCTGTTTATTGCTCCAGAGGCTGTTTTTCCAAGAGCCTCGCTGCTTTATAACAGCCAGCGCTCTTCCTTAAAACCCTGCCTCTCCAGCAAGGGCTCTCGTCACACTCAGCGCGGAGGTGGGCGAGGAACAAAAATAGACAAATTAAGAAAACCTCAAAAGGCCAAAAAATGAAAATGTAAGGATTTCGGCTCTGCAAGCTCAAGGTTTGCTTTGCCTCCGTGTTGCATCAGCTCTTCTCTGCTCTTCCTCTGCTGCCTTTCTTGGAGCTGCACCATCCTGGGGCAGAGACGAAACCCCGGGTGACCTCAAGTCTATCGAGAAGCTGAGAGCGAGCCGAACGCCTGGGGCTGTGTCCCGGGGAGCTGGGGTCGAGGGACCATGCCCTCGACTCGGGGCTCGGAGCCCTTGCAGTGCAATCCTGGGGTGGTGTCAGCCACAGGCAGCGTAGGGAACGATGAGGATGGGTTTTGGGGTGGCAGCCTCAGCAACCTGTGGGGTTTCCTCCCTGAGCATCTAAACCCCTCATTTCCCCTCCATCTGACTGTCATTAAATGAGAAATAGGCTCTTGCACAGCCCTGGCCACTTGTCCCGGGCGGTTCTTAACTACTCGCACAACTGTGGACGGATGTTTTTAATGCTGGTGTAACTTGTGCTTTTAACCTTCACCCTGCCAGGAGCTTTATGTGTTTTTATTGTGGGTTAGGAGATGCAAAGAGGGAAACTTGGGAGGCCTTTGACCCCAGGACGCCGCAAATGCAGCGGGTACTGGAGCTAAAGGGAAATGTCAGCTCCTCCCTGCACTCAGCCCCGGCAAAGGGTTCGCTTGCGGGTGCTGGGAGCAAATGTGGGGAAGGGGGGGAGGCAGGGGCAGGCTGGGCGCTGCTGAAAGGCTAGTGTCCTCCACCCCTCCTGCAAAGAGCCGTTTCGGCCAGAACGGATGCGCAGAGGAGCTGGTGGGACTGAGAGGGGTTTGCTCCTGGGCGCAGGGGATGTGTCAGGCAGCGAGCGCTTTCTCGGGTGCCTGCTCACCCTCTGCCCTGGCATGGGGGGCCAGTGGTGCCTCCGTGGGACCCCCTGCCCCAGGAAGGCAGCACACGCTCCCATCAGGTGCCGTCCCGGTTATGCGGGGCAGCAGCTCTCCTGCAAGGCTGCCGTCGTGTTGTGGGCAGGTTTCCCTGCCTTCCCATAGGATCCTGTGCGTCTCTCGGAAGAGACATGGAGACCATGTTGGAGCAAAGGTACTTGAAGTGGGAGCAGACCCTCTCAATTACACCCTGCGGTGCCTTTGGGGGTGATGGCATCGAAGGGGCTCAAACCCCCTTAGCAGCCCAGCCTGGCAGATACACACCGGCCGTGCCCGGCGCGCTGGGGTGAGCCCAGCAAGGTGCTGTCCTGGGCACATTCCCGAAGGGTGCGTCTGACCCACAGTCCATTAGCTTGTCATTAGGGCTATTAGCTTAATCACCGGGGTGTTTTCCTGCCACGCTCTGTGATCGGCAGCAGCCGCAGGGTCACGCTGCGTGGGGAGCAGCTGGCTGCTTTCCGCACGGCCGTGGCATGCGTGTGCAGGGATCCGCCGCCATCCATCCATCCATCCATCCATCCTCTCCAGTTTCCATGGCTACGCCAGAGTTTACTCTTCCCTGCCTTCGGCCGCCTGCACGGGCATGATGCAAAAAAAGGTCCCCGTGTGATGCAAAAAGCCCAGGGACGTGGGACCTCTCGGGTTTTGGTAGCAACAACTGCATCCCAGGGTGGTCAAACCACGGAGCGACCGTCCCGGCTGCTCTCGTGTCCCAGCTGAAAGGCAGCTCTGAGGCGTTTGGGAGAGCTGTGGCACGGTTTTGGGGGGCTGCCTTCTCCTCCTCGCCTCCCTGACAGCAGCAGGGGCCCGGGGGAGGCAGCGAGGGATCTTCCAGGGATAAATCCAGCCGCAGAGCCGTCGGCTGCCTCTCGTTCAATGCGAGGTGACAGCACGGAGCAGAGATCTTGGAGCAGGGGTTCAGGCTACGGCTTGTTAATGGGGGAGAACAAAACCTGAGCTTTAGGTCACCGTGTGTGATTTAAGTGGCCAACCATGGGTCGCTGAGGCCTCTCGGGGGAAGCAGGGGGATGTCACAACACGGCAGGAGTTTTGTTTGCTTTCCAGTGACACGAGGAGCAGAGGGGGGTTGAGCACCCCAACCCACGGCCAAGTTCCCTGGGGAGGGGGGAGATTTTTGGCTTAGGGGCTGCCAGGACACGGCCGGGGCGCAGTCAGGTGCGAAGGCGTGTGACTGTTTCCAAATCCCCGGGGTGCTCTGACTCATGGGGCCGGTGGGTGAAGCGGGAAGTGTTTCCGTAGCCCAGGTGTGTCGCACTGGGCCGCGTTCGGCTGCGGGGAGCCACACGTGCCAGGGGTGTAGTCACTGTGGGGGTGATCCTGGTGCTCGCCCCGGCATCCCTGCCTGCTCCTCCCGGCTGTCCAGGCTCTGTGGAGGAAAGCCACTGTCCCCCCAAGGCCAGTTGTCCCTCTGTTACCCCACCTGATGGGCTATAGGTGACTGTGGGCTCTATAGGGTCATGGGAAGCAGCTCTGCCATGTACGCTTGTTGTACTGAGGGGTCACCCTGTTGTATCAAGGGGCCCCTTGTTAGAAATCGGGGGAGCGGCTGGGCGCGTTGTTGCAGGGTCCCTCACGGTACGGGCTGTGTTTGGGCAGCTCCCTTGGCGAGACGCTGGGCGCAGAGGGGTGCCGGGGTGCCGTCTAGTCTCGGGAGGGTCGGGTGAGCTTCGCCCGTGCGCTCGCCCGCTGTGTCACGGGGCTGTGCGTGCCTCCAGCCCAGCCGGCGGGTGATGCTCTGCGTCCTTCCCCGCGCCCCGGGGAAAAGGCTCTGTGGGCAGGCGGGGAAGCGAGGGCTGATGGGCTGACCTGACCCAGCAGCTCAGCCTCCCTAAAAGTGCTCGCTGCTCCTTGCACCTCTTCCACCGCGGCTCCGTCCTTCCCCATCCCAGCCCGTACGTCGCTGCCTGCCTCTCGGGCAGCCAGCCCGGGGGCTCTGCCCCATCGCAGGGAGCTCAGCCGCCTCCTGGAAGCCCAGCGTGTTTCTGCAGAGCCCGTCCCACCAGCACCGCGCAGCGGGCTCCGAGCTCACATCCCCATCGCGTTCCACGGCAAGGGTTGGGGAGCGCTGGTACCCGCAGATGCTGGTTCGTGAAGCGTTGGCTTTCCAGACCGGCTTCGTGGAAGAAATGAGATTGTGTGGAAAGCTCAAGGGATGCCAGGTTGCTTTCTCTGGTGCAAAAGGTGTTCCTTGCTTGGGGCCGGTGGGGAGCCTGCGACGGAGCAGGCATCGCCTAACAGCGCCCACACCAAAAAGGCCCAAAAGGCTGGGCACCCCGCGTGCCCTGGGCTCGTGCTTGACTCCCCGTCGGGGTTTCTCATGGTCTTTCCCACTCCGTTGCTGCCCGTTGGGTTCCCACACGGTCCTGACCCAGCGCTGCCCCGGTGTGCCGACGCGCGGCCCGGCCGGTGGCAGAAGCCCGTACGGCTCCGTGGGGGAGCAGCCGGGCAGGACGGGGGGTTGCAGGTGTTGGGAGGCTGCTGGGGGGCTCCGTCCCTGGCATCTTCCTCTGCTTCAGTCGGAGGGAGCGGGCTGGAAACGCGTTTGCTCTCCCCGTGCCACCGCGCGCCCTCGCTCCGCGCTCGCTAATAAATCCGCGCTGTTTTTTCCCGGAAGGCTGCTGAACCAGTTTGTTGGAAGAGCAGAGGAAATCGCTATGGGGCATTGCTGAGTGGTTTGGATTTTTCCCTTTTTCCTGTCGTACCAGCCAGGAGGGAGGCTCTGGTGTTTCTTTAACCGCAGCTGAAAAGCTGCTGTTCCAGCGCGGTGGTGTTTGTCTCCAAAAGGAGGTGGTTTAGGTTTCACTGGCCCCACCTGACAGGAATTCGAGCAGGCGCTAAAACTAGGGCTTCTTGTGCCTTCATTATCAGCCTTATCTGCTCCGCTGCTGCCGTGGGGAGTGCGGGAGCCCCCAGGATCTGCTCCAGGCAGCCCCCACCTCCCCGGGCTGAGTCACCAACGGGCCAAGTGCGTTTGCTGCTGGTGTGACGGCAGCTGTGAGACCCAAAAAAAACCAACCAAAAAACAACCCAGCACTGATGCTTTTAATGACAGGCGAATAACGCAGCCCCGAAGAGGATTCATACCGTGCCCACCTCATGCCATGGCTCTTAGTGGTGACTAAGACCGTGCTGGGATGGAGCAGCGACAGCCTCCCCACATCGCCCGAGTCCTGGCGTAATTAATTCTGCAGGTACCTGTATCGGCACATTAACCCAAACTGGCCGTCTTCCCGCCTGTCCCCAGCCTTGTTCCATATTTAATCTTTCATGTTCACCCGAGTCTCTAATTAAACCAGCTGCAATCCTTAGTGGAGAGCCCGCAGTGTACTAGCGAGGTCTGGCGTTCCCCGAGCACTGTGCAATGCGAGACCCGCGCAGCAGCCCACCAAAACCAACCCCCAGGCTCATTCAGTTTTTTGTTTTGTTTCGTTTTTTTACCTTTGTTTTCCTTTTTTTTTTTTTTTTTTTTTTTCCTCCCCTTGAAGTAACACTGATCCCAAAGCAGGGTCCAAAGTGAGGGCCTTTTAGCAGCAAAGCTCTTAAAAAGAGGTGTGTGCGGACTGTCTGGATGTTTTGCTTTTTTTTTTTTTGCTTTTTTTTTTTTTTTTTACAGCAAAGTCATGACCGGTTAGTTTGAGGTATCTGAAAAGTGCTTTTATTGGGTTTCTTTTCACTGGCAGCAGCTCTCTGGAGAGAGACCCGTGTGCTGCTTCCCAAGCCACAGCCCGAGGAGCCGGCGGAGGAGCCGGCCCGTGGCAGGGGCAGGAGCAGCCGCTGTCCTGCCTGTGACGTCCCGCCTGGCCACCTTCCTATTACAGCATCCCGGTTAAAAATAAAACCACACGCCAAGGCAGTGAATGGGGTTCTGATTTCCCTCGGTTGCTGCACGGGTCCGGGTGATGGGGAGCGATGCGCGTTGTAAATAGAACAGCATATCCATGGCAACCCCAACTTTTCATTATTGTTAATTACTTGCACGGTGCCAGAGCCACGCATGGCGCTTCCCGGCGCGGATAAAGATAGATTCCCCCTGTTCAAAGCCTCTCCAAATGACATCGAGGCGACAGCTAGCTCTTGGGAGGCTGGAGCTGGGTCTGGCAGGCAGCGACGGAGACATTTTGTGACGAGTCAGAGAGGAGCCGGAGGGATTTAAAGGAGGAGGGACCAGCGAGACAGCCAGGAGCTTGGGGGGGGGGGCAGCTTTCCTCCCCAAAACCACCTTCCCCGAGCGTTGGGAAATGGTTCAGAGGGGCCATGGCAGCGTGCACCGGGCTGGGAGGGACAAAAGTGATGGGGAGAGGGGCTGTCCTGTGCCTGATGACCAGCTTCTCATTCCTCTCTGTTTAATGGCGCTCGCGGGAGCGCGGAGGGGAGGATTTTGTCACCAAAGGGGCAGGGATCTGTTGGCGTTGGCTCGAGCCCCTGTGCCCCGGAGGAGCCTCCTGCAAAGCTTGCTCTGGTTCATAAACCGTGCGGGTGAGCTTGGCCTCAGCTGGCACCTTTTTGGGTGGGTTTTGCTTGTCTGTTCGCTGAGTTTTATTTTATTGGAAGTGGTTTGAAAGCACGTGGGTGAAGGGGTCCCCGTCCTGCGGGCCAGGCTGGCCCCAGTCGGTGCTACAAGCGTTAGATTTGTACCCAAAATCCTGCCGTCGCTGTCTCCAGTGCCTGATCACTTGCCCGTCCTTGAACGGAGGGTGTGAGCAGCCACGGGACGGCCGTGCCTCGGTGGGCTCTCCATGGCCACGGCACCGGCCAGCCCCCCCAGCCCCTGGTCCCCATCTCACCCCCCCGGCCTGGCGTGGGCACAGATGGAGCTTTTTAACCCAACAGCTTTTTCCTGATGTGACTTTTCTGGCCCCGTTTCTGCAGCACAACACTGCCTGGTGTTAGAGCCCGAGAGACGCCCCGCGAAAGGGGAAAACCTGTTGGTTGTGCACCTTGACGCTATGCGAGGGAAACATCCCAGTCCCACTGCCTCCCACTCTCCTACTTACCTCAGAGAAGAAAAGTCTCTTTTCTGGTTCCCCTCCTGGCCAGTGGAAGGATCGCAGTTCTCTCCTTTGCAGAGATCTTTTCTCCCCAACATTTTCCAGATGGTCACTGCCCGAAGCAGGGGGCTCGGCAACAGCTCGGGTCTGGGTAGTCCTGTGTTTGGCCAAGGCGGGTCACGCTCACAGCCCCGTTTGGGTCCCTCTGGGGCAAAGGAAGGTCACTGAAGTTTGCTGGGTGGGGATGCGGCTGAGCTCAGGATGGTCCCAGCAGGGACCGGTGTATTTGGCTCCCCTACTGCCTTTTAGTGCAAGTCACGGCACAGGAGACTGGGCACGAGGAAAGGTAGTTTGGCTGTTTGTTTAATATTAAGACAACTGGGAGAAACATTCCCAAGGATTTACAGTTTACTTTGTCCCCTCCCTTTGGCATTCCCAGTCTGTACAGTCTCAATTGCTACAGGCTTTAATCTTCAACATGTGGTTTATTACTGCTGCTTTTTCTTTAAATATTACTGTTTTCTAGGTAATTTAGTGGTCACAGCCATACAGCCACTTTTAGACATTTATCTCCTCTCTCGTGGTGAGAAGCTGATGGATATAGGTGGAGGCAGTTGCGTGACGTTTAGTCTCACTCAGAGTCCAGGAACATGGCTGTAAGATTGTTTCAAGCCATTTTGATTTTATTATAAACCAAAATACTTCACGTTCAGTGGCACCTCAGGTACACAGGATAATTACTCTGGGGAAAAAAACCCAAACCAAATCAAACCTAAATAGGTATCAGTATAACTGTAGCTCAGTTCAGCTTTTTCACGAGATCCCAAAGTGGAGAGCAACCAACATCCCACCGGCCTTGGCTGTTAGGCTACTTATGGGCCATTATTTCAGCGTTATACGTTAGCAGTGGAAGCTGTTTGATAGAGATCACTGTCTAGTGAGCCACGGCGAGCTGCATCTGAAAAGGACCATCTTCATCATCCAGTCGCATTTTCCAATGCAAACGTTTTGTTCTGAAGCCGTACGATGGATCATCTGATGTGACGGGGTGTGTGGGGGGGTAGTGACTTCTTGCACCTCGTCATCGCTTTGTCGGCCAGCGGGGAACGTCGCCGCTAATGCGGTAGCCGAAAGGCCCCACGAACAGGAGGGTGGGAAGGGCTCGAGTGTGTGCTCCGGGCAGCTCGTTGTGCTCTTCACCATGATCTTCGTGAGAGAACGTCGGGGTACTGAGTGTATTTATGTTCCAAAAGGCAGCTCTGGTTGTACCATCCAGCCTTTCCAACGAGCCGGAGCAACGATGACTTAAACTGAGGGATTATATATAACTTGACTATCACAAATCAAGTAGCAAGCAGATGAAGCTTACTGGTTTGTACGGTTCTCTCATGCTGTGATATGTGCTAATATCACATAAAAGTAACAACTGTTGAGGAGCTTCCCTGCAATGTCTTTTTCCATCCTTTATCACAATTAAGTTAAAAAGACTGGACCACTGTGAACTCTATTTTTACACCCTCGGGCATGTGCTATCTCCTTTGAAAGCTGCCACTGTTTTAGGAGTACAAGAAGGGAGGGGACTGCATTTCTATACCCCTGAACTCACACAAAGTCAAAGTGTGACTTTCATTGCGTGCTGCTCTTCTGTCCTTATTCTGTGTCACTGTCAGCATAAAAGCACTGTGATTCTCTTTTTAGTTACAAGAGGTGTTAGAAATGAATGTCCATTCACATTTAAGATTAGCTTATATGGCATATGATTCTTTCCAGCGCTACGTGGCAGCATAATTCTGACAACAGCAATGTTAAACAGCAGAGTCAAAAGGAAACCGGACAAAGAAATGTCAGTATTCACACCATTTAACAATGCTCCCTACTTGTTTTTGCAAAAAAAAAAAAAAAAAAAAAGCCCCAAAAGATTTTAAACAAAAGGAAATGTCCTTCATTCAACACTGTTAAAATCTTTCAGCGCTGTCAAAGTGACTTCAAAGCTTCTCCACATCTGTCTGCTCCAGCCAAAGTGCTGATGTCTGTCCTCAGGCTTTCGTGATGTACCCTTCTCTGATAAGGAAGTCATAGATTTTCCTGGTTTTGTTCACATCGATCTTGATGAGTGCTCTAGCCTGAGCTAGTCTCAGGCCTCCTTGTTTGTTACACTCGTTCACTAAAGCAGCTTTATATTCTAAATAGGCTCCAGGGACCAACCTCACCATCTGACAGAGCTGGAAGACAAAAGGTGAAGTTAATAAACGCTAACACTTGTCATGCTCTTTCATTTGGTGATCCCTGTTGGGGGGAGTAACATTGTGAATATTTTTCTGCAAACATTTTCAATGTGGTTGTTTTTTTTTTTGTTTTGGTTTGGTTTTTTGGTTTTTTTTTTCGTTTTTTTTTTGTTTTTTTTCATGGGGGAGGCATGCAGTAATTGCATTAGTAGCTGTTTCGATCCACAGGTAGGGAGGGGAGCAACTTGCTGGCTGCTGCATTCAAAAACATTCCTGACTAAAAAACAAACTAGGAGGATGAAAGCAAGCTCTCAGCTCACAGGAGCGTAACTATGAGTGTGTCCTGCGTGGGCGTTGTTCTTTACAAACCAAGGGAAGTACACATGCCAAAGAGACTTGCAACCAGCAATTCAGCATGCTGGACCAGAGCCAGGGAGGGCATCTGTCTATTAATCCCCTGCAGACTAAGTCTTTAATACCTTTCTACAAAAGCAGCCATGCACACAAACGCCTGCCCCCTCCGGAAGTCTAGGATGGAAACTGTGCAGGGAGGGCATGACGTGTTTGGAAGTTTCTTAAAAGGAATTGCTTTCAAAAGCCTCTGTGCTCTGCTGTGAGGTTGCAATGCTCCCATTTAGCTTCCAAATACCAGCCGCCTTCTACATGGTGCATTGTATTGCTCCCAATGGAGATACTGGCTGTCTCCTCCTTTTAATAAGGAAATGCTTAATGATTGTTCCTCATTGATAGGAAATTGCAGAATTCAGAGGAACTCAGACTTTATGTCTCAGCTGATGAGGAAATCAGATTCCCCATATATACTAATGTCCTAGTCACAATTATTTATATGCTGAAGGGAGCCAGAAATGCCATGTTCCATGGTGAATCTGTGATCTGATTTTCAATGCTGGCATCCCCAGAGAAGGGGAAACTGCTTCCACACAGGGAAAAGTCTGAAATACATTTGCATTTCACGTACACTGAAATCTGCCCTGTGGACAATCTAAAGACACAGATTATGACTTCTATTAAAAAACAAAACAAAACAAAAAAAAAAAAAACAAAACAAAAAACCCCCCAAAACCAAAAACCAACAACCAAACTTTCATTTCAATAGTTTTCCAGTGTTGCCTTTCACTGAATTAGAGGACAGGCCTACACGGGGCTGCAGAAGAAAGTGAGCCTGAAGCATCCAGCAGGCCCCCTGCTGCGAGGTTACCTCTCCTGGGGGTTGCTGCAGGAGTTGCAGTCCCACTTCTGGCTGCTCTGCTGATCTTTTCCTGTGCCTCTGATTGCTTTAGGGGACTGCAAGAGCACTCTACATGGGATTGCAAACCGCAATACCAGGCCAAGCTAACAACCCATGGCTTAAAGAAAGCCAGGTTCCATTCTCTGCCATCTGTGCGTGCAAAAAGCTTCATATATGCACTGTAAAGCAGAAATATGGAAAAAACCCATGAACAATAGACTGTTATCACCTCTGTGGTTCACATTAGTGTTACAGTGAAAAACCAACGAAAAATGAACCATAACAGGTTGAGGTTTGGCTGTGAGATCTCTATAATATAGAAAGAACTCTGCTATTCAGGTTCAGTGATGTGTCCAGTGGGCCCCCCGATTAAATCCTCTGCCAGTTTTAAAAACCAGTGTTCATTAAGAAAAAAATAACCCTTCTGCTCAGCCCAGTTTCACAATGGAGGAAGAGAGGATGTCATACTCTAGATGTTATAACAACTCCTAATAGCAGCTTGGCGTGCTCCACCTTTCTTTGCTAAATAAGCTTATTTGCTGCAGCTATCTTGTACGTATAGTACAGTAACTGAAATTAAGAAGCCAACTTGGAAGACTTGAATGATTTTTGTGAGCCGGAAAGAGTAGTCAGGGCATATAGCTGAGGTGATATTCATAGCACCTGAGACAGATGGTGTGAGCACCACTGCACTGTGAAGATAAAAGCTTTACATAGATTATCTTTCCATTCCTTTCCTCACCTCCTTCTCCTTCTCGTTAAGTTTCTCTGTCCCTGGGAGACCTGTGAGGTTCAGTGGCGGGGCACTCCGTCTACCTGCAGAGACAAGAAAGGAAAACACTGAAAGACTTTGAGCAGCTTGGCTGTGGCTGTTCCTTAGGTGTGTTATCACAGAGGCAATTAAATCCCTGCGATGTTAACCCAGTACGATCCAAGTGCTTATAGACAAGGTTATTTAGGGCTTAATGTAAAAACTGCACTGATTTGATAGAAGGTATGATTTTGCAGTCGGTGGAGTTAAGCGCGCCGTAAATATTTGCATGAGGACTCTTACGCTGTTAACCCTGGCTCGCTGGCTTTTAGGAGGAACTGCAAGACCATAGCTTTCTGTCAAATTGGCACTGACTGTGGTTAAGCTGGGCTGCACCTCCTGACTAAACTGCCTCTTCCAGCCAGGGTCAGGGAGGTCAGTGCTGGTGGAGGGTGTGAGCAGTGCGCAGGGCTAACTCCCAGCAAGGGTGAAACCAGCACCCTGCAAGGATGCTGGGGTTGCTTCTTGGTGTGATAGCAGCCAATTTCTCTGGCATCACTGATAACTTCCATGAAGCGGAGTTTTCTTTAAATGCCTTTAAATACGATGCAGATATTGTAAAGCAAATGCAGTCTGGGGATTTATTTTTGTCTGATACGATAAACAGTACTGAAAGAAATAGCTATCACAAGGTAGTGTGATAGTTCTCACTTTTGCTATTGTGTGTAACTTTGCTGATCGTTAACTGGTGCAGCTTAAACTTTCACGAGGGCTGTCTACTTGCAGCGCTGTTTTTTGTTTTGTTTGGGTTTTCTGACACTATTTTTTTTTTAAACTTCCAGAGCTCAGAACAAAGCTAAAGTTATTTATTTATATTTTTAGCAAGTCTATTGCCCCTGTACTGTGGGCTGCATATTTAGCACTGTTAGAGGTAGGTGTCTCTATCCCAGGACAGACTTCCCAAATTTGGCAAAGTGATAAGATCTTGGGAAATCTGCAGCTCTGTTTTCCCAAGGACTGTGCTGGCTGCTGCTCCAGACCCTGCCCTGGCTGGGTCCAGCCTCTGGGACCGGGGAGTGAGTCCCTCTTTCTCCTGTGAATGTGTAGCAAACAGATGGGAGTCTGGCTGGATGAGGGGAGCCTGATTGGGAATTGAAGGATGAGAAAGAAGCAGGAGTAGAGAGTCTCTGGTAGGTGTAGAGGAGTTATTTCCCAGCACTGCTCCCTCTCTCTATGGCTTGGAATGAGCGTGCTATGATGAGACATGACAGAATTTGGTTTTACTCTTTTATAAGCCTAGGAAATAACACATACACACACACAAACTACATTAAAGAAAACATATTAAAGCTGCAAAGTCAAATCTAGAAGTGAAGTTAAGCAACATTAATTTGCCCTCTTGTATATTCAGTATGATGCAGCCTTTAATTATATAGACACGTGGCAGTTTTTCTGCAGTATCCTTGCCTTATTCAGTATGCAGGATGTTTGCTTAATTGGCAACTATATGGTATTTTGTTTGGGTTTTGTGATACTGGTTGTAAACACTGCATGCTATCTGAGTTCCATAGGCAAAACAATTCATGTTCTCTTGGGCTTTTCTCCTTTATTGGCCACTGAATACTTGGCAAAAAATTAATTTCATTCTTCATACTAGCCCTTCAGCTGGGGGGGATAGTGTCCCCATTTCATGGACTCTGGATGCCCAGCCTGAGATACACAACGTTATTTTTTCTTCAAAATACCAGAGCTCAGTGATCACCAAATATGTTTAGAACATTGTGCATACTGCAGTGACTAATTGCTTGGTGTTCTGACCCAAATTTCCAAAGCTCCTGGCAGAAATTAAGAACAACATACAGACTCAGTGTCCACCTCTGAGAAGTTTGGTTCAAGTGGTTTATTAGCATCCACATAAAAACTGAATGTAGAGACAGAGCTAGAAGCCAGTTTTCCCTGGCAACATTTAACAACCTTATAGTAAAACTTTATCCTAGTCTCATTCATTGCATGCTACCCTGTGACCTCAACAAACAAGATGGGATTTTATAGAATTCTTGTTCACGAGTGCTTTGACTGAACCCTGAATCTGTCCTTACTGGGCACTGAAATAAGTGTAGGGGCCCTCTTGGTGGAAAAAAACTCTAATTTGTGATGATAGAATTAACGAATATAAAAGCAACTTTATAGAAAAGTAAAACTGAAGTTGCATAGGCAACCTGTCTCATCTCATTCTGTCACTCTGGAGCACTTGATGCTGCAACCACTGCCTGCTTCTCAGGCAACTGGGTTTTGGTCTTCTGCCCTCCCAAATCTGCTTTTTGTCATGTTCATATTGCTATGGTATGTGCTGTACAGCTTCATTAAAAACCTGGATTAGCTTTATCTTTTAAAGATAAAATTTTGTTCTCACGTGAAAATTCTTTTCTTTCCTGCCTTGTTACTATAGCTTTAGGGTGGGTTTTCCCCCTGTAGTCAGAAAAACCTAGAAATTCAGGAAAAAATCCTACAGGATTTGTATGTGGAGTGAGTTACAGATTGAGGTAATGTTGACTTAAGCAGTGCTTAACCATGAGACTTGAGGACTGATGCTTTAGCACTCAAGCAAAAGAGTCACTCTCCACTGGCTGTCAGAACAATACTACTGATGTATGGCTGGCTTTTTATCACAGACCATCATCTAACGTTTACCTGAATTTGAAGGAACTGGTACCGTGGGACTCAGGCCGGAATCACTGAAAAGAAAGGAAGTTTTCAAATTGTCTTCATGGTTTTTTATGAATAACTGCATATATTGGCCCTGAAACTACTTTTTTTCCCCAACTGCTAATAATTACACAATTCAACTTGCATAACCCAAGCCCTGATCTCAAGTCAACACGATTTCTAAATATTTAGTGCTCCCAGATTGAAGACCATGTCTGAAACATGTTAAAAAAAAAATGGGGGAGGCAGGGGGGCCAATAAAATATGTAGTGGAGACTGACTGGGGTAATTATAAATGATCTTCTCTGACCATGTGGCATACAGGATGCGCTTCCTTCGCATTGCAGCTTGCTCCTTAAATCAAAGTGCTTGTGCAGGGTGACTACACATTAATAATGCTGCTACATCTAAAATCATCTGAAACATTTCAAGTGTCATCTGTGCCCTCATTAATATCCATAAAGACCTCATTTCCCTCTATGACTTTATTAACAGCAGTTAAGTTCTTGAAATATAAAATACATAAAACTGAGTTTTTTGCCCTTTCTAGTCACTTGCTTGTCTGCACTTCAACAAGCACTACTGCTGTTATCCAGTTTCTTGCCCTTCTGCATTTTGAAGACCCTTCCTACTGTAATAAATTGGGAATGCATTTGTTACTATCAGAAAAATGTTTGATGCACCTTTGTGACTAAAGCATAGGTGTGTAAAATGCACAGTCTTACTGTGACCGTACATATCAGCTTGTCGACTGAGCCACTGCTGGCAGGCACTGCTGTCCTGGATGTACTGCAGGACTTCAGAAAGCATGGTGCGCTTCAGGCGTTCCTCATCTCTGGTCTTCTTGAGGTGATCGTATGTTCTGGCACCTATGGAAAACAGATGCCACATCCTCACAAGATGCCTTGGTCAAAACTTTCAGACTGTTGTTTTTCTGCTTTAGGAAGTGAGAAACTGTTCTCTAGCTCTGGACCAGACTCTGCTATTCTCCCTCATGACAACTACTTGGCATCAGAAGGTATTAGATTCCACCCTGCACCCTTCCCCCCATTAATTTCAGGCCAAAAACAAATAAGAAAGGCTTCCATGATCCAATTCCAGGCCGTTTCATTTATGTAGAGGTCTTGGGCCTCTCCCCAGATATCACACTTGTTGATAGCCGGTGGAAGTGTCCAGAGATAAAGCACTGGAGACCACTGTACCACGACACATATTTTTTTTTTTGTCTGAATCTTTTGCAAAGTGGTGACTAAAGCAGAGCTCTGCTAGACAGTGCATTCTCCAAGCCAATGGCTCAAACTAGCTTTAAAAAAGCACAGCTGGACTGCAGCATTATTGCTAAAGCCTTATTCAGTTAAAGAGCTAGGCAAATGCATTTCAAAAATAAGTGTCTTTTTATTTAACGCATCCTAAATGTAAAATCATCCTTCCACACCCTGATGAATGAGAGTGGGCTGAATAATGCATCAGGTACTTACTACAGAAATTGGTGATTCCTGCTGCTCTGTATTCCTGTAGTCGCTTTATTTCCCTTCGCAGTTCAAATTCCACTGTTTTACCAAAAGAGTAAGCAGAAGGGAAATCCAAAAAACAAATGTGGGTCAGTGGGGGTGGCAGTGAACTGTGGTGTATGAGAAACATTGCTATTTCTTGTTTGTCTACACGGTTTGGCTATCAAGTATACAGAACCCCAGACAAGGTTAACCTCTCTGCACAACTCTGTATCACATCTCAGACTCGCTGCGTCCTAACGCTCTTTGATCACAGATTTAAGCTGGTTTTTAGCATTTGTCTGCTCAGAAAATTTATTTTACCTCCCTGCTTTGACAGTTTCTTTGCCATACCCTGGACAAGGCAAATAACAATAATGTAGGATTTCCGGAAGGCATTTCAATAGGTTTGAAAAACCACTCCATCCAGGCTCCCTATAGCATCTAATATTGCCTTTGAACTATGATTTTCATGACTGGACCTTCCCAAATCCTTCCTTGCCGACAACTCTTTTCCTGCAGTCACTAAGATTAAATACCCACGTTTCTTTTGCTCAGAGATATTTACTGCCTATAGCTTTTATCAGCTGGCTTCCAGACATTGCTTAGTTTTACAGTGAGCAAGTCTGCTTGTCTTGAATTTGTTTACTTATACTACTCAAGACATCTGTATAATGCGTGTACTTGATTGTCAGGTTAACTTGAGGACTTTGCTATTGCTACAACAGCAAAACCAGGTCCCAGGACTTGCACTCGCATGTAAGACTCGTGATTTTGCAGGATCATACTTTTGGTATTTCACACAGGGTGTCCTGAAAATACAGTCACAACTATTTAAATGCCTTGTTCCTTCTAATGAGCAACAATTTTCCCAGTTTAAGTCACAGAATTAAGCAGGATGTAATGACTTGTACTAGAATTTGACTAAATGCATGCTATGATTATGCGTAAAGACTCGAGATGACTCGGTGATGGAACAATGCTCTCCCTTTAAGGTAAGGGACATAATGACAGCTGTACTATATAATTATGTACCTATGTAATACTTTAACATATATCTTTCAAAGAACTCACAATTTGCTGCCAGGTCCCCATCTCTCAACACACATAAATTCTAGGGATTTTGTTCTTTCAATGATACAGAGTCCCAGTAAACAAACAGTGGTCTTTTGATAAGAAAATACTACTTCTAACGCATGACCAGTATGTTCAATCAACTGAGATATCAAACAAAGAACTCAGACACAGGTTAGTGGAAAAAAAGTTGCTGCTCATTTAATGTATCAAACCACAAATGTATTTGTTTTTCTGACATAGTTAGGTGGGGGAGGAGGAGAAAAACAACCTCCTGCCCTCCAAGAGTGGTATATATTTAGGAAAGTTTGTAGCTGATGCAACCCCTCATTATGCCTGCTGAAGAACACACACGCTAAAATCCTCAGAATACTTACATGCATGGCTTTCAATGAACTTATCATGCTCTACTGGTCCAAGAATTCGAGCAAATCGTCGCATTGTTTCATAAAGGTCTTGAACCTCCTTTGGATATCGCCTTTCCAAAACTAGAGGGGGAGAAAAAGTGACACACCTTACCACTCCTACTGTGAGAATAAATTCCCTGGAACCTGAAGTGACTACCAGTCTCTGTGAACTGTCCAAAGATGCAGATTTGGTGCACTTCTTGGCCATTTTGGTATCACAACTACAGATTGCTGAGTAAAAAGCAACAAAATTATACCGCCCTTAAAATTCTAAAAGCATAAAGGATGATATTTGAATGTTATTTGATAATTTATTAGAATAGTGAGATGTACTTAAAAGGCCCAGATTTCATCTTCACCCCTCTCCCTACTCAGTGGAGGCCAAAATGCTTCTGAAGAGCAATTCTGAGGCAGTAACTAAAAGACTGAGCTGGGAGTAGTTAGAGCCAGCCAGCTGGAAACAGCGCAGGAAATCTGCTGGAATTCAGATCATCTGAATATGGTCCAGTATGAATAAACCACAGTGGTGCACTGGAAACAGTGAACATGAAAAGTTTTGCTTCCTGAATACAGGCCACTGTAAAGTGAAGCAGTTACACCTGATACTCACTCTGGAATTTTCTGAGGTTGATTAGGCCATGATCTCTTATAATTCTGTAATTGAGAGCAAAATGGTATTAATAACGGCATTAACTCATGTATTACCTCATAAATACAAAGGCTTCAGAAGAAAGTCTGATTTAGACCAGCAGAGGGGTCTATAACTAAATGCGTATGAAATTTCCATAATCCTTGAGTTGGCTAGCTGAGAAACATGATGTAGTGATGCAGCATGGCTTTAATCAGGGTAGATTTTGGATCACGGTGTGCATTAGTCCAACTCTGACAAGGCTGAGCACAAAGGGAGCTACAATTGCTTTAAAGGTTTCAAATTGCCTCTTTAGGCACAGATTTTGCATCTGTAATGTCTTATAACTTGTCCTTCCAAAACTGGAGGTAAAGGAATGTCTCATGAAGCATGATTTCCAGCTTCAGAGAGAGACAAACATCCTTCTGCTAGAGCAAGGGTGAGAGATGGACTGTAAATTTCACCACTGGGAGCAGGATGAAGGGATTTTTCCATGACAGCTTAGATTTTAAAAAGAGGAACATAATTTAGGTAACTCATAAGTTTGAAATGCTCCTGACAGGATCAGGGAAATGAGCAGAGTAAAAAGGCAGGTAAGATATTTACAAGTGCATGACAAATACATTTGTCACAGGTTTCAGCAAATGTCATGTGGTCATTGCTATGTGGCAATTTGATAAACACCCAACTTCTGCAATGATAAGAGATACTACAAAGTTGGTCTAGTCAAGGGCAGGTTGGAATTTGCTCTATAAAATCCATTCTATTTTCTTTAGTATGTATAAAAGAATATTCCTGTCCCATGTAGAGAAGCCTTTATGAGACTGACCAGCATTTTTATGTCATTTTCCAGATTTTTGTCCCATCCTGCTGTAGAAACTTTACAAAACCCAACACCGACTTAGGTTATGTAACTGAGTCTTATGTCACTTTCAATTAGTATGACATGATTTATCATAATGGAAATTATATCACATAAATATTTTTTATTTATGAATTATAAAGAACCAGGTCAATACATATCAACTCTTACCTGTCATTCAGCAGAACTATGCTGCATTATGAGGAGAAGGAATGGAGGAGTCTTACTCCAAATTACTAATTCTTCCAGCAGGGAGTAATATAGCAAGATATAATTTTAAATATTGAACAAAGTATTTGAAAGTTATAATAAAATTGAATTTAATTAATAGATTGAGTCATTCTAGAAAGCTGTCAAATGAACTGAATAAATTATTCAAACTCACGTCAGCAATATAGTTATCTTCATTACACATTGTGGAAAACTAACTTATGGACCACTAAGAATTAAGAATAACGATGCAAACATTTCTATGGAGAACGTGGGGGTCTAGCAATTAGTCACAGACTGCCAACTCTTTTTTTTTTTTTTTTTCCCCTGAAGTAGAAATTGAATTATCTCTAGTCCATCAGCATTACCCAGGGAACAAAAAGAACAGAGATTTTACCTATTTTTTTCTGGTTCCTAGCCCTGGATCTGGGACTAGTTTCGCTGATAGTATTTCAGTTTCTCATGCTGCAAAACGGCTACGTGATCTCATAAGGTGTGCTAGAAACTTCGTTATTATGTATAACTGGATTTGTCATAGTAATACAAAGAGCACTGCGTACGTGACTTCTGTGCACTAAAAAGGACTGAAAAATAGGCTTTTCACAATTAATGTCTTGTTTTGAGAGTTTAAAGGAGAGTCACAGTGTGTAGAGGTCCTTTGTCAACCGTGTGTACAAATAAGTATCAGGGTCTGCTGCTTTGTGTTTTCTGGACTGGAACCATTGCTAAAGCCAGGTGCCTGATCTTAAGCTGCACACAGGAGAACCATATATCCAAGATGAAGCCTGTCATGCAAATCTCATAGCAGAAGGTCTCCATGCATGGGAATTGTCTGGAAGAGTGCTATAGGAAATCAATATGTTTAGTATTGGGACAATATTGGGGACTAAAACGTGGTAATGAAGCAAAGGAACAGCGTTACTGCTTGGAAACTCACTTTTTTCTTCTCTGTCTTTCCTTTAACCTGGAATGATAGATATCTACAACTGCAATCTTCAGAGCTGCAAAATAACAACAACAAAAAAAGATTACAGAATACATAAGTAATCACTGTATTGGTTTAATTTTCAAGCCTTTACATTCATGGTAGGCTGAAATGGTCACTCTGCTGTTTTAAAAATCACACAGCAATCTTGCAGGGGCATAAACTCACTAGAGGCTAACCTGCAGACTATACATGCTACCTGTAGTAGCTTCCTTCTGCTTACTCCTTCCAAATACGTTACTGCCTGTAAATAATGAACCTGGATAGATCCTGAGGACTCTTCTCCTCTTCTTTCTTGGACTGTTTTACTATTAGCACTTCTTTGTTCTTTCCTACATGCAATTGTTAAATATTCCTTCTCCTGAAAAGCAAATCTATCAGATTTAAGGATCTGAGGTATCATATTTGGACAAAGGCTTCTTTGCACAGAACAAGGAACTCAAAAATATAAATGCGGTTCTGAACCGTGAAGATTCGAAGTAGCCTTTGCTACGCTTCTTAAAAACATCTACAAGATTTTAGCTTGTTAACTTCTAAACTTATCTGTCTGCTAGAAGAACAAAAATAATAGTTCACGACAATGCGAAGCAGCACAGGAAAAAGCTATGCTCATTAGAAATCATATCCTTTTCAAAATCAAATCTGTCTGCAGTCTGGCTGATCCACTTGGAGATCCTTCAGCTTCTTTTTCCTGTAACCATTAGGTTAATAAACTTTTTTAGTGAATTCTTGAAAGAAAAGGTAGGGAGACACCTATCACCTTCCCTTCCCTCATCTTGTTAAATAATACAAAAATTACAGGTCATTAAATAAGTCTAGAGTTGGCCAATTTCTTGGCTGGCTTTTTTTCCTTTATGTTAATCATTTCAATACACTCGCAGAAGGAAAGAGCCTGAAGACTTGACAGTGGGTTTACACTCTGTAGAGACAACACGCAGCTCTTTGAAACGAAGCAAGAGCATGTCCCCTTTCAGCCCACCGTGCTGTGTAAACAGAGGTGGCCCAAGTATGACAGAATCCAGAATCCACTCCTCTCTCTGTAGTTACAGGAAAAGAGCAAAACTGATACTGGCAGTTCATTGACTGCACTCTCCAATAAATAATTAATAATGCAGTTAAGAAAGAAGTGTGGTTATGTGTCTGTTTAAAAATATGTATTTATATGTAAACACCAGGAAGCCCCTAGCCTCTAGGCAATTCATCTGTGCAGTCAGTCCTCTAGGTAATACAATTTCTTACAAACAGGGACAGCTAAAGCCCAAAAGCTGTGCCTATTAGCTCAGGAGCCAGCAGCTTTGAGTTACACTTGCTGATCTCATATTAGCATAAAAAAATCTTCAATTTACACAAAACTAATCTGATGTTAATCTAGGAGTAAAAGATTACCTATGAAGACAGGAGGGGTGGGACAATATTCTTACTTCTTTTTGCAAATTTATTGCAAAACCAGAGCATTCAAGAGCCATTGTGTATTTTCACAGAGAGGTATTTAAGTTTCCTAATTTAAGAACAAGCACAGGTAGCAAATTCTCCTTCCTGCTAAAATGTGGGAACAAGAAATTGGGAAATGCAGCTAGTTAAACATGAATGAAATATATTACCAAGTGCTGGAATCAGTGCCAACTTGTGGAAAATATTTTTGTATTTTTAAACTCTCTGCAAGCTAAGCTAACATGTTATTTTCTGGGGTTTGTGTGGGCAGAACTTAATAAATACATGCAGAAACTGCATTGGGGAACCTCTATAAATATCACAAGTAATTATGCACCTATAACCATTGCATTTTGATTATTTCACCTGAGTGTACAATATTCTGAAAGAAATTATGATCAACTGGGGAGGGGAAGGAACATTCATGAGAACAAATGAAGGGAAAAAAATGGGGCTTCTGCTTACAGAAAAATTAGTATTTGCTGCCACATGCACTTTTGGAGGGGCTTTTGTTTTTAATAGACATATTCACACAGGAACAGCCGATTACAAAATCTGGAATGCATGAATAACTCAGACTACTATACTGTTACATGCTGCATTGAAATGAGAAAAGAGATGCTGTACGAATGAAAATGATTTGCCTGTACTTTCCCCATGGAATATACCAGGAAGGCAGTTGTTTGTACTGCTAACTTAAAATAATCCAAGCTGACACCGTATTCAAAGTGTCCATTTTGGGAAATGATAGGTTCTTTGAGATGGTCAGAGTAGCTGGGAAGGATCCAGTGATAGGCAGAAATTCAAGGCTCCTTTCTTCATTCCAAAAAATCAAAATATTTTGGTTTCTCAAGAGCGTGTCCAAAACACTTTATTTGCTTTTTATTCCTCTTCAGCCTCATTTGATCTGCAAAAACTTTTTTGAGCACTAATGAGTGAGACCTTTGTTTCATGCTAGCTAACCTGTTTGGCATGCAAGGCCCAAATAATGGGAAGAATGCAAACTAATCAAAGTAAACAGGCTGTGTATCCAGTGTGTGCCTTGCTTCGTACAAACTTAATGGCTACAATCCAAATTCACTCTCCCTAGAGGAAAGCAGAACCCTATGCAAACAGAGTATCTGCCTTCAGAGCAATGCAGGAATCTCCACAAAAGAATCAATATCATGTAATATTTAGAAGGACATTGACCACTTTCTATCTTATAAAATGCAATTTCACTACTGTACAGAGTTGCAGTCTATTTCCACTCACTTATAAACTTGCTGTTTCAGCAATTACTTTCCAGTGTTAGAAGTAAAAATCATTTACGTGAGAAGGAAAGGGGAGAAAAAGCTGGGAAAAAGGGTAAATTACTAAGGTTATGATTCAGTCTGATGAAAACTTGTAATTCATGAAATATTCAAGCACTCTGGGCTGAATCAGATTTGTAACTAGTTATTTCTTTTGATCCGTCCATTATGTCTTTGTTTAACTGCAATATATATTTGCATACAATTACTATATTGCAAGTACTGAATAAAAGTTAACAGTTCAAGAAGTTAATTGAAATATGAGAGTTTTCATACAATTTCTACCATCTCACTAATATCAAGAAGTGACTGAACAATGTCTGTGACCTCCTGTGTGGTGGGAGGAGCTGGTGAGTCAGCAGGTACAGGTTTCTGTGTTCCTCATAAAAGGCTGCCTGGGAGTCTTTCCACCTTGTATTAAATTGCACTCTTCTTTCTTGTGGGAATACTGTGAACTTGTTTAGAGCGACACAGGAAAATATAACAGGGAAAATGCAATGATATCAGGAAACAGGTCAAACAGCTTTGAACGAGAACTCTTTATAAAATGTTTTTTATAAAATTTTAAGAAAAGCGGAGCAATGTAGAGGAAAGGGAACAAGGGGGAATTTCGTTCCAATGAAAGCATCAAATATTCCTGTGTGACGTGCAAGCTAGACATTGCAGCACTGCTCTGTGACTTGTGAAACGAAAGAGAGACCATAGGAATTATTCTGGTCAGTGTGTTCTCAGGGTCTAGCTTGAGTAACTTTCAGAAAATGGAATATAAAAGTAATTTTCAAAAATGAATCTTGAACCCAGTGAGGTTTAATGTATGGCAGGGAAGGAAACTGAGGACTTTTTCACACACCTTAATCTATGCTGCAAGACCCCATCTGGGTTTCTCTGGACTATAAAATGTGTTAAACCCCTGTTTTACACCTTTACCTTTTCAAAAAAAAAAAAAAAAGTTTGCTGTTTGGCTAGCAAAAATGTGTCTCGAGCAGGTGTGGAAGACGGCCACAGGGCTGCTTGTCAAGGACATTTCTGTAAGATCCGGTGTAAGAAGTTTGCCAGTTGGCAGGGCTGGGGTAGAGAGGCACGTAGAGCTGCTGCCGGGAAGCAGTGGGACAGGAACCCTTGGGAGATTGGAGAACCCCGGCCTTCGGGGCTGCCTCAGCCTTCTCTGCCTGTTAACTAGAGAGCGCAACAGTTTCTTAAATCATCCAAATGCCTGCTCCTGCCGCCAGTTCCAAATGTTGAGCCATTTTCTACAGTATGAAATCCTACAATTAGGTTGCAAAATATTGTCAAGCAAAGTCACCGTCTGAGATCTCTAAAACTGTAGGACGGGGAGGATGTAGCTCCTTCCTTTTTTGTATTAACTTGGAGAAGGGAAAGATCTAATTCCAAAGTTTTTTTGAAAATAATTCTTTCTATCACCAAGATGCCTCATATAAAAGAAAAACAGCTGGCTAGACCCTGGGACTTCATTTTTTAGAGACATTTTCTCTCATGTGGGCAGATCTAGGACAGCTGTGGGAAGGAATATGCCAGTTCCTGAGCTAAGAGATCGAAAATGTAGTTGGTCACACTCCATAACCTCTGCCAAACAGTTTTCACAAGGCAAATGCCTGACATCCTATACTAAATACTGAAGACAACTGAAGAATGGACTAGAGAACACCCAATGAAATTATCAGGCAAAAGATTTGACAGACAGAAGGAAGCATTTTTTCACACAACACATAATTAAATTGTAGAACTCCTAACTCAATTGTGGAACTCACTGCTACAGGATGTTACGGGGGCAGAAGTACAAATATATATAGTTCTAACAGTAGTTACCAAAATTCATGAAGGACAGATCCGTTGGCCAAAATGGTCTGAACACACCTATGGCTCAAGACATCCCTAAACTTATCACTGCAAGAAATGTGTAAGATACGCCAGGAAAAGTATCTGTCTATACTTGCCTTTTCTTACATTATTCTCCTGTGCATTCGCTGTGGGGCACTAACAGGACACAGAGCAAGAGAGACCAAAGGGTCTGGCCCTGCATAGCTTTATGATATTCTGGAGAGATGAGGAAAGCTGATTTTTGCATTCAGATTGACAACTTAAACAGAAGGCTGGTAGGAGATATCTTAAATGGCTGAACTGTGCAGACGGAGGAAGACACATGTGAGGGGTATGGAAGACAGTGCTAGTAAACCAGATTGAATGAATATTAAGCTATCAATTAATGAACAGAACTAGGAGATTATTTTGCTTTTTCAGTTTACCAGGACATGGAAGCAAGAGAATATATCTTTCAATAGTAATAAAAAGAAACAGTAGAGAGATGGCATGATGAATCCGTGACATGTCCACAAGCCAGTCCTCCTTTCAATAAACGTTAAAAGGGAAGAGAGACTGACATATGATTCTCATAACCTTTTCTGAGCCAAGGGAGTTTGCATTCCTTAAAGCTCTGTGTACACTGCTAAATTTCAAACTGATTTTTTAAGTTTGGAAGGACTGTCTGTACATAACAGGATTTGTCTCTCTCCAAGCGACGCTAGGGCTTTAGCTTAGAACTGCCTGACATGGATGGGAGGATTCTGAAGCATAAACACAGTATTTTTAAACACTATATGTACTTGTAAATGTTGGGAAAAGTATGATCTTTTCTTCCCTGTGGTTTAAAACATCATTTTAATAATTCCTGTTATTTGGTATTCTTAAGACAGCTACGTTCACAGAAACTCAGTAGCAGTAATTGGACTCATAAAACAACCATCATCTTCACAATAAAAAAAGTTGTCACATATAGCTAATGCTGTAACTTAGTGTGCATATTTAATGCATGAAAAAACACACAACTTCGAGTAGAACAGTTTCAATGTGTTGCACATAGTCTTAAACTACACACCTCCTTGCTGCCCGTAGTAATACCTATCCTGGTATCAGATTTCCTAAACCAAGAGAGGTTAGAATAAGTGACAGATCTAAGATACTAGATATAGTAGAAGAAAGGGATGTTAGCAACAGCGAAGAAAGTATTCCTCTTTCTAAATCAGAACAAAAGTTTGCCTTGCTATGATGCTCACAAACATTACATAGATGGAAAGAATATCTTTTAGTAGGGGAGGAGAAGTAATATTGAGGCACTGATGTTTCTGTTTTTTAATAGGCCTGTAGGTCTGTTTATTCAAACACTGCTGTACTGCTGTTTCCAAATTGCTACCTCAGATAATTTCCTTCTACTTAGATAAACTTTGTCTTAAGTTTATATTGGATAAAACACTTGTGTCTTTCCTAAAGAGATGCTTACTACTGGTGGAGACTGTTTGATTTCAGTCATGTTCTATTTTACAATTGGCTACATTTCAGTAATGAGTCAAGTGCATTATTCTGTACATAAATACCACTTGTACATCAGTTGATTAAGAGCTTTTAAAAGAGATTTGAAAGTGAGGACCGTAGAAATGCCAGTGTTTAAATCCCAGCGCACAGAAGTGAGATCATTAAAAATGTATGTTCACTTCTTGAAACTTGTGTAGAGAAACAAGAGACCCAATGAAAGGCTGTGTAGGCACTCTGAAACATTGTTTTCAGACAATGTACACAAATATGGGACTTACCATGCAAAATGTCTGAATCATCTTCTACAAAATCAATATCTCTCAAATCCCATTCAGCATAGTTGTCAAACTCCTGTTCAGAGGTAATTAATAAATCGTCACTAACTAGCACTAAAAAATTGATATCAAGTTTCAGTACACATAGAACTACTGAAAACAGATATTTACTCATACACGGTTGTACAAGGTTCCAACCTTGGGCAACATACATCACAGGGGAGCTTTAACTAGAGACCATATAATATGCACCCCCGTGGCTGGAATTGGAGCAGGATGCAGTGATAGGATAATGAGAATTAATCAGGTAATCTCCATGACTCCCGCACTGTGGTGGAAATTCTGCTCAAATGTACAAAAACAACAAGCCCCTATATGGCTGAATTCATTACTTCATGTACAGGAGCTTGTTTTGCAACAGGAATTGGGGCCCTCGGCCCACAGCTAAAAACACTGAAAACAATGCAGGTCTTTCAAGTGATCTTTGGATCAGGCTCATATGTGCTTCTCTAAGGCAAATGAAATAGAAGCATGCTGAAGCTGACCCCTTTTGCTAAGCATCTAATTCACAACATCTAGTCCGCTTACATAAGAGCCATTCATTACTGGACATCTGGTGGTAGCAGCATGCCTTACAGCCCGCGCACACAAAGCCAGTGACTCACAGCCTGCCTGCCAGCAGCTTTGTAGGCTTGCAGCGCCACCTCTGCAATTAAATCCTTGGTTTAATCACCCTGTCCTATCCTCTTTTCTGCTGTTTTTTTCTGAAGAGTAAAGACCCATAGGCAGGGGCAAACAAGTGTGTGTTCGCTCATCTTGCATTCAGCAGCAAATTTAAAATAATAGGAGAAGAGAAGGTCTTACCTCAACGAAGTCGGCTCTCGCTGGCATGTACCCAGCCATATCCCTGGAGAGCAAGGAATCAAAAGTAGGCCGTGGGGGATCATCAGCAGCTGAAAAAATAAAGGTTCTTAGTTGTTGTGTAGGGCTTGGGGTCTTTTTTTAATGATCTGTAAATAGGTGTTTCTTTTGCAGGAAAAGTGGGAATAATTAGTTGAAGAAAAACACCCTTACTGGGCTTTTATTCAGCATCATATTCAGAAAAAGACCCAAGTTCATCCAGAGAAAAATGCAGTAATCTGAGATCTTTGTAGTATTCTCAAAAGTCAAACACAGAAATTCAAGATAATAAAGAGGTTATAAAATGTAAACTCTACATTTCAGAGCGCAGCATCCCCCCGGTAAACCTGTGCAGATCACTCGGTCTCAGTGCGCAAGTTCTTTTAGTTAATAGCAGCAGGGGTGTTAAATCTGCCATCTTCTGGGTGCCATTTCCAGAGAGCTGCAATTAAAGCTATACAACTCTGAATTTTTACAGCACTTCCCAACTGAGGAGCTCAGTGTTTTACAGACAATAATAGACCGAGGCGCACAACACACTTGTGAAGGAGCTAAGCATTTTAAGTCCCATGCTACAGATAAAGCAAGATGAGGCACAGAGAATTTGTCTTGGCCCAGGTCACATAAAAAAATCAATGACAGCTAGGGACAGAACCAAAATTGTCTAGTTCCTACTGCTTTAGCTCTAACCACTTTATTGTGAAATTTAAACCTCCAGATACCAAGCAATCTTTTTACCCAGCCATTCTGGGGAGCTTTATAATGGAACAGCTGCTAGACTAGGAGAATTCTAAAGATGTTAAATTTAAGGAAAACTGAAAATTTGTTAAATCGCTGAAATTTAACATACACTTTTTTAAATGCAGTTTTAAAGAGAGAGGTGTGAAATCAGCACCGTTTCAAGGAAATGATTTTATGACAAATCACATCAGCAGTTAGGCCTGGTGCACAGTGGATAATCAGATGAAATGTTTTAAAGATAGAAACCCCTTCTCAGTTAACATTACTACGCAGGGTCTGGACAAGAAAAGTAACCACCCCAGCATGAGGGTGAGAACTCACACTGGTATTTACCATGAAGGACACGTTTTTGTATCGTGCCACACGTGAAGTAGCTTTGAGGTATCTTGTCCTTTAAATGAATAGGCACATCCAGGCTTTTGCTTTGGTGATTTCTGTGAGTGACCATTTCCACTGGCTGTGCACGAACTTCTGGTTTTGAGAACATCAGACCACTCTGTTCCTTCCCTTTTCCCACCAAACTGGCAGTCTTGTTTATTTGATACACCAATGATTTAATACAGAGTGAAGAAAACCCTACTACTAACATTATTGAAGTTAGCTGTCAGAACAATCTCTCCTTTTGGGAATGAAAGCAAACTGTACGTGTGGTGCTTGCCTTTCTCTCAAAGGCTGTTCATTCCAGTTTTGGAAGAGCAGAGACCTTGCAGGGAAGCTCCCTGTGTGCACTAGCAGGCAGGGGATACTCACGGTGGAAAGGAATGGCTGTTTCGTTGTGCTGTGCCTCCTCCGCCTGCTTCAGGTTCAGTAATGTAGATGCAAACAAGGGATTGTTGATAAAGTGTTTCATATAATGTTTCTCACACTCCTCCTTGGATTTTGTACACATCTGGTTGGCTACGTCCTGCCTGAAGTGGGGAGAAGGCGAGGCTTAATATGAAGAACACAAAAATGTTGAGGGTTTTTTTCTTTCTTTAGTGGGAAAAGATAATTTTGGACAAAAGGTTGATCGTGTTGTGTGCAGAGAACTGATCTGTGATGATGTGCGAATTCACATTTTGAGTAGTAACACTGAGCTAATACTTACATGTTTGATACAGTGCTAGGGAGCAATTTTTTGGTGGTCTTGAGTAATGCAATTCACTGTATTTACATGAGAAACTCTGTGGCTAATGGAATGTATCAAATCTTTTATATGCTTGAAATTTAGTATTGTTATTTGAGATCTTTTTATATATTTTACTAACTCCAGCTAATGGTAAATTCTAAGTCCACAACTGCATTCTGCTTCTAAAGTTTCTCCTGTGATTTTAGTGGTTTCCCCTTTTGTGTAGCTATGTTAAACTGTTGGGTTCTTTTAAACAACAAAATGGTTGTACAAAACACATTCTAGAAATCTCTGACAAACTTTCTTGGAAAAGTTGTTGACTAGAAACGTGAAGTACTTTGTCTTAATAAAATGGCTGTGTACATTGAGGACTTAAAAAAAATAAAATCCACCGGCAGCAATCTTTTTAATTTCTGTTAAACTAAAAACTGGATGCAAGGGATTCCAGGAAGAAAAAGCAGTTTTTCCTTTATTTGGTAAATGCTGAAAAAAGCCAAGTGTTTAAGGAAAAAGTTAAGATTACTTGTATTGCTAAGTAGGACAAAGTGTACTAGACAGCATACTTGCAGAACATAAGACTGAAAAGTGGTTGCAGTTAATTATGACAGCAGTGTACACATGAGAACTCACAGTTCTGTTTCGGTGAAGCCTGGAGTTCTATACTTTTAATACAGTTATTTTTTATGATGGAGAAGAGCGATAATTCATAACTACAGATCTCCTTTATTTAAAAATGCATAAAAATCCTGTAGCAACTACAGAAATTAACAACAGAACATGTAAAAATATTAAATATTTCCAGTGCTCTATCCTAAATATGAACAAGAAGCAGGAAATCTCCAAAAATAACAATACCTAGCTAGTCAACTGTAAGCAAACCGAAACCACACAAGATAAGAAATTCTGCAGTTGGCTTTTACAGAGGAGAAAACCGAGGCACGGAAAATATTGTGTTGAGCTCCTTCAAAGCCTAGTGACTTTTTAATGAGAACTAAGGGAACTTTGTGCTTCACTGGAGGTGCCCAGCATCTCAGAAGCAGCCTGTAACAATTTCCTTGTATACCTAACAGCAGATTTGAAAATAGAATCTGCTACTCCAGTCTTCCACTTTAGCTGCTAAATTAGTGTCTCACCCACAGTAAGTCACTGAACATTCAATGTGCACTGATGTATTCAACATCAGATCCAGTGAAATGGAAAACTACCCATCATTCACTGAAGCTGGCTGAACCACTAAATTCTCACCAGTTTCCAAATCCACAGTCCATCACAGCTTCTAGGAGAGCCATTTCCTCTTGGGCTGTCCAGTTAGGATCCAAGACAGGAAAATCAGAAGTCTGGAGAAGAAAAAAGCAAATCAGGCTGCTGTGACCCTCTGTTATAATCCACCACGTGAAGAGCAAAGAAATTCTAAACTAAAGGGCAACATAGTATGTAATAATACCGGTAGTTTTAAACTTTGACTGTGCCCTGTGAAACCTGTTCAAGTAATTGTTGAATTATTTAGGCCATTGTGTCATCAACTACAGTAAAAACTAGTTTGCCTACAAATCTACAGATCTTTGGAAAATACTATTACATGTTGTAACTACGGGCAGTAATTCAACAATATTATGCTATGAAGCACAATAAAAATTACTGAAGATTTTACAAATTATTAATTTTGGGGAAGAAAAAACAAGAATAGAGAAACAGAAGTTGATTCACAAGGTTAAAGAACTGGAAGTCTAGTGAGATACGCTGTGCTATCTAGGCATAATAAAAAAAAAATTGTAGCTTTAAATGTCTCAACTACGCCATTATGTTCCAGGTGGATATTTTTCTTTGCTCTCAAGGAAGACTTTTTCTTTTTTTAACAGTTCTAAAACTCTGAATCAAAGAATTGTATCACTTAACGTTTCAATGTAATATTAGTAAGCAAGGGTCTAATCCCTGGGAAGCTATGAAAGCTCGAGAGTAGGTGTCATCTAAAAGGAATATTTACCATTATCTCGTAAGTGTGATCACTCTGATGTTTCTTGTATTCAAATCCTCGTGTGAAACACTGTAGAACAAAAGATTAGCATTATGTTAGTGTCTTACTTCTGCCCTGAAAATATTTTAACTCGTCCCTTTTTTTCCTTTTATTCTTTGATCAGTGGGTATCCAAAACTGACCACTTGATATGCTGAAAAAGATATCTGATTTTCATAATTTTATTTTAGAAAGAAACATAAAATGGTAGAAAAATCTTTGTTAAAATTATGTTAAATCTGTCTTTGTATCTTACTTGTCTTTTGCACCAAGACATAACTCCTGTGAATCCGCACAGTTTTTTGTTAAGTATTTCTGGCAAAGTTAGGCACGTGCTTGGTGGTATGTTTTAAAGTGGACCATTCCAGGATGAGAGCACAGAGCACTTCTTAAGTATTGAAAAGACAGTTTCCCTTCAGTCTTGGTTTTCTGTTTAAAAAGCCCCAGCATGGTTTGCAGCTATTTGCAACAGTTAAAATTTCTGGGTTTTTAAGTACAGGTAAATGAACACAAATATACCCAATATACAAAATACTGTTTTGTGTATTTTGTGCATATCTGAGCACAAGGTTAAGCACCTTTTCCAGTTGTAGAGGTTAATGTAATTTTAAAATAATAAATAATGCAAATTTATGTATTTAATAATTAAAACTATCAGTACTTTCTGTAGTTATCAGATCACACACACAGTTTTTAAACAACTATATCTGGTTACAAACAATTATTGTCAGTATTGGAAACCTTCCTATAATTTTCTTCTCCATTTGGGAAGAAAAAACGTGTCGTGACAGGGAAAGGGTGTTTCTTGATGGCTTTTCTCTTCCATGCCATAAAAACTGACAGAAACGATCCCTCTCTAGACATGCAGCGGCATGCTCCGTTACACAGTCAGGCTGACTGCATGTCTTTAAGTAGCTTTGGCTGCCTTCACAGAAATCTCCTTCAGTTGCTCATGCCTCAGTTCTTCAGTCTCCAACATTTTCTTTGTCATTTCCCTGTCCCTGAACAAATAAGTGTGTTGATACAAGTTTACAGAGACCAGTTATTAATGTGTTTATGGCACAGCTTGGCACCAGACGGGCCTTTGATGACTTTCTCAAAGAAATTAATGCCTTTGCTTTTATCCTCACACTCACCTGCAAACACAGGAGGAAGGGAGGAGGCCCACACTCAGCACACTTAACGTAGGGCTCTGTGAGATATGAAGAGCAACCTCGGCAAGGAGGCTTATCAAAAGGGTCATCTGTGAAGTCAAAAGTAAATCTCAGGCAACACAAACAAGACACTGGTTTTGCAATCACCTAAATTCACTTGTGCCCAGTAATTTTAAGTGAACTCAACTGCATATAATCTATTTCCTATTGCAGCTTCTCCACATATCTGCTAGAAGTTCCTTGTTCAGCTGGAGTTGCAAGAGGGATGCCAGCACGGCATTCCCACTAGACCAGATGCACTGAGAGCTAAACCTAAGCTTGCGCAGAGGACTCAAAGGAAAATCTTTTCTGTAGCAGCTTCCCGGTAAAATTCAGCAGCGATGCCGGGAGCTGCGCTATCTGGCTGATTGGATCCACTGCCCATGCTTGTGTTCTCCACTGAAGACCAGACCCAAGGCCTTACTCGTGGAGAACACTGCACAGACAGCTCCAGTCTCCCGTCCATCTACCTCAAGGCAGACTTGTAAAGCATATTGCTGTGGTCCAAAGGCATCAACAAGATCGTTCTCTAACCCATCCCAACCTCTGACTCCTCAGATTGCTGAACAGGGAGTGAAACACTGCTCTGCAAGTTTTTCTTATTTTGTCCAGTGCAAAGTAGTCAAAAGAAACAGACTGTCAAGTTATAAGCCATGTTTTTCCAAGAAAATGAATTTAAACTAGTCCAACTATAAAAACTAGACAGAAAAACAGACCCAAATTCCCACTGAATCATTCATGTACTCACGCTCTTGAGAATTTGATCAAAGAAGTGACCCTGCAGACCAAATATTGCTAGTTTTCTGCCTCCCTCCTCTAGATGGCTGCTAATGTCTTTAAGCAATGGAAACATTTTCCAAATGTCATCTTACAGTACTTACTACTGAAGGAGGCCAGGCGCTCCATCCCTCTCCTTCAGTGGTGTTCTTGCTCCTCTGAATAAAGCCTGTCTTGCTTAAAAGCCTGTAGCATAAGCCTTGCCCAGTCAGAATGTCCAAAAAGGGTATTCTCTCCCTACAGACGTCTCTCACGCAGCCCTTGCAGAGGAGATTCTCCCAGAGCGTCCTGAACAGAAAAGCAAAAGGGCTGTCAGCAGCTTCATAACAGGGACCATTTGACATGGCTGAGAGTCTGTTTTCTGCATATGAGAAGAAAGCAAATGCAGAGAGACAGGATACAGTGTAAGAAGAGATGTGAAGTGATGGGGATATAAAGCAAACCCGAACTGAGGCTTTCAGCGGGACTGTGTGTGCTGAGCAGAGTGTTATAAACAGCTGTTGTGCAAGAAAATGTTTTGCACCTTCAAGAAGCACCACGGAGAGAACGAACAGGTTAGAGGTGGCATGGACACAGCAGTGCAAAAATCTACCACGCTGATGTCAACTACATTTTCAGCGATGACTGTGTGGCAGCTTCTGTGAACAGGCCCGATTCATCAGCGCTTGTAGAGTGAGGTTCTATGCTGCTGTCCACCATCAGGGAATTGAGTTGCTTTCAATTGAGGGATCTCTAACATATCAGACTTCTACAAGGTATTTTTGCTGGGAATGGCTCAGGCTTCTCACTTATTCAAATTCATGTTTCTCTTTCTAGACTGTTCTCCTCCGTGCACCACGTGAAGGAAGCATGGTCCCGTGCCCAGGGACACCACTGAAGCTGTGCAGCCCCTCCACACAGATGGTAGCTGCTTCGATCCCGGCTACACATCCCTGTACTGCTGCTGGGATCCCCAGACAACCAAGAGCAACTTCCAGGCTGGACTTGTTACTCCGTGGCCGTAAGTGACACCGCACAGCCACCTCCGGGCACTCACTTCACTCTCTCAATGGCAAACCACTCCAGCCCCATCTACAAGGGTGCTTGAACCTGTGCACCGCTAACCCACCGGTGCAGCACCAGCACCGAGCACAGGCTGCTCCTGCAGCAGCCCCATGCACCGCCCCATAACCCACTCCCCAATGCCCATTCCCCTGTAACCCACTCCCCAATCCCCACTCTCCAGTAACCCACTCCCCCAATCTCCACTCCTCAAACCCCACTCCCCCAAACCCCAATCCCCACTCCCTAATGTCCGCTCCTCAAACCCCACTCCCCCATTTCCCACTCCCCGTAACCCACTCCCTCATATCTCACTCCCCAAACCCCATTCCCCATATCCCACTCTCCAATCCCCACTCCCCCGTAACCCACTCCCTAACCCCCACTCCTCAAACCCCATTCCCCATAACCTACTCCCCACTCCCCCATATCCCACTCTCCCAATCCCCACTCCCCCATATCCCACTCTCCCAATCCCCACTCCCCCATATCTCAATCCCCCGTAATCCTGTCCCTAATGTCCACTCCTCAAACCCCACTCCCCCGTATCCCACTCCTCAATCCCCACTTTCCAAACCCCATTCCCCAATCCCCATTTCCCATATCCCACTCTTCCATTCCCCACTCCCCCAAACCTCATTCCCCAGTCCCCATTTCCCATTCCCCACTCCCCCATTCCCCACTCCCCATTTCCCACTTTCCCAATCCCCACTCTCCCAATCCCCACTCTCCCACTCCCCATTTCCCACTCTCCCAATCCCCACTCCCCATTTCCCGTATCCCATTCCCATCTCCACCCCGCCTCCCCTCCCGCCCTGGCGGACCCTTCTCCCCACCGCCGCTAGGCGGCGCTCTGTGCCCGGCCCCGCCGAGGCCCCGCCCCCAGCAGGCGCTCGCGCGGCCCGTGAGGCGAGTGTGAGCGGCGCGCGCTCCCGGCAGCCCGCGAGCCCGCGCCCGTCTGTCCGTCCGCCCCCTCTCCCCCCCTCCCCGCACCCCGCCCTTCCCGCTTCCCCCGCCCCGGCTCGGCTCCTCCCCGCTCTGGTACGGTCCCGACTCTACTGCCCCCCCCCTCTCCCCGGTCCCTCACGGGCCGGGCCGGCGCGCCGACCGCGCCCACCGCCGTCTCTCACCTCACGGCCGGGGCGGTGGCAAAGGCCCCCCGCGCGCCTGCGCCGCTGCGCGCGCGCGCCCGCCCGCCGGGCCCGCCCTCTCCCCCCTCTCCCCCCCCCCCCCTCCCTTCCCCGTTAATGGCGGCAAATGTGTGCGCAGGTCCCGGCTGTGGGTGCGTGTGTGTGGGGGGGAATCCCCCTCGCCCCGCGGCGCGTGGAAGCGTCGCGCAGGGTGGGGGGGGGGGGTCCCCGCCGCCCGTCCGAGGGCGCTGGTTGGGCGCCCCGTTACCGGTCACGGCGCGGCGAGGCCTCGGCGGCCTCAGCGCTCCCTCGGCTGCAGCGCGCACACGCTGAGGGGGGAATTCAAACGCCTTCCCCTGGCAAGTTAATGCCTCAGTTTTCTGATGGCTTCTGCCGAGGAAATCGTCTTTTAAGCTTCCCCCTTTGAGTTTCTGGGGTAGGGAAGGCAAATCCCGACTTTCCCTTGAGAAAGGGCCCTCCAGTCCCCTCACTATCCTGCCCACGAGATCTCGTGGCTGTCTCCCACGCGCGCTGTGGATGCCCTTGAGAACGAGGTGCACATGTGGGCTGGGGCTTGTTGAGAACATCTAGTCAGGGGGATTTGAATAGGGCTTAACGAGCCTTACATAAAACCCTAAAGCTTGGGAATGATTCAGCTAGTTGCTTTGTTTAAAATAGTCATTTGTTTTCATATTAGGCGATCTGTGCAGCCAGCCCGGCACAGTGGCAATGTGCACCTCAGGGTATTTCTCGTCACCTCTGCATAGCCTCGTACGCCATGTTGTGTTCCCGTGGGGATGTGGTACTCACTCAGAGCCTGGTGTGATTGTAACAGCAATGCTGACAGTTAAAATGTGGTTTAAACACAGATAGTAAGTAGATTCTCTATGGTGCTTTGGTGATGGCAAGTGTAACATTTCATGGATTTCAAATACTTGGTTATACTTGGGCACTGTTCTTGCAGTAAACTTGACCTGCCTGCAACACCTCACATGGCCAGGGCTGTGTCTACCCCACATAGCTCAGTAACCCTGTACCTCTTCCACAAAACTCTTCTGTCATTACTGTTAATGTGCAACATTTTTTATGCTGTGGTGAGATACCAATTTTGTGTGAAATTCTCATCCCCCTCAGAGTGTGCATCATGTTGATTTAGATGAATGGGATCTGCATCACTGCGGGGAAGTGGTATATTGTTCACGGCGAGGCTCAAAGGCTGCTTGTATTCATTTATGCAGATTCTGGGAACTTGAGATGAGAGCTGTTCTCTGTATCAGACATGCAGTCTTTGGCAGTTTGTATCTGAGAGCTGAAGATTGCATTAGATGTAAGTACCTTGCAGATAGATCAGAGATTCATTTTGTATCAGAACATGAAAATGTGATGCACCTACAAGGGCTAAAGCTCAACAATTATCTGTGTTGTTCCTCTTGAGGTTGGAGGAGAAGGTCTGGTATCCTAGGATGAGTTTGCTCCTTATCTGAACTGTTTAACTGCAAGACTAAAATGCTGGAAATTATTTCCTTTTGCCCAGGCCCCAAATGCATGTGAAAAATTATGGGAAAAAATTAAGAATTTGGGAGAGGCAGAGTTTGGAATGTCAATTAAATATTTATTGCTTATGTTAACAGGTTTTTCCTGTATCTGGGAATTAAAATAAGAATCTGGGTAGTTAATGGAAGGAATCAGCCTATGGGAGTCTTCTCAAAAGGTGCTTTATGCTGTTTCCAGGAGGTGGTGAGGGAAAGGTGATGCAACTTCGCAGGTAAAAAGGGTGTTCCTCTGAGGCCTGCAGCTTTTCATGGGTAGGTTTCATGGAATACAATGATTTTAGATCTTTTTGTCTAAGAGTCTTGCTATTATGCATCTGTCTGGAAAGGGAAGAAAAAATATTTCTGAGGAATGTTAAACAACCCTACTCCTAGATTCACAGCAGCGCTCGCGTTTTTCAGATCAGTAATTTAGTGGTGCAACATCTCCTGCCTAAACTGAACTAAAGTTACATCACACCTGATGTCTCCTGGAGGGAGCAATGACATAAAAACTTTTGCCCTAAGTCTGAGCAAATGGTTTTCAGCTAAGTAGAGGCCTAAAGGTGTTACCACCTGATGGCTGTTCAATGGCCTGTGTGAAATGGCCCTTAAGGGTCTCGGTTCAATTTCCAAACATCTCACTACAGCACATTTCTCACCGCAGTTACACTCCAAGAAGTTCTAAGTGGATAATTTGTAATGAATAATGTGCTCACATGCAGAAGTTTTAACAAATGAGGTAATTTTCATTTGCTATTTGAAATTATTTACTGATGATTTCTGCAAATTAAATGCTCTCAAGTGGTTTGTTCTGTATGTGTAATATTCAGAGGGCTTCTCCTGTGTTGACAGGGCTAAGCTCTCCGGCCTCACTACGAGGCAGTTGTTCGAGCTGGGTGACAGACAAGTAAAGGGATAAGCTGAAGTGAAGTGACTTGGCCCCAAGTCGCAGTGAGAGGTGGGAGTAGAGTACAAGTGTTCAACTTTAGCAGTTCACTTCAAGGGGTAGGAAGCACAAGATTAAGTTATTTATGAAAAGGCACCTTAATTCAGGGATATGTAATTATTTGAGGGTGAATGGATAGGCTTAGCTGTCCCCTTACTACCTAGACAGATCTTTACTTGGTAACTTGCTTGCATTGAGGTCTGCTATCTCCCAGTCAGATTGTTGACGCTGACCATAGTACCTGGGGAAGGGAGGCTGAGAGTCAGACAAAAGCTGCCAGTGGCTTCCGTTCAGCGCCCTTCAGAGACAGGGTTAGAAGTGTTGCTGTTTGGTCATGCACTGGTACACTGTCTGCAGACAGGCTTCTTCTGTGGCACCAGGTGCTGTGGATCCAGGCAGGGCACAAGCGCTCGGAAGAGAAGCAAAAGCAGTTTGGGGTGTGTAGGGGATGGTGGGGAATACCAACTGTTCAAAACTCAAAAAAAGGCTGTGTGTTTCTGGAGGGGCCATGGTGGATGCTACTGGATTTTGGGGCATCAAAGTAACACGGCTTTACAGAAGGAAGTTGGCATACCACAGCCAACTTGTATATACGCCCTCAAACAGCATACTTCAATAGTTCATTCTGTAGCCTAGAAAATTAGAGAGGGTTACCTGTCCTTTGAAAGTCTTGCCTGTTCTTTTCCACCCCTAAACTGTTGTTTTTCTGGCACCGGGAGTACCTCTTCCAGCTGGCCTGCAGCCACCCAGGCACAGGAGCACAAGGTTGTTCTGGGCTGATTTTTGACAGAATTGCCTCACATTGACATCGGTAATTTGGGGAGCAGTTGTTTACAACCAAAAATCAGCCATGCCTCCCATAAACCAGTAGCTGGGTTGACAGGGAGCTAGCGAATTACTCTGCTGCTAATCTCTGCTGAGAAGGAGGAACAAGGATTCCTCTAGGAAGAGACGTGTCCTGATATATGAAGAAGTTTGTGAGATGGCTGTGGTCATCAGAGTACAGTGAATTCAGGAGGTCTGCAAATCTCAGACCATGTATTTTTCTTGCCTCACTGTACTGAGCACAAGACAGTTCTCCCTTCCTGAGAACTTGGTAAATGTATTTCAACTCATTCAGTCATAGTTAGACAGATGTATTCTGGATGCGGGGGTGGGATTGACATGAGAAGCTGTCATGTTCAAAAACTTACCGGGCAGGAAATTTCATATATAACAAACATGATATAGGTTATTGCGAAGGCTAGCAGGATGCAAGCGATGAGCACTTTAATGACAATACTTAGTTTTTGTCTGTTCAGCGTATCTTTGTCATTTGTGGATGGAATTCCCTCTAAAATGAGATAGAGAATAATATTTAAAATGTGCTTACAAGTCTTAGACAGTTCAAAATTTTCTTCGTTTTGGTTAGGTTGGGCTAAGTTAGGTGGGCCAGAGCAAAGTAACAAAGGAACAATTCAGTGTCTCCTGTAGGCTTTCACAGGAAGCTAAATCTCTCTAGAATCTCAGACACCTTTTACTTTTAAAATATTTCAAATCTCTTTCAGTTCCTGCCTGGTCCCCAGATGAAACTGGTGTGTAAGCCCAGTCACAGTAGTGAGGCTTGTAACTTCCCGCTGAATGCATTTATTGGTAGAGGCAATACTGCTATTCAGAGAAATTGCTGTTTGGGAGAACTTTGTCAAAGTTGTGTGTGTGAAAGCTGGTATCTTTGTCTGTCCTTTACATCTGCCACTGTGCTGCTTTTGTGACTCTGGAGGGAGAATTGGTACTTACTCTTTACAGTTTGGTTTCTGTGGTGCACATGTGGGAGAGTCAAGCCCTCTGCAGAAACCTTCAGCTTGGGCAGCTTTGCTGTTATAGCACAATTTGATAGCCCTGCTAGAAACACTGGAAATAAAAAGAAGTTTTAGGACCATATGTTTGTTTCAGTTCAAACTGAAGAACCAGAAGCAGTTGAAGGCTGGAATTACTTCCATGTTGACACAGTTGTCAAGAGGTGGCAGTGTACCTGGCAATTTGCAGTACTAGAGACAGTTTTCTTGCTTGTATGCCATGTCTCAATGTACAGAATTTTCTGTATGTATCAATACTGGAAACTGTATTTGCCAAAACCTCCGGGCCCTCCCAAAAGAAGCAAAAACAACAGCATGGAGTTGTTCCAAAACCTGAAGCTTTCAATAGTGTTAATTCTGGATCATTAGTTTCTCCTAGCTTTTTTTTTTTTTAATAGAAAGGTACAAATATTTTTTTTTTTAATAACCGCTAAGGTATCAGCTATATGAAATTGAAGACTGCCATCCTTTGACATACCTAAGCCTGTATTTGCTACAATGAACTTTTTACCTATTTGTCTAAGAATGAATTTTCTCTGAAACTTTTTCCTGCGGAGTGTTTGTGAAACACAGGTGTGGTTGATAGCAGGTTTCTTGTCTGCACTGGCAATTACTTTCAGGCTCTGCAGGGTACGTATCTCTGCTGTGTGGTCTGTCAAATCTCCATGCATCTTCTCCAAATACAGCAAATTTACTTGCACAGGGCTTTGGAGACGAAAGCATTCCAGAGTGATGACTTTTTGGGTTCTGCTTAACTTTTCCTTAGTTGCTGCTGTCCCAGGGGCTGGAAAAGGATGAGAAACATTAGAAATGGCTTCTCTTAAATTATTTGCAATTCTTCTTGCAAAAGGTTCAGGCCAGCAGAGTTAGCTGTGAAGGATGTAAGACTGTAAAGGAACTTCAGAGACAGCTCGCTGTTAATGTCACAGTGAGGAAAATTCAAGCAGGTTCTCTGTGTGTAATCCATTTGGTGGTCCTTTTCTGTTGGCCTAGCTTTATTCTTAATAAAGCACACAGTGAGTTGTTACACTTTGGGGGACAACATTCACACCGTGTAACTTCATAGTAATATACCTACCTATGGGCATCTCCATGAACAGTTGAGAGACAGACCCCTCTGTTTGGGGTCCCTGTTGCCTTTGGGAACTCAAAAGGCTGTGTGGGAGCTGAGACCCTGAATCGAAGACACTCAGATGCTAAAATCTGAAGGTTTCAGATTTTATGCATAATTACTGACAGCAAGTGACACCAACCCATCAAAGGTTGCTATAATGGTCTCTTTGTTTTTTAGCAAAACAGAGCTAAAATTTTGCAAGATCTTTTGTATCCTTTTCGGTCAGGTGGCTGAGGAATAGCTGGGACAGCTGAAAATGTTAACCATGCCAGTAAAAGCCCTGACAGCTTTCCTCTTCCATTGACTCCTTACCTTGCAGGAAGATGTTCAGGTTGCTTACGCTGCCAGATACTTCTGAGGCATTTTCCACATGACATTTGTAGTCTCTGGGGTCTGAGGGAGTGGAGTGAAGGATGAACCACTTTTAATTACAATGCACAGTTAAGTCAGTACTATGCTTTTTTAGTAACTAATTTTAAATGTCAACGTTTTGCTGACAGCAAAAGTGCAACAATTTGAGGTGAGGGTGTAAGGATTAAAGATTTAGTTCAGCATACAGTAAAGGAGAGAAAGTTAACGTGCAAAGATATATTTATCCCTAATATTACGTAAGTTAGTCTCTTACAAAATCCTTAGTTTTACTCAGTTAGAACTTGCAAGTATGTGAACGACTCACCTTTTCTGCTGAGATTGTTGCGCACAAACACTAAGCTAAATATTAATATGGTGAGCATCATTACATCTTCTCTTGATAAACTCAAAGCCCTTTTTATCTTTACTGCTTCCTTTGAATGATGTTGTAAAGATGTTTAAGCAGATACTGAGCTGATAAGTAGAGATCCCCAAATAGTTCTGTAATCACATATTCCTGTTCAAAACTCCTGCACCTTTGACCTGGTCAACATATGGAGGGTTTAAAGTTAGAGCTTTCGTTCACTGTAGATTGTACTCATTTCTAGTTTTGATCCAATCAGGAGAAATGAGGAATTTGGTAGAAAATGGACCTGAAAAAAAATCTTACCTGTCGGTCAAATTTCCTTTCAATAGGTATGTCACAAATTAACCCTGGTCCTGAACAAGAGTCCTGGAGATCAGCACAGAAACAGGTGAAACAGGTAAACGCGGTGTCTCGTGGGAGAGGGGTCCGGGCCGGGCTGGGGGCTGCTGGTTGCCATGGGGCTGAGCTCCTTCTAGAATGGTGCCCCATGGCAGCCGCCCCATTGCTGCGGGGCAAACAGAACCCTTTCCTAAAGCCTTCTCCCCCAAAGAGGGGGGCTCAGCAGCCTCCCGAGAGCTGCGAGGGGCTTGAGCCTCCCCAGGCCCCCAACACCCAGGGGCCAAGGGCGAGCCTTGGTGGACAAGCGTGCCTAAATATACCGTGCCGCCGGGTGAAGTAAAACCAGGACCATATAATCCCTCAGCAGGCATTGCCTGACCTCACAGGTCTTCTCTAAACATGAGCCTTCCCACTCGCCTAGGGCAGCTCTGGGGGGGCAAGGGCAGCGCTGCAAAGGGTCGCAAGCGCTGGCGGGGGACTTCCACTGGAGCTCTGGCATGGGGAGGAGTGATGCCAAGCAAGCCCAGGCCATTTTGAGCTTTTCAGGTTGTTGATAGAGCCTAAAACTGCTTAGGAAATGAAGGTAGGCTGTGGTACTTGCCGGCCCTGGTGCAGGTTGCTCCCAGGAGCTAGGAGGGAGCCCGGGCTGAGCCCCATGCGCCACTGGGTGAAATGCTGTAGTTCTCGGGGGCAGCTGTGCCCAGCAAGCTCAGGGGAAATACATAAAGGCAGCATACAGAAATAAGTTGGGAAGATGATCAGGCTACTGTCCACGGGTTTAATCAGTCCTGGTGAGGTTTCTTTCGGCTCTTGGGTGGATGGTTTTTGGAGAATTGGCGTTTTCTGTACTAGACACAAGGTGGCGATGGAAATCACTTTTTCCTCCAAAGCCTCTGGCTTTTAAATGCTGAATAACCGCAGGTTTCTGTCCCCGATTACAGAAGGCAGGATAGAATATTGTTGTTCAATCTAAACTAACCCCTGACATTTCAAATGACTAATACTCTGGAGACTCAAGAAAACGTTTCCATAAGCACTGATAATGCCAGAAGATGTTAAAGTTTAAAAAGAGAGCAAGTGGAGTGGCAAGGGCTTGCATGTCAATATTTATTTTGCATGCCTAGTTTAGATATACATGGTTGGTAAAGATGAATTTTAGTATAAATACCTAATATTTGCAATCAGGTAGTATAAAAAACAGATTGTACTCTTCTGTAGGTTTTTTATTTTAGTGTATTTAGCTGCTTTAGTTCAATTTTTGTTTTTTTGTTTTTTTTTTTTTTTTTTTTTTTAATATTAAAAAGCCAACAGTAGAATTGAAAAAAAAAAAAAAAAAAACAAAAACCAACCCCAAAAAAACCCCAAACCAAAACACCACTATGGTAAAGGTGTGAAAAGATAAGATTGAGAATCTCAACTAGCATGGCTAGTGGGAGCTACGTTTGATCTGGTCCATAGCTAGGAGGGCTTTCTGATAAATTTGCCCTCATATTTATGATTGTGTTAAGTATTTTTCTGAAGTGCTGCATTTCTTTATAATTGACACCCAGTTACCACAAACTGCAACTTGACACCAACTGCAAAGAGTGAATGGGGAATAAGGATACCGTTCACCATTTTCCAGTGTAAAAAAAATAAGAATTGGAATCTTCCTGAGAAGTGTAAAATCCCATGCAATCCTCCCTGCAAGTGTAGTACAAAGAATGTGTAGCTGCAAATTAATACATTTAAATGCTTATCCAGTTGAGTTAATTTATTTTGAAATAGTATATTAATGCAAAATAAAATATAAATGTTCACTCCCATTTCTCTGCTTGTGAAATGCAGTGCACAGATCAAGGGAGGCCTATTAGGATCCTGTCTAGAGGAGGATTTCATCAGCTTGTCAATAAGTGTGTTCTCACTCAGCTAATCAGACACTTTTGTATCCCTTTCTTGAGCTATATTTCCATACTTGCTAATTTTTATGCAACTTTCTGAAGACAGAAACCATTAGGAATCCAAAATTCCTCAGGCTCGTAAATAAAATCTCAGAAATATTGGAAAGAGAATTAGTTTATAAATAATTTCAAAAGCTAAATATTTGTTTGATGTGGTTATCCAATACCATTCCTAAACGTTCACCATTCCATCCCAAGTGCTCAGTTCTGCTTTCTGATTAGTTCTGCCGCTTCTCTTCCTGGGCTGGGAGTGATGAGACAAGCCTAACTTTGCAGTTTTACAAGACAATTTAGGGCACTTCCTGAAGCTGTAAGAAAACTTAGGACCACCAACCGCACATCTTGTGGACAGAGGTAGCGATGGCAGCTAACCTGCCAACTGGAGACAGGTATTTTGTTGGTGATTATCCTTGAAAACAGGCAGATATTGTCAGAGTTGTGAGGATTAACGTTTCATTTCTAACGTTTACAATCTTCTGTAGTGTTTTCTAAATAGCTAAAACATGATTTTGCTTTAAAAAGTGATCTGACCTTTCTCTCTTTTACTTGCCTGCCAGGACTTGAGTTGTGCCAGGATGGATGGCGTCACTAACCCCCCTAACCTAGGATGATCTTTCCTGTGTTTGCACTGGTGATGTTATCAGAGCCTGGGGAAGAGACATGGAACCCTAACTTGGCGTCATAAAAGGTAATAACATTTTCCCTGCATTTTTTTGGAAATTATTTACTTGCATTATTAAGGCTACACGTACTTTTTTGAGAAGATTGGGGGGTGGGGTTGCACGTGTAAACAGTGCATGCGTTCATAACTCATGTGATGAGAGTAAGTAATGCACTGTGTCCATTTTCTGAACGTAATAGAAGAAGCACATGCATATAACCAACCCCTGCCCCAAAGCAGAAATGTGGTTACAATTCAAAATCTGATAAAACCATTGGAAAGTATGTCTGAACTTTGTGAAACAGTGCGTTCATATTAAAACACACATTATTGCTGCCCACAATTGGAAGCTCATACACATTTTTAATTAGTCCTTTTTAACTACTTCAATCTAGAATTGAGGGAAATTTTGAACCCATTTCTGCTCCCATGCAAGTCACAGCAAAATTCAGCAGGCATCCTAAATGCGGGATTTAATTCAGCATGGCCAATAGTAATTACTGGGTATTCCTTACCCTGCAGCGTATTCCAAATCAGTTATTTCCTCCCAAATTGTATTTCCTTGTAAAAAGTGTTCCACCAACACTTCTTCACAATGAGGCGAGATTTTCTTGCTGGCCTCAGTGGATAAGAGCAGATGTGAAAGATAGCAAGCCCCAAACTTTTGCTTGTGTAAAATTCACATAATGGAATATTTTGGGATCTATTCTGCGCTGTATGTATATAGGGTATTAACAACTGTCCTTCAGTATGATGTGCCCTAGGAGCCATCTGTGAAAAAGCCCAAGTGTTAATGTTATAATGATGAATGAAGTGCTGCTTTAAGGCCATCAAAGCTGAGAGTGGCCCAGGGCTATTATTACTGTTTAATTTCAAAGGGACCTTCCAAATCCATGCTTTATTTTTAAGGTTAATGTATTTCGTTTGCTGTTTTCACGTGTTCTTTTCTCTCTTTGCCCTTGAACAGGAGAATTGCTACAGGATTTAATTACATGTAGCAATCACTCCTCCAGCAGTATTTGAATAGTATTTATTAACTGAATGGATGAAATGGGCAGGGCAGACAAGCAGCATGCAGGTTTTAGCATGACCAGAGTACTCAGAACACTAGACAGGATGAACTAAGCACCTGTCGTAATCTCTGATTTTGTAAGTTCTGTATATAGTTATTATCAGTGATTTAGGACACAATCCCTCAGCATGCCAAGTACTCCCCCTCACTTTTGCATGAGTTGGGATTTAGTACCGTATATGATCAAGCTAACATTGACTAGCCATCTCTTTTAGCTCCTTCATAAAAATATTTAAATGGAGGACGATTCTTTATGTAAAAACTATCTCTGCAGAGATAAAAATAAAAATGTCCATGCCTTGAACAATTTTCCAGATTTAGTCCTGACGGAGGTGAGACCATGGACTGTTCCTCCTTAATAACATTATTAACCACAAAGCTACAATAGCCCAAGTAAGGTTTTCTAGATGTGTAATACATGCCTGCAGTAGGCACACATTCCAACATGTGCTCCAGAGTCCGTGTACGGTTTCCTGGCAGAGCACAGTCTCACATCCCCGGTCACCACTGGCTCGGCCTTAAAACACATTTTAAAAAGAAATCACCTGGGGTTTGAACCTGCAGTGTATGGCTGAGGAAATTCACTGTTCTGTTCTCACTCCTGCTGCTGCGGCGGCGTTTCGCTGAGCCCGAGGCTGCTGGCCCAGAGCAGTCCCAGCTCCCGCAGGAGCATCCTCTCACACCTGGCACCACCCTTTATTCCAGGCAGAGGAATAAAGAGCCCAGTGGGCATCGTTCAACAAAACCTGCTTTCCCCAGGAAGCAGAGGAAGGTACGCTGACCTACGGGTGGTGGCTGTGTCCCTGAGAAGGTGCTCCTGGTGACAAGCCCCACCATCACGCTCCTCGAACAGACCCCAAAACTCTGCTCAGCTACTTCGGCTTTTATCCCCCTCTGGCACCGCTGCCGCTCCCAGCAGGGAGAGGATCTGCTTACACAGGTGACCAGATCCAGCAGCATTAGCAATTAATTGCTTATTCGATTCAAATTTCAGCCGCTCTGTAACGCAACAATCTTTAAACAAAACATGAAGGGGAAGAAGAGCAGATGGGGTGATTCTTTCCACCGTTGTCCATCTACAGAACAAGTGCGTGGGCCGGGCCCCGCTGGCTGTCGGTCCTGCAGCCCTCCCCCCCCCCCCCCCCCCGTGCAGTTTTTCTCAAAATAGATGAATTTCGGGACAGGAGGGCGTGCTGGGCTCCCGGCCGGGTTGAGGGGCGCGGGGGCCGCGCCAACAGAGCCCGGCGGGGGGGTGGGTGTGTGTGTGATCAGGCCGCGCCAGCCGCGCCTCCCCCGCGCCCGCAGCCAGTGGGCGCGTCGAGCCGGCCGCTCAGGCCACAGCCATCGCCTCATTGGCCACGCCCCGTGTGCGCCGCCTGATTGGTCACGCCCCCCCGCCGCTCACCCCTTGGCAGCCAGTAGGAGCCCAGCGCAGGGGCGGGGTTAGAGGTGGCTGACCTGAGGTAACCTCTCGCATCACACCACCGCGGCGGAGGCGCCCTGGCCGGGGGGCGGGGCCGGAGGCGGGGAGAGGGGCGGGGCGATGGGTGGTGAGGGAGGGGGGGAGCCCAGCGCCGCGCCCCCCGCTCGCCCCGCCGCCCAGCGCCAGCCCCGGGGGCCCGTCGCGCCTCCGCAGCGCCCGGCACCCTGAGGTGAGCGTCCCGCGGGGCCCGGGAACCGGCGGGGAAGGACCGGGGTGGGGGGGAAGGCGGGCCGCGCCGTGCCGAGCCACCGGCTTTGTCAGCGCCGGGCGGGCGCGGTGCTCAGGGTGTGTGTGTATGGGGGGGGGGGGGGTTGGGACCGGGAGCGCCGGCTCCGCCTTCGGCGGGGCAGCGGGCCCGCTCCGCATGCGGTAGGGCGGGAAGGGCGGGGGGGTTTCTACCCGCCGGGATCCGGCGTGGAGCCGACCGGAAGAACCGAGCGGTTTCCTCCTCCCGGTGCCGGCGGTGCGGGCCGGGCCAGCTCTGCGCCGGGGGGTCCCATGTGCCGCCGCCGTGACCGCTCGTGTGGCCCCCCCCCCCCCCCAGGGGTGTGAGGGGGGTCCCCTCTCCGCCCGCCTCGGTGGACCTGGTGGTCGCGGCGGCCGCTGCTCCAGCGCGGAACAAGAAGTTGGTTTGTGGCTTTGCCTCGTGCGAGGGAGTGAATTCATCCCCCGCCCCGCTCCCCTCCAAAAAAAAAAAAAAAAAATCGAGCGTGTTGGAGCCGCCAAATCAGCTCAGGACTAGAGCATGAGGCGCCGCTTTGCCAGCTCAGGCATCCCTCGTCTTTATTGTCATCCTTCCATCTCAGATGGGAGCTCAGGATCTTAAGAGAAGAGTTTGGGGCCTGGTTTTTCAGAGGGGCTGGAAGGAGCCCTGGGAATGGCTTCTGGAAGGTGCTGCGGGGTGCTTGGGAATCATGAAGTTGTAAAAGCGAATTAGCAGAACAGATTATCCTTCTCGCCTCTCCTTCTGTGGTGTCTCTTAAATCTTGAGAAAGTTGTAAAGCGAAATATACCACGTCAAAAAAAAACAAATTCCAAGTAAAATTGTAGTCTGTTCTAATTAGACAGGCTGTAAATATTCAGCAAACCATTTCAGTTATGCTCAACTCTCCTAAAGACAACGGGATTTAGACAGTCTTGGATGTTTTAGCAAACCAGGATAGCTGTAAATATAGACTCTTTTTTAATGTTCTTTTTAAAGGTGACACAGACCTATTTTACCTGAGGAGCTCTAGAAAGCATGCATTCTACTTGTATATTAAGCTTTATGTGTCTAATGTCGATACAGTAAATCTGCAAACCGACTAACTAGTTCTCCCAAGCTGTGGACATACAGTTTGTGAAGTACCTTTCGATACATCAGAAGCAAAAGAACTTTGCAGGGTCCCTGAGGTTTGCAGAGAACGTTGCAGGGTGGGACGTGGAGCGGTGCCCAGTCACCAGGCGGGAGGCACGGCTCTGGCAGAGCAGCCTTTGACTCGTGGCCCACCGGTTGCGCAGGGCGAGAGGCTGGTGGTGTTTGGAGACTGAGTCTTAAAAGACAGGGGCGGCGGGCCTGCCGGAGCGCAGGCGGGGAGCTCTGTGGGTCTGGTGCTTGCTGACCTGGCTTGGGGCAAAGATCTACTCTTTGGCTTCTCGTGAGCTGGAATCTCGCTTCCAGTCCTGGCATAGGTGAGCATGTTGCTGATTTTTTTTTTGTTTTCAGTCAACTGGTTACACAGGTAACATCTATTTTTACTTTGGTTTTACCTTTTTTGTTCCTTTGGTTTTTGCTGCCTGTGTTGTGTTCATTCAGCTAGGGTGGTGAAAGTCCATGTCCATTCCATTGTTTTAAAATTATTTGTGTTGATTAGCTCTACCATGGATCCCTGGGCTTTAATCAGGAGAGCTTTAAATAAAACTAGTTCTGTTAATTTCCTTTTCTATGACTTTTCAGTATTATAGAGATGCTATTCTGAGTCATTGAAAGAACCTACAACTCATTTTTGCTGAAACAATACTGTTCTTTTTAGTAGTGTAATTGTCTTCAGAATGGGGTGGGTTGGGAAAACTAGAAACCTCGTTTCCGACTGACATTACGCGCATTTCATGCCCAGGTATATTTTACAATAATAAAAATAATCTTAAAGTGAAACTGTTATAAAAACTTCTAAAGTCTGGTATTTTTACATGTGCATTTCACCATCAAGTCAGCAATTTTACTAATGATAGTAGCAGAGCTGTGGAGAAGTGAATTGGGTTTTGTTTCACCTCAGGCAAAACCAGATACGTTACTTTTTGAATTTGGATTGCAGAGTTCTCATTGCTTGTAGCATGAACATGATTTGGGTCTTAAATACCTTGATATCTGTGGAGCCGGGTAGTTATGAAAGTGCTGTGTCTTTTCAGACATCTGATGTGAGCTGATTTTCTTCAGGAGATGGGAGGACAGTGTGGCTCAGGTTCTATAAAGGTTCAACTGTGATGAAACATATTTATGTAACTGCGGCGACTCAGAGTACATGATGTTACCTGTTCTTAAGGCTTTGCGAGATCTAATTCCCAATCTCCATCTTTTTGTAACTTACGTTTTTTTTGAACAAAAAGTTCTCTCTCTGCAAAAGTTAGCTTGTTTGACAGGCTATTAACACCTGCAAAAGTAAGTGTAGGGGCTGCATATAGTTGAGGAGCCATGCAGTTTTAGTTTTTAGGATCTAGTTCAACATTATTAAAACAAACAGTATATATGCAGCGGTTAGTGGAGCACGGACATTGTCTTGGTGGTCAGCTGAATTCCAGATGCTTGTTAGAAACTATGGTAGTTACGTTTCAGACAGCAAATACCATATGCAGAGGTTTGGTGAGACTTCCGTGTTCTGTTTGCAGCACTGAAAGCAAAAGGCTTCAGTGAGGAGATGTTGGAGAAAGTTGACATTTTACTTGGCCCCAGACAATGCTGAAATCAATTTAAATACGACTAACAAATTTCAGAATGCTGAGAACAAGCCGAGCTTATGCCTCGTTCAACATAATGTTGAGTTACCAGCTGATTGCAAAACATTAGCGGAACTCACGACATTGGGACCAGACTACACAGGGTTGGAAGTGCATTGGTGAATGGATTTGAACGGGGCTTCATGGGTAACTGACTGCTTTTGAACAGAGTTGTACAAACAAGATGTTTGAGTCAAGTTGTTTGAGCATGGCATTGGGGATCAGGAGCCTTGGCATTGATTTGAGTCTTTGAGTATTTGAGTATGAATGGAGTATGAATGGAGTATTTGAGTGAAATGCGTCATTGCCTGCTCCTGTTTTCCTTTTCTGCTTAGAAAAAAAAAAAGCCTCAAAACTTGCTTATTAATGTATAAGTTCTTGAAATTAGAAAAAGTTTTTCTTCATTAAGAGAGGGTTGAAGTTAGTTTGGCTGTATCCCAGATTCTTCAGTGCTGATGGTTGTGCCAACAGTAAATCTGTCTGGATGAAATTCTCTAGGAGTGATCTGATGCCAGGACAAATATATACATAAATATTGTCTTCGTGTTTATATGCGCAAACAAATTTTGATTAAGCTTTGTGCTGCCTGAGCTAGAAGTCCTGGCCAAGCACCTCAGTTAAAGAAATATTCCTATATGGCTTAGTTTCTGCACATCACAGGTCTGCAGACTTTACAGACATGCTTCCCCTTCTTCTCCATCTCTACCCTCAAAAAAGGCAGATCGATCCACCCTTTTAATGCCTATGTTGGACAGATATTTGTGTCATAAAATGGTTAAGTACCTCTCTGTGAAATGAACTGCCTGTGGCCCCAGTGAAACTGGAGTTTGTGGGAGTAATGATGTCAACACAGAGTTTAATCTAAATAATTCAGTCAAGCACATTCATGGTCAAAGAGCATAAGCCAGTTGGATCAGTTTTTAATTCTCAGTTACTGATGAAAAGAAAGAGCATGGTGTTTAAGGATTGCACTGTCTATAAATTCCTTGTCTGTGCTCTAATTAAAACTACAGTCATGTCCTATTTGTGTTCTAACATGGTCCAGTTTTGCTTGTGTACCGGATGAAAGCTGTCATGTTCATATCAAACCAATTATGCTGCATCCCTGTACTTGGCGTGGCATGGCTATAATTAGCAGGGCTGATGAGGTTTTTGCACCGGTTTAGGATGTCAGTGTGGTGTGAGGGTTAAGGGTATCAAAACAGTCCTTCTGCATAGTGAAGTACCTGTTGGGAGAGTGGGGCCCTGAAGTAACTGTCCCCTTGTCTTGTCCCTGACCGTATTGCTTATCACAGTTTGTTTTACAGGTAAACTATTGGGTTTTTTTTTTCATGTAAAACTATAGTATATCAGCTGGGGCTTCTAGCCACCAGTTTTTCACAAGATTTCTGATTATCACTGAGGTTTACTCCCAACTGTCAAATTCAGCTGAAATAGGCCAGCAGATTCAGAAGCTGACAGAGAAAAAAAGTTTGAGATAAGTAGCAGATCACAAAGCATAGTTTCTTTTAGAAACAGAACTAGAATATGTGTGGGATGATCAGGTGTGTGCTGACATATTGCTCAGAAGTTGCCAGAAGGATGGACTAGCAGGAGGTGCCACCGCTTGACTTGGACATCGCAGTTCAGTTCCCAGTTCACTATGTGACCGGAGTAAGCGATGTAGTCTGTTTTGTCCCTGTGTTTTTTTCATGACAGTTTTGTGTTTGATGATTTGTATAGTCAAGAAAACACACACAGAGTATTCTTCATAATAATAATATTTACTTGTTAATTCTTTTCCAGTTCGTTTTGGAAGTGGATAACTGCTCAGATTGCAAGAATAACAAGAGGTTAGTGGATTCCCAATTTTATAATGATGTGATTTCCAGCTCTATGTAGTTATAAGTCCATCAAAGTCAGACAGAGCAGCATGTATCAGAAGTCTGTTCCCCATCCTACCTGTCTTTGTGCTGAAGTGCTCCTTTGTTTTCTTCATCTGCCATGTTCTTTCCCAGTTGTTTGTTTGTTTTTTTTTTTTTTTTTTAACTTTGAAGAAAATGTATTCATTCCCTGTTGGAACAACACTGAATTTTTGATACTCAGAGTTCCCTGTATTAAGAGTTTCTTCTCTATGTAATGTTTTTTTAATGGAAAAGGGAGACCTGAACTTTTGTATTTTCTCCTGACAACTGTAAATCATGCCACTAAGTTTCAATATATTACCATAAAGTAGATACTATTCCCTAATTGACATGGATGATCTGGGACCAAGAGGTTAAAGTCAGGGTGAAGTTACAGAAGGTGACTGAGCCACTCTGACAGTTCACTGCTGCCAAGAAGGGGAGGTTTTGCTTCGGATCCCTTCATTCCTTACCAGTATCTTCCCATCTGCTCCCTTTGCTGCTCCAATTCCACTTGCTAACCTCACAGGAAATGAGCTTGTTTTGTCGTTTGCGGTTCTGATGATTTTATTGAATCAGATCAGGGGGTGGTCTGAAAAGCAGCAGAGCTGGTGAGGAGTAGGCAGCATGAACACATAGCTGGGGCAGAGAAGGGAAGAAATTGTATGAATGGAGAGAGACCTTTCACTTGACAGTGGTGGGCGATTAGGTTTGTTAAAGTCATCCTGGTGGTGACTTATCCTTAGACTTGAATGAGCTTTGAAGATTGAAGTCTTCTAAAGCTTGATCTTTCCAGGTTGAGGATAGCAGATGGCACAGCAGTGTGCAGAAGTTTAAAATTAATTACTGCTTGTGTTATACCTGTTATATGTATAGAGAACTCCTAGAGTATCATTTTTTATAAGATACTTAGTTCATCCTGTAGTTGCTCCAAAATCTGCGGTGTGGATGCTTTTCTAAGTGAAAACTTCAAAATTACCCACTTTGCCTCAGTTGAAACTTTTCATGCTGTTAAGCCCAAAGGCATCAATTGTGACTTGAGGTGTGTTTGAGCTCTTGGCATGGGAAGCTGAGATCATATTTTGGTGTGGCAAACTATATGTTCTGCTCGTTCTTTTTGTCTTGCCCAAGCGTCTGCTCTTGACCACAGTTGGAGTTGGGCTCATGAGCTGACCAGATCTTAGGCCTGGCCTAGCCCCAGCTGCCTGGCAGGCTGCTGGCCAGTGCGCTGTACCTGCTCCCCAGTGTTTGGTAGATCAGCTCAGATGCCTGAAAGAGCCCTAAGAAACATGAGGTATTCTCAAAAAATGTAAGAGATAATGTGACTTGCACCTGGCAAGGGTTAGGGAAAGGGCATTTTTGACTCATCAAATCCATCATTTGAATAGCAGTAAATAATGCTACGTGCAGTACCTAGCACAATGAGTCTCAGCGTTCAGATGCTGTTGAAATATAAATTTTTAATCACAGAATCACAGAAGGGCCTCTGGAGATCATCTAGTCCAACTCCTTGCTTAGGCAGGGTCAGCTAGAGCATGTTGCCCAGGACCATGTCTAGTCAGGTTTTAAATGTCACTGATAACTAACTAACCAAAGAATAATAGTAAAATAAATTTTTTTGATTTCTAGTCATGCATTTGTATGTGAGTTTGTTTTTTTTTCCTTCTATGTATTTACTGCAGCTTTGTGTAAAGTAGCAGGTTCTGCAACAAATCGGAATAACCAGCTACTTTAGTCTTACAGTCCTTGTGCAAACAGAAAAGTCAACAGTTGTAGCAGAAGTAACTATTCTTGATCCTGGACTCCTGTCTGGGTTCATCTATGGTGTTTTAACATTGCATTTCCTATCAGAAGTGAATCTTGCTTTGTCCTCTTCTTTGTTCTGCAATAGCAGGTATTAACTTCAGTTTTGTTTTTTTGCTTTCTTTTGCACTTTACAGTGCTGAGAGCCCAATTTGTAGGAGCCATGGAAGAGTCTTCCCAACCCACTAAACCCCTGGAGATGAACCCTCACTCTCGCTTTATTATTGGCTCTGTATCAGAGGATAACTCAGAAGATGAGACGAGCTCCTTGGTGAAACTTGATCTGCTAGAGGAGAAAGAGAGGTCTTTGTCACCTGTGTCTGTCTGCTCGGATTCCCTTTCAGATCTGGGACTTCCTAACGCTCAAGATGGCCTGGCGAGCCATATGAGGTATGGATAAAATACCACTCAGATTCAGTCTTCAGTCTTTTTACCCTATCCATTCCAAAGATAATCCAAAGATTCAACTTAATTTCCGGGTTTGGCCTCAAATGTTTTTGTTGTGTCAAGACATCTTCCAGCATTCTGTTTCTAAATGATCTCTTGTACGTTTATCTGTATCAAAACCTTCTTTTTTCCATTGGTTTTAATGAAATATCTGTGCCTAAATTCCTTAAGCACCTTTCAGATATCTCAGCTGTTGAATGTTGTGGTGGGCTTGTTTATACTGCCTGTCTCTTGTCCCACCTTTCAGAACATTTAAATGTGTTGACTAAGTTCTTTAGAGTTTTCACTTGTGTATGTGCTTTAGATGAGCTGTGTTTGCTGAGAACAAGGACCTTATTTGTTTATTTTGTCTTTGTATGGGATTTGCTGCTTTATATGTAACTGAAGAGTTGGCAGTACCCGGGGTAAGATCAGTGACTCCATATTGCTTGGAATGCTTTTTGTTTTGGATAGATAAAATTTTGTTGATGGCTAAAGAAGAGATTGGTGTCCTGCAATGTGGTCATAAGCCAAGGCTTAATATGGGAGCTGCTGCTTGCAGCTGAGGGGGATGTTGGCCTCACGGCTGGGAGAAGGGCTGTTTCACTCCTAATTCTTTGTGGCTGAATTGAACTATGAAGTTGGGATTTTGAGATAATGGTGTTAATGTTTGCCTGTCAAAATGCCCCTTTATTTTTATGGAGTTGCTGATTTGCCTACTGCTAGCAGGATGTACCCGTTGGGATTTTCTTTGCGACAGGCTAAGTGTCTTGCACTTCTTGGTGTGTGTACAGATCACAGTTTCTCGGTGTCTGATCAGTCTTGCTTCACTCCTCCACATCCTCTTCATTTGTTTCCCATATTCCAAGAGGTCTGGTGCCCAGACATTTATGCAGTACTGTACCCAAGGCCTTGTCAGTGCTGGGTAGAGTGAGGAGGTATTGTACACATGAGGCAACAGATAATAAGCAATCACCACACTGAATATTGATAAAATTATACTAGGTGTAATAGTGGCACTTGTCACTACTGAATTGCAGCAGCTCATTTCAGGTTAATTTGCTTCCTTGTAAAATTCCTTTAGAATTAGATTCTTGATTCTAAAGCCTCTTCAGCCACTTCTAGTTTGATGGTAAGCTCATAACTGGAATTTGAAAAGAAAATGTTGAACAGTGTTGGTGGCAGAACGGATCCTTACCAAAGCCTTGCTTCTTACATCTTCCTAGTTTGACAGAACAGTTGCTCACCATTGTCTGAATTTCCAACTACTCTGCAGTTGTTTCATGTATACTTGTTTGATTTATGAAAATGTAGTTTTGGACAGTGTCAAAAGTCTTCTAAACATCTGAATTTACCGCAGCAATTGACACTCCTCTGTTTGCAAGCCTTACTAGCACATGAGGAAGGAAATGCATTTTTGTTTAGGCAAGATATATCTGTCTGGAAGATGTCAAGGATAAAACTTAATACCTTTTTGTCTGCTAGTTCCTTACGAATAGGCTTGTGATTGTTCTGGTGCCTTTCAGCCTTGGATTCTCCCAGTAGATTCTCCCAGTGGTCAAATGAAATCTAGAAGAGTTCCTCTTGATTTGCTCTTTCTGCCTGCCTTTTTAAAAGGCATCGTCCCATTCCAGAAACATGTAGGACAGTCTAAATCCCACTGTAGGTTTCTACCAAACAATCCCTCATTACATTACTTCGTTGCTTTTGAAGAAATGGTTGATTCCAAAAAGACTTCTGGCTCTTACTGACCAGTGGTAGACACTTATATGACCAGCTAATCCTTTCCGCTTGTTCTTCTGTTTTGCTGGTTTCTTTGCTTGGAGAGATGAAGGAATGTGAATCAGTCCTTTTATTGGTGGTTCCCTTCACTTTAGAGAGATGGCCTCTGAAAACAAATAGTAGTAGACTCTGGATTGGGGCAGAAGGGGAATAGTAGCCCATACTTTACAGAGTTGTTGTGGTCACACTGATGGAGATGTTTAGCCAGCTGGCGCTAATATAACAGATATAAAATCTTAAAGCAAATTTAAAGGGGATTACCTTTCCAAAGACTGCCAGTTCTAAAATTTGGCAGCACAAAAGGTAATTTTGAAGCAGGAAAAGATCTAGCCCTGTAACTATATACATTTTAGGAACAGAAGAAACTGGCTGAACATATAACCATTAGTGTGAAAATAAATAATAGGGCAGCAAGACAATCAAGCAACTTCTAGGACACTGCCTGGCATCAGAGGGGTATAATGCAATAGGTGTGCAACCTTGAGCACCTCTGTTGTAACTTGCTTACTTTGGCACACTCTTTTGAGGGTACTTGACTTTTAAATTGGAGAGAAATGCCAATTCAAATAAAAAAAGTTACAGCATTATAGGCTGTTTTTCTAAGATAAAGTAAGATAAATTGAAATAGTTTTCCAGGATGGTAGTCCCTTTCATCAAAAGATTTCCAAATAATGTTTACAGATGGAGAAACTGAGACAAAGACAAGTTCAACAACTTGCCTGAAGTCACTCTGTGACAGTGAATTAATGGAACACAGGTATTCTTGCTTCCAGCTTCCTTTTGGTGGTCAACAAAGGTACAACGCTTTCTCAGGTGACAAAGATAAATTCGTGGGGAGTCCTGTACAGTTTGACTAGTGGGTCAGGGAAGGTGCAGGTCCAAGGGAGCGTATCTTTTTGAAGAAGCTGTCAAAAATCTTTCCCTTTGCTTCTTAGTTTCACACAGGAAATTTTGGTCAGATAAAGATGGAGATAGCTTGTATTTGAGGTGTGGAGCTTTGCTGCAGAGAAGTCCTTCTCAGGGAACAATTATGTCTGAAGTCCATAATTTAGTCAGCTGGTAAAAGGTTCGTGAGCGTGCTTCTCTCTTGCTCTTAGGCCGCCATAAAAAGCGACATCACGTTGCCACTTCACGAAGTGTAGCTGTTTCTGCAGACTGTTTGGCCTATGTTCAGTACCTGAGATTTGCAGGGCTCCTACCTGAGCTGGAAAACATTGCTGAGAGCCTTATCATCTGGCGGGCTTGTGATGTCTAATCGATATATCCTGACCCAGCTATGGGTAGTCCCTATGCCAACTCATGTTTCTTCATTTGAGCATGCAGAGCGTGTGTGCGCTCTGGTGTTCCATCTATCACCTTATTGATCTTGGTAAGTGTTTATGCTGTTGCTAAAGTCAGTCTTGCTGGGACAGCTTGTACAATATAGGCTTCCATACCACTAGAGATCTATGAAGACCTTTGATTGTGTCAGTTGGCTGCTACTATATAGGATTGATAAAGCCACACTCTGATAATGAACTTTAAATTGGTGTGTGGAACATCAGCGCTTAACAGAAATTGTGTGTTGGAAGAGTAGCCGTGCAGACTAAAATGTTCTGATTCTTTTCTTGCTTGTAGTTGTGCTTTATTTAAAGCGTCTTGGTAATAAAAACCATGTAAATGCCCTCCTCGCTCTGTTAGTTACAGCATCTAACACTGAAAACAAGTGTCATTGAAGAAAATACTCATGTACAGTTTGCATCAACAAAATTTACTTTTTGTTGCATTTTGCACCTTTTGATAATAAAACCCAAGCATATAATTTTTTCTTAATCTTTTTGCTTCCAGACATAATTGTGTTGTCTTAGAGTTCAGAAATTTCCATCAGCTCTTCCAACTGAAGGCCGTAGTACTGTTGGGACACAGTTTTTGCTTGTAGTGTGGTGAGCTGTTAGTTGCTATGCGCCTGTCTGAAGTTTTAGTAGTAGATTAAGTAACTTTTCTATAAATGCCACTTGGAAAATACTTCGGGTCTGTTTGTTTTGTTTAAGAAATTGTTCTTGATTATTGCTAAATTTAATTCCTAGCTTCAAAAATGCTATCTCCTATCAAATTCTTATTTAAAATAGACTAAATCCTGCATGTCTCCTGGTATTTATACATCAGGGCTCTGGTTTTGTAAGCAGTGAAACGGGTGTACGGTCACCTGACAATCCACTTGCATCAGCTGAAGGCCAAATTTTGGAAGTAGCTCAGCTGTTACCTCTGATATTAAGCTCACAGAGACTTTAGCCCGTGAGCACCTAACACTGTTTGTACTTCTTAGTAAATAGTCTCAACAAATTATCGAGATGCCCAAGAAGAACTAATAATCTATTAAAGTAATTTTGGAAGAATGCCTCAATTTTAGTCTGGACCGTAGTGTGTTGAGTACGCTCAGACTGGCGCTGAGACGGGGTGCCTGCTTAGAAATCACTCCTAGAGTGATTGCATAGAATATTAAAAGTAATAAAGAATCCCTTTGAGCTTGTTCAGAATTAAAAAAAAACAAATTCCTTTCCAGCCCAACTATTTGTGGTTAGGAGATTACACTGTAGAGCATTGATCTTGTAAAATTACAAGTGCCGCTGTAATTTTATGCACAAATGTGTGCGTAGAAGTGCAGGTATGCATTAGTGTCTGCAAGGGGGATGCTTTCGCTGCCACACCCGAGACTCGTCCAGCTGTACCTGGAAGGATTTCTCCTTCACTTAGCTGACTCCTTCCCGTTCCAGGCTTTCTGTGAGGTCCTGGCCGTGGGGCCACTGCTGGAGTTGGCGGCTCCTCCTCTTGCTCTGCTGCCTGTGCTGTCAGTTGCCATGGTGCTGCTGAGGGTTGTTTTTTTTTTTTTGTGTTGGGTGACTTGCACGGGTTTGCATCTCGAGGACCAGAAGGCCGTTAATAAAACTGGAATTGTATGCCTCTTGCTGAGACATTTTCCTTTCCAAAGGATGAATTGCTGTTGGCTCAGCAAATAGGGGAGAGTGATACTGTTGCATGTTTCTGCAAGTTATTGAAATAAAGCTGTGCATCTTCAAGGAACCCCTGTCAGAACAAAGGATTTAGTTCCCTTTTGCTACCACTATTGCCAGGGAGTGATGTTGTGATTTATATTTTGAACTTCCTCCACCTGGAGGGAAAGCTGATTTTCCTCCTGTAACTGTTGAAAAAGAGGAAACTTGTAAGGTGTTTTGGATTCATAGCTATTTCTGGTTATACCGAGAACCCGTGAATTATAACTTTTTTCTTCTCTGAAATCTACTCTGTTTATTGAACAAATACACTTTAAAGAACTTTTCATCAGCATACCTCTCAAAAGCGGCATTATTTTTGTTTTGGTGTAACAGATGGTTTATTCTCTTTGACCTCAGTTAACATAGGAAACATCATCTTTAAATTCAGTAAATTCTAGGGAGATTTTGCAAAGATTAGCTGACTGAGGTACCACAGGGTAACAGTGTCTCCTCCTCACTTGCTTATCAGATACTTCTAATTGAAAAGATAAAAATGGGTTGTCCCTATCAGAATACTTTAGGGCTCTCTCCTATATTTTGCTGAATGCCCACAGTTTCCACCCAGATTGGGACGTGTAGTAAAGGCATTCAAAGACAAGTGCTTTTGCAGAATCCCCTCACAGCCTAGTGCTTGTATCTTCAGTGGCTGCGCGAGAAGCTGTCAGTGAATGTAGGCTCAGAACAAATCTGGGAAAAAAGGAAGTGTCATTAAAACTGTTTTGGGTAGGGAAAGCAAAGAATCTCCAGGCTAGGGAGTAACTTGGATCTCTTGACTCCATGTCATAACTCTTTCTGTAAGACTAGTAGTCGAAATGAGCTGCACCATGCTTTGTGTACAGGATTTTCTTACACTAGGCAAAACTTCTTTCAGTGATAATTTTTATGCAGAACTCTCCCACCTACCTCCTTAATTCTGGTTGTTAAAAAAGATACATTCTCTCCTTCGTGCAGATCAGATATGTTCAACACTTGAACTTTGTTGAAAAGCACTGGGAAGTCTCCTTGGCAAATACTTCAGTTCTGCTCTCTTCTCAATTGCAGAGCTATCTTTCACTGTTGTTACTAACTCTTATCTTTGTGGCAGGGCTTGACCTGGAGAGTGTTAGGCTGTTGCTCCAGGGACGTGTGGAATTTTGTACTCCATGAGGATGTAAAAGTAAAGATCTTTCAGTAGTTTGTGGTTTTAGGAAGTGGAGTATGGATATCAATTCGATATAAATTTGGATATTTATTTGCATTTACTGGGTATTTTTAAGGGGTGCAAATTTGGTGCCATGGGTCTAAGCAGGAAGAACATAATAAAGAAATGGGTTCTGAAAGATAAATTTGAAGGAGAAGGGGCGGGCCTGGAGCATGTAGGAGGCTAGAGGCTTGTTGAGCATGAAACTCAAAGTTGAGCTCAGGAGATCTTGGAAGAAACAGTCAGAGGGAATGGGGTATGTTAAAGAGTCTCAGGAATGAAGTGGTTTTGATCACAGTACACAAAAATGTGTGATCCAGAGGAGCTTAGTGAGCTTTAAATCATCAAGATCCCTCACCTAATAACAGCTGTGATGTTGCTTTGGAACTTGGAAGGAACACTAGTGATGTGGTGTGTGCAACCTGGGGGAACGGTCCAGTTTAAAAAGCATATGGCATGGCAGATAAAAACCCAGATATGTGGTTTAGGAAAAGAATATATCTGACAAAAAAGTGTCTCGGCACTTAGAATCTGCATCCATCGCAGTACCAACGTACTTGGTTATTTGAGGGGAATCCTAGCAGCTTGTGCCAGTTTGGGCTCTGTAGGTTTGGAACCAAAGTTACTGCTTTAGGCTGAAGACCTGCCTTGATGGCTGTTCAAAATCTGTGTTAGCATGAAAGTGAAGTTATTTAGCCAGGGAGTAGGGAGAGGGCTGTCTTTGTTTTTTGGGCTGCATCCATTATTTCATTTCCTGAAATCCTTAGGCTCAATCCTTTGTCAGAGCTGAGTCAAGTCTCATTTTTTTTTTTATTTATAGGTTGAAGCACTGATGTCTGGCAGTGTCTGCATTCAAGCCAACTGTATCTTTAAAATTGCAGGCAAAAACTGCTGTCTTTGAATAAGTCCAGATTGCTGCCTCCCAGTGCCTATGACCTGAGACGTAGTGAACCATTTACTCCAGCTGCAGAATTCTGCATTGCTTGCTGGACTTCATACATGCTTGCTCTTTCTCTCTGCCTTTTTGTGAAGTAGGTTGCAAGGGCAGATCTAAAACTGGAGCAGATCTTACAGGTGCTTCAGCTGGCTTGAGTCTTACCACCCACTTCAGATACGCGTTCATAACAGGGTTTACATATTTATAAAACATATAGCCCAAATTGACGATGAGAGCTGCCCTCTCTCCACACCCTTTACAGGCCTAATCCGGAGGGGGGACAAAAAAAAAAAAAAATTCCTTCTCCAGGGCGGGGTGTGTGTGTGTGTGTGTGCTGCAGTCTCCTTAAGGCTGCCTTTCAAACAAGCCAGCTAATGCCTCACTGCCTTTGGAATAAACTGCTACGTCACTGATAGCACTTGGCATGTTACAGTGCTGGGATCAATGCAGGCTCCTAGCTGCGATGTGCGTCAGGTATGTGGCTGTAATGAATGCTTTTTTTTGTGGAGGCTAGAACAGAAGAGAACCGCGCAGGCTTTCCTTTTGTCTAACAGCAGGCCGAGGGTCTAAAGAAGGGGATGGTTTTCATATGATATTTGCCTTTTGGGTTCTGAGTAGTATTATGTTTTGGAAATGAGCTTTGTAGAATGTGTTTGGTGGTAAGTATTTTATCTGACACATCCTTGTGGAGCATATTTTTGTAGGGATGTTGCAGCAAATCATGTCCATTGATTTCACAGCAGTGAATTCGCCTGGTAGAAGGCACGATGAATGTTTTTAACCAGTGCTGAAACTGCTCCTCTAACATCAAGCTGTGTGTACATGTAGGGTTTGTTTCCTTGCACCTACAGTGGTCAGAAGCTGTTTGGATTGGGGGCTGTGGGTGGGGTTTTTTGGAGCACAGGCAAGTATTTGGGAAACAGTTTTCACAAAACCTGAAAAATAAAATTTCAGTTACACTGTGTATAAATTTTAATCTCGAAACAGGATCAAAACCTGGGAAATCTAATGGTATCATAGATCCTGAAAGTATTTTATTTTGAAAATGGTGGAATATACCATTTTCTACGTTAAACACATATCCAGAAGGGTCATTGAATGTCTGCTGGGTTTTGCTGGTCCTATATAGCAGTGCCCAGAAGAGAAAGTCTGGTGTGCTTCATAGTTGGGTAGTTTGAATAGTTCTTCAAAGAGGAAGCAAAGGCTGACAGGTGAGAGAGGCATTGGGTTATGAGGTAGATAAATAGTGTTGGGGTTTTTTGTTCATTTGAACTCTGTTCTTTCCCTGGTACCTCTTGTTTTTGCTGTCTGGTGAAGAGATTTATTTCCACCGTGCCTGCCCTCTTCACTGCCACAGCGTGTCGCTGTCCTCTTTACCCTTCTGCTGACAAGGCTTGAAGAAATTGGATCCACACAGAATTGTTTGCCTGTGTTTTATCAGACACATGGCACTTGCCATTGGTCGTTGCTCATATCGCCTGTGCTGTTCTTAGTTCCCTGACTCCTGCGGTGACCTCACCTTGCCCTTCAGGGCTCAAGGTTGCATACTGTCATCATGTCAATGTGACACTTCTCTTCTGGGCACTTGTTTCTTTTTTTGAATGATCCCCCTCCTGGGTGATTGCATGGCTTTTGCTCAGACTCTTGGAATGTGTGTGCATCAAGTAAAAGCTGTGCTACATGGATGTGGCCCTACACAGGGACAGAGCCAAATGTCATGAAATTTAAAAATTTAATCCAGTTGCTGCATCTCGTTCTAGTCCAGGTTTCATCATCACTGTACTGCTGCAGACATTGCCTTTGCTTATCCTTTCCCAACCCCTGAAGTTGCAATTTGGTTTTGCATGTGCTCAATACTGAGTAAAAATTCTTCCTTTCTCCAGTGATGTTAGTGGACCCTGCAGTACTGTAGCACTTTGCTTGTGAGGATATTTATTCTTCTAGCACTTTGAGTGATCTCATCCCCATTTTACAGGGGGAGAAAACTTAAGTTACTTGTCCGGGTTCTCCCAGCTTCCAAGCTGGTGTCCAGTGTGGTCTGTTGTCTCATGTCTGGATCACCACTGTGCTGTGTGTGCCGGTCCAAACTGTGCCTCTGCCTTTCTTCTCTGCAGCCTTGGAAATGCTTTCCTTGTCACCTCCCCACCCCTCCTGAAAATCTGGTATTAAATCCTACATGTTGATCGAATTCTTCGGGCAAATGGGTCCCTGGAGCTGCTCCTTTGCTCCTTGCTCTCGCAAAGCTGCCTGCTGAGGAGGTGCTGGTCGTTCAGCCAGCCGTGCAGGGTTGCTCTGGATGCTGCCGGGGCGCGGGGGGAAGCTGTGCAGTCCCCGCTTCCTTGCGTGACGCCGGTTGCGGGGAGCGTGGACCGGGGCTGAGCATTGCTGCGAGTGGCCACTGTGCACCGGGCGGGCTGCAGCAGCGGTGCTGTGTGCTAAGCCTGATTACGTAACCTGTAGATCATTTTCTCTCTTTCCTGATCAGCTGCTTTCCTCTGAATGCAGAAGAGGGGAGCTGCTATCCTCTCTGTGCATGCTGCGTCACAGGAAGAGTGACTGAGAGAGAGGGGTGGTGGAAAAGCAAGGGACAAAGGTTAAAAGATTGAAACAATCTGGGAAGTGCCACTGCTTCAAGGAGAACCGCGTGAGTGCAAGAGGCTCTTTGCAGCTTTCTCCTACTGGGTTTTGAGCTGCAGTACTGAAAAAAATAAAATAGCAGCAGCTACACTAGACGAGTCATAAAGCAAGCCTGAAATCTGTTAATTCCTTCACTGAGACAGCATGGAGGATTCTGCAGAGCAGAGTCAGGAAATGAGATATCACATGCTGCAAAGGTAAGAATTACAGATATGATTGTCTCCTGATAGCAGCAGCTGTCTTGGACTGAGGCAGTTGGGCACTCTGTACTGGATGCATACTGATATTTTTGCATGTTAATTTTACCCTCTGAAACCTCACCGGTTACAGTGAGGCATCTGTGCAAGCATTCTGTAAGAAAGATGTTAGAATACATCTTAGTTGGGGAATCGGTGTTAAAAAAGTTTGAGATTCTGCACAACTTCTAACATGTATAAACTCTGAAGGATAGGTGAGCATTTTGGAAGTTGTGACACTTTGCACACTGCAGTTGTGAGCTGGTGATTAATAGGGATGACTGGTACTAACTCAGCATTTATTTTGTTTTGTTTAGAGCTTGGTGTTCTTTCTGCCTTGATGCCCAACTTCTACTTCATCTTACCTTGAAAAAAAAAATAATCCTGTTTTGATTATAATGTGCAGCCTGTGGTTATTAGTAAATCAACTTAATGTTCTTGGTATGCTTGCTATCATAAATTAAACTGAACTATACTTGCTTATAAACAAGTGTTTGTGCATTATTCTGGATGATGAACCTCCGGTTTTGTTGACATTTTATCTGTAGCTGTATCTTTATGTGTGTAGTAATTTAAACTTGGCAGGATAGTTCATATGTGTTCACAGATTCTGACCCCAGGATTTTTATCTTTTTTCTATTTTTGTTGAGACTGCTTTCAATAAACCTACAATGAATAAACCTGTCTCACTTGTTGGACTGTTAGACTGTGTTGTCTGTTGGACTGTGCTTTTTCCCTGCCGTGCCATGGATTCTGACCTTATTTAAATACACAAATTTAGTAGAAATTCAACCTTAACTACACCTTTCCTCTTTTTCTTGCTTATTGGCTCCTGTCCTTGAATTCCCAGGCTGAAATTATCAGAGAACAGTTTGTGAACTTGTGCTCCTGGGGACAAGTTTTAAGTTCAGTGACAATACCTATCTCTGAAAGTGCAGCTCACTGGAAGAAGGGAAAGTACACAGGGGAAGAACCTCTGCATGCTTAACTTGTGCGTGTGCCCTTCTCTGGGTATCAGCTAGCAGCTCTCCTTTGAGACAAGTTACTAGACTGGATGTACTTTGGTCTGACCTAGTACAGCCAGTATATGTCTCAAAATACCACTGGGAGACAGGCATCTGTTTTTAGCATGCTTTAAAATCACCCTATTTATTTTTTTCCCTGTTACCTTTACTTCTCCCAGCCTTGGCTTAATGGATTGCTTCAAAGTCTCTTTCACTGTACTTAGAACTGATTTTAACTTCTCGGTTAAGCTCAACACGTGCAAATCTGTAACTTGAAGTTCTCCACCAGCATGGCCATTTGTCATGGGAATATCTCACGTGTGGGGGAGAAAGATCAATGTGTTAACGCAGAACAGAGGGTCTGAATTTCAAGTGCTGTAAATACGCTTTCCTGCTGTTCTGTAAATCCTCACAAAGTCGGGGTTGTGCCACAGTAGGATGTCACAGCCAGAGTAGATGGTGTGTGTGAAGGCGGAGGAAGGGAAGGATCTACTCCATCCTGTGTGTGGTAGATAAACATGTCTTTGTGGTCAGATCTGGGCACTGAGCTTGCCTTACCTGCATGATCGCCTTTTGTTCTAGTACGCTTCTGGACTGGTTATACCAGAATTTGGCATGTACCTTTCGGAATAAGTTGTGCTGGATGATACAGGTCAAGATCCGTTTTGTTAACTTGTGCTGCCAAGCACAGCATAGCCTGTGTTAGCACCATGATTGTTCATAGGAGGGATGGGTAAGAGAAGAATCTGCGTTTCAACCAGACACTAGCTACAGTTTGTGCAGGGCTTTCATCAGCAAATGTTTTCATCAAGTACTTGTCTGTGGTGTTACTGAGCTCCTGATGAAGAGTTAAGGAGTGTCTGCATTCCGGATGGGTAAATCTTCATAGACCATAACGTAGTTATGAGGGAGGGTGGTGGTGGTGGGGGGCCTATGTGTTTCCTTGGGCTGTCACCAGGCGCCTCTGCCAGCAGCTCATTGAAGCCAGGATGCTCCAAACCTCACCCGGGGCAGCGAACCTCACAGGAACAGCTCTTGGGCTGCCTGGCCTTGGTGGCTGGGTTTACAAAAGGAAGCCTCTAGATCCTGTACGTGGCTTGGCTTGTCCTTGGGTTGCTTTTCCCTTCGTGCCCTCCCCCAGCAAGTCCAGTCGCTTTCTGCCGCATCCCATCCCAGTTCCCAGTGGAGTTGCTCAATGGCAGCAGCACTTCAGCAGCTCATTAGGCCAGAGGTTCCTGCCGGGTTTCCCGTGGCCGAGGGGCAGCCAGCTGGGCCCGCCTGGCTCCCGGGGACGGATGCTGCTCCAATGGCATTGACCCTCTTGGTTGCTGCTGGGTCTTCCCAAAGCATTGGGGTGTTTTTAAAATACCTTCCCAAGACTCACCTCTCCTTCCTACAGAAAGGTTCTGTAATCCTGCGTGGTGGCAGGGGTGAGGACTTCAGGTGTTCATGGGAAAGGAACCTGTCAAGAAAAGCACACTAAATACAATAAGAAAAATGGGTAAACTGTGGGGTGACCCAAGAGGTAAAGGTTCAGGGGCTTTAAAATAAAAAGTATCTTGTTATTTCCCCAGTCATGCTGCATTATGGTAGATGTGCAGTGTGAAGAGTAGGTCTTTGCTTTTCTATTGAGTTTCCTCTCACAATTTCATCTTTGTAAATTTTAGCAAATCAAATCCTGTAGTGCTTGCAAAAGCAAAGGGTGATTTATCCGTGTGTTATTTCTGTGGAAGCAGAAGCATACAAAGGGGAAGCAATTGTCCCATTCCCACATGGGAAGACGATGACAGAGCACAGAGTTGATCTTGTCAAATACAACACTGGCTTTCACTGTTTGTAGTAGAATTAACGTGATTCATTTGTCCTCTCACTCTCAGAACTGTTGGGGAAAATATTAAAGACTGGATGGTAGAAAAATCTTGGGAAATGATTTTAAGTAGTTACTCACAGAGTCTCTCGTTTGCAGCTGGAGATATATTTGCTGTGGTTCGCCAGTAGGATTTCCTGATCTTAGTAACTTGTTCTACCGAAGCCAGAAAAGATTGTTGTCATTTTCCAAATTTCCTAGATGAATTGAAAGCAGTGTGATGGAGCATTGCTCTGTGATGGGCAGCAATGTGCAGGGAACATATTTTTACCTATTTATCTATTATCATAACTGGAGTTTCTCCAGATAACCTGGCTTTTGCAGAGAGATAACTGAAGGGCTGTTAAAAAACAGTCATCCCTGTAAAAGCTGAGGACCAGGCCACGGTGGTTGGAAGGCAAGGAGTGATTCTGCTTGTCTACTTGGGGAATATGGTCAAGGGCAACTTTACAAATTATTCACATATTCTTTTCCATTTGTGTACATCTGCACTGCCAAGTTGCTTTTTTCTGTCTCCCACGAATTTCCTCAGGCCCAGTATGTCTGGTTTACACCTTGTAAAGCAAGGCCGGGACAGGAAGAAAGTTGATGTGCAGCGGGATTTCACTGTGGCTTCTCCAGCAGAATTTGTTACTCGCTTTGGAGGGAATAAAGTTATTGAAAAGGTAAGTTACTGACCTTTTTGACCTTAGCGTATTGCGTTTTGTTCCCTTCTCTTGAGCTATGACTTCTCTTTTGTATAAGGCTGCACATTGCAGGTATCAAAATATTAATATTCCTGAACTTGAAAGTTGTATTTCTGCCTGTATTCATTGTTTCCATTTTATTTTATATGTGATAAATAAACATCTAATTGTTTTAGCTTAGTCTGACAGGAAAAAAAAAAATTGAGTGAGCTATAGCAGTTCTGCTGATACAGAGGCATCTATAGACAGATAAAAGAAGACTGGAAAAAACGCTTAAGAAGTATATTTAAAAATACATAATCATTTAATGGATGAGGTCTTTTCCTTTCAGGTATCAAAAGTTTTAGCCAGGCGTTATACTTATTCTCATGTGTCGTTCTGCTCTTTAATCCAAACAAAGCATAATGCATTAAAATCTTTATAGTCGAGCAACAGCTAATTTCTGAATTGACTGATGGGCCATTAAATGCTCTTGCTGAATTGAATGCTGACTGACGAAACTGCACAGCCCCAAAATTGGATAAAGAGTCTGCAGAGAAAAAGCTGTTTTCGTTACCACTTAGTGTTTTGTGCTATTTGGACTCTTCATCCCTGCTTCTAATATACTCAGGTCCTGATAGCAAATAATGGCATCGCGGCAGTGAAATGCATGAGATCCATCCGACGCTGGTCCTATGAGATGTTTCGAAATGAGCGGGCAATCAGATTTGTTGTCATGGTGACACCTGAGGATCTCAAAGCAAATGCAGGTGAGTTGTAAAGGCTAGCGAAGGTGCACAGCCTTCTCGCACGGGCCCGTGTGCCCGCAAGGATGCAAGAAGTTGAAGGTATGTCCACTGCATCACGTACCATTCTGTCAAGTAACAGATTTTTCTGGGAAGAAATGAAGTACTTCCAGTACTGTAGATTTAGGAAGTTTTAGATCAAGTACCGTTTATTAGATTTGCAATGTAAATCAAACCTTCTTTGTGTTTGCAGAGTATATTAAAATGGCAGATCACTACGTCCCAGTTCCAGGAGGACCGAATAACAACAACTATGCAAACGTGGAGCTCATTCTTGACATTGCTAAGCGGATTCCAGTGCAGGTGAGAAGTGTCAAAGATAGTTTTCAAAACAGGAGGTAACACTAAGCAATCTTCTCTCCTTAAATAACAAGTTGTATCTGGGGAAAAAGACAGGTCAAAGAAATTGAAATTACAGACCTATACCAGCACCAAAGGCAACGCATGTTACAGTGCAGTGGATTTCCCAGTAGGAATATCTGCAGGAGATAGAAGGTTCCCTTCACCTTTTCACTTCTCTACACTTACTCCATCTTTAGCAGCTTGCTGCGGCAGCCACCTTTGACTTGTCTACAAGAGGCAAGACACTAGCCCTTTGAACTAAGCATGCCATGTAGTTCAGGAGGCTGGTCTGGCTTAGGAATGCTATGAGGCTGTTTTCAATGAGGAAAGACTTGAAGTATCTGCATACTTTCTATTTCTGCTCCGTTTCTTGTTTTACTAAAACAAAGAGTGAATTAAGTTATTTTCTTCTGCAGGCTGTGTGGGCTGGCTGGGGCCATGCATCTGAGAACCCTAAACTACCGGAACTTCTCCACAAAAATGGGATTGCCTTCATGGGTGAGGATACATACTTCTGATCTAATGTCTAGTTCTTATTTTAAGTTGGGTAAGTTTGGCGAGACAGAAAATCCTGAGTCTAAAAGAGCCATGAGGTATGGTTTTACAAGTGCAAGATTGAGGGTGTGTTCTTTAAATTAGTGAGAGCAACAGGCGGTGCTGTCTAATAGTGTGTCTGTTCCCAATCGCCACTAAGGAGACCAGGTAAGGCTTGGACATATGCTGGGAAATAGCTCTTGTATGGGAGAAGTGGTAAGTTCTCCAACATTTCTTTGGATATTGTGAGATACAAAACCAGAAGAGATTCCTGTTAAAGCAGATTGTTTCCAAAGGTGAATGTCCCTCTTGTAATTTTGAGAAAGGATTTTGTAGTTTGATTTTGTGGAAAGAGTGGAATTTTTCATGGACTGCACATGAAGTTTGTGATCCAGTTAGTGTAGTTAACCAAGTGCTGGAGATGTTTGATGCAGTAAGCCTCATCTCCTGAGCCACATGGATCTGAGTATTGGAAGGTTTTGGACACATGCGGTGTTTAAAACTAAAGATGGACCTCTGATAAGTCACGGTCTGAATATAACCTGAGGATAGTTGTATCATGCTCTGACTTCTAGCAGATCTTTTTATCTGTAGCATGTTGAGCCATAACCACAGAAATACTTTGGACCTTTGAAGAGGATTGGATTTAAAAGCTGTATTCTAATTCTAGTTTAAATCATACACTACAGTCCCATGCACACCACATTTCACGTAAAATCATGACACTGAATTATTATTCCAGTAGCATGTGACATGCACACCTAATACCAGTTACTAGTACCTGCCGTCCCTTTGAGAGCAGGCCCAGGTTGAGGACAGATGGACAGACAGGGGTGCTTGCAAGCTGCGTGTGCCAAGACTTCTTTAACAGGGCAGGCACTTAACAAACTGTTGTGATGTGTCTGTGGTTGCTGTATTTTCCATTGCCTTTTCCTCCCCCTCGATCAAAAGTACCCTTAGTCTGTCTGCTTTTAGTGTCCTGGCTGATACAGCTAACGCTCTCTGTTTCAGTTCAGAGATGCTGATTCACAGCAGTTGAGACGTGGCATGCAGCAACTCTGCTAAGAGTGTTTATTTACCCCCACTTACATGGAACCTAAATTAGACTTCTGGATGTTTCCATGATGTCTGATATCTCTCGTGTGTGTCTCATGCATTGATTTTGCTCTTTGCAGGTCCTCCAAGCCAAGCAATGTGGGCCTTAGGAGATAAAATTGCTTCCTCAATAGTGGCTCAGACTGCTGGCATCCCAACTCTTCCTTGGAGTGGCAGTGGTAAGAAGGAAATTGCCCTGTGTTTATCAAGACCATTCTGATCTTTTTTTTCTTAAGCACATCTAACATTTAGGAAGTGTCTGTGCACAAAAAGGCATTCCAAGAGACATTCTATCTGTTTAGGGTTTCAAATTTGTATTATCTGAGACATAGACATAGTGACTGTGATACATATGGGTATGTTGGGCAAAATTTACATGCTGTGTGACATGCAGTTAGTCTATCAGTGCAGCTGTAATATCTGGTATTTCTGCAGTCTCTACTTTTGTATCATATAGTGTGTAGTTTTGGAGCACACAGCCAATACTCTGCTTCCGTGGAAGTGCTGTGCAGTTTCAAAAGACTGTAAATAACAACCTGTTTCTCAGAATTGCACAGGGTAAACGAAGGAGGATGTACTTTGTTGGATGAAAAGATCTACTCACCAGAAAGCAGAAACATCTGTTTGCATTCTGCATTCTCTCTTACTTTAAATGCATCCAGACTGGTTCCTTGTGGAACTATGCCTGCCGTTTGTATCACTGATGGCTGATGTGTGAGTACTCCCTGAGCCTTGCAGCAGAATGAGCTAAGAGGATAATGCTTATATTTCAGGTCTTCGAGTGGACTGGCAGGAGAATGATCTTCAGAAGCGTATCTTGAATGTTCCTCAGGAACTATACGAAAAAGGCTATGTGAAAGACGCAGACGATGGACTGCGGGTAGGTGGCTGGTGTTTTGAAAGTGTTTGAGGTCTTGCTGCAGGCACAGCTGGAAAGAGCTAGAGGTTTAATTTATTTTTATTGGGAGTACAGGCTAGAACTAGACTGTTGGCCTCACAGAACTGGGTCTTTGAAATTAGAAAGTGATCTTTCACATACCATCTTTGGTCCCAGCCTGAAGAGTTAGGTGAGAATTAGGAGAAAGAGGCAAAATACGGGACCAAAGTTCTATTTCATTAGGGCTCTCTTCTGGTTTTTGTTTAATGCAGAAAGAATGTGTTTTTAATAAAGACTCATGACCTCATACTTGATTTTATCTTTAGTTCAGTTTCTCTTTGAGGAAGACTTCTAGAATAAGAAATATTTCTGATGCAATACAGGATTTGGGAGTTTTCCTTTGTGAAGAGAGGGGGTGGAGTATATGATTTTTCCATGTTATCCAGCTTAATGATTTTCTATATTAACCAAAAGTTTTTCTCGGAGTTTGTAAGTTAAATGGCATGAAGCACTGACAAAAGATTTTTGCAATCACTTGGAGAGGCTAGAGTTCTCTGCAGTCACGAAATCATTGCTGTTTTTTCCAACTGCAGGCACCGTCTCAAACTGGAATATTGGGTTTCTATCCCATTCATGTCTTGGTTGCTAAACAGAGTCAGATACAGAAGCTTGGACACAAATCAACAGGGAGATAATGATCTTTTCAATGTAATTCTGCTACCTTTTTGCACTTACCCATGTTTTTCTGCCCATCTTGATCAGGCTGCTGAAGAGGTTGGCTACCCTGTCATGATCAAGGCTTCTGAAGGAGGAGGAGGAAAAGGAATTAGGAAAGTTAACAATGCAGATGACTTCCCTAACCTGTTTAGACAGGTAACTTTTCCTATTGATTTGTGCTGTCTTGTTCTAAATGTTGAGGTTGGGTGATTCTGAGACCACTGTATGGAAAGTGTTACAGAACTGGAAAGGACCGTGTTACGTATCAGAGCCTGTTCAATTACTTTGAATCATGAGTTTGTGCTTTCTTTGCCCAGTATGTTGGTAGGATTTCATATATCTGCATATCCGACACAGTTGTCAAATGCCCAAACATCATAGGAGATGCTGAATAAATCCAACTCCAAAATGTTAAGGGACACGAGCCTTCTTAGTTTATGGGTTATTTAGGAAAGCTGACAGGAATGAAAACAGCACATTAATTATATACAGGTGAATACAGGGTATTTGCAGCCTTAAGCGTCCCAGAGGAAATATTATGGGTGTTCCTTGCTTAAAAAAATAACTTGGGGTGATTGTGACTAAGACAGGTGTTTACAAAAAATGATCTGTCTATTCTATGCTGCCTCTGCTGTAGGTTCAGGCTGAAGTCCCCGGCTCGCCGATCTTTGTAATGAGACTAGCCAAGCAGTCCCGCCACTTGGAGGTGCAGATCCTGGCAGATCAGTATGGCAATGCCATCTCCCTCTTCGGCCGGGACTGCTCCGTGCAGCGCAGGCACCAGAAGATTATTGAGGAAGCACCTGCTTCTATTGCAACTTCGGTGGTGTTTGAGCACATGGAGCAGGTGAGAGTGGCTCTGCAAGTTCCCTTTTCCTTGTGAGACTCCAGAAACAGGCAGGACTTTTTTTTTTTTTTGACATCGCCAAGAGTTTTGCATTGTTGGATCTTTTAAAGGAGCAATATAGGGTTGAGTGTCTTAAATTGCTCAGCGTGGGCAACCACTCACATTTCCAAAACTGGCTGAGTCCACCATGTGCTGACAAACAGCTGCAGAGTTCCCTTCAAAAACAGAAGGGAAGTGTGTTTTAAATGTAAATTGTCATATTAAAAGCAAGTTGCAGGAGTTGTATGAATTGTCTAATGCTGAGTATTATAAATATTTGCTTCTGTAAATTGTAAATGAAATAACATGAAAATCAAAACTCCTGTGCCATGTGCTTTGCTTTGAGCAGTTCTTGTGCCTGTTACAAGCTTTTGGATGTTTCAGAATGCCAGCAAAAAAGTCTGAAGTGGGTGGGGTGGATGAACAGAGCATAGATAACTGAGCATGGGGGCTGCAAATCAGATACTCTTTTTTTTCCTGTATCCTAGTGTGCAGTGAAGCTTGCCAAAATGGTGGGATATGTGAGTGCAGGCACTGTGGAATACCTGTACAGCCAGGATGGCAGTTTCTACTTTCTGGAGCTGAATCCCCGCCTGCAAGTGGAGCACCCCTGCACAGAGATGGTAGCTGATGTTAATCTGCCCGCAGCGCAGCTCCAGGTGAGTCAAGCAGCCAGGCCCGCTGCTGCTGCTGCTCCCGGAGGCTTTCAGAAGGACTCAAGCTGTGATGTGTTGAAGAGGCCTGAGCATGAAAAACCTGTTCTGCTGAAGCCTTAGTAAAATAAGGGAGGTCTGACTCACAGCCAGCATGCTGTGTTACAAGTGGATCACATGCTGACATTTATGCAGATGACTAGATCTTGGTACCGATAGAGGAGGGAATATAAAGAAAGTATCAGAGCGCTCTACTAAATATGGCCTCCATCCTCACGTGTAGATAGGTGATACATGAATCCCCCGCATTTCCTCCTCAACAAAAATATCCAATAACTCAAAGGCCCATTTTGGTACTTTCTCAGTTTGGGATTTATCATCTGTGGCTGGAGCAAAGCTTAATTCAGTATTCCAAAATACATAGGTAACCCTTCTGTTATGACTGTTTCACTGAGTTATAGCCCTACCATTTGGCTCTTTCTGATTTGGAAAGCAGGGAGAGGTTATTTTCTAGTTGTTTCTCCTCAGCTGCTCAGGTAGACCTTCAGTTAAAAGGAGTGTGAAGGGAAGCAATAGAGGAATAAAACATAGAGGTAGGAACACTGATTTAAGGAAAGGCTGCGTGTAAAAAAGCCTGTCTCAACAAGCTTTAGCTATGAGTAGTCCAACTTTGAGCTCTGAAATTATTTTGGGAAATGAGTTGGATTCTGAGGCCAGCAGTGCAATCAAATGCTGTGCCAGTTTTGAGCAGTGCGTCACTTACTCTGCCTCCGAGGGCCAACAGCCTCTTCCCAGAGTTTCTAATGACAAAAGGAGGGAAAAAAGAACAGACAATGGGATTTTTCATTTTTCAGCAAGTTCAGCAGTTGTTTGAAATTCAGGAAAGTAACTTGGGTCTTTGAAATTTTGATGAGCAGTTCCTGACTTCCAGAGCAATTGTTTCTACCACTTCTAAGCCCCTCACTCATCGCAGATGCTTCCTCCTAATGGCTGAGGTGATTCCAGTAGCTCTGTGTCTGTATTTGCCAATCATTGAGAGTTTTGTAACTGGTCAGGTGCTTTCTTCATTGTTTGGGCACTGCTCTTCATACTGCTGATGCTCGATACAATTTCATAGAGTGGCGCATTGATATTGTAACCAGTTTGGTCTTTTGTCTCTTGATGTCTGGCTAATACACGGCTGAAATAAATGGTTAAGGTAAAGCTCAGCCTTTTTGAACTGTAGCTGTTAAAAAAAAAAATTTCCCAGCTAATGAACAGAACAAGTGGGGTCTTATTCAATAAGGATACAGCCAGCGGCCAGTTCTGCAGGTTATTCTCTCCACAGTTTATAGTTGCAAAATTCCAGTTTCCTATAACCCATTAGAAGAGGCCTTCTGTCTCACTGGGACCTTAGTATATTTTTAACAGACCTAATGCGTGCCCATCCTCAGCTGACCTAGCACTGGCCAGCTTTCTCTGGAGCCTTTTAATCAGTCAATGGAAAATACTGGCTGAAGGGCTTAAGGTGGATATTACACTGAGCTCAGCTGTCCTGAGAACTATGAACGTTCCAAGACATGTCAATGGAGGAGGCTCACATCAGAAAACAGGAATTCTTATTTGCTATACTAGAACTGCAGCATCAGTTTCTACAGAGAATTGGTGGAATTAATTCTTTGAGGAAGAGGTACTCTCTGTGAGGAGAGAAATATACTTAGTGGTGGCTTTTATTATTTATTATTATTTGTTATTTATTATTATTTGTATTTTTTCCTTAGATTGCCATGGGGATTCCCCTCCACAGGATCAAGGATATCCGAGTGATGTATGGTGTTTCTCCATGGGGAGATGCGTCTATTGACTTTGAGAATTCAGCCCATGTCCCCTGTCCACGCGGCCATGTCATTGCTGCACGTATCACCAGTGAGAATCCTGACGAGGTGAGTTTTAAATTCATTAGTTACCGTTCACACTCTGATAACCGTAGGCTTTACACCTAGATTCAATCCCTGCTGATGACCCTGAAAATTTTGGCAGCGAATTTAAAATACCCTTCCCTTATCTCACATAGGGGGCGGTTCTGTAGACTCTGGTTAGACAGCCTGAACTTATTTGTGTATATGTCATGTGGTAGCACAAAGAGGTGCTTTAGCCTTCAGAACTCTTAATTACTTCTCTAATTCTGGATTATTTACTTTTTCTTTAGGATGTATAGCAATGTCTGTCTGTCTTTACAGGGATTTAAGCCCAGTTCTGGTACAGTTCAGGAGCTGAATTTCCGCAGCAATAAGAATGTCTGGGGCTATTTCAGTGTTGCTGCTGCAGGAGGGCTTCATGAATTTGCCGATTCTCAGTTTGGTCACTGCTTCTCTTGGGGAGAAAATCGTGAAGAAGCCATCTCGTAAGTAGTCAGAAAAGTGGTAGAACCTTGGAAATTGCTTGGTTTTGTCCTCTTTGATCCAAATTGCCATGGATGAAACAAGACTCTTTACTTCTAGGTGCTTTAAGAGAAGTTTCCTTCTCTATATCTTGTTTTCCCCATCACAGTCAGGCTTCTCATCCTGCCTTGCTTTGCAATTCCACTGTTGCACCTACATTTCTATACTTTTTGCTTACTTCTCTTTATTTTTTTCTGTTCTATTTCATTCCTGCCTTGTATACCTGCTGCTAGGATATGATACAGCTACCGCTGTGTTTGAAGTCCCTCTTTGGAAGCATTCAGGTGGAAGGCCTCTAATAGGAAAAACATTGATAACGTGTTATGCCAATGCTTTAGAATGGTTTACAAACCATTGAGTGTCCTTGTGTGGTGGAACATTAAAGCATCAGGTCGTAAGACAGGACTGCCTGACCTGTCATCCGTGCTGTTTTTCATCCAGAACCTTTCTTCTGTTCCATTCTGGGTGGGATGGAGACCCCATCTGTCTGTCTTGTGTATACTTCTGGCATGTGGTAGGTGCCTAGATGATGATAACAGTGGGAACCCCTGATCTCAGCTGGCGCTGGCTGAGCTGCTCTTGTTCACACCAGCAGCAGATTGAAGAAAATCAATATTCTTTCATTCCCAAGCACGCCATATAGGATCTTGCTCCAGTGCACATGCTCTTCTGCTGTTACCTTCAGACTTTTTTTTCCGAAGAGCTCATAGGGAACTATCTAGAGTTACCAGTTTGCACGTTACCGTTAGTACGGGATAGACAATAGGTATTCTTTTCTCTTTCAGAAACATGGTAGTGGCTTTGAAGGAGCTGTCCATCCGAGGGGATTTCCGAACCACTGTTGAGTACTTGATTAAATTACTGGAAACAGAAAGCTTCCAGCAGAACCGCATTGACACTGGCTGGTTGGATCGACTCATTGCTGAGAAAGTTCAGGTGCAGCTGCTTGCTTTGCAGAACTACAGATTGGAGCGAGGAGGGGAAGGGCCGGGGAGGGGGCAAGCTGGGTGTGCGGTGGTTGCAAGAGGACAAGGATTTAGGAATGGTTAATTGCCATTTACCACTTTATGAATAAACATTTTTACTGGGCTTAGTTCTCACTTATGTCAAAATCCCAGGTCATCCCTGTCAGGGGAAGGTGGTCTTAAAGTTGACTAGAAAAGATCTTAGTGTATGTGTGAATTAAGGCTAGTATTTTGGTTTGCAGTTTGGAACAAAATGATAGTGGAAGTGTAGATGGAGCATCAAGGTTTGATCGAGGAAGAAAAAAATGTGATTTTCTTTTAAGGAGTTACAGTGGTAATTGCTTCTACATAGGGTTTGCATGGATGCTACACCTACTTATTTTTAAAAAGAGGTTGGCCATGAACTAGAAATAGAGCTGAGACTGTTGATTCTTCAATGGACTGAGCTAAGGGAGATGTAACTGCGTTATGTACCTGTTCTTTCTAGGCGGAGAGGCCCGATACCATGCTGGGAGTGGTGTGTGGAGCTCTGCATGTGGCCGATGTGAGCTTCCGAAACAGTGTCTCAAACTTCCTGCACTCTCTAGAAAGGTAAAATTGCAAGCTGGTCTGGTAGATAGCTGATAAGCAGATAGTGATTAGTTTTGATTTACAGGTTTTGTTCAGGTTCAGTACAGTCCAGAAATGCACAGAGCTTGTTGTCTACTGACTGTTCTCTGGGCTCAGGAAGCTGTTTATCTACTGGCTTAAGAAACCTGGCATGTATTAGTGCATCTTCCCAAAATACCCCCTGCTGTTTGCACAGATTGGTTTGGTTTCTGGCGGTTTTGCAGAAGCTCCACAAAATGGCTCAGAAATGTTTAGTTCTTTCCTTGTGGGCTGCTAGGTCAACTTTAGAGAGTCTTGAATCACCAGATAGTGTCTTCCTCCTGTTTTGAGGACTGATTTAATTTTCCAGATTGGACATAATTTTCTAAATTGAATGTTTCCCTCTAGTACTTAGAAAACCCTCTCTGTGCCTGCTGGCTTTAAAGTAGAGCAGGCACTGTAGGGAAACTAGTCGTAATGCTCCGTTGGGCTAACCCTGGCGTGATCCAGGCAGGTCTGCTCTTAGCAGAGTTCTTCCCCTCAGGGCTCTGTTGGTGAGTCTGTATGTAAACAGAGCTGCAGGGAGAAAAGCTGCTTTATCCCTCTCTTAAGTCATGCTGCGTGTTCTTTAATTCAGGCTGTGATGTTCTTCTTGCAGACTCTTCTCCAAGGCAGAAGTGGGTGAATGGGAAGGAGAGTAAAGCTGGTCTGTGTGGCTGGGGAGAGATGGGCTGGCTTTGTCAAACTGATACGTGTCTCTCCTAAGAAGAGACAGTTTAAAAGCCTACTCCCATCTCTTTGCTAGTGTTTTCCAAATTCTTGCATGCATCTTTGAACCCGCTTGGGCCCCTGATAGCCATTTGGTGGCTTCTGGAAGACTAGCTTTGTTTTGTACTTCTCTTTCAAGGGGTCAAGTCCTGCCTGCTCATACTCTGCTAAACACTGTGGATGTGGAACTCATCTATGAGGGACGGAAGTATGTGCTGAAGGTATGACGTGCAGTGTGGAAACCCATCTTCTTGCCACTTTTAGTTGGAAATGTCTGTTTGTGTGCTGCTCTGGCTTCATCTTTGTAATACGTGTAATTGCTGGAATTAAATCTGTGCAGAGTTTATTTTCTTTGCTCCAGTGGGTTTAAGAAATCAGTACCATCTCCCTCATAATAATACCCCATCACATCTTCCCGTTGCAATATCTCTGTGAATCTCTGTAAACATTTTAACCTTTTGGGGTCAAGAAATGCTCTGCATAGATTGAAGAATACTTTGTTATAGGCAAAGACTACCGCTTGGTTGACCAAGCTTTCAGTCGATGTTTCTGAATACGTAGATGTACTCTGTTGGGTGTTTGAGCCCAGTTTCATCAGCATGACAGAATTTGTAGCAATTTTCCCCTTTAATATTGCTTTTTCTTTGCCGTGTGCAAAAAACAATATTAGAAATACTGTGTAAGGGTTGCAAAACCAAGCATACAAAAGTTGGGAAATATTAGACTTAAGATTGCCTGTGCAATCTTAATTAGCTTCCTTGGGCAAATTTATTATAGTGCAGTTTATAATGACATGAGCAGATATTAGTTTTTTTCAGCTATAAGTGTTCTGCACCCCTGTACCTCCCTGATTTTTTCTTGGCACCCCTTTGATGAGAGATAGAGAGGGACTGAACAGCAGCTAAAGTATGCTTTAAGTGATTTACCCAGCTTCAGATAGGAACTCGATGGCAGGGGCTGTGATAGGAGCCCTTTTTCCAGGGGAGCTTTAGCTGCTTTCTCTGTGAGACAATTGCTTTTTTTTTTTTGTTTTAATTATTCATTATGCAATTTTAGTACATGACTGTGACTTGTACATAGATCAGGGTGAAGGAATGGTATATGCTTGCATAATCAAACCTGTACGATTAATGCATAAGTGTAAAAGCATTAAATCAAGATTCATGGACAGGATTAGTTCTGGCATCTCTTGACTGCTAAATGCTTGGTTTTGTGATCCCAAATTTTTTTACATTGTTTTTTTTTTTTTTCTATCTAACATGAGAACAAATGGCTCTGTTCCCCTTCTTTAATTTCCACTGCTGCAGCGCTTGGAAAACCATGTCTGTTGTGGCAAGCAAGACACTGTCAGTGCTGTGTTTATTCCATGTGACACGTACCATTCTTGTGGATCTGCAGGTGACCCGACAGTCTCCCAATTCCTACGTGGTCATCATGAACAGCTCGTGTGTGGAAGTGGACGTGCACCGACTGAGTGATGGAGGACTGCTCCTTTCTTACGATGGTAGCAGCTATACTACCTACATGAAAGAAGAAGTGGACAGGTAGCGACTTGTAGAGCTTAATGTTTAACATTTACATACAAGCCAAAATTAGGTGTACATGTAACTTTCTGCTGCCCAAAGTTCAGCTGGGAATGGAATCCTCTTTCCTAGGAAGAGGTTACTAGAGGTATTATGGATGCATTTAAAGGGAGAAGTTGTATTCACCTGAAGAATAGATCTTGGCTACTGTTAGAAGAAAGATCCGAATGTGTACCAATGTGGAGTCTGTATGATCCTCCCGGTTCTTTAAAAATGCCCTTTTGGATTATAAAAAAAACACAGTACAGCAAAATACAGAACACGGAAAGCTTTTAAATCCTTGAAACTCCACAGCTGCCTTAGAAATAGTTGCAAGATTTACTATTTCAGTGCATTCCCTCAAAATTCCCGGCCAGGATCGTAGCCGTAAGGTCAGTAAATCTCCAGCTTCTGGAATGTGAACCACTGCCCCCTCTGCTGGTTTCTTTTCTGTGACTAATGTAACGAATCTGATCAGGAGTACAAAGAGAGTTTGGGTAACTTTCTGGGTTGGAAAATGCTATAAAATCCCAACCTCTTGGTCTGCTGCATGGGTGCATCCTGCTCTTTTCAGCTTTTTCTGTGTACAAGAGGGTGTTGCATGAGGTGGGCAGTTTGGTTAATGTATTGTGTGTTGTGTATGGCATGTGCAATCTCTACTAGCATCAGTTTTTGTTTATATGAAGTCTTGAACTTCATTGGTTCTGGTTCTGACAGTGAGTGATACCTGTTGGTAGAGAAGAAGCACAAAAGTAGCATGCATCCAACCTTGTTAAGGGCTATTCTATCTGGGTTCTGATCTCTGGCTTCCATAATCCTGATTTGGTATGATTAATCTGAACGTTCGTATGCAGGGCTGTACCCTTCAGCTCAGAAGAGCTGGTTGAGGTGGTTTTGTTTGGTTTTGTTTTGAAGTAGAATATGGAAAGAGAGAATGGATTTTCCCCATCCCATGCTTTCCACAAGAAATTCTGTTGCAGTGATTTGTCCCATTCTTTCCTAGGTATCGCATCACTATAGGTAACAAGACCTGTGTGTTTGAAAAGGAGAATGATCCCTCCATTCTGCGCTCACCTTCGGCTGGGAAGCTTATCCAATATGTGGTGGAGGATGGGGGACACGTGTTTGCAGGCCAGTGCTTTGCAGAAATAGAGGTAAAAGAGTCTCAAAGAACTGACTTGGCTGCAGATGCTGAATCTGCCCAGGCCAAAGCTGGTGGGGGTGAAAAAAGGTTGAATGCTTTGGAACTGGGAATTGAGTGTGATGGGTAATTCACAGTGTTTCCTTTCCAAATGTTGTCCGTGTTTTAATCTGGACTAATGCAGGAATCAGCAGTGAGAGTGATGGGGTGGGGAAGAAATTACTTAACAGTTGAAATTTGAGTGATAATGACTGTATACTAAGTGATAAGCAAAATTTCTCAGCAATGAGACCATGGTTATCATCTTGCTGCGATACCAAGGGAGAGTGGGATCCACGTGTACTGTTTTCTAGCTGTGGTGAAGAAGGCTTTCTACTTGTAGACCACTACTTAGTGCTAACACAAACTCAGAAGCAGAGTTATATGCCAGGATTAAGTGGCAAATTAAGACTTCTCTGATTACCTGATCATTTATCAGGTTGATCGGATGAGTTAATAATAAGTGTCACTCCTCCCTTCTCCCTTAGAAGTTACTTAACTCTTAGAGAGGAGGAGGGTGAACAATTTCTGCATCACTGTGCACAAGAGTTTGTGTAGGAGTGCACAGCTCAAAACACATTTGAGGGGAGGGCAGGGTGTGTGTTGACAAAGGGGCAATTAAACCACTTAGGGACAACGTGTAGGAGAAAAATACCAAGCCAGAGATCCAGATATTTTATGTAAGTGTTTTTACGCTGCAACAGAGCCATGGCTAAGAAGGAACCACCTACTCAATTCCTGTGTTCCCAGTTGTGGTGTATAGTACAGCAGTGGTAAACTAGACTGCCTCCCCCAGTACTCAACCCTTCTGCTCCAAAGGCAAGAGTTTCCACAGTTGATCTAAGGAAGCATCTCTGTTTTGAAGAGTAGTCTGAGACCTGTGACCTCTAGAAAGTAATCCTAGTTCCCTCTGCTAAAAGTGAGTGTGTTGCTGGAGCTTTTGAGAGTGGCTCTCCCACTTGCTGTAGCCTTTAGAGTGCAGCAGCTGCAGCAGTAAATTGTGTCTGTCTGCTTTGTTCATGGTGTTGAATGTGGGACCTTCTTGCGTACCTGTTGGCTCAAGCAGTGTGGAACAGCTGGCGTTCCTGAGGACGGCTTCCTGCTGTGCTAATTTGTGGCCAATTATTTTGTTCTACCATTCACGTTAGTGTCTTGGGTTTCGTTCCCAATGTGTGTGCTTTTAAGCCTTTGACTGAACACAAAAGCTGCTCGTGCAGGTTAGTTTGTCTGTGGTAGGACGTTGGCTGCTGGCTCACAAAACTAGAACCATTTGGGGAACATGGAAGCTGAGTGTGTAACCTGTTTTCCTTGCTACAGGTGATGAAAATGGTGATGACACTAACAGCAGGAGAATCAGGCTGCATCCATTATGTCAAACGCCCAGGGGCAGTCTTGGATCCAGGCTGTGTGATTGCCAAGCTCCAGCTGGATGATCCCAGCAGGGTTCAGCAGGTGAGAAGTTGCAGGAAGTGCAGATGTTTGTTGTGTTTTTAATAGGGGAGTGATGTTGATAGTGGTCTGAAGTGGTCCAGTATTCTGAACCAATTTCAGATTTGTGCATTGTTCTGAAATTATCACTTTGCCATTTATATTTGTCTCAGATGAGGACTAGGACTCAGGTTATTGTCTCTTTCTCTGATTCAGCCTATGTACCATCCTTGTTCTCTTACCTCAGTACTGTTGTGGATACATGGCTTTCTAGGATATTGGAGGTTGGCCAGATTTTTCAATCTGCTTTATTCCTGTGCAAGTTTATTTCACTTCTTTTTATCATGTATTCTTCCTTAAGTGACCCTCTTTAGGAGGATGGGAGTTGATATCCCAACTCTCAGAGTGTTGGGCCCTGCGAAAGCAATTGTGGCAAATCTGGAAATATAAAAAAAAAGAGCCTAGGACATGGATCTTTTTTAAGGTGAAAGGCAAAGAGATGTGTTCATTTAGGGATGTCAGTCTGGGATGTAGCTGGTGGTAGTGGAAGAGAATCTGTTGTTCCTTTAGTAATAGCTAGTTGAAAACTGTGGGAGGTTGTCATGCAGGGGGTGGAAAGTGATTGTCGTCAGCACCAAAGTGTTGGCTTTTCCTGTGCTTTTCTTTGATATTTTTGGTCATCCTGACTAAACAGTGAGATCATCTGTAACATATTTGGAAGAGAGGCCAGAAGCTTATTTTGTGGGTGTACACAACATGGAACTGTTGGAGATCCAGCTTATAACTTTTCTGTCTCTCAACCAAGTGCATTTCCCACTCTGGGAATTCCTCCGTGTTAAATCTGAGCCTCCGGCCGAGGGTAACTGGATGTCACCACCATGGCTGATGCCATACAGTGGGGTTAGTGACACTGTGCTGTTCATTGTGTTTCCAGGCTGAACTGCACACGGGTACCTTGCCACAGATCCAGAGCACAGCGCTTCGAGGCGAGAAACTCCATCGCATCTTCCATTATGTCCTAGACAACCTGGTCAATGTGATGAATGGATACTGCCTGCCAGAGCCCTATTTCAGCAGCAAGGTATTGGTCACCTCTTGTTTCAGAGCGAGAGCAAAAATACCCTTTCAGTTCAAGGTAAGGCTGGCTGATTGGCCTGTCGCAGCCAGAGGACCAAGAGTCAGGGCAGTACTTCCCTGCTAGTGCCACCTCGATTTGGCTTTCCTAGACTTCCTTATAGTCAGTCTCACCAGAGAGTATGATGGGACAGTCCCATCTGTGGTACCCAAAGCAAAGACAAGGAGTTGAGCTCGATCTCTACTGCTTGTGTCTGCAGCCTTGTACATGGGAGCTGCGTGCACAGCCAGATCTGGTGGAAGTCCTAGAGGGAGGAGGAGAGAAAGTGAATGAGTCCAAGTCAGCTGTTGGTGTAAAGTAGCACAGCAGCTTTGATTTACCCCAGTTCTCTTGTAGTCCCTGGACTAGCTGCCTGTTGAAAGAGTAGTGAAGACAACCTCAATGAAGAGCCTTTCTTTTTCTCCCTTCTTGCTGCTTATTCTTTTCTTGGTGCTTGTCTTTAGACTGACTTGTCTCTCTCTAGGTGAAAGGCTGGGTTGAGCGACTAATGAAGACACTGAGAGATCCATCTTTGCCTCTGCTGGAACTTCAGGACATCATGACCAGTGTTTCTGGACGGATCCCACCCAACGTTGAGAAGTCTATCAAGAAGGAGATGGCCCAGTATGCCAGCAACATCACATCGGTCCTTTGCCAGTTTCCCAGCCAACAGGTGATTAACCACGTTTATATAGAGGAATAAAAATTGATTTGTGTTGGGGCAGAGTGAGAGAGAGAAAGTTCCTTTAAATTACCTGGAGGTTATTTGGACTTGAAAGATGCATTGAACATGGGATCTTCATGATGAGAGATAGTTACCTGTATCACGTGAGCTTAAAGGCTTGCCTCCTTTGCCTGTGCTGAAGGGTATGTGTTCCCTGTTCAGTATAGCTTTAAACGGTAGTTTGGAAGCAGTTTAATCATATCAGTGGCCTTGTGGGCATTTATTTATTTGCTTTTTGCCTGGTACATATGCTACAGTGCAATTTGTAGTGTCAACGTAACCTTCAAAAAGAGTTATTACAACTAAGGGAGGCCTGGTCAGGTAATGAGATATTGGAAGATGATTTCTCCAGTATACAATATCGTGCATTGATTTGTGTATCATTGTGAGGTCATTAACTTCCTTAGCAGTTTAAGGCTTTGGCCTTTGCTGGAGTCTGTTGGAGGTCTGGTCTGGTCTGTCTGGAAGTTCTCAGCTTCTTTGCTGGTTGTTCAGCCAGATTGTCCCATCCAGGACTGGCACTGGCATGTGATCGCTCTCTTTCAGATTGCCAATATCTTGGATAGCCACGCAGCCACCTTGAACCGCAAATCAGAGCGTGAGGTCTTCTTCATGAACACTCAGAGCATTGTGCAGCTTGTACAGAGGTGAGCCATTTTCAGGGGTGCCCCCTAACTCTTTTTTTTTGCTGATGATGCTTGAAAGACCCGTGCCTGCTTGTCTTTATTCAGATGGTTTTATTACACTCAGTCTAAATCACTAGGAATAAGCCTGCGTACTTCCCTGAGGGAGTTTAACAGTGAGGGGGCCATGTGCGTGTGGCTCCTGGCTGCCTGTGGGAAGCACACGTACAGATCCTTCCTCTTTTTCCCTATGCCATATGAAAGAAAGATTCAGCTTCTGTCCTGACACTGAACACATCTTGGCCATTTCATCAAGCCGCTGGTGTATGTTATGCCTTTCAGTGTCTAGAGGTTTGAGTGTTTTTAGAAGAAAAAGGACATTTTGTGGCAAAACAAGAGCCATGCCACCCCACAACAGTAATGGCAGGCATTATGTATTCACGTAATAATTGGGGTTTTCAGAATTGGGTACGCTTCTTTCTGTAAGCAAACAGGCTTATTCTGGCACTCCTGTCGAGTGTTGTTCACTTGCAGGTGTTCAGAAGCAGGGCCGTGTGAGTCTCGCTCAGTGCTAGGTTTGGCTTACTTGCTTCTGCAGGTACCGGAGTGGTATTCGGGGTCACATGAAAGCAGTGGTGATGGATCTGCTCCGTCAGTATCTGAAGGTGGAGACTCAGTTTCAGCATGGTGAGTCTCTAAGCATATCAAGGATTTGATTTCTGAAAGAACCACGTTTGGTGCCAGAAAGTCCACATGGAGCCCCTTCAAGAAAGATTACTCTAACTTTATGGTTAGACTAAGCTACACAGGTTTTCTTTTAAAGGTCTGCCAGTCAGATCCTGTTTTTTGTAGAGAGGCTTGTGTCCAGTTTGAGGTTTTCATGGTAATAGTGCTTGTAATGCTTATGAAAAACAAATGGCAAACTCCACCCCACAGCTGTCTGTTCTGCTGATTTTCCGCTGTTGGTATATCCATCATCTTTTACACCCCATGTCATAATATGACTCTGGTCTCTTTTCAGTGTAGGAACGCTCCTTTTCCCTGTAAATCTTCAGAAGAATAGCACTTATATGAGTTTATGATCCCCTAAGTGAGGACTTTTGTATGACCTGGAGTAAAAAGACAGACTCACTGAATTACAAGTATCTTTGTGTTGCCATTTCTAGTCTGTTATTGAGCTCTCTAAAGCTCAGCCAGTCTGTGTGGTCTCTGCCCATTCTAGATCAAGATGAAGCAGTTCTCCTTTGCCTTCCCTCACTGACTCTTGTCAGCAGTGGCCCACTGCAGCAGAGTTCCCCCACTTGGGTATTCCACAAGCTTCATATTAGAAGCTTGATTTTTATTTCCTGATTCCTGGGCATCTGCAGAAAAATTAAAGTCAGAAAAACTGTTGAAATTCACCATGCTATTTAGTTCTATCTTGCCTGTTTATTAAATTCTATACTAAGAAAATCAAGTGTAATAAAAAAAAAATAAAGAAAAAGTCACCAAGTTACTTGCACCTGCTGTAAAATACCAGGAAGCTGTTTGCTGTTCATAAGAACAAAACTTGGTCTGAAACTGAGAACTGAAATAAATGCATTGCACTGCTGTATCCAAGCACAAGATGGCAATGAAGCACTAGCTAATTCTGAGGCTATAGCTCTTACAGGTAGTTCAGATTCTGCTCTACTTTTCTTTTGTCCTGCTCCAATACCTGCAGAATCCTAATGGCACTGCAGATTCATTTCCATTGCAATTTGCTGGTAGGAGAGGATGGTGCAAGTCTTTTTGCTATTATTTTATTTTCGTTGTCATTTGAATGAAAGACTGAGCTCACCATTCCTCTCTTTGTTTTGCTCACAAATGAGGTACTTGGTATTGGAACTGTTTTAATAAGAGTAGGATGTTTAACTTTTAAAGTTTGCAGTTGGGAGCGTGGTGGTGGGAGGAATGTTTCCTTCCCAGAACTGATTTTGTGAGCCATGCAATGTAGATTCTCAAAACATATATGTACAAAAATACACATCTAGTAACTTGTATTCCTTGACACAGAGGTGTGGAGACTGGAAAAAATGTGCATTTCTGATTGCAGGTCACTATGACAAGTGTGTCTTTACCCTTCGGGAAGAGAACAAAAGTGATATGAATGCTGTATTGAACTACATCTTCTCACATGCTCAGGTCACCAAGAAGAACCTGCTTGTTACAATGCTCATTGTAAGTTGTCTGTTGCTGCTCTAGAAATTTGCTGCTTCTTGTAGTTGTGTGTTTGATCCTTTGAAAGGTATTGAATTGGCAGGTCTCATCCTTAAAGATGCAAGCCTTCTAGCTACAGAAGCAGTGGCAGCAGTGTGGAGATTCTCCGTGTGTTCTTAAGGGCATATAAGCCACGCATTAGAGGAGACCCAGAACATACTGTTCAGCTCTGTGTCTGTGCATCTTCTGGTTCATGACTGTCCCGAATTGATTGCCTATCAGAGTGCAATGAAGGCTAATTATGCAAGTGATTTGTGAGCATCTGTGGGGAGATAAGAATGCAGACTTAACTCTTACACTGGGAGGATGCTAGAGGCTAACTTTCAGACAGTGGGCTGTGACTGTATTTGGTTTAGTTTGCTGCTTCATCTTCAGGGGTCTCAGAGCAGTCCTGTCTTTGTATAGCTCATGGAACTCAAACTGGAGTTGCTTGGAAAGCAAAGCAATATGCTACCAGCACAAAAAGCAGATGATTATTTTCTGGTAATAGTTCTATAATGGAAACATTTTTATGGTCCTTCATTACTAATGAGGGTGACTTCCTGGTAGCAAATGGCATTAGCCAGCCCATCTGAAAGCCCTTGAGGGCTTTCACATGCTCTTCCATGATGAGCCATAGTTTGGTCTTGTAGGTTTGGCAGTGGCTTTCTTAGCTTCTTCCTGGTTTTAGTCTCAGAAAGTCTTATCTCAGGTCTGCAGTGGTGCTTTTGGACTGGCTGTACTCTGGGCTGCATGATGAAATCTTTCTATGACTCAATACCTCAGCACAAAGCTGGGCACTCCAGATCAGGCCTCTGACTCTCGGGATGGTTTGTGGCTGTCCAGGGGGCTTGCAAAGGGATGGGGAATCTCCCGGGGTTGGAATTTGTCATGGGCAGACAGAGATTCCACTCTAGAAACACAAATAAATCCTCGTGCCAGGACCTGCCATCCCCTTCTCCTGTTCTTCTGCCTTGTTACTTCATGAAAAATCTCAGTTCTTATTAACTTCAGTCCCACTCTAATGGGTAAAATTCTCAGTGAATTACATTTCCAGGAAAAATAATTAAAAAACAACAATTGAGTCCTGTCTCTTTTTTTCCTGTTTCCTAATATGCCTCGAAAAGTCCTTGTCCCACATAATGCTTTGAATCAGAATGAATGACCACCTTCCTCAAGGCAGGATGAATGCTGTGACATGATTTTCAACAGACTTGAGTTAGGTATCCTGCTTTTTAAGAGGCTAATTACAATACTACCTCTCTCCCGTCCCCCTTCCTGCCCCCTCCCTCCTCTTTTTTTTCTTTTATTTTTTTACAAACATAATGTGGTCTATTACTGCCAAAAATATGTCCAAAGTAGCCATCCACAAAATAACTCTCAAAAATCATAATTGTCCTAGGCTGAGGCTGGATTTCTTAAATTCTCATTTGTAAGATATAAAGACCCTGGCATTCTTTCTTTCTGGCTCTCCTTTTTTCCCCCCCCTTTTTTTTTTCTTCTTTCCCTTTTTGGTGTGTGGTGTGATTGTAAGTAACGCTTGCCTTAAGAATCTCATTATTTGAACACGGAGCCATATTTCCTCTGAGAATTCTGGAGTAGCTTTGAGCCGGGGCTGTTCATTTCTCAAGTAATCATGCTGGCGTGATGGAGAGAGAAAATGGCAGCTGTTCGCAGCTCAGGCCTTCAATTTTCTTCAGAGTCCAGTCACTCAAGTGTGTAATTACACGGGGGTGCCGGGGAGGCGTTAGGCCTTGTCAAAGAGCTGGTTTGAGGCTTTGCTCGCTGCCTTTGCCAATCAGTGCAGGCAAAAGCCAGTGCAGCGCCAGCTACCTGCTTTATTTTGTTGTTGTCATCCTGATTATTTCTTGCTAAAACGAGACTGAAACTTTTTGTCTAGTTTTTCACCCCCGTGCAAGGCGTGTCTTGGAGGCAGAGCCTTGCTGCGTCTTCACGTTGTCCGTCTGAGGGAGTGAGGGCTGTGCTGGGAGATAGGGAGCACAGAGAAACGTCAGAGTTTTCCTTTTTCCTTCCTGTGTAGTCACTCTTCCCACCACTCTCAATTATTTCTACTCAGTTAATGGCCGACATCCCAGTTTGATAGAATTTAAAATATACCGGAGGGACGATGCTGCATGTGGTGGAGGAACAGGCGGGTAGCTTGCCGGTGATCCGAGCGCCACTTGCATGGCGCCTGCCAGCGCGGGGCCCTGCAAACACCAACGCTGTGTCGCAGCGGGTAACGGGGGGCTTGGGAGGGGTGACGTGCCTGGTCACAGTCTCATCTGTGGCACACCCTAGGGACTACCATCTGCTGAGTTAACGGGTCGCGCTGTTAACCGAAACGCCGTCGTTCCTCTTTCTTCTGACTCGCGTTACTCTTCGTGTCTGAGGGACCCCGTGGCACATTTGGTGTAATCATGGTGAAGGCTGTGGCATTTTAGGGGTTGCCAGGCTATTTATGTGGGGTGGTTTAAGTTTGTCCTCCAAGGGCAAACGTCATGTCAAAATACCTTGATGCTTATGTTGCTGTTATTGATGTATCCCTCAGAATCCATTATTAACAAGGGGCTCTGAGGATGGTTATAGCAATAGTGTTATGCTGCCATCATTCACCTTTTTTAGCTAGTAGGCGTTAAAGGCAGGATGGGAACTACTTCATCCTTCATATATTTGTTGAAATATAGTGTGATTTGAAGTTGTATGCTCATTTTATGTACTTAACCGACTGTTGTATGCACATCGTAGCCTTAACTGGACAGAACCGCTTGTGGCATGGCAGATGTCCTGTGTCTTACTGGCTTTTTGTTACCTTTAGCAGTAAAATTACAACACCCAGGAATTTGTATTTCAAATACAATGAAGGCAGCTCTTGAATTATTCACTATGAATTCACACAGTGACCTGGAGTGGATAGATTTACAGAACTTGTTTTGGGAACAGTCATTGTAACGTTTGCTGGCCCAAGATTGGATAGTAGGGGACAACCATCTAATAAGGGTTAGTAGCTTAGTTTTTTTAACTAAGAGTGACTGGGCTGTGGTCTCTCTCCCTGAGAGATGTATGCTATCATTCCTAGATACGGCATCGTGCTCGAGTGGGGTTGGAGAGAAAGGGGTCAAGAGCAATGTGGGGAAAAGCTATTTAGCTTTGGAATCACATGTAGTATGAGCAGTTACTTGTTAGTCAGTCTATGGGACTTGTATTACTTGTTTTTTGGTTTTACTTTATTTTCCCTGGCAGGCTTATCAATCTAACCTGCTGTGCAGAGGTTTTTCTTTTTCCCTTTCTATTTCTTGGATCTTCAAAGGGCCTTTTCTGGACTGTATGTGTTTAAAATCTCTTAAAACTTTAAGGCACCAGCTCTTTTTTTCTGTTGCAAATCCCCGTTTCATCTCTCATTTTCCTCCTATGATTCATTTACCAAGAGAAAAGCTGTTAAGTGCTGTATAGAAAAAACACATTAGAGTCTTCTAGAGGGTTTTCAGCTTTGGGAGTGGGAGGGAAGGGACTCACAAGCCAGTGTGAGTAGTTGAAGACTGCGTGATTATTCATGGGAATTTAAACTATTTTTGGAAGAAAGTGTGCGTGAGACTGCACCTCCTCTGTTCAGAAGACAAAACAGATTAAAGTCTTTACTGTTTGCATTTTTTTGAATGGCTGAATCCAAAAGAGTTTTGAAACAGCATTAACACTGAAAATTGTGCTGTTCAGATTTATTGTTTTATCCAGTCAATTTAGACAATGAAATAAGCTAGTGAACTTCCTCAGCACTAGGATTCTCTGCTTAGAAGAAATATTATGGAGTTGGTCCTGTACTGTGTCAGGAAACACATTATATCATTTATGGTTTTAGTTAGCTTTGCTTAGCCTTGTTAGAGGAATGACAGAATCTTTTTTTTCTGGTGTTGCTGAAGCTGTACAAAGCGTGTGGTTGGTTTGTGGATGTGGAGTTGTTGTTTTTTTTTTTGTTTGTTTTGAGGTTTTTTTTTTTAAGTGGACTTCAGGAGGTTCTCCCAGCAGTTAAACTTCTGTTTGGTTGAAAATTTTCTAATCTTTCCATGCTACACAAGGCATTTTGCTACAATTAAATGCTCTTTCAATTTTGCATTGCTGCTAAGGGAGAATTCTGCTACAAAGCTGAAATTGGGTAATTGGAAAATGTTTTACTTGTGTCTCTTTGATAAGTCAGTATTTCTCATGTGTTTGGATACCAAAACACATGCTACAAATAAGAAAATGGGTGATGGTGCCAGTCCTTTCCGCTGTAGCTTTATTTATATGTGTAAAATTATTGAAAGCCTAATACTTGTACACTTGTCAGCACAGAATTACAAAATAATTTAGACAGGGACCTCTAGAGGTGATGTGGTCCAGCACCTGAGTGCATGTGTGTATGTATTTCAGGCTTAAACTGCTTTGTAGGAGGACAGAAGATTATTTTCCTCTCTTCTAAACACTTTCAGTTCTCTTTATTTTTAGGACCAGCTATGTGGCCGTGACCCCACCTTGACAGATGAGCTGATTAATATTCTGACAGAGCTGACCCAGCTCAGCAAGACAACCAACGCTAAAGTGGCCCTGCGAGCGCGGCAGGTAAGGGAGCGTGTTTAGCAATCCAAGCTGATCCCTGCTAGAGACAGACTGTGCCATTGCTGATCAGATCAATAGGGACTGCTCCCACTTGGAGCTTGCTCTTTTGGAAAGTCTATATCTCTTGATGTTTATTTTGATTACTGTGCAAATGTGAAGAGTAGATTACAGCGAGCAGTGCTTTAACAATGAAGCTAATTAACCAGTGATTAACCGTTGTGACAGTCTAGCGAAGATCGCAGTAGATTCCCAGTCTCTGTAAACTTTGCAGTTCAGATTATGTTCCTTTGTCCCTGTTCCTCCAAGAAGTTTTGTCTGGCTCAGATAGGAGTTCATGGAGAGTAGCTTATTGTTTGTGCGCTAGAGGAAGTTAAAATACATTGTCACTGTGGTTCCTTCTGGCTTTCTAATCTGTCAACCCGACAAGCACAGGCTGCCTGGAAGGTGCAGGCAGCTGTACAGTAAACAGCCAGGGCATGCTATCCGTGTTCATCAGCTACCTTACGCTTGTGAATTGGCGTGGGCAGAGAACAGGGAGAGAAGTTTACTCAAGAACCAGATGTCCTTTGCAACTGCTAAGGAATTATGGTGAAGAATGATGTTGGTCTTTTTCAGGGCTTCTCTTAGCTTTTGAGTTGAGTTTTGTCAATTTATTTTTTAACCTGGAAATAATTGGAAAAACTCTTGATACTGTCATTTCCAAGAGCCTAGTACAGATAATAATTTGAATGCCAGGTATCCACCTGGATATTATTGTGAGCCTCCTCTTTGGCAGTCAGTCTGTAGCCAGGAAGGAGTGAGAGGGCATAATCGTTTCACGGTAATGCTAACCCTGTAGTCTGATCACTCCTCTCACTCCACAGTCCCTATCTCCATTCTAAAAGTCTTAAGCAAGAAAGCTGACGCTTTGGGGATCTCTCCTTTTATTTCAGAGCTTGTCTGTTGAGAATGAAGGGGGTGTTTGAAGCTGCTCAGTGACCTTATGTTTCCTTCAGGATTGTATCTGTGTCCTTGAACCATTCAGTTATTTGAACCTCTCAGCAGCATGCTGGGGATGGTGCTGCAGTCCTCGTGTATGTCTTTATGTTGCTCTTTCACTTCATTTTCCCCTGCAAGCTGCTTCCCCGTCCTATCTCCGTATCCTTCATGTTGGGCATTTAATACCTGGCACCAGTGTCTCTTGCTTCCTCTGCTCGGAAGCTGTGAAAGGCGGTCTCCGTTGCTGGCCTCCCCACAGCTGCTGCCTGCCAGATCTGCTTTCCAATTAACAGCCGGTCAGGCAATCCCCAGGACTAGCAGCTCTGCAGTGCTAAATCACATGCACTGATGGAACTTGATTGAAGCTGTTCCTTTTCTCCATGGGGAATTGCCAATAATACAAACTGAGCAGATACACAAATGAGGCTGGGGAAGGGAGAGAGTTTGCAGCATCACCCAGGTGCCACAGAATTCACAGGAGAAACCAGTCTCCTCTCCTGGGATGGAACAGACTATTGCTGCCTTGGAGGTCACAGCCTCCTGCCGATGGCCCAGCATAGCTCAGTTCCCTGACACTCCTTTATGTCTGCTGTTCACCAGGTTCTCATTGCTTCCCATCTGCCGTCCTACGAGCTGCGTCACAACCAGGTGGAGTCCATCTTCTTGTCCGCTATTGACATGTACGGACACCAGTTCTGCATTGAGAACCTGCAGGTATTTGCCAAACTTCGCTCCTTGTTTCCCTCCTTTCTTCTTCATGATCTTAATGTTCTTGTATTAAATCCCACCCCTAGTCCAAAGGTCATTGTGGCTTTAAATTGTACTGTTCTGGTTTCTAGTTTCCCCCTCATTTTTGTTTTCGTTCCTACACTGATATGGGAATGACTTTATCACAGTCTACACCTTCCTCGGTGGGGGTGCTGGTGTCCCCTTTCTGGTGACCAGCCATAGGACACGAGGAAATGGGATGAAGCTGCATCAGGGGAAGTTCAGACTGGACCTTAGGAAAAGATTCTTCACTGCGAGAGCGGTCGGTCACTGGGACAGGCTCCCCAGGGAAAATGGTCACGGCACCAAACCTGCCAGAGCTCAAGGAGCGTCTGGACGATGCTCTTAGTCATATGGTTTAGTTTTAGGTAGTCCTGCAAGGAGCAGGGAATTTGAGATATTCTGTGATTCTATGTTTTAATATAAAAAGGTTATAATCCTTGATGAACAACAGGAAAAGCATGGAAATCTAAACTAGTCGGGCTTGATTCGGGTTTTTTGCTTTTTTTGCCTGAACCTGTTTGCAAGACAGGCGATTCTCTTTCAGAACTGCTTAATGTGATCTCTTGTAGAAACTCATTTTGTCTGAGACATCCATCTTTGATGTGCTACCCAACTTTTTCTACCACAGTAATCAGGTGGTAAGAATGGCAGCTTTGGAGGTAAGTTTATTCCATCGAAAGAATAATTTTAAAAAATTTTTTCACTTTTTTGTTCTGGCTTTTTTTGTTTGTTTGCTTTGAGCACTGTTACCCTGCAAGGTTAAGAGAGCTGTAGGTTGTGTGGAATCTGGCATACTTGGAGTCTGGCATCTAACAGCATTAATACTCATAATTGACTGAAATTTCAGATTTGAGTTATCTTTTTTTCTAGAAGAAGACTTAGGTGAATGAAAGGATTGAAAGTGAAGCTGCTGTCAGAGAGTGGGGTCAGCATACCCATACAGCCTTGTGCTGGTGGTTGTATCCTGCCAGACTGGCCTTCCTCAAAGAGTAACTTTAAATTCTGGTTGAGTTACAGCTCTATCTAGGTATTCATTTGGAGGCATCTGTTTGGCTTTTAATATTTTTGAAGTATCTGGTGTATTATTTGTCTTCTTTCTCTCTGCTTCCTTAGCACAGTTACGCTGATCAAGTTTCTCTCTAACCAGGTGTATGTTCGAAGGGCATATATTGCCTATGAGTTAAACAGTGTCCAGCATCGCCAGCTGAAGGATAACACTTGTGTGGTGGAGTTCCAGTTCATGCTGCCTACCTCCCATCCAAACAGGTCAGCTCACGTGTTCAGGTGCCTTTGGATTCGGAGGTTTATGAGGGGCTACATCCTATCTTGGCAAAGAAAACTTGCAGTAGAATTGGTGGAGAAAGGGAGAGTCCCAGTGCCTCCAATAAGCACAAATTATTTAAGATAAACCCCTGCATTACCCAGTTCCTTCTCCTAAGTCATTTAAAACCTCAGGAGCTGTGGGTAGTAGTTTCTGCAGTTTGGATTCACTTAAATATGATACAGTTTTCATGTATTTTCTAATTTTTAAGTGCAGCTTGTATAGTAACTTTCCTCTAGAACTTCAGTTCTAGCTGAATCCTGAGCCTTCCAAACGATACAATTTCAGACAGAAGGATCAATTGCTTGGAATTTTAGTAAGGAACAGTCAAACAGTCTCCATCCCCTTCCTGCAGCGTTCCCTTGCCAGCCCTTTGTAGCTCTGTGATTGGCTCTACTTTCAAACCCGACTTTACTGGATAAGGTGAAATCTTTTCTAGCATGTGTTTTTTTGACTGAGAAGACCAAGATGCATGTATGAATGTATCTTATATAGAAATGCTAGAGCTGACATACTTTGGGTTTCAGTCAGTATTTTTCAGAATGTGTTTCTCGTGACCACAACCAAAAGCATCAACTATTTGTTGCCCAAGCTTGTAGAAGAAGGGTCACATCTCCTAGTGTGTGCTAAGATAATTAAAAAAAAAAAAACAAAAACAACCAAGCAAATTTGGTTATCAGAACTTCTTCAGCATCTTTCAGGTTAGTCAGTTCCTGTGTTTTTTCATTTACAACAGGATCTCAGGAGGGTATTTTAGATGATATTTTATTTTTGTCCCAGGCAGCAGAGAGCGTGCTGGAGCCAAGAGGCGCAGTGAGTCTCCGTGGCCACCGGGTGCCACTGTTGATCTGTGCTGGTTTGGCAGTATGGTACCAGTGCTATTTTTCTCCTTTGTTTCCAAACATCTTTTTCCTTATTTGATTTTTGGTGGGGCTGGGCAACGGGGTCCAGTCTCGCTTCATTGAGAATCCATCAGTACATTTTATGAAATGGTTTTCAGAATCTGGTTTGCTAGAAATGAATGACTGTCCTCAACAAGCAGCACAAAACACTCGTGATACAAATGGGACATGCATTTGGTCTCATCTGTTTCCTACATTTCTAGAATATTTGTAAATAATTGCATACTATTTTTAGTACCCCTTTATAATACTCTCCCCCTCCCCCCATTCTTTCTCCATTTCTTCTCTTTGCTGGTCTCAGTTACCTCTGTTGCTTGGGGGTTTGTTTGGCTTGCCCATGCTGACCACTGCTCTGTTACTGTGCTCAAGCTTAATTGGACAAGGTCAGCTGGAAGAGAAGAACTGTTACCTGCTGGGGGAACAGCTTCTTTGTCCTGAAATCTCTTCTCTCCTTTACGCTGAATTCACTGGGGCAACGTTCTGAAGCTCGGTTCTGCTTCTCAACCATCGGCGCTGCTGATAGTTGACTGAAAATGCATCGCAGTCCTTGTGCAGAGGCAAGCAGGCCTGGGCACAGATTCACTGCTTGCATAGGCAGGTTCAGTTCCTTTGAGTTGCACCTCCATCTGTTAGTGATGAATTTGGCTCCTGTTGCTTGATGCAGCTTCTTGCAGTGTATCCCTACTTGTGTGGCTATTGTGTGGCTGGGTGCTGAAGCGCAGCCAGCAGCAGGATACCTAGGGTCTTAAATTAGCACTGGGTGCGTAGATTTAAGCTGGTTGTAAAGGGAGACCTTTCACTAAGCCCAAGACACAGAAATCTCAAAACTCTGACATTGTCTTGCTTAAGTCTTCTTTGTTGTTTTTGACCATGTTCTACGTCTATCATATGTTTTTCTGTATCTTCTGCAGCATGAACTTTTAGACTGAGAAGCTAAAAATGCATTCCAGGATCAAACCCCAAAGCCCACATATCCCAGCTGACCAAGCAAAATGTCCCTTGAGGCTCTGCAGGGTTAGGTCCTGGTGAACCAGGAATAGATCCCAGAGAGCCCTTAAGAGAGCATTTTCTCTTGGAGGTGGTGTTGGTTGTATGATGCCACACATTTCAGCACTTTATCAGATATTTTGAAGCCCTGGTCCCTTTTGTGCCTGATTTCCATTAACATTTAAGGGCCTGAATTTTACTGGAGCAAATACTCATGGAGAGAAAATTGCAAACTGATGATGATTGTTATATTTAAATTACTTGTTACTGGTATTTAACCCTGCTATGCCTTTAGTTAATTGTAACAGAAACAATCATAGTCACTACCTCTGATCTGACTAATCACAGTTAGGCAATTGGACTTTGTATTTTTGGCTAATGAATGATTGCCATCAACTACCCACAGGAAAGCATTACGTGGAAGCAGAGAGGAAAGAAAAACTGTTAAGTCTGCTAACAGAGTCATAGAAATGCAGCCTGCTCCTGTTGGGTTTTGTGGGCAGAAACTGTTTTGGGAATTATTTGTTTAAATTAATAGAAAACATCCTGTTGTAAGATCCCAGTTGCAAGGGTAAGACATAGGGAGAAAAACTGCTTATAATTGAAACCATAGAGTGCTTTATAGATAAAACCAGCATTCCTTATTGCCCGGTGCAAGGCAGATGAGGAGTACAGCGTAACCATCTGGTGCCTTTTGCAGTAAATGGAGTTTGCAAGCCCTCTCCAAGTAGAGGGCGTTGCAGTAATCCAATCTGGAGGAAGCGATACAAGGGTATCTACGGGATGCTGCTCGCTACATGCTGCAGCAGGGTACTGCAAACAAATGCTTATGTGCAGAGCCCCTTGCATTTGGATAACCTGCCTCTTTCAGTCAGATAGAGTCCTGGGGAGAAAAGATGTGAAGAAGAAATGAGCCCTGTTCTGAGCTGTTCTTTGCTTCCCTCTTGTTCAGACTGCCCTGCTGAGATGGGAAGCTGGTGGAATATTGCCTGGTGTTTAGAGAGTTCAGCTTCCTTTGTGAGAATGGCAAGCCAGGTGACAGACACTGAAAGGCCTTTCTTAGGTGTTCAGCACATGAAACAGTGCTTGCCTAATCTTAGCTTAAAATCTGTTCAAAGACACATTGTGTGTCTGGTAAACGGAGAGGGAGAGGGAATTATAGTGCTTTTTCAACAGGAGAAGTTTTTTTCTAATAATCCCCCTCTCCTCTCATGCTTTAGAACAGCCTTTCTTATGTCTGAAGCTGTAAGGTTTAAATTAAACTGGGACATTGTGTGCTGTAGCCAGCTTTTGGAGCCTGCTGCAGAATCGTGCTGCTGCACCGCTCCTAGAGCATCCCCTTTTCTCCAGCTCACTGCATTCCCCCAGCCAGGTTGTTCACCTGCTCTCCTCATCTTTCCTTCCCCAGTGCTGGAGGATCAGAAGGGAAGAACTCAAGAGGTAAATGTGTTCCCATAAAACAGATCCCTCTGTTTTACTCAGAGGTAAATGTGCTCCCTCTGTCAGCTGCTAAGACAATCGCTGACGAGGGTGACTTAGGGATTCTGGCTATATCTTTATTTTGGGGTATGGCAGTGATACCACAGGGCTCTGCCTTCTGCAAATGTTGAACCCCAGAGGCAATTGAAGTATGACCCAGCCTGTTTCACTCACTCCCCTGCCTTAGCCATGCCTTCCCAATCCATCCGTACGTTGAGCCCACGCCTGCCGTGTGTCCCATGTGCCACCCCTAAGTGCCACACTTGGCCTTGAGATGTCCTGAGGAATCTTGAGTCAGGATGTCCCACTGGAAGGTGGAAGTGAAGGAAGGTTTTAGCGCTGCACATTAAGACTTTAAGTTTTGATAATTGGCTTAGTTAGCTTTAAAGGAAGTATTACTTTTGAAACTTGATAAAGATGATGTCTGGTACCAGCTAACCCTAGTTGCATTTGGAGTTGGGAATGCACACAACTCGGTGAACATGGACATCCAGGCAAATGCCTTACTTAGACTTGTCTAGGTTGAATTCATTCTTGGGACTGCATCCTGCTGTCCATGATGCTTCCAAGGGTGGCATTCAGGATTAGTCATTAGTTGCTTTGTATTTTCAAGGGTATAAATATAAACGTCTCAACTATCCTGTGCTTGATTTTGCCCGGTATCTTCTCTTTCTGTGCTTGTGGATGTTTGTTGACACCCTATTTGGACTTTGATGTTGCTGATTTCAAGGCTTAAGAGTGGTGCATGATCTCTCCTTTGCTGTCTCTTGATGTTTTATCATCTATGGAGTATTTTGGCTGTTCTTTTTTGTCAGCCTCTTCTTTAGGTTACAGGTAGAAACCATTTTGAAGGCTGAAAGCCAAATTAAATAACGCTCTTTCCCAAACAGAGCTTTTTACCTAAAAATAAGAAACCAAACCTCGCGCTTAGCACAGTGTTGATAGATTCCTTCCTACTATCATTTTACAGTGATGTAAGATTTGAATTTCTGATAAAATGGAAGTGTTTTCTGGGGACTAAAGTAGTTGCTAAAACAGCCTCTTGCATCAGCCTTCGGATTACTAGTACTGAATCGGCTGTGCTGCTTTGGACTCTAACCGTACGAGCCTGGAGACCTGAGAGTCTAACTCGTAGTGTATCATTAGGTAGCCTGAGGTCCCCTCCTTGTTGCGAGACTGGCTGATATCAGGGGGGAGGAGGAGAAGATGATTCCAGGACACCTGTAAATCCCTGCAGTTTCCTGCTGAGGGTTTGATGTTAATTAGACAGCAGGCAGCAGTAATGTGTTGCAGTTCCCTTGGCTTGCCTGTTTCAGGAAGGGCAAAATCTTCCAACAGAGCAAAGAAGGGGACTGTTGAAGGGGCAGCAAACTGAATGGAACGACGATAATTTTATGCAAATTGGACTTCAGTAGCAGATTCAGCTTGGCTGAATCACAGAGGGAGCAGAAGAATAAGGAAAGAAAGAGGGAGAGGAAAAACCCAATCAAAATGTATGGTTTGAGGCGTGTTTCACAGCCTTCTGTTTAGATTCTTCTACAGAAATGAAGAAACATAAGAGGAATGCCACTGGTCACAACCAGTGGAATTGCTCTTTCTCCCGTGGTACTGCTGTTAATAACTACAAGTGGGTTATTCAGCCGACCTCTGCTGATTCCGCTTTGCTGCCTGATTTCAAAAGCTTTGCCCTGCGCTGGCACTCAATCACAGCTTGATATAACCAGTGGCGCTTTGCATGCATTGCCATCATTTTCATAGGGGAGCGCTCTTGTTAAAAAAAAAAAAAAAAAAAAAAGAAAGGGGGGGACAAGGGGAAACAAATTCAGATTAAACCGTGAGGTGCCGGAGGGAGCTAAGGGGATTTTGCTTTGCTTGAGCAGAAGGAGTGATTGTAACAGTAGGGCTTGCATCACTATGGAGCAGATTCCTAGTGAGATCAGCTTCCCCGGTCAAGGAGGGCCTTTTTTAAAGTTCAAAAGAGACAGGGAGAAGGGCTGGTGTTGTGAGAAGGTTTCTGATCCGGTGATCAGCTGCGTGGAGCTGGCTGTGGAGAACGCTGCCGGCTGTGCCTTGACTCGGCTCCCAGGACCGTGTGCTGCTCGCGGTGCTGGTGCTGCCGTAAGGCCGAGCAGGCTGGCTTGCTGCTGGCATGTATTTGCCAGAGCTGCAGAGGACTGCAGTGCCTTTTCACAAGGCCTGATTGTACTGCAAATATCAAACCTTTACCTCTGGGTGCATTTCAGTGACAAGTGACGATGCGGCTCCTGGCTCCACAGCTGTGATGACCTGTAGATAGAAAGCCAGCCCCATAGAGTGCAGCTTGAAGACTATTTCTTCGTTCTTTTCTGACATCTCCAGCCGCTGGGTCTTCTGTTTTCCTCATTGTGACTCTTGCCACAGTCTCTTCAGCTCCCTGCTGAGTGGCTGGAGAACAGTTCTGGGAGCAAGGCAACAGGGTGCCCTTTTTGAGATGGAAAGGAACATTTATTATGCTGGGTTTTTTTTCTGTTTGTTTTCTGAAAGCATTCCAGGGACCACTACACAAGTGTACCAGGCGTAGGAACTGCCAGTCCTCTCCAGACTATTTTTTCCAACTGAAGTAGATCACATGCAACTTTTCTACCACTTGCCAAGCTGAAAAAAATAGTCTCAACCCTCTGAGGCCTCATGGCCCTTTCGGTCCTAACCACAGGCTGTACAGCACAACGTCTCTCCCCGCTGTCTCCAAATGAAATGAAATATTTGTGTTGCTTACCATTGAACAGATGCATCTTTAGGCCATTTTGTGCTTTCTCCTGTATGGTTTAAGGAGATCATGGGAACTTTTCCTGCCTCTACCAGTAATGCACCAAATGTACAACCTTGTAGTGAATATGATTCTGCTGTGACAAAACCAGTTTGAGAACAGGACCAGGTGCAGTCAGTGTATTTAGCTGTGTGACCATGGAAATACACTGCTTATTAAATACCGAGACTTCATGCCCAGTAATTTGGGGTCTTGCCTATGGTCAAGAATGTTAAGAAAGTCTGTGATTTGATCTCCTACAGGTTTCTGCAGGGAAGGGGGAGGGTGAATGTCCAGTTACATGCTCCCTGAAGCTTTGCTTTCGATCGTTTCAAGTTTGCTAATCTCTTTGCACAGGCCTCCTGTGTGCATGTTTTTTTTTTTTTTTTTAATTTAATCTTGACTATTTTGAATGTCAGTTCACAGCAATTTTTATGTCTTGCATGGAGCAAAGTGCCAGAGTATGCTTTCATGAATGTAGCTAGCATGGGCTAGACTGTGCTGTTCAGTTCCTGTCTTATGTGCATCCCTGAGCCCTAGTCTGCATGCAAATATGGACTGACGTTATAAAAGGAAATGTAAAATTTTCCTAAAATTAGCCTTAAGTTCTGCTTGTTCTTTTTGATGTTCAAGGCCTTGAATGCTGAAAATGCACCAAAGTATTAACGTGGTGTTTATGTGTGTGTTTGCTTTATTACTGTGTTGTTGTGGGAGCCAGCGCGTGGGCTGCTGCTTAGCATAGAGGTTTGGCAATAAGGGTTTGGCTCATTTTCCTGAACCTGTTGTAATCTTCCTGTGTGTTACGGTCACTTGTTGCATCTGTGCTGTTTGCCCTTCTGTCAGGGAGTGCAAACTCCCCCCTCTGGTCTTGCCTGTGAAGCTCACTTGGTGGATGCAAAGGGCTTGGAGCAGGTACGATAAGTGATGCTATAGAAGCGCAGGGTACCTCGCAACTGCAGCGTGTTCTCCTGGGGTGTGTTATTTGCATGGTATGTGCATGGTTTGTGCTTATTCCCACGGTAGCTGTGGCAAGCGAAGTCAGGTGGTGGGTGCCTTCTCAGGGTCAATGAAATTGAATTCTGCCTGGTACCTGATGGTTGACAAATTTTGGTTGAATAAATTGTAAACTTGTTGCTGGTCTGCGTATCAGCTTGATGATAGTTCTTTATTATGGCTTTCACTAACCAATCTGTAACTAACTGTGGTTGTTTAATTACAGAGGGAACATCCCCACGCTAAACAGGTACGGTACTTGTAATCTTTTAAAATTTGAAGACAGACTAGAAAGAAGTAGCCTAATACTTTATGTTTTAACATGTTTTGTTTTAGTGCCCTTATCTTTACTTGGGAAACTCTCAAACATAACTCTTCTTTTTCCTTCCCTTTTCCTCTCCTTTTGTCTAAAACATGTTTTCAGCTTTTCTTTACCCTTTAAAAAAGCTTTGCATGCAGCAGTCTTTACAGTTAAATTTGCCAGGTGACTCAGCTCATCTGCTGTATGGTACACAGCAAGCTCCTAGCAGAATGCTGTTTCTAGGGTCTCTTTTTTTGGAACTGGCTTCCCAGCTGTTGACCCTCTGGTAGGGTGTCACAGTGAAACAGGCAGTCACTCCTACCCGATAGCATACCTGTTACTACTCTGGTTTCTTGCAACTAGCTTAGAATTTGTCGAGGCTGTTTCACCTCCCTCACACCATAGATGAATCTACATCTCAAACAGCTGACAGCATGTTTTGTTGTGTTTTGGATGCTAATTTTTCCTCCCATGTCTCAGTTGAAAAGTATTTCTTGTTTTAAATAATACATGAAAAATGTCTGCTGTCTTTTTGTTTAGTTACTGTTCTGTGGTATTTTTTTGTATTAGTTGTAAGAAATGTACACCAAGGCATGTCCTGAAAAATTTTTCTCTTTCAAAACATGAATGCCTGTTATTTATTACTGCTTACAAGCCTATTTAGGGAAAAATAGTAAAAATGGGCTTGAAAGTCTTATGGCTCTTAATCAGAGATAAATTACGGAAACGTAGAGTGACTTTAAACATGGAGAGCTATTAATCAAAGTGATGATACTTTAGACTGGTTAACAGTATACTTAAGACCATATCACAATGGTTTTCTGTACGTGGAAAGAAAGAAATCTCGGTAAAGCTGGTAAGTAGCCGTGTCAGCAATCCACAGTTCAGTCCTGAATCTGTGTGCTGGCAGCCGGGCCGTGGCCAGCGTGGCTGGGCCCCTGTTTGCCTGCTGAGCCACCGGCGTCTGATCCAGCACCGCAGCTGAGCATCTTTTTGACTTTACACATTGTAAGTCGAACATGTGCTGTGCTGAATCAGTGCCCTGATTTTTTTTTTTTTTTTTTTTTTTTTTCAATTGCCTTCTGCCTCCTGTTGTGGCACCAGTTGGGGAGGACAGAAGCTTAACTTCGTTAATGTCTTCCTAAGCCCCGGGGAGAGTGGAGCAAGTGAGAGTGCACTGGTCCTGTGTCGCAGAGCACTGCCGTGTGCCACCTCGGCATTTCTCTCTCTTCAGAGCCAGCTTGAAGGTCTCACCATGTTGCAGGGAGCTTTTGAAGTAGGTGCCTCAGTGAATTAAGATGACTCTGTAGCACAGTTCAGAAATTAGAAATAATTATTACGGGGAAGGCAAAACCCAAATCTAGTAGTAAGGGAAAGGATAGCTAGTTAGTTGTATGCTTATTGTTCACTGTAAGAAACTTCCTATGCTAGTCTTGACCATAACAAGACTATTTTTATGTTTTTAAAAAAACATAAAAATAATAATAATAGCCCAACCCCCAGAGTAACACAAACTATTTCACAGCTGGTGTGCCGTATGAGAACTCTTAGCAGTTGAGCCGTATGAGAACTTGGTGATACTTTGATATGCTGAGGATCTTGCCGTCTGCCAGGAAGCAATGCTGACCTTTAGTGAATGGCGCTTCTGCCTTAGACAGAAGTCTCTTCCTCAGTGCCTTCCTTTGAGCTTCTGTAAATCTGTTCCAGGCCTCCTCACTTAAATAGGGAATTGGTCCTGTATGAGTGGTGTGTGTGCTGCAGTGGATCTCTGCTTCAACAGCAGACACCAGGCATGAGTATGGCAGTAGTAAGTGTCTGGAGCTCCCTCTGCCTTCCTCACTCCTCGAGAGAGCTGTGTTCTGTGGCCAGCTGCTTCTAGTTAGCAGCTGCCACCTTTTAACAATCAAAACTGAGCAAAATAAATGAGTAAGGGGAGTTGCAATGTTTTTAAAGTATGGATTGAGTTAGATAGAGGAGCACATTAATTTGGTCAGCAGTTAGAGTGGAAGGCACTGTAACAGGACTTTATTTAGGGTAGCAGTACTAGGAGAAGACTACAGAAACCCTGTTTCCAGGATAGGATCTTAGAGAGGTCAGTGCACCACACTGAATTTGAGGAGCATAAATTATGGTATGACCAGAAAAACTGTGGGAGCAGTACGATAATATAGCTTGGTACACTTTAACTAAATTTGTAAAAATTTACTAAATCTCTAAAGTGTTGAAGCTTATAATTGTTTATCTCAGTATTCCACCTCTAAAGCAAAGCATGCCTACAGGAGGAAAAATACATTCAGCTTTGCGTAGTGATAATTCACCTGTCATCTCAAAAAACTCCTTAAGAAGTACTTGTTTTAAAGGGTATAACGCTATTTCCTAACTCTTTTAACTGTTCCTGTACACTGGGACGAGGTCCAGGTAAGGGCATTAATGGCACCAGAGGCATGCCAGCCTTGCAGGGGCTTTGGAGAGAACAGCACCGCAGGTCTGGCGTGCTGAAGAATCTCCCAAATCATGCAACAGTTATGTTGGATGAGCAGCCACGCTTCAAGTGGTCAGAGCATACCCACACTCACAGATCTTTTTCCAGTGATACTCTTCTCTCCCTTGTCCTTACTAACTGTGGTTTTGTTGAATTGCCGTTTAGAATGTCCTTCTCTTCCAACCTCAATCACTACGGGATGGTCCATGTAGCTAGCGTGAGTGATGTACTGCTAGACAATTCATTCACTCCCCCGTGCCAGCGGATGGGTGGAATGGTCTCCTTCCGCACGTTTGAAGATTTTGTCAGGTATGTGGGGAAGGGTGATGGTTGGTTGTGTTACCAGCTTCCTAGGTGGGCCCAAGTGGAACCGGGCACAATCTTTGCCTTGTCTAAAGTCAGGTTTAAACGGGTTGGTTAAGTTTCTGGAGTTTCAGGTGGAGGTTTGTTTGGATCCCCTTGTCTGTCTCCTTGAGATAACTGCAAGTTTCAGACTGCTGTAAGAGCAGTTTGCAGCCAGAAGGATCAGCATCTTGAATTTGTGCTGATTGGAGATCATTTGCAAATGTGCTGATTTTTATTAATGCTCTTGTTCACGCGTATATATGTGGGAGGAGGTGTTCTTTATGCTTTTAACCTTTGAGGGGTAGGCAAAAAAAAACCCCAGCAGAGCCCATAGCAGTCATGAGGGCCTGCAACCATAAGCTTTCTGACAAGTGTTAGAAGATCCAGGCTCTGCTTTGCTTTGAGGGGTGGAGGAGGTATTGCTTCCTCATCTTTTGAGTTTCAGTCCTGCAAAGGGAAGGAGTCCTTTTCTCGCCCTCCCCCTCTTAGCAGATGATTTGTGGATTTTAGTGCTATATGCTTTCACTGGGCTAGCAGCAGTGTGTTGATGACTAATACTCCTCTGGTGTATTTCAGAATCTTTGATGAAGTGATGGGTTGCTTCTGCGACTCTCCTCCCCAGAGCCCAACCTTCCCCGAAGCTGGCCATGCTTCCTTGTATGATGAAGACAAGGTACAGTAGTTTTTTCTCTTGAGATTGCTCTCAGGTTGGAAATAGAAGGCGTGCAGAATGCTGCAGTGACTGCAGGCTAGATACTTTTCACTAGTTCGAGTGCTGGAAGCAGGAGTTAAGAGCTTTATGTATTTATGTGTGTGATTTGTTTGCTTGTTCCACAGCAGGTGATTCAAAGTAGGTGGCCATTTTCTGACTCTTGTAAAGCTACAGCTAAGTCTCTTACTGTCCATGTAAATTTAGTTTGTAGTGTTATAACATTAGCAAAATTACTGGATCCACAGTAGCATAACTGAGTTTAAAGCAATGATTAAGTTTCCAGACCTCCTCTGTGCATCGGGGTGTCGAACTACATATTCAGCTGCCTTTCTCTTAAGTCTGACTTGCCTTATTTTTTTGTCTTACACCCTTCCTAGTCACATTACATTTTGCTTCTTCCCTCTGTTCTACCTCTTAGAACTGTTTTTAGGAGAAAAGATGAGAGGAACCCCTCCTTTTTTGCACTGATGTGGAAACAGGTGCAGAGGAAGCAGATGGTTTATAATCCTTAGTGATAGGAGAGCAGTTTCCTGTGGAGACCCAGGTAGCTGGTCCACTGCTCTGTCCTGCCCCTCAACAGTGGGAAGCTCTGTTAGAGTATGGTCTGTGTCCAGAATAGGGCTTGGTTTTAAACAGATCCATTGATCTTGATGTGTGTAAGTACTGTAGCCTTGTTCCAGAATATTACCATCAACCTTAATGTCCTCAGATCTCTCTTTACCTCCCCCTCACCTCACCAAGCGTAATTTGCTGTTCATACCCAGTTTTTCACAGTTGGCTACAGGCTCTTAAATGCTAAATTTGTAATTCCTCAGAGCTCTAATGTAATTGATGCTTCCACATTCCTTCATTTTGTTGTAGATATGAACACATACATTGTTTTGCACCTACACTTTGAATTTGCTTAATTTTATTACCTTTCTTGATGCCAAAGTCCTCTTAATGTCCTGTCTGTACGGCATCTTCTGAAGAGGATTTGACCCTGCATTCTCTCTGCATCCAAATGAAGCACACTTAAGTTAACCAAGTCAGATGTGACCATCAGAATTGGATTCTCCAAATGAAGCTCCTGTTTGCTGTTTGTAGACATTAACTCTTACTCCGGTGAAACTGCAAATTTGTAAGGCTGTTTGGTCAAGCATTTCCTTCATAGTTTTCTTTGGTTTACAGCATGCTCTGCTGAGGCCATTTTTCCCTAGGGCATCTGTATTTTTAGGATTGTATTTAGGGAGCCTCTCTTGAGAACTCATGGGCATTAAGATGTTAACTATTTATTTATGGGGAGTATTTTCTTTAAATTGCAGACTGCCCGTGAGGAGCCCATTCACATTCTTAATGTTGCTATTAAAACGGACAGTGACGTTGATGATGATGGGCTGGCAGCCATGTTCAGAGAGTTCACACAAAGCAAGGTAAGTTGCCTTAATTCTCTGTCTGGAACTGTGTGATCGTGCAGGACAGTTCTGTCTGCTTTGGGAAAAGTCAGTACGTTCCTCAGTTTTTTTTTGGTTTTGTTTGCTTGTTTTTCAAATCAAATAAATGCAATAGTTACATCCTGAATTTATCCCGTCTAAAACCTTACCGCTTCTTTAACTGGATGTAGCTGCACCTTTCTGAAGCCTCCAGGTCGTTGGTTCTCTTCGCAGTGCATTCTAATCCATCAGGTCAGGACTTCTTCCCTTTAATTGTTGGTAGGGTTAAAGACTTTAAGGTTTTAAACGCATCAGGTCAGTCTTCAGTAGCTATCTCCAGATGCTCTGAAATGTGCTGTGTCCCTCTCCCTGGTGGTAAAGTTGTTGTATGAGTAACAGAGGGATGGAAATACATTTTCTGTATCACGATAGTCTTCGTGTAATTAAAATCTGTTCTCCTTGTTGTTGGCATGCTGGAGCATCCATCTAGTGTGATATTTCTGGCACAAGGTGGAATTGATTTGGTATGTTCTGTTGCTCCTTTGTAAGTATGGGATACAGTTTAGGGTACTGAATGCTAATCCTGTGGTCAGCTGTGAGACAGTGTGGGCTGGCGACAGCCTCCTCGTGTCGCCCTGCCCTCTGGTGTCTGCTTCTCTGGTTGGCATGAAGAACTCCTCAGCTGGCGTGTGGATGTGACCAGCCCCATCGGGTGCTGGGACCCTGCTGCACCCCTGGTACCTGCAGTGGCTATGGGAGGACCGAGGGAGTAGTTTCTAACTTCACTTCCCAGTGTGGGAGGTGGTAATACGTTCTGCAGAAATGAGGGCTTCCAAAATGGGGCTGTTCTCCACACAACATCAGCAGCTTCCTGTCTCTTTAAGGAAAGAAAACAATCAAATATAAAAATTAAAACTAGTGCTGCTTTTCATCTGCTCGATCATGCTCCAGGCGTTTTATGGGAGGGGATAAAAGGAAAGAAATAAAAAAAAAAATTTCCAAAACACATTAAACTATCAAATAGGTTGATCCAAATTGTCCAAATAATCTTCTAGTCCCAGCATGTTGTGTGCGGTTTTTTTAATAGAAATTAGGATCATATACTTGTAAATGACTTGTGGAGGAGATTGAGGCAGTCAGTGTAAATGGAGTTTCTCCAGGTGCTGATGGCTAATCGCTCTGTAATAGCTGTGGACTTGCTGTGAGACCCACATTATTACGATGTAATCAGAATCCTGTTGCTATGCTGTTATTGTCTGCCACTTGTGGAATTTTAAAAGCAATAACAATTTTTGCTTTTTAAATCATGGCATTATTAAAGTTATTTTCTTCCTCTTGCTATGAATATAGTCACTGATGCTCATTTTCAAAGGGCTTAACCTTAGTAAAACATTTCAGTCTGTGCCGAAAGGGGTTGTTTTGTTCCGGATCTAGCTGAGTTCTTGCTTCTTTTTTTCTTCTTTTTTTTTTTTTTCTTTGCTTTTAAATTGGAAAAAGGAAGAGAAAGGAAAAAGTTTTAGAAAGAGGAGCAAAATTATGAGATCTTAAAACTTCAAAAGATCAGTGGTGTGGCAAATACTGATGGCAGCACTCATTTGAAATGTGGCTTAATGGAATTTGATAAAGAAGTGACCAGAATGGACATTCTCTCAACTATTTGAAAAAAATCCCCAAACCTAAGTAACCCCTATCATTTATCACCTTTGCAATATTGACACATTTGTCCTTTGGTCTGGGTTGTCTGTGTGGTTATTGTGCCAAAATCAAGTATGTGCTACATGCTTCCTTGGGTTAGTTCCTTTAAAGCTCATTTTCCATCATTTTCCGTGGCCTCACCATGTCTACGCTGTGCTCCCTTCGAAAAGTAATCTGCAAAAAAGACCAATTTACTTTGACAAATGAACAAGAATGTTTCCTGCAAGAATTGTGCATGATTCTTCTGCTTTACTTGTTAGCAAGGCTCAGCTGGAATACTGTGTTCTAGTGATTTGGTTACTTACCTCTTCAGGTTTAATGTATTTGCTTATGTGTGCTGCTAGATGATCATCAGATGAGAAACCTCAGGTATGAATAGACTGGAGCGGACTAGGGTCTTGCAGCATAGATGCAGGAGGATCTGTAGAGCTTTTTCAGTTCATAGAAGACTTTGACATGTCTTTGATGCATTCTTTTCCTGTTAATCCAGTCACCTGATTCCATTCTTGCCTTTTTACAGAAATCAGTCCTGATTGAACATGGGATTCGCCGGCTGACTTTCCTTGTAGCACAAAAGGTATTTTGTTATCTCACATGCTGCTCAGAACAGTTTGTTTTCTGGCTCATAATAGCACTGACATTTGATGTGTTTTTTCCTAAATTAAATGCTGTATTAACTATATTTAGTTCTCTCTTCACTGTTTTTGTTCTCTAAAATTTGAGATGGTTTTGATGAATTCGCTTAAGAAAATTAATTTACAATTGTAAACAATCTTGGCACCTCTTGTATTCTTGAATTAATTAATTTTTGATTTTCATCCTAATTGCTAGCTTTCTTCTGCTTTTTTTTTTTTTCTTGTCTTCCTGTGTTTGTATGTTTCGTTTGTAAGGACTTCAGGAAACAGGTCAACTATGAGGTGGATCAGAGATTTCATGTAAGTAAAAAGGGCCTAGGACACGGTGGTATTCTTGACCTGAGGCCAGGAGACACGTAAGTGACTCTAGGCTTCTCATTTGGTTCTTAGCCAGGCATTTAATGACAGCATTGGTGTCAGAGTTAAGTAAAGCATCTAAACAAACACCTAACTCCAAATGCAGGAGTGGGCCTGCTGCAGTCAGTGGGGCCATTCACATGCTAAAGTCTCTCTTGTTGCCTGGCTGAACTCATGACTGCCACGTTAATAAAGATCTTGTTTGTTTCACTATCATTTTTTATCCTAAAATGTAATTATACAATTAAATTTTTGTATTTCTTATGTAGTGTGCTGATTTCTTTAGGCTTCTTACTTAGAGGAGCAATTGAAGCGACTTGCTAAATTTCATATAATGGCTTAGTGACGTGGAAAATGTTTGATGCTCTTACTGCTAAGAATTACTTCTTTCCCCAGGGCTTGGGCATCAGGGAGGGCTAGTTTAGCCCTGTTTGCAAGGTGGCAGTGTAAAGCCTAAAGCAGGTTTTTATCCCTTGTGTATCTGCTTTACAACTCCGGAAGTTATTAGGAATCTCGAATGTGCAGGAAATTCATCCTGTGCTCAATGCACCTGGTTTAGCAAAGGAAAACTAATTTACAAGTTGCCAAAAACAGTATTTGAACAAATGTGGGTATCCTCACGTGGGAATCGCTGCCCGCAGTGCAGGTACAGATACGTATCGATCAGTGGCTTATGTAGGAAGCGGGGCTCTTTGCAGAGCGGTTGGGACCCTAGGCAAGAAAGTCTAGGCTTTAGATTTTAAAAAAGGGAGTTTGAGATCTGCGTTGGTATTTGGGGTTAGAAAAAGAAGAGTTTGTGAATAAGCACTGTAGCATGGGTCAGTGGTCAGAAAGGAGGCAAAGAATAAAAGTAGTCATCACAAAAAACTTCCCCTCAGCTGCCATTTAGAGCAGTGGGCTCTTAGGATGCTCCTAGTTGCAAAGCCAGAGGAGGCAGCGTGGTATGTCATCTGCTTGCAAAGTTTGTAGAGTACCTCTGAGATCTTTCGTGTCAGTCTTTATTACTATCTCCTATTCTGTTTATTACTGGACCAACTATTAACTTAGCCAGGGCCTGGGCTTGGGTTTGTTTTTGTTTTAATTACAGTCTATATAATTAGTTCCCAGCATGTTGAGGTAATAGAGAGTTGCTCCAGCAAGCTTCCAATTTCCTCATCTCATTAGGTTTTTAACGTGATTATTAGTATAATAATCAACTATGATGATTTCTGTTGTAGCTTTTCACATTCTGCGGTTTGCAGGGTGTCTTGATTGGCTAATTTAGGCAAATTATTTTGATTGTCTTGATGATGGTTGGTTGATTAGAACACAGCAGGGGTATAATTCTTCTGCCTAGGAAATGGAGCACTCTTTTGGATTTTGGTACCAAAGCACTGAGAATTTTTGTGTGTGTGCACATCTAATTATTATATTTGCCCACAACACTAGTCAAATGCCTTGAAAGCAATTACATTAGTGATAGAATGAGCATGGATGATGTTAGGAGAAATTGGCAGCGTGCAGAGGAGGACAGGTAGGAGGGATTTGGAAGAGAAGCGAGGAAACATGGAAGTGGTTGTTTTCTTATAGTTGATGCTCATAGGCTCACCTAATATGCCCATTGCCTGAATTTTCAGGCAGGACTTCTTGTACTACTGGTTAGTCTGGAAGACACACTCCAGGCAAAGAGAAGTTATTTTGTTCAGCTGCGAGTGATCAGGTGAAGTTCTGGGGACTGATTTTTATAGGAAGTAAGGAAGATGACTAGCTAGAATATTACTTTTAGCCTTAAAAGCTCTGTTGCGCAGTGGAGCCTTTTACTCGGTCACCATGTGCTGGTTGTTGCACTGAATCAAGCCAAGCTTGCAAGTCTTTCATGGCTAGTGAAATGGGATTCCAAAATTCAGTGACTCCAGCACAGATACCTTCTTTTTTTCTTAGTAAGACAGTTCTGGCAGGTTGTGTACGCTCTCTCAGGTCACCTTTAGCATAAACGGCTGGTGTTCTCATGCTGGTGCAAACCATTCACAGAAGTTCCTCCACCCACTAAAAATGTAATTCCACGGAAATGGATGGCTTTGCTCTGTTTAAACCAGAGGGATAGGTAGAAGGATGCTGTCTAGAGTTTCTCTCTTCCAAGACACAATCAATATGCCACAAAAATGTAAAGCACTTACCATTTGCTAGGATTTTATCTGTGCAATAGAATAACAGAGACACCTGATCATATTTAGGGGATTTTTGTAGAGTACTATTTAATACATGAGGATAAAGTTATTTGATTACAATTCGTAGTTTTCCTTAGGAAGAGAGTATTTCTAGCAGTAATAGCATGAAGAAAGCTATAGAATACAGATCATTGTTTTGTGTACGTCTGCTTATGTAATGGAGTGTCAGTATCATTTTATGGCTCCCAAACATTTCCACAGTAATCGTAATCATAATAGAACTAGAAGAAGTTTCCCACTACTGTCTGGACAGCTCAATGTTATTGTCTGTTAATAATTGACAATAATAATCAAAAGCCAATCAAGTAGCCTCTGTTGAATTAGCAGTGAAGACAAATTTAAAGTACCTCTGCTGCCTTCTTGAGGGTAACTTGATTTTCCACCACTCTTTGTGATGTTGAAAAAGTAGCTTGTAGCAACTTCTGTCATCTCCTCTGCTGTGGTGCTACCCCGGGTCTGGCCTGTGAGCACTCTCAGGGTAGATCAAATGGCTTACTTTTGGAGGGCTAACTTCATTGTTTTTATTTTTAAACAGAGGGAATTTCCAAAGTTCTTCACGTTCCGTGCGCGGGATAAGGTAAGTCATATATTCTTAATGCTTTAAGTGTTGGCTTTGTCCTTCTTTTGTGTAGCTGTTCCTTGCCAGTCTAAGGGTGGGAGCTACTTCAGCCCAACTGCGCTACCCAGTGCGGTATTTTCTCTTCCCTTGCTAGGCCAGTTGTCCACACATGTAACAATCAAAGTCATTAACAGTGATGAGTCTCTGATATTTGGGGATAAAAATTCATGCGTTTGGAAGCCTGACCTGAAGCTTCTGTTTGTGCAGAGTTTAGTCACAGTGTAGCAGTGGAGCGTTGGAAGCAGTACAGTGATTCAGTACCATACTTTGTGGCTTCTGTGAAAAAGGGGGTTTGTGGGGGGTGAGCTTGAGAATTTGCTGTCTTGCCATTTTTCTTCTACTCTTAGTATTTCAACAATTTCAGTGCAGCTCTTAGCGCTAATGACTCTGCGTAAGATAGAAACTTCTGGTTGGGATTCATTTGAATTTTTAGTGTTTTTAATTAAGTGTGAAACTTCGTAAGGGGTGTTATCTGGTTCTTCCCATCCTCGGTGTTTCAGCTTCTTAACCCACCCTCCTCTTTTACACCCTTTGCTACCTGTATGACACCTCCAGTTTGAGGAAGATAGGATTTACCGTCATCTGGAGCCAGCTCTGGCTTTTCAGCTGGAGTTGAACCGAATGCGAAACTTTGATCTCACTGCCATTCCATGTGCCAATCACAAAATGCATCTCTACCTGGGAGCAGCGAAAGTTGAAGTGGGGACAGAAGTCACAGACTACAGGTTCTTCGTGAGGGCTATTATAAGGCATTCAGATCTGGTTACCAAGGTGAGTGCTGTCACCCGTGCAAGGTCTCTTCCCAAGACACTGTATGAAACCCTGTCAGTCATTCTGGGCACCTGCCTGCAGACACAGTCCCTGCGTGGAGCGCTGTGTTTGCCTGCCTTCTCCTTGCTAGTGTTGGCTCTGCAGAGGCATGGCTCTGAAGATCTACCATTGCTATGCTTCCAGGAGATTTTTCGGTGGCCCAAGTGGATAGTTGGAAATCCTTGCATTTTGAGGCAACAGTTATTTCTCTGTGTTTCTCCTGCACTTCTGCAGTAATGGTTTGCCCTGTCTAGTTTGGGATTTATGCTGACCAGAACGAGGGCACAAGTCAGCCGGGTATGTGGATCCAGGCAGTGGGAGTGCTGCCTCTGTGATTGTGATGGATCTGTTTCAGGCTTGCACATCCTGCTGAAACTAATATAACCTATTTTCTGAGTCAAGTCCTTCTGCAGTTTTTCAAACAGTGTATTCTTGGGCTGTGAATTTTGAGTAGAAAGTGAATTATTTGTTGACAACATCTGGCAGGAAGCCTCCTTTGAGTATCTGCAAAATGAGGGAGAGCGATTGCTGTTGGAAGCCATGGATGAGTTGGAGGTGGCATTTAATAATACCAACGTGCGCACTGACTGCAATCACATCTTCTTAAATTTCGTGCCTACTGTCATCATGGACCCATCTAAGGTATGATCTCTTCCCTAGCCCTGAACCATTTGTTTTCCTTGGGCTTGACTCACCAGAATTAAATGGTCTTTTGCTGCCTTTTTATGCTATGTAAATGCACCTATTGATTGCGTACATCTTAATGCTGTTTAGTGAATGACATGCAGTTCCTACTGGCCATTTTGTAACAGAAAGTACAAGAAACTGGGGACCGGTATGAGAGGTGGTAACCTGAGGGTAGGTTTAGTTGCTCTACAAATACTGCAGTTTTGCTTTTCAGTAAAGAAAGTGGCGTCACATGTAACTAATGGGCGTCTCTGAAGATTGCTTGTTGAGCTGCTCTCTTCAAAAGCAGAGAGAATACTTTTTATTTTAGCTAGTTAAGGCAAGCAATTACTTTGTTTCATGTTAGGAACCTGTTTGGCAGCTGCCAAGGAAGAACGCTTTGTTGTTTCTTCCAATCTATGAATAAATATTAAACGTAAAATTTCAAAACTATCAGAGCTCGTATTTTTAGTGGAGGAACGCTGTCCTTCAGGTAATTCATGTCACTTCCTCTGTGTAAACTAAGGAACAGTTTATTAGAAATATGTTTTGTATTTGGAACTAAACTTATTTTTTCATTGTGTGTTTGAGATAAACAGTTTTAATAAGGACATAGCTTTAAATGCTCTTCTGTTTGTTACAAAAGTCCAGATTCTGTCCAAATAAAATGTGAGATAAATCATGAACTTAAAAAGAATTTGTAAATTCAGCTACAAAAAGAAGTGCCGCATTTTTATTCTCTCATACAAAACCACAGAGATCAACATTATAAATAAATGAACGTTAAGCTTTGTAGATGCATAAATGAAAGTGTTTAGGCATAAAGCATGTTTCTGGTTAGCAGAACCACCACAAAGAAAGTCCCAAATAAACTGTAAAGGCTGCATTTAGTTGGAAATCAACATTCTGTTCATGATTACTGAAAGATGAGAGCTGACCTTTCCTTATGTGAATACCTAAAAGTTTAAAAAGATGAATTGGTTATCAAAATAAGTATCTCTTGCTCATTGACTTTCAAATTGTGATTAAAAATTGGTGGCTTAAATCACTTTTGAATAAATTGTCTCTTGGCTCATCCAAAATCTTTAGTTCCCAGGAAGTTCGGATGAAGCTGGGATATTCAGCCCCTGAAACTTAGGCTGCCCCTGGATGTATACCATGACTTTTCCCTGAGCTGCTGTAGAAAAGAGACTTTTTATTTTTTGAAAGAATGCTAAAAACAGCCTATAAATTGCCTTCTTTTAATATGCGCTATTTGCCAACAGTAGTATATTATAAAGTTTAATAGAACACCAGAAGGCCAAGCTCCAAGTAGTAATTGCTTTGTTGATTTAAAGCACCCTACCGCATGTGTGGTGAAACATGATTATTGTGCACATAAGTGCTACATAACTGTTTGTCAAGGATTTCACTTTCCCGCATTTTGTAGTTCTTAGCTGTGAGTTACGCCTGCAGGAAGAAAAGCAGATGAAGCAGTGGGCACGCTGTGCCTTGCTGGGGTGTGATGTGCCGTGGGGAAAAAGGGGTGCGAGGCCAGCCCTGTCCCTGTGCCTCAGTAGGGCCCAGGTTGGGTTTGGGTCCTGCCTATCTCGAGGCTCGTTCAGATGAGAAGGGGCCGGCCACCGAGGTCCCGGAGCGGCACCGGGCACGTGCTGCTGGTGGGTGCTTCCACCCCTGCTCTCCCGTGGTGTTCCCCCCGCGCGCTGGGTTCTCCCCTTCGAGCAGGACCTTACAGCAGCGGGACGGAGGGGTGACAGAGAGGTGGATGTGTCCAGAAGGGTGAGGGAAATTCTTCTCATGTGTTTGAAGATCGAAGAATCCGTGCGGAGCATGGTGATGCGCTACGGGAGTCGCCTGTGGAAACTCCGCGTCCTCCAAGCCGAGTTGAAGATCAACATTCGTTTGACACCGACTGGGAAGGCAATTCCCATCCGGCTCTTTCTGACCAATGAGTCGGGCTACTATTTGGACATCAGCCTGTACAAAGAAGTGACTGACTCCAGAACAGGACAGGTATGCTTCCATATGGCTCCGTGGTTTGATCAGCAAATTATTTGGGGGGACACACATCACACCTGATAAAACTCTTCAGTGGTTTGCGGTGTTTTCAGGTAATACAAATTGGCATTCAACTTTCCGAAAGGAAGAAGAATGTAAAAATCATCTTGCAATAGGTGTGTAGGTGTGCAAAATGTAATCAGTTATGTAAAAGTGCATATTTTCTAATTGTTTTGTACGTACCTTCATTTGTACATCTGTTTTCCTCTGAGGCAGAGCGCTCAAAAAAGTAGTAGAAAAGCAAACACTGTTGGTGCTCATCCTGTAGGTCGTAATAAAAAATATTATTAATTATACCTTTCCCTGAGTAGATAGAGAAAATCTGTGAACTTTACTTTTAAATTCTAAAGATAGAGGGAATGACCTGGGTAGCATGATATAAAATTATTGAAGGTGCTTTTATATCATTTTTATGAAGCATAATGGGCTCTTTTGTAATGGTTGTGGCTATTCTGGTATTTCTGCTTTTCATGGCGTAGAAATAGTGTGGTTAACTGAAATACCTACATATGATAAAATACATGGAGCATAGGATGCATGAAAAATATTTAAATACAGAAATGTTTACATCTCCCACTGTAATAATCTCTCTGCCATGCAGTAGTAGCAGCAGAATAAATCACTTGGGCACCATTAATGTTGAACACAAAATGCTGAGTCACCTTTTCTCTCCCTCTTCTCCATTTAAATTTTTCCAGCAAGCTGCCTGGCCTTGCAGTTCATCCAGTTTTGGAGATCTTAGAACAGATAGTGTCTGTATGTTTTACTTTATTTCTGCCTTTGAGTGAAGATGAGGAAAGAAAAGAACATTTTAATAAGCTCCAGTAGCTGATCTTAACACTCGAGTTTTGTTAGTCATTGGTGAAGGTCACCTTTCCTTTTAAACTCTGTCTCTGATGAGCTTTTTTTTTTTTTTTAAACTAGGGGAATGCACTTGTGTGTGTACGGCTTTTAGCAGCTTTTCCAATACTTGATTTTTAAAAACTTGATTTTTTTTTTCCAGGATATTAATCTAGGTTCTATTAAAAAATTATACCATTAGGAATTATTTCAGTTAACTCAGTAGTTGAGAGGAAGGTTTGCTTTACAGAGCTTGAAGGTGTTAGTTTTTAAAGAAACTTTGATAAATCTTCCCCCTCATGACGGAGGTTTATAGGGCAGGTTTAGATCTGCGTATTTTTTTCCTGTTTTTTCAGGGGGTTATTTTGAACTTAGAGAATTCTTTAAAAGAATTCAGACAGTACTGACGTGCTGGGTGCTGGGCACTTCCATGACTTCTGAAGAGTGAAAAAAATAGATTCATCATGAGAGAATGACCCTGATCTCTTGTTTCACAGTTCCTGTGGTTATGAGTGGCAATGCTCGGCACAGACTTCTCCAGTTCCCACAGAACTGCTCTGAAGCTTTCCAGAGATTTAGGGAGAATTGGGCCCCAGGTGCAGTAACAGATCCTAACACAGGCACTCTCACAAATACGTGTTACCCTGAATAAATATTTCTCCCATTGAAGAAGCTACTTCACGAAGCAACGTTTATGGAGACTGAAAAGAGCGTGAGCTACTGGTACTAATCTAAAAACTAAAATAGGCTTTACCTACTCAATTTTATCCGTAGTGGAATTCTTCAATTAATTCATCTTCAGTTAGAAAGAGATCTGCCGTTTGTACCATCAGATCTGATCACCATTCTGTTACGAGCAGCCTAATGGTGTTGCTTCTGTCAGGCGTGTTTCTATTAAGCCGCATTTGTGCAGTGTTGTCCCGGTTAAGCAGTGCTCCTCCTGTTTCTTAGTTGAAATAGATTTCCTTCCGAGTCGTGGCTGAGTGGAATATATAGTGCCATGAAGCATGGCAGCTGATAATTCATGTTGCTACTCTGGGAAAATCTTTTAAACTTACAATATCAAAACTTCAAGCCAAATGACATATGCAAGTCTTGACCTAGCTTCCATGATCAGTCAGTGGAGATACGGATACTGTGCTGTTCGACTACATAAATAACAGACTTCTCCTCTCTGCTCCCAGCTATCACAATCCATCGGCATAGGTACGGTGTCAGGGGAAATACTGGGGAATGTGAAGTCATCTAAGTCACAGGCTTTTTTCTGTGGGGATGTGACTCTGTTCACTTAGCTTTCTGCTGTGATACGGTAATAAGTCAGTGATACTCAGATCCGTGCAGTAATGGTCCAGCACTGTCTCCAAAGGGTAGTAATGCATGATGAAGCACGGGGTTGCAGGATATGCGAGTATTAACATATTTGTAGAGAACAGAAACAAGCCTGATCAGACTGGAATATCCGGATGATTTTTGGTAAAATCTGGTTGAGATAGGTGTATGGAACCAGTGGATTAAGCAGTAATTGGTCGTGTTTTGTGCTGCAGATTATGTTCCAGGCATATGGGGATAAACAGGGACCACTTCATGGGATGCTGATCAATACCCCGTACGTGACCAAAGACCTGCTACAGTCCAAAAGATTCCAGGCACAGTCTTTAGGGACATCATATGTCTATGACATTCCTGAGATGTTTCGGCAGGTAAGTGTTCTTCAGGCCCGGTGGGTCGTTCTAAACTTTTGCACCTGCAGAGCACTTCTATCAGTTGCCATCCTTGCTTGTCAGGGAAATGAGTGCCCTGGAGTGGCTAACAATGGTCCCCCAGGGTCTGTACAGCTATGGATTGAGTCTACTTCGAAAGAAATTAGGACTCTTGATACATTGCTGCTGTAGTTCCATTAGTAAGTCAAACAGTAGAAGCTGAAATGTAAACCATCCTTGGTTTCTTGTTTATGTTTCTTTGTTTTCCCACCCTGTTACCTAGCCTTCGTAGAGGGTTAAACAGTGCAGGGATGATAGTTCCTGGGATAGGACTTGTACATCACTGAATGTGTTAATAAGTTGCAGAATTTATTGTGTGTCTGATTCACTGGGTCCTATCCTGAATCACATAATTTGACTTACACTGCTTTGGTTGAAACTGTGTTTCATGGTTTAAATTCCAAAGTAAGTGATATCCACTGAATATTGCCAGTCAGACCGGGGGGGATGAATATGTCAGTGTTCTGTCCTGAATATTAAGTCACAGTGGATTGAATAAAAATATTTGCAGATTATATTCTTAACAAGAATTTTTCTTTTCATCGTCTAGTCTTTGATTAAACTCTGGGATTCTATGAACGAACATGCATTCCTGCCAGCGCCGCCGCTGCCTTCTGACATACTAACGTACACTGAATTGGTGTTGGATGATCAGGGCCAGCTCGTGCACATGAACAGGCTGCCAGGAGGAAATGAGGCAAGTTGCACTTCCTTTAATGCTACTTTTCTTTTCATGTCCTGCAGTACATTGTGTTTTGGACCAGGTTTGACAATTGTAATGAAAATTTACCAGCCAGGCAAAAAAATCTATTCATTCAGTCTTTCACAGATGAAATCTCTCACTTGAAAATGAGATTTTTGTTTCATTAAAAATTAATACCTTCCATACAATGGGTATTTTAACCTCCATAGTAAATGATGATTCCATTTCAAACCTGTGCCTATGCTGTTTTTCCTTCATAATTAAAAAGTGCTCATTCAGCTATTCTAGGTAACTGGGGTTTGTATTTGTGCCAAATAAGTTTTAGAAGACTAAATAGAGATGTTTTCATTTGCTTAAAAAAACCTGAAGAACCAATTTTAGGCTTTCCATTTAAATACTCACCGTGCAGTGTTTGTGTAGCACGCTGGCAAGGTGTGTGCAACATCCCCCTCTAGTGAATGATTTACTTGAAACTAAGAACCTGCTGATGCTGTCGGGGTAGTAGTTACTCCTTCAGCACAAGCAGGAGCAGGCTGTACTGTTGTGGTGGGCTTTTGCTGGTATGTTATTACATTAGCAAGCCAAAGATTGCAGTATTGAAATGACTGGAGAATAAAGCTAACTAGTAGAAGATGTGTCTATTTTTTTTGCCTAGGCTAAGTGGGATTCAGTAAGTGAATGTTCCTACAGCAATTTAGATTGGAACAGATCTAAGTGGTGATATCATTTATTTTTTCTTGGCATCACTGAACTAGCACTGTCCTTTTACTAGATATATAACTTAAGGTTTGCAAAAGCTCTGCTCAAAAACATCAAGTATAGCGATGAGAGGAAATCGGGGTTTTCATCACTATTTACTGCATGTATCTTGTCAGGGGAAGGTTTTGAATACGATGTTTTCAAATTGAACCTAATCAGTAAATGGTGACTATGGGGGCACTACGTCCTTGTCTTTCGCTGGCCTATAGGAGAAATGTTTTAACTAGTATAATTAAAACTGAAATGAGCTGTTCCCTGCATTCTTAGTAAAAGCTGAGGCTGCGGTGCTGTGGTGGCTTATGCCATCATCTTTCTCTCTTTCTCTGCTCTCATTCAGCGTTTGAGTGGATGGTGGCTGGGGAAATAGCAAAGTCCCTCAGGGACGTAGCTCTGTTCTTGCTGAAATTACAAGCACAGAGCTGCCTGGGCATGAACATGTAGTGTTTACTCTGCCAGTATGAATACAAATAGTCTTATTATAAGAGATTCTGTACCCAAAGACCACCAAAAAAAAAAAATTAGGAGTTTTTTTTAACCCTTGGTAGGCTTAGTTGTGCTCAGTCTGTAAAGAAATTCTATAGCTGTTGTGGTTCACATGGTGCTGTTATCTAATGCACAGGTTCAGGCCCTACCTCTGTGGCTGTTACGCCGATGGGTTGAGTCACTGGAAAACGAGATAAACAAGGGGAAAACATGATGTTCCCCCCACATTTTTCACCCTGGCTGCTGAAAATTGCTTCTTGTGGAGGCCTATGGCAGACTGTGACCTGCCTGTTAAGGATTTCCCAGGGGTGAGGTGGGGGTGCTGGCGGCAGAGGTGAACCCCCAGCCCAAGGAGGTGCTCCCAGGAGAGGCGTGCAGCTCGAGCTGGAAGTGCTCAACCCTCAGCCCGGCCTCTCTGCAGCCGGACGAGCGGCCGTAGGACCACGTGCAGCTGGAATGAGGTCGGAGGCTTTGGTATTGAATTCTGTTACCAATAGCCGGCGCACACAATAGCGCTCATTCACAGGTGAGAGCGGGCAATCTGAGGAAGAGGTTCCAGCAGCAGGCTGAAGGACAGGTGACATTCAGGGGGTGACGAGCTGCTGAGCAGATTTCATTCCTCCGTGCTGCGCTTTCTTTGTCAGGATGAGCTGACTTTAGGCTTTTATGGTTTAATTCCGTTCAGCTGAGGAAACAAATTTTCACAAACGTGTGCTCAAGTTTCTCTCAAAGAAGATGGCTGCAGGGGTGGAGAAGGAAGAGGCAGGATGCTAGATAAATCCAGAGCACAAGCCTTTTCTTTGTTAAGGCTGTAAGTGGATCCATTCTGCTTTTTTTGAGAATCAGTCTGCATAGCATCTGGGCAGACAAATACAGCATCTTATCTGCCGTGAAGCAAAGATCCTCGGGATAGTCCCATCTATGTGACAGTAGCTGGTAGTATTGCATGGGAAGAGAAGACATGCCACAAGGAGCAGGAGAAAATATTAATTGGTTCTGCATTTCTTCCACATGATAAAATGGTGAACCATTCTCAAATATGGCATATTTCCTTGGCTCTCTAAACTTGCCTGAATTTGTTGAAGAGTTTTGTCCTCAGGTAGATGTATTTGACTTCAGAATGTCAGAACCCCATCTACACTGAAAATTGTGTTACAGGGGAGATGATCCCTAAAGAAATGCATACAGCGGGTTCCCAGGCTTTGCCATGGCTTGCTTGTAGCCTTAGTCAAAGATTTCACTGCTTCAGTTTGTTCATGCTCTAGTAAGGTGAGACTGCTTTGGGGTGTTACAAGGATAATTTAGACAAAAATGTTTTAAGAGTCTATGAATTTGTTATTGTTAATTAAGTGCTGGATATGACGTTACACAGCACTACCGCAGTTTTGGTTAGTAACCCCTGATGGCCAGTGCCAGTGGAGTCTGTGCCCCAGAGATCCAGAGCCGTGAGCTGTTTCCAGTTCAGACCCCAATGAGCTGACAGGCAGGAGTGCTTCGTAGGTAATTTCCAAATAAATGTGATTTTTTTTTTTTTTAATTTTCCTTTCTTCCAATTGAAAGTTGCTGATTTTCTGAAACCAAAGTCTTTTGAGAGATTGTACAACATGTGTTTCTTACTAAAGAGGAAATTTCTGTTGAAAAGTTCTGTCTGTGGTAAATATAGCTGTTGTTTAGTGCACTTAGGTTCCTATTACTGTTCTGCTTGTTTTAGATCAGAGACTCAGACACAGCTACTCCCCCATCGCAGGTGAGTGCCCTACCATTGTGGGATCAGCTGTTGTGAGGCAGGGCTTGTCCTTCCTGCTGGAGCTGTGCTACACAGTATGAACAACTACAGTTTCTATATGTGAAAAGGGGTCAAGACACTCTTCCTCTTAAAGCATTCAGCTGCGCTGAGTGCCCTAATTGTTTTAGCTAGCAGACGAAATTGAGAAACTAGCATAAAATCCAGGAGATTTGTGGTCAGTGTGTTCAGATGGATGTCAACAACCGAAGTTGCAATCCCTGCTCTGATAGGGGGCAGAGCAGGAGCTCGAAGCTGAGTTTCTCCTTTCCTCTCAGAGTTTGCAAGCAGCGTTCTGGGCTAACCTCTCTACGTTTTCAGGAAAATCTGTGAAATGGGAGTTCTCAAGAACTTTCACAATACAAGAGATTTCTCTCTGCTTAGCTTGCGACTACTTCACGTAGCCCACCACCTCATTTGGCAGTAATTATCTCTTTGCTAGTAGTCGCAACGAAAAAGCCAAGGACTTAATGGACCATGAAAATACAACTTGCTATTTATTTCTAGGCAGTGCTTGCTCCTTCCGAGTGGAGGATCCCGTGTCTCGGCCACGCGGGGGAGCTTGCAGTGCTGCTGGCCCTGCCGCCTGCTCTTGTGGCACAGGAGACATCACGAGTGCAGGGCCTTTTTCCAACCTCTTGTCCACTCCGTGCAGCCAGTTACTCCTGAAGTGCATCTGCTGTTTCTTTGGACCGCAGACAGAATCCTGGATGTTACCTGGAGCTTTCTGCTAAATGGTTTCTGCTGTAGATCCTTCATGTTAAGCTTGTGAACTGTGTCCTGGTCTCTAGTTACTCTTTCGGGTGTGGGTTGTTTTTTTGGTTGGGTGTTTTGTTTTGTTTTGGTTTTTTTTTTTTGGCTGTGTCATCTATTTTCTGGCTGCTTTGACACCTCTGCTCACATGTGAGACTGTTCTGATAAGCTCAGTCTGTTACCATAGGATTTCAGTAAGCTAGCACCCTTGACAAGATTGAGTGTGCCACACTAAAAAGTTGAGAACGGTTTGTAAATAATTCTCAGAGCCAGCAGTTATAGAAGGGAGCTGAGGAAGACAGTGTTTTATCAGCAGAATCAAACACCAGTCGATAGCTCCCTTCTAATGCTCCTGAGTAAAGACTGAATAGACTTTGGGACAAATGGGATGTAATTTATTGTACAACTGTGAGCATATCAAGAACTAAGCACCGGAGGTGGATGCTCAGCCTGATTCCAGCCTGACTCTTAAGATAGACACAGACCATTGAAATGCACAGAATTTATATGGGTGGGAGGAAACAATCCACTCATAGTTGTTTGTAATCTTATGCATTTTACTCTAAAATGTCTTTAAGAAGAAAATGTTGACCTACTACAGCCTGGATGCTTATCTAGATTATAACACAAGAAAGTTTGTTTGTTTGTTTGTTTGTTTGTTTTTGGGGTTTTTTTTTTTTTGTGTTTTTTTTTTTTTTTGTGGAAGCTTGTTTTTAGTGGCACTCTCTTTGGTCTTTCTGGCTAAGATCTTCCTTGGTCATGTGGGGTTGAGGTGTGCGATTGGGACTTTCTACACTAATACTGGGAGGGATGACTTTGAAAGGATGCAGCAGCTCACCCCTGTCCTGCTGGTCGTCTAAGCCTCTGATGTTGCTCTGTAGTTCTGCAGCTGTGCCAAAATGGGGAGATGTCTGAAAGAGTCCAAAACTGTGTGAACACAGACAAATGAACAGGGGTAGAGTTCAGAAGTGTGTGGCAACTCGCATGGTATTTAAAAAAGCGTTGGTTGCAGTAGCTCTGCTGAAGACACAACCTTTAATGTAGTGACACCCTCTTCAAATGCCCATTGAGGACGGCTTTGTTCCGAAGATTAGCATATTAGCTGACATCTCAGTGTGAAAAGGTAATTCCCTCAGCCGGTTGGAAAACTCAATATATTGCTTGTCATTCTTGAGCTGGGCATTCTGATGTTTTTTCTATAGCACTTTATGTATTTTGACTACAATTTACCATGATCCTCTGCCACTAGAACTGCACCATCCCCTGATAAGACCCAACTAATCTTCAAGGACAAGGAGAAAGTGAGTGTAAGGAGTTCTTGCAGCAACACCCCACGTTACCCGTCATCTCAGTCTCACGCAGCGTCCATGGAAAATGTGTCATTTTCCCTATTGGCACTAGATGTCACAGTTTTTCCTTCTCAGTAATACGAGGATCAGAAATAATCCATAATCAGAGCTGTTAGCTGGAGTGTTGGCAGGCACCCTTTCTGTGAATGTGGGAAGGTTTGGCCAGGTGAAATTCAGGACGGCAGCGGGCAGAGGGCTGTGGAAACTCTGCTTCAGCAGCTCCTTGGATTGCTGGGGGCTGAAAGGTGTAGCTAATGAATTTTATACAAGCAAAGCTTAATAGTTGAACTGCATGTTCTGCTTTGTCACCCCATGTTCCTGCATTTTATGACAGGCACAGGGTATTAAAACATCCGCTGGGCTACTTATGGCGGACGGTAAGTACTTGAGAGAAAGCAGAGAATGGGTGATGGCAAAGTCAGTGAATTAACATGAAGGTGAAGGAAAACACCCATGCACCCTCTCTCCCCTGCCCCAGCCCCACCACTGTTTTTCTCAGAGATTACTGTAAAAATAATTGCTTCTCTTTGGGTTTCCCAGCCCTTCTTGATGAGTTTTGGGAACAATCCTGACCTGAAGGCTCTTCTGGCAGTAGGGATGGGCTTAAATAACAGGGAAGCTGGACAACTATTCGTGCCGCACAGCAAGTGGTGTCTCCTCATCTGAAATACTCGTGCTGCAATTTCAGAAGGTGATGCTCCTTTGGCAGAATAATTTTAGCCTTTATCAATCTGGTGCTCAGAGGTCACAGTGAGACGTGGGGGTAGGGATCAGGACAGAGCATGTTTTTGTCATGGACTGGAGAGTGTTATTTTTAGTAAAAGGTGGAATGTCTTGTGACAAGTGGAATATAATACAAATTAAAAGAGGGTCCCCCTAGCATCACTGAAAGCTGATTTTTTTTTTTCTCACTTCTATGCCTAGATCATTTGATGTAACTTTAAGAGTAGCAGGTGTGTGTGTGGGAGGATGGGACTGGGGGGGGGGGGGGGCCTCTTTTGAACTCTGCTACTGCGATGGGTGCCTGTCACACTGTACGTGGAACGTCTCCTTAGCTGAACAGTGGTTGTACAGTTCAGCAGGAATACTCTGTAGTACCTTGAATTGTTAATATCCATGCAGAGCAGTATCTTCAGTGTGCTGTTTCTCACAGTGTTGTAGACACAGTATCTCCCATGGCCTGATCTTTTAAAAGGTACATGTATGCTATAGCAGTACTAGAAGTTCAGGATTTGAAAAGGCTTTCCCCACAGAACCAGAGGTTATAAGCCTTTGAGTTTGAACATACACCTTTGAGTTAGAATTGATCATAATTATTTAAGAGATTCATTGTGGAAGGTTATAAATAAATGTGGGGGGGGTGTTAAATTTTATATCATCAGATATGCCTGTTGAATTTCATGATGTAATCAGACAAACACGGAATTTTAATTTTGTTACCTTTCTTGTAATTCTGACTTTTATCAAATGCTTACATTTAAATCACACCTCTAGTAACTGCAATATTTCTTAACGCTGTACAAAAATTATTGGTCAGGAAATAACTCCACATATCACAGATGAGGCTCTTGGAGGATGCTTAAAGTAGTGACTGCCCAAATGATGTCTTATTCAAAGTACAACTAGAGCTCCAAATTTCTTTGAAGGGTTTTAAAATCCTCAAATTCAAGGATTGCTAGATCAGAGATGGAGGTGGTGGTGCAAAGAGTTTTATTCTGTGTTTTGATATATTTGCTTGAGTCTGTGTATATGGGTAATACGGACGCTGTAGACAAGGAAGTTCTTGCCAACAAGCAAGCTCCTAATAAAGGTTATCTGTTGCTCTCTGTAATATATTGATACCCGTCTGTAACTTCAGCAGATGCAAACTATTTCAGCTGAAGTTTTCAAGCCTTATACTGTGCCTGGGGAGAAGTTATTCATTGTCTAGTTTGGAAAGCTTGGTCAAAAATGCTTTTGTTTTGGGGAAAAAGCTGGCAGTGTTGCTCACAGTTGATTTTGTGGGCTTGCAGCAGGAACTTGAATTTGACAGAGAATTTGGTCTGGGTTCAGCATTATGCCTTTTGCTGTCCCCAAGAGACACCGCACAAGCTTCATTCCTTGCAGCGCAGACGTGTGTGCAGTAAAAACTACTTCCCCTCTGTCTCTCACGGTTTTTTTTTTTTTTGAGCTTTCCTTTTGGTGCTCTGAGTGCCCCTCCGCTCCCCCTGAACGTCCGCCAGCCTTTGGCTGCTTTGCTTCCCGCTTGCCGTCCGAGCGGTGGGGCGCAGGGAACCGGGGCACTGCGAGCTCACGGCTCCTGCAGCCCGCCGTACCGCACGAGGCCTTTGACCGCGCAAGCCTCCCTCACGTCTCATCTCTCGGCCCTTCAGAAGCGGCGTGCCAAGGCGTGCTGGGCTGTGCCGCCCGCCACCGCTGCTCGGATCGCTAAATGACACCTTTCTCAGAGCCAAGAGGAGAACGAAGGAATCCTGGGGTTTGGCACCCCACCCTTGTCGAGGCATTAAGTCTGAGCGCCTCTAGCAAACCACCTGCATCAAGCCCTTTTGCTGGGAGTTAGCTCATGCTGAAGGTAAAAATTTTAGAGCTTTTGGTTACAGCGTAAGTGCAGGGAGTCTCTCTGGGCATCAGATTCGAATGGTGAAATACCAGAATTTCTACGTCTGCATCAAGTGAAATTTCTGGGGCTGTCCTTGTTCCCTTTCTAAAACACACCTTGTCCGTGGCCGTGCAGCAGAGTGATTCAGCATCCTGGGGTCAGTGGACACTGGTTTACCTCCAGAATAGAACGTGCGTGCACAGCAGGGGAGAAACGGGCTGTCATCAATGTTCAGCTTTGGCATCTCCAGTGCTCACATGCTAGATCACTACAACTGTTGCATTTCCTTTCTTCTTACAGCTTTTGTATGTAATAAATATTGGCATACAAATGTATTAACGTTTTATATGTATTTTTTCCATGTAAAACTTACATATGATACAGATGCAACAGAATGCGAGCAAGACAAAATTGTTGTCAGGGTTCTGTAAGTTCAGTTGTCCCACTTAGGGATTTCAAGACCCTCATTCAGATTTCCAAATGTTGATGTAAATAAATGAAATGAAGCATGGCATAAAGTACCTAGGCTCAAGCATCATCCTTGTTGTGAGAGAAGTAGAATAAATGAACACAATTGGCATGGCTCAAGTGTGGATGCTGTCAAATAATAAGCTGTTCTCGTTTACATCAGGTTTTCTGTCAGCTGTGCTTCTCCAGGAACTACAGGTCCTGCTAGAGAGAAGCTTAAAAGCTCAGTCTGCCCGACCACCAGCTGCCGTTTGCGTTGCCTTCCCTTCCTTCGGAGCCTGTTGTGCTTTCAGGGAGACCGGGATGGGTTTTCTCCCCATTCCCCTCGGTGCCTGTTGTCAACAGCTCCGGCTGCCACTAGCAGTCAATTTGTAACTGCATCAGTGTGTGTATTACTGTTCACATCAATAGCGCAATTAATGTTGAAGTCAATTTTGGTGTTAATTTTAGGCCATGATTAGTGTTGACACTGTGTGTCAAACTAGTGGCGTTTATGAGCACCATGAAAACGAGCGTTAGTTAATATTGTGTTTTTACTATCTGTTAATGGTTACATTAAGCCAAAGATCTAGTGAGAGAAGGTGTGTATAAAATTATATATCTAAAACTTGTGTGTAATATATGTGTGTCATGCAATTCTGCATTGCTGGTGCTATTCAAGGAGCAAATGACATCTGAGCACTGAATCCTAATCACAGTTTGGAACATCAGAAATAATGATCACTTCTGATCGGAGGTTGTGAATAATTCATCTGGTTTGATTTTCACGTTCTGTCCAGTGATACTTTTCAAACCAAATGTGTTCCTACAGGAGAATAATGGTCCCACTTCTTATGGAAATACTGTGGCACAAATCATTTTGCCAACATAAAAACAGTTATATAAGACGGTTCCTGCTTTTATTTTTTCCTCCCTCTCTTCTTCATTCCTGGGTGTGCTGGGAATAGAGCTGTGGCAGGAGAAGCACTTCCAAACTGTGCTGGCTCTTCAAAAGAGCCCGTTTTGAAGGCACTGCTGCTTACCATCACCCATTATTGTTCTGACAGTGCTCTTAGGTGATTAGCTCAGCCTGTCTAATTAACCTGTGAACTCTCCATTTTTTTGGCATGCTGCCGTTAACTTAAAAATCTCATCTTTTTTTTTATTTCTGAAATAGAAAGCTATCCTCCGCTGCCCATAAATTTAAACAGAATCTACATTGTTCGTAGCAAAAAAAAAAATTCCTTAGTTGTGCCCTGTGATTTTTATTACTGGATAAATGGTACAAACCATGCTATGCATTGGGGAGGCAAAAAGACACATGAGTTAATAAAGTGGTGCGCTTTAATTTTTCTTTTCTTAAACTGCGTATGGTTGCTTGATATGTATCAACTATAAACTATTTTCAAGAGTTTGTGTTTATTGTGCTAGATAGTTTTCCCTGTTCTGCTGGTGAGCATTAACAAAAGGGATTTTATTTATGTAGAGGACGCACCATCTCGAGTTAGGGAACTATTCAAAGACTTGTGTTACAATCTGAATTTTCTAAATAAGTAATGCTTTTCATTTGTCTGTTTTCTGTACTGTAAAAAATCATCAAGCTGATGAAAGTGTGGAAAATCTCTTACACCTTGATAGGTGAGACAGACTGTGGGACCAGTCCTGGGTGCTAACTGAGCTGGGTCACTAGGCCCTAAGCCCTGGAGCAAGTGTTAATTCATCTGCCTCGTGTGTGAGCTGAGGCTGCTAGGATTTTCTCTCAGTATGTTGTGGTTATTGTCTAGGTTTCTGGCAGTGTCTTTATGTGTTTCTGCCTTGCACTTTACTGCAGTGACAAGTGTTTAGCAAATGCAAAGCCTGAGCATTTGTCCTGTTGCTCATGTGGCTTGTGTTCGTCTGACGGTTCTTGAAGCTTCCTGGTGTGGTCCTGGCTGATGGGATCAGTGTAGCTGTCAGGAAATGACCGCTTAGGAAAAACCTGTAAATTAGTGTTACTTCTGTGCTCTTTTGGAATAAGTTTACGGTGCAGTTTTAAAGAGAAGATCTTCCCTGTAGTTTTCTATCAGTAACTAAATCTGGCTTCTCAGGTGGTATCAGAAAGATTTGGTAAGTATCCACTTAGGGATTTTAGTTATGGCAGGGAAAAAAAAAAAAAAAAAAAAGCCTGTAAAATATGGTAAAGAACTGAGCTGCAGTAGGTGACAGGGTATAGATGGGCATCCCTTGTTCCTTGGAGGCTAGTCTTGAAGCTTTTAACTTTGGATTTGCAGACTTTTTTAACCTGCTGTTTCTAGTGGCAAGCTCGCTCACAGTTGAGAGTTAGAACAGACACAGTATACAGCCCCTGGCATCTCTTTTCCTGCAGCAGTCAAGTCAGAAGGACAAAGCTCAGGTTTCTTCTCCTTTTTTCACCTTTATTCTAATCCAAGGACCCTCTCTGGCTGTGGAGGTTTGTTGGGGATGAATTAGGTTTCTCTTCCAGACTCTGGACAGGTTGTCTGTGTGACCCCTGGTCTCTTTGCACGCACTTTTGGCCTGTGTGCCTGACCAACAGCTGCATCCACTGGTTTTACAGCATTACACCTTTTCCCTTCAATTTGGCAATAATACTGGTATTGTAGCAAAACATCCCACTGACTTTTAGGGATTTATGCTCCTTTCTTGGAAACTGCCGCAGTATCTCTCTCTTCCAAACACTGCAGTTGGATGCTAAGATGTAACTGTAAATCTGTGAATATTCAGAGGCAAACAAATTAATCCTTTATGACATATCAGTCAAAATAGCAGTGGTTGAAACGGAGACCAAGGAGAAGGTGAACTGAAACACCATCGTTCTGTTAACTTGCAATCTCAGCTCTCAAAAGGGGAGGTGTAAGGGAAGGATCTGCCGGTAGCCGGTTGTAATATTTTTGGATTGCTGCCTGCTTTACTTCCAGTGACCCTTTGATTAATTCTTCTGCCTTTTTATTTTTTTTAATGAGTCTATTATGGCATACCTTATTGCAGATACTGATTGGATCTCAACTGTGTGTTGTGCCATTTTGATTTGGATTAAATGGCACATATCTATCTGCTGCTTCTCCCCTCTCCCCCTCCCGCTTTAGTTCATCATGTTCAGAATTCAGAGTCTCCACAATGAGAGTTTCAGCCCTCCTGATTGCAGAGGATGTGCAATCGGCTTGAGGAATGTGTACTCAGAGCTTATGATCCTTGGGCAAGCGGAGACTGGGTGATGCATGTGGCTTTCAAGGGACGCTGCTATTTCTATCTGTTAATGGCATTCCAGGATGGCCAACTCCCCAGTGCAGCGATACACAGCAGCTGAGAGATGGGAGATGCAGGGTAGAGATGTTGCTGATCTCCATAAGCTGGGCCAGAAGAAATCATCTGGTGATTTTAAAAACAAAAGTACGCAGCAGAAAGCATTTCTTATCCAGGCAGGTTTGAAAAGAGACTGCTGTAATATTTGGGAAGGAAAAAGGGAAGAGCCAAAGAAATTAAAGGAAGGACAGAAAAAAAAAAAAAAAAAAAAAAAAAAAAAAAAAAAAAAAAGAAAGAGGTAGCTGTGAAGTAGAAGGATTATTAAAATGAGGGCAGGATGAGAGAGAACTAGGGTGAGGAGGTTCTGGGGTGGTATCTGGGTAGCTTAATCAGATGGTCAGGAGTCCTGTACAGCAGCGCATCCATCCTCACCCTGTGAGCTCTGGCACACGGAACGAACGCAGCACCCTGCGAGAGCGGCGTCTGCAGACTGTGCTTTGGACCTGTGACAAATCCCTGAATGGGGAGAGGGAGGGCCAGTATTGGTGCCTTGGGTGGGAAGAGAGCAGTGGAGGATGTGCTCCAGTGAGTGTGGAAAGGATCAAGTCCTGCCAGCTGTGCTCGGCACTGGCAGTGCATATCAGAGCTGCTATTATCAGAGTTCCCAAAGAAACTATATAAAGTGCAACACACTTAAGAGAAATGGTCCCTGCGTGATTCCCCCTTTCCCATCTTAAAGATAGGCATTTAGCTTTTGTTGTTCTCTGCTCTTTGACTGCAGATTGGGATGGTGGCCTGGAAGATGACTCTGAAGACCCCTGAGTATCCAGAAGGCCGGGATATCATTGTCATTGGCAATGACATCACATACCGAATAGGTTCTTTTGGGCCTCAAGAGGACGTGCTGTTCCTGAGGGCTTCAGAGCTTGCTCGAACACATGGCATCCCCCGTATCTATGTGGCTGCCAACAGTGGAGCCAGGATTGGGTTGGCTGAGGAGATTCGGCACATGTTCCACGTAGCTTGGGAAGACCCAGATGACCCATACAAGGTAAGGAGGCACAGGAGCCAGAGGTGAGACTCTGCAATAGCTCACAAAAGAATCTTATTTTTACACCGCCTCTTTTAATAGAGATGAGGGTAAATATTTGCCAGACTGTTAGGTCCTAAGTTCTTCTTGGTATTGGATTTCTCAGGCAGCAGCACTGGCATCCAGAATGAGTTCGCGCTAAATGTTGAAAACATTCCTAGCTTTCACTGACTTCACCAGGAGCTCCGATATTAAGAGAGGATGTTCTTATTGCTCTCTGGAATTAAATTCAGCTCCCTTGAAACGTTCTTTTTGGAAGGGGTTATTGGGGATCGGGAGGGGACTACAGGTGGGAATGAGATGAATGAACTGGTTTTCCCTGCAGGGATACAAATACTTGTACCTGACTCCTCAAGACTATAAGAAAGTCAGTGCCCTGAATTCGGTTCACTGTGAACACGTGGAGGACAATGGAGAGTCCAGGTAAGCAGAGACCGATCAGAATGCAAAGCTTTCTGTTCATCCTTGGGTATAAAGGGTGATGGATATCGTGCCCCTTGTCTGCAGCTAGGACGTTCTTTAGGATCCAGGTATGTAGCAAGCCACAGCTGTGTGTGGTCAGAGCACGAAACAAAAGGGTTGAAAGTTGTATCATGACGTGGTTTGTTTGAGGTAGTGCCGTGCTGACTCCTACTGACTACAGGCCCCCGCCATGGTAAACACTGAATGACCACAACAATGATTCTTTCCCAAAGGCTTGCAGTCTAAATTTTGGAAATTACTTTTCTGCTAGATTCCGTAGAAAGGATAAAAGAATTCCTGAGTGAAGGCTTAGTCCTCCATGCATTTTGAAGGGTTGGGCTGCAGTAGTTGCACTGAACTGCCTTATAGCCTATGGTTTTCCACACACATCTACTCTAAGTGTCTGCATCTTCCCAGCTATGTCCCAAAGGCAGCACATCTGAAAATGAGGTGCAAAGAAGCTTTCAGAGCTAGACTGCAGCTGTAGTGGTGCTCCCGGCCAGAGGGAGGAGGATGTGCTTGGGGAGAAAAAAGAAGCCTAATTTGCAGACTGGCAAGCTCTGCAAGAACAAGAGGATGGTGCTGGGTGCAGGGGTGTTTGCGTGCCTGCGCGTGTGGCGGGGGAGCTGGTGGCTCTCTTCAGTGAAGCACTTAAGCACATGCTCAAGTATTTTGCTTAGCAAGGGCCTAGTGGAAAAGATAGAAGTCAGTCTGAGGGCGCTGAGTAAGAAGGGACTGTGCTGGAGAGGGAAGGTGTGGAAGAAGAACGTAAAGGTAAGAGCTTCATTATAAGCTCGTGTTCCATTTCTTTTTCCTTTTGGCTGCATTCTCGTTCTTTCTTGCCCTTTTTTCTATCATCAGCTTGCTCCTCATGTCCTGTGGGAATGACAGCAGAACACTTTTCACGGGCGTTCCTCTCCCTTGGCATTTCCTCTTTGCAGCGCTGCTCTGGCTGCACGTACGTAGGACTATTCCATGGTGTTCGTTGCAGAATGAGCCCTTGTACAGGTCCTGGCCAGGTTTTATGCACATTACTCTTTGGAGCCTTAATGATATTTAGTCACTTTTCATTTTCTTTATAGCAAACTGATTCAGCAAATCACTGGACCTTGTGACTCAAAGGCTGTGTGTGTCTCCCTCAGGTATAAGATAACAGATATTATCGGAAAGGAAGACGGACTTGGAACAGAGAACCTCAGAGGATCTGGCATGATTGCTGGAGAATCATCTTTAGCCTATGAGAGTATTATCACCATCAACTTGGTAATCCCTCACTGCTTTCTATTCTTCAAACTGTATTGTCTGTTTTAGCTAAAAATCCTGCAATGATACCCAGAAGATACATCTGGGATCAGACTTATGGTTGATGTAAATTGGCTCCTGTAGGCTTTGAGCAACGCTACCGGCACCATTACAGGGCTGGGTCCCTTTCAGACTAAATTTAAAACACTTTCAGAAAACAGTCTCTTGGTTTCATCTTTGCTCAGTCTGTAAGTTACTGCTTCTCTTTTTTAAAAAAAAAAATACACATATGTTCAGATACTGTATTTTACAAAAAAATAGATTCTGGAGTTTTGCAGTGAGAGTAGATTTTATAGCCTTGTAATACAAACATGCCTAGTTTTATCTAGATGTTTGAATCGATATGTTTTTGCTGTGTGGTAAGACAGAAATCAATGTGATTTTTTTCTTTCTCTTTTCTTTTTTTTAAGGTTACATGTCGGGCAATTGGAATTGGGGCTTACCTTGTTCGGCTAGGTCAGAGGACTATCCAGGTTGAGAACTCTCATATAATCCTGACTGGCTGTGGAGCCCTCAACAAAGTAAGTCTTTGCATTTCGGTCTTCAGAGCTATGTGAGTTGAGTTGGTGTTTCTGTGAGTTCTGCTGGACACTCCAGGAGCTGCCACCACTGTACCCTTGCACTTGGTCCCTTTTACTTTCTCACTTCTCGGGCTTCCACCGATCAAGGAGGAGAACTGACACAGAGCAGCTGCTGTGAAATTTTCATGCCTTTGCAGCCTTTTTATTTTTTCTCTTCTGGCTGGTCAGAAAGCAGTCCTCTCATGCACCTGTTTTGCTTGACAAGAACATTGTATTGACAGCCAGAGGCACTATTCCAGGCATTCTGGTTGGAGATTGGCAGGGGACCTAGGCAGAACTGCAGATTTAAGGGCTTGAGCATGAACCAGGTGAAGGGGAAGAAGAAGAGGCAGCTTTTAACGCAGGTTGTGTGCAATGACCAAGTGACAGAAGTGGACAAGCCCACTGACTGGGCAGCATCTTCTCCCACCCACTGTGTACTGTATGAGAAGAAACATGCACTGGAAGACAGTGTTTCAAAAATACTTGGGCCAGAAGCACCCTGAACCTTCAGCCATCCACAGCATTGCATTAATACTCGGGGAGCGCTGAAGCCTGAGAAGGAGTGTGGGGATGGTGATTTTCAAGGGGTCAGACCTGCTGGAAATCTCAGCTGTGGGGGCAGGGAGGAATAACTTGGGCCATAAGAAAACTTCCTGCTTTCACTACTAAAGTGGCTCTTCTGTTTTCTTCCCCACCAGAGGCAGTTTTTCTCCCTTGCTGCCCCAGGCTTATTAATATCACAGCCTCCAGCTCCTTCTCTGTAGCAGACACGGCTCACAGCCGACTCCGCTCTTGTCCCTCTCACTGAGGGCTTTGTTTACGTGGGAGTTAGGATTGTGCGGGCGCGAGTGCCCTTCCCCATTGTGCAGCTTTGTTCTCAGGCACTCTCCAGCACCTGGGGTGGTTGTGCTTCATCGCAAGCTGCGTTTCAAGGAGTGCCTGCCTGACAATGGGAGATAAAAGGAAAATAGGCTCTCGTTGAATTATTCCCCTGAATAAAGGGGGCTCTGCAGAAAATGAAGCATTGATCCTATCAACTCTAGGATGCAGCACCCTCAGTTAGGTCTCTTACACACATCACACACACCTGCATCAATGGAAGGAAAAGAAGCATTTGAAGATCCATCCTTTAAAAAGAAAATGAGTCAGTTTAGTGCTTGCTGAAGTGGAGTAAGTTGCCTGGTTCCAGCTGTCATTTGTTGGGGATCGGGACCGTGCAGTGTTTCCCAGATGGCAGGGCCAGTCTGTTTAGTCCTCCTCTCTTCTTTCCAGGTTTAACTGCACGCTCTAGCTGTGGAGTGAATGTTTGTTTTCACAGGACTAGATGAATCTGACTAAATTTTAGGCACTTAAAAATTAAGGGTTGAGTCTAAATTAAGCACCCGACATCTTTCAGCAGGCGTAAGCAGAAGGAGATGCTTTCTGGGGGTGATTTATCCCATTCCAAGAATTTCAGTGGGATGAATAATGCCATGTGTCCTTTTCTTCCTGCTCTGTTGGAAAGGCATATATTTTTATGTAGGCACCAACCTTCTACCTGCCTAAAGATCAGGCAACGGAAGAACCTATTGCATCCTATCCAGCTTTCCCAGTAAGGCAGCTAAGCCCAGACCCAACAATAAATTTACCTGTCCTTGAATAGCGGGAGACTGGGAATCCCCACTCACTCCTGGAGGTTGTGTGATGTGCACTGCTAGTTCATACGATCTTAATTTTCCATTCCCTGCAGTTCTGATCAGAGCTACTCGAATGGATCTGGCTGTAATTGTGCCCCAGAAGTATGTCTGAAGTAGTGAATTGATGCCCGGTGCTAACCTGAAACGGCCAAACTCAGTCCAGTTGAGATCTTAAGGAGGGTGAGAAGCAGATGGTGAATGCTAATGCGTTTGCATCACCCTGCCCTGGAGGCTGTGTCTACTCCAGACTTACCCTCTGTCTCCCTCTTCTTATATGTAAACTGTTAAACACTTGTCCCTTGACTTTAGGTGGACAGTTTGAATTGTCTTTTTGGCTAGAAGTCAGGTCTCTGTCAGCCAGGGGCCAATTAAGCAAAGTCTTTCCCTGTAGGAATGCAGATGCTGTTGGGGCATGTTGTGTTCTCGTTCATTCGGGTGCATAAGACTCCAGAAGGGTCTCGTGATGGAAACCTATTGCAGTGTTTCTCTGTGGAGCCAGTGAGCCTTGCTGCTTCTTGTTGCCTTGGAGTAGATGGTGAAAAGAGCCCTGTGCAGCAAAGTCAGTGCTTTACTTTGTGGGAATTAGAAGGTCACCAATCCAGCTGGCAAGGTCTTGAGGGAAGATCATGACTGAAACAAAAATAAATAAAATGGAACCGCTACCTTGCACGACAGTTGGAACCAAACATTTTGTAGCATAGTTGCATGCAAATATTCCTTTAGCTTTTCCCAGTGAGGTGTCAATTTTTTCCATTGCTCAGTTTTAAATCCTGCCATAGAGGATGCTGTACAAAGCTTACACGTAGTCTTGTGTCTTACATGTCTTCTTCAAAATGTCTTCTTTCTGCTGGAAAAGAATGTGCAGTGCAAAAATGTTTCTGCAGCAATGGAGACAATTAGGCTTTCAGAGAGCAGTGAGGTTTTTTCTGGAAAGTTGTTTGATTTTTTTTTTTTTCCCTGTGAAATACTGGATTCTTTTTAATTTAGAGGAGGAGCGGGGGACTGTGACAAACATTACGTGCCAGCAGATCTTGTTCATTATCATTATGTAAAACCAGCCTCAGGGTTTAGGTGTAGAGGGAAAGGTCCAGCTGCCAAAACCAGACTGTAACCTATAACGTAGATGATGAGCTCAAGGTCAATATCATTTTTAGCTGAAGCTAATGTTTGGTTCTGGAGGTTGACTAATCACGTGCTGACTGATCACTGCGTCCGTGTCACTGCTTTGTAAGTAGAGAGGCATATCACTGTAAGATACCTGATATCAGGCAGGTTTAAGGATTCTCTCAGCCCCATTGCCTGTCAGGGGTGACAAGAAACTGCACAAGAGCTGCACAGGGTTTCCCTCTGCTCCTGATTAAGCTGTCTTTGTTTATAGTCCAGATGGACAGGCAAGGGAAAGACCCGGGGAAAAGGTGTGATGCTCTGTGGTGGGGACAGTGCTCTGCATGTGGGGCACCAGGGCTGCTTTTCATCTGTACCCCTTTTGTCTTCACCAGTGCATTTCAGCAGGGGGTGGAGAGGTGGAAATGACATTTCATTCCTCTCCTGTGAGTGTGTGCGCGCGCCTGTGCTGAGCCCGCTGACCCCCCTGAAAATTGAAATAATGATAATGCGCGTCTCCTGACTGCATCAAAGTATCAGCACATCAAAAGCCAGGAGGCATGAAATGCAAATGATAAAGTGAAAGCAGATGGATTGTGCATGATCGCCTGATGCCCAATGAATTTTAAAAGATGCTGGTTCACATGGGGAGAGGGGCTGAAATAAACACGTTATCCCTGCAATTTTTTTTTTGTTCTTGCTGCTCACTCCTGACAATATTTTTTCACACTTCAGCGAGCAGCCACTCCATCTCTCTCCCTCCCTCTCCCTCTCTTTCTCTCCCTCTCTCTCTTTTGCTGTCTACCTCACACACGTCTCGGGTCATGTCGCCGCAGCTCCGGTGGAAATAATAAGATATAAACCACGAGGTTGTTATTTGCATAGAAATAGCATGGAGCCCCAGGCAGCATGGGAGAAGGACACAGAGATCATTTGTCTAAAATTTTAATGAAAACTTTTGCTGAGGCAGAGATTTTATTTTTTTTTAACTTTCCCTGCCTCCCCCTTTTTCCACCCCCATACCTTCCTTCACCTCCCTCAACTCCCTTTCCTCGTCATGCATTAACCGTGGGGCGATTTCACATGAGAGAGGTGACGTGCTGCCACCGTGCCCTAACAGGTTAATTTCTATCGGTTTTCTTTTTAATAGAAGTAAGACTGAAGAGCCCGGAACTCCCAATTTATGCATTGCTTATATGGTTCAGGCTTCCAGGACTACATTTCATTTCAGTCCTCACAAGGATGTTCCCAAGTCTGTTGCTGACCTATTTTTAATTAGTTTGCTCTTCCTTGCTTTTGTGTTTAAAAGAAGTCCTGTCTTTGAGACTGTTTTGTTAATGTAAACAAATAGTGGCTTTCAGTCACATTTTCTCTACAGATACATGTTGGAGGCTTTGCCTAAGGGAAGGCAGGTTTAGCAGAGATTTTCAAGAACCGCTACTAAGCTGATACACATCAGTTCGTTATTTAGATATTCAACCTGATATATCAAACAGTTCATTCCCTGAGTGATGTAGAACTGTCCCACACACTGCGCTTCACAGTAGGACATCTAAACTGGTGGTCACTTCTGGAGGTGAAGGGAAGAATCTAACCAGCAGACTGTTCTGTTTCCTCTTCCTCCTGTTTAGCTTTATTTTCCCCCAGACTCTCCAGGCGTGGCCTGCCCGAAGGACGCGTCAGGCCCTCAACCTGTCCTCTGGTGTGCTCCTCCCTGGGGCCCCAGGACACCGTGCTGCTGGCCTGGTTTGTTGAGAACATCCACGTGTGCCAAGCGTGAGCTTGACCAATACCGCTTGCCGGGCGTGCGTGCCCGTGTCGGGAAAGGGGCAGAGAAGGTGAAGTGTCAGAAACCACTAAAATAGGAAAAGTTCAAAGCACGGTTCGAAACCAGGACTCTGGGCTTCATTTCCAGTCTGCAGCCACGCGCCTGCCTGGTTGTGGTCTGACGGTTTTGATCACAATTAGTGTAATGGCAGTTCCCTGCTGACAGCTCGGTCCTGAAACCTCGGTGCGTTGGTGTTTGCAGTGTGTTCCGAGCTCATCAGATGGAAGGTCCCAGCCAGCAGTGGTGCGCTGGCAGGGTAGGTAGCCCCAGCCTCAGGATTTCTGTCGGTGGAAGTTTTTGCCTTCAGAATGATCTTAATTTAAACAATATGTCTGCTTGTATAACCTGTTCTAGACCTGAAGGAGCTCAGGAATTAGTAACGTGCTATTTCTGGCACTGTGAATTGGTGTTTTTTAGGGGGAGAAGACATTTCTGAAGAACAGCTTTAGGAGGAATGTTTGGGAGGTGAACTGATTAGTGGAAAATTGATGGCTTGCTAACGCAGCATGTGAATATCTAAGATCTTCTAAGCCTAGTACCAGCCGTTGTCCAATGACCGTTCTTGAGCACGTCCTTCGTTAATGGAGACACTGCTCGTGCATGGTAAAGATGTTAACACGAGAGGTGCCATTCTGTGTCAAGATAGCGTAGTGTATGTGTCAATCACGTGACTGTGGATGAGTCCCCGAGGACTTGTTGATACAACAGACCATAATTGCTGCAAGGAGCGTTTTGACAATCTGCATTTAAAACCCAACACCCCACCAACCCCTTTGCACGCGGCCGGAAGAGAACATCCTTGTATTTTAAATTCAGTCCTGAATTCTACTGTCAAAGCCAGAACTGAGGTCAGTGTGGCTGCTTTTGAGGAGATTTATGGTTTCATCGGTGTAGATCTGGGATAGGATCGCAGCTGAACGGTGGGAGCATCCGCACGGCAGGCAGAGGAGCAGCGTGGACGTGAGCCAGCTTGAAACCAGCTCGCTCGGACAGCGGTCACCCCCAGCTGTGAGTTGCTCACTGAGACAACTTTATTTTGAGGCACTTCAGCCAGCATGGCTCTTTGGTGTCGGTTGCTCTTCAGTGTCTTCTGGCTGCCACGTGGACATCCCCTGCCTGCTTGGTGGGATGCCATTTGGTTTCTGGCACTGACCTGGTGTTTGCAGGTGGCAGCTGAGGGGAGCTGCAGAACTTGTTGGGCGCCCTGGGACTTGAGTAACGGGGTGGGACAACACGTTGGGGCTTGGGAGGAACAGGCAGAGCTGCTCAGGGGTGCTGTGCCCGTGTGAGAGGCTGCTGGGCCAGGTCTGCAGCTGGCTGGAGGAGCTCGTGTGAGGAGTAAGAAGCTTACACAGTCTGTCTTGTGTGAGCGATCGGTCTTCAGTATCGCAAGCGGCAATATTTACCCTTCAGTTTCACAGTCTGGAAAAGTAAATAGAAGCCCTGTGAGACTGATGGTGTTTGGGGGTTTTACTGTAAAATGCAGAATGTGGAAAGCTCTTTTTTTTTTTTTTTTTTTGCGATTCAAGGCAGGGATAGCTCAGTATCTGCTCAAGATGACTCCAGTCTTGGGATTAGATCAAAGCAATCATGTGAGAGCAATCATGTGAGTTAGAACAGCAAGTGCCATCCCTGTCATTCAAAGAAGCATTATAATTATTAATGCATGATATGAATCTTTCTGTAGTGGCACAGCAAGACTATTAGGAAGATACGTATGGGTGCAGGGTGTTTGAGAATGCTAATCAAAGAGGGTCTAGAAAATGTCAAACAGACATTAACACTTCAACAGCATTAACCGTCAGGCGGCTCCTCTCGTGGATCTCACCAAGGTTACCCCGCTCTTGGCTCCAGTGGTGGGGGAGCAGGAGGGGCGGCTCTGCCGTGCCGCGGGGGCCTACGGCCGGTGATGTGGTGGGAGCCAGGGTGGCTGCATGGGTGGAGGTTGGTTTCTTCAGCTCTCTTAGAACCCCTGCAGGACCTCGGTGCTGTTGGCGGTCTCGCTGGCATAGGCCACCATGCTCACACCCCAACAAAGCCAGTCTGGTTTGAGGACCAAGGTCAGAGTAGAGCTCTTGTAAGAATCAGTCTCAGTTTAGCAATATTTGGCAATAGGAAGAGAGCAAAACTCATTTCTTTTAATGACAGTAAGAGGCGTTAGCTGCTGGGAGTGTCTGGTTGACAGCAGTCCTGGTAACACAAAGGTCTTTGCTCGGTGTAGAGAAATTAATGTAAGCAGGATGGATGCCTGGACTTCAGACAAGTGCAAATAAACAAACGCCGCCCTCCATTTCTACATTTTAGCTTTAATTGCCTTTCTTTAAGTGGTGATATTTGTGTATTGTTCCCATTAGAGACAATTTACATTCTAGGCATCGCATTATCTGTCCCTTTATGTTTGCTTAGGGAAGAAAGTCTAATAGATTTCTGTTGACTTTTTTTGCTCCTTCCTTCTATCATTTTTAATATGGATCTTCATCAGTTTATCTACGTGGATGGTGCTTGTGCTGTGGGGGCTGTGTGTGTATTTGTTGCTGCTAAAGAGGAGTTTAGTCTAGTGGCCCATATTTTGCCTGTCTAAATCTCTTCCCGTACCTTCCAGGGAAACTCCTAGGTATTCTAAACCCTATATATGTTTCATGTAACCAGGATTGAAGCCCAGTTCCTGAGGATCCTGTGGCGTATGTTAGTACTGGAGTGTTAACTCTAGTATCTGATGTTCCACTGGAGCTGAGCAGAAGACATTTTTCAAACATGGCTCAGAAGAACTGGTCCTGACCACCCCTCTCTTGGGGTGTCACTGGGAGGGTATCAAGGTGCCCTGCCTCTGGGTCTTTTCTGCAGTGAATTGTGGAGAAATTATCTGTCATTCTGGACACGTGAGTGGGAACTATAGAAACAGCACAGGAGAACTGTCGCATATCTCACGGTGAAGCCTAAACCCACACTGCAAAGTGAACAAAGTTTAGAGGTACCTGCACTGCAGCCTGTCCCCTCGGGTGGTCTCTGAATAAGAGGGTTCTGTTGGGGTCTAGGAGGTGACCAAGGGAATGACCACAATAAGATCTTTAAATATCATGGAGACAGTCATTAATATTGTTCGTAGGGCTAGTGTCTAGATTAGGGAACCCCTAACTGAGACAGATGGGATTTATGAGTGTTTGTACCACGTAGAATAGGGGGCTGTAATTTTAGTTTGCAAAGTATTTTAAGTCCTTTTGATTTACCACTGACTGATGGAGTGACCTTGAGCAAAACAGGCAGTCTCCCTACACTGTGAAAGGAGAACTAGGCAGGAATTTTTTGACAAGACATTTTTCACTTGAAAATGCCAGTTCACTGAAACTGGAACTCTTCAGGAAAAAGTATCAGTTTTGATGAATTTCTCATTCAGATTTTTTTTTGGTCAAATGAAAAGTTTTGTTCTGGTTTGTTTCTTTTTTTATTTTTTTTTTCCCCCCCAACTGACTTTACTTTCCAGAATAACTTTTATTTCTAATACCTACGACAAGTATTTTAGAAGTCAAAACCAAACAACTTGACCCTGTTGGATATTTGTTCGGACCCCAAGATTGCAAAATTTGATTTTCTGTTGCTATCCAGAAATTTTAAAAAATCCTCATCGATTGTTGCAAGACGGAAAAACTGTTTCCCCCCAGTAACGTTTTGTGTTGCTATCTGCAAACAGAGAGAATGCCTCTTCTGTATCTGATCAGCTGTGGAGCCCTGCTCCCTTTGTACTGGTAAGGTGCTTTGGGATCTTCAGGCAGAAGGTGGTGGAGGAAGGCCAGCTGTGGTTGCAGTGTCCATCTGGATGCGTCTTCCCCTGCTGCTTCCGAGGTGAAGTGCAATTGCTTTTTTCCCCTTCCCCCTCTGATCTCACCAAATTAAAGCAAGAAAAAGACTCCACCAGCAAGACCTGCTCCTGGATTTGCAGTCAGTAGCCATCTCCAATAACCATCAGGCTGTCAGCTTCCCCCCTACCTCCCCCTACCTCCCACCTCCCCCATCACTCACCAAAGGAAAAAAAGAGCTGGAGCCACAGCTTGAAATATATCATGCAATAGTGTATCATGAATTTCTTGTGAATCACATTGGTGAAGCAGGTTTATTTATTTCTGAGACTTTAAATCAATACAAAGTAGGTCTCTTAGTTCTGAAGCTGGGATGGAGTGTGAAAAAATGAGCCCATTGTACTCTTAAAACTTTGGGGAAAGGAGATGACAGCTATATAATTCCATTTACCAGGCACTAGGGGCTTTAATGTGAAGGTGACGGGGAGCTCTTTGTGCATTTAGAGCACCATATCTTCTAAATAAAAGATCTGTAGACTTGATAGTGGAGTATAGCTCTGACTTTAATAATCTCCAAGCATTAGACCGAGCCAATATGTTCCCAAGTCAGAAGGGTCCCCCACCGAACGCTCGTAAATTAAAAGTGCAGGAACTGCACACGTTTGTAGATTAGAAATGCAAGAAGTGGGGCCCGTCTCCAGGCAGAGGGGAGGTGTCTGCGGGCGGGCCGCGGGCTCGGGAGCAGCGCAGCTCAGGAGCACGGCTCGGGCTGGTGGCCTACACCAGCTCGGTTCTCCCGTCCAGCACTGCTGCTGTTCTACCCTCTAATGACATGCTAGGTGTGGGGGAAGAGCTGAGTGATAGAAATGAACGCTGCAAGATCTGTTGAGGCTTGACTGCACATAATAGCAGTCAGGTTTTAAGTTCCTACATTGTGTTTTCTGATGAGACATTTATTCTGATCATTTCTGCCTGTTTATGAAAAATAGGCTATTTATAGTATGTGCATGTGCCTTTTCTGCTTCAGGTTTCTGGCAGATAATATAAATTGTGGGATGGGAATTGCAATTATTGAAATTATTCGGATAAAAATCTGGCACTTATATTTGATATAAACACATGATATGCTCTGAATAATAACAGCACTTATGTTACATAATGATTCCCATTCAAGCCCTCTGCTGTCATTTCTTCAGATCTTTCATCTTTGATGAAATATATGAGCCAATCAAGTTTGCAGCCAAACCAGCTTTGCCGTGAATGTCTCAACTAACTAGCAGCTCAGTTTTTGAAAAGGAGCGCAGAGAAAGCGGCTGGTCATCACGGGTTTGAGTGCTAGAAAATGATTAATATGCATACGGCATGCCTATAAACCTGTTGAGGACAGTCTTTTAAAGGCTGAAAAGGCTGCTAGAATCCAGGCTCTCCTTTGTATTTTCCAAAAGATCCTCTGAAGTAAAAAGAAAAGCAGTTTCCCATTAGGGTAGGGAGAGTGGCTTTTGGAGGACCGAATGAAATAAGTGTTGACAGGACTGCCTGTGTGTTTTGTAAGCGGGTGGTATCGAAGGTTGCATTATCTGGAAAACAGTGTGTGTACTTGCAGTCAGGGGCTGAGCTTTTAACACGTGTGGTTCTAGAAGTAGCATTGCCTTCTGGCCCCTTCCCTGACATCCTCATCCTTTTGTTGAGACGGGGGCACAGGGGAAGCATTTTGTCCCGCGTACCCTGTTAAATGCGCCGCTTTCTTCACACTTGAGAGGTTTGTCTTCAGGACCAAAGGAAGGGGAGCCCGAGTGGCTCGTCCGGATCCGACCGGCGTCCCTAGTGACTGGGGGGCTGTTTGGCATCAAATACACAAGGCAAGGCAGTCCTGCTTTACTGATGATGGTCAGTGGTGGTGCTCGGAGGGGTGGCAGGGGAAGGACTGCTGGCAGTAGGGAAGGCAGACCTGCCTGCTGACACCTTCCACGGGGGGAGGCGGCACTCGCCGCACCTCGCTCAGAGACGGCAGAGCAGCTGCAGCAGAACTGGGAAAAGGAAATGCCATCCGGAATGCAAAGACACTGGGATAACGTGCAGGAAAGGAGTAGTAGCAGAAGTGAGGGGTCCTCATTAGAGACTTCAGAAAGGGTGAGTCTGGGGTCTGTGTGCGAGGCCGGTCACCCACAGCAGCTTCCTTTGACTGGTAGTGTGTCAGACTCCGGGTGGACAGAAACATGGGTTTCGGGTTTCTGAGCTTTCATGGGGTGGAAGGAATTGTAATTTAAAGCGAATTTGCTGGTGCCAGAAGCTAACTGTCTAGTGCTTTGCTGTTTATGGCTGCTCTTTTTTGTCTGTTTTTAGCATCAGATTAAGCACAAGATCAGAGGTCAAATATGGCCAATATTCAGGTATATGTGTATTGTGTATCTCAGCTTTAAAATCCTGGAACCTGTTCTTTCCCACCTCTCTTGCTGGACCTTTCTTGAGCTCTGGTCCATGGCAGCTGACTCTGGTAGTTGCATCTTTGTTCCCTAGAGTGCTAGTAACCTTTCTGCTAGGAAGGGCCTGCTTTGCAAACTTAACCCTTTGCAAACTTAACTTAGACAGATGCCTTCTATAAGCCTTGGGCTAATGCTACTCTTACTTCTTAACCCCCTACTTCATGTGACTCAGTGTACCTCCCTGGCAGATCCAAATTCTCAGGGTCTGAAGTTTACTATTTTGACAGATCCTGGTCATATGGCATACAGAGTTTAATCCTGTGCAGTCTCTTGTCCCACGAGTTTGTTTCTAGCATTACCTCTCTACCTGATTCAGCAACATTTCTAAATCCACTCATGCCTCTGCTGACCCTGTGTCTTACTGAGGAACATCTGAATCCTTTAATTGTAGAAGCATCACTTTTGGACTTCTCCAGCAGATGTATTCTCTTTCACCCTTGGATATTTTCTTGCGGAAACATTTATACAGCAATATGCATTGCACCATTTAAGATTGTTAATTGGAGATTGAATTACTTGTCAGCCTTTAAAAATGTAGTCCTCAGAGGTCAGAGATGAGGTGGTTAGCAGAGCTGAATGGATGAGCTATTGCATTCATTTTTTTCTCAAGCCCAATGATCATTATCTATAAGCTGGCTAGCCCTTCAGTGCCTTTTAACCTCTGGCACCCAATTCAGTCTGCAGCTGCATGCGTGAAACAAGTTGGCAGGATCTCTGCTCCTTCCTGAGAAGACAGAAGAGCACACGTGCAGGAGCAGGTTGGGGGACCAGCACCCAGCCTGGCAGTACCCCTGGAAGACGGCCCCTTGGCTGCCCGGTTTCTGCACCGGGGTGTGGAGTACCTTGCTTTGCATTTGGACTGTGCTTAAGTCAGGGCCTGATTTAGAGCTTGCCAGTGCCCATATTACACGTCCCTCCTGCTGCGCTCAGCACAGGTGCAAGTGCACATGTGTGGACATATATGTCATACAAATGAAGGCAGCGAGCGCTCATTGGTACAACTTTTAAATGCAGCTTGGGACTGCGTTGCCTCTGCTGACAAACACTGACAAGTAAATACTATGCTCGCTCAGTATTACAGAGGGATTTCATTTGCACAGCCCCTCACAATGCTCTGCCACTTCACTGAAATGTCTGGAGCACTCGGGAAAAGGAACTGCATATTTATCTTGATCTCCAAAAAGGGATTTAAGGGCGAGAGCAGGCGGTATATTAGACTGTTTTCATTGCCTGTCAGCAGTGGTAAACCTGAGCTGTCTACAGTGTCTCTGGATAAGCAGCAGCAGAGGCCCATTTTGCATGTACATATGTTTGCATTAGTTCATAGATGGAGAGTTTAAATCCTCTTTATTTTTATTTTCCTCTGTGGAAAGCATTTAGCTAGGCTTGTGCCTGGCATCTGGAGGCCTGTGCTTTTCTTTTCTGTGAACCTAAATCTATGCTGCTGCTTTTTCTACCATGCCTTTTCGTGACACTGATTTTGTTAGAGGAAGATGAAGGTGATTGAGCTCAGAAGGGAACATCTGTATGCAAAACCACAATGCTTACATTGACCTTTGGGGCTAGTTGCATAACTTCTGTGTCTTGATTTTTTTCTGTATATGTAAACATCAACAGACATCTGTCTCACGGGAAGTTCTGTGAGGATCATCTAGTGCTTGTATAATGATGAGTTTTGTGAAATGCCAGGCCACTGGGCCTCTTCTCCTCCAAAGGAAAATAAATTTGGAGTTGGCAAATGATAGCATTGTGCCTTATTGGTTAGGCAGTGCTTTAGCTGGGCGCAGTGGCTCCCTGACCCCAGCTGGCATTAACTGGTGGTGTGCAAGAAGAAAGCTAATTGGTCCAGTGTAGTTTTATAACCAGATCAAAATTTTCTATTTTCATATCCCTTCAGCACCTTCTTGCTTTCAGCCCAAAAGGCCAAATCCTGAGAAATGTGGAGTTCCCCTCTGCTGTGGGTGAGATGAGTTACGTCCTGAGCACTCATTGTGGGATGTCGGGACGAGGATGAAGCCAGAGCCAAGCATCCCTTCCGAAAGGACCGGGTTGCCTGAGGCTCCAGGCTGCTCCTCTCTTGGGGCAGCCCTTCTTCCTAAAATGAGCTGTGCTGGTTGTTTGGTGGGGGAGGGCAGCTTGTTTGTGTGTGTTCGAGGGTTTTTTTTTTTTAAGATCTAAATGAAGCAGGTATGTAATGCCCTCTGTCTGTTAGAAAGACTCAACCCATAAAAATAACAAACGGCATGTATTTGCTAGAATGTCAAAGTTATGAGTTTATTTTGTAATGATGTGCTCCTGCCTTCATGAGGTAAACTGGCCGTGGCAGAGGTGTTATTAGTAATATGGACTCAGTGGAGCAGAAAGCCGAGTGACCGAGAGATCAGTGTATCAGTCAGTGAGAGGGCAAATGGAAAGAGACAGCAGGAGAATGAGAAAAGAGCTGCGGTGCCTGGGCTGAGATTAGAGATGGAGCTTTGCAAGAGAATTAGAAGCCCAGCAGTCGGAGTCTTATTCTTCCCAGTTTCTCTAAGGAGCTGATGGGGCTTTGTCTTTGCTGTACCTGGCTTCATGTACAGTGTTGGTTTTCTCCTCAGGTAAAGGTTTAAATGGGTCCAGCCTACCACTCATCTTAGTCGGAGCAATTTTGAATTAATGAGCTGAGCTTGGCTCAGCACCCGGGAGACTTGGTCACCTATCAGCTCCATTGCTGCTTGGGGAAGGGCAAGTAGTATAACTGCCCTCTGCCTCAGTTTCTCCACTTGTATTATTCCACTTGGGGATCACTCTTCCTAAGATCTTACCTGCACACAGGGCTTGGAAAGGTCTATTGTGAGTGGTTTGCTCCATCCTTTGGTGTTGAAGTGATCATGCCTTGCTTCAGGGATGGGCTTGTACGTATCTCCTTAGCCAGCACCTCCTTGTCACATCCATCCACTGATGGTTTCCCTGTTTTTTGTTCAAAAGGTGCTTGGAAGGGAAGTTTATACCTCCAACAACCAGCTGGGCGGGATCCAGATAATGCACAACAACGGAGTGACGCACAGCACGGTGTGTGATGATTTTGAAGGAGTCTACACTATTCTGCAGTGGCTTTCCTACATGCCAAAGGTAATTCCTGGCCCCACGGGAGTGCAGGGTGCCACTACCTATTCGCTTTGTTCACAGGGTTTGGGGGCCTGGGGGACTCTGTAGGGTTTTTTCTGTGTTTTTATGGTGCCTAGCCAAATGGTTTGGGCTCATGATCAAGGCTGTCAAACTTTACGGTACCGAAGTAAAACAAAGTAGTTTTTGTCTTAAAGTGCTGCAGGAACTGGGATGCAGGGCAGTCTGGCACTGCCTACTCCCCTAACCCTGGCGTGGTGCCCTCAGTACTCTGGGCAGCAGGATTTTATGTAAGCAGTGGATTTTCTCTCACTGAAAAGACTCTAAAAGTTCCCCTTTGAGGCAGTAATTTGTAGGAGTTGATGTATATGTGTAAGCTGCTCTGCAGCCAGGAAGGTAGCAACAAGAACACGCAGGTCACCTTCCTTCAGGAAAGAGTGCATGGAATGAGTCAGGTGGCCTGGTCACCTTTCAAAAATTAAATTGCAACCCCTTGGTAATGCTGTCTATGCCCGAAGTTCAAGAGCAAGTGAAGTACAATGTATGCCAGCTGATGCCAAAGGAGGGTCTGAGAAAGTGAAAGGAGCACAATGAAAGTTTCTTCAGGCTCTTGCCAAGGCTCTGGGATCCCGTCAGTGGAAGAGTTGTGCAGTGTGGGAGGAGGAGGACTCTGACCAAGTCCTTTAGAGCTGGTGCTTGGTGCAAAGCCATGTAGGAGAATTACTTCCTTTGGTATTTTTTTTTTTCCCATAGAGCGTCTACAGCCCTGTCCCTATCCTCAAAGTCAAGGATCCTATCGACAGACCCATAGAGTTTGTTCCTACCAAGACTCCCTATGATCCTCGCTGGATGCTGGCTGGACGCCCAAATCCAAGTACGTCGATCTTTGATGGCCGGGGTGTGCAATAATATTATTTCAGGACTCTTTGTCAAAGCTTAATGGTTGCAATCCAAATATATTTCAAAGTTCATAAAGCAATTAGTTCAATCTGTTTGAATATAACATATAAAAATAGCATGTAAATTCTGAGTGCTTGAGGATACCTACAGTTATTAGTTACTTTTATAGATTTTTTTTTTTTTCTTATGGTTCAGAGGAAAGTCCATATACAAAGGGTCTGTACGCTAAAGGAATCACATTATTCCTGCAGGTCTTGGAGAATAACTGTATGGGAAACACTGCAAACCATCGAACCCCCATGTGTGCTTTTGGGGTTGTGCAGCCTGTGTACGTACAAGCTGCAAACTGGGTGACCATTATGCCTGCTGTTATTAATGAGTTTGGGGGGCTAAAATGAGATTTGTGATAAACTAAGTTTTCTGGTTTTGGATAATATTTTTTCATCATCTCTCAAGTAATTCATCCAGCTGTCTGAGTGCAGCTAACGCTGGCTTCCAAATCGAGTGACTTCAGATTTTAATTTAGTGGAAGCGTTAAGGAAAGCAGATGATTCCCTGTGATAAGTTAAAGCAGATATCTCCTAGGTGAAAAGTTAAAGCCATTTATTAGAGGAGATATTGCCGTGATATTCTTCAAACTGACGCCCGACACGAGGCCAGAATCTAAACGATCAGCTTTGGGCTCACGATAAAGAGATAATTTTGAAATGGATGGTCACATTTTACAGTGGGGCCACAGAGGCAAGGAATGTAGAACACAGTAATTACAAGTTTGGTCTTGATAAAACACTCTCCATCCTGTTTAAGTCAGCAGAGGTTAGCTTGCTTGGATCTCCACTTTTAATTGGTTTTGGACTTGGGTCTGCAGAAGCAGAGGTGCTTGTTCAGATTAAAGCATTCCTCAGAAGCTGTGTGCCAAGGGGTAAAGTTGAGAGCGATTTTGGTTTGGGTCTTTTTTTGCAGAGCTTCATGAAGCCCCAGTGGAAAGCAGGTGCCCCCAGAGATCTGTGATTGCTGTAGTTGTCTGGGTGGGTAGAGTACCTCAGTGCCTTGACTTTGGGAAGTACAGCTCATATAGGCTGGGGGACTGCAGGAAGAGCGCTATCTCCAAATCTTACTTGTCCCCCCCCCCATCAGCAGTCAGACCACATGAAAGCTCTTCATCGTGGCCTTACCTGTTCACTGGAGTAGGGTTCCGAGCTGAAATACTGAAAAACCTTTCTGCCATGGTCTTCCTGTCCGGAGAGTGGAAACAGTGCCACGCCGCTGCACAGGTTGGCGTAGCGAGGCTTTAACTCGTTCATAAGGTCTTTTGTGGCTGCGTAAGGAACGCCGGTGGAAAGGAGAGAAACTGTCAACTGCTGCCCCGCTTCCCGTCGGGGTAATTGTCATCCTGAGAATTTTATTTGGTGGAACGAGTGTGGAGTGTTAGCAAACAGATATGTTGGTGCATGTGGGGATGGAGAGGTGTTGTCGACATACTGGAGTCTGTGATGCAGGGGGAACCCTGAGCCTGACGCTGCCCTGGCTTTGTAAAGGGCAAATAATACTAGTTCATAGTTAGCATGAGCAGGGTAATCAAGCCCTCATACTTCAGGGGAGAAGCTGATTGTCTGCAAGGGTCAGGACAAGTTTCTTTCTCTTAGAACTGCACAGTCATCTTGGTAACGTTCTCTTCGGGAACAGCTTGATTTCTCTCAAGCATCAGGAAGCTGCTGCCGCCTTTGGGCAAGAGAACAGGTCCGGTCGGGGTGGTGGCTCTGGGGGCACACTCGGGTGCAGGGAGAGGTGCATCGCCTGGGGTCTTCCATGCAGCAAGTAGGCTCTTGGTATCAGAGTCCTTCCCTTCAGTTTTTCTACAAGAATGTGTGAAACATTTCTTGTAGATGAGTGGTTCTTGTAGATGCTCAGATGTGTGGTTTAGTTGTAAAATACCATTGCAATTTTTATATTTAGTTCCTGAATTTCTTCAACTTTCTTTGTTTGAAGGAAGGATTAAGCAGAATCAAGAGAAAAATGTGAGATAAGTTTTAAAATAGAGATAGGCGTTTTGAAAAACATCTTTAATGACTTTACTGCCTTTGGAGAAATGTTTGTAGTGTCTCAAAAAACAAGAGTTATTTATTTAAAAGCATGCGAAGTCCCTCTGCTATCTGAACCCCATTGTTTAACAATAAATGATGCTTTTGCTGATAAATTACTGTCTTTATGCAGACTAGTAAATGAAATAAGACATGATGGCTGAAGGCAGACAAATGCTCAGCTGTCTAACGTTCCCTTGCATTGTAATCTATGTAAAAATAAATAAATAAAAAGACAGTGCCACGTTCTTCAGTTGGCATTTCTAAGCAAGTTTCAGTTGCTCCTTTGATATTCTCTTTTTTCTTCCCTCCTTCCTCCGTCCTCTGATATTTCCATTTTTTTTCCCCTTCCCTTTAGGTCAAAAAGGACAGTGGCTAAGTGGTTTCTTTGACAATGGCTCGTTCCTGGAGATCATGCAGCCCTGGGCGCAGACAGTTGTGGTTGGTAGAGCAAGGTAAATTCTAAGAGGCATTTTAGACATTTGTAGAAATCAAGTTTTTGTTATGCTTTGCATTTTTCTAGAACATCCTTTGGAAGTTGATGGCTATAAGTAAAAATAAGTCATTACTTGCATAAGATACATCTTTACCACACGAGTGAAGCACGGTCTGATCATTTCTCCTGTTTTGCTTGGAGGTGACAGCTTAACATGAACAGAAGCCAAAAAGAGAGAGATATTGTTAAAAATCATGGCAGACAACATATGCTTCCCTAGGTCCATGGTTGCATAGTGAGGCCTTCTTGCAGCTCTGACTTAGCTGAAGGTACATTATGCAGTTTATTGTTTTGCATTCTATTTGACTTGCAAGAAAAGCTCAGCTAAAACTAGAGCAAGAAACTCTGCATAGAGAAGAACTTAACGTTGAGGTTTGTGTGGAATAACTCGCAGCATTTTCCGAACGAGCACCCGCCACACCTGATCTTGGCTCTTTTTCACAATGCAAAGGTGTGCAGCTCCAGAGCCCCGTGGCACTCGCCCCCTCCCAGGGGGAGTCACTACCCCTTACCCGTTCCCCGTTTCCTCGAGATTTAGATCCCTGCCTTGAAGACAGCTGCAGCCGGGGTCAGTCGTGGTGTTGCAGGTCTGCGAATGCTCAGAGCTGACAGGAAGCAGAAGCCTGGAGAGAGGATCCTGTATTTTGACAGAATGCAAATCAGAGCTGGGCTCAAAACCCCCTCAATCACCTCTTTTCTAGTTTACTCTTTAGCTTTTTGCCCCCCCTCAAGAGGGCACCGTGACTTTCCTGATCTGATTGTTTACTTCCTCTCAGGATAAAGCCGTGTTGAAAGAGAACATTTATCTCCCTTGAGTTTCCACTGCAAGTGCTTGAGCTGTCCAAATGCAGCGTGCTTATCCTTTGTCACTCCTCATTCCTCAGACTGTTGCCAGCTCTCCTCTCATGACAGAACGTCATACTCTTGCCTCCAGCAGACTCCCAGCTCCTAATTGATGTCAGTGGTTTTGGTTAATTGTCAGCCTTTGTTTTTTGTTTGTTTTGTTTTTGTTTTATTTTTTGGGGTTTGGGTTTTTTTTTTTTTTTTTTTGTTAGCAAGTGAGAGAGGATAAAAAAAACCTGAAGTGCCTGAATGGGATCCTGGAGGCTTCGGGTGTTACACTTAATGAGATACAGTTGTGCCCATGCATGACGGGTGTTCAGAGTGCCTCAGTTCCTAGCAGAAATCTGCATCAAAGAAAAATCTTTTATTTACAGATCTTTCACCTCCCATACTGTCAGTATCACGGTTCCAGCAATCCAGAGTCAAATGACCTGGCAGTGCTTCCAGTCTCCTGGAAATCCTGTGGACACCCCTGGGGTGTGACTCCATCAGCCTCTGGCCTCACCAGATTGGTGACTCGAGGCCTGACCGTAGTACCAGGATAATCCCTGGGGATGCTGTGTTTGATTACCAGAGCATTCAGCGGGGGACAGGGAGAGACACCACTGTTCCTGAACCACAGAGCACACCCGGGATAGCCAGCTAGGCAGTACAGCCATCACTCAGTGCTGCTTCTTATCTCTATTATGTTGATAACACACGTGGCCCCAGAATATTTGGCACTGGGAGCTCCCATTTCTCTTTTAGACTTTTTAAAGCCACAGTTCTACAGAGCCCTCCTAATGAAGTAGCAAAGCTTCTGACATGCACTAGAGCTCATGTGCAACGTCTCAGGATTGTGTCCGTTCTGGACAGCTCTAAAATGGCCATCAGGAGCTCTGTTAACCTGTTACTGAAATGCTGCATAATAACTGAAGGAGGCTTCCAGGTACAAGGCTGTGCTCGGCAAAACGTCCCGCTGCTGCTCGTTTCTTAAGACTTTTGAGGGTCTTTAATGGGTTTAGAACTGCCTTTGGACTGTCCTAGTGCAGAATATGATATGGAGAAACAGGCCCATTTGCTCAGGCTCTGTCTGTGCTCAGGACAAAGCAACACGATAGTGTTTGGGCTGTACAGGCCCAGCTGGAGATGGAACTGCCGCCGAGCCAAAGGGGCATTGCTGTGCAGCTCAGCTCTGCCTTCCTGGAGCTCCGTGTCTCTGACCACTGCTGGTCCCAGGGGTCTCAGGGCTGGTACCACTGAAGATCCTTTCCACTCGGAATATTGTCTGATCTTTATACATTGTTGAGAGGAGCTGAAAATACCTGCTGACTCCACTCCTAATTGTAGCATGTAACCTTGGGATGTCCTGTGACCTTTTGGTACACTTTGGTATTTTTATCTGCCATTTGTGACTCTCTAAAATCTCACAACATCCTGTAATTATTTAGAGGCTTTTAGGTTAAGCAGTATACTGGGGGGCAGGGAGAGGGGGGAATCAATGATTTGGCAAAGCTAGAAGGTCTCTGTCCAAGCCCATGCTCAGCTTCACTTGCAGTTCCTTTCTTCTGACAAATTCCAAGTTGTTTTGGACTCTCACATACAGGTATATATAACCCAAATAAAACTGACTTCTTTCAAAAGCAGTGGCATTTTGAAAAAAAACAAATAGGAATGTATTCTTCTGGGATTGTTACTGTAAGTGCTGCCAAAACTCATCTTTTGTATGTATGTTTGGAATATGTGTGCTGTTGGCTGTAAATTGTCTTTTATTATTCTATGGCAACTTGTCCAGGGACACACTATAAAACAAGATGTAGCATCTTCATGTGCTAGCCTGATAAAATTTATATGAAGTATAATGGAAAACAGAAGTTGTTTTGAGCTGTTTTCAAGTTCAATAAATAACTGTAATACTTGGATAAAGATGTTCTTTATTAGGTCACATGGGCCCTAATATAGAAGTTATAAGTTACCGATTTAAGACGGCTTCTGCAATTACGGGTTTCTAGGCAGACTCTTAATCATAGTGAATGGGAATATTTTCAACCCCCTAGTGCACATAGGCCTTGTCGCTTTCTCTGCCTGCAGTGCGTGTCATCCAGCTCGAGGTGGTTGAGGAGAGAGCGTAGGCTCTGCTGGGACTCCCGTCCTGGGAGTAAGCGGTTGTCATTGCAAGCAAGATGCCTTTTGTGTAACGGCCTGGTTAGATGCTGTGGAAGGCAGAGCTGAGCATCCGCCCTGGTGCCTACGCTCCCTGCCCGTCCCTCTGTCCCTGCACCCTTCCCACCCTTGCAGCCATCCTGCAGCAGAGGGTCTGGGGCGGAGATGGATGGACAAACCCAAACCTCTTATCCGCTATTCATCCGAAGCTCTTGGGAGAGGGAGTTTTTGTGAGCAGTGGAGGTTTAGGGTGGCTGAGGCATCGACATTGCTTAGACATGCAGCCTGTGGATGTATTTCATCAGCTGACGGTGCTTATGACAACAGGGCTTGGGAAGCCTTGGCCCTTCATGTTTATTTTTTGCGGTCAGGACCGTCAGTATCAAAATCTGTGTGGTGGCAGGTGAAGGGTGGTGGAGACGTAGCTATATCGTTCAGAGTTTAGGCTTTGGTTTATTCTGTTTAATTTTTAATGAGGTATGTGCTAGTTTTCAGAACTAGATTTTGCTTTCAGAACTGTGACTTCTCTGAAATCCTCCATCCACATGCCTAAACTCTTCAAAAAGGCCAGAGTGCTTCTTCCGCTATTTGCTTGCGTTATTTGTCTGTCTTGAGTATTTTGATGCAAATTGGAAGAAATGTCTAGTTGAGTAACAGTCGAAATACGAATTTTGATTTGTCTCGCATGTTACCAGGCTGGGAGGAATACCTGTAGGAGTAGTTGCCGTAGAAACAAGAACGGTGGAGCTCAGCATCCCTGCTGATCCTGCAAACCTGGACTCCGAGGCCAAGGTAGGCTGAATGCGTACTCAGTTGCTTGTTTGTCCTCTGCAAAATGTCTCTGTGGAAAGAGCACTTGTTTTGAGGGGATTTTCTTCTTCCCCAAATGTGGGATGAAAAATATAACCGTTCCTTGGTGAGTTGCTAATGCATGGCAGTCGCTGGCAGGAGTGATCAGGCAGTCGTGTTGGCCGTTCGTACAGGGGACAGGTTCCCCAGCACACAGTCCTGCTTCTCTTACGACTTAGGTGAGCTGCAGGGACTAGGGCCCAGGAGATCTGCCAAGCAAAAATCACTGCCCTGTTTTCTTGCTGTGACCATAGTGTTTCATGGTCCTTCTGATCTGACGTTTTGCTTTTTGACTTCACAGCTCTGGCTCTACGTCATCTCTTCAGGATTTTCTCCTTTGTATATCCTTTTTTCTCTCTTTACCTTCTTACAGCAGTCATAACGTCAGGCTTTCTACGCCATCTCTATTCTTCTTCTTAGCTAAATCAGTGGGGACACTCCTGTTGATGTTGGTGACAAAAGGATTGTCCCGATTTTTCTGTGGGCAAGCTGATCCCTAAGCATTTCGTGCGTTTGGTTCTTCATTGTTGATTCCACATCACAGCTCTTGTTGTGTCTACTTCTGTGGTTTTATGCCGACTCTTACGTTAATGTGTTTCAAATCTTACCAGGCTTTTTTTATTCCCAACAGATAATCCAGCAGGCTGGTCAGGTGTGGTTCCCTGACTCTGCCTTTAAGACTGCACAGGCTATCAACGACTTTAACAGGGAAGGGCTGCCTCTGATGGTCTTTGCTAACTGGAGAGGCTTCTCTGGTGGAATGAAAGGTAACCATTGATTTTGGTCTTCTTCTGGTGTTGTCCTGTAGAGTGACTTGTCTTTCACTGCCCAGGCCACCGCTGCTGCTCCCGCCGTGGCATACCCAGTGGTACTAGCTCTACTGGTTTTGCATCCTGAAGCCATTCTCCGGGCACAGACCAGCAGTGGGTGTGGGTGGCAGGGGACAGAGGGAGGTCCTGTCCTTGGGCAGCAGCTAGCTATTAGATTGGCTTAACTGTGGTGACAACTTGTACCCGTAAACTTGCAGAGTGGATCTGCTTCACCCCTCTTTGATGCAGTCTGCGTTCAGGCCTCCTCTTCCATGGCAAGTATGTGCCCTCCCTTAGAAATGTCAGTAAGGGGTTACTTTTTTAGGCCTACCAGAGCGTTTGGACATGTCAGCCCTCTGAAATCGTGGCCTGGCTCTCCTGAAAGGCAGTTGTGATGGATGCAGAGCCAGCTGGAGGAACGGGACACCACGCTGCAGTAGCTGTGGTGACAAAGGGTTTCATTCCTCTGCTCCCCGTGAGTCTCTTGTCTTTAATAGGCACATAGCAAGAATAGCATAGAATATGCAAGGTGCAAATCTGATATCAAGTTCTTTTCAAAATATGCAGTGCAGCTGTATTTTTATGTATCCCCTTAAATACAGCTGTAGGAACTGGCCAGGTCATAGAATCATAGAATCACTTAGGTTGGAAAAGACCTTGAAGATGAAGTTCAAGTGAGTCTCATCTGCAGTGAGAACAGGTAATTGGATGTTAACAGTGATCTAGTTGCCAGCAAAATCTACAGCTGCCAACATGGGCTAGTTAAACACTGATCTCAGGAAACCACTTCTGCTTCGAAAGCTTTTATATCCTTCTGTCTCAGTTTAAAAGTGGGGCTGGATAAGCCCACAATATTGCATATCAAAAATGTATAGGTGTATTCTGTCAACATTGTCTCATTGATGATTTTTCCCACTGAAATATTGTCTTGTCAAGGACTGTCTCCCAGTTGACTCTTTTGGTGGTAGTGATGTTCAGAGGAAGTGGAGAGTTATAAAACTTCCCAGTTAATATACCAGCAATTACATTTTTGCACCATGTATTGCTACTTTAAATTTTGCACAGTGCCAAGAATATGAGATGGATACTATAAATGTTAAGTAAGTAAAAGATTGCAGTCTTGTACCTGCACGTGGCAGTTAACAAACACAGGGAAAAGTTACAGATGCACTAACAGGGTGGAAGTTCCTGCTCTGGAAGGACCCGCAGGGTGACAAAGGCCAAGGTCTTGCTCTGCTGTCTCGTTACCAGTACAGGAAGCAATGCCTCTGGGTTTGCAGATGCAAAGATGGAAGACAACAAAAGATGGCAAAATTTTTTTCCTATGGAAAATACCTGTTCCCTTTTAGGATGGTTTCTGCTCCATGTGTAGCACATGCTACTGCACTCCCTTCGTGACGTGCTTTCCCTACCACGCATCTCACGGGGGAGTTGTTGATGTAACTTCACCAAGCATCCCTAAATACTATTTCGCCTTACTGTGTTGCGAGATCTGTCAGCTTTGGCAGTGCCCTTTGCTGGGTTCCTCAGAAACTGAGTTTAGCTTTGCAGTTGGGACCAGAAGCCCCAGGTGGAAGAGACCCTGCCGGGATGCTAATATTTCTATTGCCCGTCCCCACTTAGGGCAGCCTGGCTGGTGGCAGGAGGAGGAGAGAGCCGCCGCAGAGCCTTTGCAGTTTGCACCTCGGTCTGTGCTTTTTCCTGCACCTTGTTTGCTGGTGGAGCCCGCAGAGCAAGTGTTGGTCTCTCCTGACACTCTCTGCGTTCCTTGGGGAGTTGTTTGCAGTTTTGGTTTCAGTGCTGGCTGGGGATTATGCAGGGAGGGAAAATAAACAATTATGCCACCCCTCAGTGCACACAAACACACTGCCAGGAGCCGACTGCACTGTGGGTAAAATGACTCCAAAATTGTGTGTAATGAGTAGGAAAAGATTAGAGACAGCTCTTGCTATGCTGAAAATTGACATTAGTGGAGGGGAAAAAAAAAAAAAAAAAAGAAAAGGGAGAGAGAGAGAAAACCCCCCCCCCCTCTTTCCTAGTCAGCCTAGGAGGTCTAATTCAAGTCGTTAAATAAATAAATAAATAACATAAATAAAAGCGTATCACAATGGTATTGGTGGTTTCCCCAATGAGCTCTATCTGGCCAGAAGGCTATTCAGCATAATGCAAAATTAAATTATAAAAACTGGCTTGAATATTTAGATGGAGGAGCCATTTGGAAGTGGTTTATTTAGGCGAACCGGCAGTGACCCACGACGGGGAGACATCAAGCGTGAAATTCGCTGGAAATTAGCACCGGGGTCTCGGACTCGGCATGAATAGTTTGATAGCATGCAAATCCCCGCGACATTAAACTGCAGCGCCGCTTGTGCTACAGGGTCACTCGCAGTTGGTTTTTCATGTTTTACTTATTATTTTTTCCTGGGACAGGTTATAAATAACAGTAAAAAAAAAAAAAAATTTCAGCAGAATGAAAAGGCTGTTTTAAATCTCTGATTACCTGGGTGTTGAGTGACGGTATTGCTTGTATGTAATGGGTTTATGGGGGACATTATGTGTCTGCAGCCAATATATGCCTGGTGTTTACCTTCAGGTCCTATCTGATAATCCAGCCAAGCTGATGAGATCCGTTCCAGCTTCGGAGGTTCAGGGCACGCTGCCCGCCACTATGGAAATGCAAAAAGCTGTCTGCAGCCTTTCTAGCATGCTTGATGCAGCTGACTGCCAATATTTACACATACAGTGTAATGATAACAGCTTCCAGCAGATTTTGTGTCTGTGTGTAGTAGACGCGGGTGCACACTGCAGCTGAGCAGGCAGGCAGAGAATGGGGAAGTGTGCTGCGAACGCCGTCTGCCCTACTGCGGAACGGACAGCGCTGCGGGTCCTAGAGGACTTCCCCAGCCTTTCTGTCTTGCAAGTGGCTTGTTAGGCTGAGGTTTGAATTAATACGACAATTAAATCTGCCCCACAAATACCATACTTAATTTTTCCAGTCGCAACACAAGCGACTTCTTTGCAAGAACAGGTGTGCAAACAGCCTGCGCTTAAAATGCGCGCGGTGTATCTTTGCTACGTGAAGGATGATGGAAGTGATTGGATTTTGTTTTAAACACAGTAAGTGTGTTAGTGACAGTATTAACGGTTTATAAAGTCTGCACCCTGCCAAGGCACTAGGGCAGCTCAAGCATGGAGCGGTGGGCACCACTGACCACCCGCAGCGGTGAAATTTGGCACACTGTTTTCTGTTGTAAGAGTGGAGAACGAAGCAAAACCGCAAGTAAGAGCCAGTTGTCCCAGTGTGGCAAATTGTTGCATAGTTTCACGCTCAAATACAATATTAAGGTAAATCAGGAGGGGTTGTGTGTTCTGGTGAGTGGGCACGGGGACTACGGGGTTGTTTTTGCAGTGATTTTTACGATCTTCGTCAACTCTACTTAGATTTTTACCTCATAAAAGTGCACGTTGTTTCCGAGCCCCCGCTTTGCCGGAGCGGTGGGTGTAGGCAAGGTGAGGAGATGAGATGGAGGGAGGGAAAGCCCTGCAGCACAGCAGGCTCCTGTTGACCCTTCCAGAGCCGGTGGACGCTGCAGCTCCCCTGGAGCTCAGCAGCCGCTGGGGTCCGGAGCTGCGCGTGGCTCCGCGGGGCCCCTTCACTGGTGGCAGCCGGGTTGGCTCTTCTTTATTTCAGCAAAACTTGGTCTCCGTTAGTGGAAGCTGTTACCTTATAAAAAGGGGAATTCCTCTTTACAGCGGCGTTTACAGCAGATCTGGAATGAGTGCAGCAGCAGGTCCGTGGGCCTCGGTGGGATTCCGGAGCGTGCAAGGAAGCCGGCAGTTGGTGTAAATCCATATATAAAACATGAAGCTAAGGCTGCTGTGACATTCCGGTGAAAATGAAGCGCTGTGTTGCAGGATCCCAAAAGGAGTAACTGTGTACAGAACCGCGTAGTGGGAGAGTTCAGGCTTCTGGATAGCCCTGACAGTCTGATCCCCACAGTATTGGAGGCACAGAAACACTGCCCTGACCTTGCCCGTGCCACCTGGAGATTTGGAGCGCTGCACAAAAAGCATCAAGTTTCTCTCCATTGCTCTGCACCTCCTCCCTCTGCCTTGTTCAAACAAGTAGTGCTTCTTTTTTCTACACTTAACCTGAGTAAAATATATACCCTTGGCAGGAGTGAAAAATGTATTGCTAATTACACAATTATTTTATTATGTAGCACTAGTAAAAAATGTCTAGTAAAGAATTAATTCAGTTAAAATAATTTGAATCCAGCAATTATTTTCTTAACACTAGAATTAGCTGAAAGTACTTCAAGTGGTTTATTACTAGCACTACATAATAAAATAATTGTGTAATTAGTAATAAATTTGTCACCCCTTTTGAGGTCTTTTTCTTTGCTCAGGACAAAGGAAAAGGTTGGAGTTTTGTTTGGTTCTCAGTCCCCACTGTCTCCGCCAGAATTTACGTTTATTCACAATTAGAGGAAATAAATCGTTCTTGTCTTCCTCAGCATTTGACATTTCTTAAATAACATGAAACTCCTTTTTCTTGGGTACTTGGACAGTGACCTTGCAAATGAACTGCAGAGATCACATCGGTGCCTATGGTGCTAATAATACACACACACACTTTATGCACACCTCTCCTTTGCTCTAGATATGTTAATGTGTGTATGTATATATGTCAGAGTGTGTGTGTGTGTGTGTATTTCCCAAAGAGATAAGTGTTCATGTTAATGCTTAACTGGAGTTAAACGACAGGGGAACCTTGGCTGGAGTCTCTTTCTTCTGCGGAAATTATGGCTTTCTCAAGTGATTGTAAGGATTTGAGGTGACTAAAAGTGTCTCAGTCTTTTAAGACTATTAACAAAGGCCAGCATGCGTGCATGGTACATACCCACTTTGTTTTTCTGCTCTGTGCACTGGTATTTTAATGGCCAGGAAAATTTAGGCAAACTGGGAGGTGCTAAGCAAAGAACAAAAATGAAGGGGATTGAAAATACTGTCCTGGGAGACATGGGAAATGAATACCTATAGTGTGTCTAAGGAGAAAAAAAAACCACACTGAAAAGCCTACTGCTATTTATAGCAAGCCTGAAGGAGTGGAGAGATTATGTAGGGTGATGCAGGAGTACTAATATGAAATTAATGGGGATGGGGAAGGAGGGGAAGTTTGACTGAATACTGAGGAAAATTTCATCTATTTGGCTGTGGAAATGCCCCTAAAGAAGTTGTAGATTTATTGTTTGGGATTTCTAAACGAAAGCTTTAAAAAGCACTGGGAAGGAAGTGTACAATACAGTCCTGTGTGAACAAAGGGATGGACTAGATGATCCTAATAAGTATTTTTCCTTTCTTTTATATTTGACTTGATACTTCCATATATAATTATATGTAACAAAATATATATATTCAAGGGTGCCTGTTTCCATTACAAACTATATCCGTTATAAACTATATCATCTCATATAAATTCTTTTGCCTTCCTTTTTTCTCTTTTATTTAAATCACCTTTGGGGCTGATATTTTCAATGTACTGTCTTTACACAGCGGAGTTACTCTTATTAATTTTGGGCGAAATGCCTTAAATATTAATGCAGGAAGAGAAGAATGCAGTTTCCCATCCCTCCCCACACACTGATTTTGATAAGGATCTGTAAAAGGCCTGCCGCCGTTGGGTTGTGCCGCACACCTTGTATGAATCGTGGTGCAGGTCCGTGGCAGTAAGTCTGAGATGGGGCAGCTGCGCTCGTGTCGAGTACAGACCCACCTGGCCATGCTGGCTGCCAGCCTGGCCAGGGAGGGATGGCTCACCCCGGGGCCCGGGTTCCATCACCTGCGGAGGGGAGCAGAGTGTCTGGGAGCAGGACTGACGTGGGAACGTCCCCCTTTTTTTTTGGTCCATCCTGCCCAGGTCCTGATAACGATGGCCGGAGCTTGCGGTAGTGTAGCGGGAGGTGGTTAGAAGAGCTGAATAACTGTATTATTTTTTTTTTTTTTCCCCAGTTTGACCAAACGTGGCAGGGCTGAAGCACTGACCTGCTGCGTTCAAGCACTGTGTCTGTCCTTTTTCTGCAGACATGTATGACCAAGTGCTCAAGTTTGGTGCCTACATTGTGGACGGCCTGAGAGAGTATCGCCAGCCCGTGCTTATTTACATCCCACCGCAAGCGGAGCTGAGAGGAGGATCCTGGGCTGTGATTGACCCTACCATTAATCCTCGTCACATGGAGATGTACGCAGACCGAGAAAGCAGGTATGGCAGCTTTCTCCTCCCTCCGTAACCACCTGCTCTGAGGCATAATTACCTGGCTGCCCGAGGAGCTCTCCGTTTAGAGCGTGGCGGTTTGTTACTGAAAGGGGCTGACCACCCTCCAGTTGTAACCCGTGTCTCGGAGGAGTTTGCTGTGCGGTGATCACAGCGGTGACAATTCGGATAGGCTCCTGACGCACACTTAGATGGGGGTAAATTCTGGGGCCGGTGTGAGCCAGCCTCTGTGAAGGTTCATTGCCAGCATTCACAAAGCCCAGTGAGATGTTGGTGTTGAGGATTTTTTTTTGTTACCGTTCTGATGTTTCCACACACTGCTTTGTGCTTTGAAGCAAGTGCCTGTGTGTACGGTGTTGCAAATTAAATAAGTGTGTGCTTCAGAATCCCTGAGTGTTGTGCTATCTGTCATATGAGCACTTGAGTAATTATATTTTTTTAATGAAATACAACTTGCGTAAGTGAAGTCCTAGTTACTGGTGCTTCAGGATAGAAAACTACAGGCAAACTCTTGGAAGCGGGGGTTTTAAAATATTTTAATGAAACTCTAAAATACAGAGATACTGAATCATTTGGAGGAAAAAGCCAGCCCTGCCTGGGCTATCTGTAGCAGACAGGAGGAAGGTGTATAAAAGGACAGCATGAATATTGTGCTATCAGGGCATCTGCTCAACTCCTACCATCTCGGCAGGGCAAAATTCCCAGGCAGCTGCCTCAGGCAGGGAAAAAAGTGTGTGTAGGGAGGCATTGAGAAGATGCCCGTCCCGGGTGCCCATTTCCCCTGCCCTCCCCAGCTGAATTTTGCTCTGGATGGGATGCTTGCCTCTCCCTCCATTCTAAAGAAGCGAGACACAAACCTGTGGTCTTGCCCCCGCGCTATTTCCTGCGTCTTGAGCAAACGTTGTCTAATCTTTGCCTCCTGGAAGTCAGAAGTTTTTGCCGTTCTTTTCCTGCTTAGAAATGTGGAGCTTGTGTGCTTCACAGTCAGACACGGCGCGAGCAGGATTTCTACAAACTACTTCCCCCACCAAGTGTTTTTTGGGGTGCATGCAGGACCAGCTCCCTCCCGCTGCTCCTGCCCCGTGCCTTGCTAAGGTGCCGGCAGCGTGAGCTCTCACCTCTTGGAAACCTCAAGCCAGCTCCCCGCCTTGCGAGACATCGGGAAGGACCCCGTGTGGTTTGCAGAGCTGTAGTTGGACTGTAGGTTTCTTGAGCTCCAGAAACAAAGAGATTATTTTGCAAAATATGTCGTCCTGTCCCTAAGTACCGTTAGGCATTCGTAATAATTCTCATCGCTGTTGCCGTTCCGTAGCCCTCAGCGCTGACCTTCCTCCTCGTCATTACTCCCGCCCTCGCAGTTAAGAACTGAAGTGATTTTATTTACCAAGCCCAAGTTTCAAATCACGTGCTCCTCTGTCTTTGACCTGGGAAGTGGGCAGGTTCTCTGATGAAAATGGCTAGTTAATTGGTTTGTTTCATAAAGATCACCTACGTTTTGAAAGAGCTTTCAGATCAGAGCTTAAAATAGACTGCCGAAGAGCCTTGCTTGTACCAGGCTGTACTGTACAGTTGGATAGACGTGTTTCTGTGAAGCCCGGTGTGCCTTTGTGGCCCTGGATAAATAATAGCTAAGATTCTTTCTTTCTTGTTCTTTCTCTTTGTTTTGTCTCCCTCCCCCCCTTCTTTTCTTTTCTATATACTTTCTAAATAACATTGAACGATTCCATTTTGTGTTTCCCCTTGTCTGATGACCTGAAAGTGCCTTTCTTTTCTCTTTTCCCGTCACTGATCAGAGGAGGAATCCTGGAACCGGAGGGGACGGTGGAAATCAAATTCCGCAGGAAGGATCTGGTGAAGACGATGAGGCGAGTGGACCCCATCTACATCCGCCTGGCGGAGCGGCTCGGTACGTCTGCGCGGGGGCTGGCGGGGCGCTGAGCCGTTCAGCTGGTGGCTAATGAGTGTGTTTATAGGCCTTCAAAGGGGGCACTGAGGCATTTTATCAAATTCATGATAATTTTTATTTACTGCCATCTAACTTGGGAAGAAAAACAGATGAGACAAGCTGCATGTATGTACCTGTGAGAGAGATGATATTCATGTGCATTTAGCATACCTAGGGTGTGTGTAATACAGTGTGGTTTTGAACCAATTTCCTTTTTTATTTTTTTATTGAATGGGTCTTAGAACAGACACTTACAGATGCCTGAGTCTAGCTTCCATCTCAGCAGTTGCTCGGCTCACTAAAAGCTCGTGGGCCAAACCCTTCAGCTGGCGTCACCTGGCGTAACTAAGAATTTGGCCAAAGACATTTCGGGCGGCTGGACTATCACTGTGTGTCTGGGGTAGTTTTGAGTAATGGTATCTGTCTGCTCTTCAGTTTCAAGAAAATGAAAAGCATTCTTCACCTCCTCAGTAGAATAGGTGGTGATCTGCAGTGCTCAGTGGTTGGCACGTCACTGCGTGTGTTCTATCACTGCTGCACCTTTCGCTCTGAACGATCCCAGCGCCTGGGATATACCCAGCAACCCAAAATACAGAGTGTTCAGCAAAATGCACTTAATATCAGGTATGTACTCTCTCAGGGGAATAGACTCTTTAAAGAGTTCTTTACTAGCTCTTACTGTAAGAGTATAATCTTACAGAGCCTCTTTTTACCTCCAAAATTGACTACATTTCAGTAGTGGAAGAAGCACACTACATGGGTATAGTTTGAATTTATAAAGCCTTTTGGGATCCTTCAAGAGGAAAAGTGTTCTGCAAATGACTGATAAATCGTAGCTATTGCTGCAGTTACATTTTATTATTTGGCTTTTTTTAATTTATGGCTGTGCAACAATTTATATACAAAACAACCATTCTGATACGCCTTGGGGAGAGAATAGTAATTGTAAAGGGTGCAGGGAGTGTTAAGAATCAGACTGCTTGCTGGAAACCAGGTTCTTACTGATGTCTTCGATAGCATCAAAGACATTTTCTCTCTTTTTAATGATAGTATTTTGACACTCTTTGTTTTCTCTCACTGTGCCGATTGCTTTCTGGGCCAGAAGCAGGTTAGGAGGGGTTTGGGTTCTGCAGACCAGCACCAGACAGCAGTATTGCCTGAGCTGAGCGCCTGCTCACGTACGTTACGCGTTCCTGCGTGAGAGAGCGGGCACGGGTGCCCAGATGGGTCCACGTGTTCTGTCTGCCTGAGTCTGCTGGAATTAAAACCCAGTTTTAATGTTTGTAATTGCAGCAGGGAGATTCTTTTGTCAAAAGCCTCACTTTTGACCTACGTTAGGCTTGGCGCTGTCCCTTTAGGAGCAGACGGATAGCGTGACTACGCCGAATCGTGGCGACCCAGCACAGGGTCCCGACAAATGCTCTCCTAAGGTGTTTCACCCTTCACAGTTTAAGGGCTGCAGCCGAGTTCCTTACGCAGCCAGGGCTCACAGCTGCACCTCCTGCGGGTGGTTGCACCTCGGCATCCGATGCAGGAACGCCGCCTCTCCGGTGCGTGAGTCTCCAGGGGAAGGAGAAATCAGATGTGTGGTTAGAGAAGGCAATATGCTGAGCAGTCAGCTCAGGCCCCTGCAGATAAATGGCACTACGGCAGGAGAGCTGTTTCTGAGAGTATTTACCTTCGCCCCACCATGAAAAGCGCTGGCTCTGCCGGTGAACGAACCAGCCTACTGCCTCTGCAAAGAAACTGTGCCCTCTGTGCGGAGACTGCCAGATGAAGCCTCCTCGCCCAGGAGCAGCCGCTGGCTGTGGACAAAGAGGGCTGCTGGGGTGTTTAAATCCTGAAGCAGTGGAGGAAGTGGGGGAGCAGAGCAACACGCTCACTCACTGTCGGGTGGCCCCTCGGGAGGGTGCCCCCCCCCCGGGGTGGGTGCAGGACGCCTGCAGAGCACCCTTGAGTCACACCGGTGGGACCTGCGCCACCCAGAAAAAACACAGGGAGAAAGAGGGGATACAGTTTTCTGCCAACAGTCTCAAAAATCCAACGCCACGCTATGGGAGGAGGCAGGAGCCTGTTCAGGGATTTTTTTTTTTCCCCTCTTCCTCTACAGGGTAATTACTCCCAGCAAACTCCATACACTTTAATTAAAATGACTGCAACACAAGAGCAAGTCACTTACAACTGTACATACAGAGAGCTCTAAAAGCTTCAGTCACTGATAAGCATCTCACTGAGATGGCTCGTAATTGCTCCCAACATCAGGCGATCATTGCTGTTGTTTTGCCACTAATTCCATACCATAGCAGGAAAGCCAAGATTGCGGGACACAGTGAATTGCATAATTTTTTTTTTTTTTTTTTTTTTTTTGCTGGTTTTCTTTCTGGCCAATTTAAAATTTGTCAAAGTCGGTCTTCTTCTGGATCACTGCCCTTTGATATTTCGCGCACTCCATTTGCCACAAACAAGCCGCAGGGCCGCAGTTCATGCTGACTCCAGCAGAAGCAGAGAAAGCTCCATTTATCTTACACTGCCTGCTGAATTCTTACTCATTAGCTGGGGGTTCACTGCCTCTCTTTAACCCCTGAATGGCTGTCATCCCTCCCTGGAGCTGCTGAATAGCGGGGAAAAGGGAGATGCTCTCAAACGTGTGCCTGTTGCAGAGGGGTGGGGAAACAGGGCGCCAGTGGCCTCATCCCGGGCGTCTTGAGGCGCTGGGGTTGGACTTGCAGTTGGGGAGCGTGAGAGCGGAGAAGGCCAGCAAATATTGAATAATTTGACATAAATCTGTTCATTATCAATTCTCCAGCACTATTGCTGCAATGTTTATTAGCCCCGTGTTTTATTAAAATGTCACTCAGAGTTGTGCTATTACAAACCAGCAAACAGTGCGGAGCAAAGGGCACGGGAAAAAAGGATGGCCCTTATCCTGCCCAAGAGCACAATTCCACACTGAGTACGTGTGCAGGGAGAGCGGTGATCGCCTGGAAGTGTAGGAACAGTTCAGACTGCAAGCCTCAGGCTGTAGTTAAAAATACGGAGACTCGATTTTATTTTATTTATTTATTCCAGTTAGAGTAAAACATGTAGGAGCAGAATAGAAATTAGCTTTGTCATGCAAATTCTGGGCATGTGGTGTTGTCAGATGCACAGTGTAATGTACACGAAAATTTGGTGGAATACGAATGAAAGGTATGCCAAAATGGCTCCACTTAGAGCAAGATTGGGTACTACATTTTCACATTTCTCTGTAAGGTATCTATCCCATAGCAAAAGGGGCGCATCAGTTCGTCACCTGATATATGTTTAAACAGTGTGAACACCCTCTTCAGCTGATCCTACAAAACAGCCCTGTGCTGGGACGCATCTTTAATTTTATTTTAAATTATATGGCCATTTTGCATCTGCCTGTGTACACCGTAGAGGGTGCAGGAGGGGAGCATACAGCTCCACATGTCCCAAGCAGCACTTGGGGCGGTGGGAGGCAGCGGTTGTTTTCTGCACAAACTGCAGTGCTGTAGACAGCCTCCCACTTTCCGCAGGTGATACCACCAGTCAGTCAGTGCTGCTGGCTTCTGACCTGCTTTGCATTTATTTGGCTAAAGAGCGGACAAAGCTTTTCCTACATTTCCAAAGAACGAGTGAACGCTCGAGCACTGAACCCGTCACTCCGCTTCAGCGTAGCAGTTCCTCTCTGAAAATAAACGTGCCGGGGTGCGGTACCAGACCTGAGCCCCCAGGTCCCTCGGCCCCGACCGTAGCACCTCATGAGGACTTTGCTGGTAACCTTGCTGGTGACCTGGGGTCCCCTCACACAGGGGAGTTGTGGTTCTCGTGTGGCTGAAAACTTCCGTCCTGTGACCTGTCTCGTTCCAGGCTTTAGCTTGGAAAGTTAGACTGCGGCTCTAAACTCTAATAGTTCTTTTCTGCGGGGGGTTTGTTTATTCGGTGTTGCAATTAATCAAAATGCCGGTTGTTTTCTTGAGCAACAACTGAGAAAAATGCTGCTGTTGCGATTCCATCTCTCATGAAGTCTTGGACAAATGCAGTCAGTGCGGTTGTAACTTTGTCTTTTTAGGCGATGCTGATTTCCAGTAAGTGCTTCTATATGCAAGTGCTGCTGCATGTAAATTGTTGTTAATTTGCAGTCATGAGTCTAGAAGAGCAAGTACTGCTTTCTGTCAGCTCCTTCATGACAGTTGGCATCTTGAATATCCTCCCAGGAGGGCTGTAGATATTTCCCCCCAAACAGGAATTTTTTGGAATTATGTTCCTGCCCTTTACCCATTTGTTCTGATGCCAGTATGAGGCCTTAGGAGCAAAGAGCTGGAAAGGACTAGGGTGGAACATCACCCGGTGCAGCTGTACAAGGATATTTCAAGCCCGTGTCATGAGCATGTGTGACCTTCACTGCTATTTCATATTGCACCTTTATAACATAAATCCTACTGAATATTTAGTGAAGCAATTACAAGCAGTCTCATTTAAAGAAACAAGCGACAATCAAAAAATGCCTTTCTCCCCAGGGACGTGAGTGGCTCTGAGTGACCTTCCTTCTCCCCTCTGGAGCGGCTCCCTTCAGCTGGGGTGGGAGATGTGCTGCCTGGGCAGCCCGTTGGGGTTGGCATTCCTGCTGCCTCTGCTGAATTCGTGTCTGGCGAGAGCTTTGTTCGAGGCAGAGGAAGAGAAGGTGGGATTCGGGTAGGAGGATTATTGTTGCAGGAGTGGAAATTAGGTGGGACAGTCATAGCTAGGATTAAAATCCACATTTAATTATGTTACTGGAGGCGGAGCAACTGGTGCACTTGTCCAGAGTTCATTTCCTAAGGAGCCTTCCAGCACGTGCTGCAGTGGGATTTAACTCTTTTGCTGAAAAGAATGGCCGCAAGCAGATGACAAGATAAATTGAACTTAACGTGGGGGTTTTTTGGGGGAAACAAAAAAACTTCCCAGATTCACCTGTAGTAACTGTAACACTGAGATAATCAATCGCTGCTGGTGCTCCCTTGTAGTCTGGAAGGACAGCTCCTATTTATGTTGTCAACGTCATCTTTGAAAATCGTAGGTGTTGCCAGAGTGACAGGCGGTGTGAGGGGCTGAGGCGCCGGGGGAAGCTGCCGCCCGCTCTCTGCCCTGGCGGGTCACGGGCTCGGCCTCGGCTTGTCCGGCGGCGGCCGAGGGGCACTCACGAGGGGGACCCCGTGTCCCGGGAGAGCGAGCGCCCGTCCCGCTGCCGTGTCTCTGCCGGGCTGTGACGGCGGGAGCCCGGGCCGAGGCCGGCGCGCGGGGCCTGAGGGCCATCTCCCCAAACCGCCTGGCGCTTGGCGCACGTGTGAGGAGGAGGCAGGAGAACGGGCGAGCAAAGGCTTGGCCACGGTGAGGCGGCGCACCAAGGGCGAGGGAGAAAATCCCACGTTTTAACAGCTTGGAAGCCATAAACCATCAAATTGATTCAGAAGCTGCCTGGCTTTCTGTAATCAGAGGGAACCTACAATAACATTTCTTTGAAGTCATTTTGTCTAACCTGTTAAACTGGTCATATTTAAAAAAAGCACTTGGCTACTAAATGTTATGGGAAGCCATGATTCATGGTCCTGCTGAGCCGTTTCCATCTGGCAGGGACTTCGTTAAAGGCGGCCCGCGCCCTGCCGCCGCAGCGGACACCGCGCCGCCGCCGGCTCCCACCACGCACAGCCGTCGGAGCGCTGCTCGGACTGCCCTCGGAGGAGGGGGCTTTGTTTAACGGGGCGCAAATCAAAATAGTTGAGATGTTGCTTTCCCTGCCACGATGCTTTCCCTTAACTTCTGGAGAGGAGGATAAATTGATATTCGGTATCGGAGCGCTTTACAGGAGAGGTCTCCGCGCGGATTTATTGCGGCAGCTTTTCCATTTGTCTGCGCGGGGAGGGCGACTCCTGAAGCCTTCCTCCACGGGCGCGGGCTGTAAAGCATGCGTGCACGTCCCTGCTCCAGCGGCAGGGAAATGCTTCTCTAGGGGGGGTTAAAGGGATTGTTTGGGCAGCTGTAGTATTTGGCATTTATTGTTCTGTGCCACCAGAGTACTGGGAGCCCTTGCTTGAGTTTTGGGGGGCTGTTACGGGCCGTAGGACACGGAAGAAAGAGTTTGTAACCCCAAAAGCTGGGCTGTAGCAGCTGGATGGGGAGGGGGCTGGTGTCACCCCATGGAGAGACGGCAGAGATGGGCACAGGCCGGGGGGGGGATGATGGGGAGACGGGGAGGCACGAGCTGCTGGCTTCCTCAGGAAGCTTTTGGGAACCCTTTATGTTAAACGCTTCTTATGTGTTGTTTTAAACTAGGCTTTGTTGGTTTAACTGGGTACATTTGTGCAGAGGGTGTTTGCAAGACTCTGGCCGCTGCTCTTTTGACCTCAGAAGAGATTCTCTGATCTTTTTGGTACCCCAATGTTACTGCTTCCCCGGGGCATTTTTTTCAACTTGTTTAAGACAGTTTTGCTGCTGATAAAAATTAAAAAGTAAAGACACCGTAGAATGAAGAGGTCTTGGTGCATTTACCACTGTGGGTAGGCTTTAAAGGTGTTGAGAGCAGAATTAAGACATTTACCTAGCCTCTTCCGATCACGCCAATGGCTGTGATGTACCAGCACTATATATAGATACAAGCGTACTTGGAGACTGCAGAGCAAACTGCAATCCAAGATAAATGTGACATTTTATGGCGCTTAGAGTGCTGCCTTAGAAAGTGTCCTGTGCTGCCTGCCAAGTTAGGAAGGTCACGCATGTTCTTTCTTCCTTTAAATTGTCATCTTGTCTTACCTTGGTGCCCCACCTGCATGCCAAAACCCGCTACACTTGGTGTTTGCATTGTAATGCGGCCGTTTCAGAGTGCTGCTTCTTTTGTTTCTCTATTGATTAGTAGCCGATCCATACCTAGAGGTCTATAATGTTCCTATGATTTAAACTTTAACAGTTTCATTAACTGTCAAGTACCTTTAGAGCAAAGGAATCCCGTATTTTAACTCACCTCTCCTTGCCAGTATAAGATTTGTAGAAGGAGACTTCTTTTTCTGAGAAATAAATAAATAAAGCCCCAGCTTTCCGAAAAACCCTGAGGCCTCAAGATCTGACTAGGAAAGAAAGAAAACCATTCCAAGATATTTAATTGTACAGGGGGCTTACAGGATTGATCGAGAGCTTAGCTTTTTACAATAGTCCAGTGAATAAGAAATGCTCCTGACAAACGATCGATGATGGGATAATCACTCTTTATCCCCCCTCCTCATTGTTACCTTCTTTCTTCCAGGAGAACAGGGTTCAGAAGTCAAAAATCTTTATAGACGCTGCTTTTAAATTAAGCAGAAAATAGACATTGACATATTTGTTAATCTCACCTAAATCATTACTGGGCCTGGCTGGTTTGACTGTACACCGGGAGTGTGGCAGATAGGCCAGAATACATGAGCGTGGCTGGCTTAAGTGCATGCATTGCCATTTAAAACAGGGGGGTGCGGGAGCCTGCGAATTTAACGTGGATAAATATATATAATTTTTTATTCTGAAGGTTATAAGAGTAGCTTCTCTTAATTAAAACCTTCTTACTAGCATTTGAGAGGTTAGGTAACATTTATATCGATAGGCACATAAAAACATTCCTTCCCTAGAAGGAATCACTGTGTGGCTGGCCGGTGGCTTGGAAACGTTGCGTACGTTCATGTTCAAACCTGCTCTGGCTTGGAATAGAAACCCTGGAAGAAAATGAAAACGCAGGTAGCGCGAAGCAGCCGAGAAAGGGCCCACGTGCAGTGGGGCCCTGAGGGTGGGTCTGGGCCCGAGCCCCGGGGGTGCTCACGGAAAGAGCCGGAGCATCGTGCAAACGCAGTGCGATGCTTTCCCCGGGGTGCTGTCTCAGCTTCCAGCGGTGCTGTGGTCTAGAGGCTTCCTGGGAACAGAGTAATATCTGATCTTCATGCTTAGAAGCCTGTGATGGACTTGCCTTGCCTGAATTGCTCCGATCGCTTTCTGTGAGCCCATTTGTACTTTTGGCACCCAGGACCTCCGGTGACAGTGAGCTCCACCGTTTGATTTTGCACCGTGTGTAAATGTCCCCTGGGGTTTTTGTCAAGCTTCTGCCTGCTAATTTAATCCGGTGGTGTTGGGAGGGCCCTGGGCTGCTCTGGCTGCCATTCCAGAGCCAGCAATCTGTCCGTGGCCCTGTCGCCGCTGAGGACCCCCTTGCTCAGCTCCTCCTGCCTCCCCCCAGCCTGGGAGCAGTTTAACAATAGGTGTTGATGTAATAGTAGATGCTGCATTTAATCCCATTGACATTCCTTCGCAAACAATGAAGATCAAACCCCAGAAAAGCTCAGTGGAGTTCACACACCACAAAAGGTGCAGTGGTGGTACTGGGGCGACAAGATAACAAGGACAGGATCGTTGTCCTCCCGCCTGAATCACAGCACCAGCTTTTGTTCCAGGTTCTCCCCGTTGACTCCTTGTGCTCCCGGGTAGGACACCTCTTTGTTTTCTATCTCAGCTCTGTACACTGGAGATGCAATCGTGCTTGCGTGTCTCCCGGGCGCCTGGGCGGTTATATTAACATTTGAATGGAAGGTGCCCTAGGACAGTTGAATGTTACAACCCACCAGGGCTTGGAGCAAGACTCATCCATGACCCGGCTTCAGATTGCCAGCGACCTTGGCTTGAAAAGGGGAGGTGGAATGGGAGGCAGCTGTCTCTGAGGCCGTGAACTTGCAACCAGAGCTTCTGGTGTGGGTGGGAGGTTAAAAAATGGCACAATTCAGCGGAGTTTCCAGTACTGTATAATTTCTCTCAGATTGCAATCTTTGCTTAAATTGAACTAAGATTGGCTCTGAATACTCTGCCTCTGCACAAGGACCTCTTGCACATGTGTTGGTGACGGGAAGCATCAACCTACTTCTGGGCCAACTTTGACCTGGTGTAAATTACTGCAGGTTCAGCGGAGAGTTGTGCTTCTGGTTACGCTCCCTGTGGCCTGTTACAGGGCGAAGAGAGGATTTCCATTCTCGGTTTGATAAAGGGGCAGCTGTGGGAAGGAGCACCTTGTCCTGCTGCGACCTGCCTCCACAGCACCGTGTTAGTCTGGGTCAGGCAATTCCAAAATGAATTGGTGTCCTGGGTTGAGTGAGTGGTGGGGTTTTTTGGTGGCAGGGGAGGGGGCTATCGGGGTGGCCCCCTGTGAGAAGCTTCTCGAAGCTCCCCCAGCTCCACATCAGCTCCACTTCTGTTTGGGAAATTGAGCCAATCGGCTGCGCCTCTGCGATAACGTATTTAAGAAGGGACGTGGTGACGGGCAGTGGGACTTGTGAGGAGGAGTTGCTGCAGCTGCGTGAACACCAAGGTCAGTGGAGGAACGGAGGAAGAAAGGAGGGGGGAGGTGTGCCGGAGCAGAGACCCCCCTGTATCCTGTGGGGAGACGGCAGGGCGGTCACCCCCTGCCACCCATGGAGATCTACGGTGGAGCAGACATTGATTTATGGCCTGTGGCTCCTCGTCGGCTGATCAAGGTTCTGTGCCCGAAGAAGGCCGGGGTCTCATGGGAAAAGGCAGCCCCGTTGCTGTAATTCAGTGCTGGGAGGATTGCAGCATGCGGGGGAGTCCCACGCTGGAGCAGCTCGGGAAGGGCTGCAGCCGTGGGAGGGAATCCAGTCGGAGGAAGTTAGTGACCCATGACGGAGCAGTGTGGGGAACGCTGCGGCCCGTGGGAGGAATTCAAGTCGGAGAAAGTTTGTGGAGGACTGTCTCCTGTGAGAGGGGGACCACGATGGAGCAGGAGGAACAAGTTCCGGACACTCCCCTCACCGAAGATAAGGAAAGTGGCAGCACTGACTGCACCCCCCATTCCCTGCCCCTGCGCCACTGGGGGAGGAGTTAGAGATATCAGGAGCAGAGCTGAGCCCGGGAAGAAGGGAGGGGTGGGGGGAAGGTGTTCTCAAGATGTGGCAATGCTTCTCACTGTCCTACTCTGTTATGTGTTGTTAGTGACTGTAATAAATGTATGTTCTTTTTTTCTTCCCCTAACGAGTCTGCCTTTTGCTCGTGATCATAAAAGGGGGATTTTTCCCCATCCCAGTCCTATCTTGAACCCCAAGCCTGGCTCTCTGTCCCTTCTCATTGCTGGAGGGGAAGGGAGAGAGAGCGGCTGCATTGTGGTTGGCTGCCAACCAGGCCCAAACCACGACAATTGGAAACCGTTTAATGGGTGGGTTTGTTTTAATCAAAATGAATTTTATCTGTTTTAAAATAAAGGTTATGAACTTCGCAGGACATTATCTTCTTGACACGGATTTATTCTTGTCCGTCATGTTAGTTTGTGATTGAGACTAGTGTGTGCCCATCACTTGCCAACGGAATGTGAGCAGTTTTGGCATCTCTAATGTAACTTGTGTTTTCCTTAATGAGGCAGTGGCTCTAACAGCTACTGGCAGGAACCAGCCTGCAGGAGAACTTGAAATTGTGTAGGTGGTTTTACACTGTCCATGTTTCTTGCTAAATGAACTGCATGTTGGGACATTATTCTTTTTTAGGAGTAAGTCCAGTAAATGTCACTTAATTGATGGCTCAGCTCATTGGCATTTAAATGGAATAGAGTTTCCATGGTGAAAGCTCCTTCGAAGCTCTTGCCTGAACATCGGTAGCAGGAAACCTGGGCTGGAACACTGATGTTTGAGTCGAGCCTCTGCTTGGCATTGCTGGGAGCTGATGGGCTGGTGTTTGTCCTGGCCAAACGCAGTCTGTCCGCAGGAGCAGAAGAAACCTCCTGTCTCCCTCTGGACCGTCGAGAGCTGCTCACCTTTCCTCCGTGCAGCAGCCCTCAGTACACCCCGTTTACGCCGTCTCTGACGTGTGGCTCTGCCTGGTTGCAGGTACCCCCGAGCTGAGCCCTGCCGACCGAAAAGAGCTGGAGACCAAGCTAAAGGAGCGGGAGGAATTCCTGATTCCCATTTACCACCAGGTCGCCATGCAGTTCGCTGACTTGCACGACACGCCTGGGCGGATGCAGGAGAAGGGTGTCATAACTGTGAGTATCACGGAGCTTTCCCTGGGGACGTCGGTGGAGGGTCTGACCCGTGGGAAAGGGCGGTCTGCAGCGGGGCAAGCTGCTGCTGGAGGCAGCCTGTGGGCCGGCAAATAAACCTCTGCCCCAAGGGCTCTTGCCACAGGGGCGATCCCTCTCCACCCACCGGCCGTTTTCTGGTCCCAGGGCACGAGCACGCCGTGTTTTCTAGCACCCTGGCTTAGTCCGTGTCCATTTGAGACCCCACATGTTCTGGGCTTCACCAGCAGCTCATTAGTGACCACAGCACAAACCCCACAGAGCACACTGCAGTTGACCCGTGGGGAGGGGACGGGCTGTGGTGGCCCAGCTGAAGGCCAGCTGTCATGTTTGAAGCCCGGCCGATGAGGTTTTCCTCCTTCCCTCTCCCCTCAGGTGTGAGTGTCTGGGGCTGTGCTGCTCAGCTGGGAAGCTGTGTCTCTTTTTGCAGAAGGAAGCAGACTTCTGGGAGACAAGGGAGGCTGGAGGTAGCTTCTGGTGACTGAATGGGGTGACAGGGTGGAGTGGTGGGACAGCTCTTCTAAGCTCAGATGTGGGAGTCTTTGTATTTCTCTTGTGCAAGCACTATAACTAAGTATACAATGATTGCCAGCCTCTTTTTTGCCATTGGCTTATGTATTTCTCCACGTAAATGTTGTCCCGCACTCATTTCTTCTTCTCCACTTGTGTCTTGGGCAGGACATTCTAGACTGGAAAACTTCCCGTACCTTCTTCTACTGGAGATTAAGACGTCTTCTTCTAGAAGATGTGGTAAAAAAGAAGATCCACGATGCCAATCCTGAGCTGACTGACGGGCAGATCCAGGCTATGCTGAGACGCTGGTTTGTGGAAGTTGAAGGGACAGTGAAGGTAAGTGAGAAAGCAATTTCACCAAGGCAAGAGTCTTTCCTGGGCTTAAGTTCAGTGAAGTTCTCCCGGGTGGAGTTTGATCTCTGGTTTTAAATTGTAATGTCTACAAACATTGTAGGTGATGAAAGAGAACTTCTGGGTAAAGTTCCAGGTCACGAATTGCTTTATGGGGACACTTTTTATAGCAGGCCAAAAGAGCAAAATAGGTGGTTTTTCCCCAAGCGTGTAGCACCATTGATAGGAAAATCTGAGCATCTTGCAAAGACGACCAGCTCGCTCAGCAGAGCGAGGCAGGGCAGAGCTGGGAAGGCGGCTGCGCGGAGGTGCTGCTCTCGGGCAGAACTGGCAGCAGAAATCCCAGGAGCCTCAACACACGCTCCGTGTTAGATCCTGAGTCTCTGCAGCTCCTGGTTTCTTTCCCTTTCCCCCTTCCCTTTCCCCCTTCCCTTTCCCCCTTCCCTTTCCCCCTTCCCTTTCCCCCTTCCCTTTCCCCCTTCCCTTTCCCCCTTCCCTTTCCCCCTTCCCTTTCCCCCTTCCCTTTCCCCCTTCCCTTTCCCCCTTCCCTTTCCCCCTTCCCTTTCCCCCTTCCCTTTCCCCCTTCCCTTTCCCCCTTCCCTTTCCCCCTTCCCTTTCCCCCTTCCCTTTCCCCCTTCCCTTTCCCCCTTCCCTTTCCCCCTTTCCTTTCCCCTTTCCCCTTTCCTTTCCCCTTTCCTTTCCCCTTCAGGTCTCAGCCTGGGCACTGTGCGGGGCTTTGACGCGGGTGTGGAGCCCGGGGTGGGGGAGGGATCAGCTGGGGGATGTGACTGCTGGGGGGGGGTCGCCTCGGCACCCCCCTGCTCCTCACCCCACAGCCGGGGGGGGATTTCTTTTTCAATTGTGCTCAAGCCGGGAAGCTGGCAATCTCTGAAGAGCAATCTCTGGAGCTGCTCTTAGGTTGTTTCTGTCACAGTCCTTCAATCCGAGTTATTTTTAAAAAAAATTATTTTATTGTAGTTTATTCTGGTTTATTTCATTTTATATTTAAAGTCACAAACACTCAGGGGTTCCAGAAAAAGGGGGGGGAGGTGTTCTCTGGAGGGCAGCAGGCTTTCCAAGGTAGTGCCTGAGCATCTTTAAAAGCGGGCATCTCGTTAGCTAATACATTACACCAATCAAGGAGAGTTATCTTAAGCCACAATTAATCTGCTCCCTGGCATATGTTGATAGGAAAGCATCATGCTGTTTCTTAATTAAAAGCAAACGGATTAAAAATGATTAATAAGAGTATTAAATATTCTCCTAAACTAAAAGCTTTGGGATTCTTGGGTAAATCTAGCTTTACACAGGTCTGCAACCGTAAGGCAGCTTCTTGCTGTTTTTTTTTTTTTTTTTTGGTTTGTGTTTTTTTTTTTTTTTTTTTTTTTTTTTTCCCCCTTCCCTGAAATCTTCCAAAGTGCCCTACTTTGTATGCAGGGAGCATTCCTGTCATGTCTAGGGGCAGAAGCAGGGAGCAAAACCTAACGAGTTTAAAATAATAATAAGAAAAAAACAATGAAATAAGCGAAATCTTGAGGTTGAAATGACATCACTGATTTAACGTGATATTAAAAGAAAAAAAATAATAATAGTGGTTTCTTATTAAAGTGTGTCAGGCAGGGCCAGTGCTGGGGGCTGGATCTGCACTTGGGGCTTCCCCACGGCAGTGCCAGCTCTCGCCCCCGGGGAGGTGGGAAACAATTCCTTGGACTTTGGAAACTTTGGATGATTAAATATAAAAATGAAGGATGAGCAGTGCGGGGGGCCCAGGGGCGCGAGTGCTCCCCTCTGGCCTCGGCGAGGACGGGGGCAGAACCCGCTTTGTGAAGCTGGTGCCGGGCTGCTGGGGGGCGAGGGGAGACACTCCAAGGGTCTCCGGGGCCCGTGCAAACACGGGGTGCCCCCCGCCCCACCGAGGCTTCACCTTGGGGTGCAAACACCCCCGGTGCGGTTGTGCCTCCCGCTCACACCAGGGCGGTGGAGCCGCGGCCCTGCCGGGAGGAGGGTCCCTGCTCACCCCCTTCTGCACCCAGCTCATTGTCATTCTGACTTTGACTTCGTTAGTGATAACAGAGAAGGATAGTGCACCTTTAAATGAGGAGCTTTGTGTTTAATTACCCAAATAAAATGACATAAATATGAATGAGTGCTAATGGCGGTACTTGCTTTTCCGGAAACCATTAACAAAACGATTCTTAAATGATTTGTAAAGAAAATGAGAGGAGAAGAGAGGAGCAAGAAGGCTATTAGGCGTCTAACACACTCCTGAATTATTATGTAGTCAACTACCTAGCAAATATCAGGTGAAATGATCTTGCAAAAGGAAAGAAGGGGTTTGTTGCCAAGGCTTTTCAGGGATGTGGCCGCCCCGACCTCGGCAGCGCTGGCTCGGGGATCCCGGCGCTGCTGGGGGGCTCAGTCCTTAGGTGACGGGGACCTGTGGTCCCGTGGGGGCTGAGCACCGGGAGAAACCCCAGATCAGCTGTATCTCTGCCCACCCCCACCCTCGCCGCAGGGTCAGGCCTAGCTCACCCGAAGTCGGGTGTCTGATCGCAGGAGAGAACTGGGATTTTAGCTAGGACAGCCACTGGCAGCTCTGCTGCCTCCGTGGGTCCCTTCAGTCACATTCAGGAGATGGAAAAGAAATACGTCCCCTTTTGGCTTTTGCTAACTGTTCGTTGTGTTTAGAAGAGCCCCACGTATTGGGAAACCCGCAGAGGGCTGCCAGCCCAACGCCTCAACCCGCGGCTGCCAACAGCTGCCAGTTAAATTTGGGGAGGGGCGCGTGGGGCGCGGGAGAGTGCCGGCGCCTGCCGGCCCTGCGACACCCGGGGACACGCGCGGTTTGTTGGCAGGCGTACTTGTGGGACAGCAACAGGGACCTGGTGGAGTGGCTGGAGAAACAGCTGACGGAAGAAGAAGGCGTTCGCTCGGTTGTGGATGAAAACATCAAGTACATCTCGAGGGACTACATCCTCAAGCAGATCCGGAGGTAAGCCGACCACGCGCGCCCTGCCCCTGCAGAACAGGGCCGGTTTAGGTTCAGGCTCTCAGCTTGGCCACGTGCGCTTCCCCAGCTGAGGAAAATGGATTTGTTGGCCTTTTTGTGTGGCAAACCCGTAAGGAGGATGTGGAAACGCAGTTTCCTTTGGAAATGCAAATACAGGGGCAAACGTGGGCAAAATCACAACCCCGCCGAGCGGAGATGTAATCCAGCAGCAGCCAACCCTCCCTGGCCAGGCCCGCTACTGGAACGGGAGCCGTGAAGAGCCAGGGCGCAGGAATTTCACTGCTAATGTGTCCATTTGAGACAGATAATGGAAAATTATTTTAGAGGGCTGCATACTGCGTGAAGCAAGGAGAGAAAGCAAATCTCTGAGCTGCGCTGCTGCTGTCAGAGTGGTGTGTTGACCACACGTGGCCAGAATGTCCTTACGGCTTCCTCCCCTTTATTTTTTCTAGCCCTAGACTTCCCAGGCAAGCTACCTAGTTTCTGCTGTGCTCAGTGTCATAAAATGCCCAGTTCCCTTCGATTGCTGTTTAGAACTACCCCAAATAAACCCCCCAAATACACTGCTAGAGTATCAGTTCCTCCTGCTTGTAAGAGTTACCGTGCGCATTTGCAGACGCTCATCCAGCAGAGCCAGTTAAGCCTCACGAGCCAAATGCTTTGCTAGACTTGAACAGATTTAATTCTGATAAATTTTATGTCTCAAACTGGAGGTGTCTTGAAGCGGCTTTGCCTCGGGGACAGCAGAGCTGGGGGTGGGCCCCGAAGGCGGAGTGAAGCTCCTGTGGTTTCTGTGTCCCGTGTCTGACTCCGCAGGGCGTCTCTTCCCAGCGTTTCTGCCATTTCTCCCTCCGTGCTGCGGCAGACGGGGCTCTGGGACCCCCGGGGGGGGGGGATGGGGGTGCTCTCAGCAGGCTCTGAAGGTGGGATCGGGGCGCGCTCCTCAGCTCCCGGGCTCCACGTGGTCCGGCCTCGCGATTTCAGGCTCGGTGCGTGGCCGAGCGGGTCTGCCACCGGCACACTGGGTGGCACGAGGGAGCTCCCTGGGCTGGTGCTGCCTCGTCCCCTCCCTCACAGCCCCCCTATGTCAGTCCTCCCCCCGCCCCCCGGGCCTGGCGAGGAGCTGCCGGCGGCGCTCCGGGCGCCGGGGCTGCCGTCAGTTACCTCTCGCCTCTTTGCAGCCTGGTGCAGGCCAATCCGGAGGTTGCCATGGATTCGATAGTGCACATGACCCAGCACATATCACCCACCCAGCGAGCCGAGATCGTGCGGATCCTCTCCACAATGGACTCGCCTTCTTCAACGTAAGAGCATCGATTGCCCACACTCCCCCCTGCCCGGTACAGTGGAGGGGGGGGGGGGAAAAAAACAAAACAAAACAAAGCTCAGAATTGCCCTTTGTCTGCTCAACTGCGACCACTGTACCGAGACGGGGAGGCTCAGGGAAACGCTGGAAGAGTGACATTTTTATTTTTTTCAAATCAGACTGACCAGAGGAAGTGTGTTCTTTGGCCAGAGACATGAGGAAAATGTATAAACACAAGCGCCTGCGGAATTGAGTTACAGCTGTCTAACTCTAACTGTACCTTATTTATTTAACAAAGCGTGACTGGACCAATGCATCAGCTCGACTGCCACCCGAAAGCGCTACAGCCAGGCAATGAAGGGTGCCCCGGTGCCGTGAGGTCTTGGCGTAGCAAAGCAGGGGCTCGTTTAAATCCCACCCCTGCCTGCTCCTCTCTTCACGCCCCGCCTGGTCGCGGCAGCTTTGTGCTGACAAGTGCCAACGTTCCCCCCCCCGCCAGAGCCTCGCTGCAGCCCAGGACGGGCTCTGCCTCCCCAGGACCCTCCTGCCTGGCGGCCCGGGGGGGAGTGGAGCCCATCCCCACTGCATCGGGCCGCTGGGCTCTGTGTTTCAACCCTTTCTTGTTGTTTAGTAGTAGAGCTAAACCCAGGATTTCAGGGCTGTCCCCAGGCCCGGGGGCGGCTCCTGGGCTGCCCGGGACTGTGACGGTGGCGGGGCAGGATTTTGGAGGCCAAGTCCCCGCTCGCTTTGTGCCCAATTCCTTTAGAACAGGTCAGTAAAATCTGTGAAAAGCCCTTCCAGGAGGAGGGAAAAGAGGAGCCCCAAACCGCAGCTGCTCCGTCATCTCTCCTCTTCCTTCCCTACTGCGTGATAAGAGCCGTGGGCAGCCCCAGCGTTGGATCTGTTCACGTAAGTGCTAATCCCTGTCCCAGGAGCAGGGGACTGAAGCAGAAAGCAGCTGCAGCCGGGGCGCGGGAGGGGACAGGACAAACACAGCAGTGGGGCGAGCACTGCGCCAGGGAAGCTGGCTGATGCAGCTGAGCAAAGTTTTTCTCCATCGCCCACCTCCGGCCCGGAGCTGCCCGTGCCTGGCTGGGGAGGGGGCTGCCCTTATTCACGTGGGAAGGTGGAAAGAGAAGGAAAATTCTTTTTGGCAATCCCGTTCCAGCGGCCACTCTTGGCAGCTGGTGAGGACAAGGTGTGTCTGTGGCAGGGGAGGGCAGGGCCGGCTGCCCCCTGCCCCAGCCCCTGCCTTACTGCTCCACTTTTTTATTTTCCTGGGCCTCCTGACTGCCTGAAAAGATCAGAGAAGCTGGAACTTTAAAGGGCAGCCCGGTTAACCCCTAATACACAGCTACTGTTACGGAACTTGGTCTAGTACTGGAGCGCTTACGCCAATGACTGTCTGAAAAGTATTTCAGATTTTACAACAGAATGAGGCAGGAGGGATGTTTCTCTGAGCGAGTTAATGAATGGTGATGCCAGTGCCTGACACCTGCACTGTTGCCTTCTGCAGGCAGCCCTGCCCGTGGCCAGTGGAGCTGTGGCACCTGAAGGACTACCTTTTCCTTCAGAACCCTAATTTGATTTTAAAGACTTAATTTTTTGCCACTAGAGCCCCCCGAACAACCCCCAAAGACGCTTTTACTTATGCCAAGGCGGGCTGCAGCGGGGCACACAGGACAGACGCCGGGCAGGGCAGCGCGGGCAGGCGGCCGGGCTCCTCTGCTGGTGCCAGGATTGCCCGACATCGTCACCGTGTCCTGCGTGGTGGTGGCACCGGGCAGCCCCTGATCCAGGCCGTCTGCAGGTGTTAGAGGAAACGTCCCGGTGCGGCTGCTCCGTTCCTTCTCCCTGGGCTGGGAGCTGTCGCTGCCAAAGTCTTTCACCTGCTGGGTCAGAGCAGCTCCCTTGGCTTCTGTTAGAGGCGCTGGGTCAGGCTCCGCTTCGTTCCGGGGTAAAGGAGCTCCAAAAAACCAGCCCCCGGGTACCATCGGAGCCCTGGGGAGGCCGGGGCCTGCCGGGCCGTGGCCACATCCCGGCTCGTGGGTCGGGTACCCAGCGGGGCAGGGGCGGCGGGGAAACCACCCTCGGTACATACGGTTCTCGCTGGTGCTGAAGTATTTCACTTACCTCAATTTCTTTTAATAAAAAGAATGAATTACATCGCTGGTGCCGGGAGTGGAAATCTGTCACCCTTGTCCTGAGCACCCCTCGGGGAGCTCTGCTTTTCCTTAAGGCAAGAACGAGGAGTTTTATGCGGCGCCTCTCGAGGGGGGGCTGCTGGCGCCGGGATGGAGCCGAAGGACGGCGTGGTCTGGGCTGTGCCCCTCACCTGCTCAGACTCTGCCGAGGTTTGAAATAACCCACCTGAGCTGTGAGCCCACGGGGCAAAGCCCGAGAAAAGCCGTTCTCCTACTGAGGAGGCTGCGCGGCCCCAGCGCTGAGCCGGGCAGAGGGACCAGCTCCTCGTCCCACCACCGGCACAGCGCCCGCCCGGCAGCCGGGCCCGCTCCTCCTCCTCCTCCTCCTCCTCCTCCTCCTCCTCCTCCTCCCCGGATTTATTGTCATCCTCGACCCTGCAGTGACCGAAGGGTCCCCACCACCCCGGGGCGCGGTGACACAAACACCTTTCAGAAGTTCCCCGTGTGGAAGGTGAGCCTGGTGGTAACTCCAGCAGTTACTTTCCACCCATTTCACAAACCGGAATCCTGGCAGTTAAAAACCATAAATCACCTTAACAAACATAACGGGGGGCTGGGTGAGGGGACGGACCCTACTGAACTCCAGAAACGCATTTAAAACTCTTTAGCCTAAAATATCTACATATTAAAATGCCAAGGAAAGAAGTACCAAAGCTGTAAGCTCTCAAAAGCCCAAGATCAAAGTGCCATCATCTTTTAATGTGAACCTTTTGTTGCATCAACAGTCTTAAGAGGGATGAGAGACATCAAAATAAAAACTGAGACAAACTGTGGCTTTGTAGCTGTTTTTTGTTTTAGTCTCTTCTCTCAATTTGGGCCATGAAATAGGTCAGCTCCATTACTGATCAGCCTTCCCACAAATATTTAAAACAAATTGAATTGCACACCCAATACCCATCACAATTACGCCAGGCACAATAACTAAATTAGCAATTCAACAAAATAATTGGAAATGCGATTCTCTCTATTCCACAGCCTCCCTCAGGGGTTTGGCCGATCTATGGGGGGAAAACTCTGCTTTACTAATTCTGCAGCTAATTAGAGACACACTTGTAAATGAAGTTGTTTGTCTGAAAGTTGAAATTCTTTGCTATTGTGGGGTTGGGGGGAGAGGATTAATACAAGTCCCCCATTCTCCCCCTCCCCATCACACACGTAATTCCCCAATACACCTTCTAGTTGCTGTGCAATGTTTTGCAAAGGTGTAATGCCCAGTTGTGTAGGTACTAATTAGCAGCTGTATCATGAATTAATAAAGAATTAATATTCTATTGGGGGGAAAAATATCTCACTTGCTGTTAATTGGCAGCATTAGGAAAACTTAGTGGTAAATCAGCCCGGTTCTCTGTGCCCTCATTAACGCGCGGGCGCAGCCCCGCAGGATGGACAGGGGCCTGTCCCTGCCGGAGCGCCTCTGATGAGTTGTTACTCGGGGTTTACACAGGCTGCCCTTGCTCCTGCAGCACATCCACATCCAGGTGAGGGCCCATTTTCATGCCAGGAATAAAGCGCTGCCCTCCCCGGCAAGGGCAGCAGATGAAACGGGGGCCGCCTCAGCCCCCGCTGCCGGCCCAGGTTCTCCCCGTGTATCACACTACCCAGGTGGTGGGGGGGGTGGCAGGGAGAGAAGCCTGCTTAAACACTGATAAGTAAATTCAAAAGCATGCTTAGCAGGGCTTTGACTCTTATCTCTTCAAACAATATGAACGCGAAGTTATCACATTTAAAGTGTTTCACATTACCCTTTTAACATCACATCCAGCTCCCGCTCTCAAAAAAAAAAAAAAAAAAAATCGAGTGCCCTGGTGCTAAAACTTTAAAGGACACAGAAGTCAAACTGGAGAGGGGTGGCAGAGCCCGGGGTGGCAGCGCCCAGCGCGTCCCAGCAGCGCCCCGACAACTTGCCCGCACGGCAAACCCTGAAGCAGGGTAAGGACACGGCGCGTCTGCCAACCAGCCCCCCTGCTGCCGCTGACGGCGCGGGCAGCGTCAACCCATCCCACCCACCCACCCACCCGAACTTCGGCAGCACCTAATTCACCCCCCTCGATGCCTTTCAGGATTGTTTATTATTAAGCCGCGCCGTTGCAGCGATGTTGGAAGCCCACCCGGCTCCGCTGCTGCTCGGGGACCGGCCGCAGGGACGGGGCAAGGGGTGGGGACCCCCCCGGCACCGCCGGGTCGCGCTGGGGCGGGGGACACAGGACGTGACACTGCCAGGCTTTGCCACGGAGGATGGTGACACGCAGAGGCAGCAGCAGCTGGGGAGGCCCGGGGGTGCAGCCCCGGGGCATCACCCCCTCAAACTAAGCGACCCGGCGCGCTAACGAACTTGCGTGAGCCGGCCCCTGCCCGAGAGCGGGCAGCAGCGAGGAGCCGCCCGTGACATTTACTGTGGATCCACCTGGCAAATTCTGCCCAGCGAGCTGGAGTGGGGTGGGCAAAATCAATGCCCTTCCCCGAGAGCTGCCGCTGCTGCTTCGCTGCAAGCGAGCATGAAGGTTTATTCGCCCACGATACGTCTGTTTTCCACACAAAGTCAACACTCACCTTGGCACTTACTTTCTCAAGAAAAATGTTACGTTCTTCCGCAGGGTGGGGAGCCCACCCGGTGCTGCCGCCTCTCCCCGCGTTGATCGAGGGGGCCAAGGACCGGCACCAGATCGGAACGGGGAAAGGAAAAGCTCCGGTGGCTTCGTGGAGGCGACAGCTCCTCCTGGCACAGGCGGCACCGGGCCCGCGACTGCCTAAAGAACGGGCAAAATCCAGGTAGTGTTCTTGGGCGCACTGGCTGGAGGAGCTGAGTTTAATCCCATTATCAGAATTTGCCTTCCTGGCTTTAAAAAATAAAATAAAAAAAAGTCAGAAAAGAAACCTGGGGGCTCGCACACTGCCTCCTCGCCCAGAGGAACTGGGTCTGTACTGGCCACCGGCCCCTCACATCACCCGCCCCGGGGCTCTCCCCAGCTGCTTTGTGCTGAGACGCAGGCGGAATTCAGCCAGAAACGCAGCTGTACACCGGTGTCCTTTTTTTTCTGCTTTTAAACCCAAGATTTCACACACCAACCACGGCTCAAGCCAAGGCTCTGCGGCTGAGCCGGGTCGCCCCGGCTGGGGTGGGACTCTCTGCTCCACACGACCCCGAAGGTATCGGGAAGGTGTTTGCTGGCAGCAGGCGACTAGGAGACGTCAATCTGTAACGATGAGGTGCAAAAATGATTAATTAAAATCAGCTCTGCAGGCAGCTCCAGGGACACAGTGAAGCGCAACAATGCAGCAATGGGGAAAGTCTTCCAAGGGCGGGGAAAACCAAAACCAGTGAAACCAAAGGGAAAGATAGAACTGTGCTGCAACACGGCCGGAGCGCGGCAGGGGCGGAGGGAGCGGGGTCAGCGCCGCGAGGAGACCCGAGGGATCGGCTGCTGCCGGGGCCACACGGGGCGTGGAGGAGCCGGCTCCCCTCCTCGCTCCAACCTGTTCCGTACTTGAAAATGGAATGCATTTTTATTTCAGCTTAATAAGAAAAAATAACGTAAAAATGAAAATTTAGTTGCCCACTAAAAAGCTGGCAAGCTGTAACTTACGCAAGGGAAAAAAAACAAACAAAAAACCAACCAAACAAAAAACCAAAAACCACAAAACCACCTTTGTGCAAAGTGACGCCCAAGACAGCAGAGAAATGACCCTGTGCTGGTGGGGCCACGAGAGGCCGGGGCTGCTGGTACCTCTTCTGCACTGAGCAAACCTGGGCAATCAGTTTACAAAGCGTTTTAATTAGATCGCGCAAAACAAAGACAGTGCAGTTCATGTGGTCACAAGCAATGGCCACCTTACTCACATCTATATGCACATATTATTTACGCAAGATAACCTCCATCTCAGATTGATCACAGCAGGCGAGCAAATTCCCCTTATGGGGATTTAATTTCCGGCTTCTGACCTTTGGATATAAAAACCCCACAAAACCCCTCAAGTGAGTCATCTCCTCTGGCCAGTTTCACATTCGTGCTGGCATCCTTCAGCAGTGTGTCGCGGTGACGGTGAAGACAGGATGGCTCAGAGTCATGATCAGCAGAAATAATTAAGTGTACAGGATCAATGCTGGACTGAAAAATTCACCAATATGTTCTAATTGCAGAAATATCCCCAGACGTGGCCCGCGCTGTGCTCATCACCAGCCAGCAAATGTCCCTGTGTGCAGCGAGCGCTCGCTCAGGAACGGGAGCGTGAACTGGGAGCTCTGGCTGTCTGCAAGGGAGAGCACCTTCTCTCTGTTTTAAGGCCATGTTAATTATGTAAATGACATTTAAATCCTCTTGACTCAGTGAAAAATAAAGTCACACGTTCCAGATATGCGGCCCGCCAACGACCAGAGCAGCACGCTTGAACACCCCCCCCTCCAACCCCCCAAATGAAAATCCCCGAGGATTTAACACAAACGTGGGTGACCCGATTGCAGGGGGGTTTGCTGGGCCCGGCTGCTCTGAAGCGCACGTCCCTGCCCCCAGCAGAACACTGCTGAGCAGGCTGCAAAATCAAGGTCAGGAATTTAAAGAGACTAGTTAAGAATGGATTGGCTTTGGGAGGAAGCAGAGTTCGTTTCAAAGCTAGAGAGGAGGGCGTTTAGCCCAGCCACGTGCCTACCCCCCACTCTTCTTTCTGAGCCCCTGGGATTTAGCAGCAACCGTACTGAACGTTCCTTCCGCCAGGTTGTGGGGAACAAACCGGAGGTGGAGGGCCCTTGCTGGGGGTGCTGCGGGGCGGTGGAGCCTGGCGCCAGGGCCCGGCACTAATTCTGCTCCGGTTCTTCGGGAGTCGTGAGCTTTCCAAACAGCGAACGATAAAGCTCAGTCCTGGGGAAAAGAGGAAGGACGAGGGGGGAAAAGTTACTTTTCAACATCAAAACGCAAGCAAGAGGCTGCCAGCAAAACCATCCGCTCCTTAAAACGACAAGGCCTTGTATAATTAAAAATGCATTCAACAATCTTTATTAATAAATACAGGCAAAGGGGAGAACTTCCGTAAGACCAATCACACACAGTACAGAAATATGTAAATATTTCAGTGTGGCTGGATACCGTATCTCCAGAGAATGAGGTTTTCTGTAAGTTTGCCCTTTGCAGACAGCCTCTTCAAGTAAGAAAACAAGATTGAATATTTTAATAGGATGTATGAGACCGCAGAGCCATAAGGAGGATTCAATCAGACAGGCTACGTGGGACTATAATTTAGTTTTCATACATTTTCTTGGACTTGACGGTACTTGAAAAACAATGAAAATGACCCAGCAACAAGATTCCAATTAATAGCGCATATGCGGCAATTCTGATAACGGGAGCAAGTTTCCCTTTAAAAAAAAAAAAAAAAAAAAAGTGGGCTGGTGTTATTTATCTTTAATTTTATAACCAAAGTAACCTCAGAAGAGAGATGGGGGAAAGAGAGAGCAGTTTTATAAATCACACATTTTTGGAAGTCAAGGGAAAAGCATCGGGAGAGCCTTGTTTTTTGCACACGCGTTTTCTAAAGCAAGAGCCTGTTGCCAGAGGCCAGCGCACAGAGCGGAGCAAAAACCCACCGACCCCAGCGCCCGCGCCTCGGCGCCGGGCCAGGACAAAACCACCGGGACAGGCAGAGAAAAAGAGACTTTGCCACCACTCAAGAGCGAGTCAAAACCGGCTTCGAAGGCCGAAATTCGGAGCCGACGGAGGTAGGGGGATTTTTGGCTGCCTCCTCAATCAAGAGCACGACACGGAGCACTCTCGCTAGGGGCTGCTTTGATGCTTTGCTCCTGCACAGATCAATAAAAGATGGCAACGGGTTTGAAAACTGTCTGCTTCTGGACAAAGTTACCTGTCAGCCTCCTGAAAGAAGGAACTTCTAAATTTTGAACAAAGAAACGCCAGCCATTAATCCCGGGAAGAGAAGGCACAGAGTGTCCGCTCCAGCAGTGCGGGAGGATGGACAGACGCGCACGGACCGCTGAGAGAAGAAACCATTCTCATTCACAGGGCCACATCTCTTAAATTAATTTTCATTTAGAAGCTAATTAAGCAATCAGCTGCTCTACCCTCAGAAAATGAGTCGGTGGCGAGGGATGCGTCTCCCTACCCAACAAAACGCTCGACGCCGTGGTTTGTGTGCAGAGCTCAGCCGAGACTGTGAAACCACGCCTGGAGTTTCTGTGTTAGATCGGGAGCGTGCACACAGGTCTTGGCGAGTGTAACACAAACGCAAAATCAAAACGCTTCTGGAAAGCAGAACTGACCCATGAAAAGCTGCAAACTTTTGAGACTTGACAGAAAAAAAAGGAGGAGGGAGAGTGAACACCGCAGCTACTCCCACAACATTTTTCATCTTCCCTATCAACCGATACACGCCACTCGCTTTTGCCGTTTCCACTGAGGGTTGGAAGAGGCGCGACTGCCGACAAGGACATCCCGACTTTACGGCTCCGTCAGATGATCGGAAGGAAAATGCAGCGTGATGCTCTCCGGTCCCCCGACGACCACGGCCCTGCAAACGCTCCCACTCGTGCTGCCGTCCCGAGGAGCTTCCTGGGCAGCGTGGGGCTCCTCTCCACAGCCGGGCAATGCCGAAACTGGTGTTTCGCGAGATCATTTCACACTCGGGTGGGCAAAGCCGACAAACACTCGCAGTTCGCGCCCGGCAGAGGCGGCCGAGCGGCTTGGGCACTTTCAGCGAAACACCACCGACTGCATTCCTTCTCCCCTCTCCTCGGGCAGAGGCCTCGTTTTAAACACGGCAACTGAACTGCAGCGAGGAAAACAACCCACGGAAGATAAGCCACGATGCCGAAGGCACCCCCCTTTGCTGGTTTCGGCAGCGGGAGCCGCGCGAGGCGGGGGGACAGACGCCGGCACCCTCCCGGCTCCCCTCCTCGGGATGGTTTCCATCTGCCCTCCCGCCGTAGGGATGCTGCCGGTGCTGGGCGCAGGCACTGAACAGCCAAGTTCCATTCTCAGCTATCAAATAACTCCCAGCGCCTGGCGCCCGGACTCGCTCCCGTCCCTTCGTGCTTTGTCGAGGAACGTCATCACCTCCGCGCTCGCTAGGCTCTCCCCGCAGATTTTTGCGCAGCCGGCCTCAACACCGCTGCAGATCCACCACGCGGCTCCGCGGACACGGCTGTTGCGTGGGGGGCTCCCCAGTGCTCCCGCCTCCGCCGCCCTCCAACCGACGTGATGTGGGGATGGTCTCTGTCCGGGCTATAAAGCCACAGGCTCCCCCCCGGCCACTGAGTCGCTTGGGCTGAAGAAATCCTCTTTTGGAGCCGGGGTTAGCGCTGCCGGGGGCACGGCCCCGCTCCCAGGCTGAGCTGCTCAGCCCGGCCACGCTCGCAGCGAACCACGCGCCCGTCTTCCGCTCCCCTTCCGCACCCCGGGGCCACTGAGCCACAGCAACCGCTTTTATTTCGGCCGCGAGCCTCACTCACAGGTAACAGGCTTCAAACCCTCTGGCTCCGCTCGCCAAAACACACCTCAAAGGCATTTTGCAAAATTCAAAGGGGACTTTGCTCCCAAACATCACCCCCACGGCACAGAGGGGCTCCCGTCTGCAGTTTCTCGACGGATGCCCTTCTCTTCTTATACAGTCATTCATTTTTTTTTACAGTCCTCAGTAACATAAGGAAGTTCAAATGCAACGTGCACACCCTGGGGAGCCCCACAGAGACTAGCCACAGACAGCAAGGGTTTCTGTCCTTCCCCAGTGAGCACGCAAAAGCCAAAAGTAACGTTTCTTTGCAGCCCGCCTTGGCCTTTCCCCACTGGTGGAGAGCCAGTCTCCACAGATTTCTGTCTTCATTTTTGTTTTTTGATAGTCTTCTGATGGGCACAAGAGTTCAGGGATCAATGCTGAATTTTCTCCGATCCTACGGATTTTAAATAAACAATCATTTTTCAAGCAAGCAGGGCCCAGGGAGACTTCGAGCAAGAATTTGTCTTCGCTGGCAGAGAAATGTTGCCAGCACTGAGAGACTCTGACATTTGTGCCCCAGGTTTTGTGGGTGCAAGCCCAGCCCCCATCCTCCCAGGCACGACGCTGGCAACCTCTGCTGAAGTAAAAATTCCAGTGGAGCTGTTTGGATAATAACACAGCAAGGGCAGACATCCTGGCAGAGAGTGACAGGAGGAGGAGGGAAATCGGGTAACCCCACCACCCCCGAAACAGAACCCATATTTCACCCTGCAAAAAAAGCCACAACCAAACCAACCTTTTTTTTTTCCCTCTCCTCATCATCTAGGCTACCTTTCTTCTACAGCATCTCCCCTCAGCAGGATTTAACCATGCAGAGAGTAAAACTCATCAATCCTCCAGGTTTAACCTTGTCTCTGTTTCAATTCACCGGGGTAAGTGTGGATTTTAATACTTTCAGCCCCCTTAAGGCTATGCATAATGAACTGGGATTTTGGTTAAAAAATGTAAAATTTCTCTCCTCCACCCACATACATTAAACATCAGACTTGAGCCACTGAGTTGAAACAACCCACCCCACTGCAAGTCGGCTACCTCCAGACGAAGGAAAGGTGACTTTAGCACAAAGAGGTGCTGGTCTTACCAATGTGCTGAGGAATAACCTATGCGAGTAATTAACAGCACTTACACCTCAGGTAGAGAGTGTGGAAGAAGCAGGTCGATACAGGGGTCTTCCTTGAATTAAAATTTAACTTACCCTTTATTGCAACCTACAAAAGCAAGTAATGAGCACTAACATTTTTATTTCTTTTAAACTGTCATTTAGGCTGTAGAGGGGATAATTACCTATTTCCACTGTAGTAAGGTTTTATCACCCTTAGTGAGGCATTTTCTAATTTAATATTTTTACTATATTATCATAAAACCTGTTTCTGGAAAAAATGATCACGAACCACACAGCCATTTGCCATAAAACATGTGTGTGTAAGTACCTTGGCTTAATTATTTATGCATTTCTCCTGCGCGGCCCCCGAAGGCAGCAGGACGGCGCAGGGGCCCGGCGCGCCGGGCGCTCGCCCCTTCCCGCTCCAGCGGCGCCCAGGAAGTTCACACGGCCCCTTCCCCGGGCGCCCCGGCCCCAGACAAAAGGGGGGACGCGAGGGAGGTGTCTGGCTCTGCCCCCCGTGCCCCTGCGCGGCAGCGTGCCCGGGCTGCGGGGAGCATCTCTGCGGGCAAAGGGGGCGGCTGCCCGCGGAGGGGGCGCCCGGCTCCAGCCCCGAAGGCCGCCCGGCTCCCCGCCACGCCGACTGGTGATTTCGGGTCAACAACATTATTTTGAAAAACGAAACGAAAGCCGCAGCTCCTTCAGACGGTGAGCTCCGCGCGCTAATCGGCCAGCGGCCTTTACCACCCTCCAAATCCCAGGTGCTGCTGCTACGCACCTTTCAGAGGCAAGATCCTTGCAACGGAGAGCAGGGGAGCACCCACACAGGGGGCAGGAGTGCCCTGGGTGAATATTAATAGCAACAGCGCATTTGATGAATGTATGAATCATCAAAATACAAATCATAAAACCTGTTAACGGTTCCCCGGGAATCTACTTGGCCCATCTGCAGTAGCACTATTCCATCAAATACACAAAAGGGAAAACAAACACATACCTGCAGATGAGAGGGGAGAACAGCTAATGCTGTACTAGTTCCTGTAATTATAGTCATGCTACTTCTTTTTTTTTTTTTTTAAATATAGTTCTGCAAACCAGCAGAAGAACAATATTAAGGAGGGGGAAAAAAAATAGTTTCTGGTGGGTTTTTTTTCAGAGTTTCTCATATAGCAATATTGCATGAGTCACTGCTGTACTGTTTAGTAAAAATACCCTCCAACAAAATTTCTCTACCTTTTCCCACGTACCTTTGACTTCTCTTCTTCCAGGCACCCACCCCCCCAAAAAAAAAGATAATTCAGACTATGCCACAAGCAGCACTGAAATAACTATACCTACCCCATTCCTACTGACACCCTCCATGGGGAACAATGAATTTTTAATGCGCAAAAACTGGCGAAAGACAGAACATGAAGACCCATGGAGAACGGGAGGATGGCAAACACACCCCTCCCGGTGAAACCTGAAGCTGGCTGTGGAACCGACGGCGGGTCATTCCCTTGGAAAACTTTCTGTCTGCATCCTAAGAAACCTTTTGCGCAGCGGTGTGAAATTCAGATCGCTCGGTGCCAAGCAAGAAGAGCAGGTACCCAGGAAGACAAAACAAGCTGAAGCCCTTTATTTCTCAATTTCTAGTCAAAGGCAACTACCCTAAACCAGCGCGTGGGGTGTGGGGTTTGGCTCTGTGTCCACCCCCCCCCCCCCAGCCCGCGCACCCCCCGCTCCGGCAGTGCCGCAGCGACAAACCCGGGCTACGGGCGATGCCGCCGAGGGAAAACGAGCAGCGGCAATCCTGCGGGCAGGATTACCGACACCCCGGGGGGGGCCAAAGCCAGGGCCGGGGCGGTGCGGAGCGTGGTGCTGGCCAGGAGGCAGCCCCACGAGATGGCACTCTCTCACTCCCTTCCCCGCCGCGGCCCAAAACCCCAGCGCGCGACTCCGGCTATAAATTCCAGAGCCAGACGGCTCTCATCACCGTGCCCGGCGCTTGAAGGAGATTCAGAAAGCTCTGCCGCAATTCCCCCCTCGCTCAGGCAGGTCAGGATTGGGTCCTTCAAGTCTGTGCAAATGCTTTTAGCCCCGTGGCTTTAAATTATGAGAGGTGACATGTGACCTCTGGTTTGTCTCAAGAGACCAGGCGCAGGATTTATAAATATTTCAGAAAGCTGGTTCTTGCCCTAAACAAAGGGATTCTGCAGTTTTTGCGAGGCTGGGGATGGGGTGGGGAGCGGGAGGACAGCACCGGGAGGGGAGGGCCGCTGCTCCGAGGTACCGTCCCCCCCAAAACTTCACCAGACCCGGGGCTCAGACCTGCCACCTCTGTCACCGACTGCGAACGTTTCCCCCCTTACACCAGCACACGTCGGCCTGTTCACCAGCCTTGGGCTCAGGACGGCATTAATGGGACCAGAGACGGAACCTCTCTCGCCCTCATTTTGAACAGCACTCACATTTTCACACCAGCTTCCACGGCACAAAGCATAAAAGGTGTGGGCAAGCGGCTGGAGAAGCAGCAAAACACGGGGAGGTTCAGAAACCTCCAGCTTGCTCCGCCAGCATGCTTTCCAGCGGCTTTAATTTCCCCATGAAATTCATAAAATGTTGCTTTCTCAGCCTCTGTTTTTCGATGGGTATTTGAGCGGAGCAGCCACTGTCACGCTGCATGCGAAGTGCCCTGTGCAGACAGGCACACGGGCGCAAGGAGGGGACCATTCTTTGTGTACCTTAACATCCCATATTCCTAGGATGATTTCCCTCTTTCACAGCTTGCCTGTTTTATAACAGATTTGATGCAGGAGAAGACAAATTGTCTCACAAAGGAAGGACGACAAATCATCTTGCAGCTCTTAACAGGTTATTTTTTTTTCCCCTTAAAAAGGAAATTTCCATAACAGAGGCGTCTGTCTTCTTACTAGGGATGTCAAACATCAAATGTTGGAACACGATGATTTCAGCCCATTGGCACTAACCGGGGTCACGTACACCACTTCACTACTGCCAGCCTGAAAACGTACAAAAACTCCTTGTTCAAACACCAGCCCTTCTAACAACTACGGGTGAAAGCGAGACGGGATGCTTAACTGCGTCTACATGAGTCGACTTCTAAGGCTAAGTCAAAGGTTAGAGGGATAAAATCCACCGCACAAAATGATACACAAAGGGCAGAACGATACCGGAGCCACAGTGCCTCGGGGCCAAAAGTGGGTTTAGTTTCACAGGACAAGCCGTGGTCTTCCCTCGGTTGCCAGGCCAGCTCCGGGCTCCCCGCGCCGAGCGGCAGGCTCGCCGACGAGTCGGCTCGGGGCGTGAGTGCCCCGAGAGAGTCCACGCATCTCCCCCCAAGGGACCCCAGACACCAGCTCTCCCTAAAATGCCAGAGCACTGCACACTCCGAGAGACTGGCCCCTGCGTTAGCGCTGCTCCCTTTGTTTCCCAACACAAAGCAGGACAAGCTTCCTTCCAGGCTGTGTCCCTATAAACTTGGGATCGTTTTTCTCCTACCAGCACGGTCACCTGAGGTTTGTGTCGCGCCGCGCAGAAGCCGCTGGTTCAGTTCTTGCACAGAAAGGCTTGGCTTCCTCTCAGGGACTTCTGTTGCGGGGAACACACTGGATTGACAATCACAGAGCCCAAATTCCTCCATTACTCTAGTCTCGTGGTGTTTTAATACCCAAAGTACAAAGTGAGTTCAGTTAAAGGCTGGTATCTCACCAGCCTTTTTTTTTAAAATATTAAACTCTTATGTCATGTAAGTAAATTAATCTTTTAATACGAGGATTTCCTATTACGTACCCCCCTCTGCTTGCGGCAAGACACACTGTGACAAAGTAACTGCACTAAGTCCAAGAGTGAGAATGCTGATGGGGAAAATAATACACAACATCCTGGCTGAATCCAGGGGAAATGCTCTAATCCAAACCTCACTGGCAGCTGGATAATCTGTGTCTTAACTCAGTTTCCCAGCAGGCACTGGTCTGCTCGGGCAAGAACAACAGTGGGCTGGATGCTCTTCTACCAAGCACGACCTGAGGCCAGCGGAGTCATCAGCCTCATTTCTTGCACTTGGCTGTGGGATTTTGTCCTGGTTTGGGACCAAACCACGACAGATTTCAGGCAGTGATGCCTGCCCTGGGTCCAGTCCTGCTGCCCTGTGAGTCTGCACTTCCAAAGTCAAACAAAAAGCATACCACGTACCACTACAGCTGTGGAGAGACTGTATATATACATCTGTATGTATATACGCCCATCTACGCTACAGCAAGGTGTGCTGGAACTTGACCATATGCTAAAAAAAACCCCAACACCTCATGCAACCTCACGCTGTGGTGGAATTACATGGTTTGACACGGTCCCATTACGGCCACTGTCTTCCCTCCAATTTGGCTCATAACTATGCAAAGTCCTCCTCCGCAATGAAGAGCCATTTGCCGAGGTAAAAGGCAACGTATCTAACAGCCGATATATTCTCCCCCACCTTCACCCAGTTAGAAATCCCCGTTTAGAATTTCAGCTTGCACTTGAGAACACGTCTCTTTTGTCCTGCCTGACTTTACTGCAGAAAAGCCTCCTTCTGCCTCCCATTTCTGCACTGGGTGCCATCTTTAATGATGATGTATGGGTGTCCTTTTCCTCAGCGGTGCTGTGGGGAGGGGGTCAAACATGTGACATCGCCAGCATGTGTATCAACAGCAAATTATAAACCGTGTCAATCCAAGCTAATGCAAAGCTGTAATCCTCTTTAACAAGAGATCAAATCAGTGCCATGAGTTATGTTCATTCTGTAATCTGATAAGAAATAGAGTGAGCCTCTAATAAAAGAGTAATGAGAGCCCTTAATGATGCTGCTAAAAGGTAGCGCCAGTTAAAATATTGCTGTTGTTCCAGCTGATTAGATCACTGTTGCATATTTGCACAATCTTGTTTTACCTGTCAGAATAACCTGAGTCGTCTCGGGAGATAAAGGTGTTTGGATCAAACATCTGTGTCCTTAAAGAACATCTCTCCTGCAAGTCACCATCCTCCAGAGGTGAAATAATGATGTTCATCAAACTTAGCAGTAATTTGATATTATAACTTTTTTTAAAGTGTCTGTGTTTAGTCTCGGTTCCACACCCACATGTACAGTGCAGAGATCTGAAGATCTAGATATCAAAGCTGACGGAGAGAGATAGCAAAACCAAAATCCACACACCCCTCTTCCCAGGAAGACAGACTTTACCTGACCTTGCCACAACTAGGCTGTTTGTAGGATCCACTCCTGCAGACACGGCACCTCTGCACGTTCTGAAAATATGCCCACTTGTCAAGGAACCTGCAGGCCTTCAGCAGGAATCTCGAGCCTCTGCTTACCCATAAAGAAATACATCTACCTAGCACAGGAACTTTCTGCAAGCGCACAGATGTCTGATCTCCTAAAAACATGGGGCTGCTCAGAGCTAGGCCAGCTGAAGACGACTGCACAAAAGAGCTGGGTTTACAGCTTTGGCCCAAACCTGCTGTGTCACCTCTGGCAAGTCACTGAGGCTCGGCACTCACGGATTTTGAGACCCAAATGCCTTTGGAGATACGGCTTATCATTTCTCTGTGCCTCATTTCCCAAAGTGTAAACCAGAGAAGACTGGCATCTTCTCAACTCTGTTGCACATGGTGGTACTGAAGGTTAATTATATTAAAGATTACACTGCGCTAGATACTGGAGCAATGGGATCAGCGAGGCACCCTAGGTCATGAAGATGGGAAAAGCATATTTCAAGGGAAGTCCAAGAAGCGGCACCACATGATGCCACCCTCAAACCCAGGCAAAATCAACCCAGTTCTAGTCCTGGGTAATTCCTGCCCATGACAGCTACCCTCTCCTCTGGACAACCACCACAGAACACTTACATTCAAGCTCTCGCCTCCAGGTTCCTTGTCTTAGGTCAGGCCCATCTACATAGCAATGACCTTGGACTGATTAGAAAAACCTCGGCCCAGGAGTACAATAAACGTATTTAAGTCTATAAACACATACCCCAAGATAACCATAAAAATCACTTTCCAGTGTATGTTTTAAAATACTACCAAAGAGGGGTTAACATAGAGGAGGGCTTGAGGCCACCAGTGGCCCACACATTACAACATAATATATGTGAGCACAAGGTTAAACAGCCATGCCCATGTGTAGGGTGCATGAAAAACTGGCAAGTGCAAGATTAATTGCCTGCACGAATGCTATTATTCCAACCAGCAGCAAGAATAAGAAAGAAAGTGGCAGTGATGTTGACAAAGGCAGTTATTATACTTGTACGTTTCTTTTCTCAAATTCAGGCTGTAAACCAATTCTGGAGTGACTGTTCATCCCCTTCTCCATGCAGGGTTCAGGCTGCTTCTCCTCTCACGCATCTGCTCTTTGTTTCCTCAGCCAGCGGCAGTGGCAAGTGATAAACCTGATGTGCCAGATGCCCAGAAGTCCTGGGCACCCCACAGCCAGGACACCACCACCCAGGCACCTTCGGGTGAGCGCTAGCAGTTCCTTGCATTATGTTAAGGTCTCTCTGCACGACCAGAGTGGTGTAAAATGGCTTAAATGTACAGGAGAATCAGGGCACAAATGTATTCCGAGGCTGCATTAGCTATTTAAATAAACAGAAAACAGCAAGGTATTACAGTGCCTTCAACGGCACTTAGAGCAAGCAAAGCAAGAGAACAGTCACAGAGAGCTCCCCTCTGCTTTTGCCCCAGTGCTGAAGGGCTTGTGCAGCTCATCGCGGGCAGCGAGGACCTGGCACGGCCCGGGAAGAGCCAGAACTACAGCACCACTTGCACCACACGGACTCTACACCACGTCCCCAGGCTTCTGCCCGCCCACATCTGCACATACCTATTTATTTACTGGCATTTTCCAGGTATCTACCTGCCACTGTAGCCACCAGTAGAACTTAAGGGGAATCTTCTGCCAGCTCTGTTCCTACAATCCTTTTTTATATACAGCTCACTGACACTTGAAAATTTCTCAACTACAACGCGGAGCGCCCCGTTGTTCAGATGTGTATTTATTTTGGGGTCATGCCTTTTAAGTGCCTGACCAGGAAAAAAAATGTCTCTGAGCATGATCACATCACTGTGAAGTGTATACTTGCATTTTCAATCTAGTAATTCACACTTGCAAACAATAAAATTATCTTCTTCTGTCACAAAGCAAAGCTGTTATCGTTACTGCTTCCCTCTCATGCGTACTGGCCTGGCCCTTTCTTTTTAATTCACCTGCAGTTTAAAGCAGATGTTGGATTTTTCTTGCTTTGTCCGGTGTGGCTGTGTGCTGCTAGAGAGGTGTTACGGCCCACGGCAAGTACAGAGCTGTTTTAAACAGGGATGTGAAGTGACCTCTAGAGAGTGGCTATGATTTTCAGAAAAATGACTGATGGCAGTGGATATCTTCATTTTGGGAGAGTTGAACCGGAACACCCACAGAGGCCTCATTTTCAGACAACTGGCCACTCCAGTATCTTGAGTATGTTTTATGTCTGGATGCAAACATAAATAGTGTAAACTAAGGAGGAAAGGAAGCAAGCTAAGCTAAATGGGGCCCAGGTTTTCAGTGTGCAAAGCAAAAATGCCCACCCAAATACGGAAGGGCTGCTGCAAAGAGGAAGGAAGAATCTATTCTTAAAGCCCACATTGAACAGGACAAGAATTAACGGACCTAAGTTATGACAGAGGGAAATTTAAGCTCAACATCAGGACTAAATAATGCCAACACACATCCTGTGGAGAGGAAGCTGCAGAGAAACTGCTCAAGGAAGACTGAAATGCCTGCAATAGGCAAAGGTAAGGCATGCTCTGTTACAGGTAAGCAGCAGGTGTTTTGGCAAACAGTGAGGAAAGCTTAGGCTCCTATTCGCCTGTCTCTTGTCTGAAACAAAAGCTTTCCTATGTACGTTAAAAAAATGAAATATTACTACTACTATTACTAAACCACTGGTTTTTTACAGGCTTTTCTCAACAGCAGACCTCCGCTGGACAGAAGGGGAATCCGAGTCACGGAAACAGAGAGACCTGTTCAAGGTCGTCCAGGAAGCCACTGGCAGAACTAGGAACAGAACCTGCCCAGCCTGGTTCCGGCATCGCCCCATCCACGTCCAGGGTTTGCCTGAAAGCCCGATCTCGGCAGGAGGGGACGCGGCTGCCCACACGGTAGGACCCTCAGGCACACTCGCTGGGGTGCGAACACATCAACCGGCAGCCTCACTCGAGGCGGCTACGCCGACATCAGGAGAGAAGTGACTACAGTGCCATTAACAGAAAGTACGGCGGGCCTCCAAAGTGACTAATCAACTTAATGTAAGAAATAAGTTCCCGCAGTTAGACAATAAGCGGCAGCAGCTGCTGCCACCGAAGAATCCGTAAAACATGCAAGCGATGTAATAACCCGCTCAATGTGGAGAAAACCCCCCGGAGACATTTCCAGTCAACCAAATGTCAAACACTCTGTCCCTACCCCAATGATAACTGTGTCGACACAGCGTAACGCAGATTGCGTCCTATTAGCCGTAACGGCTTCCGAGGGTCAGCCGGGCCCCGTGCAGCCTGTGGTGGACTCAAGGTGCCTCCCGAGAAGCGAGGGGAAAGGGCTGTGAAGGCGGCAGCCAGGCGAAGTGCAGCTGAGGCCCGAGAAGGCCCTTGTGCAGAACGACTCCCCTGTCCCAGCTGTTCCCATGCGCTTCACGTTTGCCTTGACTTGCTGGAGGATTTTGGCTTACAGAATGCATTTTCTGTGCAACTTCTGGAACACAAGTGAGTGCGGTGGACTGCGAAGGAGGAGGCAGTGTCACCTCTGGGGACAGCAAACACAGTGTAATGCCTAGATTATTAGGATCAGTCTCACTGTTTTTGTTTTCCACCTTCCTCCCCCGCACGCACACCCCATGCAGGCCAGGCTTGCCTTCATCCTGGGGAGAGGGCAGGGGTCTGTGTGCCAGCCCGGTCTGCAGGACAGCGCAGCATACACAAAAAATGACAGACACCCTAACCTCACTCTAAATTCTCAAAACGTAAGTAATAACCAATCAGCTGGACACAAGACTAAGAGAAATATGAGTCATGCACATTATTAATGAACATGGTATGAACTGGTTCTTCCTATGCACACACATATGCCACCTGCTAATTACCCTCAGACAGAATATGTGCGGGACGAGCAGCACAGCCCAGAACAACTTCTACAGGACGGTAGGACACTGCTGGGCATGGGCGTCTATCCCGCCCCACGCCCGATTTGGGGCTATCCAAAACAGCAAAACCAATTCCATACAGGTGAGGGGGTCCTGGCCAGCTGGGACGCACAGAGAGCTGCTAGCTCAGGCCCTGCACATCAGAAACAAAACCGCACTCGATTTATTTGCCAAACAGACAAAAGTGTGCGTGTCTAACCGCACAGTGCCCCAGTCACCCCTGTCCCTCTCTTCCTGTGATCCAGGTAAGGGGGTGGAAGAACTGACCACTTTCTGTGGCTGGAGGCACAGCTTTCACCCTACGCATGCAAAGCATTTAGTCTTGTGGTGAGAGGATCCAGACAATACTCAGAAATCAGAACAGTTTTCTCACTTGAAAAGAAGGAAAAAAAAGAAAGTAAAGAAACTACGAGAAAGATGCATGATAAAACAGCACAGGTCTTCTTACAGACACAAAACATCTTAGTGCCAGCTTACCGGAGAGCTCTCATCCGGAAGTCTGTGCAATATCCCAAAAGGCAACGGTCTAAGAACAGCAGGTATTTGGTTTCCATTTCACAAACAGACAAATGACATCTCTCTCTCACAAAGCACAAACATGTTCCACAACCCAGGGGAAAGATGTTTCTCAAGCCTTCTACAACCATTCACTGGAAAAATTATTCCACCTCCTTCCCACAAAAAGCTCAGCATTTCGAGATTTAGTTTAAAAACGTAATACTTAAGAAATACGGGTGTATATGTAGAAAAACTATCTAGTAACTATGCACAAAACTTCACTGATCATTTCTTTACTAATTAGCACATTAAAACATTACAGTCTTCCAATAAAATTCATCACTCTTTAAATAGGCATAAACACAAGCAACACAGGTCTTGAGTGAATCTTGACTGAACTATTCTAGTTATTAACTGACCTCAGCAAATGCATACTAAACAGAATTTAAACCAGGTGCAGTTTCTGTCGAAAGACAAGTTCTTTGTAAGTGTCAGTTATACCTGAAGACACCAGATAACTTGGCTGTTTCCAAAATAACTCCAGAACACTAGATTTCAAAATCAGAGGAGTTTAAAAGCAAGGATCAAAATGTAGGTAGCGAGATTTATGAAAATTTCTTGTTTGGTGTCACAGTAATTACGGAGTGAAAGCTCAGCCAGACTGCCTGGACAGATGTGACCAAGACACCCAGGCTATGATGCCAGTGACAAATGGTTAACTGATAAGAAGAAATGGAGGGGGCGACAGACTGAAGAACAGGTCAATATCATGCTGTCATGAAGCCATTTGAGAAACATAATTAATCTATTACTCACCTGGCATCATCATTCATTGTACAGTGGTCAATAGGTGCCATGAAGCTCACCAGCTTGCTGTGGACATGATACCTGAATAGTGCAGGAAATAAGCAGGCAGCACATTAGTAACCATTAATGAAAAGGAAATGCTGCTGCTTGAATAGAAACGTACCAGCCCCTGAAATGCAAAGCACTGGCTTTCCTGGTGGCTGATACCTAATGAGTCACTAGTCGGAGCTGGCAATTCCCCCTCCCCTCCCTCGTCCTCCTTTCTTATAACATGGACACGAGAATAATCAGATGATACAACGAACTGAATAGCAAGCAAATCCTTTCTTTAGCACAGCTAGAAAGAGGACATACAGCATCTGTGAACTGGGGGCAAGTACATAATCAGACTTCCGGACAGACAACCCTGAAGTCAGAGACAGAAAAACAAGAACTCGTTTCCAACCTTCCGTTCAGCTGGCATCTTGATCACCTTCTGGAATTTGTGCCCAAAGAGCCCACTGCAGGCAGCAGAAGCGTTAGAGCATCAGACCTCAAGCATCCATCTGCTGCCACTTTCTCCTTGCTCTGTGGTATCTAGGGCCCTAAAGGATATCAAAATCCCACGCTGCTAGCCATACCCATAGTTGGAAAGTCTTACCCTGAATAACTTACAAACAGAGCATGTAAAAAGAAGCAGAGAAGGAGACAGAAAAAAAGACCTGTGCAAAGAAGAGATGGGGCATGTCCAAGGTGACACAGTTCTGCATCTGTCTCAGCTTTTGATCCACCACAATATTTCTGCAAGCTGCACTGCACCTACAGACAGGGGATCCCCTTCCCACTTTCCACACTGGGCTAGGAACTTGCAGTAGATTTCACGACTTATATTCAAGGACCTGACATAAAATTCAACAGAGTACTGAAAAACTCAGAATGAAAAGGTGGCTTCAAACCCTAGTGTCTAAGGGCAGAGGATTCCAAACCAATGGCTCCTGGTGTACACCACCATGCTGCCTACCCAAGTCTGAAATGTTTTATCCCAGCTGCTGCTATTTTTAGAGCTTGACAAATAGCAGGCAAAAGGATTCACAAGCATTTGCCCAGAATCACCTTTCCACTCTGTCACCTCTGCACTCCCTTTTGTTTGCTTATGCAGGAACATTCCCTCGAGGGGATTTTTAGCTCGCAAGACTATTTCAGAATGGCTCTTCAGGCACAGCACACACTCACCCTTACACAAGGGCTTCTCTGCACAATCAAGTCTTTGTCACTCGTAATGGAAGCAACTGCCCTGGTCTAACGCTGTGATGATCGAGTCGGGGAACAGAGCGAGCTGTGCAGGGCTAGTGCTGCAACAAACAGCAGGTCAATAGGCTGGGCCAGGAAACAGTTCGCTCACGAGACATTAACAACTGATGGATTCATACAGATCAAAGCTTATGCAGGGGCAGCCTGCATAGAGCAATGGGACTTAGCAATTCTGATAAATTCTCCGGCACGAGTTGTTTGTCCAGAACTAATTACTGTCACATTTTTAAAACCGGGACTTTAAAAATCTCAGTCTAGCAGATACAGAAGATTTCATTTCATTCACAGAAAGACATCCCATGCAGCACAGGACCAGAAATCACTGACATGAAAAATAGGTGTGCACATGCCACTCCTCCATATCTACCTCAAAAAAAGGCACGTCCTAGCAAAGGGTAGCAGAGTTCTAGCACCGGGTTTCTTAAAATGGACTGTGGAGTTTTAGGATTAGCTCACTTCCCCTCCTAGTGCCCCAGTTTCCCTGTCTATGAAGGGGACATGCCAAGCGCAAGAGCTTTTGAAAGCATTTCAAGATCCTCAGTCCCTACAACAAACTAGCACATTTCATCCAAACACGCTGTAACACTGAAGGTTTGTTATGGGATTGCTAAAAAGGAAGAATTATGGAGACAGATGAAACTTAGTATGTGATACTTTGCTTTTCAGGATCTCAAAGTCCTTCATGAAAACAAATCTAAGCACCGCTGCCCCAATTTTAGAGAAGGAAAAAGAAGAACATAGGATAGGTGATCTGCCTGGGATGACACTGAGTCTCTCAGTGCAAGAACCAATTATTTAAAAACACGCATGTGGGCTCTACTGGACTATTCTAAAAAGATGCTGCATGTTAATCCTAAACACAGACAATGACACTTTTTTCTTTTATTGATATTTTCCCTGCAGGGTCAGTGCAACTTTTATTTAAAGAACTAAAAAAAGGCACCTAAGATCTAAGAGGCAATTGACTTGGCGAGATAGCTGATCTCTCAGGAATGCTGAAGCGCACAGATTGCACACAATGAGAGTCTTCCCCATTATTCCTGGAGGTTTACGAGTCTGACTCAGTTGTGTGATGTTGTCAGTAGTTTTGACTGAATCATGAATATATCCAATTATGTGTGATGCTGACAGAAAAGAATATTGATAGTCAATAATTATAGGCTTTTCAGGCCAACAAAGTAGCTCTTCCCTCTTTTAATAAATTATCTTATGACATCTATCTTAAAAATTGCTATGCCAGGCCTGACCCAGACTGACTCCACTGACTTTCTATCAGATGCCATCTAAACTCACGATTTATAGTTTACTCACAAAAGGATGGTTAATGTTGCGGATTTTTCAGGAAGCGGTGCAGCTTTTCAGCATGCCTCCCTGCCACAAACACCTCCTCCACTACAAATCATGCAGTCATGCTAAACTCAGGAAGACTAATATATCTGCTCTGCAAAGGGGAAAAAAAACTCTGTGCTCTCCAGACTGCTTCCCTTTCCACCCTACCGCATGGAATATTCTTCCACTGGAAACACAACAGGAGAGATCAACCCAAACTAGTGATCCAGGAGTCAGGACGTGAAATGCTTTGAAGCTAAAGAAAGCTACAATGGGACTTACCAAAAAAAAAAAAAAAAAAGAGAGATTAGACACCAAATCTCAATTGACTGTCAGTGGGAAATAGCCATCTACCTCACTGAGGCATTTCTGCCCATCTTCCTCTAGAGCTGCTATCCACGTTTTAGTCAGCTAAATATATATTGCACAAGAAGTGGTTATTGGCTTTCACTGGAAATTATGGCCCCAAATCGCTAAGGGGCATTTGAAAACCTCCCTCCAATATTTTCTGAGACCAATGAACGCTCTTGCCAAGAGTGATCTGGGCAGTGCTCACAGGCTGCATCCAACCAAGCCCTTACTCTAGGCTCAGAGAACATTCTCCAGTGGACGCCGCGGAGCAACACCTCTTGCCCTGAAGGCATGAATAAGCCTACCAGTGCACACCAGAGCCAGCCCAGAGCAGTCAGCCTTTATTTGGCAAAATCAGAACTTCTTGCAGAAGCTGTCACTCACCGGATTCTCCTTCCTTTACTGGCTTTTCTGTCCACTTTCTTCTTTATTTTGCTTCGTAACTTCTGGATGGCCAGCCATTGCCTGAGAAATTAAAAACAAGTTACGTGATTTTTAGAGCCGCCAGGAAAATAAACCTTAGGTACACTGGGGTCTGAGGCCCTTCCTGCCCTTCTGCTTATTGAATTTACACAAGTGAAGGAGACCAGAACCTCAGGAAAACCAGTAGCAAACCTCAAATGCCTGTGGTACCGCTTCACCCCACAGACATGGCACTGAAACAATAAGCAGCTCCCCCGACTCCGGCCAGATGGGACAGGCAGCCCAGACCTGCCGGTCCCGACGAGCCAGGGGCTGTTCAGGGAGAATATTCTACCTGTGGGGGAACCCGTGGAGGCCACGAGCTTGGCTCCAGTATTCATTCCTCCTTGATTACTGTGTACTTTTAAGACTCTTTAGAATTAAAAATAAAATCTTTACAAAATATAAATGCTAAAATCTGAAAAAAAGTCTTTACAGATATTGCTTTTTTGTTTCAGCCTTGATTACTAGAACGGCTTCTGTTTTGCATATAGAAAGCCCGTAACAGAATAGATGGTCTGCCGCAAACTAAACTGATTCTTTAAGTGAGACAGGTTATGCTAACTTCATGAACAGAATTAACACGATGCAGTAGATGCTCTGAATTTATTTCCTCCCTCAGTTTTGCAAAGTATATTGAAAACTACAAGCAAGTATTTCTCCCCACCATCTCTGACTTAAACCTGGCAAATCTAGCAAGAAGTCCTATATGATGCTCCAGCTATCATTACAGAAAATTAGAGAAGAAAGAAAAGCAATAAACGCTTTCAGAAAGTGCTGTCTGATCCCTGACTGTATTTAGAAGGGAGAGTTCAACTCCTCAAACAGAACTTCATCAAGTCAAAGAAGTTTTCAGCAGGGGAAAACTTCTACTAGTTATAAATATTTTTTTAACCAAAACGAGCGTCATCTTACCTGATTTATACAATGAAAACTCAACATCAGGGAAAAAAATCTAGCAAAATCCAATTACTGCAATCTTAATATAATCTTAATTACTGTAATCTATTTTATTGTAAAGTCAGATAAATGTACAATGTAATCACCACTTAAATGTAATTTTGTCTATATCATGTTAAATTATAGTGAATAGCTTTCCATAATATTCCAGACATACACAAAATAAATTTGACACATTGCACTAAAATTTGGGTAATATTTTACAAGGATAAAAGTTATTTTACCATCACAAAATTTCCTAATGCATTTTCTCCTCCTCCATACACATACCCCCATAGCATTTCTTCAGTGGAGAACCCTACTCCAGCATTTTCAGCCTTCCCCTGCTTTGACACTTTTCTAAATTACAGCTCATGGCTATTTAAATGTACACTGTTCATTAAGTGGTGTTTGGAAGATTCTTTATTTTCTAACTATAGAATTAAACAGAATTAAGAGCTTCCCTGTATGGAACTATATTTTACTCCTGAATGCAGGACACGTTCCCTGATCTTGTTTTAGTTGTATAGTATCTTTTCTTACAGCAGGGAGAGAGCATACACAGGAATTGCTTTGATGGATCTCACGACAGAAGGTTTGCTCCTCTAAAACAAAGACAAATCAGAGCTCAGAATGAGAAAAGGCCAACTTTCAACAGCAGGCAGTCACTTTGCCTAGTTCCCCCTCGCTAGGGTCACTTAAGACACCCCACTATGGATTCCCTTTGTGCCGCCTCAACCACTGAGAGACAGGAATATCTGAAGTCTGGAACAAGCCTTTTACACCTGGAAAGTATCTTCAGGGGATGGCCGACAATCCGGGGCACAGCTCAAAGGCTGGCAAACTCAGGGTCAGGCAGTGAGATCCAGAACTAAGGAATATATTACAGAGGATGACTTTCCTGCCTGATGTCATACTGTTTTAATAATTTGTTACACATACACAATTTCTTACACCTAGATGCTTTCTCCAGAGTCATTCAGAATTTTGCCCTCTACAATGAACTGGAAGCCCACAAGCAGTTTTGCACTTCTGGACGGGACTGCAGTGCTGGGGTGAAGCTAGTGATGTTACAGACAACTTCCTACTTACCTGCCCATTGCCACCTGGTCATTGGGGTCCAGTGAAGTGGTTTTACGTTCTATAAGTTCTCGAAGGAGCTAGAAGAAAGACAAGAATCCCATTTACAAGCACATAAAGACGTGTTAATACAAACAGGCTCTCAAGTTTCTCAGAAGACCTAAGAAATCAGCTGCCAAGTTCCCAAACAAACCTGTATGCCTCATTTCTTGAAGTTCCCTAGAAACCCCCAAAGCCAAGAACCAAGGCTTTTTAACATTTCCTCTGCATGAAAGAGTTTTCCAAGGGAAAGAGCTGATGGCTATGCTAAAAGTTTAAGTAACTGCAGATCCCCCTCTTCCAAAAAGGCCCCTGTAGAATATGTGACTGGAGCATAACACTGAAGGCCACCAAAAAGAGTTTCTGTATATAATTTCAGATAGATCCAGGAGTTGTGTAGTCTTCCCTTCAACACATCATGGTCTATTTAGGTGACATGTAGCATCATGTCATTCATCTGAAGAGAATCTAAAAGGTTATGCAGAGCCAGAGGGGCACAGTTTAGCAGCACCATGGTCCAAGCACAAGAAGCCCCGCATGGGCAAACCAGATTAATGGTGTTATGTCTAAGCAACGGCAAAGGACTGGAATCCCTGGGGGCTCTGCAAAGCCTCCTCTGGGACTGTCAGATGGGCCAACCGTTCGGTGACTGCTGGTCCCAGCAGCCCAGAACAAAGTGTACAATCCCACAGAGGGCAAATAGGTGACAGGCTTGGGGGGATGTGAGCAGCTGAGCCTGACATGAGATGGTCACTTCTCACCCGGAGGGGCAGAATGAAGAACTCAGCTTGTGTTTCAGAGACTGATACTGTTCCTCGGGCTTCTAGGAGGATAAAAAAAGGCCTGAATGCTCACAGGCTGTTGTGTACACAACTCCCATGGGCAAGAGATGTACTGCAGGCAGATCTGCTGTAAGACCTCTGCCCCACAGGTCCTGCCCCACACTTTGAGTCGGGAACGCAGGGGGGAACTGAAACACTTCACCAAACAGAAGTCAAGCCTTGCTGGGCAGTAATGCTCGCTCTGAGGAACAGCACAGCAAAATAATTTTTACAGCAAGAGCAGGAATGCTCAAGCAGGCTTTTCTATTTCTTTTCATGTCCTGAGGGTTGGGTTTTGTCCTTTTTGCTTCCTGCAGCCAAAGAATATTGTGAACAGCCTTTTTGGATACTTGACCAGTGCTATATGTTTATCACCACTCACTGTAAATTGTAACGTGCTGTGCCTTGGGTATTAGCCAACATATTACCACAAAGAACAGAAATAAACCCTCCAAAACTGAGGGACACAGGCTGCTTTCTAGATGCCGACATTTCACTGACTAGTGAAGTTACTGCCTCAGGTTAGAAAGCACACAAAACAGACCCACTCGGAAACCAGAGAGTCCAGGGAATTCCACAAAGATGCCAGAGAAGAAAGGACGAAGGATGCTTTTCCTCCACCCTATACTTTTGCTCAAGCAGGAGAGCTGGACTGCGACGGTCGGCTGAGGTACAGAAGCAGTCCCAGAAAGCAGGGCTTGGGGAGCAGCCGTGGTCCTGTCTATAGTCTTCACCTGGCCCAAGACAGCACGCACAGGTGAGGCAAGAGGACAACAGAGCAGCTCCACATCCCCCGCTGCAGCTGGGAAACACCAGCTCAGGCGAGGCGATGGCATTTCTGCGCACAGCTGAGCTCCTGACCACCGCTGTGCTGGGAGCTGCCCGGGCACCGGCGCTGCCCCACCGAGAGCTGTCCCGGGCACAGCCCCACGTGAGCACCCCCCGGGTGTCACTGAGGTACGCTCCTGCAGTGAGGGAGGGAAGAGGCGTGCACCCCACAAAAGCAAAACGCCATCAAGGTGGATGGGTATCATTGTATGACCCTCTTCTATTTTCAAGTAAGAGACAGTCAAGCAACAGAGAGAATAGTTACATCTGTCCACATCTTTCCTCTCCTTCAAGGCATATACCATATTACAATAAAAAGAGTGATTCAAGCATAATTAAAAACCTGCCATGACTTTTTTCTATTTGCTTATTTTTGGAGATTATTACTGCAGCAATTACATTTAAAAATTCCAGGAGGAGAGGCCACTGGTTTATTATCACTAGAAAACAGCAAGCTACTTCTCTGCCCTGTTTATCTGATTGATTCCCAACATCTTTCTGGCACACAATCTATCAGTTTATCTCTCCCACTTCATCACAGTCACTTCTGGCAGCTAAATACAAGATCCAAATCCAGTGTTACACAGACATACGACACAGTAAACCTATGTAACACCGCCACTCTGTAAACAACTGCCCTTAAGGCTAAGCAGAAATGGGATCTTGGTTTCTAGTCAATATTCTGTCAAAAGCAAGGTGGGAGGGTTTTAACAGCAGCGAGAAATGGTGCAGCAAGGTTTTAGTGGTTTCTTCCTACACCAGCAATAAGGCGTGTTTACTGTCTCCCCTTGTCTTGCTCCCTTGGCACAATGCACAGCAAAAACTGCTGAGTAGGAATGGCAGAGGCTAAGGCACGAGAAGACAGTAACGCACAGACACCCTGTGCTCTCAGAGAACTAAACAACAAGACATTTTCAGCCGTGCTCTTCACGGTGGCCCATCAAATCCACAGACCGGTAGACGAAGGAGTGCCCCCAAGGTTTTACAACTATGTCCACGCTGGCTAGAAGAAGATGCATTTTGGGGCAGGTTCCTAATGCCATACCTGGGAAGTGGGCAGGGTCTTGTTGGATGGGATCACTCTCCTTTAGGCAAGGCAGTGTTTCCCGTGACGGCTGTGAAGAGCAAGGAGTTGAACGGTGTGCACTTAGCAAGGTGACAGCGAGGATCCCATTATTTGCTGGGGGACACATCCCCTCCTCCGTGTACAGAATTAGCAGGGAAAAGCCTTGTGGAGCAGTAGGAGACTAAACCCTGCCCACAGTCGTCTCCTCTGCACTAAGCCACCAGCCCATCCGCTATTAGTTGAGGCAGAGATGGTTTTGTTGACCTTGGGGCTGACAGTGAAATGTTCTTTCAATGCAGTGTCAACTGCGGGACTGGGGACGCTCCTGGGGAGAGGAGCGCGAGACAAAGACGGGGGGGAAGTAAAAGAAGAGCAGGGACAAGAGGGAAATTAGGAAACAGAAATAAAAGCTGCGAAGCATCTTATTACATCTAAATAGTGTACGTCTTAAAGCTAAAGTTATAAATCATGCTAACAATGGTTACTAAAATGAAAGTGGATGTAGCCAGAGGCTACCACTGAAAAAGTCAGTCTAGACCTGCCTCGCTGCCTTTGGTCTTTAAGGATTTGATTAGTTTTTCCGCTTTCTAGTTCAGAGTCTTGCATTCAGCCCATGCTCCAGAGCCAGCTAGGGCTCAGGATACAAAATGAATGATAAATTCATTTACTGAATAAAGCAACATTGTTTTCACAGCACAAGACTTAAAACACTTCCGAAGCTGTAATATTTCATTAAGCTTGGTGATTTTGGTTAAAATTTATTAGTCAAAACAGAAAACTCTCATCAGACCCCATATATTCCATTAGGAGTGATATATGGTGTCTCACGATGTCTAATTATTAACTAGGAAGTGTAAGTAAATCACTATCAGCATTAAGCCCTGATGTGTGAAGACAGAGTTTGATTTAGGCAATTTCAGCATCAAAAGGCCTTGATTTGAAACATAACCTTTTTTGCTTTCCCTCCTTCACCTCTTCACATCTTCCCTAAACTTCAAAAAACCTAAGCCCAGCCTCCCACATAAGCAAACACAACTGCCTACCCGCAGTGAAGCGCAACCTCGTCCAGCAGTCTGCAGCTTAACGACCGACTCCAAGCTGCTCCTACCAAAAGCTGGAACCAGGAGGACAAACTGTGCCAAGCGGACAACGGGCAATACTAAGCAGAAGCAAGCTGCTAACATCAGTTTGATTTGCCTTTGGAAGTGAGCGACGATGCTTGCCATCAGTGCTCCTGTGCCCCGTGTTTCTGCACTCAACAAAGCTTCGCTATGAAAACCAACCCGATCAGACTCCCCAGTCAAAACCAGGGACTACCAGCCACACCAGTAAAGAGAAGCAGCCGAGGTCGCGGTTTGCCAAGGCCCGCAGGCCGTGCTCGTGGAGCACCGGGAGCAGGTAGGAACTGACTCCTGCCTCCTACGTCCTCAGCATGCAAGAGCTCAAAATCTGCAAGCGCTAACAAAGAGCATGGCAGCGTTCCTGCAGAACGCGTCTGAAGGCAAGAGCTTCAAAAGCGGTCAGTAGTCACCTACCTCTGCTGACACCAAAGCCATTGTTAAAATTTACACTGGAGTCATTGATGTGTGCTTTCTACAGAATTCACCTTAAAAGGACTCCCTCTCTACGCTAGTTAAAGCGATGCACACAAAGTACACTGTACAAAATTAGAGGGATTTAGAAATGCCATCAGAGTGTTGTTCAAGGGTAATAGAGATTCATTTCTCATTTTAGAGGTCAATTTTCATTTTAGAGGTTAGGTCTCATTTTCATGCACTATCTATCAGTGTTTCTAATACTATAGTTGCTGACCTTTCTGATTTGCAGACCCCTAAGAATTTCCAGTTCAGACAAAGAGCTAAGTATAGCTGAAATAAGCCTTGTGACAAAAGGCTCACTTTTCTCAGACCTCACAGATCAATTCAAATTAATACCTCGCAAAAGTTGATCTACAATATATCACAGGAAACAGTTGAGTTTACAAAGCTCAGAAATATAATCAGAACAAAAGGAACACTTTTTCTCTGATGTTATTAAAATCTTCAGAAAAGCCAGTAAAGGCACGGGTCATTTCTGCTACAGAGCATCAAAGCCACCTACGCTGCCTTGCAGGTGGCACCGCTGCCTTTGAATTCACGAGTCAGGTATGCCAAGAGGTGAGACACAGCCTCAGCCCGGCCACGGTGCTGGCTGCTGTTCAGGCAAGGCAAAACAGCCTTTTCTGGCTCCCTGCACCAATAATAATATCAAACAAGGGGGCCTACAGCCTTCCTTTTACAACAACTGTGCAGAACAATGGAAAAGCAGAACCTCGTACCGCTTCTGCCACCTTAGCCATTTGCTGAAAGCAACAGAAACAGGAAAAGATTCAACTGTCTGTGGATTCTGAAACAATGAGAAAAATGTGAGAAATTCAGACTTCAGGCATTACCTTTACTGCTTGCCTTTACTAGAACACTCTGTCTCTCCTCACTTATTAGTGAGGAACTCTAAAATACTTGCAAATTGCTTATGTGGACTTTTCTAGCTACATGTGCATTTGTTAGAGAGGATAAGCAAACAGTTATTGTGGTCTGAAGGTCTGCTTATGTCACTTCACTACCTTCAAGCACAGAATCCTTTCAAAAGCTCAGGCAAACTACCTTCATCCTGCCTCACAGAGCCAACATGACATGTTACATGAAAAAATGTGTTAAGTTATCTTTTAAGTTTCAGAAAGCAGTTATTTTTAAACAAAATCACCGTAGGAAACAAAAGGGGAGAAGCTAAGTACAACTTGTCAAGCCCAAGTAAGCAAGTCAGACTACAAACATCAAATGCTTTTCCTCTTTCCAGGTGAAAATGCAAAGTCACCCCTGAAAGGAAAATTGACAAAGCTGCACTTTATCAATGTAATTTCAATACTTTCTAATTTAATTACTTTCTCCTTCAGTCTTTGAAGAGACATGGTAAATCACAAGAATCTTTCCTTCTTTTTCATTTTTATACAGCATACAATTACTTAAAACAGCACAAATTATGAACAGGTTGCTTCTAGTCCAGGACTCAGTCAGCATACATTTCACACTGCACTCTGCTGTTTCTTGTCCTCTTTGAAGCTCCCACACAGTAGTAATGTAGCACCATTTGGACTTCTAGGAACACCAGAGAAAATTTAGACTGCAGCTCAAATATTATTTTTAAATCCCCTTGAAACACTTCTTTAAAACTTAATGTTCTGTAATCTGTTTATAATGCAAAAACCTAAACTGCAAGACGAAATCACTGGACAGTCTCTTTCTAAAAAACATTTTATTAAAATTCAGTTTTGTATAAAACAGGCATTGACTTGCGTATTTTCTAATAACCCATTAAGAGAAGTTTCAAATCAAGCTTTAAAACGTGTTATTAACCATCTACCCAGCCATTTGAAAGATACATGCCTGCGATAAGAGTATTGTATTGCCATTAACCTGTGGGATGGTTCGAGACATCTCTTATTCACACAAAACTCTAAATGCATCTAATTAAAGCCACAAGATCGGCTGTCCGTATTAATCACTCACCAGTTTAATTAAGGTAAACCAGCTTGTCAGAAAGCCAGTCTTCTCTCTATTCTTCACCATTATCGACTTTTAATAGTTCACTGGATTAGTAATTACTTGTTTATGGCATTATCAAATACCTGGGACAGAAAACCACAGTATGTGCCCAGGAAACTGAGTTAGGCCGACTCTTGCTTAGGACGTGAGGGAAAATTTACCCCATCAGATAAAGTTCTCTAAAAAGCCATATGGTGTGATTTAGGCACAGGTACAACTCAGAAGAGAAACAAATTGAGCTAGAAGTGTCTTACCAAGAGATTCAGACTTGTGAGTTTATTTTGTGGTTACTCGGATTGAAGCAGGCGTTCTGAACACTAAGCTAGGAAGAAGGAAGTTAGTGAGATTTCTTGCTCACTTGTGCACGTGGCACACCGAGTGTGCAAGGGTGGGGTGTCCCCACAACGGACAGCAATAAAGAAAGTTACAAGTCCTACAATTAAACGTTTTTTTTTACAGGATCATCAACTCCTTTCCTAAGAAAGCAGGGGGTAGAGAAGGAAGGGAGCAAGCCTTCTTGCTCGCTATTCAAGCATGCTCACCCGGGGAGTAAATCCCAGGCGGTAACAGTTCATCTCAACGTCACGCAGCAGCGGAGGGGTGACAGTCCCCTCCAACCGGCCGGCAGTCCTGCCTGGCAAGCTGCTGCCCTCCCTCCCTCCCTGCAGTCTTCGGTGTTTCCTTAAACGCTCCCCATCCCCTTTGGCTCTGCTCAGCTTCTGAAGCCGTGGTGATCACAGACAAGACCGATGATGGCAGGTTGTTATAAAATGTGATGGCGTACAACATAACCAAAATCAGGGGGAGGAGGGGGCAGGAGAGCGGAGGAAAAAAAAAAGGATTATGTATATTCCTAATTCTCCTTAGGCATACCTGCTGCCATCAATGATGAACATTTGTTCTGGGAAGAGCTGCTACCAGTGGAACGCTTAGCATATGAACACTAACCTAATTCCTGTCGGAAATAAACCAATTTCCACTCTCTTCTTTACCAGAGGAGTATTTCAACCTAATAATAAAATCTCCACTGTAGCATGTCAGACCAGCAGCTCTCTGGTAGCAGGCTGGATTTTTAAGTCTTAATGCTGCAATATCAGCTGTAATGAATTCTACGTAAATATGACTTCTAAAAATAAAAAGCCTTCTTCTTCCCTTAAAACCATGTCTGAAGGAAAGTTTAAAAGAAAAGAAAAAGGGGTCTAGCCTCTCACTGCTGTCAGTAATGAGGATCCTTCTGAAACAGTTTAACTATTCCCACCCAGTGTAACCCAAATAAAAATATTTCACTTGCATTATTCAGCTCAGCTTTACATCACCATTCAACATGGGCCACCACAATAAAAATTATAACTGCTTATAAAACAAGTGAAGAATATGAGAAAAGGCAAAGTGAGAGGAACAGACAGAACAGAGTTAAATCCTGAATTGTCATAAAAATTCCACCAACCCCACATGGTGAATTCCACTGAATACCAAGACCTGAACAAGAAAATTGCTCTTCCACTGGAAAAACAGATTCATTAAAGAGTTTTGTACTATAATCTATAACAAAACGGTATAGCTGCTTATTCCGTTATCATTAACTTGTGCACATTCATCAGATCTTGATCACTTTTACTTGCTTGATTTCACACTGAAATATTCAGGAAGTTGGTTTCCAATGTCCTTTATCTGAATGTTTACCTTTAATAAACCATAAGCAGTAATCAAAAGAAACTAAACATTACAAAATGTTACTTAGAAAAACAAAAGTAATACTAAAAAAAGTCTGGATATAAATTTAAATACGAAGCAAAAAACATCCATTGAAACATACACCTATACTTTGCAATAAGTATTATGCACAGAGGTCAGAGTTTCTGAGCAACCTCAGCTCCGACCACCAGAGACGTTGCTGCCGATTACTCCTGAAGAACCAGTTCCCTTTCTACATTTTATTTATATATGTACATCCACACACGCACACAAAAGCACTGCACAGTTATGACCCATCTGAAAGAAAACACATTCACTGTATTGTCAGCACTCTATTGTAATGCACTCTACCCCTCCTGAATGCAATGTTCAGCTTCAGCTTACCACCCTGACAAATAAAGGAAAGCACTTTATGAAACCAATTTAATTGGGAGGTGACAGAAAACATACAGCCATTTTCTTTAGCCTTATCACTGAATTGGCTTCAGCTCCCAGCTCTGCCAAATCCCACTCAACAGAAGACATTAACCAGGTCAGCAGAACAGGCGCTGCACAGGGGCTGGCAACGGGCTGGCATCCCCACAAGTACTTGCACACAAAGAAGCAGTAATCTTTACAGATCATCTCGCCCAAGAAGCATACCGGGGACGGGAGGAGAGGAGAAGGGTGGAAGGGAGGGAGAGAAGGAGGGAGGAAGGGATGTAAAAAAAAAAAAAAAAAAAAAAAAAAAAAGACCAAAAAAAAAAACAAGCAAGAAAGGAAAATGAATGTGTAGCTGCCTCGCGGCTCAGCAGATGTCTGTGCGTGATGTACGAGGCCAGGATAAGCTGTCGTAGCCCGCTGCCAAAGAGTGGTAAGTGATTAAAGCCTCCACAGGGCTAAGCACCATATTTAGAGTCTATGGGGTTTCGAAAGTTGCACCCATTCCTTGCTGTGCTGCCAGATGTTGTTGGCTGGTCCTGCTCCTATTCACTGCGCGTGGGAGGCAGCAGTTGGTACAGCAAGGAATGCAATCTGGAACGCTTCCGGAGGTGCCGTACATTAAACCGGTGTCACCCATCCTTCACCTCTACCGAATGCTGAAACAACTCCAATTTGCTGCCACTTCCCTCTTGGGAAATGGCCAAGATACAGTTGTGCCTGGCAGACCCATTTGTTTTACTCAGGTGATTCTCTTCCCTCAATGACCTCTATTAGTTTAAGTTTTAATTTAGATTAACCCCGGCACCCCAATTAACCAGTGAGGGGAAAAGCTAAGCTGTGACTAGTCATATTTCTGAAATCACGATTTATCGAAGTTAAAGTTATTAGAAGGAAAGACGGGCCATTCATCTATGGCTATTTTTCTTCTAAAAATTTTACATCTCATGGCCAATAGGCACCTTCTCTGCACCGGTCCACGAACTGTCAATCACAGCTATTTCTCCTCAACCACTTCATGATTTTGTTAGACTAACTTAATTTGTTCTGTGTTCTTAGGGTCCACTCGGCCCCCAAAGCTGGGCTTCTGGTCCACTTGGCCCCCAAATTCCAACTCAGTATAATCTCACTGCCTTACAGATTTGGCCTCTTCCACCACTGCTGCCAACAAGACGAGCACTCTCCAGTTGCCATTTCAGAGCCTACACAGATGAACCTGGCATCTTCATGGGCCCAAGAGATGCTGCTCGATTCCGAGCAGTACTAGCAGAGGTGCTCTTCCAATAAACACACAGTCTAGAGAGGAGCTACCTTGGAATACAATCCTGGCTCTGAGGCAGGCTGCCTTGAGTAGATCGCTCACAAACATTAAATATTCAGATTGTCCTAATTCTGCACTAGGTGAGGTCTATTGCAAAAATTTTCTTGGACATCTACAGTAGTAAGGTTGGAAGTGTGTTGAAAACCTTCTTGGAAGGGAAAAATAAAGGGCGGCATTAAAGTTCTCAGTATTTCTTACCCATAAAACACAGGTAAGAATTACCAGTTTAATACATCTTTTTATTCCCCTTCAGTCCTGGCTTTGTATATGAAACCCCAAATTTTGGAAGTATTCAAAAGCTTCTGGTTAAATCAGTTATCAGAGCACAGTCACGTGGCAACAGCTCTCTTCCACTGCCCTAACACTTTACTAGACACTCCGATAACCATTCAGACCAGAAATTTCTGCCTTTCTAACGATATAATGATACTCGTTTAGTCCTGAAGTTAAAGCTCTCTGTGGATTGTCAGAGAAAAACTAGTTTTTTGTGCATTAGGGAAGGACTTACAGTGAATCATACTCCTCAGCAAATGGCAATTTCAGTATTTCATAAGGCTGGCGTTGTCATTTATTAAATAAATTACCAACACAAGGTTTCCCTAAGCTGCAGCCTCCATGCGCAGGGTGCAGATTCCTTGTTTCTAAGAATTTTGCAAATAAAAACTGGCCTAAATCCAAGCTGGCAGAACCCCAAGAAAAGTGCTAGAGAAGCCCTGCAGCTTTTTCATTCAGTAGGTAGATGAGATGATTTAGGTAGAGACGAGAGTAACTTAGGTGCTTTTGAGGATCTACTAGAATCATTTTTCATAATGGGACTGCCCACAGAGAACAGTCACCTTTAGAGAATTCAGTAATTTTTCTCTTGTGTAGCAATGTTCACCAGCAAGAACAACATCCTGCAGCCCTGCCTCACTCGAGTACAGCAGTGCCAGTAATGGCAGGAAGTTTACACCCACGATGCAAGTTTAAGCCCACATGGCCCTATACTGAAAGCTGAGAGCAAAGTCCTCTGAGGTATCTACCACGATTTTGGATGTTAAAACAGCTAACTGAGTTTCACTGGTAAGAGAATTTTAGAGCACAGAACCAACCGCATTATCTCTGTAAGTATTAAAAACGAACCGGAGCCGTAATTCTAACACAGATTTACCATCACCTACCTGGTGATAAAAGTCATCATCATCAAATATCTCCTCATCTATGTCCTTCAGGTGCCTGTTGGAATCTGACTGAGGGAGGACTTCCTAGAAGCACAAAGGAAATACTGAAAGCTCATATGTGCGTATTTCTCTCCCTAACTCTGATGACATCACATGTAGCAGCTTGTAAACACACTTGAAGATATGAAGGAATGGAGAAAAGCTCCCGACATAACAAGCTTTTAAGGACTAGGAATACATTTAAAGGCAAAGCAGAAACGCTGCCAATGACAAAATAGATTTATGATACCTTTACTGGGAAATAAATAGGACTGTGCAAAGTCTTTCTGGCAAAATACTACAGATATTCTTAATGTAATGGCAAAAATATATCTTGCAAGTGCAGTAATTCTACATGATCTCTCAGAATCGAGTATTTATTCATTCTTAAATACTAAATTAATAACAGACTTACTACTAACAAATCCTGTAGGTTGTATGCAGTATGATTTTAGAAGTGACTTTCTGGGTTAAAGATTCTAAGCTCCAGAGTAAAAACAAAGTTTTGTAGCCAGTACCTCAAAAAGCAAATTTAGCAAGCATCACTTCCTACATCACAGGAGGGGCACAATCACAGACCAAACCTTATTTTCCTCTGTCAAGAACTGGCACAGGAGATACTGCAAACACCATAAAACTGGAATTGAAATGTCTGTATCTTTTTCTTAGCCATTACATTACAGGAATCAACACTCAGATATCTCCTTCATAAATCTCTCACAAACAAGAATATTACCTGCTAAAGGCTCAAATTAATTGTTTTGCAGAGAGTTTCACTGCTACTACAGGCTGAGTTATATAAACAAAATACCCTTACCGAATTTTCAGGCAAAGATTCAGGGGCCGGATGAGATTCCTGTTCCTGCTTTCCCAGCACTGTATACACTGATCGCTTGGTCTGTGTCCTCCGTAGTAATCTCTCTTTGTCCATCATAATATGATCAATCTGAGTCAAGATTGAACGCTCAAAGGCACTGAAACCCTGCAACAACATTAACTAGTGTCAGATAATGCAGAAAGCTTTTCCTCAAGGCAGCAATGTTCCTCTATCTTTCCATGTCAGTGGATAAGCAGACAGCATTCCAAGAGGAGGGGGTTTGGGTATCATTGCAGGGATTTCTGCTAGGATTTTTTATTTGTTTCTCTCTCCCTTCCCAACCTGAGGCAACCTGACGCTTGGCTTAATAAAATGCCTTTGCTGTTCTGGTTCAGATGAATTTCTCAATGATTAATACTAACTCACAGATGTTAGGAGACCCTGGATCTTTGGGTGAAATGATTACCCATTGTATTAAAGTGTACACTTCATGGAGAAGGAGAACCACAGAAGCCCCTAGTTCTGTTATAAAACACAAACAGCTTGTTGATCAGCAACAGTGGCATTTTCATAGAGCTTACTTGCTGCTGGTGACTGGCTATGATAAGATGTCTGGTTGGGAGAACACCACTACTATCCAAGAGTTTTTCCCAAAACTCAGAAAACCATTTGTGCCTGAAACATTTTTTCCTGCCTGTCTGCTTAAAACAAAAGGGAACAGCTTATGCCTTTGAAATTCGAGAGCTGAGTTTGAAAAACTCTTTGAAGTTTGGGGAAAAGCGTGTACTTGTGTATGTAATTCTTACTGCTGTAACTCTCGGCTTAACTTGGAACATCCATGTTATGAAACTTTCAAATCAACTTGTTCCACAAATCTCTGCTAAACACCGAGTATGTCAGCATACAGAAGCAAAGACTTGCCTTGCCCATTTTGCCAGATGCCAGCTTTATCTTGTCGTGCCACTTCTGCAAGACGTTGTTCCGATACGGCCTGAAGTCAGCGTACCGCTTGGCGATGAATTCTGGGTAGTCCTCCATCTTTAGCTTTCGTTTGGGGAGGCTCCTCCTCTTCTCCTGTGCCTTATCCACTTGCTCTTCATCGCTACTGCTGGGGATTTCATCATCACTAGAACAAAACATACGCAGACTAAACACCCTACACCTCTCAAAGGCAACGTGTGAATTCTTAATGGCCCCCCCGCTACCCCCCATTCTTTTTCCACACCATGGTGATATTTATGGCAAAAGACCCAGAGTTTAGCCCCACCTCTGTTATCAGAAGGATTACAAAACAGACTTCCCACACCGGCAGAAGGAATTCAAAGGGTCATTTGGCCAGAGTGTCTGTCACTCAGATACAGCAGTAACTGAGAGAAGAACAGAGTGAGCATGGTCAGGAAGGCTGTGCGTCGCCCTGTTTGTTGGAGAGCTAAAGACAAAAGGATTCAGAAAGGTCTTGTCTTATTTTGTATTTACCTCTCAGTTTTTGATTGCTTTCCATCTACCAGATGCCTTGTGCCCGGGTATTGATAAAGCAGCTCATCCTGAAGGTCCACTAATACTTTCAGCAATGTCTCCAGGGCTTTACAACCTGCAGAACGAGACACAGGTGACAATCTGCCACTGATCCTTGCTTCTGGTGAAGACTTAGCTTTGCAGTGCTTAGTTTCTCATCTTGAATCTGAATTTCTGCCACAGCTACTGCATGTCCCATTAACTGCTCTCCTCCAATCAGTTAGAGATGTGGTTTTATCTTCAAACTGATTTATAGCTGTTAATGCCAAACACCATCATGCTGGGAAAGAACACTTCTTTCCTAAAAAGGGAGGAAAGGAGGCAGGACTGCCTCCTAAACATCTGTCTGGCTGCATATCAGGAGTATGCTCATCTAACGTTTCATCGACAAACATTCAGACTGCAGAGTCTAAAGGATTAACATATTGAAGAAGCAAGTACTGTGTGCAGAAGTGTCTGATGGCACACGCATACAACAACAACCTTTTTTGCTGACTCACTCGTTTCTCTCCTGTGTTAAGTTCTGCCGTAGAGGCCAGCTTCAGTTGAATAATATGAAGTAACAGGAAACAACACAAGGGAAAATGTATATATGCACATCCCATCTCAACTTGACCCCTGACTCTTCTTTCTTGTACATAATGTGCATGTTATAGGGAGCAGAAGGAGGGAAGACAAGAAGAGAAACCAAACTCCCGCAGGGCTGTGACTACCGCTGTGCTCGCCACGCAGGAGGTGTAAGAAATTAGATTGTAAGTAAAATTAAATGTACCAAGATCTGATCAATGGGGGAAACTTAAACAATGACCTGGCAAGTTTAATGAGAAGATTCTGATCAGAAAAGCAGCACAGCGGGCCCAGAGATCCTTAGAAAGAGAGAAAGTGAAGAAAAGATTGGGGTGGAGAGCTGTACAAAATGATCAATACATGGTGTGAAGGTTAGTTTTACAGGGATGAGTAGTTGCTTTCCAGGGTATCTGCAGGCACAAATCTTGAATGTAGATCTGATGCTGTATATCCAAAGGCTTTTGAAGCAGACAATTTTCCTGTATCTGTGCAGACGCAGAGGAAACTATCTCTGTTCCAATGATTTTATGTTCTCCAAGGACACACAGTTGCAGCTGACCATGGGAAGGGTTAACTGCACACTGTTGCAGCATCTGTTCTTCAAAAATAGTTCTTTTGTGGCAACCAACAAGCCTCCCTGCAGATCGCTCTGATATAAAACAAGTGTTTGTCTAGGCCTATACAAACTCTCCCTTTGTACTCTGCTACACATCAATCACAGGGTCAGCTCTTACAGGTAGAACACTTAGCACGCTTCCATCCAAAAACCTAAACTGAACTTTACACAGATTCATTTATATTTACCCGACACTGGTATATTGCCTTGTACGTTTACAAAGAGGCACCACAGAAAGGGGAAAAAAATGCACCACTTGAAGGAAGGTAGCACACCGCTCCAGGATCTGTTTTCTTGCAGGATACGTTCACACAGGCTCGGCTTCCCCCCCACACCCCCGGAACACGCATCCTCACGGGGCAGCTGTAACCCTGGCTGACACAGCACCTGGATTTGTCCGAAGGGCAGGAGGAGTGCTGGGCAGTGGGACGTTCCCCAGAGCCTCCCCTGGTACCTCCTCTGCCAGCTCCTCCGCCGACGTGAAGTCAGTGGGGCTGCCTTGCTTAACTCCCAAACCTGTTCTTTTCTTTGTAGTTAGAGCAACAGAATGGAGAGAACTTTTCGCCACTCGATTTCTTTCTTTTTTCCTTTTCTTTAATGGAGGACACAGAGATCATGGATAGAGTGAACAGCAAATCTTCATCAGCCAGACAGAGACAGTGCAAGCAGAAATCAGCCCAGACATTCAGAGGTCTCAATCTCCCGCATGTTACCAGTGTGATACTGCTCAGTTGTCACCATCTTCAGATAAATTACAGCCTGACCTCAGTAACAGGAATGTCAAGGAGAAGATGCTTTAAGATTTTGTTGCAGATCAGCTGTTGGACTCATCCTCCCACAGCCTATGGTTCATTATAAATACGTTCTGAGAACTCTTCTATACAAACCTATTAACGGATTAGGTTTGCCGCACTTGTAAAACAGTCGTGTGTTAGCATTAAAACAATTCCAAGAGACAAACAGACAAAAGCCCTTAAAAATGCATTTGTTGTATGTGTCTGCAGCTAAAGCACTGCTCGCAAAAGGAAAGTGCCCCCACCCTAGCCTGAGCACACAGCTTACAACAGCAAAATCTTTCCCGCTGCCTGCAACACAGCTAAATGTCCCCAGAGCTTCCGAAACTGTTTATTTTCTACCCGCTGCCTATCCTCCAGCAGCAGAGCTAATGCACCCCAGGCGGCTTTGATCCTGCCAATTACAACTGGAGGAGCACTCTGGCTCTTCTGGGGTATAGCAGGGCCACGGCAAAAAAGCAAGGAATAAAGACAGGCTCAAGCTCCCCCAGGCTATGAGATACGGACCCCAACAGAAGTGAGGATGGGGAGCAATTTTATTCGGAGTTGAGGGGAAGGAGATGGCAGGGGAAGACAATGACCGTGCGTCTAACCGGGTGGGAGGGCTAATTATTCCAGACAGTGGCTTCATCATGAGCCTCTTACAGCTGGGTAATTTCTGTGTTTTCAGTTCTTGTGTATTTAATAGCATTATCAGATGGCATTCTCATTGTTACTGTTGGGTGCTTAAGTGTGCTGTAAACTCAACTTCAGAAGCCAAGTGTCACCCTCCCCTGCCTTCTTCCCATCCAGCCCTGCCTGATACAGTTCACGTTTAATTCCAGAAGGGACTATTTTCTTCTCCCTCTTCATCTTCTCTTCCCTTTAATGCCCTCATTTGCCTTTACACTGTCTGCTTTGGGGAAAAGACTGAATCCATTTATGAATGAAGGCAGCATAAAACAGAACTGTTTCACAGATGCGAACTGTGTCATTCTGAACGAAAGCTGGACGCTAACCCTCCTGCTCTCCTACCCCCATCCAGCACATTTTTTTTTTTTTAATGCTGCTCCTTCTCTGAAACAGACAATTAAACAGAAGAGAGTCACAAACATGAAGCTTTCAAGCACACCAGTACATTAAGGCAACCAACGCACTGCTTTCACATGTGATAACCATCAGGTTTGTACCTCCTTCTCCCTTCCCCGTTCTGTTCACAGAACAAAGCCAGCAATACCTCTAAGAGCACAGGCAATGCCACTCCTGACCACGCAGTCACCATTGTGGCCTGCCCCTGCCACGAACTGATGATTTTTAGCTTCTAAAGCTTTTGGGACCAAGAAGATATCGATGGTATAGTTTTCACAAGCACCACAAACCGGCCAAGGCTGAACCAACGCTGTTAAAAGTTCGACGACTACCCTCCCGCCGCTCATTCACCAACAGGATGATGCTGATGCCAACAGCTTACTCCCACTGTACTCCGCTAACGCTGCCATCAGCATCACTTCTGGGCGTTGCTCTATTGTGTTCAGCCAACTACAGATGCTCCAACCTCCCCCCATGCCCCTTCCCAGCCCAGTGCACCCGGCAGCGCGTCGCGATATGGAGAACTCTCCCAACCTGACTGCAGGCACAGCCCATCACCCCCGTTAACCCCAGTCTGTGCCTCTTCCACCCCTTCTCTCCCACTCTCTGCTGGCAATTTTGGTGCATCTCTCATAATCTACAGTGCAACGTGCTGGTGTAAATATTCCATTGTATCGACATCGGTGTCACAATTAACACCTTTAACACTGAGCCATACATCATCAGTGAAAGAAATCTCAAAACAATCTCCTTTTCCAGGAGTTATTTCTGCATGTCCAACCTGTTTTTTGAGGACAGGTGGCTCAGTACTGCCTTAAAAACAAAAGAAGCTGGATCCCTTTATGGCATTTCAGTAAGAGCAACTGAAATCCCCCAAGCACCAACTCATACTCCGTGTGTAGGAGATGCCAACTAACCCCAGGACAACATGCAACCCTTCCTTCCGTCAAACCTTTTCAAAGCTGCCCTTTGGGAAAGAAAAAAAGATTCTGAGTGGGATCCATCTGCAGCCGCTCCAAGTACACAGCAAACGTGGTATGAATATAACTTCCAGCTTAGATGGGACTCAGAGTGTCTGTGGTGAGACGCTAACTTGTAAGAGTCACTTTTTAAGAGTCCATGGGAGCCCCTTCATTTTGTGTATAGGAGTGAAAAAGTTGTTCCAGATCCAGCAGACAGCATATCAATCCACCAAGAAAGCTGGGAGCCAGTATCAGTAAATCAAAGTGTGCCTTTCTGTTAATACTCTCTCATATGTTCTCATTTTATACATCCCTTCACCCAGTCAGAAAGTAGCCCTGGAGTATTTAGCTCCATTCAGGGAGAGCACCGCCATGTATCAAAGTGTCAGGAGACCCACCAGAGATGAAATCTGTCCTACTGCTCTCAAACCACAAAAATCAATTTTGTCAATGCCAGTGGTTACGGACAAACCGGCTGTGCTGCTGGCATCCCCCCTCCACGGGGGGTGGCTCCCGGCTGCGGGGTACCGACCCCCCTCCCGGGCTCTCCCCCCCGGCACGCAGAGGGCAGCCGTGCCCCCCCAGCGCCCCCCCAGCCCCAGCCCCGCCGTCGCTGGGGACTTGCAGGCACGGCAGCTCCCGCGCTCGCCCAGCGCCGTAAGGTCAGCAGTTCTACAGCGAGGCAGCTTCCCGCGCAGAAAAATAGCTGCGCTCTTTTCCGTGACCTCTAAAAATGGGGTCTCATTTCATCTTCCCAAGCAGCTGCGGAGAGCAGCAGCTGGCGCGGAGCGGCGGGGAGCGGCCTCACGCAGCGACGCTTTAAGTCGACGGAAAAAAGCCGGTGCCTCAAGGCCAGGCTTTCAAAGGTATTCACAGAGAGCCGAGCAGATTCCCAAAACTGCTCCGCCAGGCAAAGCTCCTCCCCACCTGACCCTGGTGCATCCAGCCAGGAGATTCGGAGTACGCCCGTCAGGGATGGAATCCTAAAAAGTGGGGCAAAACTCCCAGGGTTTTCGCTCCCTTACAGGGCGCGACGGGGCCCTGCTGCGGCAGCGCTCCCCGGCAGAACGGTGCCCGCCTGCTCCTGGGGACCCACCGCCCACAGACACAACCACCGTTACCGCGATGTGCCGGCACCACACACCGCACGCACAGGACACGGCTGAAATTCAGAGCCTACCCCAAAGCTGGAAATTACCTGCTTTTTCCCCCCTCAATTAAATCTGAGGATCTGGCATCGCAGGAATATCATCGGCGTGCAAGCTTTTGATTTTCCATCTCCCTCCACAGGCTGTAATGAAGTGCTCGCACGGAAAAGCTGGAACAACGCTGGTGTCTGAACCACGGCATGCAGAGCAAAAGCTGAGCTGCCAAATATCGGGAGAGTTCCCCCTGCCACCGGGGAGGGTCACCGTGTCACCGCTGCCCGGGCGGGCGCAGTGCCCAGCGCGCCCGTCACCTTGTGCAAATAAAAAGAAGGAGAGGAATCAAACCTCCTTCATTTTAATAGCGGTACGTAACGAAAAGTATCTTTCTCAGGTACACGCATTTATCCCAACATTCAGATGAAGAGGGGAAATTTTCACTCCTTTCAAACGGCTGTGGGACAGGAGTTAAACTACAGGTCAAAATGGCACTCAATACACTGGCCTGAGAACAATACTTCTCATTCAAATCCACAAGCCAGCCACTTGCACTAGTCATCCCCAGCAATTAATCCCCCAAGAAACACGTTTGATTAAATCTTTTCAAGCAAATCCTTTGCTTTGCTTTTGTTAGTTCACTTCTTGTCAACATCTATTAAAATATGCCTTTAATTCTCCCACAATCTTAAAAAACACCGATTCCACTGTCTTCAACTTTAATCAACTGTATGGCCGGCATTTTTCATTTCATAATAATGTGCTGTTTGGAATTCAAGAGGCAGGCTCAACATCAATCATTCGGCAAGAATTTTTCCACTGCAATAAATATGCAAATGAGGAAAGCCAGTCAGTCGTATTTCAGGCCCGACTTGCTAGTGTTTTAAAAAAGACACAAATTTATTAATTGCCGTTGGCCAGCGGAATCCTATTACTTTGGGCATTGATTACAAAGCTGTGTGAGTGATTATTGTGCAACTCGCAGGCTATCCAGGCATGAGGAAAAATTATTAAAGCAAGGCAGAGATTATCAACTCAGAATAACAATAAGCCTTAACATTTTAGGCCTCTAACTTCTTCAACAAAGAATTACACCAGAGCTCCAGTGTATCATAATTCTGAAGTCTGTCAGTATTACTTTTGGAGCTTGCTCTATATTCCCAACAGCAGAGCAACGTTACCAGCCAGGAAGAGGCAGAAGGAATTCCTCCAGGTATTGCATCTTAAACATGGGGCTTTGGACAACAGCTTTTCTGTAATTCCCGCTGTGGAACTAACTGCAGGAGGAACAATATGACACAGGCAGGCCTTTCGCTATCTTCAGATTTGCACCCCTCTACGTCCTGGTGCCCCAAACCCAAGATGGTACAGAAACAAAAGGCTACTGGTAAGTGTAAGACAGAAGCCCTAAGAGCCAGCCTAGACTAAATTATAGGCTAGCTGCAAGCCCTTTGCCAGCAGAGAGTGATCTGATTTTTTTAGAGGTGGTGTAGTTACGTATACATTTCTCACAGCCTTCAGCTGAATCCTTGCACAAACCAGTTGTAAATCTGTCCAGGTTATTTTAGGAAATTATGGGAGTAACATTCTCTTCACACTTCCCAAAGCACTTAGTTTGTGGAATTTTATCAAATGATAGTATGAAAAAGGCCAACTTTTCTGCTGATTGCAATAAAAAGGTCTGCTCCATACCGAAGGCCCAATTTGCTGGTTCCATTGGAATGCAAATGATGCAAAAGCCTTTGCAGAGGGGAAAATTGTATTCCTTCAGCACAAAGGAGCCAATGCTGCAAACCCCTTTCACACAAGCAGTTCAGCTGACTCCTGAAGAGTTACAGAAAGGACTCAATTTAGCCCTTTCACTCTAATATTACTGCATTTGACAGTAAGGACAACAGGATCAGACACAGATGAGTTTGCTAAAAGTAAAGAAAATAACTAGATGCAACAACAGAATAAAAGGCTTGGTATTCAAAGATTTTATTAGTGGGGACTGGGGGAGGGGGAAAGCTGAGAAGGGAGAGAGAGAGAAACACTTCCATGAAGTTCATGCTCTACTGATTCGCCTCAACCGTCATCTTTTGATATCAGCCCAAACCAGGGAGGGGACGGGGCTTGTAAAAATGAGATTTATAAAAACTGATGTTTTACATTACTGTAAATGTAAAGAAGCTGACAGCATGCATTCCCATCTCTGCCAGGCAGGAATCCCCAAGTACATATGCAAGAATGAGAAAGGAAGAGGAAATGTGAAATTTCATAGTTATCTAGATATTAAGGCCAGAAGGGAACATTAGCCCATGTAGACTGACCTCCCCATATAATACCAGGCCATTAATTACATTTATCATGACAAGCACTGAGTTTCCATCTCAAGGTAACCAATTGCCAATTAATCCGAGTTAGCTGACATTTGCACATGCTTGCCTGGATGCTTTGCAAGCCTTTGTTTCCCTGCACCTTGTTTGTGGAGTATGCAGACTAACATGCACAAGTATTTAGCTAAACTCAATTTAATTAGCTATTAATTATCTTGGGAAACTTAAGTGTTGGCAAACCCATTTGACGTGTTTAAAGTGTGGCATAATCCCACAGCCCAGAGTCCGGGTGTATCAGGTCAACAACTAACGGCCTCTCCTAGTGTTCCTTGCACTAGAATTTAAGACAGCTTTAAAATAAACCTCAAACGCCAATAGCGTCCGGCACATATGGCTATGGAGATAACCTATAAAATGGGAGCATTTCAATTTTACCACATCTATACAAGAGAAGCAGACAAAAATTCTGTTCAAAAAGACTAAATACCACAAGCTAAAAGCCTTGGCACTCAGTGAGGAAGGGCAAGAGGGCTTTTTTTCTGAAAAAACCTGCATGTTAAATAAATATCCTGCACTTCTCCACTACTTCCCACACAGAATTTCTCAGCAATTTACAGACAGTATAACGACAAGCCACAAAATACTTTCTTGCACCTCACACAGCCCAAATTGTGCACGCACACAAAAGATCACACACCCCCATTACCCAACTAAACAACCACAAACAACAACAGAGCTCCACAACTGAGACCTGTGCCTTTTTCTAAAGCTTTTCCCTTCATATCTCTTCCCTTTCACTCACTGGCGCGTATGCAGAATGGCCACCCATGAGCCCGGGAGCTTATAACCCTACTGACCCCAGTTTTTACCAAAAGCTCTCCACACCATAGGATCATTACAACAAAATCTACAAAAAATGGTCTGATTCATTCATTTATTTTAGTCGAGAGAAAAGTCTTCATTAATGTCAACAGCCTTTGGCTCAGTCCCAAAAAGAGTTGAATACATTCTTCATTAGATCAGAGAGGAAAGGTGAAATCTGGGGACACCTGCATCCCCAGCCATTTAAATCAAATTCAACCCTGTGTGAATTGACAAGCACGGTGTTTTTTGTATTCATAAAGTGTCTAGACTAATACAATTCAATTAAAATGAACTACCAGTTTTAAGGGGGCTAGATCTGATCACAATAATTTACTCAGGCTTGAAACCCGGTTCTGCTGTCACACATTTGTGCAGGCTCCCAGTAAAATCTTCAAAGCAAGAATATATTTAAGTCCATGATCTTGCCTATCACCAATTAATCCTGTAACTGCTCTATGCCTCTGGAAACTGTGTAATCTGCCTATGCCTCAGTTCCTCCCCCACTCCCCTGTGACACCTACCCGGCTCTATATTAATGCATTATCATCTCCAGATGTACATATGGCTACCTTTTAGTTTTAGAAGTGATCCACGAATAGAGACGATAACAAAATTATGAGCGAATTATTGGCAGCTGATTCCCGCAGGCTTCTGAAAAATCCCGAGCCCGTGTCAATAAAGCACATTTCATCTGACATGTTTTCTCTAACCAGATGCGTAAAATGACAACCAGGCGCAGCCGCGGAGCGAGGCGGAGGGTGAGCCCGTCAGAGGGAGCATGCGGCACAAGCGGAGAGGAGGACGCCTCGCCAGACACATCCCCGCTCACAGGAAGTGGAACAGGTTTCCCCCGTACCTAAAGCAGCCTTGATCTTATCCAAGATTAGTCAGTGCTTAATCAGCCTCTTCGACAGGACTCACCTCGATGTTGCACAGAATGTAATTTTTTTGGTGTTGAAGGTCAGGAATTAGAGTGACAGAACCCAGAAAAAAATCCTCTAATAAAAGACACTGAGAACATACAAACAAACGTACACTACATAGATACTAAATAGAATCATTCCCTCTGTCTTGAGTCTCTTTTCAGCAAAATACTACAGAAAATAAAGACATTCAGTGTGGAGCATTCATACAGAAACGTTTAATATGCAAGAATGTAAAACCAGAAAACACACAGCATCTTCGGAGGTCTCCTGCTGGCAATGAATGTAAGTGGGATTCTTAATCACAACCTTAAGAGGCCTTGTCCACAAATGTGCTGTTTAGTCACAAGCCACAGATATTTGTCACGGGAGCAGTTAACCAACCTGGTATACCAAGAGCCCAGCTCAGGCAATTATTATAAAGGTTCACACAGGTGGAGGTGGAAGCACAGTCCTTTACCAGTACATTCCCTACAAATGCACCTATCTCCACCCCAGAAACAGACATTTCTGGGTCAGACAAAGTGTTTGGACTAGACTGCACATTTTAGAAAAGTCAGCATCTTCATTTCCCGGAACGCACCAAACACCCAGCCCTGGGCAGTCCTAGGCGAGTCCTGCAAAGTTTTAAAAGTGCTCCTTTCAGCTCTGCTTTGCAATAAAATATAATTAAGTAGCAACCATTGGGTAGCTGCACCTGAGACACAGAACACCTTAAGGGAGTAACAAATCAATGTGTAATAGAAGTTATCCAAAGACTGACTCTGAGTTGAAGGAACTGGCTACAGTAAGATTACGGACAGTGAGTTGCTTCCTGCAAACTCCGCGTGTAGTTCACACTCATCTCCCCTGTTCCATCTTTCCACGCCTTTCTTTTGAATAAGGCCTCTTCACAGCACCTCATTTAAAACACACATTGAAGGACACAGAAGGTGCACATGCTCCAATATGCTGCAGTCTGGACTCAGTACGGAGAAGGAGAGGCAGGACTGGGAACCACTGTGCAGGCAGCAGTTGCCATTCCCCAGTTCGAGGTACAACTGCACCCCTAGAGCGGCCACAAAGCAGCACACCGCGTAATGCCACGCAGGCGGCGAGGAGCACTGCTGGTAGGGTACAGAAAGGGACTGATCCGCATTACATTGAATTTATACCCAAGAGCCAAAATGCACAACTGCCCTGCCCTGGGGCCCCGGTGCGGCGTGCCCGGCGCGAGCAGGGTCAGGCACCACGGCTCCGCTCCCCGGCTGCCGGCCCCGCACCGCCCCGGCCGCAGCCCACGCTCACCGCTGCGGGAACGAGCCCAACCAACAGGTCTTCTGGCGGGACCTCAAAGGGGACACTAGGGAAATGCTGTACGATGGGGGAACCAAGGTTCCGTTTGGATAACGCACCCTCCTTGAACACCAGGAATACTGGAATTGTGTTCCGTGCACGGGCGCAACGCCACCAGCTCCTGGCCGCAGAGAACGTCCACGGACGATTCATCTAGAGTAACATCACCACGACCAGGAACATAAGGCACAGCTGACTACAGAAAATACAAATTCAAGTTCAAACATCGCCGCAAGTTGGAAAAGACGCACAAATTTCAGCAGAATTTAAAAAGCTGTATATAGTTTTGTGTCTATTAGCAGCAGACAAGGCACTGTGCTGAAAAGTTCAGGCCGCTGCTGGGCAGAGCTCACTGCTGCTGCTCCATTAATAACCCAGGCAGGTTTGGGGATAACAGCCTTAGGAGCACATGGAGCATCTCATTTGATTTTTTATCTGATTCGCTTTATTCAGGTTTATTTTCTTATTGATCACAACCTTTGTATAACTTCTCCACAGCTCTACAAAGTATAAGGAACAGTTAATATTTGTTGTCCCCACTTTTGTTCTTTCAGCGAGCCAACCCATTCTTACAGACCCGGCATGTCTACCTTTCACCAAAACCAGTATTTGCTCCATTTCTCCAAAACAACTTATCTTGAGCTTACGCTGAAGAATAGAAATGTGGGATTTCAGCATTTTCTCTTTATCCACTGACAGATGGAGTCAAAGCGAAAAAAAAAAAAACACAAAAATTCAGCCAGTAGTTTATATTTCAGGGACCTACTGAACTCTTGGAAAGTGAAAGATATACATATCAAAACATACACAACTACGCATCCCTTTACAGCCTTGCAACCTCCATCAGCAACTGCCTTCTGCAAGAGCCTCACCTGGGTTTCTGTATGTCTCTAACTCCTCATTTCACCAACTAAAAACTGAAAATAACACATTATCCTATTTAAAAGCTAGAATTGCCAGCTCATTTTGTGAAGCATGAAGTACTAGTCACAGAAACATTGCCAGCTTAGTATTTTTAACCAGAATTACAAAGAGGAAGTAATTAAAATAGAAGAACAGAGCTACATGACTGGGCAGCCCAGCTACCCAGGACACATACAAAAGCTTCTAGCCTTTGCTGACTGAGAGATATCATTTCCTAAAGCTCCTGTTGCCCCCCAGCCCCCACAATTAGCCATGGAGGTTTTCGTCACTGAATCAAAATTGAACGTAACAAGCCCCAAACCCAGGAACTGTTTAACTCCTGACACTGGATGTGGCTTCACTAATGTTGCTTCCACCTCTTTTTTGGCTCTTTCTTGCCCTTGAGATAATTTTTGGTGACATTTTCATGAGATCCCCTTCTAACCTTCCTCCTCCTTGAAAACATACATAGAAATATGAATGGCAGGCATGCAATCTGTGCAGAGACACAGCACAGAAACTTGCACCTTGCACTCTTTTTCTATGTAAATAATGCAAGGATCCTGCGGGAACATGCCAGGGATTGGAATTTTTAATTAATGGGTCTCTTTAATGTGCAAATCAGGAGCAGATTGCAAATTCTGACTTGCATTGATTATGAAAAACATTAATTGAACGTGCAAGACCCCAAACAGAGGCAACATCTCAAGCCCCGGACTAGACTGGAAGATATGGTGCAAGAGAATACAAATGTATCTTGGAGAAACAGCCCACTCCAGGCAGCAGCACCTCAGAACCGTAAGCGGTGGGAGTTCACGTGTGCAGTGCATTAAACGTTAAACATCTGCACTGCACTCAGAGCGCAGGCACCGTGCTTTCGGGATTAAAAACCACTCAAGACTTCCTCTGTGGATGCAAAACAGGAATAAACACAAGCTCCATGACCACAGGTTGGTCTCCAATTTGTATGTAAAAAGGGTGACAGAAAAAAATTTGGAATATAATTAAAGATTAAAAAAAAAAAAAAAAAGGGAAAGAAAAGTAAGACAGTGCAAACAAAGCAATGCTGTCTCTTTAAACAGAAATTCATCCTATATAAATTATGGCCATAAACTTTTCCTGCAGTGCAGCCTAATTAATTCTTGTTCTATACACAAAGGGAAATGCTGGGTGACAAATGGGTGTGAAGCCTGAAAGCTGCCAGGTCTGCAAAACATTTTCTACTTCAATTTATAAGCAATTTTGCAGTAAATCATCCACCAGAACCTGAGATCTCAGGAACCCAAGACTGTCCAAAGCACGTTGTATCATTTAAAAAAAAAAAAAAAAAAAAAAAAAGAAAAAATTTTGTAAAAGATTACAAAAATAATAAATTAAACACTTGAGGTCTTGTAACCTCCAATCTCAAAATTTGGAAAACAAGCATGACGTTACCATTTTCACCCATATTTGGCTTTAAAACTGCAAATGTATAGAGCATTGCCATCTACTCTTTAACACAATTATACCCAAACCCTCAGGGAATTTCAATACCACCATGAGCTGCACAGAGGGTTGTCACAAGTGGGAAATACCACAGAGACGAATATACAAAGGACCCTTTTCCATTTAAAAAAATTCACCCTTCCTGTGAGCACAGAGCAGAAGTTTCACGAGCAACAGAAGGCCTTGGGATAAATTCCCAAAAGCGTTCTGGGGCAGCTTTCAAAGGGACTTGCCCAGGTCCTCTGGGAGCGCTGGGGGCCGAGGCCTCTCTGTGCCCTCCTGCTTCAGCACGCTACAGCGAACACTGAGACTCTGGATTTCTGGCACCAACTGCTTTGTGCAACTTCAACACCAAATCCTTTCCTCCTATTCAATGAAGATAATGAAATCATGCCAAATGTATTCTGTGGATTTGGAAAGCAGTGCTAAAGCTTCCCTGAACGCAGAGTATCATCCAGTCCAAAACAATGTCAGTGTCCTGATTATCCCAACTCCCGTCCAAGACGGAAGCACATCACGTACAATGGATCCACCTCAACATTCAGTATTTACAAAGTCCTGTCTTCTGCCTGTCTTTGAACTTACTCATGCACAGTTCTTCTCATTTCTCCTGGCTGGTATCACAACTGGGGTGAGAACTCAGGAGTCCAGAAACGCTTACCCAGCCCACAACATCACCGTTCAGAACCAAGTAAAAAACTTTATTTCTGTAGAAGCCACTAAACCACTCGAGTGGCTAAAAATTATAAGTTTTACTGGAAGCTGATTTATAATAAGTGAGATTTTCCCCCCCCCCACCTCATAAATGAAGGTGCATCAATTGATGAACTTTAATTATCATGTATATTTTCAGAAAGGACTTAGTTTCACCTCCTGAACTGACAGGTCACAGCCCTGTTATCCAGGCAGAAGCTCCGTGCGTGAAGATGTAACACAGCTCAGACTGCCCACAGGGAAAAGCTCGGGCTGTTCATTAGCCATACAGCCCTCTCGCAGGGCCCAACGCAGCGAAGTGAGAGAGAAATGGGCCTTTGCCAGGTAACGCCACCAACTACATCTCTAGTCTTTGATAAGATCTTCGTGTGTAAGTTTACTCCTTATTTTACGCTTGGCGTTTTCCATCTTCTAGAAAAAGCATCTTGTAGGGCAGTGAAAGATAGCTGCACTGGACAGTAGTGTAGCTCATTATAAATTACTTTATCTTACCTACTCTAATGTACAATTACAGATTGTATTTTAAAAAAATATAAGCTAAAAAAAGGAATATAGATTTGGTCCCTTGGAGAACCACCAGAAGACACTAAACAAGTGTAGTAGTAGCAGAACATTCCTGAGTTCACTACCTCCCATCTGTGAGTCCAAGCTCTTCCTCTGCTAACTCTGCCCAGGTCACTCCAGCTTTATTTTCTTCCTGTCCTCACAGATGAAATACAGAACACAAACCCAGGCTATCAGGAACATCAGAGTACACTACTGTAACTTTCCTGCCCAGATTATGAGGAGGGTGGGGAGGGAATCACTGAGCAGTTATTAACAGTGGATTTTCCTTTAGTGTTCTGGACAACTGCAAGATTAGCCTCTCTGCTGTACCGAGTACAGTATTATACTCCATGTTCTTGGATGTATTTTGCTTATGGGAAATATCAAAATGTCAACCATTGTTTCTGTTAAAGGTCTTTAATGATATTGCGTTTTAGACCTGTAATGAAACATGGTGCTTGGTGCAGTTTGTAATGCATCTCATTAAATACATTAATAACATGTATTTCACTGAAAGGTCAGCTTAGTATTGTCGGGAGTTCGCCTTTTTTTCCTTAATCACTTCATTTAAAGCAGCAGAGCTAACTTTAAAACATAATGTATCTCACCTGCTGCAACCCCAGCTAAGCTGATTAGCCACCATGTTCAGACCAGGTGTAAGCCGTAAGACAACGGGGGTGTAGGGGCAAGATTCAGGGTCAAGTTCCGTGACGGTGAAAGTTCCTAACTCAATTTTAAGATGACTTGTGCCAGCCAGCCCAGGTCAGATTTTCTCAACGTGCAGCATGCAGAGACTGGCACGTGGCGGCCGACTGGACACACGGGCGCAGCGAACCGGGCGGTTCCGCTGACGCCGCCGATGCCCAGCACCAAGGGCTGCAGACACCACCACCGTGCTTCCTGCCGACTGGCTCACGCGTGGGGGCTCCTCGGGATCCTCCCCGGGGCGCCCACCTGCGGAGCTGAAACGTTCTGGAAAGCGAGCAGTATCTCAAGATTGGGAAAGAGGAAACAGAAGTGAAAGGGATAACCAACCTGGCAAGCTTTAAGATGCTACTGGGCTTTATCGTTATTATTCAGAATCACTGGAAGAACGTCCTATGAAGTTCACTAATTTCTGGTCAGTGGGATCAGAAAAAAGAACAATCTGTGTATAAATACTGTCATCTGGGTGGGTTTTGACAGAAAACAACAAACAGGTCAGGGAGAAATGGACCCCAACTGATACTTGCAGTAGTTTGCAATTATTCTTAAGGATAACATACCAGCCATTTTATCTCCCTGTATATTTACCTTTAGGCTGTAAAAAAGGCGTCCAATTCTAAAAATTAAATAGACCGACAACACACTGAAGCTGAGTATTTTGCACTTATCAACTGGAGCATGCACATTATATTTGCCATATTGGAGAATCTACTACAAATCTCATCAGATCAGATCATTAATAGTGATCCTAAGAAATAAACAGACGAAGCAGCTCCAAGCTGAAAAGATACTTGCTGCCACCCTAACAGCACAGGCCCTCTCCTTTGTGATACATCACTCCTGGTTACAGCAAGTCTTTGCATTCACTGACCCAGCACAAAATTGGTACCACAAGGTGGCTCTGGACAAAGAAGCATCCCAACTCTGCACCAAACAGCAACAACCAAACCGATTGTTTCTAAGATACAGCATGAAACTTAAATTTGAGAAGCAAATATCGATCCCCACGTGAACTCCAGAAATAGCAGCAGGACCTGAGCTGAGTCTTACCAACATTACGTAAGTGACCAGAGGCCACCAGCAGAGATCAGCAAGGCATACAGACGTGGGGGGGATAGGAGATATTCTCTTTGTCTGGGGTAGGAAACAGTTTTTGGTTTCGGTTAGCATGGTACCTAATTAATAATTAAGGTCATACAAACTAACAGCTAATACTACAGACACCTGCAACTCAAAGCCATCACTTTCCCACTAACACTTCCCCACACAGGCAAAGCATACTGGCTACAGCAGAATCTACCCAAAGTAGAAAGACTGAAAAAATTCTTACAGTTCTCGACAGCGTTGTCAAATTCTTGTCCCCCTTCCTTTCTGAAGGCTGGGTAAGCATCTGGCTGTGGGAGTCGGTTGACTGTTACAAGCGCCTTCTGCATCTTGATTCTCCCTTCCAATAGTTGATCCCACAATGCTTCATAACAAAGAGAAAACAAAACAATTACTTAGCAAGCCAAAGCATCTGCTCCTTGTGAAGGAGCTGTTGTCTTAACAGCACAGGCCCTCCCCTCTGTGCTACGCTACTGCTGGTGAGGGCAAATCTTCGCATGCGCCGACCCAGCACAAAATTGGTACCACAAGGTGTCTCTGGACAAAGCAGCATCCCATCCTACGATCCTGACTGCAGTTCTGTGATCCACAAAAACAGTCATCCCTTTGCTTTACTGTTTAAAAACACATTCCGCAAATTCAGGTTTGATGGTTTAATAGGGCAAATAGGAAAATAAAAAAAGCACTCGGCATTACATTTTGGAAAGAAACAGAAGCAGCGTCACCACCAATGCACAGCACGACCCGTGTAGGAAGTCCCTATCCCCAACAATACTACAAGTATATTCAATAATGGTTCAATTAAGCCAGTGGATAAATACACTTCATAATATGAGATTTTGCAGCAGCAGTGACACCAGCTTGCATAGCAGATTTGGCAGAACATTTGCAAATCACTAGGGCTGCTCTAGCATGCACATGCAGTATGCTAACAGCATGTTAACATGCCAAAGTGGTTCCTAACATGGCCAGCTTCTACAGTGTCAGCAAGGTGAAAGTCTTGTCAAAACACAAAGCAAACATGCACAAACCTAGCTGGTTCTTCACAGCTTTTCCTTTTTCTACTTCTTCAGCCTCTTGTCCTTTTGAGAATGTCATCACCCCCCCATCATCTTCAATGTCTTTGGTTTCCTTTATATTGTCGTGGGTTTCACTCCCATATTCCTCCTCCTCCTCCTCACTTCCTTCTTCCATGCTGGCATCATCTTCATCTTCCCCCTCAGTGCTTCCTCCATCATCCATCCCCTCTGTAAATTTCTCAAAGTCTGTGATATTCTGGAAACTGAACTCTGGTGCCTTGGCCTTGACAGACGGATCTGTCTCCTCATTGTCTTCCAAGCCATCCTCCTGGTCACTGCCAGCACTGCTGGGCTTCTCCTTTGTTTCACTGCCTAAGCTCCCATCCTCTTCTGAATCTTCACTGCCGCTGTACCATTCATCTAATTCTTCTTCAGCTAATAATTAAAGGAGAAAAAAAGTTACTTATTTACCAGCAAGATGTGCCACTTTACAGTATGCATCATCAATAGCTACAGGTTGGGGCTATTTGAACTCCAACCTCCATTTTATCTGTGTATGATGTTACTCTTTGTTTCGGCTAAATAATGGAAACACAAGGCCGTATCTACAAAAAGTTCTCAGATGATATTTTCTGCAGCAACGATTAGGTGATCCACGGCTTAGCTTTCCCATGAAACAATGACATGATAAGCAAACAAGGTGGTCAGAATTTACTAGAAGCATTTTTAAAATGAGAATCTGTACATACTTGCTGTCCCTGAGACATACTGACTTTAAACCGGGAGCTGTTTATTTTCTTCCACACAATGTGCAGTCAGTGCACTGAACCTCACCTTACACTCAGGTCACACTCTTTCCTCAATCTGTAGAAGTGACTTTCTCTTTGGGATTTCCCCTTTCCTCAGGCCAAAAAATATGGCCTGAATTTCAGGAAGGCACTTCGGGAAGATGTCCAACTTCAATTGTACCTGTTTACTGCCCTGTAACTGGGACCTGAAGTTTGTCATCTCGGTTCAGATGGCACTAGCTCAGTTAACATGCTAACATCAAATTTTGAGCAGTCCAGTGAAAAGGGAAAAGAAATGAGATTTCTTACCAGATCCTTCCTCAGCCAGAGCATCTCCCCAGAGTTCTTCTTGCAAAGCTTTGCGAGATGTCGCCTTCCCACTGTACCTTTTATCAGCTTCCAAGAGAGAGGCTGAAGCTTTTTTTCTTATATTACCAACAGGGAAAATGTCATCTGCAGTTTCATCCTCAAATTTGTCAATCACTTTAGCAACTGTAGCTGTGGGGAAAAACAAAAAAAGAGGAAAGGGTTGTCTAAACTGAACTGAATTTCAGACTAGAAGAACTAGCTGCAGGTAGGGGCCATGGAAAACTCCTCGTGCTCTACATACAAAAATGTACTGCAAAGGTGAGCTGGATGGCAACACGGCCTCACGTAAGAGTCTGGTTTTTAGGCTTTGACTAGGAGCAAGGCTCTTCGTGCCTCGTGAAGGAAAGCCACTACGCTAATTTTCTGCAAAGAAGAAAAAGTTGCTGGGGAATCAAAGGCAGAGAAAAATCCTCAAAGCTGGGTTTTGCGTAGATCACACCACCAGTCCTGCTGAGGAACTACCGAGTAAAGTAATACTTAAGATCTAGCAGAAGAGATAAGACAGTTTCAAGGGTATTTTTCAGAAAACATCCCGTGACTTCTCTGCAGCCAGAGGTGTTCTCCCACCTGCCAGGATAGCCTCTGCAGGAGGAAGGGAGCTCTTACACAAACTGACCAACTCCAACCTCCCTCTCAGTACTCTGGACTTCTCCTCATACAGGTTTGGTGCCACAGGGCTCACCTGCAATGTAGAGATCAATGTTTATTAACAAATGCCAAAGAAATCCTGATGAATTTTTTTTTTAATTAACATTGCCTACATTCACACTTTCTTCCCTGCCTCTTCTTTATTTCAGAGAACCTGCACAAATCACCAGATAAACTAAGCCTATCCAAGCCCTTTCACAGATCCACAAGGGTCTCATAAGAAGAGTAGTCCTCTGGGTGGAAGGCTCAGTAAAGCTGGAATGCCTTCACTCACTTCATGCTTACAGGTTAAATGAAGAAAACTACAATTCAGATGCACTTTGGCTTCCTGCTGTATATATGACCCACAGAAACATGTAAACATTTTACAATGGCTAAACAGAGAAAATAATTTCACTGTGGTTATCACCCTCTTTCACACCCATTTTCTCCAGGACACTGGAATGGAGCAGTCCAGCAAAGAGAACACATCATACCATACTCCCTCCCTGTTTTCATTCATGTGCAAGACACCCTGTATGCAAAATTACAGGGTTAGCTTTGTTCAACCAATTGAGTGATCCAACTGGCTGAACATCGCTAAGTGCTCTTTTAATGTGTGTTTAGAAATGTTAATGCCTCACATATAGTGTTTACTTGAGGCAGGGGGGAAGCAAAAAAAAAATTTCCTGCTCATAATCAAAGCAACAAGAGCAGGTCTAAATATAGTCACTGGAACTACAAGAGGATGGCAAGACGCTCCTCGGCACCAAGGAACAACTGGGCAAGAGGGGCAGATGCAGGATGACCTGAGGCACTCGATGGATCTTCTAGTATTTGCAGTCTTGGCCCTACTGAAGTATGAAGTCTGAAATGAAATCATGATTACTAAAATGGAAAAATGCTTCTGCTGACTACATTTATTTCCTCAAAGGTTACTACGATGTTGCTTACAAGTCACTATTGCTCTCGCATACAGTTATACAGAAGAACTGGGCTAAGCTACACGACTTTTACCATGACTGGTGCCTAGCACCTCCTAAAGCCAACTGGGGTCAGAGGGTGACGGTTAACTCGCTATCTCAAGAGGTGAGTGCAGGAACAGTGGGGCAGACGTGCCCTAGAGATGAGTCCTGCCCCACGGCTTGGCTGGTCTACTGACGCTGGAGAGACTGCTCCGGAGAGGGCAGGTCAAGGAAACGGCAGGCACCAGCCTGGGACCTCAGAAGGTGACATTGCCACCTCTGTCACGGGGAAAGGGAAAAACGCCTTGGAAATCACAACTATGGCAAAAAGTTGGTAAGCATGAAACAGGACCGGCGCAGCGCGCTGCGGCCTGCTCCCAGCGCCTGGCGTGCCGGAGAGGCCGCCGCCCGCCGCCGCCCCTCGCTGCCGGAGGAAGCCGCCCTGCCCCGGCGCCGCGCTTTTCCGTCTCTTTTCCGGGAGATTTTCCAGCCGGATCCGCTCCCCAGCCTGATGCCGCACACCGGGGCCTGCGCCGGGGCCTGCGCCGGGGCAGCCCGGCCCGGGCAGCGCTGAGGTAACTCCGTTCCCGGCCGCTGAGGTAAACCCGACCCCGGGGGGGGGGCGGGGGGCCCGGCTCCTGAGGCGGCCCCGGTGACCCGGCCAGACGCGGTGCTGTGGGGCGGCCCGGGGCTGGGGGGGGGCACAGCGGGGAGACCCGACCCCCGTCCGCGGCTGGGGAGGGGGAAGCCCGAGGCGCACGGCAGAGCTGAGGGGGCCCCGCTGCGGCACCACGTGCGGCCGCCCCGGCAGCTGCCCGGCCCATCCCCAGCCCGCCCACCGCCGGCCGCGGGTATTAAACCCTCCTCCCGGCCCTCCCTCACCTTCCTCCGCGTCGTCCTCGGGGTCGCGGAAGCTGGGCCGGGGGTTGAGCAGCTCCTCCAGCTGCCGCGCTAAGGGCGCCGCCATCTTGCCGCGGGAGGGAGGGAGGGAGGGAGGGAGGGAGGGAGGGAGGGAGGGAGGGAGGGAGGGAGGGAGGGGCGGGGCCGGAGCTTGCGGGCGGGGCCTGTGGGGGGCGGGGCCTGTGGAGCCCTGGGCCGGGCCGGGTCCTACCGCCCGCCGTCCGGCAGCGCGGGGGCCGGGCCAGCAGCCGCGGGCGAGCGGTCGCCCGGCGGGTCTGGGCGCCTCGCGCGTGCCCGCCCTTTGCCTGCCGGGCGTCTGGGCTATATAATAATAGCGAAAAATAGAAATAGACACAGCGATCCAGCGCGGCCGTGCCGAGCGGGGCGGCGGGGGGGGACCCGAGAGCTGGTCCCAGCGTGCCCGGTGCCCTGGAGCTGAGCAGCACGGGGGGAGCAGCGGCCTGGAAGCGAAGTCCTGTTACACAACGCAAAACATTACAACTATTTATTTAAGGCGACGTTGCACTTTTATTTTTTTTTTTTTTTAGCGCCGCTAGCTGCACTGAATCCAATTAATTTTTTTTTTTTGTCCCATATGCTGCACTGAACCCAATTAATTCTTTTCTGTCCCGTACATTAAACGTTTTGTGGCCTCTGTGGAAGTCAGAGTCCCTCTGACAGCAGCCAGAGCTGAAGGGCAGGTTCACCAGTTAACCCCAGTCCTTGTGCACAGATGGATCCTTACACCGGATTTACACCAACCTCACCAAACCCACACCAGCACCAAAGGTCCCCAGGTGCTTTTGCCCTAGAAGCAGTGGCAACGCGATGCAGGTGACCCGCATCCAGCATTAACGAACACCAGCTGGTTTGGGTTTGCCCGCTGCCGGTTTCTGGCTGCTTGGTTGGGCGAGGTGGCCCCAAAAAACAAGGTTACACCTGGAATTGGGGAACGGCCAATAGAGGCTGACACGTATTTTGCTACGAGGGAGCAGGGACCCAAATCAGCATCTTGAAACCTGAGTTGCAGAGGTAGGTCTGAACTTCGTGACCCCGCAACAAACAGCTTCAGGGGGGTCGGGATTGGGGCTTTCCACACCAAACAGTTTCAGGAGGTCGGGATTTGGGCTTTCCACAACCGGCGTTGGGGTTTTGCCAGCGAAGGTGCCAGCACCGAGCTGCAAACTTGAGCTGGAGGCCGGCTCAAGCCCTAGCTCGGAGGCAAATTGCATAGGCTGCTCGCTCATCTCCTTCTCGTCGAGACCAGACTCTTCCCCACTCCTTATCTGCTTTTAAATGCTGTAAAAATTAATCCGGATGTGCTTTTTAATGAGAAGGCAAGAAGATGCTGGCCGGGCAGCGGCGGTGCCAGGCCGGATCGGGCGGTTTTCCCCCCAGCAGTGTTCAGTGCAGGCAATTCTCCTACAGAGGGCAGAGGAATATCATTAATTACTATTTTCCTCCAGCAGCCGCGGCCGCTTGCTGCTACCCACCAACTTTGGATGGGGGCTTGGGGTCCTGGGAGGCACCGACTGGGAAAAAACCAAACATCTCACCCCGCCTTCTCAAACACCCTGTGACTCTCCCTCTAAAACTGTGTGATATTGTGTACTGTGAAGACAATATACAGTTTCATTTATATAAAAACTGATGTACATTTTCATTGCAAACAAAGCCCTTGGATTTTATGCTGTTGAGTATTTCAGTCTTATTTCAACTTTATTTCATAGTTTGTATTTCTTTTATCATGGCACGATTGACAGCTATAATGCTCTGCATTATGTATTATGTGAGTTTGCCATTGCTCCAGCAATGTGAAATTAAGCATTGCTATTTCTTTTTTTTTTTTTTTTTAACTAAGACATGATTTTATAAACCAGGAAACTTATAGAATGGGAGATGTGTACAGTATGTCTTCCCTGGTGTTGCTTCTACTTTGTTTTTTTTTTTTTTTTCTTTGAGTTTGTAGGTATTTTGTTGCCAGAGTAAAAGATGCCATGATAAACCAAGGGAGGAGCCTGGAGAAATAAATCTATAGAAAATTAAGTAGCAGAAAGAAGTGCTTACCTGGACAGTTACTTAGGAGTAACTAACCACTCACCTAACCGGAGAACCAGTGCCAAGACACCCCTGCGTTATTGCACTTTCAAATGTCTGCACTCATACAGAGTGAAAAGGGATGTTCTCTAGCCTAAGAAATAATAAATAGCCCTGTTAATAAAGGGAGAGAGGCTTTTAGTGATAGTTAAATAAAACATAGCAAATATAATTAATAAAAAATACACAGTGAGTTGGAGTCAAAAAATGGGCTCCTTGAAGCCGACAGCATTTTTGCCACTCAAGCCAGTGAGATCGGGATTCCACCCACTGAGACTAATGGGACAATCGTTCAGTCTAAATCCCCAACCCAGCAAAGCATTAAAATTCACGTATGTGCAGCTGGAAATCCAGGGCTTCTGCCAGAGCTTACAGACCTGTTTCTTTTCTGTCCCGCGTCCGTCACTTACATCGGTGCCACACAAACGCGAAGGGGACCGGCGGGCGATGCGCAGAGGGGCGCGTCGCCCCCACCTCCCCCTGCGCGGGGGGGCCGGGGCGAGGGGGAGCCCCCCGCGCCCTGGGACTTGCTGGGGTGACCCCAGCTCCGCCGAGCGAGCGCTCAAACGGCTGCGGGAGCTGCTAATTCAACATTTTTGGTGAGGGGACTCGGTCAGCGTAACCCAACATCAAACACAAAATGCAGTGTGGGGAAGACATGGGTTGTTAAAATATTTCTCCAACAGAGTCTCCTCCTCCGCTGTTTATTCTCCCTCTTTTGCCTTTCACTTAGCAGGGTAATTAAATCAGACTCTCAGGCTCGGTTTTAATTTCTGGTTCACGTGCCCTCAAACCATGCTGCCATGGTTTGGACTCGTAATCATGCGGGGGAATATCTGTACAAAAATTATATCAATACATTTTAATTTAAGACGATCATGAAAGCCTTTTTATGCATCACGGTATGTTCTGTAAAACCCTCTGCCTGTTTATAAACTGTAAGCAAAAGCCATCAAACTAACTGACATAATTTCTTTGGCATTTTTCCTCTTAATTTTACTTTTTATTTACATGCTTATTTGCTAAACTGGAAATAACACCCTAAACACAAAGCAGATAAATGAGTGAATTTTGAGTAGTCTGTACTACAAGAAAGCACTTTTAATTTCTCACACTCAGCTTCCTTTGCTCCCGTGTATTTGTGGAGCCTGTCATCTTTTAGGAAATTGTCAGATTAGATTGTAGCTTTGGCAGTGAAAGACCGTATCATCCTTGTGTGCCTGTAGAATTACGGGTTATTAATATGAATCCGTTTTTCAGAGCATTTCTTTACTGAAATATATAACTAAAGAAACGTGTTGGAAAGGTGAAGCCATTCAGACACCCCCGCCGAGTAAGTGGCTGCTCGCCCGCGTAACCGGCGTGGAGCAGCACCCGGCGCCTGGGGAGCAGCGCGGTGGGAGCGGGGTGGGCTGCAGGCACCCGGCTGCGACGGGATTCCCGGAGAGATCCACGGGAATTACACGCGCCACAGTCGCGTCTACCGAATTTAATTGAATTGCATTATCAACCGCAGAATTTGACCCATATACCGCGGGCTGCATGCTGTCCAAAAATAGCTACAAGCCGGAGTTGAGCTTCTCTTTCCAACGCTTTGGCTAGCAAATGTAATTTTCCAAACCAACCTTTCTCATTTCAGGGGTAGTATTTCATTTTAAGATTTTCTTTTTAAATCAGCGACACGATTTGTCAGTGAAAAAGAGAAAAAAGAAGAGCAAAAAATCAGGGAGAAGCAGGAAAGAGAGCACATAAAATATATCCACTAAAATTACTTAACAGGAAATTTAGATTATGTACATAAAAACCCACGCTCCTTATAAATATTTATTACTGGTTTTCTTCTGTGTTTTTATTTACTCGAGTATTTCTGATATTCCTAACCCATCACTCATTCAAAAGACACAATTGTTCTGAAGATCTAATCAACCCTTAATGGTTCTTACATCTAAAAATATAATGAATATATTGTGTCTGAATAGATGCGCAGCCTGGAGATGCTTCCAGCAGATAAGAATGTTAAAGGCCACCCAGAGACAACTGAAAAATTAGAAGAAAACGTTTGTTTTGGTTTGTTGTTTTTTTTTTTTTTTAAAAAAAAACAGAGCACAAAATCTATTTTTCATCCCCAGAAAAACCTCCCCCACGCAAACGCACGCGGGAACGCCAGCACCAGCAATGCTGGAGACGCGGAGCACGATCCCGCCAGGCAGCACTTCCCGCGAGCTTCGCTGCCGCTCGACGGCAGCCGGGGGGGCCCGGGGGGGCTCCAGCTCACGTTTCCAGTCTGTGCCGCGTGACGCTTCTCACGCCAGAGAGAGACCTTTCAACAAAATCACACCAGACCTGTCCTGCCAACTCCGGCTTCCTCGATCAGCAGAGCTAAGGGTTTCATTCCAAACCACGTGAGATAGACACCGTCAGCCGCGTTAACGGTTCAGATTCTGCAGGAAGCAAGCTTGTATTAAAATCAATCAGGTAAAAAAAAAAAAAAAAAAAAAAAATCTACTTCTTACAGTTGCCAAAAATACTCTAAAACAGCGCACCAAATGTCATCGGAGCACAGCTATTCCTGAATGCGGAGACAGCCTGTAACGGAAGACTTCCAAGAGGCCGGTCGTGCCCCTCGTCCCCGCGGTGGGTTACGTGGAGGGCCGAGGGGCTTCTGCGAGAACCAGACCACGATACGCACAATAAAAGCGGCTCCGTGCATCCCGTGCAGCGATCCCACGCGCAAACACTGCAGGAAAATCAGGCGCCCCGCGAGGATCCTTCCCAGCCCGGGGACAGCAGCCCCAAGCACCGCGACTCAGTAATCCGCAGGTCAGCTAACCGTAAGGCCACATTTAGTTTCTGCACGACAATTCTGCATTTAATGAATGAAAAACTCTCTCCAGACAACAACAAACTCTGCTTTCTAAGCGTGACCCCATGCTCTATAGCCAAAAGCACCACAAAGACTATTGAAAAAGAAACAGCAGATAGCAATCCCAGAAGGATTTGTAATCAAAAAATATTTTTAATGGTCCCATTAGGTTAATTTGTGTCTTCATGGATATTTTGTTGGCATGAGGAATGCTGAGCACCCCAGTTCCACGGCAGACACAAAGAAAAGACCTTCCAGAACCTGCTCCAGCATCACAATTCCCTGTTCCCAGCTCAACAGCGTCAGCAGCATTTAAGGATATCTATCAATTGCTTAATCTTAATATATGTGAATTTATCTGCTAGGGGTAGTAACGGAAAGGGAGACTGCAAATGCTTGCATTTAATATTGTAAGAACATGCAAAGCTTAAACACAACACTCTTGTTCAGGGTAAAAATCCAGACTATGGCAAAAGGAATCATCCCCGAGAGGACGTTGCAATATCTGCCGCTTCCTACAATGGCAAAAGTATGTAAATTACCACCGATATTTTAAAATCATATTTATTTATAGATTTGTATCATGTACCCATCGCTCAGCACCCCAGGTACACATACACATATTAAAATAATACACACAATTTGTCCACAAATCGTAATTTAAGTACATTCTTACTCCTGGGATACAGATCTTTATAAATGCCCAATGTTCCCCAAGCAAAGGGGGAATAAAGAGATGCCAGCAGTGCCTGGAGACGCAGGGAAAGGGCAGAGAGAGGCATCGCCCCCTGAGAGCGCGGGGTGACGTGGCGCGCAATCAGTTCGGGCCAAAAGCGGCGTTCTTTGGGTGCTGGAAACTCGGGGCATTTTAAAGACACTTGGATTAGCCTTAAAAATATCTCCTTCGTATAGATCAGCTCAACATGAGTAATACTTACAATCTCTGCCTTGCACCTTTTTCCTAGTAACCGGTCTGACACACGGGGTTTGCACAAGTCTTCGGCCTCGCCCATTGAAACCCGGAGCCTCCCTCGTCCGTGCCGGGAGGGCGCGCGCCGCTCGCCCCGGGCACCGTCCCGACCGGGAGAGCAGGCGCGGGGTCTAACGGGGTCTGACGGCGCCGGCTGCACCTTCCGCTGGGCCACGGCGACAAGGCGGAGGGCACCGAAACCAGCAGCAGTCAAGGAAGGAAAGATCAAAAGAGAGCAATTACTTCTAAAAACGCTTTGGAAATTACATTGCACATACGTATAGTTGCACGTCCGTGCTTCTGCGGGTAAAAAAAATTAATGCGTGCGTGTAAAATCCATCCAAGCAGCACATATTTTTCGAGGCCCTTCTCCTGCGGACCTCTATTCACCCACGTAACGCTACTGAAGTCAATGGAAATGCTCTTGTAAACAAGGACTTACAAGAACCCAACGTGACAATGATTTCAAAAGGAGTTTTGACTGTGCAATTGTTGCTGGATTAGGGCCTTCAGAAACACCGAGCTCGCTCTGAAGAGCACAGAATTCAAATCGGCGAAGCGCTGGGGCCTCCGGAGCGGCTCCCGGGAAGCACGGAAGGACACGCTCAGCCTTAAGCCTGGGAACGGCTCCTGGGCTCCCCCCGAAGATGGGCTGAACCCCTGCGGAAGGGATGGAGCTTCGAAAAAATACAGACTCTCCTCCCTCCCTTTTATAAGCCACTGACCTAAACTGAACCGTATCACATCGCTGCGTAAATTAGCAGGGAATAAACTGTACAAATAGCATGTTACCAAGAAAAGAAAAAAAAAAAAAAAAGAAAAACCACTTGGCAAACATGTTTCCTACAAAACAAGCCTATCTGGTGAAATTCTCATTTAAAATAATTGATTCAACAATAAACCAACAGCATAGACCAGAAGCGCCAACAGCGATATTTATCAACGGCACTTGCCCAGATAAATAAAAGTTTGTAATAAATAATAAATAGATCACCCATTACTGTGCTTATAGAAATGCAAACCAGAGCAACAAAACATACCAACAATACAAAAGACAAATAAATGAGTTAGACACGGAGTCCATGAGTTTAAGAAGTCTCCCCTGTATTTAATAAAGCATGATTTTTTTTTTTTTTTTAGAAACACTAACAGATCCCTTGCAGATAGCTTTTTACCTTTATATTATTATATAAGACATTTTGTGTTTAAAGTGAACTATTGCTTCATCTAGGCGGCCCCTCTGCTGGGCATAGAAACTAGGTTGTGAACAAAATAAAAAATCACCATTGAAAATTACAAATCATACAACTTTAAAGCATTTTGATTTCTCCCCCGCCCCTCAGTCCAAAGAGATAAATAATTGAATCGCTGGGAATGTAGAAGTCTGTGTTTTAGCGTAAATTTCTGTGTCTACATAAAACAAAAAAGAAGCCAGCCAGAGTCACGATTAGTTGAGAGACGAAGGAAAATACACAATTCTAGTTCATCCCATTCTATTAGCTCAGCAGGTGGAAAACATTGAAACCAGTGACTTTTCAGAACCGAACCTAATTCTTTGCTTCTAACACAGGTCAAAGTCCTCTCGGAATCAGTGAGACTTTTGCTTTTGAAGAACTGACTATTTGGGATTCTGCAATCATTTATAATTAAAACATTAAATCTGTCATTTCACACGGTTCCAGAATTTTTTGTTTTGTTTCATTTTCCTCCAAGAAAATTAGTACGTATCTAGTGCAAAGCAAAATATTCTCCCCCTCTGCCCTTCAGAGAACTTCATATATACCAAACGCTACTAAACAATTGACTTTGTATCAGCTCTAAGAAAGGATTAAAATTACTGTCATGACATTGAGGTTATGCTGTGTCCAAAACCATCCAACTAGGAGAAAAAAAAAAAAATTACCTTTGGAGAATAAATTTAACTAAAAATGGACCAATCAAAAACAGTATCTTTGCAAGTTTTTTACATTTACAATACATTTTTGTTTATGCATAGAATAAGCATTTTGAATATGTTTTCTCCTAGCATAGACCAAGAATAGGTTAATATATTTAACAATTTGGTTTCCAATTTTGAAATTTAACGTACAGCGTAACGTATTATTTGTCCTTCAACAACTGAGCCTGCAGATGGAAAGAGAGGCTGGAGCTGCCACTGACTGCTGTCTGCATCGGCACCAGGGTTTCGACTTCTACCAAAGCAAAAGAGCTGTACAGGATTATCAGCAGAGTGGATCATTCTTTCTCAGGGCTATTTTACTCAAGAGAATCCATTTAAAATTGCTTAAAACATCAAATGAAACACAAGTTATCTAAACATCAGATTTTCTAATTTTATTAAAAACGCACAAATTTTATCCAACATGTTTTCTTTCATACAGTGAATGGTCTAATATGCACTGGAGGTCACACAAGCTTAGGTTTATTAGAACAATAAAAGACATATGAGAAATTTAATATATAAAGAAAAAAGTAGCAGCTGTTGACTGCATATTTGACCATAAAATTTAAATATTTTGGACTTTTATTTTAAAGACACAAAAATAAAACCTGTGTGGGTCTATATTAGTCATATTAACAATTCCATGAATGTTCAACAGGACTAAAAATTAGCAAAGATGTTTTTGTGTTTTTTTTTTTTTTTTTAACCTTGTAACACTTTTTAAACACCTTCTCGGGTTGCTGGTGCAAAGCACCTTACAGTATTTGTGCTATATATTTACTTTATTTGGCAACTGTCTGGGTTTCGTGGGTTTTTTTTTCTTTGCCTTCTGTAAACAACACCTTTTACAAACTAGCACAGTGAACCACAAGCCCTGCAATCTGTTATAACATCTACAGAAAAGAAAATGAACTATTTTGGTTGGTTGCTCAAAATATTTTGCTTTTGAACAAGAGGTTCTAAAACAGGATTTATTAGTAAAACATTGAACTCCTGAATTTAACATTAGACGTAAACAGTTGACTGTTTTTAGTTCAATAGAGTCTTTTTGTTTAGCTTTTCTCTCTCTGTGAAGGTAGAATACTTTTTGTCTGTTTTCAAGTCATTTCATTAGAGGTCTGGGTGGTGACCTTTGCTATGATGAGGAGGTTTTGTACGTGTAGCTTTGTGAAGGTAGAAGAGTTGGTGCTGAGGGCTTAACATTTAGTATTTGCTATTTTGGAAAACAAAACAAAAACAAAGGAAAAAGAAAGTTGTCCCACCTGATAGTCAGCAGGCTGAAATGGCTGAAGCTAAAAAGAGTTTCTTGTTGTCGAACTTTCTGAGAGACAAAAATTAACAAACAAATTCATAATGCCAGAACCATCCTTAACCGGGAACGCTAGAGTTCTTGAAGCTTTTTTTTTCCCCCTTTTCTTTGACCTTTCCTTCATTCAATTATTATTTTTTTAAATGAGAAGTTTCTAAGGATTGTGGCTCTTAGGATGACATCCAACAGGGTAATCAAACTTACGCCATCCTACGGTATGGCAGCACTTTACTGTACAGCTTCACCAGTTTCTTTGTCAATGGTACAAAAAAAGTCCCCTTGCTTGTTTGATACAACCATAACATGAAGATTGTCCTGGTCTAGAGCAAAGCTTGCCTTGGAGCGATTTGGATTCAGTTCGTTCCCAAGGTAATATTGTCTTAGGGCAGGAGAGATGTTATATTTATTCATTTCTGTACACCGTAACAATAAGCAGACTAGATGATCATCACTTACTTAGACCCAGTTTGTTTTAAAGCTACCACACAGCTGCTTCATTCATTTCGGGTGGATGTGACAAGTGATTGCCATAGTTAGCACCACCGTTGACGGATATCGAAGAAAATGGAGGGCTGGGGCCAAAAACTTCCGCGGACATGGAGTGCAAGGACCCGGGCAGGTTGGGTTCCGGGCTGGGCGAGTCTCCTGGGGGGTGCGACATGATGTCAGTGAAGCGCTGAGCCTCACTGGAGGGGTGATGTCCGGGCAGGGGGTGGTCCATGGCGCCCAGCGGGGTGCCTGACGGCCCCGAGGAGGGCACGAAGGGGAGATCCACGGGTGTCTGAGCTTGAGACGAGGGAGGTCCTTGCGGGAAGAAATCGTAATTGCTTCCAGGGCCGTAATACTCGCTCTGATAATCTGGTGGAGAAGGAGAGACAGAGGGAAGGTAACACGCTGACGGGGCAACCGCGGGGAAAAGACACGAGGGTGTGTTTTAGCGGCGGTGTGTCTGGGGGCCTCAAAATATCACCCGGAGCTCGCTGACCCCCCCGGGGGAAATGCACCGGCAGCGCGGGCTCCGGCCGATCCCCGGGGATCCCGCCTTCGACAGAGCCCCCGGCCAGCGGCGGGGACACCAAAACGAACCGACCGAAACGCGTGGCCAGAGCAACCCCGGCTAGCGGGGAATTGCCCCCCCGAGGGGCGAGGAAACCCGCGGGGCTGCTCGCCCTGGGGGGGGGAGGCGGTGGGGAGGGGGGGAGCCCGGCACAGCCCCCCGCTTCGAGGCGAGGGAGGGACCGTGGAGGGGTGGGATCGCGTTACCCACCTCCGTAGAAGGAGAAGGGCCCGTTGGGGATGAGCTCCCCCGGCTCCAGCCGGTCCACGAGCGGCCGCATCCTGCGTGGGCTGCGGAAGAAGGCGTGCCGGCGGGCGCCCAGCGCGCTCAGCTGCTTCATCCGCCGCTCCTTGGAGCGCCGGTTCTGGAACCAGACCTGGGCGGGGGGGGGGGGCGAAGAGGCGGCGGTGTCACGGGAGCCGCGGTCCTGCGTGTCCCGCTCCACGGCCCCGCTCCTCCCCCACGGATGATTCCCCTCCCCGGTGCTAGGCGTTTCCCGGCGTCTTTTGTCGAGGGGGGGAGGACCCGAGCAGGTGTGTGTCCCCCCACCCCCGAGCTGCGCTCCTCCTCGTTTCAAACGGGGCCGAACCCACGCGTGACGGCGGCCCCGCGGCCGGCCGGGCGCTCCCCGCAGCAGGTCAAGAATGATTGAGTTAATTCTTATTACCCTGACAAGATTACTCCTAATTACCCTCACACTGAGACTCTCCAATCTAACCTCGTCTTTAATGGTCCTTTAACCCCCCATTACCCCCAGCGCTGCGGGTTTATAAACCTTTTAATAATTCCAGCGCATTGTCATTCTTATTTATCCATTAACCCCTCACATTTCTGGTTATTAATTTCGATACTATTTGCAGCTTCTTTAGGACTTTCTAAAAGAAACCCGCAGCCCTGTCCCTGCCGGGGTCGGGGCGTGGGGGGTCATAACGATTTAAGCCGGCGGCGGGGCACCCCCCGGGGGGGCGGCGGTACCTGGATGACCCGCATGTTGAGGCCGGTCTCCTGCGCCAGCTGCTCCCTGATGTGCCGCGTGGGTTTGGGGGTGGCCGCAAAGGCGGCTTTCAGAGTCTCTAGCTGTTTGGCTTTGATGGTGGTGCGGGGTCCCCGTCGCTTGGCCCCCAGGTTCTGGTCGTCGTTTTCGTTGCTGCCCGTCTCCTTGTCGGACACGTTGGCGCTTTCCGAGTCCTTGGCGTCGTCCTGGGAAGGGTCTTGGGAGTCGGGGGACAGGCTGGGGTCACTGCCGGTGGTGGCTGGGTGAGAGGAAACGGGGTCACGGTCAGGCTCGGGGTGGCCGCTGGGGGGGGCGGGGAATAGCGATCACGGGAGTCGGGCTGCGGTACGAGCGGGGGAGAGGAGAAAAGAAGGGAGAGGAGAGGAGAGGAGAGGAGAGGAGAGGAGAGGAGAGGAGAGGAGAGGAGAGGAGAGGAGAGGAGAGGAGAGGAGAGGAGAGGAGAGGAGAGGAGAGGAGAGGAGAGGAGAGGAGAGGAGAGGAGAGGAGAGGAGAGGAGAGGAGAGGAGAGGAGAGGAGAGGAGAGGAGAGGAGAGGAGAGGAGAGGAGAGGAGAGGAGAGGAGAGGAGAGGAGAGGAGAGGAGAGGAGAGGAGAGGAGAGGAGAGGAGAGGAGAGGAGAGGAGAGGAGAGGAGAGGAGAGGAGAGGAGAGGAGAGGAGAGGAGAGGAGAGGAGAGGAGAGGAGAGGAGAGAGAGAGAAGAGAGAGAGAAGAGAGAGAGAAGAGAGAGAGAAGAGAGAGAGAAGAGAGAGAGAAGAGAGAGAGAAGAGAGAGAGAAGAGAGAGAGAAGAGAGAGAGAAGAGAGAGAGAAGAGAGAGAGAAGAGAGAGAGAAGAGAGAGAGAAGAGAGAGAGAAGAGAGAGAGAAGAGAGAGAGAAGAGAGAAGAGGCTCTTGCCCCGCGGAGAAGCCGGAGCTGAGCGCATCCCGCCCCGCATCGCCCCGGCTCTGCTCCCTCACCTGAATGCAGGCTGTTTTCTTTGGCAGTATTGCTGTTATTTAGGTAATCTTCTTTGCAGACAAACTTGTTTTCGTCTATGATGTAGAGCTCCTCGCCGGTGGAGAGTTGCTTGTTACACATCATACACGTAAAACAGTTCAAGTGGAACACTTTGCTCCGCGCCCTGCGGACCAGGTCGCTGGGGGAGATGCCCTGGGCACAGCCCGCGCACTTGGTCCCGAAACACCTGCGGGGAGAGGCCGGGAGCGGCTCAGCGGGGCCCCCCGAGACCAGCCCGGCCCCGACGGGCGAGCGCCCCGCGGCCCCGCGCCCTTCCCCGCGGCCTCGGGGCGGCTGCACCGCCCGCCCGCGCAAAAGGAAATGAAATCAAAGAAAGCATCGCTCCGCAGCGTCCTCGCTTCCTAACGAGCGAATGCTTGAAATGACATCGTAAAACGAAACAAAACAAAAATAAATAAAATAAAAAGACGCGATCCGGGCAGGGGACGAAGTGCTGAGGGATTAATTAAACACCGGGGCTGCGTTGTCCAGGGTTTCCCCTCTGCGCCCTGACACATTGATTAACGACACTCTAATAAATACTAAGGAGAAATTCTTCTATGTTATTAATCGCTCGCAGCCCGGCCGAGCTGCCACCCGCGCTCTGCTTCGCTTCGGCCGCGGCCGCTCCGCGGGGCTCCCGGCAGCCGGGCCCGGGAGGATGCGCGGCCCGGGGGATGCGCTCCGCGGTGCGCGGCCAGGGCTCCGCGGCCATTCCTTCTTTATTGCCGGGGCGCGCTGCGACCCCGGGATTTATTTCGGTGCCGCTGCGGGCCGGGCTGCGCGGGGGAAGCGGCGGCGAGCGGCCCGTCGGTACCCGCTCCCCTCTCCATCCACCCGCCCGGGGAGGGGATCGCCAGGGCTCGGTCGGACGGGAGCCGCGCACCGCCGCCGCACCGGGGCCTTCCCCGCTCCCGCGGCTGCGGACAACGCCGGGCTCCGGCCCGCGGAGCGCTGCGCTGACGGCCGCGGAAAAGCCCCGGCGGGGTCACCTCTGCTCCGCAGCACCGGGACCGGGACGGGCCCCCCCCCCTCCTCCCCCTTCCCGCCCGGCATCGCCCCCGCTCCACCGGTCGATAGTTTCGAGGGAACTTTGGGGAAGCGGAGCTCGGCCGGGTCTCGCCCCGCAGTCCCCGACGGGGCGCCCCTTCCCCCGGGCCCGACCCCCGCCCGTCCCGCCGGGCCCCCGCGCCCGCCCCGGGGATCACCTGGAGACACAACAACGGCGGCGGGGGGTGTCCGCGTGTGCGGAGGGGGGAAAGGCGTTTGTGGGTCACACTGCACAACGGGGGGAAAACAAACAAAACAAACAAACAAACAAAAAAAAAAAGGGAAAAAGGGAGATGAAAAATGGATGTAAAGGAGCTACGGCTCCGGGCAGGGGGGGTCCGGTACTTACCGAAAGAAGTCGTTTTTGCAGTAAAGCTTGCCTTCTCGCGAAAAGCATTTCTCTGTCAAATTGCATTTACATTCACAGCACTGAACACACTTCACATGCCAAGCCCTGTCCAGTACATTCAACAAAAACCGGTCCAAGATTGGCCTTTTGCAGCCTGCACAGTGAACCATTGTCTTTGGTTATTTCTGAGAGTGGGGGGTATTGGTTTCCCAGATGTCAAGCAAAAAAAAAAAAAAAAAAACCCACAAAAAAAAAAAACACCAACAAAAAATTTTTTTGAAAGACGACAACACCGGCGTAGGTTTGCTTTTTTTTTTTTTTTTTTTTTTTTTTGTGTGTGTGTGTGTGTTTGTTTCAAAAGCCTTGGAAAAGTGAAGGAGGAGAAAAAGAAAGGGAGGAAGAAAAATCTTCGTTCGAGTGTCCTAGGAGGGATACACAGGAGAAACCACCCACTGCCCGAGTAGACCAGCGCTTCGACACAACCGCAGAATCCCGGCTGCTACCAACCACGACAGCAACAATGATAATAGTGACAATAAAACAACGACTATAAAGATCGGCGCTCATCAAAATTGAAAAAAAAAAAAAAAATTGAAAAAAAAAAAAAAACAAACGCCAAAAAGCGAGCGTGATGAGTTTTTCTCAGGTCTGAGGTAGAGCAGTCAGGAGTCAAAGTGCTTTTTCCAAAGAGAAATCAAAGGAGGAAAAAAAAAATAAAAATAAATATATAATAAAATGAGACATGGAGACCCGACAGCGGTCAGAAGGGCTTTGCCTGCTGCCGCGGCGACATGGCCCTACGCGCCGCGGAGCGGGCCGCCGTCCTTACGCGGGGGGGGGGGGGGAGGGGGATGGGGAGGCGGGGGGCGGGGGGGGGGGGGAAGACGCTCCGCAGCTCCTCGCTCCGTCCCCTCGCTCCTCTCTCCTCTCCTTTCCCTCGACGTCTCGGCGGGACCGTCGCGCCCGGCTCCTACCTACCCCCGCGCAGCGCCCTTGCGCGCTACCCGCGGCGGCCGGCCGCGTCCCCGCCGAGCCGGCGCGGCATCGCCCGGCGCTGCCGCCTTTTGTTCCGCCTCCCGCGGAAGGCGGCGGAGGGGAGGGGAGGGGAGGGCAGGAGAAGCGGCGCTGCCCGCGCCGTCCCGGCAGCGCAGGGCGCACTGCATGTTCCCGGCAGCCCCGCGGCCGCAGCCTTATGCACCGCGCACAGACGTCACCGCCCGCCCCGGCCAATCGCCGCCGCCGTTACCGTCGACCCCCCCCCTCCTTTTTCAATCCTCCCACCCTCCCTTTTTTGCTTCCCCCCCCCCCCCCCAACTCCATCACCACCACCACCCCCCCACTCCCCCCCCCCCCCCCCCCCCAACAACGCGCCCGCCGCCGGACGGGGCGTCCGCGCCCCCCTTTATAGAGCCGCCGGGGCGCCGCCGCCCGCGCCCGGCCCGCACCGAGCGGCGGATGGACGGAGGGACGGACAGACGGACAGCCCGCTGCCGCTCGGGCCCGGCCGAGGCGAGCCCTGCTCGGGAGCGCGCTGCAAGCGGGTAGGTGTGGCGGGGCGGGGGGGAACGGGGAGCGCTCGTTGGGGGTCTGGACACCCCCTCCCCCGCCGTCGGATCCCGCATCCGTTACAGGGACCCACCGGCCGGTTCCCGCCGCCGAACCCCGGGGCGGCTCGTTGGGGGAGCGGGCGGCAAACGAGTTTGCCGGTTGAGCGTGGTTTCCCCTCCTTGATAAACGGCGGGTCCCGAGGGCGGGGGGGGGCGCGGAGCCTCCCGCGGGGCGGTGCGGCGAGGGGAAAAAAAAAAAAAAAAAAAAAAAAGAAAAAAAAAAAAAAAACCAAACTAAAAACCTGCGACGGCTCTCGCTTTTCCCCGGAGAAAAGGTGCGGAAAGGCCGGGAGCGAGGCCCGGGGCGCTCCGGCGGGCCGGGGGGGGCGCGGCGAGCCCCACTGCCGCCCGGCCGCCGCGCCCAGCGGGAAAGCGCCGGTAACTTCGCCGCGATTCCGTTACCGGCGCTCGCAGCGCCCGATCCGCACCGGCCGCTGCTGATGTACTTCTATTTATTTTTCTTTTTTTCTTTTTTTTTTGTGAGGGGAGGCAAATAAAAATTAATCTGCTTTTACTTTCCAGGGGCTCGGTCGGTCGCGGTTAGGAGGGCCGTGATTTCTCTTTCCTTCGCGCTTTGCTGCCCGGCGGGAGCCGCCGCTCCGGGGAGGTGTCACCGCCCGGGCCCCGCGTCCCCCCCGGCTCCCCTCCATCCCTGCGGGCGATTGATCCGCTGGCGAGGAATTAGGAGGGAAACGGCGGATTAAATGGCCGTGGGTTACACGCGCGGCTGCCAGCCGGGGCCAGGCGCGGCGGGGCGCGCACTTTCCGCGGCCGCCCCGCAGCATCCCCTGCCTTCCCGCGCCCTTACCCACGGTCCGCGCTCTCTTTCATGTCTGGTTTTACTCGTCCTTGAGGAGGAAAAAAAAAAAAAAAAAAAAAAAAAGAAAAAAGAAAAGGAGAAAAAAAAAAGAAGCGAGGGAGGGAGAAATTGGAAAATAAAAAGGAAAACGAAAGAGACGAAAACCCCCTCCAGGGCCGGGGGGGGCCCGGGGCTGGCGGGGGGTGCGGAGCCTGCGCGGGCCGGGAGAGCCCCCGAGCCGAGGCATCTCCTCGGGGTTCCTGCGGGTGTTTAAAAGCCCCGGGGGCTGCGTCCACGATCTGCGTGTGTGTGTGTGTCCCCCTCCTCCTCCAGGTCTCCCTGTGCCCCCACGCCGGCCCGGAGCCGACCATCACCGCCCCGTCGGGGCCGCGCACCGCGCCTCTCCCCGCCTCCCTGCCCAGCTGTTGGGTTTTACTTTGCCGCCGGTTGCGGGGATCAATAGAGCCCTGGGCCCCCCCGGCCCCCCGCATATGGGCCGCTTCTCATGCGGAGCGGAGGGGCCGGGGCGGCCCCGCTCCGCCGCCCGGGAAGGCGACAGCTGTAGGCTGCTGCCAGGGGACCTCTTCCCTTTGACTGCGGGCCCCCAAGTGACATGTGTGGTGGGGATGAATGAGAGGAAGGAGATGAGCATCTTATGTCCATCAAGCACCAGTTTTTCACAGTCTTTTTTTTTTTTTTTTTTTTTTTTTCTCCCCCTTCCCTCCTTTCCCAGGCGTTAGCGAAAGCATCTGGTTATCCCCTGCCCCCTCCCGCCCCGCTGGCTCCGCGCAGGGTCCGGGGGTGCCGAGGGGGGGGGTGTGTACAAACCGCTGCCCCCCCCCCCCCCTCTCCTTTTCCGCGGCCCGCGGTACCGCTGCGGTGGGGCGGGCAGCGCTGATGCACCGGCGGGGCTTCCTACCCCCCCCCCCCCCTCCCCGGCACACGTACACCGAGGGGGGCTGCTCCCCCCGCGCCGTGGGGATCGTGGGGTGTCCCCAGGTCCACCTCACCCCCTCCCATACACACCTCGGACCCCGGCTCGGCGCAGGCGTTCGAGAGGCGAAAATACCAGCGCTGTTTCCAGCAGGCTCCGAAAAGAAAAAACTCCCCATCCCCGGCCTCCCACGGGCCTTCTCTGCACCGCGGAACAGGAGTGGGGCACCCACGGGCCGGGGAGTCCGCGGAGTTTGAGCGGAAGGAGTGGGGGGACAAAAAATCCCCCCAGGATATGGGGATGGATGGCCCGGCAGCACCCGGCCTGCCGCCGACCCCTCCTAGGTCAATGTGCCTGGGGATTTTGGTTGTTTTTTTGTTTTGGATTTTTTTTTTTTTTATTTCATTCTATTTTGCAATTCGGCCGGGTCCGTTCCCGGCCGGGATCTAGCCCCCAGCCCCGGTCGCGGGGATTCGGAGAAGAGAAACGGGAGAACCGGCCGGGGGGTTTCAGCGCCGAGCAACCCCGCCCGGCCCCGGTGCTGAAAGGAAGGAAATTAAAAAAGTAAAAAAAAAAAAAAAAAAAATCTAAAATTGATTTTAAAGCTAATACAGCAGGAAAAATTTAAAAAGTCCTTTTCAGGCGAGTTTGAATTTGCATTTTACTGGTGTCGTTCCCGTCTTTTTAGTTAAACATCACCCTGTTTATCATCAGCCTTTCTACACCGCTGCGCTCGGTAATGGGATTTCTCTCTCCTTTACGGGGCACTAGTGCTGTACAAACACCGGAGCCCGCTCGTCCCGGCGCCGGGGCTGCGGGCAGAGCTCCGGGGAGCCCCGCCGGCGCGGAGCGGGGCGGAGCGGGGCGGCGCGGGGCGGTGCATCCCCCATCCCCGGCCGCTCCATCCCCCGAGCGAAGCCGAGGAAGAAACTTCCCTCCCACCCGGACACAGCCACTTTCTCTGCCGTGTCCATCCCCTGGCAGGACGAAGCTTTTTTTTTATTATTATTATTATTATTATTTTTTGGATTTTAAAAATTTAATTTCATGTTATTTTTCCCTCCTTCTCAACCTTTCACAACGACCGGCGCACGGGAGCGGTAGCGGTGATGCCGTCGGGCTTTGAGCGACCGGAGCCGCTTCCTCCCCCCCCCCCCCCCCCCCCCGCCCCGGGAACCGCTCCGAGCCGGGCCGGGCAGCGCTGGGGCGGGGGGGGGACAACCCGTGGGGATGGGGGGGGTCACACCTCTTCCTCCCCCCCCCCCCCCAAGCTTTCCCCCGCAGGAAGAGCGCCTCCGCCTGATTAAATATATATGCGGCTAATGCACTCAACAAATATTGAAGTTAAGATGTAATTAAGCCTGTAGAACATCCTCGCGCAATAAACCCGTTGCTGGACAGAATCCATCGCTGCGCGCCGCGCCAGGTTTGTTTTAAAGGGGCTTGGAAAAAAAAAATCTTTAAATTATGTATTAGAGGGTCCCAGTTTATTCTGCCACGCTCGGGTCGATGCTGAGGGTAAACACGCCCGGGCAGTCCCGCACCGTCCCCTCCCGGCTCCGCTCGCCTTTCCCTTTTCTTATTTATTTTTCTGCCCCCCCCTCCCCCTTGATTAGCCCTCCCGGGTTTCCTTCCACGTCGCTAAATGTTGTCGCTTACACTCAAAGCTCATGCATTGTTGATGGGAAATATAGTTAATAAATAATTACAAATCCGAGGTGTGCCTCTCTGCGAGTTGCCGGCGGAGACGGGAAAGCGCCCGGGAAGGGGCCGGGGGGGGTCGGGGGGGGCCGGGGGTCGGGCCGGGCTCGGGGCGAGCGGGGGGAGCCCGGCGGAGGAGCCCGGGGGTGAACGGGACCCTTGACGTTGTTAAAGAGAGAAAGGGCAGATAAAAGACGAATAAAAGAGAAAAGAAAGAAAAGTGAAGAGGTGGCGGGGGCGGGGGGAGACGATAAAAAAAGAGGGTGAAACAAACCCCAGGAGGATGCACCGATCCCGGCTCATCCATCTTCATTGTCTCCGTGTGTGCAAAAGCAACTCCGGTGTAAGGAAAAGCCACTATCAAAGCCATGGCTTTATTTTATATCCTATAGATCAGGAGGGAGGCAAAGCTTTATTTTCGCCCAGAGACAGATATTTTATTTCTCTCTTACGGTTTTATGTGTGAGAGATGTCAAAAAGGTAAAATAGATTGCTAATGCATAGGCAAAACGAAGCTGTTTTGGCATGCTCTGTGTCATGAGGTCTCCCAGGGAGAGCAGGCTGGGGATTTAGGGCTGATGGGAGACTCGGGGGGATTTCTGCTAAAACATCTCTCTCCATAAATTCAGCCGCGTGGTCAGCTCGATAGGGAGAAAAGAGTTTTAAAGGGGACGAGTTGGGGCGCGGCGGAGCGGGGACCCCGGCCCGGCTCTCCGGGGGGTCCCCGCAGCCCCGAGGTGGGGGGGGGGGGGGGGGGGGATTCGCCGCCAGTTGCGATCGTTTCTCCCGGCGGAGCTGCGGCGCTGGGGACCCGAACCCCAAACCGGCCCCGGCTCATCCCACCCCTGCGCACCCATCCCACCCCCCCGCTCCGCTCCCAGCTTCACCTGATTAGTATATTTTTTTTTTCTTATTTTATTCCCCCCCCCCCCCCCCCCCCCCCCCGAAACAAGCCGCCAGCCCCCCGCCGTCGGTCGGAGCCCAGCGGTTCGCTCTGCAGCGGCTTCAGCCGCCGGCGCAGCCCGTTGCTCCGCATCCGCCTCTCCAGCGGCCCCAGCAGCGGATTTGCGAGGACCTTTTGCAAAGTTAAAATATATCTCCCCAAGCTGCAACAATTTTCATACTTTTTGACCTCGGGGATTTACTTAGCACGTTAAGTTCAAGGCTCAGAAGCCCAAGGCTATTACTCATTCAGGCACTCCCACCACCAACACTTTTCACCACATATTTTATCATTTGACTTCCTGGCTTAAATTCATGTTATGGCAAATAATGGATGGTAATACTTTCCCCCTTCCCCATGTTAATTGTCTTGTCTGACAACCTCCGCATTTGAAATGATTTAAAGCAAACAACGGTGCAGTGAGACCAGGAGACAAACCAGCACAAAACATCTGCAGGAGCCCTGCGGCTCCGGCTCTTCCCTCGCAACTTGGTGGCTGGATCCAGAGCACGGCGGGGTGTCCCCCCCCTCAAAAAAAGCAATGCCCCAGCTCTTGCTGGGGTCCCTGCGGTGCCCGGCAGCCCCCGGGGTGCCGTGATGCCGCGCTCGGCCCTGACCCCTTTGCTGCCTGAAATACCCCTCTTCTTGAGGTGGCTGAAACGGGGAAACAAAACAGAGTGCCATTTGCAAATTAAAAAAAGCAAGGTGTAGTTGATTAGCAAATTAATTATTTCAGTACCCCCAGGATTATATTGTTTTTCTAAGTTCCGTGGGCCTGTGTAATTTACTAATTTCACAGTCGCTGAACTTCCCTGGGAGTGAGAGTCAATCTATCTCATCCGTGTATCTAACACGTATAGGGGATTTTGTGCGGAGGCAGTGGGTCTGTCGGCAGGGTCGGAAGGCAGAGGGTGTCCAGACCGTTCCCCCTGCTCCTGCTGCTGACCTGCTGCGTGACTCTGGGCAAATTCTTTGTTTTTCTTGTTTCTGAGGGTGGCCGGTGCCTTCCTACCCAACAGGAACACATCTTCCTGCTCAGAAAGGAGCAACTGCATGACTTTCCTCTACCAAACACTGTGACTGGCTTCCCATTTGTGTACAGAAAAAGGGCTGCTGCGCTGTTTGTCCTTTGCAAGCAGCTGGAGAAGAGGGTTCCTTCCCAATATAAGAGGCTTTTTGTCATCAGCAGAATGTTAGCTTTAGGTGTCTGACATCACCGTCACGCAGGGCGTTTGAGAAAAATAATGGAAATCAAACCAAATAGGACTATCCCAATAAAACATAAGGAGAATACGCCTGCGCTGGTGGGAAACCAGCACTTCCCTCTGCCTACCTGCTGCAGGTGCAGGAGCAGATCTCAGTTCGGGGTGATAAAACAGCATCACCTGGACCAGGTACCAGAGCACCACAAACTTCCCTCGCTGTTTGTGAAAACGAATCCAGAGCTCCTGGCTGTGGTTATATCTGTCTGCTTAGTCCCGACCTTTGATTAATCTTCTATATATAGATTCTGTAATTTGATACCATGTTACTATATGATATCCTATGTCACACCCTATTTATACAGGCTTCTATTTTAAGGTTTCTGCCAGGGCACAGAGGCTCTGGCCAGCACGCCCTTCTTTCTCCCCGCTTTATCACGCAAACTGAAGCAGTTGGGTTTACGCAGTTTGAGCCCAACGAAGTTCCTGGCTGCCGGGTGTCTGCAGCTCAGCACAACATTCTGCCTGCCTGGGCCAGGTGGGCAAGAGCAAGGTAAAAAGGCAGATTCTGCGTGGGAGCCGGGGGCTCCACGTGCTCGCAGGCCCCTGCCCCGTGAGGGGGGAGGCGGTTAGAGAGGTCGCTGGCACGTTCCAGACAGGGCTTGTTAGCGCTGCCCAGCACTGAGCCGCTCGTCACACCCCAGATACTGATTGAGCATCCGATTTCTATGGGGTCACCACTGCCCTGGCATGAAACTGGAGCACTGCAGTAAGGAGACGTGGCCAAGTATGTTGTGTTATAAAAAAATGCACATTTAAAACCCCCATTTCCTTCTCTTCCTTTGTAGAGTAAGTGATGTTCTAAGCTCGGCTGTACGCATGCACAGTTTATTCCAGCACCGTAGCAAGGATATGGCATGCACATCCACAATCCCATTACTCTGAAATGCATCAATATGCTGCAGTCAAGATGAGAAAAAACAGATCATTTTGTTCTAGAACATGAAATTTCACTACTTTCAGGTAATTTTTCCAGGGGTAGAGCCCAGTGCCCGAGCAGGATCTGCCTGACGATGCTCTGCTGCGGTCCAGGACAAGTCCCCTGCTCAGGGCAGAGCCACACGCTGGTGTCACCAAGGACCAATTCTCCATGCTCGGGAACTCACTTAAAAACCCCACATTCTAAAATAATCCCTCCACGAGATTGTTGTCGCTCATATTCCAGCTGGGCCCGGAGGTCCCCGCCAGACCCGCCGTGCTGGTGGGGCAGCGCGGGGGGCACGGGGTGGGGAGCAGCTCCTCGAGGGTCACCCAGGGACGGGCACAACCCAAACCTCCCAACTCCCACGCGGATGCACTGCACCCCGCAGATTCCAGCAGCACCTCTCAGCTCCCCTCCTTACCGTGTTGCTGGCGGATGGTGGGACCCACCCCCCCGCCCCGTCGCCCTCCCCAGGGCTGCCGCAGAGGGCTGGATGAGGTCTGCAGCGCCGGGGGGGCCGCCTCGCTCCGCAGGGCATCGCCTGCACTGGAAACGCAGCCCCACGACGGCTTTATCATTCCAAAATGGCAAAAAAGTCATGCGAAAGGCTGCTTGCCCCTGGCTTTGTTATGCCACTGTCTGAACCGGTCTTTTTTTTGTTTGTTTGTTTGTTTTTTTCCCGCTCGGTGCTTTCAGCGAGCGGGTTATTTGTCGAACTCCTGGCAGCAGGCTGTTAACACCGCGCGTTACAACTTCGCACGTCAGCTGCTCCCAGAAACACGCACGCACGGTGCCACGTCACCAGCACAGCTCATCGCCCACTCGCTCCCCTCCTCACCGACAGCCTTTCCTAACTGATTATTTTGTCCCTCACGAGTTACGGGGCACTGAGAACATCCTACCAGCCCGGTCCCTGCGTGCCCTTCTCACCTCTCTGTGTCCGCAGGCGAAGGTGGCTCCGGAGAGCAGCGGCCGATGCGTCCGACCCCGAACCGGCGTGACCACGAAGGCACGGGAGCTTTTTTTGCTTACAAACCAGTAAACCTCATTTCACATGGCGAGTGCCTGATTTATCCCCGCCTCCTTCGGGAGCAACCCCAAACCCTAGCGAACACTTTTACAAAGTGTGTTTCTCCTGCCTGTGAAATGACAGAGTTTTCACTGGTGACAATTATCCGAAGGAGCTGTTCTGTGCCGATGTGCCTCGTGCTGGGAGCGTGGTGAGGTCGTGTGCATACGAAAATGGAAACTTCCCGAGATGTTCAGACTCAGAAGCTCCGAGTCTGCAGAATTCCCTACCAATGTGTTTTTTTTGGTTGTTGAAATAAAATCTTCATTGCTGTAATTAGTTAGTATTTGTAAAGCCTCTAAGATTCCAGAATAAGTGGCTGAAAGAAATTCGCATGGCTATTAGATAAATGTGTTAATAATAATGAAGATGGCTGGTGAGAAGACATCACTCCTAATGATGTACGATTTATTTCCTTAAGGGTGTGCTAATAAACAAAACTCATTTTTAAAATCTGGCACATTTATTCCACATATGCTCTCAGATCAAGTAAGTTGCTCTAACCACAGCGTGGTCTTCCTCTTCTCCCCTCTCCAAAATTTCTCATTAACGCTTGCTGTACTGGGCTGTTGACTACAAGGACGAGCACTCCTTCCCACCCAGCACCTGAGATATTAAAACCTGTTGCTGCTGCCAGCTGGAGGGGCTTCCCAAAGGGTCACTTAACCTCTGCAGAGGAGCTCGGGCGTTTGTCCTCATCCCGACCCGAGCTTTGCAGGGACTCCCCGGACGGATCTCTGAGTCCTGGATCAACTTCACACTCTCAAACCAACCCGAACCCACACCAAATTTTACGTCCGTAGGCTGTCATCGCTTCTCTTGTAAAACCAAAGCTCGCGAAGGAAAGCATTTCCCTTCCCTGCGTGGGGTCAGCCCGCAGCGTCCGTAGCAGCTCCATCACCGCGGCGTCTGGGCACAAGGTGAGATGCAGCGGGGGAGCGGAGCCGGGCTGCGTGCCGCTGGAGCTCTGCGGGCGCCTGCCACGCACCGCGCATAATCCCTGCTCGCTGCCGTCCCTTCGGATGTCTTTACGCAAAATCAATAAAGTGTTAATTCGAAACAAATCTTTTCTGCATACCTGCAGGAGATTGCGTCCCCTGCAGAAGGAAGCACGCAGACAGGCTCCCTCCCCACCTCCGTCCGCAGGCTGGACAAGCAAACCCGCAGGGCAGAGTCCTCTGGTGCTGCAGGATTGCTCTCGTGTTTGAGGAACGGTTTAGGGCTGTGTGCGCACTGGGAAGACGATTTCCTACCATAGCTTTTAAAACCCAGATTAATATTCTACAGGGCTGGTGCTTCACACGGGAAGGAAATGCCATTTCCAAATACCGATGCAGTTTTCATTCCCCTATTTGAATTAAAGTACTTTCATACGTAAGACACTGACTGGTTTAGCTTTAAAAATGACCATGGAAAAGCTTTTCCATCCCTCCAGTATATGCACCGCCGCCACGAGCGGCTGTGCCAGCGGGCAGGGTGGCAATACTTAGAAACGAGTCAGGGGACACGGACAGGGACAGCGGCGTTCGGGGACCTGATGCCATCGGGGACACCGGGGTGGGACCTGGGGTAACTCCCGCGCTGCTGCAGAGCCCCGGGAGGCGAGCGCGCGTCGCCTCTGCTCTCCAGAGGAACAGCGAGGGGAGGTAGGTACCGATAAAGCATCCTGAGCCTTCAGTTTTGTGTGGAAATCTCTGTTTGGGACACGCCGGGATCGTGCCGGGGCTGTGCCCGGGGCTTGGTGCCCAGCGGAGCCAGGCTGCTGCTCACACAACGCGCTCTCATCAACTGCGAGTGCTTCAAATTTATAGAGAAAGAGGAGGGAAAATGTTTGAAAACAGCAGCCTGAGAATTAGCAGAGGCCACCCTTTTCCTTGGGGTAAATCCTGCCCGCTGAGGGCCAGGGAAGGGCACGAGGCTGGGCCAGGCAGGTCCCCGCACGGGGCTGCAGCCGCCTTTAGAACCCAGACCCAGGGCAGCAAAGTGTGAAAATTGCTGCTTCTTGCCCCATGTATCTTGAAAATACACATTTTTCTTATTAATACTACCACAGTCAGAAAATCCATCCTTGCAGGTGTGAGCCCAGCTGCCTGCTGCATCCATCCAGGCTTGGGGTCTCTGGGCAGGGACCCCGGCACACCGGGGCTCCGAGGACAAATCCAGCCCCACTAACACCACAGTCCTCAGCAGTGACAGCGCGCAACACGGTATAAAACTGCAGCTAAACGTGCAAACAGGAGGAGAAGGAAACGAGGAGAAGGGTGAGAAACACCTTTTACAGGGAAAACCAAGGATGGCTGCGAGGCGGCGTCACAGGGTGGAGGACAAACTGCCGCCGCGTGACGGGCGAGACCCCTGGGCCTGAGAGCGCAGCACACAGGAGTGCTGAAACGTTTCTGTTAAATCAAGATATTCCAAGACAAAGAATAAAAATACAGCAGGAAGCCATTTGAAAACCTATGTGTCTTTTACTGCACTTATTTGTTGCCGCTTTTTTTTTTTTTTCCCGTCTAAAAAATCAACTAACGTCCTGAGTTTTATATGAAAACAACAAAAAAATAGAGTTAAAACATCTCTGAAATGGTCATACAGCCTAAATATATGCATTAGGTGTTAAACCTTCTATCACGGAGCTCAGCTGGATTTTTTTTTTTTTTTTAAATCTGCAAAACATAATTAAATTGGTGTTGGTAAAAAAAAAAAAAAAAAAAAAAAAAGATAGCCCAGTCCAAACCCTTATAAGGATATTTCAGACATGCTGAGGTTCCTTTTCCATAAATGTTAAGCAGACATCTGTAAACATAATTGGAATTTACTGCACACGTGAATAACTGCATATAAATTAGCCTGTATCATTGGGGTTTAAGAAAGGGCTGCAGGTCCCCCCCCTTGTCGATAAGACAACGGTGTTTCCAGCGCACAACCCTGCTCAATTCCAAATGTCAATTTTCTACATTTTAATTTTTTTTTTTTTGCATAGCTGTTGCCTTGTTACATTTATCATAAGGCCTCTATAGATGAGACATTCTGCTGAATTTTGTACATTGCCAGGTTTGTTTACCAGCCTGATAGTTATTCTTACGGAAAATGCAGAGTGGTATTGTTAGGGATTGCTTAATATTAATGATGGAGACCTGGGCATCTGAGGGAGCTGAACGAGCACAACTTCATTTCAGCATTTCTCAATTTTCCATATTTTTTCCCCCTTCCTTTCCTTTTCTCTGCCTTCTCCTTTGTTATGGACAGGACTGCTCAGGGCGTGGAGCCCTTTGGCCCTAAACCCGCAGGGACTTGAAGCCAGATCCTGCTCCTCGTCAAGTCAATAGAAAAACATCCAATTCTGTGGCTCAGGATCAGGCTTTTAAACACTCGCTTAACTTTATTCCCCAGGGTCTAAGTCCTACTTAAGCCACAGTGATGCCTGTGCACCACAATGAGGGCTGAAGTTCTCAGTGGAGGAAGGAGCCTCCTCATCCTCCTCATTTCCTTCTCCATCCTCCTGTCCCCATCCAGGTCCAGTGAAAATTCAGGAATTCCTTACCCGGAGACAGGGGAGGGCAGGAGGGGCAGGGGCAGCCTTGGCTGAGTCCAGCACGAAAAGAGGTGTCCAGATACAAGTAATTCAGCTAAAATGAGGATTACTTCAGATGTGCACTGAGTCGGTCAGGAGCAGGATTTACACAGTCACATCATGCAAAAGCACGATTTTCCGCAGATTTAGTGAAAACAAAGGGTTGTGCCCACTTCCAGAGACACACTGACACCCGGCTTACGCCAGCTCAGCTTTAGTCAGCGAATTTTCAGGAGCGAATTCGACCAATCCCACCCGTTTTAAGCAAATATGAGCCTGAAACCAATGGGGCTGAAGTACCTTTGGGGCACGGACCCACACGCTCCCAGGCTCGGTGGAGGGAGGCAAATCCAGGAGGAGAAATCCCCCCCACCCCAGGATAAACCCCCCGGGGTGAGGCTGCGACCCCGATCCCCAATTTGTTGAGTTCCAGGGAAAACTGAGCACGGGTGTCTGTGCATCGGGTGCTCCAGGTCGGGGGAGCCAAGGATTCATTCGGGGGAGCCGAACAGATGCCACACACCGACGGCCACTGGCTAAAGGTAAATGTCAGCGTTGGGCTACGACATCTGATGAAATTCTGCTCAGCCAGGCGGGCAGAGGACAACCCCGCGCCCTGCAGAAGGGGACAGTCCCCCCCCCGTGCCCCCCAGGCCCTCCCGTGGCACAACGGCAGGCGTTCCCCCCAGTCCCTTCTTCACGATAACGGCACTATCAAGTGTGCCAACGAAGTAACCGCGTGATTTATTCCATTGTCACTCTTCAAAGGCGCATTTGTTTACCATCCACCTCTCGCCCCCCAGCTCGCCATGAGCTCTGTTTGTTTGGAGGGGGCCGGTGCAGGCAGCACGGGGCTGTGAACCCGGCCCCCCCGCGCCCGCCGCCGTTCTCACCTTGACTCCGAGCTGCCGGAGTCGGCGGGCACCGCCGGCGCGGGGATCCCTGCGGCTTTCCAAGGGATGCTCGCAGAAACGTGTGACCGGGGAGGGCTGACCTGAATTTAACCTTTCTCCGTGCCACCCCCCCGCCCCCCCTTCACGTTTGATGGGGAGGGGAGGTGAGAGATATGGCAGCCTGGGCAGAGCTGACAACAAACTGCCAGCGTTTCTGGGGATGCAGGAGGTGACGCGGCGGGGGGGGAAAGCGCCGCAAGCCCATCCCGGCAGGACCCGCCGGGCAGAGCTGCCCTGCAGCTCGGTTTGCTTCTTAATGCTGAAGGTGCAGTACCTCGCTTCGCTTTAGGGAAAAAGAGAAGGAAGGAGAAAGCAAAACCAACCAAAAACAAAACAAAGAGCTTTATCCCCCTCTTTTTCTTTCTTTTTTTTTTTTTTTTTCCTAAAAAGGAAGAGATTTTTGGTCTCAACTCCTCAGTCTGGCCCTACAATCTCACAAGTGATGCATTTTCACCTTGTCAGGCCCAGCGAAGCGAGGGAACGGCTCTGCCAGTGAGGGTTAGGCTGGCACGCGGAGCTGAGGACGCTGCCCCGGTGCCCACGTTTGGGGGGGTGGGCAGCGCTCCACCGTCCCCCCTCTAATGAAGTGCTGAAGTGGATGGGAGTGAAGGGGAGGATGAGGACGGAGGTCTCCTCACTTGCCTGCACCTTGCGGTGGCCACTGGGCCTCCCCGGTCACCCTCGTTTGGCAAAATGGTCATTTTATAATGCAAAATTAACTATGAAGCGGTTTTTTATCCAGGCTGGTCCAATCACTTTCAAACACACCTATTTGATTTTAGTGTCAAAGAGGTTTTCTTGCTCTTTCAAGCTGTTTTCACTCAAAAAAAAAAAAAAAAAGTCCTGGAGCACCAGACAGAATAATAAGCAGACTCACTGTTTAGTCATACAATGACCTGAAATTTCTCCAAGGAAATACATTTTTCACTGAAAAATACTGGAAAAGCCTGTATCAGAGTTTTTCCTTGACATTTTCGTGGTTTAGAGGAAACAGGAGAGCAATTTTTCCCCATCACTTTCATAGTTTGTTATTGTTTCTGCCCTCTCTCTACTCATCACCGAGAGTTTCCTCCGGGCTGGCCAGGCCCACAGTACGAGCGAAGGGAGCGGGATGGTCAAGGCATTGGGAACCACCGAGAACCAGGGACACGGCACAGCGCGGAGAAATAAAGCTCTTTTGTTTCTGATGCTTTCCAAATAAATATAAAAACGTTTTAATTCTACAAGTTGACCAAGAGAACCCAGTTTTTAATGTTTTCCTTGCAAAGGTAAGGTTTCTCAGCTTTTATGACACTTGGTTTTTCAGCAAAATTGAAGTTTATAATCCTTAAGAGCTGAGTAGATGGCCTGGAGCCGGCAAGATTGGCCGAGTGAGAGTAGCCTGGAGAGGGGGACTTGGAGGGCTGCGTTTTGTCCCTGGCTCAGCCAATATTTGGTTGTGTTATCCTGGGAACGTCGTGATCCCTACTCGTGACCCTATCACCCCATTTCAGAATGGAAGAAAACTATCCGCTTCATAAGGGTTTTGTGATTTTAAAGCACAATCTTTTATAAAAATGCCTTATGATCCTCAGAGGGAAGCGGCTACAAGCGACCACCGGGCATCCCTCCTTCCAAGCCACCTCCTGTGCATCCCTCCAGTGTGGCTCTTTGCACTTCACAGCAGTTTGCAGCTGATGCTCCGCCAGCCGAGAGCTGCCAAACGGCGCTCCCTCCGCGGGCAGCGCTGGGAGAAGCCCAGATGGACTCCGTAATTGTGCCCGCAGTTGCATCGTCAGAGTCAGAATTTATGGCAGGATTTTAATTTAAAATAAAATTCACAATCAATTTGGCTATTTTGAAGTCCTGACCCAAATGCTACTGAAGACAATGGGAAGCTTCCCTCTTCCCAGCATCAATCTGGATAAGGTCCTGTCATGTCTTCCCTGCTGAACTTGCTGTATGAAGAATTTCACTGCAGTTCCAGCTGTTTACATGTGAACACAGCTGGATGAACAGAGGAAAAAGCCCTTTGCTGAGAGCATGAGGGAGCTGTATCTGCGCCGAGCTCAGCAGCGAGCCAGGAACCGGCCACAGCACCAGCTCCTCGTCCTGGTCGGGGTGTCGGGATCACCAAAGACCATGGCAGCTCTTCAAAGCATCCTTTCCTGACTGGCTAAATCAGTGAGGAGGAAAAGCCTCTCCTGAAGCTCTCCTGGCCAGAAAAGCCCAGATTCACAAGATTTTGGAAACTGCTGGCCACTCGGGAATGCCGTCTAAATATTATTAGTGAGAGTATTTGCATTACAGCAGCAGCCTGAGGTTTCATCCGGGATAGGGTCACAATGTGACAGGAGCTCTGTATGTGTATGACAAGAGCTGGTCCCCAAAACAGCCCCCAGGCTTAGCCATAAGCTCTGGGCGGTTACACTGATTTCTCTAACATCCTTTATATTTGAAACACAAACTTGGTGTGTAACTGTTTGCACAACTACAGCGTTAGCAAACAGAATAGAGAAGGAGAGGGAGGAGGTATGCTCCCCCCCCATTTCCTAGCAGGAAACTGAGGTGCAGGGGGACTAAAGATGGAAAGGGTCTGGCTGCCAGACTTGGCAGAGAACTCTGACAAGCCGTGCCTGCAGACTGACTGCCACGGCGTGCTGGCAGGGCTGGAGGCAGCTGCTACAGCTCCTCAATCCCCTTGTAGCTCCGTAAACCCCGTCCCGTGACGGTGCCGCCTCACGTTACGCCGCAGCCCGTCCCCGTGCCACTGCAGAATCACAAGGTGAGCTTGAAAAAACACCACCGAAGGGGGAAACCCACCCCCCAGGTGCTGAAGCTGCCACCTCGATTTTTGTCTTTCCTCATCTGCGCGTGCAGCTGAGGGTCTGCAGCGTGGGGGGACGTGCAGCCCGGAGCCACAGGGCCAGGCACCGAAAGCCCCGTTATTGCCACGTTATTCTCCTCAGCTGCTTTAATTTATCTGGAGGTAGCGGCGCTTTGCTGGATGGCACAGGATAGTGGTGGCGGGGGGTGTTTTGCAGTAAATCTCATGCCTCCCTGTATAGTTTTCTTTTGCTTTCCTTCCCTGCAGTTAATCTGGATTGGGTGGCCGCTTCCACTCCCTGAATTTATGGCAGGAATCTGCTATAAACACTGGGCTCTCACGCTCATATTTTGGTGGTCTTCTAAGGCCCGTTTCCACCGTGGCACGGCCTGTGCTAAGGCATCGTACCACAAGCAACAGAGATTTAACAGGAGAACTTTGAGCTGAGCTCCCTGCTCTCAGCCCGTGGGACCCAGCACCCAGCTCCCATGGGGACAACCTTCTCCACTGAGACACCCAGTGCCCACTGGTCCCCACCAAGCCACGTGGCTGAGCCAGAAACCAAAACCCGAGCCTGCCAGTTGCTTTTGCCTGGGTTTTTCACGCCCTCCTGCCAACGAAACATTATGCCAAGGGGTCTGTCACATTTAAACACATGGAATTATCTATTACAATGCTTCAATATTTATTACATAGATTTCATTTTAACTGCTTTGTAAATCATAGCAGAAATAATGGCCTTCCAACTGAGAGTCATATGCTGTAATCAACCAACAGAAAGTCGAGATTGTAATTTAAAGTATATATCAAAAAGTCCTTATATGAACATTTTGTTTAAATTAAGAGATGGGACGCGATTCAAACAATAAGGCCTCACCAAATATAATTTTTCCTAGCAAATCAGTCAAGGGTTTAGAGGAGGCTCAGGGGGTGCGAAGGAGCAATCTTGCCCTCCCAAGACTATAAATATTTTTTGCTGTCAGATGATTTGAACAGAAGCCTCTGCCCAGCCAGCGTGGTCTGCCTCTCAGCAGCGCCCCGGAGGTCCCGGCGAGCGGAGCCGTGTCCTCCCGCCCGGCGGGGCCGGCTCAGCGCGGCAGAGCTGGACACCGAACGCCGTCCTTGGGCCGCGGCCAACCTCCCCCGGGCAAAGCCCTGCCGCCCTCCGGCCCCGTCTGTCACATCCCTCCCCGGCCCCAGCACCCCGACACGCGCCGTCTGCTCGGCCTCCAGCGCTGGGGCGGCTCCGATTTGACTCCCCATGGCCGAGCTCCCTGCGATCTCAGGCCAACCCCGTCCTGCGCCGCTGCTGCTGCCAAAACCACGGCGCCGTGGCCAGCTCTCCGCTGCCGTTTTGCTGCCCAAATGGCAGCAGGCACGTGTCTCCCCGTCCTGGAGCCCCCCCTGCCCATCCCGCTCCGCTCGGGGACCCGGGGCTCCCTGCCCGCCCTTCCCACCCGCAGCGGAACCCCTCGGACCCAACTGCCGTGACCGTCCGTGCGACCCTACAGTGACCCCAGCAAAACTCAAGGTACGTCATCCCTGGGATGGGGGTGCCCGAAGGACCTCGTGGGTAGGACTTCTCCGAGAGCCTTCTCCTGGTGAGGGCCAGAGGTTTGCAGCCCAGTCCCACGCAGAGATCACCGGGCATTTATGAGCTTGGATCTCATAACAGATCACGGTGTTCCGGTATTTATGAAGCCTCCTTTCAATAATTATCACGCTGTTACATTGGTGAGTTTCTTGACAAGTTATTAAATCATAATTTCTAATTTAAATGCCAGCTTTTGGCGTGCATGCCTGCTCGGGATAAGCTCATTTTCATTTTTATTAAACATCACCTATTAAACACAAGGAGAATTTTCTTAGGAATAACAGAAAACACCACAGGTGCCTTATTTCCCAGCTCATGTTGTAATGGTTTCAAGTAATTCCCCAAACACATAACCACAACAAGGGAATTGTTATGTGGTTTAGGGGAGGGCTGAGGTCTGCAAATACCCTTCTCTGGATGCGTGGGTGCTGGCTGGCACCTTCCCTTTGGTTTTGCTCCTCGCCAGACCCTGGAGGTGACAAACCCCCCCAGCTGCAGGCTTTGCATCATGCCCTAAAGCACTTCCACCTTCCAAAACCGAAGAGCACTCACATCAAACCGAAGGAAAGCTCAGGATGTCTGAGCTAGACGGCGGTATCCAAAGCAGCCAACTTCCAGAGATATTTCAGAGGCTCACGACATGGCAGTCATACTTCAGTGCCACCCAATACTTGACTTTTCAAGCAGATGGTCAATTAATTATGCTCGTTTGGCATTGACAGTGCCTGGCCCTGGGCTCAGCGTCGGAACCGCATAGCCCTGCGTTGCAGGAACGGCTGCAGCGGCGCTGCGGGCTCCGTCCCACCCAGGGTTATCCTCCCCACCTCACCGAATTTACGGGGCGAGGGGGTTGTGTGTTTGCGGAGCCACGGTGTGTGGCACAAACCATGCAAAAACGGGACTGCGCAGCTGTTTTCATCCGAAAACAGGAAGTAAAAGGAAAAGAATAAGTCCAATGCATGAGACGTGGGGCAAGAGGATGTTGAAAAACTTCCCTCGGGATGAAGGTTGTGCACTTGGCTTAGCCTCTCTCTCTGGGCTGGATTTTGTGATAAAATCCTGCCTTACTTTGGGGCTGATGGGAAAAGGAATTACCCATTTCCCCCAAATGATTTCCATCTCCAGGCTATACATTCTCTGTGATCAGACTGATTAGTTAAATAAATCATCCTTACCTGAAGATAATCCATTTACGCTTTTTAATTAAACACAATTATGACAATTTGTTCTGCTGCCTGCCAGATTGCATGTGCAATCGAAGCTGGGGGCAAGAAACTTTTGCAGATGCATTTACCTCCAGGCCAAAAAAAAACGAGCAGAAAAGTACTGAAAGTACACTTTGTGATGATGGTGCTGAAGACAGGCTGGGCAAAAATAACCTGGGGAGGTTGGGGTTGAGATGATCGGTGTCCCCTGGCACAGCCGTGGGCTTCCCTTGTGCCGTACCTGCACCGCAGCATGAGGCTGGGTCCCCTCCGCACTCCCGACGGGCGCAGGAGCAGCTCGATTTTGGGGCTGCGTATCCCCCCTGCCAAACGCAAAGCCAGGACTAGGTGCACGAACAAACACGGCGGCTTTGTTAAACCACCATGGTGTCCTTCTTGCGGTCCAACAAGACAAGTAAACACGTCCCATTTACTCTGCCAAGGGCTTTTATTCAGATCAACTTTCCTTCAACTTGCTCGCACAGAGAGAGAGACAAAGTAAGACATAATGAGCCAGCTTAAATAGATGTTAGAGACCTTCCAGTTATTTAAAACCCCTCTGCAGTCCCCTTCCCCTCCCCTTGCCACCGCGTGCTCAAGTTCAACTGCGATCGAGTACAGCAGACTATGTGCTGTTTGTTTTGGGTTCAATGGCATCTCATTTACACGTGTTAATTGCAACTAATTGGCACTAATTGGATGAACAGGAAACCCTCTGGGAGCACTCATACCTTTAATTTGTAGTAAATATCATTAATTAACATATGCTAATTAGAACCAATTAACATTGATTAAGGGTTGCCAGCTCCTTGGAAAGTACAACTATCCATGTTGTATTAAGTCAGCACAAAATATGATGCATGCTTTAAGTATAAAAGAAGAGGGAAGCAAACATAAGGCAGCATCTGGGCCTCGTGCTTTGCTGGCTGGACGCGCGGCGCACGCGGGGCACGCCGAGCTTTCACGCCGCTCACAACCCAACCCCAGCACCGGGCGATCTCCTGCGGCCAAACCGCAGCGAGGGGAGCAGCGTGCTACCCGCCGCGTACCGTGCCTTGCGCCCCCAGACGCGGGAGGAGAGAAAACGCATCTCCCAAATGAGTTGTCGCTACCCAAAGCACGCCAAAAAACCCCAGCGGTGGGGGGTCCAGGGAAGCCCGGTGCCTCCCTGCTGCAAGCGGGTCTGTGAACGGGGATCTCTGGCGTTCAGACCAAAAGTTAACCCAGCACTTCTTCTGCCTGTGCCCATCGGGTACTGACACGTTCTTTGGGGGGATTCAAGCACAACACATCCCACCGCGCTGGCCCAGACAGAGCCGCGGGCCTGGGCTCACGGGGCAAAGCAGTGACTTTGCCAGCGGGGTGAAGGAAAAGGTCCCGCGGCTCTGTGGGGCTGGACGGAGAACCAAGGCAGTGCTGTCCCTGTAGAAAACCACCTCCTCGCTGCGGAGAGCCCCAAAAGGGCTCCCAAGGGCTATTTCTGCCAGCCTGGGCTTGGCAAAACTCCCCGCACGGGCTGGGGACCTTTCGGAGAATCAGCCCAAATATTTGTGGAGCCACTGAGCCGGATCCCTGCTTTGCACGGTGCTGGGGGCAGGCAGGTGTGAAGATCGCCTCAAGCCGCTGTACTTTGTACCGGGACTTCTGCAGAGCACAGCTATTTGATCCAGTAAATATGGGTCACCGCGTTCCCGGGGTCTGCAAAGAGCCTGGGGCTGCTCTGCACGGAGCTCAGCCCTGCTCTCTGCCAAACGTATTTACCCAACAAAACTGAGAAGGTGTAAAATAACATGGCAAACCTCCCAGAAGGTAAAATCCCGCTGTTCCCACGCCAGCTGCACTTTTTGGGTACGGGTACGTCGCAGCCTGCAGCCAGGGATAAAGCTCTCTGCCAATTAACCAGCAAACAAAAGTAAGAGGTTATACCTGATAATGGCTTTTTCCGAAAGGGGAGGTCCTTTTTGGCACTATCTTTGCCACTCAAGATTGCCAAAGGGCTGCCACGCCAGAGCCCAAGCCCACGTATCCCAGAGGATGGTGGAAATACTGGATTCAGCAGTCCGCTCCTACAATCATCAGAGAGGAGCAACCTGGGGGGTGTCCAGACATGGCCAAGTTGGTCACACGAAGCTGAAGTTCAAATATCTCTTGTTCCCTTAAACCTCTTGCACTAAAATTACTACCAACCTGTTTACTCTGCTGTTTACCATTTTATTATCTGATAAAGAAACTGCTTATCAGTTTGCGTAGGACAGAAAAGCAAAGTGCTTCATCTTAACAAACACCTGGGAGGAGACATGATTTGGGCTGACACCGGGTCTGTTTCCCAATTTACATGTTTCTAAAAGGATTAGCTTTTTACATTGAGAAAACAGAGGTCGGGGTTGAGACATCGCAGGGAGAAGATGCACTGCAAATGCCTTGAATTTAGTTGTTTGGCTACAAAATGAGCTTTGTTAGCAGAGTGGGAAGCGGGAGGTGCTGGCCCAAGCCGGTGTGTGGTGTGTCCGTGTGCTTTCCTTTCCCAGCTCCTACAGATGTTGATTGCACAGGATGGGAGCACACAATTATCTCTGCCTCGAACTGCAAACCGACCCTATAATTTGAGGACTGTAATTAAAACGTAGTGTTTGAGGCCTCTTTCCAGCGAGCATTTTCACTATTTACGTCGCAGATCGCCACAAGAGAGAGAAAGGACGGTAAAGGGATGGGGAAAGGATGGAAAAGGGATGGAGAAAGGATAGAAAAGGGATGGAGAAAGGATAGAAAAGGGATGGAGAAAGGATAGAAAAGGGATGGAGAAAGGATAGAAAAGGGATGGAGAAAGGATAGAAAAGGGATGGAGAAAGGATAGAAAAGGGATGGAGAAAGGATAGAAAAGGGATGGGGAAAGGATAGAAAAGGGATGGGGAAAGGATAGAAAAGGGATGGGGAAAGGATAGAAAAGGGATGGGGAAAGGATAGAAAAGGGATGGGGAAAGGATAGAAAAGGGATGGGGAAAGATTCTGCAGCTCAAATCCTGCTGCTCGAGTCCAGACCCAGAGCCCCAAGAGAGCCCAACGCCCAGCGTGGGAGCAGCGGGCGCAGTGTTATCGCTCAAAGACCTCCCTCCGTCCCCAAAGGCCACCGCACAACAACGCCGCTGAAGAGATAGCAAGGTTTTATGGTTGTATTTTTTTCAAGCCTCCAGACAGACACAGAGAGGCAAGTGCTGACGGAGCCGTGGTCCCCCTCACCCTTTCTGGGAGAAACCTCTCACTACACCCTGCGCTGAAACTCCTCATGCGCTGGGGCATCGTTTTTGGAAATGTTAAAAACCCCGTCCTGAGCCTGGACGCAGAGCGAGGCTGACACGAAGCCTCGGGGAGAAAACAGGACTGCGTGTCTACAAATGGGCTGCAAAATTTCAGACAACTGCAATCAGAGGGGACGTCTGAGAACCTGAAAAGGTATTTTTCATGAGTTTAATAAAAACATCCATTGGAGAGGAGCATCACTGACACATTGAAAGCAGTATCAGAAAGTTGATAAACTAAAAACCCCAACAACATACACACCTATATATATATATTTATAAATATATGCGTGGACACATAACCTGCCCCTCTGTGAGGATGTGCTCAATAATCCAATAGGTCTGTTCCACCTCTAATTACAGCAATCCTGCGATCCAGTATTCCTAACCAGGACTTTAAATCTGAGTTTACAGTATTTAGGAAATGTTGTCAATAATGTTTACAGTGAATTAATTACTGAAGTGATTTTAATTTATTTTCACTAATTATAATCTTATTAACCAAATAATTAAATCCAAATACAGGACGTGACATTGTTTGGTGGTTACACCCCGGTAAGCAAACAAGCAGCATAATCATACTCCCAGCAAAGCAAACCAGCAATTAGGGAGGACCCGGGACACCAGCACTTCTCCAGGTGAATCCTTCCAAGGGTTGAGTGTTTTTGGGATGCTGCTCCCTGCCACCCTGTCCCACTCCTGTTTCCTCGCCAGGCACTGCACGGCCAGGTAAACCCACCCGGCACCCCCTCAGCTGCAGTAACGGGGTATTTTTTTCCCTTGGGACTCCCCCAAACAGGAAAAGCTTCGTTCAGGTGCCCCCCGTGACAGCTCCCCGGTGCCGGCCCGCTGCTGCTCCTCACCCCTTGCCCGTGCCGTGCACTGCCCACGGTGGGAGGTTATCAGATTTGTACCAACGTGGCACAAGAAATTCAGGATTATTTGACAATGTACAGAGTGTGGATTCCTCGGTGAAAGGAAACAAGTTGAATGAATGACTAAACCGCTTGCAAATTCAAGATCTCTTTTCGTTTTATGACTGCCTTAGCAGCCGGCCACACATGGATACAACCCCCTTCAACAAACATTATGCACAGGATTTATTACAGATGTATACTATTTACTAGGGTTTACAGTGATATATAGTCTCTCTTCATCATTTGAGCAGTAAAGTATATTGTTCTGACCCTTCCACTCCCTCCATTTGCCTAAGACTCCAGCCACTTGATATTTTTCCAGTTCTGACATTTCAAACATGCAATGCCATATGTATTGCCACTTTCAGGTAATTATCACGTAAAATTAGACTAGTCTTGTACATGAAACTAGCAATTAGCCAAGGATTGAAGGTCAAAGAGATCTCATTTATAGAGTCTCTAACAAAATGTTAAGTGTAAATGTGTGTCAGATGGTCCAGGATGCCGGATTATATGGGGTCATGACAATGGGTCTGAAGTGTCATCAAGCACGATGTAACCAGTCTGTTGGGCACAGCAGTACAATCTGGGACTTATCTCTTTCAGCCTTATCAGAACCTGTGCTAAATCTAGGACATGGCCTTGGAGGAGTTTCTGCAAACCCAGGGAAATGAATCGCAGCCCATTGTTTCCCTTGCTAGGACTTTTGAACGAGCTGTTCTTTAGTACAGGGCGCTGTGCGTGACAAGCCCGGTCCTCGTCCTCGCAGGACGCGTGTGCGCAAGCCGGAGCGGGACCCGTTCGGATGAGCTCGGGTTTTGTCCCGACCACACGTGAGGAAGGGCAGCAAGGGCTGCCGAGCCGCGGGGAGGTGAGCGGGACGTGCCGGCGCTGGCTCCTGCCCGGGGCTGTGCCACGCTCCTCGCCGCGCTCTGCGTGTCCCTGGGCAGGGGCAGCGCCGCAGCGGTGCTCCGTCCTGCGTGGGTGCTGGGGGGGCTGCAGATCCTCCCCCTCCAGCTCCAAAGGGGCTTTGCTGGGAATTTATCAGCTACCGGCACCAACCCATCATCTTTTAATGTCATCAGAGTGGGGTTATCTAGCCGGCCCAAAGGCATTTGGGACCTTAATCAGGTGTTAATTTGTTCAGCCCTTGTGAAGATACCCGTCTTAATTTTTGCTGATGCAGGGCTTCATCCTGCAAGCACTGGGGAAGGCAGAGCAAAGCTCCCAGGGCCACCACGGTGCTGGGCCAGAGCTTCCCTGCCCGAGCAGAGCGCAGACGGGCTCCCCGCCATCTCCACGAGCAGACACCAGGCTTTCTGCTCCTTCCCCTGTGCCCGGGAAAGTCCGTTCTGTCCAGAGAAGTCAGGGATGTTTTCATATGCATGCATCTTCTGTTTTCTTTAAGTGTTTGTGGCTGAAATCTCTCACTAACCTGATCTCCCTATTTTTCCCTCCCCCAGTATAATACTATTCCACTTTCCAAGTGCACTTGGGTGAACGGAGACGGAGCACAACAGCCAAGCCAGCGGCAGAGGCCTGTGCCAGGAATACTGCTGAACGAGACCTTCTCCTCCTCTGACAAGGAAGGTGACTGCACCCAAATCAGGTGTTAAAAAAGCCTCCTTGCATAATTTTGTTTATTCTCACCTGTATAAATATTTATCCCTTTTTCCTGCCACTCCAAAAAGGAGAGAAATAATTAAAAAACCCAGTCTTTTCTTCAACAACCCAATATGCTTTCCAGTGGGATATACCCTCCGTCAGCCCTGCCAGCTACTCCAGGCAGTCTCCCCCTCCCCAGCGTTAAGCCCCCGTCCCGTTTCCCACGGCGCATCCCACCGCTCGTCGCGGGGCTCCCCCCGCCGCAGAGCAGACGAAGCGGAGGGCTCGCAGCTTTTTCCTTCCGAGTTTTCCTCCCCAGCCCTCCGGCTCCCCGCCGGCTCCGCGAACGCCGTCGCCTCCTTCGCTTCTCCTCCCCTCTCCCGCTCCGGTTTCCAGCCCGCGTCCCTCCCGGCTCTGTGCCCTGACTATCAATGATGCTCCCAGCCCTGCTCTGTATTCCGGCTGGAGGCAGGGGTGGGGGCACGCCAGCCCGCTGCGCGCTCGCCAGCCCCTTCGCCTCCCGCCCGGGGCCGCAAAACGCTGCCAGAACACAGACGGATGACTTTCCCGTTTTAGGCGAACATGGCGCCCGTGCTTTGCTAATTGCAAACGAACAACTCCACGGGCACCTTGCACGGCCACGGCCCGACCGGCGCGGGGCAGACCCGCGGGGCTCCCCCCCGGCCTTCTCTCCCTTTCCAGCAGCAGCGGCCAAGGAAGGAGCGATGCTCCTCGTGCCGGTGCACCGGAGCCGACGGGGCTATCGCATATTCACCCTTTGGTTTGCCACCCAGCCCCAACCCCGCCGGCAGAGCCACGTCGACAACAACCTCAAACTTCCCCGGCTCTTCCCTCCGCCCCGCGCACCGCGGCGGCCCTGGCTCATAACCTCCCTTTCCTCCTCGAAGCCCAGGTCGTAGCGGCACTTAGCTAAATTATATAACTGCAAACAAAGTGTGACAGCTTTATTTGTAATTATACTGCATTTAAAGGAACAAGATGAGCTTAATGAGTTAATAAAGTGGCTGCCTGTCAAAGCAGGGGCTGCTTTGCATAGGCACCCAGCGGGTCCCCGCTCGGGGCTCATGCATATGGAGGGGTGCACGGAGGTGCCGCTGGCCATGGCAACGCGCAGGTAGCAGCCCGCGGCCAGCTGCCCCCGTCCCAGAAGACTTGTATGAAGTGAAGACTTGTGAGAAGCGAGCATTTTGTCTCCGCACACTTGACAAAACAAAGACAACTCACTCCTCTGGTTTCATGCCACATTTTTTATTCATAAACAAGCTGTTGGCTGTAAAGACATGATAAAACTCGAGCTCAGAGGAGGCTGGCGAACATTTGAATGCAAATCCTCAGCTGCTACAAATCCCTCCTATTATTCAGCCGATTTTTTTTTTTTTTTTTTTTCCCATTTTTGTCTTACGCTAAGCTAGGCAGGATCCCAACCAGAGATATGTGATAAACTCTGGTCAATGCAAAGAAAGGCACCGGCATAAAAATTCAAAGGCTTGCCTGGGAGAGGGGAGGCAGGCAGGCTCCGCGGGGCGAGGGAGCATGAACAAAGGCCACCGTGCTGCCGGGGGGCTCTTCGGCAGCCGCCGAAGGTTTAGCTCTACATGCACAATATTGCCTGTTGTGATCTTTTTTCACCTTTTTTTGTCCCGGCCAGGTAGCTTTCTCCCAGAGGGGGTGCATGGGGAAAACTTAGCACGCAGAAGAGGCAGGGAGGGCTGCCCGACTGCCGCAGCGCTGCGTGGAGGAGCCCCAGCCAGCGGCGAGCGCAGCAGCAACCCCCCAGCAAAACCAGTAGCTTCCCAGCCCCGAGCAACAGGAATACCTCACGGGGGAAAAACCAGCCAAAAGGCACAATACAGGTTGTTTTCATGAAATAGGAAAGGAGCAGCAATTTAGTATTTCCCACTTTCACCCCCAAACCTTCCAGTGATGCACGCGTGCTCTGACACCGCTCAGACCCTCAGCGCTCACAAACCCCCGCGCAAGGGGTGAGCCCGCTGGCCGGCACCGCGGCTGGCTGCGGCTCTGCAACCGAGCTGAGGAAATCAAGTCTCAGATTAGTGACAAGGCTGGTGCTCAGTGATGAAGATCAAGGACGGCCCAGTGGCCAAGCCCACCGCGGGGTGCCCGGGACCAGAGTCTGTAACATAAACCCAGCTGTGCTGGTGCCCCGAACCCCCGCATCCCCACTGGTTTAAGTCAAGTTGTTTCACAAAGCCCAGCTCTTAAGATCTTTAAGCCCTTAAGCGTTTAAGATTGCTGTCAGGCTGGACCTGACCTGGCTCCTGCGTAGATGTTTGTGCATGTCCTTTAACCTCTGCAGCCCCCCGTTTTCTCAGCGAGCAGGGGGTGATAGCACTTCCCTCCACTGACCCCGCTGGGGTGAGAAAGGCTCGTGGCTTTTTGCTGAAACACGCCTCGCCAGTGCCAGCAACGCACCCAAGCTTCACCCTTAGCCATAATAGAGGGAATTTCCTCGGGGAGAAGAAAAAAGTTGAGAGGACATAGAGTTCAGAGAGATGAGTTTTGCATGACAATTGGGAAATAAAGAAAATAAAAGTTAGTATGAATTCATTTGCATGAGAACACAAATGAAAAAAAAAAAAAAAGATAGATTATTTCTTGCAGCCTCTATCTAATAAATTATTTTGAGAAGAAAACACTCCAGAGGTCGAGAGCACGAGCAGGAGGGCTGAGGGTCACTCAGGGCTGTGGTTGGCCACTCTGTATCCTGAACGATAGAGATATTTGCATTTCTGGGGTGATTTTGCAGCATGAGGAAATCTGCTATCACAGCGTTACAAGACACCATGGATCCTCCGCAGAAGCAAACCAAGAAATCATTAAGCCCAATCCCTTTGCCTCCCTGCAAAGCAAATATGACTGATGTCATATCCCTAGCTGTGTTTCCAGAAACGCCGAGCACCAACTGATTTCACTTTTGGTGGCACTTAAAGCCAGGCCTGCAGTCAGGGTGTCCCCAGGTAGGATGTATTTGCTGTTTGTTCCGCTGGCAATGCGGTAAGAGGTAGATGGTGAACTGTGGCTGAAATTACGGCCAGGCAAAGTACTCAGGAAACGCGTGAACCAACAAAAATAGCCTTTCATTCTCCGAGACAAATTACAAAGCGTAAACTTTCATTTTTATGAATGCACTCATTATTCTTAAGCATTCAAGCAGGCTTTTTTGTGAGTGTTTGTCTCCCTACGGGCCGGCAGCTAATTGAACCCCCCAAAATGGTCATGACTCACGGCGGGGCTGGTACCTCGGGAAGGTGCGGTCCCCCCCTCGCCGGCGGGCACGGGCGCCCTCCAAGCACCGACAGGCGAGGGTCTACACGAACAAGCCTTGTTCCCCCCATTTGTGAGGGCAAAAATCCCACTGATGTGAACGCTGGTGGAAAAGGCAAAGCAGGGGGTGAGTGGTCTTGGAAAACGATGGGAGAGGAAAATACGGGTGGGTGTTTCTGACAATCCCCGTGTAGCTGGAAGAGGCCCCAGTGCGGGACACGCTTAGGTGTACGTTTAATCTTCAACCTGTGTTACACCACAGCTTTGACCCCCTCTACGCTTCGCTTCCAGGATTTCTTAAGGTGCCGGCGTCAAGGCGACCTGCTTGGCTGAGGGCTGGTTTCTGTGGATGCTGAGCCCAGGACAGGGAGCCAAGCGATGGCACCTCCCCAGCTGGGCACAGGCTCCTGCTCCCTCCCCGCCACTTTGGGCACAGCCCAGGTTTCTGGCGTTTGCAATCCGATCAATGCAGGGCCCCTGGTTGCGGACAAGAGGAGAGACTTAATTCTAATCTGTATTGACTGCTCACTGCTTTGTCTGCCAATTTGCATCATGGACTTGTCTTAAACAATGATGTGGGCCTGGCAGGTTCTCTCACAGTAATCTATACCAGCGGGTCAAAATCTCTGAGCACTCGTTAAAGTCCATACATACAAAATGCATGTTTAACTACTGGAAAGATACTGAGGTGCATCTGTCTCAACATTTATCCACCTTCATCTGTAATCTGCTTAAACCCCAAGAATGCTTTCAATTTTTAGCAGCAGAAAGAGGCCACTTTATGCAGTGGAGAATATTTCTGTAAGTTTTGATTTTAAAATATTTTGTCATCCTACCTCACGTCCAAGGAACAGGTCAATGGAGGTGGACGGTAAGGCGGGAGGATGCCTGAAGGGAGCGAACTCAGCCTCCCGCCTCTTCCAGCACGATAAGTTCCAGCTTACTGAACACCTGCAGCTTTTGTTTCTTTTGAAGCTGAAATTTTGTGATTGAGAAAACAAAATCTCTCAGTGTATTTTGGGTAAAGCTCTCTGGAGTTTCCCCTGTCTCCACTTCCATTTTTCCCCAGGTTTGTAGCTATAGACAAGAGCAGCTCTGGGCACGGCGTCCTCGCTGCCGCTGCGCTCTGCCGTGGGGCGGGTACCGGGGCCGTGGGGCACGTGCGGTGCCGTGGCTGCTCTGTGGGTCCCCACGGTGGGACCCACAGGGGACTCGGGGGGAACATCCCCCACTTTGCCCGCTCACAGACCCCCCAGATCTACCTCCAGCCGCTGCTGAGCTGGGGAAAGGCTTTGATCTGCGGTGCCAGGCCAGCACCACCGCCCCATTGAGTAAAGCCCCCGACTCCTGACACACAGAGCGTGGCAGGGAAACACAGGCAAGGTTTTGGGTTAAACGTTGAGCTGACAAAGACGTCGCTAAGCTCCAAAGCCCAACCCGAGCGTGTGCTTCCACAGATTTTGATAATGCAGCGTGTCAGCAGCCGTGGAGATTGAGTGATTAGGCTGGGGACACGGACACTTGTCTGCAGTTCATTTAAGCTCTGCCACCGTCTGCCTGCTTGTCAGCAGAGGGTTAGGGCCGTGGCGAGGGGCCGAGCGTGCGTGTGTGAGCGTGCACACCTCCGGGTGTGTCCATGCACAGCTCCATGCAGGTCCCTGTCCTGCGTCCTGGCGCTGACTCCGGAGCAGCTTCAGCTTCCCCGTGTTTGGGTGACAATTTACAGCCACTCGTGACCCCGGCCGCGGTGCTGCCAAACACTCTGTCCAGCCAGCGCTGCCTGGACCATGACTGCGGCCCATAAATGTGATTTATAGGCAGCCATTAGGGAGAGACACTGCCTCTCCCATCAACTCCTTGCACCAGATGGACTGTCTGCTGCTCCAGTGCTGGGCTCGGGTGGGAGATGGGTGAGCACTGCCCACCTCCCTCGACTTCCTAACTAGCTGGTTAGATGGGGTTTGCCACCTGTCAAGAGGAGCCTGAGTTTTATAAATCGGTTTCTGCTCTTGGGTTTTTAAAAAATACAAAGCATTCAGCTGCATGAGAAAGAAGGGTCCGAGGAGAAACAGCCACTTCATCAGAGAATAAATGAAGAAAAAAATCCACTTTGATTCCATCCTGGTGACACAGGGACAGCCGTGGCACGGAAGGTTTCGCACCCGCGTGGCACCGTCCCACCTTGCAGCCGTGCCGAGGGACCACGGTGTCCGCCGGCACGGCATGGGGAGAGACAGCCACCAGCATGGCACCGCGGGGACCCCCGGCAGGGCTGGCACCTCCTGCCCGCTGTCTTCAGGCCACTATTACATTTTCCCCATCGCTTGGCTGCCTCGGGCGTTTGCCCCTGTCCGACGGCGCAGGCGCCGGGCGGCTTTCGGGTGAGTCTCTCGGCAGGACGGAGCCGGCGCGGTGACGAGCCGGAGAGCGGTCACCCCTCCCGGCGCGGGACGTCAGCGTGGAGAAATACAAATATGTAAAATAATGTTTTCCCCAGTTACAGTTTTCATACTCCAGCGTGGAGAAATGGCCTGCTCATCCAGCAACCGTAGAAAATCTCAATTTCCCACATAAAAATATTAGTGGCTGGCTTAAAATATTAACATGTGGATCACATTGCCCTCAGAAGCTGTGGGATCGGAGTTTAGCATCAGCAGTTAGACACAGATATGGAATTAAAAATGTAAGCAGTGGCTTTTCAGGCCTTATTACTGCAGCGGGGAGGCCCCGCAGGACGGACGGCAGAGGGAGGGAGGGAGGGAAGGAAGGAGGAGCACGGCACTGGGCTGGGGTTTTGTGCCACGACTTTCCTCTCCTGCTGCAATCTCCCCCCAGCTAAGAGGAGCTGCTGCGCTCCTGGGGTCAGGGGGCTGCTCCCACCCATCATCCCCCAAGGTCACCCCTTGCTCAGCCTCGTCCTCTGCTGGGTGTGAATGAAGCAGCATGAACCGGTTTGGGGCGGCGGGAGCTTGCGGTGAAGGCGGATGAGATGAGGGGGCCGGGCACGGCCGGGCGCTGGCTCGGTGCGGCCGGAGGTGATGGGGAAACTCCCCCAGGTCCTGAGCCACCCGGGCACATCCTGCGTGTCCCCATCCCTCCTGCTCCAGCACCCAGGGGTGACCCCCTGCGCTTTAGGGTGGCTCTAAGGACATAGCCAGCTTTGGCTGGAAGAAAGCGGGCGCTTTGCAAAAGGCTGGGGGTCGGCACACGTTCCCCCGTGTCCCCGGGGCATTCCTGTGCGGGAGGGCCGTGGGGCGAGGGATGCATCCATCCCCACGCCATCGCACGGGGACCCAGTCTTGGAGCTGCTGAGGCCTCTAGGGGCTACTGTAATACAAATAATGAATAATTACAATATTAAACGGGTAAGTGAGAGGTGTTTCCGCGAGCCCTGTGCAGGATGACACATGTAAAATCCCCTGCTGAATACAGAGACCTCTTCTCTCCCTGGAGGTTTGGGCTCAGTTGATTTCACACGCTGGCACCCACAAAGGTGCCGGAGCCAGCCCGGTGGGCACCTGAGCGTGGCAGTGGCCGAGCCGCCCGGGGAAGTTGGGAAGAGCAGAGTTTGGCAGAAGGTTAGCATCGGAAACAAAAAAACTGGACTAAATTATTATTCCACCCATAGCCTTCACAAGGAAAATAGAAGCAGCAGATTGAGGCCTGTTTTCATATTTGATAGGGAACCAGATAAATGGCAGGCAGCTTGCTCTGATAAGGCCTTGCTCTGGGCATAACCTCTTTCTCTGAAAGCCTCTTACTATGCATAGAGTCAGGCTATCTGTGCAGCTGCACCTTGACACAAATATATCTGCACCCAAGATGAACCAATTCCCCCAGAAATTACAGGAGTGGGATTGCATCTGGGGAAGGGGCCGCAGCCACTGCTTTGCCACCTTCTTTTTTTTAACGATACTTTTTTTCCCCCTTCTCAGACAAACATTTTTCCCCTATTCTCCCTTCTCCCGTTGCATCGCTCTGCCCCTGGCGCCAGCAAAGAGCAGAGAGGGCGATGGGGATGCAGAGCCGGGGTGCCAGAGCTGGGTGCTCCCTCCACGCCGGGGCTGGCACCCGCCGCAGGAAAAGGGATTTAACCCTCCTGAGCAATCTCATGCTCAGAAATCACTCCCAAACATTCCTTATTTTGGGGAGAGCAGCAGCTGAGGTGACATCAATATAACCTGGGGGTTTAGGGGCATGATCAAACGCGGGATGCTATACAACATCAGTGTGCCCACCATCCTGCCGTGGGTGCTTCAGTACTTCCCAAACTCCCCCCGCTGCATGACCACAGAGCACAAACCCCCCTCCTTGTCTGTGGGACTGGCTCTTACGTACCAAACTACTTTGGGAAATGGGTCTTGGCTCCAAAGGCATCTAATTTCTAATTTTCTAACGGTCCCCATGCAAGACAGAGACCATTCCTATTAAAGTCCAACGACAGCATGTCGCCGTGATGTCCTCTGTGTCTTTGACAACTTCTCTCTGCTGCACTTTAGGAGCCAGAACAAATGTGTCTTGGTAAATATGACTGACAGTGGGGAAGGAGAGCTGGGACAGGGCTGAAGGGCTCAAGGATCAGGAATTACAAGGCAGGAAAGGATTTCCTCATCTCTGTGAGAAGAGCCTCTGCCCTCAGGCACAAGAAGAAATCTCCTGAGCTCCCCCAGTTCCCCAAGGAACCAGAGGAAACCAAAAGAAAAGTTGGTTACAAAGATTTGAGAGAAAATGAGGAGAGATATCTGAGGAAACGGCCATGCTAACCAGGTATTGAGCAGCTTATGACCAAACCCACATTAATTTCCAACCATTAATGGACACAAGCAATGTCCTTGCTACCAATACCACTATTTTTGTATTTTTTTTTTTTAACCAGAAGGGACTGTAAATTAGTTTTCCAGCTGCACGGTCACTTTAAAGACTTTATCCTAATGTTCTGGTTTGCAGTGACATGAGCTCTATCATCATAAGAGGAACAAATCAGCAATTAGTCTGCGAGAGGCATCGCCACGGAGGTAGAACAGCCCCTAGTCAGAGGGAGAGGGAATCCTTTACAATGAAAGGCCCCCGGGAGAGCCGGGACCTGGACCTCATGACGATGATTGATGCTGGCACTGCAGAGACGCACCACACCTCCCCAGAAAATTAAAAGCCTATTTGGTACGGCACTAACAACACATCACATTGATATTGTCTCATTACCCATCAGCACAGGGTCCTCGTCTTCCCATTTGTATGGTGTTAGGGGAAAAGCCCCACAGGACAAGCACTTTTCCCCTTTTCTCCTCATCCATCCCAGAACACGCCTGGAAAACCTGAAAGTGAGGGTTGGACGGATTCAAAGCCCCTGCATCTTTCTTTGCACATCATCATTATTATTATTATTATGTGGATTTATGTCTCACCTAAAAGCTGTGGGGCTGGACGCTCCCGGGGGTGGGCACGGCCCCGGGGCAGCTCTCGCTCGCAGCAGCCGTGCCTTCTCCCAGCCTGGCACAGGGCGACGCCGAGGCTGCAGATTAGAGCCGCCCGTGCCAGCACCAACGCCGAGCACCGCATGCCCCAAACCACCTCGGGGATTTGGATGTGGCCGTAGGAAGGAGCCACGCGAGCGGGAAACCGGCTCGTGCTGCAGACGGAGCCGGGGGGAGCGAAGAGGGGGCGCTCAGGGCAGGGACGTGGGGAGGTGTTTGCGAGAGGGGCAGATTTCATCTGAGCGCCGCAGTTGCCGAGGTGCAACCGGCCCTGCTGCCAACTCTGAAGGGCCGTCAGTAAAAAAGTGAAATATTAGAGCTTCGGGGTTTCCCTGCCCCCACTCCTTCCAAACTGGCATCTGTTACGTGTTGGGTTGGAGCAGCAGATGCCTGGTTGCAGCTAATGACAGCAGTAGTCTGTTAACAGATGCCACGTATCTAGCAACAGCCTTTGTCTGATCAAAACACCAAGTGCTGATTTAGCTGTAAAGGTAGCGGGGCCAAGGTCTTTACCTCCCCGCAGCCGGATGGGTCCGAGCAGGAGCAGCGGGCTCGCTCCTCTCCCCTCCACTGATGCCAGAAGAGACACAGCTCCAGGGACTGGCTGGACCGGAGCGTGGAAACCTGCTCATCCCACGCAGAACACGGACCGGGCGATGGTCCAAGACGAGCAGCCCTCTTTTCTGCATGAGCACTTTCCTGGGTGCTAAACCCGACACTTGCAACCGCCACCTTCTCGCTTTCCCTGCCCTGTTCCCCTCACTGCTCCTTCGGTGCTCACGCTCATGCCGGCTCTACCCATCCCACCCGAAGCACCCAGCCCGGCCGCTGGCACGTCCCCGCACCCCAGCTCATCCTTTCGCCGGCGCTGCCGCGGCAGGGGTGACATCTCCATCACCATTAACCTGCCGGAGAGGTGCTGCTGCCCTCCTCACCCCACGCAGCAGAAGGGATGCCGATGTCTGCACAGGACATTTAAGGACAGAGGCTTAAATAAAACATCCTGATGTCACCGGGAGCCACCCTCCTGCTGCAGCCATCGCTCGTTAATTCACCTCCCGACGATGAGCAGAAAGGGCTGAAGTAAGGTGAGATATCTCAAGGGTGCTGGATGTGTAGCAAAAGCTCTGGGTTTGTGACGGGCTGCACGGCGTGTCTCGCTGCCAAACGGACGCGTGCCGAGCTCCCGTGAACCTCCACAGGCGTTAACTGAAGAGAGCAAAGGCCCAATCCTGCACCCGGGGGAGTCCCGGGGGTTGTGAATGGCTCCGGATCGGGTCCTGAGGGCACGAGCGCAGACGCTCAATTTTCAAGGCTCCCTCCGTCAGCCTTCCTATTTGCATTTCCCCAGCCCCACCAGAGATTAGGCCACATTAAACATCAAGGGGTCCGTTCTCCTGCCCACGGGCTTCTGCCTCTGCCAGTGACATTAATAGCAGTGACATGCCTGTATGCAGAGCAGAGGAGATCCCTAATTGCTGAACAAATTACATGTTTAATATCAAGCCTGTCTCTGGGAATGAGGAAAACACAGTGCTACCCACAATGGAGAACTTCTGTGTTGCTTCAGAAAATATTTAAATAACAAGATTAATCCCTTTTCCTTCAAATTAGTTAATAAAAATTGATTTCTCTCAGTGCCAAATACTGCTTTTCACCAAAGCTACCTTTTAGGGGTACTTGCAACTTCCTAATACAAATAAAGCTTAAAGGCCTGGTCAGATTTTTACAGTGTTTCTATGTAAAGATGAAAGCTTGTCCTCCCTGGGGTGTCCGTGCTCTCTGTGGAGAGCCCGGTGCAAGCCCGTGCCTCGCACAAGGCACTGCATGTTATTTCGAAGAGCAGGCAAAGAATCCAGATCTAGGTATCAAAAGAGCTCGATCTGGAGGTCAGCGGTGATGCAGACCTGCTCCGGCGTCTGCAGCGCTTCTCCCCCCAGGAGACCCTTCCAGCCACTCTCCCATTGCGCAGAGGGAGAAGCCGAGGCAGAAAGCAGCCCCTCGCGCCCACCCACCCGCCGCCGAGCAGCCTTCCTCCTCTCTACATTTCTATTTCCTTGGACTTATCGCCCTGCCACACTAGATAGGCAAGGACAATACGGTGAAGAACCAAATGAAGAGAGTTTTTAACCAACACACAGGAACCTAAAGGATAATTAAATGACAAGACTTATCAGCCCCCGTGGGGCATTTCCATTGTATAACAGATTAAAAAATGTTTCCTTTCCAAAGGAAAAACAGTCGCTGATCTACCTTTCGCTGAATCTATTAGACAACTCATCTGAAACAAGTTTCACATTTTTTAATTCGACCAGCTGATCCAATCCCCTCCTTTTGATTTCCCCAGATGGCAAGAGCAGCTGGAATGGAAAATCCTTCCCCGCCAGCACCGCAGCATCACCTGGCCATCAACAGATTGACGTGCTCGGCGCTTCGCCTCGTCCGAACCGGGAAGGAAGCAGTGAAGAGAGTGCTGTAAACGGCTCAAAATGTTTTGCTCTTAAGCAATCAATCAAACAGACAAAACACCCTCTTGCATTTTCACTGTCTGGGGAGGCTTTAAACAACATAGGCACAAACTACAACAGCTACATACTCGGCGGTGCAAGCTAATGGCAGGGGGCTCCATGCACAAGGAGGGAATTTGACTCTGCGTTGTATTAAACAAAGTTGGACCAGAAAGAGGAGTCAAAATGTCTCTGCTAAAAGTTTTTCTATGGCAATGTGCTGTTTTTTTTTGCTAAAAGGACCTGCTTTCTGCAGAGCATTTGCATTTACTGTGAAAGAAGCCTAAACGTGACAGCAAAGAGCCTGGCCCTTCTCCGGCCCCGCTATCGCCTTGGACTGGGGTGATTAAGGGAAAAAATTAAAAGAGTGTCAATGTTTTCCGTGGCAAAGGCGGCACTTCGGCGTGTCCCAGCACTGCAGCCCGAAGCCGGTGCTGGTGCCGTGAGCTGCTTTGCCCCCCCCGTGCACCGCCAAGCGCCGCGTATGCAATCAACTGTTTACTCGGCATCGGCTATAAATGTGCATTTAATTGGGCACCTTTGCTCCCTCTCCCCCCTCTCCTTCTCCGAGGGCCATCTGAATGCGAGGGGGAATGGCCTCCGATTCATCCGCCACCACCCTGGGGTCCCCCCTCCCCTCTCCCCGGGACCCACAAAAGAGAGGTCGCTCCCATGTCAAGTGGGGTGTGGAGACCAGCTGAGGAGCTCGAGAGCTGAATTGTACCAATTTGTGCAGCCAGCACCCGCTGAAAAAACTCCCGATCGGGAGGCATGAGCCGGCATATGGTGCCTCACTCAAGAGGCTGTCATTCAGGGGACCGGCAAGTGATGGCTCTCTCACCCTCCCTTTATGGCCTTTCTGCTCCCCTCCCGCGGGTCTGCGGAGGGGCCGGGGGCCGGGGAGGGTGAGGAGGAGAGGGGCACATCCCCTCTGCTGCTCCCGCTCCATCTGCACGCCGAGCCAACCGAGCGTGGATGCTCTTTCTTTCTCCTGCTCCCCTCCTCCGAATTTCTCCGACGGCCCAGTGAATTAACTGCTCGTGGCTTCGCAAGGACGCACGTTTGGGGCTCAATTTCATGCCG